>NC_052330.1:6018946-7464387 GCF_016432855.1 Salvelinus namaycush
GGAATGGCATGTTTAATTCATTGAATACCTATCATTGAATACCTATCATTGAATACCTATCATGTGTGCAGATGCGTTCAATTGTGAAGCTCATTTTGTGTGTGTTCTGTCCTATTTTGTGTATATGCGAAAAGGGTTGTGAGTTTGTTGAAACAATCACACGGGCTTCATAGATGTGTGTCCGTGTTCTGGCTATTGACGTCAGGCGCACGTTCGTTCATTCACGCGAGCTCTCGACACTTTGTGTAGCCCCATGACGAGCACTTTCATCCCCCTGATGCGGGTGGTTCAGTCCATAAAACAAACCAAGCGGAAGAGCTCAACCATGGTCCGGGAGGGGTGGATGGTCCACTACACCAGCCGAGACAGCATGGTGAGAAACCTCGTTATAACCCTGGATCGTCTTATTGGCTGAATTCCAAATGGCACCCTGTTCCCTTTTTGTGGTGCGCCGGCGTTGACTAGAGCCCGATGGGTCCTGGTCAAAAGTAGTGCACCGCATAGGGAATAGGGTGCTATTTGGGATGGCGCCCGTAGTCTTTAATCAATAGTCTGTATCGAGATGATATTGGTTTCTGGAGCTCTTGATGACAACTCACTGGTTTTATCCGTTTCCAGAGGAAGAGGCATTACTGGAGGCTGGATAGCAAGTGTCTGACCCTGTTGCAGAACGAAACGGGATCCAAGTATTACAAGGTAGTGCGTCTCTCATGATACCTCCCTGTCCAATTATAGCAGTTACACAGACGAAATAAGACGTGACTCAAATAAAAAGACAAGTTTGCAGCGTGAGGCTCTGAGACAAGCTAGAAAGTCCTGTCATACCAGTAATTGTTTTCTATTTATGAAGGGAACATTTTAGTCAGGTTTTGTGGTGTTATTTTAGGACAGTAAGGTGTTGTCTTCCTCCTCCCACAGACAGACAGGCAAGGCTATATTTTCCCCCTCTATTCTCTCCTCTCTTCATGTTCTTTTTGCACGTGACCTAACGAGCCCCTCAGAATATCACGAATCCTTTGAAGATCTCGGAGGGAGACACAGAGAGAGAGAGGTAGAGAGAGCGGTAGAGAGCGGTAGAGAGAGGTAGAGAGAGAGGTAGTGAGAGAGGTAGTGAGATAGGTAGAGAGAGAGGTAGAGAGAGAGGTAGTGAGAGAGAGTGGTAGAGAGAGAGAGCGGTAGAGAGAGAGAGCGGTAGAGAGAGATAGTGAGAGAGGTAGTGAGAGAGGTAGAGAGAGAGGTAGAGAGAGAGAGAGGTAGAGAGAGAGAGCGGTAGAGAGAGGTAGTGAGAGAGGTAGTGAGAGAGGTAGAGAGAGAGGTAGTGAGAGAGAGTGGTAGAGAGAGTGGTAGAGAGAGAGGTAGAGAGAGAGAGGTAGTGAGAGAGGTAGTGAGAGTGGTAGAGAGAGAGGTAGTGAGAGAGAGTGGTAGAGAGAGGTAGTGAGAGAGGTAGAGAGGGAGGTAGAGAGAGAGGTAGTGAGAGAGGTAGAGAGAGAGGTAGTGAGAGAGAGTGGTAGAGAGAGGTAGTGAGAGAGGTAGTGAGAGAGGTAGAGAGAGAGGTAGAGAGAGAGGTAGTGAGAGAGAGTGGTAGAGAGAGGTAGTGAGAGAGGTAGAGAGGGAGAGACAGACCAATCAACCTGCACATGTACTCTACTGTATCCTTATTGTTATTGTTGAATGTATGGTTATTTTGAACCTTGGTTACTGTTGTCACGTTCTCATTTTTGTATTGTAATTATCCAAAATAAGCTTTGGCAATATGTACATTGTTACGTCATGCCAATAAAGCAAATTGAATTGAATTGAATTGAGAGAGAGAGAGGTAGAGAGAGAGCTGCATTTCCTATTACAATGTGACAAATACTAAAAAAAATTAGAATATTTTTTTCCCAAAATTATAATTCAATACAAAGAATTTGAAACTATAAAATATGAAGAAAAAAATCTAATATTTATTGGGTTTGTCTTTCATACCATGTCATGTGTCTTTTCAGTCATGTTGACACTGGTCTACTACCATCGCTTTAATGTATTGTTGTTCTGATTAACATTGTAGTTGCAGCTGTTATTAATGGTAATCCCATGTCCACTACTACTATTATTATTGCTGTTGGTCCCACCATTTATTTATATATAAATATATATTTTATATATATATACATATATCTTTTTATTTTATTTATATTTTTCGATATGTATACTTTGACAATGTAAGTGATAATGAACTTGCCATGTCAATAAAGTCAATTGAATTGAATTGAGAGAGAGAGAGAGGTAGAGGTAGAGAAAAAGGTAGAGAGAGAGAGAGAGAGGTAGAGAGAGGTAGTGAGAGAGAGCGGTAGAGAGAGGTAGAGAGAGATAGTGGGAGAGAGGTAGTGAGAGAGAGGTAGAGAGAGAGAGAGAGAGAGGTAGAGGTAGAGAAAAAGGTAGAGAGAGAGAGGTAGTGAGAGAGAGCGGTAGAGAGAGGTAGAGAGAGATAGTGGGAGAGAGGTAGTGAGTGAGAGAGAGGTAGAGAGAGAGAGAGGTAGAGAGAGATAGGTAGAGAGAGATAGTGGGAGAGAGGTAGTGAGAGAGAGGTAGAGAGAGAGAGAGAGAGGTAGAGAGAGATAGGTAGAGAGAGGTAGAGAGAGATAGGTAGAGAGAGAGAGAGAGAGAGGTAGAGAGAGATAGGTAGAGAGAGGTAGAGAGAGAGAGAGGTAGTGAGAGAGAGCGGTAGAGAGAGAGGTAGAGAGATAGTGAGAGAGAGCGGTAGAGAGCGGTAGAGAGAGAGGTACTAAGTAAGATGGGAAAAGCGAGAGATGGAGTGAAAGGGATTGAGAGAGATGTAAATAGAGAGGGGAAGGGAGAGAGAGGTGGAGTAGGAGAGAGCCCTGTGGCTAAGCCTATAGTGAGAGAGAGGTGGAGTAGGAGAGAGCCCTGTGGCTAAGCCTATAGTGAGAGAGAGGTGGAGTAGGAGAGAGCCCTGTGGCTAAGCCTATAGTGAGAGAGAGGTGGAGTAGGAGAGAGCCCTGTGGCTAAGACTATAGTGAGAGAGGTGGAGTAGGAGAGAGCCCTGTGGCTAAGACTATAGTGAGAGAGGTGGAGTAGGAGAGAGCCCTGTGGCTAAGCCTATAGTGAGAGAGAGGTGGAGTAGGAGAGAGCCCTGTGGCTAAGCCTATAGTGAGAGAGAGGTGGAGTAGGAGAGAGCCCTGTGGCTAAGCCTATAGTGAGAGAGAGGTGGAGTAGGAGAGAGCCCTGTGGCTAAGCCTATAGTGAGAGAGAGGTGGAGTAGGAGAGAGCCCTGTGGCTAAGCCTATTGTGAGAGAGAGGTGGAGTAGGAGAGAGCCCTGTGGCTAAGCCTATAGTGAGAGAGAGGTGGAGTAGGAGAGAGCCCTGTGGCTAAGCCCACTCCTCTTGTGGCAGACGGATAGTCAGCACCAGGACCGGGGGGCTTCCCTGTGGTGTCTCTGGCTGCCGCTCCCTCGCTGCCTGGCAGGCTGCCAGCATGCCTTGTGCCCAGATTGGGGAAGCACGTCCTGCCTTTTAATCAGGGGAGCGCTTTGCTTCCCCCCGGCCCGGCGGAGCGCCCTGTCATGTGGCGCACTCAGCAAACCACAAGCAGTTCTTCTGATACTGGCGACAGAGGCGTGGAGGGGCCCGGGCGGGCGCAGCAGACTGGGCTGACTGAGAGACGATTGGCTGGCCAGCAGCAGAGCAGCTCCTCTCTCTCTTCCAGATGTTTTTTTTCACCTTGTGGGTGTGTTGTCCCGCTCGACTACAACAGAGGAAAGAAGGCGGAATGTTAAATTGGACTTGAAAATCCCAACACGCTTCATTCCTTAAAGGCTGTCAGAGAGTAAGGAGAGGCCATAGCAGAGAAAAGGAGAGAGGGGGAAGCTAGTAAAGGTGGGACAGTTAGGACCCTATGCTGTAGGTGTATTAGTTCCTGGAAACCCACTTTTTAAGCAACTGATTGGAGGAACCTCAGCCTCACCGGTCGTTTGATTGGCTGACAATTCATTGTGACCTTTGGTGACCTTTGAGCTGCTCATCTGACCCCATCCTCAGGAGATCCCGCTGTCAGAGATCCTACAGGTGGATCAGGTGCAGGCCGTCCACAGCCTGGCCCAGGGCGGCAACCCCCACTGCTTCGAGATCATCACCGCCACCATGGTCTACTACGTTGGGGAGAATAACAGCGGTCAATTCCATAACCCGGCCCTGGCCGCCACCGGTGTGGGGCTAGAGGTGGCCCAGGGCTGGGAGAAGGCCATCCGGCAGGCGCTGATGCCTGTCACTCCCCAACCCAGCGTCTGCACTGGCCCTGGGCAGGGCAAGGATCACAGTGAGTAGAGTGGTAACCCTTCTGCTCATGTGATTGAGATCTGCTGAGGAGATGAGTCAAATGTAATGTCACGTAATGGTAATGGTAATGTGTGTGTGTGTGTGTGTGTGTGTGTGTGTGTGTGTGTGTGTGTGTGTGTGTGTGTGTGTGTGTGTGTGTGTGTGTGTGTGTGTGTGTGTGTGTGTGTGTGTGTGTGTGTGTGTGTGGAGCTTGAGTGTATATGGGGCTTTTTTGGAAAACACCGAGGGACTCCACTGTGGCCTCCCGCTGCCGGCTCAAAGTCTATTACTGGAAAATGAAATGGTGGCATTTTAAGGCGATTTAAGGGATACGAGGGGATTTCTGAGCCCTTTTGGATTTATCTCTGGCTGTGATAAGTGATATGAAAATTCCTCCCATTAAGGAATTAATAGAGAGTGACAAAAATATAAACTGAGCTACAGTTCATATAAGGAAATCAGTCAATTTAAATTAAT
The DNA here is from genome assembly GCF_016432855.1 of Salvelinus namaycush. Taxonomy (NCBI): domain Eukaryota; kingdom Metazoa; phylum Chordata; class Actinopteri; order Salmoniformes; family Salmonidae; genus Salvelinus; species Salvelinus namaycush. Next base: position 6,023,741 of record NC_052330.1, read on the forward strand.
TCATTAGGCCTTAATCTATGGATTTCACTTGACTGGGAATACAGATATGCATCTGTTGGTCACAGATACCTTAAAAAAAGGTAGGTGCGTGGATCAGAAAACTAGTCAGTATCTGGTGTGACCACCATTTAGCCTCACGCAGCATGACACATCTCCTTTGCATAGAGTTGATCAGGCTGTTGATTGTGGCCTGTGGAATGTTGTCCCACTCCTCTTCAACGGCTGTGCGAAGTTGCTGGATATTGGCGGGAGCACGCTGTCGTACACGTCGATCCAGAGCATCCCAAACATGCTCAATGGGTGACATGCCTGGTGAGTATGCAGGGCCATGGAAGAACTGGGACATTTTCATCTTCCAGGAATTGTGTACCGATCCTGAAACATGAGGTGATGGCGGCGGATGAATGGCACGACAGTGGGCCTCAGGATCTCGTCACGCTATTTCTGTGCATTCAAATTGCCATCGATAAAATGCAATTGTATTCATTGTCCGTAACGTATGCCTGCCCATACCATAACCCCCCCCCGCCACCATGGGGCACTCTGTTCACAACGTTGACATCAGCAAACCACTCGCCTACACGACGCCATACACGCTGTCTGCCATCTGCCCGGTACAGTTGAAACCCGGATTCACACTTCTCCAGCATGCCAGTGGTCATCGGAGGTGAAGTCGGTTCCGAAGCTGAACTGCAGTCAGGTCAAGACCCTGGTGAGAACGACAAGCACATAGATGAGCTTCCTGAGACGGTTTCTGACACAGTTTTATCAGCTGTCCGGGTGGCTGGTCTCAGACGATCCTGCAGGTGAAGAAGCCGGATGTGGAGGTCCTGGGCTGGAGTGGTCTGCGATTGTGAGGCCGGTTGGACATACTGCCAAATTCTCTAAAACGACGTTGGAGGTGGGTTATGGTAGAGATATGAACATTCAATTCTCTGGCAACAGCTCTGGTGGACATTCCGGCAGTCAGCATGCCAATTTCACGCTCCCTCAAAACTTGAGACATCTGTGGCATTGTGTTGTGTGACAAAACTGCACATTTTAGAGTGGCCTTTTATTGTCCCCAGCACAAGGTGCACTTGTGTCATGATCATGCTGTTTAATCAGCTTCTTGATATGCCCCACCTGTCAGGTGGATGAATTATCTCGGCAAAGGAGAACTGCTCACTAACAGGGATGTCAACTAATTTCTGCACAACATTTGAGAGAAATAAGCTTTTTGTACGTATGGAACATTTCTGGGATCTTTTATTTCAGCTCATGGAACATGGAACCAACACTTTACATGTTGCGTTTATATTTTTGTTCGGTGTAATTGAGTTCAACTCAGCAGAACAATTCGTGGTCACACAATGGAGTACAATGTGAGTCAATTAGGGACAGATGAACATTTGCTGAGGGGGGAGGGGCTGGTCCAACTCAACGTGTCATAGAAAATTGCACCCCTCTCCCCAATGTAAACAATTCCTTCACATTATATTGTGAAATAAATTGATCACCCTCCCCACCTCATATAATTAACTGAAAATAATGTTGACGACCACAAATAACAATAACTGTAGCGACCTTGTGTTTATATACTTGGATATTGATTTTGTCACAAAAGCCTGCTGAAGCGGCAAAGTTGATGCCATGCAGGGCTACGGGCCACAAGGTTGAGGGTTTGCCGACCACTTCCTGCCTATTTCATGACACTACATTTAGAGCCGCCCGCAGACAATGATCAACTAGGGGGAAATCCGACATTTCAACATTTTGATGCCATATTTATTATTATATAAAATATATGCCCCCAAAAAATCCACCAATAGCTTTCTGTGCCAATGCACCACAACCAATAAACAAAGCATACCGACTTTGGGAACTTTAATATCATGGTTTGCGTTTTCAACCCCAGAAGAAATGGACTATATCAATCTCAACAAAAACAGAAAATGCATTACTCTCTACCGTGTAGGCTTACCCAATATCGAAGCCTTGACTTGACAATCTCCACAGCAGTGGAGAAGGTGGAAAGTTTTAAGTTCCTCAGCGTACACATCACTGACAAACTTAAATGGTCCACCCACACAGACAGTGTGGTGAAGAAGGCGCAACAGTGCCTCTTCAACCTCAGGAGGCTGAAGAAATTTGGCTTGTCACCTAAAACCTCACAAACTTTTACAGATGCACAATTGAGAGCATCCTGTCGGGCTGTTCACCGCCTGGTACGGCAACTGCACCGCCCACAACCGCAGGGCTCTCCAGAGGGTGGTGCGGTCCGCACAACGCATCACCGGGGGCAAACTATCTGTCCTCCAGGACATCTACAGCACCCAATGTCACAAGAAGGCCAAAAATATCATCAAGGACAACAACCACCCGAGACACTGCCTATTCACTCCGCTATCATCCAGAAGGCGAGGTCAGTACAGGTGTGTCAAAGCTGGGACCGAGAGACTGAAAAACAGCTTCTATCTCAAGGCCATCAGACTGTTAAATAGCCATCACTAGCAAAGAGAGGCTGCTGCCTACATACAGACTTGAAATCATTGGCCACTTTAATAAATGGAACACTAGTCACTATAATAATGTCACTTTAATAATGTTTATATATCTTGTATTACTCATCTCATATCTACAATTGAAATCTGAAGTTTATATACACCTTAGCCAAATACATTTAAACTCAGTTTTCAAAATTCCTGACATTTAATCCTAGTATAAATTCCCTGTTTTAGGTCAGTTAGGATTACCACTTTATTTTATGAATGTGAAATGTCAGAATAATAGTAGAGAGAATGATTTATTTCAACTTTTATTTCTTTCAACACATTCCCAGTGGGTCAGAAGTTTACATACACTCAATTAGTATTTGGTAGCATTACCATTAAATTGTTTAAATTGGGTCAAACGTTTCGTGTAGCCTTCCACAAGCTTCCCACAATAAGTTGGGTGAATTTTGGCCCATTCCTCCTGACAGAGCTGGTGTAACTGAGTCAGGTTTGTAGGCCTCCTTGCTCACACACGCTTTTTCAATTCTACCCACAAATTTTCTATGGGATTGAGGTCAGGGCTTTGGGATGGCCACTCCAATACCTTGACTTTGTTGTCCTTAAGCCATTTTGCCACAAACGATGGTCATTATGGCCAAACAGTTCTTTGTTTCATCAGACCAGAGGACATTTCTCCAAAAAGTACAATCTTTGTCCCCATGTGCAGTTGCAAACCGTAGTCTGGCTTTTTTATGGCGGTTTTGGAGCAGTGGCTTCTTCCTTGCTGAGCGGCCTTTCAGGCTATGTCGATATAGGACTCGTTTTACTGTGGATATAGATACTTTTGTACCTGTTTCCTCCAGCATCTTCACAAGGTCCTTTGCTGTTGTTCTGGGATTGATTTTCACTTGTCGCACCAAAGTACATTCATCTCTAGGAGACAGAATGCATCTCCTTCCTGAGCGGTATGACGGCTACGTGGTCCCATGGTGTTTATACTTGCGTATTATTGTTTGTACAGATGAATGTGGTACATTCAGGCATTTGGAAATTGCTCCCAAGGATGAACCAGACTTGTAGAGGTCTACAAAATTTTTTCCTGAGGTCTTGGCTGATTTCTTTTGATTTTCCCATGATGTCAAGCAAAGAGGCACTGAGTTTGGAGGTAGGCCTTGAAATACATCCAGAGGTACACCTCCAATTGACTCAAATGATGTCAATTAGCCTATCAGAAGCTTCTAAAGCCATGACATCATTTTCTGGAATTTTCCAAGCTGTTTTAAGGCACAGTCTATTTAGTGTATGTAAACTTCTGACCCACTGGAATTGTGATACAGTGATTTATAAGTGAAAGTCTATGCCGCTGTGAGATTGCTCATCCACATATTTATATATTCTTAATTCCATTCCTTTACTTAGATTTGTGTGTATTGGCATATATGTTGTGAAATTGTTAGATATTACTTATTAGATATTGCTACACTGTCGGAACTAGCAGCACAAGCATTTCGCTACACCCGCAATAACATCTGCTAAACACGTGTATGTGAACAATAAAATATCATTTGATTTGAGCTTTTTGGTGTTTTGTAACAGATGTCTCTTTCCATTCATTAATTGGTCGCTGTACAGTTTGGATTGATTGATTGGTTGATTTTATTTGTCAGTAAATTGTTACGTAACTGGGATTGCACAAAGTTGGGGACTTATTTACATGTGGTCCCTATTTTTCTACATAAATACATTTACAATTGCATACATAGACACATTACAGAGATAGAGAGAAATGCTCGACCTCCAGATGAGATTGAGGGGGAAGTTTAAGTACAATTCTTACAAGCTTGTTTGGCTGGTAGCTTATTCTTTAGATGTTTGGGGCTGCTGGTGAACCGTGATGTGCAGGCATAATCAAAGTGACACGACTAGTGCACTTGCCTGAGTCTTTAGGGGGTCTATAGCTAGGTTTCCATTCAATATGTGACAGATTATCATGTGAATATTCTAAGATCTTTATCAAAACAATATGCCATTTCACATTTTCCTTTAGGAGAATTTGGTGCCAGACAACATGACAGGGGAGATTTTAATTTACCGGACGTTTGAGAAATTTAACGGACATCTTTATGCATTCAGATCCAACCTGGCGTAGCCAGCGCCTCAATACACAAGGGATGTTGATGAATTGTGGCTCATCCCTCAGCCAAATGAGCCACAATTACGTGTCCTTAAAAACAGCCTGTAACAAATGACAAAAACACTATTCCTTGTGTTTCGAAGTGGAGCATATGCAAAACTATAGCCTCTTATTAAAAAAAAAAAAAAAATGTGTCTACTTTCCTAAAACAGTAATTGTCCACCTCACGGTTCAGCTGTCAGAGATTTCAGCACGAAATGTATCAAGGCACTTCATCCATAGGCCTATAAGCTTAGGTGTCCAGTGTATGATATTAACATTGAAATAAATATATAGAGCCTATATAAAGGAAGAGAAGTTTAATACTAACCCCGGAGATAGAGATATGCCGGTGGGAATATTTTCTATAAAGATACGCATTATATTGTTAGTTATAGGAGTAACTCTGGTAGGCCTGAAACAGACATCTCAAGTTCCTCATCTCAAGTTCATCTGTCGGAGTCAGCAGGAGCACACTGCCTTCATGTCATAGGCCTGCAGTAGCTAAAGCTTAATAATAGCCACACCGTACCAAACCTTGACAAACGTTTCTAATCTTTATCAGGGTAATATCAAAAGTAAGTCAAGCCGTTGTTTATAGAGAAAACGCGAGCAGAAGAGCGAATGTAAACCAGGGAAAAAGCACGCTAACCTCCCCTGTGCCCAATAAAAAAAACACACAACCCTTCCCAAAGCAAAAAACAATGTTTGACAACCCTCCCCTATTTTGCACCACCCCTCCCCCCGTGAATTTCTATCTGTCCCTGAGCGATCTTTGGTTATTCGATGGTTACCTACTCTCACGGGTTCAAACTAGTGGCCTACCTACCTCAAGCCCAATTAAAACATAGTTTCTATTGGTCGAGGTCGTTTGGGTTCAATTTTGCATCAACATTTTGCATGTGTCCCAAATGGCACATATTCTCAAAATATAGTGACTCAGTTCAAAAGTAGTGCACTGCATAGGGAATAGGGTGTCATTTGGGACACTTCCTTTGTTCCGCTGGGCTGTGCATACAGTGCAGACGAGCTTGATATATTTCTATGGATTGTGTTACATAAGCCCAGTCTTTGGGTCACCCAGCTGATTGGTATTTGGTGGCCCACTTCTGGGACCGGACTGCTGGTATAGATCAGTCCGAGTTCAGAACCAATGGAAACTCCAATGGAAATGTACTGAAAGTACAGGCTTTGGGCATTCACCTAAATAGATTTGACTTATTCTTTACATACAGCATATAAAAAATATACAGTGCATTCGGAAAGTATTCAGACCCCTTCCATTTTTCCACATTTACATTTTTTTTTTAAGCCATATTCTAAAATGTATAAAATAAAATCCTCATCAATCTACACACAATACCCCATAATGACAAAGTGAAAACAGGTTTTTAGAAATGTTTGCTCATTTATTAAAAATAAAAGACAGAAATACCTTATTTACATAAGTATTCAGACCCTTTGCTTTGAGACTTGAAATTGAGTTCAGATGCATCCTGATTCCATTGATCATCCTTGATATGTTCTACAATTTGATTGGAGTCCACCGGTGGTAAATTCAATTGATTGGACATGACAGTGCATGTCAGAGCAAAAACTAAGCCATGAGGTCGAAGGAATTGTCCGTAGAGCTCCGAGACAGGATTGTGACAGCCCGCTTGGAGTTTGCCAAAAAGGCCCTAAACGACTCTCAGACCATGAGAAACAAGATTCTCTGCTTTGATGAAAACAAGATTGAACTCTTTAGCCTAAATGCCAAGCGCCACGTCTGAAGGAAACCTGGCACCATCCTTACGGTGAAGCATGGTGGTGGAAGCATCATGCTGTGGGGATGTTTTTCAGGGACTGGGAGACTAGTCAGGATCGAGGGAAAGATGAACGGCGCAAAGTACAGAGAGATCCTTGATGAAAACCTTCTCCTGTGCCCTCAGGACCTCAGACTGGGCGGAGGTTCACCTTCCAACAGGACAATGACCCTAAGCACACAGCCAAGACAGCGCATGAGTGGCTTCGGGACAAGTCTCTGAATGTCCTTGAGTGGCCCAGCCAGAGCCCGGACTTGAACCCGATCTAACATCTCTGGAGAGACCTGAAAATAGTTGTGCAGCAACGCTCCCCATTCAATCTGACAGAGCTTGAGAGGATCTGCAAAGAATGGGAGAAACTCCCCAAATACAGGTGTGCCAAGCTTGTAGCGTCATACCCAAGAAGCTGTAAGGCTGTAATCGCTACCAAAGGTGCTTCAACAAAGTATTAAGTAAAGGGTCTGAATACTTATGCAAATTTGATTTCCGTTTTTTATTTTTAATAGACAAAAACATGTTTTTGCTTTGTCAGTATGGGGTATTGTTGTGTAGATTGATGGGGAGGAAACGATTTTATCAATTTTGGAGGCTGTAACGTAACAAAATGTGGAAAAAGTCAAGGGGTCTGAATACTTTCCTAATGTACTGTACACTACAAAAGGGACATTTTCTGAAGAAAATGTGTGTGCTTGCTTTAGCTAGAATAGTTAAGCATCATATCTACTTTAAATGTACAGTACCAGTCAAACGTTTGGACACACCTACTCAAGGGTTTTTCTTTATTTTTACTATTTTATACATTGTAAAATAATAGTGAAGACATCAAAACTATGAAATAACACATATGGAATCACGTTAACCAAAAACGGGTTAAAACAAATAAAAATGTCATATTTTAGTTTCTTCCAAGTAGCCACCGTTTGCCTTGATGACAGCTCTGCACACGCTTGGCATTCTCTCAACCAGCTTCACCTGGAATGCTTTTCCAACAGTCTTGAAGGAGTTCCCACATATGTGGAGCACTTGTTGGCTGCTTTTCCTTCACTCTGCGGTCCAACTCATACCAAACCATCTCAATTGGGTTGAGGTTGGGTGGTTGTGGAGGCCAGGTCATCTGGTGCAGCACTCCATTACTCCTTCTTTGTCAAATTGCCCTTACACAACCTAGAGGTGTGTTGGGTCATTGTCCTGTTGAAAAATAAATGCAAACCAGATGGGATGGCGTATCGCTGCAGAATGCTGTGGTAGCCATGCTGGTTAATTGTGCCTTGAATTCTAAATGAATCACAGAGAGTGTCACCAGCAAAGCACCCCCACACCATCACATCTCCTCCTCCATGCTTCACGGTGGGAACCACACATGTGGAGATCATCCGTTCACCTACTCTGCGTCCCACAAAGACACGGCGGTTGGAACCAGAAATCTCAAATTTGGACTCATCAGACCAAAGGACAGATTTCCACCGGTCTAATGTCCATTGCTTGTGTTTTCTTCACCAAGCAAGTCTCTTCTTATTATTGGTGTCCTTTAGTAGTAGTTTCTTTGCATTAAATTCGACCATGAAGGCCTGATTCACGCAGTCTCCTCAGAACAGTTGATGTTGAGATGTGTCTGTTACTTGAACTCTGTGAAGCATTTATTTGGGCTGCAATTTCTGAGGCTGGTAACTCAAATGAACTTATCCTCTGCAGCAGAGGTAACTCTGGGTCTTCCTTTCCTGTGGCAGTCCTCATGAGAGCCAATTTCATCATAGAGCATGTTGTTTTTTGCGACTGCACTTGAAGAAACTTTCAAAGTTCTTGAAATTTTCCGTGTTGACTGACCTTCATGCTATAAAGTCATGATGGACTGTCATTTCTCTTTGCTTATTTGATATGGACTTGGTCTTTGGGCTATCTTCTGTATACCACTCCATACCTTGTTACAACTCAACTGATTTGCTCAAAAACATTAAGAAGGAAAGAAATTCCACAAATTAACTTCTAACTAGGCACACCTGTTAATTGAAATGCATTCCAGGTGACTACCTCATGAGGCTGGTTGAGAGAATGCCAAGCTGTCATTAAGTCAAATTGTGGATACTTTGAAGAATCTCAAACATAAAATATATTTAGATTTGTTTAACACTTTCTTGGTTACTACATGATTCAATATGTGTTATTTCGTTGTTTGGATGTCTTCACTATTATTCTACAATGTCGAAAATAGTAAAAATAAAGAAAAACCCTGGAATGAGTAGGTGTGTCCAAACTTTTAACAATTAAGAATATAATCATGTGTCCTTTCCTTGGACCTGCTTCAAATAGAGCTTGATCATTTACTGTTTCCGAAGCCTCACAGAATATTTTTTTTGTCTCTTCAGAGGACCTTTCAATCAGCATATCAGTGTCTAACTCACAGATCACAGAGAATGTGGTAAGTGTATATCAAATACTGCATATTAGATATGTATAGCTACAGCTCCACAAGCATTCCCGATAACTGAGGGATTTTAGGAATATTTAAAAATGTCTGCAAAATGTTAGATGGATTGTCTGTTTAGTGAAATATGTCTTTTCTCTTTTTTTAGGATATCAGTTCAGTCTACCAGATCTTTGCTGATGAGGTCCTGGGGTCGGGCCAGTTTGGGATTGTGTACGGAGGTAAGTCAGACTGACTCTACAGTAGTTCCATTGGCTTTATGTACATTGTGAAGTGGAAAGGAAACTCAGCAACTCTTCAGGACTGTGGAAGTTGAAAATAGCTTTTTTTTTTGCTTTTAACAATAACAAAGCTATTTTTAATCGACTTCCACAGTCTTTCCGAGAGCTTCTGAATTTCCTCTTCACTTCAGTTTGCTCCTCAATTCATGCACCTTGGTTGGAGAGCGTGGTAGCAGCAGAGTTCCCTTCCCTTTGGCTTCATGTACATCCATCCAGCCATGTTCTCTTCTCTTTATAGCGGCTTTAATTCACAGGGAGAGGAAGACTACTAGCTTGTTTTTCTTTGTGTGTTTTGCAAATAAACTTTTATTAGTGGAATTCCGTAGCCGTTGGTCTATTCTATAGTTGGAGACAGAGGAAGACATACAGACAGTTCATTTGCAACAGTCTGCAGGGAGTAGCCTGTGATTTATCTTTTTAATGCTCATGTGTAGGTAAACACAGAAAGACTGGGAGAGACGTGGCCATCAAAATCATCGACAAGATGAGGTTCCCTACCAAGCAGGAGAGCCAGCTGAGGAACGAGGTGGCTATTCTCCAGGTAGACAAAGGACTGAGAAGCCTGGCTCTTTCACTGCCAGTCTAGACGCCGATAGCCTGGGAATCTGAACCTTGTTAGCTACGTTTCACTATTGTTTCACTGAACAACATTAGTAAAACGTAGAGATTCAGTTTTGGAGTCCCGGGTTAGATCCTTGAAGGGCTATTCTGAAGAAACAATGTACTTTTTCTGATTTCAAAGTGCGTCTGTGGACCCTGGTATATAGATATCTCCATTTGTGGAGTGTGGTGTTAGTTGATAAAAAAGCAAACCATCTAATGTGTGTGCAGCACTATCCTCTGCATAGTTGAGGTCTTCTGTCACCAAGCACATAGAGAACATGTTTCTGTATATCTAAGGTCTCCTTCTCTCTGATTGCACGTCAGGGATAAATATTACATTTTGAATTGAATTATATCCCTGTCTCCCTGCCTGTCAGAACCTTCACCATCCTGGGATCGTCAATCTTGAGTGCATGTTCGAGACTCCCGAGCGGGTCTTTGTCGTCATGGAGAAGCTCCATGGCGACATGCTGGAGATGATCTTGTCCAGTGAGAAGAGCAAGATCCCTGAGCGTCTCACCAAGTTCCTGGTCACACAGGTCAGTAACAGAAAAATATAATTTATACTAATGAACCACAGTAACACTTTACGCAAGGTGTTTTTATTACTGTGTAATCGTTCCTGTACCCGAGAGATAATTACACAATACTGGAAAGCCACTGTAATGACAAGTACCACAGCTCAGCCAATAGTAAGTCTCCCCATGTGCTTCCTGACCCACAGATCCTGGTGGCTTTGAGGCATCTCCACTTTAAGAACATCGTTCACTGTGACCTGAAGCCTGAGAATGTGCTGCTGGCTTCCGCAGAGCCCTTCCCTCAGGTGAGTACATGAGCTGTCCACCACAACAAGCGGACTGGGCTATTGGGCTCACTGTGATTTTGATTTATTTAACCAGATTGTTATTGTAAATGAGAGTTGATCAATTACTTATAATTACTTTGCTTACTAAAGCATTCAAAATGGAACTTACGCATAAGGAATGACAGCACAAGGATGACCTTGGTTCTTATGTGTGTTCCTATAGGTGAAGCTTTGTGACTTCGGCTTCGCTCGCATCATCGGCGAGAAGTCGTTCAGACGCTCCGTGGTGGGCACGCCCGCCTACCTGGCGCCCGAGGTCCTACGCAGTAAAGGCTACAACCGTTCCCTGGACATGTGGTCGGTGGGCGTGATCGTTTACGTCAGCCTCAGCGGGACCTTCCCCTTCAACGAGGACGAGGACATCAACGACCAGATCCACAACGCTGCCTTCATGTACCCTCCCAACCCCTGGAAGGACATCTCTGGAGAGGGTAAGAGCGAGTGGGTGTGTGCATCCCAAATGGCACCGTATTCCCTTTGTAGTGCACTATATAGCGAATATGGTGTCATTGAGGACGCACAGTTTTTTTTCTGATCAAAAATACATGTTTTTTTCCTTCTTCTTTTCAACACGTCCAATTTTGCTATTATGGATCATTTCTTTTGAGAGCCATCTATAGCACTCTTGCTTTATAAGTAGATTCTAGACAATAGTCATGCACTGGTGCTTTTTACAGTCACCAACCCTGTAATCCCCAAGTAATTGGCCATTACAGGATAAATACACTGTTGACTCACTCAGTGTACTTACAGTGGGATCTCTGGTGTTACTCCCGGTCAAAACTAGACTGTGGCTCCGTCCCAAATGGCACCCTATAGGGCCCATAGGGCTCTGGTCAAAAGTAGTGCACCGTACAGGGAAAAGGGTGCCATTTGGGATGTAGCATGTGTTCCTATTGGGTTGACCAGTAGACTGTCTTAGTTTCTGTTTCCCAGGGTCGCTGTGGTTGTAATGGGCGGTCTTCACCTTTCTCAGGGCGGTCTTCGCCTATCTCAGGGTGGTCTTCACCTTTCTCAGTGTGGTCTTTTTCAGTCTCTCCCCTCAGAAAAAGAAGCCTACTGCTCAACTCTTTGGAAGTGTCTTTGGAACTTTCTTTGGTACTTTGAGACTGATAATAGCGTAATATTTGTGTAGTCCTAATTGACTCAACCTAGAGGTAGCCATGTACACTATATATACAAAAGTATATGGACACCCCTTCAAATGAGTGGATTTGACTATTTCAGCCACACCCGTTGCTGACAGGTGTATAAAATCGAGCACACAGCCATGCAATCTCCTTAGACAAACATTGGCATTAAAATGGCCTTACTGAAGAACTCAGTGACTTTCAATGTGGCACTGTCATGGGATGCCACCTTTCCAACAAGTTCGTCAAATTTCTGCCCTGCTAGAGCTGCCCCGGTCAACTGTAAGTGCTGTTATTGTGAAGTGGAAATATCTAGGAGCAACAACGGTTCAGCCACAAAGTGGTAGGCCATAAAAACTGTTCGTCGGGAGCTTCATGAAATGAGCTTCCATGGCCGAGCAGCTGCACACAAGCCTAATATCCCCATGCACAATGCCAAGTGTCGGCTAGAGTAGTGTAAAGCTCACCGCAATTGGACTTTGGAGCAGTGGAAATGCATTCCCTGGAGTCACGCTTCACCATCTGGCAGTCCAACGGACAAATCTGGGTTTGGCGGATGCCATGAGAACGCTACCTGCCCCAATGCATAGTGCTAATTGTAAAGTTTGGTGGAGGAGGATTAATAGTCTGGGGTTGTTTTTCATGGTTCGGGGTAGGCCCCTTAGTTCCAGTGAAGGGAAATGTTAACGTAACAGCATACAATGACATTCTAGACGATTCTGTGCTTCCAACTTTGTGGCAACAGTTTGGGGAAGGCCCTTTCCTGTTTCAGCATGACAATGCTCCAGTGCACAAAGCAAGGTCCATACAGAAATGGTTTGTCGAGATCGGTGTGGAAGAACTTGACTGGCCTGCACAGAGCCCTGACCTAAACCCCATCAAACACCTTTGGGATGAATTGGAACGCTGACTGGGAGCCAGGCCTAATCGCCCAGCATTAGTGCTCGACCTCACTAAGGCAATGATCCAACATCTAGTGGAAAGCCTTCCCAGAAGAGTGGAGGCTGTTATATCAGCAAAAGGGGAGACCAACTCCATATTAATGTCCATGATTTTGGAATTACATGTTTGACGAGCAGGTGTCCACATACTTTTGGTCATGTGGTGTTTATGATACTTGTCTGGAGTGGCCAGGCTGGAGAGAGCTTGTGCTGGATGGAAATGTAGATCTCCCTTGTTTCTCATGTCGATGTTGTGCATGTTTGTCCATCCACCACACAGCCACGGACCTGATCAACAACCTCCTCCAGGTGAAGATGAGGAAGCGCTACAGTGTGGACAAGTCTCTCAGTCACCCCTGGCTCCAGGTAACACACCTGGACATTGACTAGGAGGAGCTACCTTCAGTCACACCATGTTCATCACATCATTCAAACGCAACACATCTCTATGGTGTTCACAGTTCACTCTGTTATAAAATTTTTAAAAAGGACTTACTCCATCTAAGGGTCTATGATAAGCTACTTCTCCTAGGCTTCTTCTTGCAGTTTGCTAATGACAACACACTTAACCTATACGCTTCCCATCCCTCCTCCAGGATTATCAGACGTGGCTGGACCTCCGGGAGTTTGAGACACGCAGAGGGGAGCGCTACATCACCCACGAGAGCGACGACACCCGCTGGGAGGAGCACGCCGACGAGAGAAGCCTGCACTACCCCAAGCACTTCATCATGGCACCCAATCTGGACGACATGGAGGAGGACCCCTAGTGGCCGGGAGGACTGCCTGCAGGATGCACGTGTTTCAGGAGGAGTTCACAGGGCATCCTTGGACACGGAGTCTCATGGCTAGTGCTTGGGTCCCTGGAACCTGCCACTCCTGGCTGAGACTGTAAGCTTAAACAGGCAGAGATGCATATATAGCCTACATGTTTGTGCATGAAGGTGTAATCGTGCACTACTACGTGGAACAGACAGGAGGCGATGCAGTGGACAGGCAGCAGTGTGGTGGTACGGCACCATGACATGGGAACACACGATGGTGTTGTGAGGGAGGGGGTGATGATCGAGTGTCTTTAGGTTGTTTTGTTTTCATCACATTCCAGAGACATGGTTTCTTTCTCCGCCGGCTGCCTTCTCTACAAGCCATAATATACAGTATGTCTCATGAGCCTGAAAGACATACATTACCTTTGGGGGTTGGTTAGATAGGGATTCCCCCAGCAGCAGTAATAAACATTTGCACTGCCTTTCAACCCAGAAAAAGGGTTTCTATAAAATATGGTTACTTTAGACCAAATCCAGGAGACCGAGGAACAGTCAAGCTTTTCAGCTTCAATAGCATATTGTTTTAATGTTGTTAGTTTAACATGTTTATTTGAAATCTCGTCACGACTACATTCAATTGTTAGTTTACCATGAGAGTGCTATTTTTGGAAAACTTTTCTTTCTATTGTTTTTATGTAATGCTATTGAACTGGAACACTTAAAGGGATACTTCGGGATTTTGGGCAATTAAGCACTTTCCTTCCCCAGAGTCAGAGGATCTCTTGGGTACCATTTTTATGTCTCTTCATCCAGCATGAAGGAAGTAAGAGGTATTTTCGCAAGCCAATGCTAACTAGCGTTAGCGGGATATGCCTGGCAGTTTATGGAATCTACTCGCATGCTAGCAGTTACCATAGACTTCCAGTCATTGCGCTAACACTAGTTAGCAACTTCCTTCAAACTGCACGCAGAGACATACAAATGGTGCCCACGAGTTCATCTGACTGGGGAAGTAGATAAAGGGCTTAATTGCCAATATCCTGAAGTATCCCTTTAATACAAAATATGCTAATGTCGTGGATATACACTCAGTGGCTAGTTTATTAGCTACACCATCCCGTTCACGAAAATGGTTCGCTCCTACAGACAGTGAGTCACGTGGCCGTGGCTTGCTATAAAAAGCAGGCAGGCAGGCATCGAGACATTCAGTTACTATTCGCTTGAACGTTAGAATGGACAAGACGAGTGACCTAAGCAACTTTGAGCGGGGTATGATTGTCGGTGCCGGGCACGCCTGTTCCGGTATCTCGGAAATGTCCGTTCTCCTGGGCTTTTCACGCACGACAGTGTCTAGGGTTTACTGAGAATGGTAAACAAAAAACATCTAGCCAGCAATAGTCCTGTAGGCGAAAACAGCTCGTTGATGAGCGCTTGAAGGAGAATGGCAAGAATCGTGCAAGCTAACAGGCGGGCCATGAACAGGCAAATAACGGTGCAGTACAACAGTGGTGTGCAGAACGGCATCTCAGAACGCACAACTCGTCAGTCCTTGTCACGGATGGGCTATTACAGCAGACGACTACACCGGGTTCCACTCCTATCAGCTAAAAACAAGAAGAAGTGGCTTCAGTGGGCATGCGATTACCAACACTGGGCAATTGAGGAGTGGAAAAACATCCAACAAATCCCGGTTCCTGTTTCGTCATGTGGATTGCAGAGTCAGGATTTGGCGGAAGAAGCATGAGACCATAGGCCCATCCTGCCTGGTGTCAACGGTAGAGGCTGCTCAATTGGTAACAAGGCACATGTTAGATCCCTTGTTACCAATTGAGCAACGTTTCCATTTCCCAAACAATTCAGGCTGTTCTGGAGGCAAAGGGTGGTCCGACCCTGTACTAGATGGGTGTACCTTATAAACTGGTCATTGACCACATATATATTTATTTTGCTTATTCGGTGAGATGGTTTTTTGCACTTTTAGTTAACTGTAATCTCTGGCTCCCTTATTGGATGCCTTGAATGACGTTGTGAACCAATCAGCAGCTGCTCCACACGGTCTTATCTTACCCTCCTTAGAAAAATGCCAGATAAAAAAAAAAATGAAGCTAACTCAAGCCTGAGAATTCTACCCATAGAAATATAATTAATAGAAGTAATTGTATTTTTATGATTCTACCCTTTTTTATATATATATAACTACGAACATTCTGGATGTCAACTAAATGGAGTACAGTGCTAAGTGTCAGAAAAACATTGATATGATTGCTCAATGATAACCAAGCCTAGGAAATTGTAGATATTAATTCTCTGCTCTCAGCCATACCGTTAGCTTACAAATGTTATATTTTTTAATGAAGTAAAGATAGTTGATAAATGTTTTTCAAGTACCAAATGTATGATTTTTGTTCAAGAACTGATGGGCCTTCTCAAAGCTTTGCCTTATTTCTTTCCCTTCCTGGTTTCGTTACATGACCAATATCTTGTTGTTCCTTGTGTCCTTTGTCCTGTTGTGTATGTATGGTTGACTGGGTTCACCCAAGGCCAGAACTACTGCTGTACTCCGGTGAGAGAGCTGCAGGGCCAAGCAGTCCAGCAGATTCACAACGGATGAATCCCAAATGGCACCCTATTCCCTAAATAGTGCACTAATTCTGACCAGAGCTATTCCCTATATAGGGAATAGAGCGCCATTTGGGATGTAGCCAAACGTCTGAGCACAGTGTAAGCATGGGAGGATACAGAGAAAGCAGCAGAAACATTTACTCAGTACTCTGTAATAATACAATGAATGCAATATGTTTGCTGAAGAGAGAAATCCTAAATTTGTCATAGAGAGAAATAGAGGGATGTGGCTTACCATGCCTTCAATACTGTGTGTGAGTGTGTGTGTGTGTGTGTGTGTGTGTGTGTGTGTGTGTGTGTGTGTGTGTGTGTGTGTGTGTGTGTGTGTGTGTGTGTGTGTGTGTGTGTGTGTGTGTGTGTGTACACTAGTTACATTTTGGCTGTGTTGAGTGTTTTTCCCATCCCAACCTAAATCATGAATTGATCATGTCTCATTGAGTAATGGCCTTACAGCATGCAACTGCTTATAGCAGTTAATAACATACAAATACATCAGAAATAAAAGAATAGGGCATTTGACATCGCTGGAACCAAGTGCAGACTTATCATGCTCAACGCAGGATACCCAGTTAAAACATACAGTGAATGAGTAGAAAGAACGAATGCAGAATTAGTTGACTGTGCAATTGTGTGCAGGGGCCAAAAAATGCAGATTTTTCTTTTGTGAAAACACCAAGTGACTTAAATGACACACCAATATGTTTTCTTCTCCCTCTCCTTACTTTGGTATTCGCCTCTTCAGTCTCAACCCACCACTTTGGACTGTGAAACAACATTCTGTTATGAACTTCGCCATACAGTATACTGTATTTTCAGTGTACAAAGTTCATGTAGAAGGGTAATGACTTAAACCTGAGATTCATTTAAAATGTGTGTTGCCACTGGATTGGCAGTCAGTGTTTTCTTCATTTCAATATTGACATATCTAATAAAACATTTCCTCGGACAGTACTGCAGAGAATGTACTCATTTCATTTGCAGCTCGTTTACAATTGGTCCTATTTTTTTGGTTTTTAATTTATGTAAGACTACACAGTGCTCAAAACATTAAGAACACCTTCCTAATATTGAGTTGCACCCCCTTTTGCCCTCAGAACAGCCTTCATTTTGTCGGGGCATGGGCTCTACAAGGTGTCAAAAGTGTTCCACAGGGATGCTGGCTCATGTTCACTCCAATGCTTCTCACAGTTGTGTCAAGTTGGCTGGATGTCCTTTGGGTGGCGAACCATTCTTGATACACGTGGGAAACTGTTGAGCAAAAACAGCAGCTTTGCAGTTCTTGACACAAACCGGTGGCACCTACTACCATACCCTGTTCAAAGGCACTTATATATTTTGTCTTACTCATTCATCCTCTTAAATGGCACATAGTAGTGCACTATATAGGGTACCATTTGGGAAACATAGGAACTGGGATAAAGTGCTCTTTTTATGGCTCTAATCTGTGTAATTAAAACCAAATGCCACAGAGTGCCAGTGGAGCCTGGCACATTTCATTGTGCCATATGTTAGATGAACAGAGCCATTTGTGGCTGGGGAAGAAAATAAATGGCTAACTACTGCTGTGTAATGATAGCACCACATGTTGAGGCCAACATTTCTGTTGCCTTTCTAAGAAATCGACATGTTCCTTCCAAATAAAAATATACTGGATTAATATCAATAAATATTTTCAGTCTTAATCAAATGATCACATAAAAATAAAGAAAATACTTAGTGCATTATGTGATTCCCAGACAAAGATGGTACAGCTATATAATATACACAAGAAGAATGTTGTGTAATGACTTTTAATCATCAGGACTTTAATATCTTAGCTTCACATTAGCCTCCCTCAGTAGGACTGGCTGGTTATTTTGGCTACGGTGATAGTCCTGTGTAATAGTCTCTTTTAATTGCTACTGGGGCAGCAAGGGCGAGCCTGTCAGAGCAAAACACAGCATGCTGCGAGTGGCTGACTTGCATCCCAAATGGCACCCTATTCCCTATGTAGTGCACTGCTTTTGACCAGGGCTCTGGTCAAAAGTAGTGCACTACATAGGGAGTAGGGTGCCATTTGGGACATGGCTGCTATCTACTAATGCCACGCTCACCCAATTGGTTCAAGATGTTAAGGCAGCCAGGCACCCCGTGGCCCATTAATAGTTTCCTTCCAAAAGACAGGAGCAGAGCGGAGCTGTATTCCTATAGCTTGAAACGCTGTGACCTGGGGGGACGTTCTTCTGACTGAGAACATCACCCAAGTATGAAATGCTCACTATGTAAACAAATGTGTTCACAAACAAATGTGTTCCTTGCGCTTTTTGGGCACAAGGAACATTTCTGGGATATTTTATTTCAGCTCATGAAACATGGGACCAACACTTTACATATTGCATTTATATTTTAGTTCTGTATACATTAGTCACCTTAGCCCCATGTATAAATAAGTGGGAAAATGCTGTGTAAACACAGGGTTCCTTCCCACCTGTAAGCGCCTGTAAGCGTGTATCGATGCCCATATTCAGGAAGTCTCTTTGGCCCCATGCAGGCCACCGTAGCTCCAGCCATCTACCTCGGGTAACCGAAGTCCAAGACAGCAGTAAGGTCAGCAGAGCCAGGGGACGCTAGGACATCTTGGAGCTTATGACCTTTGAAACCCTGGGGGTGGGGGACAGGAGAGGCGGTCTGGTGTTATGACAACATGACGCATGACTACAATAGTTTGCTATTTGTGTATTGTTACATTTTCATTTGACTTAATTTGTTAGTTGTTAAATATTTCCTTCTTTTTTTTTAAATTCCAAATCAGGTGCTTCCTTTCACGTGCAACAGCTGATAATATCTTCATGTAGTCACTTGTGACATAAGTGTGAGCCGTCCTGAACCATGGACGCCTTGTTCACAGATGGGATTGTGCAGTTCCCTGCCACATGTCTTTCGAAGGAGGGGGCCGCTTGTTTGAACCTCTCCCCCCCCTTTTCATCACACACATTAGTGAGTCCCAGAGCCAGAGAGCCATGTAGTGAGAGCCCACCCCTCTTAATAGGGGCCAGATGGGGCTAGGTTAGTGTGGAGCACGAGGAACAGGACTGGAGGGCAGTTGACCCTGATTTCCGTGTGTCACCAGCAAAGGGCAAGAGAGGTATGTCGCCTTCCTGCATCGGTTTCCTTGTCGCTGAGACTTGTTCGGCTAATCACATTACCATACACACTAAGTCAGAGACACACACAAACCGAGACCGTATTAAAACCTGCTGATAAATGGGCCAAGTTGGAGACATGATGGTATGTACTCTGAATGTGTCTGTCTTGGTCCCGCCGTGCCCGTAGTCTGCAATCAGTGCTGCGCCCCCGTCCTCTGCGATCCGATTGGCCAGTTGCTGGACGATGACCCCCTCCCTCCGGGCAGACCTCCACGAGCCGTCTCACTTCATCTGCCTAGGAGGTGAGGGGTTTCAGAACAAAAACAAGAGCGGCTCTGCTTACCTCGTCTGTGTGAAGCCCAGGCCAACACACAGAGGCCTGAGAACACGCATCATCAATCATACATGGCTTCACTTCCAAATCATCTCCACTAAGCAGCACCGGCTCCAAGCCCCTAGGCAACACAGAACCAAAAGGAGGGGCTTGCCTGGGTGGGATAAGAAGCATCCCAAACGGCACCATATTCCCTATATTGTGCACTACCCTATGGGCCCTGGTCAAAAGTAGTGCACTATATAGGGAATAGGGTGCGATTTGGGACACATACCCTTAAACTAATCGGGGAACACATGTTGAGAGGAAAAAGAGACTCAAGTGGAGTATTAAAAGCTATAGGCCTATCTACTTCTAATGGAAACTCCATTAGACCACAGTGATGAAAGAGCGGAGCAGCAGAGAAGATTATGTATAGCTTTTAACCATGGCGAGCGTAAAGAGAACAGCGTTAAGGTTATTAAACTCTACTACAATATGTGGAACCTGAGATACACATGCCTGTCAGGCACGGGTTGCAGCCATTAGTCGGGATTTCAAACCAGTAAGGGGGTTTCACCCAAGATCACTCATGATGTCAGGCTTTGGCACGCTGTTCAAAGCCCCTGCACTCTTCCAGAGAGACCAGATGAAATAGGTTGGTACTGTATATATTGCATAAACGTGGGTAATAAAAGACAGATGCTGGAGTCGTCAAACTTTTAAGGAAAAAGGAGTTTGTCGAGCAATTTGTGGGTGTGTTTGTGTCTATGTACCATAAAACAAAGGCTTAAGCAAAGATATTGAAACGTTTAAAAAAATCTTTGTTATTAAAAAAAAGTTAAAATGCCCAATGCATCCATTTTTATCTCAATATAAAATCATTTCTGGGTCACAAAAGTAGCTGGTTGAGAGGTTTGGAACTCTCATTTATTGGTCTATTAACTTATACCGCCTGGTGATGTCACCATGCAAGCCAAAACCACACCCATGCAAAACCAGTTAAGAGTGAATTGTATTTTCAACCAGCAACTATCAGGAAATAACATTGATCACATTTCTTCACACTTTTACAGTGTTAGTTTCATCAGCTGTTGTACAATATGATACAAAACTCAAGAAAAACTCAATCAAAAACGTGATTTTCCTGTGTTTTACAGTTTACATACATACACCTTAGGCCAAATACATTTAAACTTAGTTTTTCCAAATTTCTGACATTTAATCCTAGTAAGAATTCTGTCTTAGGTCAGTTAGGATACCACTTTATTTTAAGAATGTGAAATGTCAGAATAATAGCAGAGAGAATGATTTATTTCAGCTTTTCTTTCATCACATTCCCAGTGGGTCAGAAGTTGACACACTCAATTAGTATTTGATAGCATTGCCTTTAAATTGTTTAACTTGGGTCAAACGTTTCGGGTAGCCTTCCACAAGCTTCCCACAATAAGTTCAGTGAATTTTGGCCCATTCCTCCAGACAGAGCTGGTGTAACTGAGTCAGATTTGTAGGCCTCCTTGCTCGCACACGCTTTTTCAGTTCTGCCAAAAAACATTCTATAGGATTGAGGTAAGGGCTTTGTGATGGCCACTCCAATACCTTGACTTTGTTGTCCTTAAGCCCTTTTGCCACAACTTTGAAAGTATGCTTGGGTCATTGTCCATTTGAAAGACCCATTTGCGACCAAGCTTTAACTTCCTGACTGATGTCTTGAGATGTTGCTTCAATATATCCACATAATTTTCCTCCCTCATGATGCCATCTATTTTGTAAAGTGCACCAGTCCCTCCTACAGCAAAGCACCCCCACAACATGATGCTGCCACCCCCGTGCTTCACGGTTGGGATGGTATTCTTCAGCTTGCAAGCATCCCCCTTTTCCCTCCAAACATAACGATGGTCATTATGGCCAAACAGTTCTTTTTTTGTTTCATCAGACCAGAGGACATTTCTCCAAAAAGTACAATCTTTGTCCCCATGTGCAGTTGCAAACCGTAGTCTGGCTTTTTAATGGTGGTTTTGGGGCAGTGGCTTCTTCCTTGCTGAGCGGCCTTTCAGGTTATGTCGATATAGGATTGTGTTTTACTGTGGATATAGATACTTTTGTACCTGTTTCCTCCAGCATCTTCACAAGGTCCTGCTGTTGTTCTGGGATTGATTTGCACTTGTCGCACCAGAGTACGTTCATCTCTAGGAGACAGAACGTGTCTTCTTCCTGAGCGGTATGACGGCTGCGTGGTCCCATGGCGTTTATACTTGTGTACTATTGTTTGTACAGATGAACGTGGTACCTTCAGGCATTTGGAAATTGCTCCCAAGGATAAACCAGACTTGTGGAGGTCTAAATTTTTTTTTCCTGAGGTCTTGGCTGATTTCTTTTGATTTTCCCATGATGTCAAGCAAAGAGGCACTGAGTTTGAAGGTAGGCCTTGAAATACATCCACAGCTACACCTCAAATTGACTCAAATTATGTCAATTAGCCTATCAGAATTTTCTAAAGCCATGACATCATTTTCTGGAATTTTGCAAGCTGTTTAAAGGTACAGTCAACTTAGTGTATGTAAACTTCTGACCCACTGGAATTGCGATACAGTGAATTATAAGTGAAATAATCTGTCTGTAAACAATTGTTGGGAAAATTACTTGTGTCATGCACAAAGCACATGTCCTAACCGACTTGCCAAAACAATAGTTTGTTAACAAGAAATTAGTGTAGTGGTTGAAAAACTAGTTTTACTGACTCCAACCTAAGTGTATGTATGTAAACTTCCGACTTCAACTGTATATACACTGAGTGTACAAAACATTAGAAACACCTGCTCTTTTCACGACAGACTGACCAGGTGAAAGCTATGATCCCTTAATTAATGTCACATGGTAAATCCACTTCAATAAGTGTAGATGAAGGGGAGGAGACGGGTTAAAGAAGGATTTTTAAGCCTTGAGACAATTGAGATGAATTGGCATGGATTGTGTGCCATTCAGAGGGTGAATGGGAAAGTAAAAATATTTAAGTGTCTTTGAACGGAGTATCGTAGTAGGCACATCAGTTTGTGTCAAGAACTGCAATGCTGCTGTTTCCCCCCCCCACACTCAACAGTTTCTTGTGTCTATCAAGTATGGTCCAACTTGACACAACCGTGGGAAGCACTGTAGTCAACATCCGTGTGGAACGCTTTTGACACCTCAAATCAAATCAAATCAAATTTCCTCGTAGAGTCCATGCTGTTCTGAGGGGAAAAAGGGGAGTGCAACTCAATATTCGGAAGGTTTTAATAATGTTTTGTGCACTCAGTGTACATTTCCACACTATGAGGTTGAAATAATACTGTGAAATTGATGATAATGCACTTTTTGTGTAACGCTTGTTTGAAAAGACCACCTGAAATTTCAGCCTGTTTTGATGGTATGGAGTTTTGGCCTGCCTGGTGACATCCCATGCCCACTCAGACCACTCCCAGACAGTCCTAACTGTCTAGCTTGTTTCTTGCTTGAGAAATTACTCTTTGCTAAGAGGCATTTTTGTTTCTTTTTGACCATTTTAATTGAAAACAATCACAGTAAGGTCCTTTAATTATTACACAGAAATGATTTGATATTGACATAAAAAAAACAGCTGCATTCGACCTTTACTCATCAACACGCAACACTCACCTGTATGAGCTGAGGAGAGGCAAGAGCGGGAGCTGGCACTATGACAAACCTCAGCTTGCCTGGCTCATCTAGGTCAACATCCACCATCACCTCCCTCCAGCCCTTCTTTGTTCTCTGTGCCCACATCACAATCAATGCACAACGCAACGGATCAAATGGCACTTACAATTCATGTTTTTCAATTACTTGTGATCTGTTATCAAGATCTATATGTCTAATCCAAATAGCTGGTCAAGTAAATGTACCTGGAATTTGTGGATGGGTAAGGCATCAAAGAACTCATGAGCAAGGTAGATGCTGAAGCCTGTTTGAAAGAAAAAAATGCCAATCAATAACAAATTCACACCCAGTAAATTAAATGTATTAAAATCTTACCATAGCTAAATGATTAAGGATTAGAGCATAAATCATTAGTCTCCAGCCAAGTTTCTATACCACGTCTACCTCGAGACACGTAATCCAACATGAGATGAACTAAATTAAGATGAACTACAATTACCTCATTTAAAACTATAGATTACGACCTCTGGGGACGCCATCCAGGTTGCGGTACGAGGAGATGGGGAGGCATGTGGTGGTGGTCCCCTGGCGGTACACAGGCTCATCCTTCCTGGCCCACACCTGGCTCTGGTCCCTCGTCAGAGCCTGGGACTGGACCTGGCTCAGTTTAGAAGTCACCTCCACAAGGTGCACTGAGACAGCAGCCCCACCCAGGGCCCCACGCAGCTGACTGATGACCTGGACAACACAGACAGACAGACAGTGTATTGTTTAGCAGTTTAGCTTATTACATTGATGGACTAAATATGGAAATTGCTCCCTCCACTGGTCATATATTGAACTCACATTGGCCATGTAGTAGGACATAGCATCACATACAGTACCAGTCCAAAGTTTGGACACATCTACTCTTTCAATGGTTTTTCTTTATTTTTAAATTTTTCCTACATTGTAGAATAGTGAAGACATGAAACTATGAAATAACACATATGGAATCATGTAGTAAGCAAAGAAAGTGTTAAATCAAAATATATTTTAGATTCTTTAAAGAAGCCACCCTTTGCCTTGATGACAGCTTTGCACACTTTTGGCATTCTCTCAACCAGCTTCATGAGGAATGATTTTCCAACTGCCTTGAAGGAGTTCCCAAATATGCTGAGAACTTGTTAGCTGCTTTTCCTTCACTCTGCGGTCCAACTCATCTCAAATCATCTCAATTGGGTTGAGGTCAGGTGATTGTGGAGGCCAGGTCATCTGATGCAGAACTCCATCACTCTCCTTCTTAGTCCCATTAAGCTCAAACCAGATGGTATGACGTATCGCTGCAGCACAGCACCCTCACATCATCACACCTCCTCTTCCATGCTTCACGGTGGGAACCACACATGTGGAGATCATCCGTTCACCTACTCTGCGTCTCACAAAGACACGGCGGTTGGAACTAAAAATCTAAAATTAGGACTCATCAGACCAAAGGACAGATTTCCACAGGTCTAATATCCATTGCTCGTGTTTCTTGCCCCAAGCAAGTGTCTTCTTATTATTGGTGTCCTTTAGTAGTGGTTTCTTTGTGGCAATTCAACCATAAAGGCCTGATTCACAGTCTCCTCTGAACAGTTGATGAAGAGATGTGTCTGTTACTTGAACTCTGTGAAGCATTTATTTGGACTGCAATTTCTGAAGCTGGTAACTCTAATGAACGTATCCTCTGCAGCAGAGGTAAGTCTGGGTCTTCTTTTCCTGTGGCGGTCCTCATTAGAGCCAGTTTCATCATAGCACTTGATGTTTTTTGCAACTGCATTTGATGAAACTTTCAAAGCACTTGCCATTTTCCTGATTGACTGACCTTCATGTCTTAAAGTAATGATGGACTGTCATGTCTCTTTGCTTATTTGAGCTGTTTTTTCCATAATATGGACTTAGCCCTATTTGGTATAAGACCATCTTCTGTATACCACTCCTACCTTGTCACAACACAACTGATTGGCTCAAATGCATTAAGAAGGAAAGAAATTCCTTTTAACAAGGCACACATGTTAATTGAAATGCATTCCAGGTGACTACCTCATGAAGCTGGTTGAGAGAATGCCAAGAGTGTGCAAAGCTGTCATCAAGGCAAAGAGTGGCTACTTTGAAGAATCTTAAATATATTTAGATTTGTTTAACACTTTTTTGGTTACTACATGATTCCATATGTGTTATTTCATAGTTTTGATGTCTTCACTATTATTGTACAATGTAGAAAATAGTAAAAAATAAAGAAAAACACTTGAATGAGTAGGTGTGTCCAAACTTGTGACTGGTACTGTACATACTCTGAGAATGTCATTGGCCAAGGAGCCTCTTCCAGGCCCAAACTCCACTAACTGGAAGTGACTGGGCTTCCCTGCTCCCATCCACTCGCTTAAACACCAGATCCCCAGCAGCTACGGACAGAGAAGGGATAAGCTGAAACCATCATCATCATCACGCAGGGCATTGGTATGGAACAACATCCAGAAACTATGAAATCTCCATCTGGCCCAAGCATATCATTCTGCACATAATAGCCCTGAAAAATAAACATACCGCTTCATCTCTGAAACAAACATTTCTTTAAAGAATAGTGGCATTGTCTTGTCTTGTCTTGTCTTGTCTTGTCTTGTCTTGTCTTGTCTTGTCTTGTCTTGTCTTGTCTTGTCTTGTCTTGTCTTGTCTTGTCTTGTCTTGTCCTGTCTTGTCCTGTCCTGTCCTGTCCTGTCCTGTCCTGTCCTGTCCTGTCCTGTCCTGTCCTGTCCTGTCCTGTCCTGTCCTGTCCTGTCTGTGTGTGTCTGTGTGTGTGTGTGTGTGTGTGTGTGTGTGTGTGTGTGTGTGTGTGTGTGTGTGTGTGTGTGTGTGTGTGTGTGTGTGTGTGTGTGTGTGTGTGTGTGTGTGTGAGAGAGATCAGGTAGTTACCTACCTATCGTGACTGGGTTAGTGAGAACCTCTCTCATGTACTCTGCCACTGAGATATGACCTGTTGCTTTGATCTCGGAGGTTAGATGTCTGAGCATTGAGTTCCTTGGCATTAGTTTATCTGCTCCATGATCTAACTATAAAGAAGAAGTTAACATTTAGATAAAGCTTTCTGATAGAAACTAGACATAGACTGAAATGACTGTGGATACAATTACAGTGAGAGATATCCTTAGGTGTCTGAGCATTGAGTTCCTTGGCATTAGTTTATCTGCTCCATGATCTAACTATAAAGAAGAAGTTAACATTTAGATACAGCTTTCTGATAGAAACTAGACATAGACTGAAATGACTGTGGATACAATTACAATGAGAGATATCCATAACTAGTAAGGCTGAAATAGAGAAACTGATCTTACCAGATGATGGTGGTGGACAAGGGCAGACAAGGACTCTGCTAAAACTCTGCAGTGCTCTAACTGCCCTCTTTGACATAGTTATCTAGCTAGTTACAACACTCAGACAATGTTCCACTGTAACAGTAGGCTACTAACGTTATACTTTCCCAGAAATGGACATCGAGCCTGACTGCACAGTAGCATGAGAGAGACAACTGAAAGCACACCGGCAGGGATCAGCTGGCGGAGGTGTTGCTAACATTTACGATAGCAAATTTCAATTTACAAAAAAAAAATGACGTTTTCGTCTTTTGAGCTTCTAGTCATGAAATCTATGCAGCCTACTCAATCACTTTTTATAGCTACTGTTTACAGGCCTCCTGGGCCATATACAGCGTTCCTCTCTGAGTTCCCTGAATTCCTATCGGACCTTGTAGTCATAGCAGATAATATTCTAATTTTTGGTGATTTTAATATTCATATGGAAAAGTCCACAGACCCACTCCAAAAGGCTTTCGGAGCCATCATCGACTCAGTGGGTTTCTGGACCTACTCACTGCCACAGTCATACTCTGGACCTAGTTTTGTCCCATGTAATAAATGTTGTAGATCTTAATGTTTTTCCTCATAATCCTGGACTATCGGACCACCATTTTATTATGTTTGCAATCGCAACAAATAATCTGCTCAGACCCCAACCAAGGAGCATCAAAAGTCGTGCTATAAATTCTCAGACAACACAAAAATTCCTTGATGCCCTTCCAGACTCCTTCTGCCTACCCAAGGACGTCAGAGGACAAAAATCAGTTAACCACCTAACTGAGGAACTCAATTTAACCTTGCGCAATACCCTAGATGCAGTTGCACCCCTAAAAACGAAAAACATTTGTCATAAGAAACTAGCTCCCTGGTATACAGAAAATACCCGAGCTCTGAAGCAAGCTTCCAGAAAATTGGAACGGAAATGGCGCCACACCAAACTGGAAGTCTTCCGACTAGCTTGGAAAGACAGTACCGTGCAGTATCGAAGAGCCCTCACTGCTGCTCGATCATCCTACTTTTCCAACTTAATTGAGGAAAATAAGAACAATCCAAAATTTATTTTTGATACTGTTGCAAAGCTAACTAAAAAGCAGCATTCCCCAAGAGAGGATGGCTTTCACTTCAGCAGTAATAAATTCATGAACTTCTTTGAGGAAAAGATCATGATCATTAGAAAGCAAATTACGGACTCCTCTTTAAATCTGCGTATTCCTCCAGGGCTTAGCTTTCCTGGATCTGCACAGCTCTGCCAGGGCCTGGGATCGGGAGAGACACTTAAGTGTTTTAGTACTATATCTCTTGATACAATGATGAAAATAATCATGGCCTCTAAACCTTCAAGCTGCATACTGGATCCTATTCCAACTAAACTACTGAAAGAGCTGCTTCATGTGCTTGGCCCTCCTATGTTGAACATAATAAACGGCTCTCTATCCACCGGATGTGTACCAAACTCACTAAAAGTGGCAGTAATAAAGCCTCTCTTGAAAAAGCCAAACCTTGACCCAGAAAATATAAAAAACTATCGGCCTATATCGAATCTTCCATTCCTCTCAAAAAAAAATGAAAAAGCTGTTGCGCAGCAACTCACTGCCTTCCTGAAGACAAACAATGTATACGAAATGCTTCAGTCTGGTTTTAGACCCCATCATAGCACTGAGACTGCACTTGTGAAGGTGGTAAATGACCTTTTAATGGCGTCAGACCGAGGCTTTGCATCTGTCCTCGTGCTACTAGACCTTAGTGCTGCCTTTGACACCATCGATCACCACATTCTTTTGGAGAGACTGGAAACCCAAATTGGTCTACACGGACAAGTTCTGGCCTGGTTTAGATCTTATCTGTCGGAAAGATATCAGTTTGTCTCTGTGAATGGTTTGTCCTCTGACAAATCAACTGTACATTTCGGTGTTCCTCAAGGTTCCGTTTTAGGACCACTATTGTTTTCACTATATATTTTACCTCTTGGGGATGTTATTCGAAAACATAATGTTAACTTTCACTGCTATGCGGATGACACACAGCTGTACATTTTAATGAAACATGGTGAAGCCCCAAAATTGCCCTCGCTAGAAGCCTGTGTTTCAGACATAAGGAAGTGGATGGCTGAAAACGTAATACTTTTAAACTCGGACAAAACAGAGATGCTTGTTCTAGGTCCCAAGAAACAAAGAGATCTTCTGTTAAATCTGACAATTAATCTTGATGGTTGTAAAGTCGTCTCAAATAAAACTGTGAAGGACCTCGGCGTTACTCTTGACCCTGATCTCTTTTTTGACGAACATATCAAGACTGTTTCAAGGACAGCTTTTTTCCATCTACGTAACATTGCAAAAATCAGACATTTTCTGTCCAAAAATGATGCAGAAAAATTCATCCATGCATTTGTTACTTCTAGGTTAGACTACTGCAATGCTCTACTTTCCGGCTACCCGGATAAAGCACTAAATAAACTTCAGTTAGTGCTAAATACGGCTGCTAGAATCCTGACTAGAACCAAGAAATTTGATCATATTACTCCAGTGCTAGCTTCCCTACACTGGCTTCCTGTTAAGGCAGGCTGATTTCAAGGTTTTACTGTTAACCTATAAAGCGTTACATGGGCTTGCTCCTACCTATCTTTCCGAGTTGGTCCTGCCGTACATACCTACACGTACGCTACGGTCACAAGACGCAGGCCTCCTAATTGTCCCTAGAATTTCTAAGCAAACAGCTGGAGGCAGGGCTTTCTCCTATAGATCTCCATTTTTATGGAATGGTCTGCCTACCCATGTGAGAGACGCAGACTCGGTCTCAACCTTTAAGTCTTTACTGAAGACTTATCTCTTCAGTAGGTCATATGATTGAGTGTAGTCTGGCCCAGGAGTGTGAAGGTGAACGGAAAGGCTCTGGAGCAACGAACCACCCTTGCTGTCTCTGCCTGGCCGGGTCCCCTCTCTCCACTGGGATTCTCTGCCTCTAACCCTATTACAGGGGCTGAGTCACTGGCTTACTGGTGCTCTTTCATGCCGTCCCTAGGAGGGGTGCGTCACTTGAGTGGGTTGAGTTACTGACGTGATCTTCCTGTCTGGGTTGGCGCCCCCCCTTGGTTTGTGCTGTGGTGGAGATCTTTGTGGGCTATACTCGGCCTTGTCTCAGGATTGTAAGTTGGTGGTTGAAGATATCCCTCCAGTGGTGCGGGGGCTGTGCTTTGGCAAAGTGGGTGGGGTTATATCCTTCCTGTTTGGCCCTGTCCGGGGATATCATCGGATGGGGCCACAGTGTCTCCTGACCCCTCCTGTCTCAGCCTCCAGTATTTATGCTGCAGTAGTTTGTGACGGGGGGCTAGGGTCAGTTGGTTATATCTGGAGTACTTCTCCTGTCTTATCCAGTGTCCTGTGTGAATTTAAGTATGCTCTCTCTAATTCTCTCCTTCTCTCTTTCTTTCTCTCTCTCGGAGGACCTGAGCCCTAGGACCATACGTCAGGACTACCGGGCATGATGACTCCTTGCTGTCCCCAGTCCACCTGGCCTTGCTGCTGTTCCAATTTCAACTCTTCTGCCTGCGGTTATGTGTAACGGATGTGAAATGGCTAGCTAGTTAGCGGGTACGCGCTAGTAGCATTTCAATCAGTTACGTCACTTGCTCTGAGACATTAAGTAGGGTTGCACCTTGCTCTGCAAGGGCCGTGGCCTTTGTGGAGCGATGGGTAACGATGCTTCGTGGGCGACCGTTGTTGATGTGTGCAGAAGGTCCCTGGTTCGCGCCCGTGTTGGGGCGAGGGGACGGTTTAAAGTTAAACTGTTACATTGATGCTGTTGACCCGGATCACTCGTTGCTGCGGAAAAGGAGGAGGTTGAAAGGGGGGTGAGTGTAACGGATGTGAAATGGCTAGCTAGTTAGCGGGTACGCGCTAGTAGCATTTCAATCAGTTACGTCACTTGCTCTGAGACATTAAGTAGGGTTGCCCCTTGCTCTGCAAGGGCCGCGGCTTTTGTGGAGCGATGGGTAACGACGCTTCGTGGGTGTCAGTTGTTGATGTGTGCAGAGGGTCCCTGGTTCGCGCCCGTGTCGGGGCGAGGGGACGGTTTAAAGTTAAACTGTTACATATGGAACCCCTACCTGTCCCAGACCTGCTGTTTTCAACTCTTAATGATCGGCTATGAAAAGCCAACTGACATTTATTCCTGATTATTATTTGACCATGCTTGTCATTTATGAACATTTTGAACATCTTGGCCATGTTCTGTTATAATCTCCACCCGGCACAGCCAGAAGAGGACTGGCCACCCCTCATAGCCTGGTTCCTCTCTAGGTTTCTTCCTAGGTTTTGGCCTTTCTAGGGAGTTTTTCCTAGCCACCGTGCTTCTACACCTGCATTGCTTGCTGTTTGGGGTTTTAGGCTGGGTTTCTGTACAGCACTTCGAGATATTAGCTGATGTACGAAGGGCTATATAAAATAAACTTGATTTGATTTGAACTGCATTTCATAGGCCTACATACAATATCTTGTCAAACTTCAGCCCATCTTTACATGACAGACTTTGGCAGAAGATTAATTAATTCCTCAGACTCCACGAGTGTAGCCAACTAACAAGCTAGCAGATTCAAAAGTGCTTGGTCCACCCAAGATGGCGTAGCAGTCAGACGTGTGTTTTGTCTTGTCCCGTGTAAATATCGTTTTTCCTTGTATTTTTTGGTAAAAATGTCATATATATTTTAATATCACTTTCCATCTACAGACTGAATATACTCTCCTGCAACCAGCCTCACCCAATGTGGTACGGATCTGCTATTTTTTATACTTAAGAACCGGAACCTCCATCAAAAGCTAGCCATTTCTAGGCCCATCTGCTAGGCCCATCTCCCGGCTAGCCGAAGAGGCCCATCAGCCACTCCTTGGGCTACAATACCTATTTTGCCAATTGGCCTGGACCCCCGCCGACCCATCACGACTGGACTACCGACGTAATCCGCCCGAGGGGGTTTTTCAACTGGCTCCTCTGTCGCGACGTCCCCTGAATGCCCACCCGCTAGCCTGCTAGCCGCGGCCCGCTAGCTGTCTAGAGCACATCGGACTGTTCGCTTAAGAGGCCCATCGGACAAATTCTTCGGCCACTATACCTATTTTGCCAATTGGCCTGGTTTACCACACGGAGCCCTGCTGATCCGTCCTCTGAACCGGAACCCCCAACAGAAGATAGCCAGCTAACTAGCTACTAGCTAGTAGTCAGCTAGCCACTGCTAGCGGTCATCAGCTACCTTTAGCCCGGTCAACTCTCGCCAGTCTGCACAGCGCGACTCAAACCAGAGCAAATCTGACTTATTTTTCTCCATATTTTAGGATTACTACCGCAAGCTCTGAACCTTTTTTTTCACCTGGATCATCGCAGCTAGCTAGCCGCTATCCGAGTGGCCACTCCTGGCTAACGTCTCTGTCCCGAAGCAAGAACCAATTAGCCTTAATCCAGGCCCTGCAGTGCCTAGCTCCACTCCCATTCCCCAGGCGCTCTCATTTGTTGACTTCTGTAACCGTAAAAGCTTTGGTTTCATGCATGTTAACATCAGAAGCCTCCTCCCTAAGTTTGTTTTATTCACTTCCCTAGCACACTCTGCCAACCCGGATGTCCTAGCCGTGTCTGAATCCTGGTTTAGGAAGACCACCAAAACCCCAGAAATGTCCATCCCTAACTATAACATTTTCCGACAAGACAGAACTGCCAAAGGGGGCGGAGTTGCAATCTACTGCAGGGATAGCATGCAGAGTTCTGTCTTACTATCCAGATCTGTGCCCAAACAATTTTAGCTTCTACTTTTAAAAATCCACCTCTCCAGAAACAAGTCTCTTACTGTTGCTGCTTGCTATAGACCACCTTCTGCCCCCAGCTGTGCCCTGGACACCATATGTGAATTGAATGCCCCCCATCTATCTTCAGAGCTCGTGCTGTTAGGTGACCTAAACTGGGACATGCTTAACACTCCAGCCATCCTACAATCTAAGCTTGATGCCCTCAATCTCACACAAATTATCAATGAACCCACCAGGTACAACCCCAAATCCGTAAACACATGCACACTCATCGATATCATCCTAACCAACCTGCCCTCCAAATACACCTCTGCTGTCTTCAACCAGGATCTCAGTGATCACTGCCTCATTGCCTGCGTCCGTAATGGGTCTGCGGTCAAGCGACCACCCCTCATCACTGTCAAACGCTCCCTAAAACACTTCAGCGAGCAGGCCTTTCTAATCGACCTTGCCCGGGTATCCTGGAAGGATATTGACCTCATTCCGTCAGTAGAGGATGCCTGGTTATTCTTTAAAAGTGCTTTCCTCACCATCTTAAATAAGCATGCCCCATTCAAAAAATGTTGAACCAGGAACAGATACAGCCCTTGGTTCATTCCAGACCTGACTGCCCTTGACCAGCACAAAAACATCCTGTGGCGTACTGCACTAGCATCGAATAGCCCCCGTGATATGCAACTTTTAAGTGAAGTTAGGAACCAATATACACAGGCAGTTAGGAAAGCAAAGGCTAGCTTTTTCAAACAGAAATTTGCATCCTGTAGCACTAACTCCAAAATGTTCTGGGACACTGTAAAGTCCATGTTCAGTGTGTCAAATATGAGGGCCTGTTGTCCGGACCTCTGGCAGTCTCTATGGGGGTGCCACAGGGTTCAATCCTCGGGCTGACTCTTTTCTCTGTATACATCAATGATGTCGCTCTTGCTGCTGGTGATAAGGGCACTGCGTTCATCCACCTCTGGCCTGCTCGCCTCCCTACCTCTGAGGAAGTACAGTTCCCCGCTCAGCCCAGTCAAAACTGTTCGCTGCTCTGGCACCCCAATGGTGGAACAAACTCCCTCACGACGCCAAGGCAGGGGAGTCAATCACCACCTTCCGGAGACACCTGAAACCCCACCTCTTTAAGGAATACCTAGGATAGGATAAAGTAATCCTTCTAACCCCCCCCCCCCCCCCCCCCCCTTAAAAGATTTAGATGCACTATTGTAAAGTGGCTGTTCCACTGGATATCATAAGGTGAATGCACCAATTTGTAAGTCGCTCTGGATAAGAGCGTCTGCTAAATGACTTAAATGTAAATGTTAAATGTGATTCTCTGATCCACCTCTACGCAGACGACACCATTCTGTATACTTCTGGCCCTTCTTTGGACACTGTGTTAACTAACCTCCAGACGAGCGTCAATGCCATTACAACTCTCCTTCCGTGGCCTCCAACTGCTCTTAAATGCAAGCTAAATTAAATGCATGCTCTTCAACCGATCGCTGCCCACACCTACCCACCCGTCCAGCATCACTACTCTGGACAGTTCTGACTTAGAATATGTGGACAACTACAAATACCTAGGTGTCTGGTTAGACTGTAAACTCTCATTCCAGTCTCACATTAAGCATCTCTAATCCAAAAATAAACCTAGAATCGGCTTCCTATTTCGCAACAAAGCATCCTTCAGACATGCTGCCAAACATACCCTAGTAAAACTGACTATCCTACCGATCTTTAACTTCGGCGATGTCATTTACAAAATAGCCTCCAACACTCTACTCAGCAAATTGGATGCAGTCTATCACAGTGCCATTGTTTTGTCACCAAAGCCCCATATACTACCCACCACTGCGACCTGTATGCTCTCGTTGGCTGGCCTTCGCTTCATATCCGTCGCCAAACCCACTGGCTCCAGGTCATCTATAAGTCGTTGCTAGGTAAAGCCCCGCCTTATCTCAGCTTACTGGTCACCATAGCAGCACCCACCCGCAGCACGTGCTCCAGCAGGTATATTTCACTGGTCACCCCCAAAGCCAATTCCTCCTTCGGCCGCCTTTCCTTCCAGTTCTCTTCTGCCAATGACTGGAACAAACTGCAAAAATCACTGAAGCTGGAGCCTCATATCTCCCTCACTAGCTTTAAGCACCAGCTGTCAGAGCAGCTCATAGATCACTGCACCTGTACA
Source organism: Salvelinus namaycush (assembly GCF_016432855.1). Lineage (NCBI taxonomy): Eukaryota > Metazoa > Chordata > Actinopteri > Salmoniformes > Salmonidae > Salvelinus > Salvelinus namaycush. The sequence continues at coordinate 6,058,249 of NC_052330.1, forward strand.
TAGCCAATCTGTAAATAGCCCATCCAACTACCTCATCACCATATTGTTATTTATTTTGCTCCTTTGCACCCCAGTACCGCTACGTGCACACTCATCTTCTGCACATCTATCACCCCAGTGTTTAATTTGCCATACTGTAATAATTTCACCACTATGGCCTATTTATTGCCTCACCCCCCTTATCCTACCTCATTTGCACACACTGTATATAGACTTTCTCTATTGTATTATTGATTGTATGTCTGTTTATTCCATGTGTAACTGTGTTGTTGTTTGTGTCACACTGCTATGCTTTATCTTGGCCAGCACACAGTTGTAAATGAGAACTTGTTCTCAACTAGCCTACCTGGTTAAATAAAGTTGAAATATAAATCAAATTAAAAAAAAGTGCTAGTACATCCGCCTTCTTACGCCAACAACACTTCTGATTGGACAATATTGGGTTAGTTTGTTTTGCATGGCGCGGTGCCCTGGGTGAGTGGAGAGTTCACCTCAGATAAATGGAGTGGTTTAGAATGTGCAAACGATCTCGCCCATTCTTTGCATAGCCGGTAACAAAACTTTTGATTGGATAAAATTTACTTGTGAACTTTGAACTTTAGTTCAAACAGTCCTGTTTGATACATACAAATCAGAAATACAATCCAGAAAATCCTATACACTACTAATCATGTGGTTTTGGATAACAAAATAAAATATACTAATCTTGTTCTGAAATCAAGCTGGATATGAAGAATAATTGCTTTCGACGATAGTAAGGCAGTTACTGTACACACTTTCCTTCCAGGTCCTGTCATTTTTCTACATGCTGCTTTCAGCATGGCACCGAAAGGAAAGAACCGTAAGGCATTAGCCAAAACACATTTTGTAAATGTAAAGGACGAGTTTGAAAATGACAACGATGGAGATAAGGAAGAAGAAATCAATGGAGATGGTCCTCAACCGGGCGACGAATTTAATTTGGACGAGGTTTTACGTTTGGGTGGAACCCGAGTAAGTAACGTTATTTGAGGCTAGCACTGCATGCTAACTAGCGCATTTATCCTGCTGTTACCACTAAGCACGTGTCTTTTTCTCCCAAAATATTTAATAAACTGTTTGTTGTTCAACTGTTAATGTTATCTATATTTGTTCGACTTTGCTACGCTTTATCTAGCACTCAGTAGTTATTGACGATGATGCTAGGTAGCTAAGTTAGCTAGCTAGTTTCCTTGAAACCCGACGATAAATAGCATTGAATTCTACGTCGTTCAAAAATAAGTGTTTTGATCTGGAAAGTTTCTTATCGCGACCTCTACAAGCCAGTGTGTTGAATAAAATTACATTTAAACATACTCTACCGGTTGTTACAGCTGTTGGTCTTTTGACGGTAGGAATGCAAGACAATATATCCACAGGAAAGTATAATTAAAACCACGGTTTCAAAGCGCTCAATGTACGGGCAGATTAATATCCCCTGAAGCATTCGCAGAACAATGTAAACATGTGCACAAGCTCTGCACGTATACATGTTTGGCCTGCATGTATTATCATTTTGTGGATATGCTTCAGGTTATAGAAATCTGGACGCACAACCGGCGCTGTAAAAAAATGGATTTAATTGTAACTTAATGTTACCTGTGGATATATTGTAACACAGAGGACCAGCTGTTAACTAAGTTAAAATGTCATTTTACTCATCATTCTGGCTTGTAGAGGTCTGTGAGATTCAAATGCAAATTTCTGCTCGATGTAGAATTCAATACAATTCAACGTCGGGTTTCCAGGCAAGGTACTACAATATAACTAACGTATAACTAACGCTTGCAAGTGGTTGTACTTGGTAATGTTCACAGACAAGTCATGACTGTTAAATCACCTGTTTTCTCATGGCTTCTTTCTTGTCCTGGTGTAGGCTGACTTTGCCCTGCTTGAAGCCATCATTGATGAGAACGAGCTGATCGACGGTGGAAAGAAAGGAGCCATAGATGACCTGGAACCTGGAGAGTTGGAGACATTCATCACCAAGCTGGGCATCCGCTTATATAAAGAACAACAGATTGTCCCAGATGAGCCTACAGAGGAAGAGAAGGCAGAGGCGAGCCAAAAGGAAAGCAAAAAGGCTGATGCCAAGAAAGCCAAGTCAGATGATCAGAAGCCCAAACCAGAGCCTAAAGGCAAGGACCTGCCTGCCACATCAACAGTGGAGAGAAAGAATAAGAAAAATAAAGAGACAGCAAAAACCAGCGTCCCAGCCACCGGAAAGAAAGCTAAACTAAATGCCAACGTATTTGAGTTTCAGCCGAGGCAGCTGCTTCTGATCAAACCAGGTGGCAAGTGGTTTGACCTGGAGTACACTGCAGAGGGTACCTCTAACCCACAGGATGAGTCTCAAGTCTCCCAGTACAAGGCCCTGGCTATAAAGCTGTTTGAGGCTGAGACAGGGCTCTACAAGAGCAAGAAGAACATGCAGAAGGGGGCCAACTCAGCCTGGATGAAAAATGTGGTCTCCGCAGGGACGCTGGCTGACAGGATGGCAGCCATGACAGTTCTGATCCAGGATGCCCCGGTACAGAGCATAGAGCATGTGGAGAACCTGGTCTGCATGGTGAAGAAGAAGGGTAGTCGCAGACAGGGGCTGATGGCTCTGGACACTCTCCGAGAGCTCATCATGTCTGACCTGCTGCCAGTGAACCGCAAGCTCAGAACCTTCGCCCAGCATCCCTTTGACAATCTGGAGCAGATGGCAAGCGGGAACAAGGACGCGCGCGACCGCCGCCTCATCCTGTGGTACTTTGAGCACCTTCTGAAGCACCACGTGGCCGAGTTCGTGGTGGCCCTGGACGAGCTGGCTCACGACACGGTGGCAACCACTAAGGCCAAATCTCTGGCCACTGCCCATGAGCTGCTGCTCAACCGGCCCGAGCAGGAGAGGGCCCTTCTCATCCAGGTGGTCAACAAGCTGGGAGATCCTGAGTACAAGACGGCAGCCAAGGCCTCGTACCTGCTGGAGAACCTGCTGCACAAGCACCCCAACATGAAGGCGGTGGTGTGCAGCGAGGTGGAGCGCCTCATGTTCAGGCCCAACATCAACCTGAAGGCCCAGTACTACGCCGTGTGCTTCCTCAACCAGGTGCTGCTGAGCCACGACGAGGCCGAGCTGGCCAGCAAGCTCATCTCCATCTACTTCTCCTTCTTCCGAGCCTGCATCAAGAAGAAGGATGTGGAGTCCAAGATGCTGAGTGCCCTGCTGTCGGGAGTGAACAGGGCCTATCCCTACGCCAAGGCCGGGGACGAGAAGGTGAAGGAGCAGCTAGACACGCTGTTTAAAGTAGTGCACCTGGTGAAGTTCAACACTGCCGTCCAGGCTCTCATGCTGCTCTTCCAGGTGATGGACTCTCAGCAGATCGTCTCAGACCGCTACTATGTGGCTCTCTACAGGTAAACTGCACTTCTAGACTTGCTGGTGTGATCAAGAAGAATGGTTGTATGTTGTATCAAATCCTGTCCCAAAAAAATTGACATCTGAATTTGTTTGCTCTCTCTTTTCTTAATAGTTGTCTAATTTATACTAACTTGATAGTATTTAGTCATGGGACCTCATTTTGCACTTTCTTAGTCAATGTTATAGTAAACATACCGTTGACTGTACTGAACAAAAATATACACGCAACAATTTCAACAATTTTACTGAGTTACAGTTCATATAAGGAAATTAGTAAATTGAAATAAATTCATTAGGCCGTAATCTATGGATTCACATGACTCGACAGGAGTGCAGCCATGGGTGGGCGCGGGAGAGCATATGCCCACCCACTTGGGAGCCAGGCCCACCCACTGGGGAGCAAGGCCCAGCCAATCAGAATAATTTCCCCCCCCCCCCTCAAATGGCTTCATTAGAGACAGAAATACTCCTCAGTTTCATCAGCTGTCCGGGTGACTGGTCTCAGATGATCCCGCAGGTGAAGAAGCCAGATGTGGCAGTCCTGGGCTGGCGTGGTTACACGTGGTCTGCGGTTGTGAGGCCAGTTGGACATACTGCCAAATTCTCTAAAATAATGTTTGAGGCGGCTTATGGTAGTGAAATTAACATTCAATTCTCTGGAAACAGCTCTGGTGGACATTCCTGCAGTCAGCATGCCAATTGCATGCTCCCTCGAGACTTGAGACATCTGTGGCATTGTGTTGTGACAACTGCACACTTTAGGGTGGCCTTTTATAGTCCCTAGCACAAGGTGCACCTCTGTAATGACCATGCTGTTTAATCATCTTCTTGATATGACACACCTGTCAGGTAAATCAATTATCTTGGCAAAGGAGAAATGCTCACAGGGATGTAAACATATTTTTGCACAAAATCTGAGCGAAATAAGCTTTTCTGTGCGTATGGAACATTTCTGGGATCTTTTATTTGACATTTGAGTCATTTAGGAGACACTTATCCAGAGTGACTTACAGCAGTGAGTGCTTGCATTTTTGTTATTTTTTGTACTGGTCCCCTGTGGGAATCGAACCCACAACCCTGGCGTTGCAAGGGCCATGCTCTACCAACTCAGCTCATGAAACATGGGACCAACACTTTACATGTTGGAGTTTTTATATTTTTGTTTAGTATATAATGATCATGATGTTTCGTTGATGCATCTATGTTTTGTGGTGTACAGGAAGCTCATGGACCCAGGTCTGTCTCTGTGCTCCAGGCAGAGTATGTTCCTCAACCTGCTGTACAAGTCTCTGAAGGCAGACATTGTCCTGCGGCGGGTCAAAGGCTTTGTGAAGAGGCTGCTGCAGGTCAGCTGTGAGCAGAACCCAACATTTGCCTGCGGGGCTCTCTTCCTTGTATCAGAGGTCATGAAGGCCAAACCAGGCCTCAAGATGATGCTGCAGGAGGGTGGGGTAAGGCCAAGCTCCATGACATCAGCATAAAGTACTAGTTGTTTTCATATTGTGTACAATCACATGATGGAACTCTTGGGTCCAGGAGTCCAGGACTAGACTTAATCTATGTCTGGGAAACCAGCCATTAGATTCATTTATTCTAGTGGTTTTTGTCATGTCACTTGATCTCACATATTATGATATGATTGCAGGATGGTGAAGAGGAGAATTTCAAAGATCTTAAGGAAGAAGAGGATGATGAGGAGAGGTTTGTAGATGCAGATAAGGTGGAGGAAGGACTGCGTGAGATCAAACCGGAACAGCCGAAGCCCACTGCATCGTCGTGGGTACATCACCGAAACATTGAAGGTGAGTTTTATTATTAAGACCACCCCCCATCAACATTATTTTCAACTCACATATTTGGGGAAATCCTACACCCAGATACTTATAAATGCATGTATTATTGTGTTGTGATTACTGTAAACATTTGTGTTGTAATGTAAGTAGAATTATGTTTTGATTGTGACTCCTGCATGTTCAGTGGTAACCTTTCCCCCTCTTCATGCATACTCGTTCTTTTGTTGTCCAGGTGGGAAGAGTATGGATACCTACGACCCGTTCCACAGAAACCCCCTATTCTGTGGGGCTGACCACACCACGTTATGGGAGCTGCAAAGGGTGAGCCTCATGACAATATTGTTGTGGAGCCCTTTTCCCCATATAGTGCACTACTTTTGACCAGGGCCCATATTGCACTAGATAATAGGGAGCCATTTGGGACACAGTCGTTGTGTGATGAGAGAAAGGTGTTATGGGCTTGCTTGAGAAAAGGTACTGTACCATAGGATAATCCACTTCTGTTGTTATTTGACGTCATGTCTTTCCCCCCTCAGCTCTCTGCACATTTCCACCCATCAGTGTCACTGTTTGCCAAGACAATCCTACAGGTAAATGAACCGTTTTATTTTTTTTATATGCATGGGGAAACTTGGTGCTTATTACCAAAAAATTCATACAAAAGTTGCCTGTGTAACAATGGGCCCAAGTGGGTGTCAGGGCTAGCCCTCACTGTCCCTCTTACTACCACTTGAGTTTTTCTGTGTTTAATTCATCCCTTTCCCCTCTGCATCATGTCCTCAGGGAGAGTTCATCAACTACACAGGAGACCCTCTCATGGACTTCACTCTCAGCAAGTTCTTGGATCGCTTCGTCTTCAGGAATCCCAAACAACTGAAGGGCAAACGTAATGTTGCCAACATTTTTCAATTGCCTTTTTCTCTCAGTACACCAGAAATGCATTTCATTGCCCGATTCACATTATTAATCAAGTGTCTGGTCTCAGTTCATTCCCCAAATCAGTTATTCACCCTGCCTTTTCGTCTTGGCTGAAACGGTTTTCATCTCAATCATTCACAGAAAACACAGAGGCTACAGTGATGCAGCCCAAACAGAAGCTGACCATGAATAACATCCACAATTTACCTGGTGAGTGTCTTTTGAATCACTATGAAGAATGATAAAGGGGTCCCTTTATTGAGCAGAAGTAAGGAAAGTCTTCTTTCTCCCATCTCTCAGTGAACTGTGAGGCGTTCCTGTCCAATAAGGAGAGTCAGATTCCTGTGGATGAGGTCTTCTTCTATCGGTGAGTAACAATGATTATATAGACAGACCTTTTGAGTAACACTTATCAGATTTTACAAATATATGTATATATTATGAATAAGGCAGCAAAGGAAATTAATGGTCCATTGTTTGAGTAATTCAAGTTCTGGACCGTCTTTAAATGCCGTGTTCCCCACGCTAGGTTCTTCAAGAAGCGAGAAGCGGAGAAGGCACTGCGTCGGCCACGGGGAGATGGAGATAACGAGAGTGTGGATGACGTGGACGATGATGAGTTTGAGAAGCTGCTCGGTAGGTTCAAGGACTGAAATTAACTGTTATTGGTCAAAATTCAGGAAATAGGTCAATGTCTATCAGACTTCGGGCTCATCTTTGGTTGCCTTCTCGTCCTATCCAGATTCATACGAGGGAGACAGTTACTTCACTGACTTGCCAATTGATGAAACAGACCTGGACTTTGCTGGGTAAGTACAAGTTTGATAAAGCTTTGCATTCAGATATCATCAGTGATTCATGTGTACACCTATCAAACATGGCATTGAAATGGTTCCCAGTGATTTATTTTTATTTTCATACTGAATGATATATCTGACATTTTGTGTGTGTTTGTGCATGTCGCAGCAATGTTAAGACCAAATCTAAGAAGGGGAAGAAGGGTGGCGAGGATGATGAGGATGAGTCAGACCTGGATGATGACTTGGATGGTGATCTGGATGATGAGGAGATGTCCCTTGGCAGTATGGACGAGGAGGACTTTGGAGATGAACTGGAGGAGGAGGGAGGGGCCTTCATGGACCCCGCTGGGGAGGATGACGATGAGGAAGGTATGTTTATGTCCCAATTATCTCTCCTTCCTCCCAAAGTGTGCACTTGTTCACTTCCCATGACTGGTTTATGAAATATGGTGGAAAGTCCCACTAGCCCATGCCTCCACGAGTGCAGACTTTTTACTCTAATTTCTCATCTCTTTCAGTTCCAGAACTTGATGATGGAGATATTGCTTTTGGTGGTAATTTAAGTCAATTTTCTTAACTTAAATTATGCCCTTTTGAAAGTAATTTTGAATGGCTATTAAAAAGTTGACTCTTAAAAAATATTGTTTTCCCCTCAAGATTCAGATGATGAGATGGAGGTTCCAAACATCACTCCAGGTTCTAAAAAGAGCAAGAGGAAGGCATCAGAGGATCTTAACTACAGTGGATCTCTAGGTTAGTAGCCGGGCCTCTATTTGTACTACTGAACTGCTCTGAATCTCATGTAGAAGTGTAGACTCTTATCTGACATGTTGACATTCTTCCATTGTAGGTTCCAAACCAGGGAAGAAGCACAAAGGAAAGAAGGACACTGCCATGTTTGCATCTGCTGAAGAGGTGAGATGGTCACGCCTATCATATCTCTCACATCTCGCAATGTTAAGTTGGCGTGCTGATGGCTATCCTATCCATCCGTTTGTTGAAGAGTTAGTTTATTGTATGAAACTAAAGGATATCACTGAATGCTAAATGTATATTTCTTTTTTTCCCGCCAGTTTGGATTTATGTTGGATGAAAATGCTGGCTCAAAGTTTGACAACATCGGCATAAATGCCATGGCCAACAAGGACAAAGCAGGTAAGCCTTGGCTTAAATACAGTCGATCAACCTATTAAACATGTCCATGTCTTATTGAATACTACAGTTAGTGCCACCTGACAGAAAAAAAAAAGCCAAATTGTGTAAATTACTTTACTCGGTTGGCTAGATACTAGCTAAAAACTACAGCATATCCACATGGAGAGGGTCAGTAACTTCACAGCAGTTTGGAGCACACTCAGTCACTCTAGTATTCCTGTCAAAGTTGCCCAAAATAGATAGCTCCATCATGCTTGAGAGATTAACTGTTAACCAACCCTAAGCCAATACTGAATTCAGTCCGTGTCAGGGTACATTTCATATCAAACAGGTTGTTGAATACAGTAGATGACCAAACTTTAGTAGAGGATGCAGAGTGAGTTGCTCTTCTCCCCCCAGGTGTCAGGCAGCTCAAGTGGGAGGCCCAGCGAGACGATTGGGTCCGAGGTAGAGACGTCAAGACCCTACGGAAGAAGAAGGCCATGTTTAACAAGAAGAAACAGTTTGGCAAGCCACCGTTTGGCAAATCAAAGGCTGGCAAAAAGACTTTCAAGAAGTAGTAATCATTTCTGAACCTAAGATCACTTAAGTTTGTGTTCGCGCACACTTCCCTACGCCTTCTTGGAACAATCTTCCAAGGTCTTGGTCTCGAATCCCATAAACCCTGGCATATTCGCTGGACAGACAAAGTGATGGTGTTTTAGGCTGCATTCACACAGGCAGCCTAATTCAGATTTTTTTTTTTACACTAATTGGTCTTTTGACCAATAAGCTCTGAAAAAGATTTGATGTGATTGGTCAAAAGACAAATTAGTGGGGGGGAATCTGAATTAGGCTGCCTGTGTGAATGCTGCCTAACACTTTTGTTTTGTCTCCAGTTTATTACAAGTCCAACGAATATGCCAGGGTTAATAGGATTTGAGGGCAAGTGGGTCACATGCCAGGGGTGTGTTCATTAGTGCAAACTGTATTGCCTTTATCTATACCTGTTGACAGTTCCTGGTTTGTTCTACCGATCATTGGAGAAACTACTTCATGCCTGTGTGAAATCAAGTGGGCTGCGTTTACACAGGCAGCCCAATTCTGATTTATTTTTCCACTAATTGAACTATTGACCAATCAGATCAGCTCTTACCCATAATTGGGATGTCATGCTTTGAAGTTACCTTGGGCTGCCTGTGTAAACACAGCCATATTCTCTGTATTGACATTTTAAACTGTGCTCTATATTTTATATAGGTTTATGCAAGGTAAATACAAAATGAAAACATTAGCATACAATGTCTGGTCTGTAATAATTGTACCTGAAGATTAAACATTTTATTATTTGGTGCCAATTTTATTGCTGTGTGGTTTGGAATTGGAACGATTCTTCAAGTTTGTATGTTTTGAACTGTCTACAGCCCGTACCCTCCAGAACAGAGGGAAGCATGATGCTCATACTGTTTCTGAAATCAAAATAAAATAACATTTTGTTACAAAGCAAAGGTGTACATAGCCCAAGATAGTCAGTGTACATGGCAAATGTCATTTCTATATAAAATGTAAATGGTACCATACCGTGATTTGTGTACCATCTTGTAAAAAAGACCATAAGCACCCAGCACACCTGCCAAAAAACACTGTCGGATATGCATATATAGTAGCGTCTCTCCATTGAATACAGGACGTAAACAAACCTAATCGAATTTTCAAAAACAGATTACAAGAACGAGATCTATCCACCAATCCAAAGAAAGGATAGGCGGGAGCTAAACAGCCCGCGGTGCAGCTTTTTGGACAACAGCTCCCATTGTTAGGGCGGGGAGACATGTAATCTTGTTAGTATATCCATGATCTTTGATTCAATCCAAATTCATAGCCTTTTTAAAATGTATTTAACCTTTATTTAACTAGGCAAGCCAGTTAAGAACACATTATTTACAATGACGGCCAAACCCGGAAACCGCTGGGCCTATTGTGCGCCGCCGTATGGGACTCCCAATCACGGCCGGATGTGATACATCCTGGATTCGAACCAGAGTCGGTAGTGACGCCTCTTGCACTGAGATGCAGTGCCTTCGACGGCTGTGCCACTTGGGAGCCCGATTAAGGCAGACAACTTTATTTCAGCAGAGAAGACGTGTATCACTGACAACCCAGACTTTTCAGTACACATATAACCTAACAAAACAAATACTTGTCGTATTACAAATGAAATAGGTTGTAATATCGGTTTTATGTTGTTATAACAACCTACCTTTCTGTGCAGTACGGACACGCAGATGAGGCATACAGTGTTTCAACTGGATAGCACAGCCACCAAGTCAAAATTGGCTAGGTCTATATTGTGAAATTCATGAAAATAAAAATATGCCTTTTGGTCTTAATTTGAGGTTAGGGTTAGGCATAAGGTTAGCAGTGTGGTTACGGTTAGGGTGAAGTTTTAAAATACATTTTTAAGAAGATAAATTGTAGAAATAAACGGGGTTTATGACTTTGTGGCTGTGGTAACTAGTGACAACCACTATGCAGGGCGGTGTGAAAGCGTTTCTATTAACACTGCTCCCTGCTACTGCGAGGACTCACCACAAGGGGACACTGTACTCAAGATATAACAGGCAGGGCATGATAAATCCATTTCATTTGGTCCCAAAAAAAGTACAGGAATGATTGGGGGAGGAAGGGAGGAATTCAATTACCGAAGTAATTTATTTAGTCTATTCCCATATCACCATAGGATCATCGTATGCACACCTGTGCTTATCTACCTCCTCAGAGCAAAGATGTGCTAGTAGGGAGGAAACAAGGCATTTCCAAGTAGCCTGCATTTGTAAGGAGGAGAGGATCTTATTTTCACCGCAGATCTCCATTTCACCAAGGTGAGAGACCACACCTACGCAACTGTGCTCACAGGTAGATGAACCTCTATGGTTTTTAAAAACCGAATGCATTATGACTGTTTAGTATTGTGTACTATTATGTGAAATGTTTATAAGGGGATCTACACTCCCCTCCATATGAATTCAGACAGTGAATTCGGACTGTTTTACCGTTTAGAAATGAAAGTATTTTATGTATCTAGTCCCACCCCCCATTTGAAGAAAGTATTTGGACAAATGTATTACAGTTTTTCTCAATCGATTTGGCTCAATTTTCGAAAGAGAATTATTTCTTTCAAAAAAAGAAGTTAAAATCTCTGAACAATTAGTTTCTTGTTCACACCAGAATTGAATTTCTTATTCATTTAAGCAAATTGCGTGTGTTTTGGCAAATGTGTGCAAAAGCGTAAGTACAATTGTCTACAATTTGCACAATGACTACAAGCACATGACTTGGTGATTACGACTGATGAGTTGCTTCTCAGTGAAACGGTCCTACTCTTCACAACTTCTAAACATTCCTTTCATCGTGCAAAATGATCCATTCAATTATCACAATCTGTCAGACGTACATGTATATTCCATAAATATCTATGACATGGAATGTTTGTGATGTCTGCTAAATTGGCAAATTACCTGCCGGCTGACATAGTAATGAAATAGGAATCGCAATCTTGCCAATCAACCAATCAACTTTGGAAGCATATATATGGATCTTTCCCACAGCACAATCGCTACCATTTTTCAACATGGAGGAACATCAGAACCCTGAACAGCAGCTACTTGCTGGTGGAAGAGAAATAAGAAGAGGTGTAAGGATGTGTGGTGGTGGTGTTAGGGGAAGACAGAATAGAGGAATAGGTAGAAGACAGAGTCCCTGATGAAATCAGAGCCACAATTGTGGACCATGTTATAAAACATGGTCTTACAATGGAAGAGCCCGGTCAGAGTTTTTTTTTTTTACCTTTATTTAACTATGCAACTCAGTTAAGAACTAATTTTTTATTTTCGATGATGGTCTAGGAACAGTGGTTTAACTGCCGTGTTCAGGACAACGGATTTTTACCTTGTCAACTTGGGGATTTGATTTTGCAACCTTTCGGTTACTAGTCCAACGTTCTAACCACTAGGCTACCCGCCACCCCCAAAGTACAGCCTTATGTAAACAGGTCCACAGTGTCATCAATTGTGCAAACATTCCGTAGGGAAAACAGGTAAGTATGTACTCGTTCTTTACTTTTGTTACAGCATTTCATTCACAACAATACAGCAACTATTGTAAATTGTAAAATAAAGTCACAATGTACCGTAAGATATGTATGAGGAATATACAGTAATACAGCACAATTTGAATACAATACATTATCTGTAACATGGTCTATGTGTGAATTCTACATGTCATATATAGGACTGCACAAAGACCTCATGCTGGTGGCAGAGTAGCAGTATTCAGCCATCGGCAAGAACGAGAAATTTGCAACATGGTCATAGCCAACAATTCCATCAGGCTAAGAGGGATCCGAAGTGCAATCACAAATGACGACGATATCTTCGCAAATATCAATTCTGTCAGCATTTCCACTATAGACAGAGTTTTGGAAAAAAATGACTATGAAACAACTCTACAAGGTACCATTTGAGAGGAATCGTGACAGAGTGAAGGAGCTGCGGTGCCAGTATGTCCAGGTAAACCATTGGTGTGCACATGGTATATTGTACATGGACTTTTACTGTACTTCAATGATGCCTGTATATACTTCCTGAAGTTGTAGATACCTATAAGAACAGAAAACATTTCAACTTTGCTAAACTGTCTGATTCTAGAATAGGCTATGTAAAACTAACTTTATATTTTGTTTCTGTGTTACTACATAGAAAATAATGGAGCTGGAAGGACATAAAATTACCCACATTCTTGTTTTTGTGGACGAGGCTGGGTTCAATCTGGCCCAAGGCAGGAGATGTGGCCGCAATCTCATTGGACACCGAGCCACAATTGGCACACCAGGCCAACGTGGGGAGCAATATTACAATGTGTGCTGCCATTTCTGAGAATGGTGTGAGCGCACATATTCCACACATTGGGCCCTATAACACCCATCTTCTCATGGTCTTCCTAAATACACTTTACAGAGACCTAATAACAGAACACCATAGAGGTTTAGTTAGTGCAAATTTGCCAAATTATGTAATTGTGTGGGATGTCAGCTTCCACCGAAACAACAATGTAGGGAATGGTTTGCTGCGCATGAAAGGATAACCATAGAGTTCCTTCCACCATCCTCCCCATTCCTGAAACCGATAGAAGAGTTTTGTTCAGTGGAAAGTATATGCAGGGGATAGTTTCCGCCAGACAAGGAGATTTCCCCCCCCGGTGCATCGCAAGGGAAAACATCAGATGTGATGTTGATGAAAATCCTTGGCCTGACCAACAAGAGCGACAGCATGTCCACCAAGAAGATGGGAACTTCTTGTGTTACGTACTGTGAGGAGGTACAATTGATTGTTTTTTACAGAACTACCACAGGTTTCTTCTTTGTTGCATTTTTATTTATTTTTTGCATGGATGTCATTTTGTGGCAAATTTTCTGTTCACTATGTATGATTTTACATGTAAGAAATATGTAAAAATGGACATGCAAATGTGAATTTTCTGTTTACATGTAACACATTGCTACAAAAATGTATTTACTGTATACATACAAATGTGCATATCCTTTTTCTGTGTACTACGGTATTGACTTTTCCCAGTAAACTTTTACCTACTGTTTTAATCGGTATCTAAAAAGCTTTTTTTTGCATTTTGGTGGCTTTGGCCAATTTACTGACACAATAACTAGGTTTTGAAGCATGAATTAAATGTTTTGGATGAGTTACTACATTTTACAGACATGCAATAGAGTTGTGACAATGGCACTAACAGTTTAGAGAATGTTAAGACTGTTTAAAAGAAATGAGTCAAAGCTATTGAGAAACTGTAAAGTAGTGAAAAGTGAAAGATTTTGTCCCACATTCCATGCACGCAATGTCTAACTCAAACTGTCATTCTGCACACATCAGTTGTACTGCGCTGTTATCTGCCTGTTTGTGGCCCGCCTGTTAGCTTGCACGATTCTTACCATTCTCCTTCGACGTCTCATCAACAAGCTGTTTTCGCCCACAGGACTGCCGCTGACTGGATGGTTTTTGTTTATCGCACCATTCTCCGTAAACCCTAGACACTGCCGTACGTGAAAAGCCCAGGAGGGCGGCCGTTTCTGAGATACTGGAACCGGCGCACCTGGCACCGATGATCATACGACTCTCAAAGTCACTTAGGTCACTCGTTTTGCCACTTCTAATGTTCAATCGAACAGTAACTGAATGACTCGTTGCCTGTCTGCCTGCTTTATATAGCAAGCCACGCCCACGTGATGTCATGGGCTAGTGTACCTAATATACTTGCCACTGTGTGTATATATTGTATATAATAGCCACTGCTAGTAGCCATGTATTCACCCAACAGTAAATGAAATGTCCTTTTCAGTTGTAGGCTACTATCCATGAGAACTATAGGCCTATACCCTCGTAATGGCCGCTCCATATCTAAAAGCCATGTCAAATATCTTGGTAAAACAGTTGATAATGAGCTGAATATTGAGAGTTGAGAAAAAAATATACCTACAGAAAGCTGATACCCTCCTTTCCTCGACAGGGACAAGAGGAGGAAGCTTCCAAAGCTTTGTTTTTGTGCTCTTTCTACGTTCATAGGTGTAACGGGTGTCCTCCTCCTCTTCAGACGAAGAGGAGGAGTAAGGATTTGAGGACCAAAATGCAGCGGGTTGTGAATACATAATGATTTATTTACAGACGAAAACGAAAACACGAAAAAACACTTGAATAAACTACAAAACAAATAACGACGTAGACTGACCTAAAACATGAGAACTTACATATAACATGAAGAACGCACGAACAGGTACAGACTACAACTAACGAACGAACAAACCGAAACAGTCCCGTGTGGTGCGCAGACACAGACACGGAAGACAATCACCCACAAACAAACAGTGTGAACAGCCAACCTATATATGATTCTCAATCAGAGGAAAAGTCAAACACCTGTCTCTGATTGAGAACCATATAAGGCTAATTACCAACCACCTAAACATAGAAACACAAAACATAGAATGCCCACCCCAACTCACGCCCTGACCAACTAAACACATACAAAAATAACATAAAACAGGTCAGGAACGTGACAGAACCCCCCCCTCAAGGTGCGAACTCCGGACGCACCACCAAAAGTCTAGGGGAGGGTCTGGGTGGGCATCTGTCCACGGTGGTGGCTCAGGCTCTGGGCGTGGTTCCCATCCCACCATAATACATCCCCGCTTCTTTATCCCCCTCACAATGCCCACCCTCCAAATAACCCCACCTAAATTAAGGGGCATCACCAGGATAAGGAGCAGCACCGGAATGAGGGGCAACACCAGAATGAGGGGCAACACCAGAATGAGGGGCAACACCAGAATGACTGGCGGATCCTGGCTGGCTGGCTCTGGCGGATCCTGGCTGGCTGGCTCTGGCGGATCCTGGCTCTGGCGGATCCTGGCTGGCTGGCTCTGGCGGATCCTGGCTGGCTGGCTCTGGCGGATCCTGGCTGGCTGGCTCTGGCGGATCCTGGCTGGATGATGGCTTAATGCTGGATGACGGCTCTGGCTGGTCATGGCTGGATGACGGCTCTGGCTGGTCATGGCTCGCTGACGGCTCTGGCTGGTCATGGCTCGCTGACGGCTCTGGCTGGTCATGGCTCGCTGACGGCTCTGGCTGGTCATGGCTCGCTGACGGCTCTGGCTGATCCTGTCTGGCGGAAGGCTCTGGCTGATCCTGTCTGGCGGAAGGCTCTGGCTGATCCTGTCTGGCGGAAGGCTCTAGCGGCTCCTGTCTGGCGGAAGGCTCTAGCGGCTCCTGTCTGGCGGAAGGCTCTAGCGGCTCCTGTCTGGCGGACGGCTCTAGCGGCTCCTGTCTGGCGGACGGCTCTAGCGGCTCCTGTCTGGCGGACGGCTCTAGCGGCTCCTGTCTGGCGGACGGCTCTGTAGGCTCATGGCAGACGGGCGGCTTTGCAGGCTCATGGCAGACGGGCGGCTTTGAAGGCTCAGTACAGACGGGCGGCTTTGAAGGCTCAATACAGACGGGCAGTTCATGCGGCGCTTGGCAGACGGACAGTTCAGACGGCGTTGGGCAGACGGGCAGTTCAGGCGCCGTTTGGCAGACGGGCAGTTCAGGCGCCGTTTGGCAGACGGCAGACTCTGGCCGGCTGAGACGTACTGTTTTCCTGGTGCGTGGTACCGGAACTGGAGGTACCGGGCTGAAGACACGCACCTTCAGGCTAGTGCGGGGAGCAGCAACAGGGCACACTGGACTCTCAAAGCGTACTATAGGCCTGGTGCGTGGTACCGGCACTGGTGGTACCGGGCTGAGGGCACGCACATCAGGGCGAGTACGGGGAGAAGGATCAGTGCGTACAGGGCTCTGGAGACGCACAGGAGGCTTGATGCGTGGTGCCGGAACTGGAGGCACTGGGCTGGATACACACACCACAGGGAGAGTGCGTGGAGGAGGAACAGGGCTCTGGAGACGCACTGGAAAACTGGTGCGTGGTGTAGGCACTGGTGGTACTGGGTTGGGGCGGGAAAGTGGCGCCGGAAATACCGGACCGTGCAGGCGTACTGGCTCCCTTGAGCACTGAGCCTGCCCAACCTTACCTGGTTGTATGCTCCCCGTCGCCTGACCAGTGCGGGGAGGTGGAATAACCCGCACCGGGCTATGTAGGCGAACCGGGGACACCATGTGTAAGGCTGGTGCCATGTAAGCCGGCCCGAGGAGACATACTGGTGGCCAGATATGTAGGGCCGGCTTCATGACATCCGGCTCAATACTCAATCTGGCCCGGCCGATACGAGGAGCTGGTATGTACCGCACCGGGCTGTGCACACGTACAGGAGACACCATGCGCTCTACTGCGTAACATGGTGTCTGCCCGTACTCTCGCTCTCCACGGTAAGTACAGGGAGTGGGCGCAGGTCTCCTACCTGACTTCGCCACGCTCCCTTCTAGCCCCCCCCCAATACATTTTTGGGGTTTACTCACAGGCTTCCAGCCACGTCTCCTTGCTAGTCGTGTACCCTCATAACTCCGGTTCCTCTCTCCGGTAGCCTCTGCTCTCCTAATCGCCTCCAGCTGTTCCCATGGGAGGCGATCTCTTCCAGCCAGGATCTCCTCCCATGTGTAGCAACCCTTGCCGTCCAAAACATCCTCCCATTTCCACGAGTCCTGGTCTTTTTGTTGCGCTCTCCCCCGTCGCTTGGTCCTAGGTTGGTGGGTGGTTCTGTAACGGGTGTCCTCCTCCTCTTCAGACGAAGAGGAGGAGTAGGGATTTGAGGACCAAAATGCAGCGGGTTGTGAATACATAATGATTTATTTACAGACGAAAACGAAAACACGAAAAAACACTTGAATAAACTACAAAACAAATAACGACGTAGACTGACCTAAAACATGAGAACTTACATATAACATGAAGAACGCACGAACAGGTACAGACTACAACTAACGAACGAACAAACCGAAACAGTCCCGTGTGGTGCGCAGACACAGACACGGAAGACAATCACCCACAAACAAACAGTGTGAACAGCCAACCTATATATGATTCTCAATCAGAGGAAAAGTCAAACACCTGTCTCTGATTGAGAACCATATAAGGCTAATTACCAACCACCTAAACATAGAAACACAAAACATAGAATGCCCACCCCAACTCACGCCCTGACCAACTAAACACATACAAAAATAACATAAAACAGGTCAGGAACGTGACAATAGGCACTATGATACATGATCTTGGCTGTCTAGCTGATTACATAGTCAGAGCAGGTCTCTTTACTGATGCCGCGTTAGACTTTGAATGTGAGTTTGCGTGACCTCAGGCCATGTCACCTATTTCATTGTTTTATTTTTATATATATATAAATAAAAGTGTGTAAATTTCAAGCAGCCCACCCAATTTAAAAATGATCAAGCTTTGAAAAGTAGCAATACAGTGAGCTTCAAAAGTATTAGGACAGTGACACATTTTTTGTTGTTTTGACTCTGCACAAATACCAAACTTTAGACTACTTTAATGCACATATAAGTGAATTTGTCCCAATACCTTTGGTCCCCTAAAATGGGGGGCTATGTACAAAAGGTGCTGTAATTTTTAAACGGCTCACCCGATATGGATGAAAATACCCTCAAATTCAAGCCGACAGTCTGCACTTTAACCTCATAGCCAATGTATCATTTCAAGTCCAAAGTGCTGGAGTACAGAGGCAAAACAACAGTCTAAATGGTAAAACAGATCTGGGTGAAAAAAGGTGACATTCTGTACGGTCGCCTCGTATGAAACATTTGATCTCAAATCCAAAATGCTGGAGTATGCTTCACTGTCCAATTACGTGTATGTAACCATACGGTGAAAGAATGCTTTGGTCTCGCTCATGGAGGCCATACCAACCTCAGCGCAGCTAATACTGGAGCAAATATGTGTAAAGCAAAGGCATAGGGTAATACTTAGTTATAAGTATCTTTGACTTGACGCAGTCTGGAGGTGATTCCTCCTCCTCAGGACAAATATGCAATCTGTTCTATAGCCCAGAATGTGAACTATTTACACAAAATGTGATGAAATAAGTTTGCTAAATGTGATAGGCTGATCCTTGGCTGTGGTGATCAGGCATTGTGAGGATTAAGAATGTAATAGCTATGGCTGTATCCCAAATGGCACCCTATTGTATCCCAAATGGCACCCTATTCCATATACTGTAGTTAGTGCACTACTTTTGACCAGTGCCCATATAGAGAACAGGGTGCCATTTGGGATGTTCCCTATCTGAGTTAAGATGAAGGATTGAGGGGGCATCCCTCAGCGTAATGAACAGTTGAATTACTTGCATTCTCCTGTTTCTTTAACTCACATTGTAGTTGCTGTGTTTGTTTGTTCTATTTTCTATTATTATCTATACAGTACTGTTATTGTTATCACTGCATTGTTGGTAAGGAGCTCTCAAGGTCATTTCACTACTGTTTTGCACCTGTTCTGTCCTGTGGATGTGGCGAATAAACTTTGAAACAACTTGAAGCTTAACTGACCCCCGCTGTGCATCTTCTAAGTCTAACTTCTCATGCCATAGAAACTTCACAGTGCTACTAATACTTCCCGCAGACCCCTGGAATACACAGCAGCCTCTGAAGGAGGGGACCAGAGAAGTCTTAACTAAGTGGCAATATTTGCTCACCTGAGATACACACATCTGGCCGGCTGTTGGAATGGCCTGCCTAGCCAGGAAGGCAGCTGGTTGCTACTGCTAAGGGCAGACAGACGGGTCAGTCGGGAAGGCCAAGGAGGTTTTGAGGAGGAGTGGTGTCTCCCCAGCCAGGCGGCTGTTTCTCACTCCATGTTTGTCCGGAGCTGTAGGAGGCTGATGAGGTGCTAATCTGAGTCTCCGTCCCAAATGGCACCCTTTTCCTACGGGCCCTGGTCCAAAGTAGTACACTATATAGGGAATAGCGTGCCATTTGGAACGCAGGGTGAGGAGTGTCCATGCCATTAGCCTACACTGTGGTTAGCCTGTTAGCCTGTCAGAGCCTGTAAAGAAACTGATTTATTAGGATCTGGTAGGGCGTTCTCGGGTAGACAAACACAGATTGAACACATGTTGTTTGCCGGCAGGGAGCTTTGTCATGGAGCCGAGAGTGACATCAGTGAAGCTCACCGATTTTACTAAAGAAGACCCCACCCTGTTTCTCAGTAAACAGTACAAATTGCATCTTGCAAGTCAGAGGACCAAGGGAGGTAGCTAGATATCACTGGGATAGATGGAAGTGTCTTTGTGTTGTCATGTTTTGAAGTTCCCTTATTAAAAAAAATATATCAAAGAAGAGCCATCAGGCTGATGGAAAAACCACAAAGCCATCAGCTATAATACATTTCTGAACAAAGGTTAACTGTATGAAAAATAATCAACTAGTATTATTATAGTATAGAATGCATAAACAGGCATATCTCAACGGTTGAAATAAAACCATGTACATTTGATTCATATACAGTACACCAAAAGACGAGAAAAATAATGATCCTTCTGTAGACTAACAATGTATTATGTACCGAGCCTTATAACAGGTGTATTACAGTGCCGTCAGAAGGTATTCACACCCATTGACCTTTTCCACATGTTGTGGTGTTACAGCCTGCATTTTAAATGGAATAAAGTGAGATTTTTTTTTGTCACTGGCCTACACACAATACCCCATAATGTCAAATTGGAATTATGTTTTTGAAATGTTTTACAAATGAATTATAAATGAGTATTCAATAGGTATTCAACCAATTTGTTATGGCAATCCTAAATAAATTCAGGATTCAAAATGTGAATAACAAGTCTCATAATAAATTGCATGGACTCACTCTGTGTGCAATAATAGTATTTAACATGATTTTTGAATGACTACCTCATCCCTGTATCACACATACAATTACAGTATCTGTAAGGTCCCACTGTCAAGTAGTGAATTTCAAACACAGATTCAATCACCAAGACCAGGGAGGTTTTCCAAAGCCTCGCAAAGAAGGACACCTATTGGTAGATGGGTAAAAATAAAAAAAGGAAACATTGACTATCTCTTTGAACATGGTGAAGTTATTAATCACACTTTGGATGGGTGTATCAATACACCCAATAACTACAAGGATACAGGCGTCCTTCCTAACTCAGTTGCCGGAGAGGAAGGAAACCGCTCAGGGATTTCATGATGAGGCCAATGGTGACTTTAAAACAGTTACAGAGTTTAAAGGCTGTGATAGGAGAAAACTGAGGATGGATCAACAACACTGTAGTTACTCCACAATACTAAGCTAATTGACAGAGTGAAAAGAAGTTTCAGAACTCAGGATAAGGCCCAGATGCAGACAGCTAGAGTCACGGATGTTTATTGACAAAACATGGGGCAGGCAAAAGACAGGTCAAGGGCAGGCAGAGGTCTGTAATCCAGGGCAGAGTCAGGCAGGTACAGGACAGCAGGCAGGCTTGGGGGCAGGCAGAATGGCCAGAACCGGGGAAACTAGGAAACAGAAACTTGAGAAAACAGGAAGACGGGAAAGCACGCTGGTAAGAACTGACAAGACAAGACGAACTGGCAACAGACAAACAGAGAACACAGGTATAAATGCATAGGGGATAATGGGGAAGATGGGCGACACCTGGAGGCGGTGAAGACAAGCACAAAGACAGGTGAAACTGATCAGGGTGTGACAAGAAGGAAGACTGTACAGAATAAAAAATATTCCAAAACATGCATCCTGTTTGCAATAAGGCACTAAAGTAATACTGCAAAAAATGGGGCAAAGCAATTCACTTTTTGTCCTGATTACAAAGTGTTATGTTTGGGGCCAATCCAATACAACACATTACTGAGCACCACTCTCCATATTTTCAAGCATAGCGATGGCTGCATCATGCTATGGGTGTGCTTGTAATCAAGGACTGGGTCATTTTTCAGGATAAAAATAAACTAAAAATTCTTGAGAAAAACTTGGTTCAGTCTACTTTCCACCAGACATTGGGAGATTAATTCACCTTTCAGCAGGACAATAACCTAAAACACAAGGCCAAATCTACACTGGAGTTGCTTACCAAGGAGACAGTGAATGTTCCTGAGTGGCTGAGTCACGGTTTTGACTTAAATCTACTTGAAAATCTATGGCAAGATCTGAAAATGGTTGCCTAGCAATGATCAACACTGCTAGAGGTTGAAGAATTTGAAAAGAATAATGAGCAAATGTTGCACAATCAAGGTGTGGAAAACTCTTAGAGACTTACCCAGAAAGACTCACAGCTGCAATCGCTGCCAACGGTGCTTCTACAAAGTACTGACTTAAGGGTGTGAATACTTAAATAAATTAGATATTTGTGTCTTTCATTTTCAATAAATTTGCAAAAATGTCTAAACATGTTTTCAATTTGTCATTATGGGGTGTTGTGTGTGAGTGTGAGAAAAAAATATATGTCATCCATTTTGAATCCAGGCTGTAACAACAAAACGTGAAATAAGTCAAGGGGTATGAATACTTTCTGAAGGCACTGTACATACCAATGGATCCTGTGAAATCTAAACTGTCTTCCATTTCAACCCACAATATGCTTTCAATATGAAAAGGAGTTTATTGGTGCATTAAGAGCGACGCTTTCTGGTCTAGGACCCTGTGTGTGTGTGTACAGAGAGCACGGTGGTCCAGCCAGCTCGTGCAATAACCGCTCTCCTTCGATCTGAAACAGCCGTCTCTTGTTCCCTTTCACCTTGGTTGTGTGTCCTCCCTGTCCCGCCGCCTTTCAGATTCATCTCCAGGTAAACACACTGTGGCAGGCCGCAAACCTGCAGCCAACAGCCGTTGTCACAGCTGTACAGGATAAAGGCCCGACCAAAGCCTCACTCAATCTGGTATGTTTGCTGTCACTATAGGCAAATGGCAGCAAACATTTAGTGGTTTCGTCTCACACTGAAAAGACTCTTTATTAATCACTAGCTTAACCTCTTACCCTTGTGTTTCTTGAAAAGTTGTTCTGGGGGACTAGGGTAACTGGCAGAACAACGAATTAAGGGGATTTTAACTCCCTATGCCACAGTGGAAAACATTGTAATGAAACTGGCACATGCCGAGATTCCTACTCCCTGGATATGTATATGCATGTTATAGTTTGTATTGTTCTTTTCTTTTCTTCTTTAGCTTCTCTCATTCTTTGGTCAATATGATGTGTTTTGGTCAATATAATGTGTTTTGGCCAATATGATGTGTTGCAATCTTTGAGAATGCAACACTACCACAGCCATAACTGCCTGTTTTTTTCCCCCACTCAGCAAACACATAATTCACCCAATCAAATAGATTTCAGGGAATAAAATTGAGCAGAGACAAATTGTAAAAAAAAAAAATGTCCTAATGTTACTCTACTTCTAAAATAATGATTGACTTGAAGGCCATTGTGGCGCCTTTATTGACACACTTTGTGATGAATCGGCCTCAGCGCATTTGATAGGAGCAATACACCTACAGTAGGCCACTAGATAGTACTGTATCAGTGCTTGTGAGAAGACCCTGGTTGACCTAACAGTCAATAGAAGCCCTTAAGAGAGTGTGAGGTCAAACAAGGTGATCTGAGATGAATGTTTACCTGTTAACTACCTATGTGTCAGCACTAAACCATTATCACAAATTGTCATTGATGACAGGCTAAACAGTACCCATAATAGAAGGGCATCTTAATGACATTCATAAGCTGTGCATAACCGCATGAATAATTCGTTGACATGAACATTACAAATGTTGGTATACTTCTCATGAATCTGTTATGTAGGCTATGGCGTACAATACATTCTAACAATTGTGCACTTTTTCGTGACATTATCATCAGAATTACTATGAATAGTAGATTATGGAAGTTATCACGATTAAATATCAGATGGAACATTCTTCCAACACCATCATTTAAAGGTCCCATCGCTGGCCTGTGCGCGTGTACTATAGTGTGTATTTGGCAAATACATGACCAGTTCAACCGCTCTATTAATATCCCCTCAATAGTATCCTTGTTCTCCATAGCTAGCTTTATCAGCGATTGCTGTGGATATCCATTCCAACTCTAGTGATCAAACACGTTAGATAAACTTTGCTTCTCTTGAAACCGGCATATCAAACATACGGCAGCAAGGCTGCAAGGCCTTCGAAAAAAGTCAATAAAATGATGGTCCGACACATGAGTATAGACACAGTGCTATGTTTGAATAATCTCTATTCTCCAAACAGCCACCAACTAAATCAGGGGAAATTAAAATAGGCCTAGATCATGTAAAAAATATTTGTTTGATATTGTCTGAAATTGAGGTTCTGTTGACAGTAAGGGTCTTTCAACGGGGTATGGTAGGTAGTAGGTGCCAGGCGCACTGAGTGTACAAAACATTAGGAACACCTGCTCTTTCCATGACAAAGACTGGCCAGGTGGATCCAGGTGAAAGCTATGATCCTTATTGATGTCACATGTTAAATCCACTTCAAATCAGTGTAGATGAAGGGGAGGAGACAGGTTAAAGAATGATTTTTAAGCCTTGAGACAATTGAGACATGGATTGTGTATGTGTGCCATTCAGAGGGTGAGTGGGCAAGACAAAAGATGTAAGTGCCTTTGAACGGGGTATGGTAGTAGGTGCCAGGTGCACCAGCTTGAGTGTGTCAATAACTTCAACACTGCTGGGTTTTTCACGCTCAACAGTTTCCCGTGCGTATCAAGAATGGTCCACTACCCAATGGATATCCAGCCAACTTGACACAACTGTGAGAAGCATTGGAGGCAACATGGGCCAGCATCCCTGTGGAACGCTTTCGACACATTGTAGTCCATGCCCCGACGAATTGAGACTGTTTTGAGGGCAAAGGGGGGGTGCAACTCAACATTAGGAAGGTGTTCCTAATGTTTTGTTCACTCAGTGTACTTCAGAGCTCACATTACAGATGGATCAATCATTTGTTGTCCACTGAAGTATTTTGTAATACACAACGGAGGTATAATAAAATAAATATGATATAACTACATTAGTTGCGTTAACACTTATAATTCAAGAGACAATTACGGACAATATTAAGCCTATATGTTAATGATAACGATCCAAAATCTTACAACGTCCCTCGAGTTGAGTTGACCCTGAACATTTGTTTACGATGTTTCGAAATTCGAAATGCTGCACACGACGTTCTACGAAGTTGTGAATTTCTGTCATCACCACTGGGTAGACTAGACTACTCTTATCGCCCCCTCACTCCAGAATTTAATCAATGCATGGACCCCTGGACTTATTGCTCAAATAAAAACATTCCCATGTTACAGTCGTCAATCGTAGTTCAATATGGCCTAAATAAGTATTAAAAGTGGTGTTTTATAGTCACCCATGATATCTCCATATCAATATGGCTTTTTATTACATCGATGTAGCATTGTGGTTTGGTGAAATAACTGGTTAGGAAATTCCTTGTTTATTTTTAACAAAATGTTTGATTGCATGCTGAAACTAAAACGTGATAGGAATGCAAATTAAGTTAGGCGAGGACCACACTCCTTGAGAGAAATGAGAATAGTCGGTCAGAGGATGCCAAACCACCTTCCTATTATCCTTCTTAGATTACAAAATTCCTTGTTTTTTTCTCCGGTGGAAAATAATCACATTTTACATATTGGATCAAATGGGTTTGCCCTTTTCAGACAGCGTAGGTGTACAACAGAGGGCCAACGGAGGAGTCTCGTGCCTAGGTGTGAGCAGATTATTCAAATAGGGCATTGAATGAGTGAGGGTTGGAGGGTCGAGCGCCAACGCGACACATGCTGCTATACCACAGCAAGACGAGGAGCTAACGTCATTACAACTCTTGTCATCGTCATTCGCTTTACAACGTCTGAAGGCACTCCGGGCAGAACGATACCCATGAACCAGTCCCCAGGCAGCACGCAGACTAAACGACCTGGGTTGCCTGTGGTCCCCTATCGGTTTTAGGGCACTTTTTTTCAATTAATCTTCTGCTGGGACTGAGAGAGGCTGTTGACGGACATTGGTTTTGGACGGTCCACAATGCTAAGCGCTGTTAAAATGGAAGGACACGAACATTCAGACTGGAGCGCTTACTACGGAGAGCCCGAGGTGGGTAGAGTTTATATATATATGCATTTTGCTGTCTATACAACTCAATATTATCCTTCAGATAATATTAACTTTGTGATCAAATATTGACTTGAGGCGCCATAGAAATCCTGCCGGATCTCTTCGCTCTCCTGACCAATGTCTAGTGAGGATGGAAAGAACATTTACGAAATATATTACTTGAATCTTTATTATTTAGAAAATCTAATTGAAACTGAAATGTATTTCTTATGATTTAATCGTAGCATATAATTTGCCTTTTGACTATGTATCGAATTAGGCTATTACGGAGCCTACAATGATCCCTTCGCCTCATTAGGCTACATTCGTCGACTAATTGTTCCCCCTTTTCAATCGCTTTCGTTTTGCGAATAAAATAGCGTTCGAATATTCTTTAGGGTGTAGGTCTACATGCACTTCTTCACTGTTTCAACGTAATTGTTTGAAGTTGCAAATTAAGATTGGATATTTAGCCAAACGAATTTCTATAGGTATAATTATTTCGAGGTGATTTTAATAGGTGTCTACTTTATTCACATTGTTAAAGATGTTATTGACGTTGTGCACTCTTTTCTCTACAGTGCTATACCTCAGTTGGAAACATGACACAACACACCGGGCTGGGAATGAACTCGATGAGCAGCTATATGAGCATGCCTGGAATGACTTCAACCAGCAACATGTCAGGCAGCCCCATGAACATGTCATACGTCAACACGGGTGTGAACCACTCCATGGCCGCGATGTCACCGGGCTCCGGAGCCATGCACAGTATGGGAGCAGGGATGGCGGGCATGAGCGCGGCGCTGAACCCGAACATGAGCCCCATAAACACCCAGTCTCCATCGATGAATGCCCTGACCTCCTATAATAATATGAGCGTTATGAGCCCCATGTATGGACAGTCCAACATAAGGTCAAGGGACCCCAAAACATACAGGAGAAGCTATACGCACGCCAAGCCCCCATATTCCTACATTTCTCTCATCACCATGGCCTTACAGCAGTCTACCACAAAGATGCTGACGTTGAATGAGCTATACCAATGGATCCAGGACCTCTTCCCCTTCTACAGACAGAACCAGCAGCGCTGGCAAAACTCTATCCGCCACTCTCTATCCTTCAACGACTGCTTCCTCAAAGTGCCCAGGTCCCCGGATAAGCCCGGCAAAGGATCTTTCTGGACCCTTCACCCGGACTCAGGGAATATGTTTGAGAACGGCTGCTATCTCCGGAGGCAAAAGCGGTTCAGGTGCGAGAAAGACCTCGGCAGGGAGACCGGGAAGAAAAATTCCGAGGGCGGCTCTAACAGCAGCCCAGAGAGCTGTAACGGTAACGAATCACCTCACCCCACCCCGTCGGTAAAAGACGTCAAGCGGACAGTATCTAACCCGAAACCCCGGCAGCAGGTAATGAGCCCCGCGGAGCATGCGCTCTCTCCTATCCCACAGACTCACCATCTTCTGTCTCAGCATCACTCGGTGCTCGTGCACGAAGCGCACCTGAAGCCGGAGCACCACTATTCATTCAATCACCCCTTCTCCATCAACAATCTAATGTCGTCGGAACAGCAGCATCACCACAAAATGGACCTAAAAACGTATGAACAGATGATGCAGTACGGCTATGGTTCACCAATGACAGGGCCGCTGTCCATGGGCTCAATGTCGACTAAAACGGGTTTAGATGTTGCTTCTACACCCACAGACACATCTTACTACCAAGGTGTGTATTCGAGGCCAATCATGAACTCTTCTTGAATTTGAATCTGCGTTCAATGAACTTTTTCTAACAATTACAATTTGTACATTTGTAAATTTGTATTTTTTTTTGTTTTATGGATCACCTTTTATGGACATTGGACATGGAAGGGACTGATTCAGTGTCAAGTTCGTTCAGAGTATGTTGATATGTGACGACATTATTTCCTACAGACACTTTTACATTAATTGAAGGCGTAACTGTGGGATTCACAGGCACCTCGGTATGTTACAAATTGTGAGACGTGCTCTGTGCTAATATCGTTTGTGTATCCCTTATAACTTAGGCTAAGTTGTTAATGTGTATTCATGTAGCAAGCGAAAATCTATATTAAAGTATTATTTGATATTACCTTTCTGTCTGCATTATTATATGGCAACCGCATAAGGTTAAGGTTAATTATGCAATAGGCTAACCATGATGAAAAATGTTTAAAATATCAAACATCTTTATTTAAGAAAGACTAGCAGTTAGGTCAAATATAAAACAATGAAAGATTAGCAGCATCAATGAATAAAGAAATATGTCTGTATTTATAGGCCTACACAATTGACCTATATACTATTCAATACTATTCAATAAGACAATATATCCAAATGCACATTTAGGATAAAGGTTGCAATTTTCGCCAAGAAACGAAACGAAGACCACCACACCCCAAAAATGTAATAGGCTAATAATGCTTTATTCATTGTATTAAACCTAACATAACCACATTATTATTATTATTAATAAAACGGGTTCGGTTAGTCTTTTTTAACATGACATTTTATACAACGAAGGGGCGTTTTCCTCTGCACAATCTGACAATTCCCGAATGATTTCCCGTTGGTCATATGTCACACCCCACCAATCCTTCCTGAACCCCACGGAGCACCAACTATTTCGCAAATGAAGCCTGACATTTAAAAATATATATTTATTGTCACAAATACCAGATAGGTGCAGTGAAATGTGTTGTTTTACAGGGTCAGACATAGTAGTACAGCGCCCCTGGAGCAAATGAGGGTTAAGTGCCTTGCTCAAAGGCACATCGACAGACTTTTCACCTTGTCGGCTTGGGTATTAGAACCAGCGACCTTTGGGTATGGCCCAACGCTCTAACCACCAGGCTACCTGCCACCCTACATTTGTTTCATTATCACTTTTATCACCTGCAAAATATATAAGTGCACGGGAGGGAGAAAAAACAATGCACAATGAAAGTGACGGTGATTAATTACCCTGATTTTAGTCCCACATGCCTGACCTGTCATGGGGTTACTCTTAAACCACTTAACACGTGACTCACAACAGATCCTAACTGATAAGATGAACCCATGTCATAGCTCCTTCTAAATACATCAACAACTTCGCGATGGGATGGTAGCCCATGCGGCTTTCGCCGAGGGAACGTAAACGTAGGCCATGTTTACATGAAAAAAAAACGACAGCCTAGTAACCTTTAAAACATGTTTTTACTCAACAACAAACTAATATTAAAATGTACCGTGTTTTTGTTATCCTTTACCCCTTTCAAATTATACCAAAAAAATCAAGAAAGCCCTCTGTGGTCTATAATCTCTAGAAGGTGACGTCTGAAGGCCTATCCGAACTGTCCATATGTTGCCACATGTCCTGTCACACTTTAGGCCAACAGTATCCCCTCATATGACCGACTCATAATCAGAAATGATCGGGCACAATACATGGGACAATCATCTGCAAGCAAAACACACGTTTACAATAAACAACTGAAGGTCACATTTGCAATATGTACTAAATATTAGGCTATAGGCCTATTAGTCTTGGTAGATACATTTACACAAACATTTTAATTGTCTCTCTTGCCGATAACAAAAAAAAATCGGTATTATCAGTGTAAACATTTTTTTTTTTCTCAAAACTAGCAAGGCAGTGACATCTTTGCTTTGTGGCTCAGTAAACAGTGACAGAGTTAGCGTTGAAATAAATGCTGTGATGAATGCAGTCCTCGGAAGCAGTTTGCTGCACTCTTCCAAGATCTCGTCGCTTTTCAATGTCCGGCGGCAACAAACCAATATCCAGAGGTAGGCATGCAATAACACATGTATTTCTCTTGAGCCTTGTCATGCATGGCGTCTTTTTGTAGATTGGTCTTGATATTTTTGTTTTCATGAAATTTAGATTCACCGCCAGATGGTATTTCTTTCTAGTGTTCAATTTAAAATAGTTTTTCTTCGAATAGAAATGAATACCGTAGGCCAATGTTAAATGTGAACATTGTGTAGCCTATGCTATTTTTATATAGGCATAATAATATTGATAAAACATGAGGATAATAATAATATTATTAATAATGCTTTACTATTATTATTATTATTATTATTATTATGTGTTATAAATTATTTATTTGTATAGGCAAATGTTTGTTTACAGCGGTGTGTAAAAATGGCCGATGCAAGGGCACGTTCATATTTTGAAGGTGACCCCTCTACTATCTTGGCACGATTTTTCTTTCTGATTTCATCTATAGCAGGAGATGGGATCGGTAGACCTACCTGACAGCGCCGTAATAATAGTGTTTAAATAATTGATTAACTCCGATTCCACTTATAATGCAGGTCTTGGATTAGGCCATTACTACACATTAAATGAGTGTATGCTCAGAATATCGTACTCTGCAATATAGGGTTTCGGTCGTTTTGAAAACGGACAGAAATTAAACATAACAAGATACAATAGGATGAAAAGGCAATATAAATAGGGGAAATAGCTTATTTAGCATCTTGCTCAACGAACAAAAATCATCCTTTTAGTAGGCTATCTTTAAAAAATATATTTTTAGGAGTATACAATTTATTTTTTAAATGTAATCGTAGCCCCATTATACTAGAACAAGTTAGCTTCACGTTGTACCAGGAGCCATATACTTAGCTTTATATATTCAATTATCAACTGGATGGATTCGAACATGGAATTCTGATTGGCTGACAGCCATGGCATATCAGACCATATACCACGGGTATGACAAAACATGTATTTTTACTGCTCTAATTACATTGGTAACCAGTTTATAATTGCAATAAGGCACCTCGGAGGTTTGTGGTATGTGGCCAATATACCATGGCTAAGGGCTGTGTCCAGGCACTCCACGATGCGTCTTGGCTAAAAACAGCCCTTAGCCGTGGTATATTGGCCATATACCACACCCCCTCGTGCCTTATTGCTTAAATATATGGCTCTGATTGTATACAGTATGACACCCATTGATTCCATGGAGGGCACTAGTACCCAACTCATGCCCTCCAGATGAGCCGTTTTGGCTGGACCTGGAACAAGGAGATTTCTGATCAAATGTATACAAGCTGTAATATTGCTTTAGTGTATTGGAGGGTTGGGGCTGTTCACTCCACTCTGGTTTTAGGCCTAAATATCCTTTCAATTGAGATATAGTCCTAATCTCATATTTTAGACTGGGAGAGAGGCTCGCCCCATAGTATGTTAGAACAGGTTGAAACAAAATATGCTCAAATAACAGACTGACCCACTATAAATGGAAATAATGTAATGTTATTGAATACCAATAAATGTACTAGACACTGTTCCCTAATTTTGAATCTAACATTGTCTGGGGATTACAAATTCGAAAATGGTAGTTTTATTTTGTTTGTGTACTGTATAAACAAGAGGAGTTGTAGATGGAGAGCTCAGGTTTTGGACATCCTCGCTCCATTAGTGTGTGTGAAACCTAACCTGATTCAAATCAGACTGCAAGGGGTGCACAGTGTTCCATCCACATGATAACAATCTGTGGGAGCAATTGGGCCTTTTCTCATTATTGCCAGGGACGCCTCTATCCTTTTGGGGGCCCTAAGGGAGATTTGGTTAGGGGGCCCCTCACCTCGTAGTAAAACATTTTAGTGGCCCCCCTCTTGACGGGATAAAACGTTACAATTTTAGAAAGAATGTCATGCAATTCTACTCATTTTGCCTAAGGGCAGACATACGTTTTTTAAGCTAATTTCCTGCAGTTCTACCCATTTTGCGATGGGATGTAGAGAACAATTTACAAGATTAGATAGCTGGCTAGACTAACTATCAATCTAAAAACTTTTATCTAACAGTGTCTAATTGAGTGACAGTCAGTGACTGACATAACAAGAGAAAAACTGCTGATGCAAAACCACATTTAGAAATTGCACCTGGTGTATTCTACTATTCTTTTGATCGGGGGCCCCCTATCGGCCCGGGGACCCTAACCAAACGCTTATGTCACTTATGCCTGGAACCGGCCCTGATTATGGCATTTCCCTCTCTCAGACATCACCGAAAAGGACCAACCTCTGACAGGAGAAGTTGGATAGGGGAAGGTACTGGTGAAAGCGAAGGGCGAGAATGTGAGAGGAGACTCCACTTGCCTGGGTTGATCTTTTCTGGCGACCTGGTGCGAAATTCCTGCCGTGGGGGAGCCTTTCATAGGCGGTCGCCACAGTGGCGTTGACACTTGGGGATGGAGGGAAGGAGCTCTGTGTCAACACTGTCCCATTGACTGGGCTGAGAGGCCTGCCTGCAGTCTGCACCAACCCTGACCCCCTCACAGGCTCCCCTTCACGTCCTCCTCACGGCTCTCACACTGAGTAAACAGTCAATCAATCTATCAATAAATCCATCCATCTACCCATCATGAGAGGAGGGTGATCTCTGGTCTGCACTGCAAGCAAAGCTGCTGCCTGCGAGTGCTCCTGTCTAGAGGCCCTTGTGCAATAAAAACCTGGGAGCCTTATGGATCTGCAAAGTGTGGGAAAACTAATTCCAGCTGGTAGTGCTACACGTTGGTTATTAATGAAGCCACAGGTCATTGCAGTATAGTGACAGTATAATAAAAATATATATTTCTGATATTGAAAGTGCTATAATCAACTGTAAGGATGTGAAACAATCAAACATTTCAAAAGCTACAAGACAAACAATTGATCTGTATTTCCCACTCTATAGTTTTTTTGTTTCATTAATTGCATTCATTATCAAGGCATGTACCACACAAATACCCTGTCCAGGTTATGGTGGGTGCTTTAAGTCAGGCATCATTTTCAAAGCCGTGGGATGTGTATTGTGCTTTCTGGCGGAGTGAAAGGCCACCAGCTCCCCGCAGACAACTCCCCTGATGCCTACAGTTTTCCAGAGGTTGTCCATTAAAGGGGTTCTGGGATCCATTTGAATTATCTGCAGATTAAAGGAATGACCCATTGTAATGCCAATACCCCATAGCACCCAAATCCAGATTTACCTGATGTGATTGGAGCTTGTTTTACCATTAGCAACAGAAAGACCCCCAGAGAAGGTATTGAGGTTGTGACAAGGCTGTCATCAGTGGGAGATTTAGCATGGAGATTCTCCATGTAAAGAGCTATAGTGTTTCCCACTGCAGACAGGATCAGTTTCCCACTTTATGGATGTTCCCACTGGGAAGCCTGCTGAATGGCGTGAGAGAGACCGTGCCAATACACAAAAGAATGAACTGGGCTAGATCTACATTGTAGATTGAAATCTTGAGGGGGACAGAGAGGATATGTTATGTGGGGTCTGCTAAATCTAACTCCAATATCTGAGGCTAAATGTGACAAAGAAGAAATGAAGAGATTTGTGCAATGAGAGTCAAGCCACAGCATGAATGTCAAATGCAGTATCTAACATGTGAATTAATCACAGTTACAGATGTAGAATCTTAATACGAGCCAGTTTTCTACAGCAGGAAAATAATCCTGCACCATCAGGAAATTCTAATTATTATGTGGATTATAATTAATGGACATTTTTTTGTAGGGTTTGCAAATTTTTGTTACGGCCAATCAAGTCTGACAATTTTAAGTGGAAATTACAAACTTTACAAGCCTTTTTAAACCTTGAATACACTTCTGCTTTGCAGGAAAATTGTCAGCAACAAAACAGTGATCAAATTAAGATCCTACATCTGTATTGGGTATGATAAAGGAAATACGTTAGAGCATAGGCTACATAATCTGGCTGGAGAGACAAGTATCTTTCAGCTCTGACCCCAGCCTGTACAAGAGTCAGAGACTACCTGCCTGGGAGAAATGTATGCGTCCCATATGGCATCTCTTTCCTATATAGTGCACTACTTTTGACATTTGACTACTTTCTAAAGTAGTGCGCTATATAGAGGATAGGGTCCCATTTGGAATGAGCCCTTGTAAGTGCAGTAAAAAGACTGCAGTGAGTGCAGAGAACAGGTTTTGACCTGCCTGGCTGTGAGAATGGTCAGTTAAGGGTGGGTTGTGGTACAGACACTGTGAGTTACTTATTAACAGGACAGGATCGATGGCTTTCTGCAGGTACGTAGGCTATGTCCGCATCCTAAATTGCACCCTATTTCCTATTTAGTGAACTACTTTTGTCCAGGGCCCATAGGGTAGTGCACTATGTATAAGGAATAGGGTGCCATTTGGGACGTAGATACAAGGCAGGGCTATTGGATGCCTAGTTATTCATTAGTCATTATTCTGTAGATAGATTCAGGGAAGCACAAGACAGAATTCCAAACATTTTGAAAGCAATCGAAAGGAAATCAATATCTTTTGTGTGTGGCTTTTCCATGAAGCCGTAACAACTCTTCAACCAAGAAATATTGAGCAAAACATCACACAATCAAAACAATTGTTTGCCTTTGAAACCCATGATGACCGACAGCCACACTCAAATTATCGTTCATACCACAATGGTGTCAACTGTGAAATGAATGCATCATATTTTTTTATCCAAACCTTTGTAAATGTTTCGATACTCTGTGCAGCGGTTGGATGATAGAGGGGAGGAGACATTATTTTCTAATAATCTCTTGGAAACGTTTAACGGAGCTTTTGGTGATAAAGGCGGCGGTGGCCAGCCCCCCAGCTTAAAGCAATTAATTCAGCATCCTGACATAAACTCTTGGCTCCTTTGACAGCTTGGAGCTGAAATAAAAATGCTAGTTCTCCTGGGAACAGAGGAAGATGGCAGGCTCCTTTCTCCACTGTTTGCTCAGTGGCCCTGAGAGCAATCTTCCCCAGTCAGAATGAAATGCAAGGACACAAACAATGTGCCGGCAAGAGAATGGGAGACGGCGAATGAACAGTTTGGACTATTTGCTCAGGAGAAGGGCAGCCACAAAGGCAGGCCGATGGCTTTCCCATGAATCAAGCGCGGTGTCTTAGGGCTCCTTTTGTTGTGGCCGGTTTGTATCCCCATCGGTCAGATAAGACTACAGATGTCTTATGCCTTTAAAAGCCTTTTCTCTGTAAAACTGTAGCGTCATGTGACCACATCTGTCCAATCTGGCCTGATTCTGCTCCATTTAACTCGATAGCCAATTGTTTTATTGGCAGAGATCAGCCATGCACGTGCCGTGGTTTAGCATGGGCTATAGTTTGTTTTGGTGGTGCCAAGTGTGGTGAATGATGTTGGATTGCCTATGATCCAGCCTCTCCATGCAGTAGACACGTTACAAACCTTTGATAGTGCTTCAATTAAATTCACACTATAGTATTTCATCAGTTACAGAGGTACCTGGCTGTGCTACTATAAATGTGGACCTAAAGTGCCTTTTCTACAGTGTGTTTAGTAGCCCCCCTAGCCACCTTCTCCACCCCACCAAAGCCCCCCAGCCTGGATCACTCTGGGTGGCCAGACCTGGGGGTCTGAAAGGCATACAGATTGGCGCTTAAGCTTTTTTGCCTTAATAAAAAGAGACATTGTACATCCCTTTGAATGACAGCTGTTTCTCTAGACTAGTGTGAACTCCGTTTTTGGGATATGTCTTACGCAAAAAGGTTTAATCAACGTGAATTTCTCTGCATCCTGTCACTTTCTCGAGTCAGTCCAAAAAAACGTTCCTCTATGCAGAGTCCCGCCGTAGCTTGTGGTCAGGCTGTATACAACGGTTGATGGTGTGCCATGCCTTCAGTGAGGTTACAGAGGAAAGATTTAAATGGGAAACCCCCCTATATATTTGATTCTATAGCTTCTTTGATGCTTTCTGTGACGTTTGATGTTACAGCATTGTGTGCGTCCTAAATGGGAAAAGTTGTGCACTATTTAGGGAACAGGGTGCAATTTGGGACAACCACTGTTGGTCCCATTGCTTTCTTGGTTGTTTTAATTAACAGGCAGGAAGGCTTTGTGATAAGGAGTCATTTGAGACGTGTTGACTGACTAACCCAGTATAAAATAGGGTTGTTAGAGTCTTATCCTGTTTTATAGATTGTGTTAATGGTAAGCCACATATGACTTGATAGAGTGATCTAGATAGAACGAGTGTCTTATTGGATGTGAAGGATGGATTTATTCAACAACTCTACATCGCTACTTGTTCTATAATAACACAATAAGAATAGTGAGTAATAGAATACAAGACAATCTTAGGAAAGGAAAAAGTCATCATTATTGAGTTAAAATAATTGTTAAAATAATCTGATCATTGCGTACACACCTACAACATAAACTCAGCAAAAAAAGAAACGTCCCTTTATCAGGACCCTGTCTTTCAAAGATAATTCGTAAAAATCCAAATCCAAACTTCACAGATCTTCATTGTAAAGGGTTTAAACACTGTTTCCCGTGCTTGTTCAATGACCCATAAACAATTAATGAACATGCACCTGTGGAACGGTCGTTAAGACACTAACAGCTGACAGACGGTAGGCAATTAAGGTCACAGTTATGAAAACTTAGGACACTAAAGAGGCCTTTCTACTGACTCTGAAAAACACCAAAAGAAAGATGCCCAGGGTCCCTGCTCATCTGCGTGAACGTGCCTTAGGCATGCTGCATGGAGGCATGAGGACTGCAGATGTGGCCAGGGCAATAAATTGCAATGTCCGTACTGTGAGACGCCTAAGACAGCGCTACAGGGAGACAGGACGGACAGCTAATCATCCTCGCAGTGGCAGACCACGTGTAAAAACACCTGCAGAAGATCGGTACATCCGAACATCACACCTGCGGGACAGGTACAGGATGGCAACAACAACTGCCCGAGTTACACCAGGAACGCACAATCACTCCATCAGTGCTCAGACTGTCCGCAATAGGCTGAGAGAGGATGGACTGAGGGTTTATAGGCCTGTTGTAAGGCAGGTCCTCACCAGACATCACCGGCAACAACGTTGCCTATGGGCACAAACCCACCGTCGCTGGACATGATAGGACTGGCAAAAAGTGCTCTTCACTGACGAGTCGCAGTTTTGTCTCACCAGGGGTGATGGTTAGATTCACTTTTATCGTCGAAGGAATGAGCGTTACACCAAGGCCTGTACTCAGGAGCGGGATCGATTTGGAGGTGGAGGGTCCGTCATGGTCTGGGGTGGTGTGTCACAGCATCATCGGACTGAGCTTGTTGTCATTGCAGGCAATCTCAACGCTGTGCGTTACAGGGAAGACATCCACCTCCCTCATGTGGTACCCTTCCTGCAGACTCATCCTGACATGACCCTCCAGCATGACAATGCCACCAGCCATACTGCTCGTTCTGTGCGTGATTTCCTGCAAGACAGGAATGTCAGTATTCTGCCATGGCCAGCCAAGAGCCCGGATCTCAATCCCATTGAGCACATCTGTGACCTGTTGGATCGAAGGGTGAGGGCTAGGGCCATTCCCCCCAGAAATGTCCATGAACTTGCAGGTGCCTTGGTGGAAGAGTGGGGTAACATCTCACAGCAAGAACAGGCAAATCTGGTGCAGTCCATGAGGAGGAGATGCACTGCAATACTTAATGCAGCTGGTGGCCACACCGGATACTGACTGTTACTTTTGATTTTGACATCCCCCCCTTTGTTCAGGAACACATTATTCCATTTATGTTAGTCACATGTCTGTGGGACTTGTTCAGTTTATGTCTCAGTTGTTGAATCTTGTTATGTTCCTACAAATATTTACACGTGTTAAGTTTGCTGAAAATAAACGCAGTTGACAGTGAGAGGACGTTTCTTTTTTTGCTGAGTTGAATTATTTAACCCTCTAATATGATGTTATAAAGTGATTAAATATCACATCTAGACCAGAATGAGAGATCCCATGTCACGTAGTCCTAGAGTACATTGGTATGGCGACATGTTTTGAAGTCCCATTAATCATTCCGGGTGGGGTGAGTGCCACTGGTGCAACCCGTGGTTTAGGGAGATACACATAGGTAGGCATTCTCTCTGTTAGTGAGTGGGCTAGGCTACTGGGTTGTGCAGGACTCCGGCTACATGCCTCCCTGGTGCTAAAACATAGCCCTGTTCACAGGATCTCACCACTCATTCACAGTCCTAGGCAGCGTCCCAAATTGCACTATGTAGTGCACGGCTTTTGACCAGGCCCTGGTGAAAATTAGTGCACTACATAGGGAATGGGGTGCCATTTGGGACACATCCCTGTTCACAGTCCTCATCTGCCATGAAATGAAATGATTTGGGCCGTGCTCAAGACCGTTCACAGAGAATCCTTGTCGAGAATGATAGTGACAAATGACTTGATTACAACCCAAAGCATGTTTTTTTTATGTAGGCCTACCAGGACTTACCAGTCATCAACAACATGACACTGAATCTACGGAGTCATGGTATCTTTTCCTTATATTACAGACATAGGACTGAAAAGGACATTTCCAATCACAAACCCACAGTATATTCACTGATATGGCTCTTCCACTGTTGAGTTGTGGGTGTGAGGTCTCTGTTAACAGGCTTTCTAGCACAATGTCTCGGGTGTGAGGGGCAGATGAGTCAAAAATTCCTTCCTGGGCTATTCTGCGTGGAGGTTTCCACCTTAGGACTGACTAATGACCATCCAACCTCAATATTAGCTTGCAAACAAAAGGGGGGGGGGGGGGGGGGCACGCCAAACAAAAGGATGCAATGCTTTCTAAGGAGGCAAAATACCACATTGCATTGCTCTTTATCTGAGCCTCAAGTCTTTGTGAATGGTATTGCGAGGTGTACTCTCTGATGATATTAAGAGAGACGGGCCGGGCTTATGGAAGATTTAACACCAAGCCCTAAGAAGCTCAAGCTCTCCTTTTCTCCCCAAAGCAGGTTTCTTCCCAGTCCACCCAGGAGGGCTGATGCAGTCTGAGCCAATTCCAGAGAAAGAGAAGATGGAGAAGGAAATAGAGAATGAGAAAAAGAGAGAGAGAAATGCAGACCACTGAGTATAGACGAAGCCTGTAGACAATGTCTTACTTGCCCACGAGGTAATGACCCTTCAGTGGCACCAGCAAGGTATGTGGCAAATGTTAAACGAGACATTCACATCCATCTTACCTAATCCTCCTACACAAAGATCTTTGTTTGAGCCATACAGTCATTAGGGTACAATTTTTTAACTTAACACACTCACCTGAGATGCCGCTCAATAGGATTGCAAATAGGATTGATGGGTCCCCTTTGATTTGTGTTTTACACCTTTGTTCATGGATTATGGGCTTTCTGCAGTAAAGCTATGCTCATTATTGCACAGTTGAGTTTGTTAGCTGCCTGAAAACACTGGTGTTACTGCTGAAAACACTGGTGTTACTGCTGAAAACACTGGTGCTACTGCTGAAAACACTGGTGTTACTGCTGAAAAGCAGCATTAGTTAATGGAGGCTGAAAAAGGCCAATAGGTAATAAGATTCATTTTAGGACTGTCTCACTTGTAAATGGTCTGAATTTGAGTGGCTCCACTTTTTTTTTTAACTATTAAAAAAGTGAACTGTCATTGTCACAGTGGCCCTAGAGCCAGGCCTCTATGCTAATAAAAGTAAGGGAGGTCCCGGTCCACTCTAAAGCTCATAAATGTGACTGATAAATTACTGCAGATACTGTATATGGGTGAGTGTCCTCTGTGGAGACAACACAAGATGCTGACATGCGGGAAGCATACGTTTAAAGGTCCAATGTAGCCATCTTTATCTCAATATCAAATCATTTCTGCATAACAATGAAGGACCTTACTGTGATTGTTTTCAATTAAAATAGTGCAAAAGAAACAAAAAAATAGCTTAGCAAAGCGCTATTTCTCAAGCAAGAATTTAGCTAGGACTGTCTAGGAGTGGTCAGAGTTGCGAGGGAACACTGAAATGTCACCAGGCAGGCCAAAACTCCATCCCACCAAAACAGGCAGACATTTCAAACAGCTCCTACACTAAAAGGACATTAACATCATTTTCACAAATTCCCAGTATTATTTCAACCTCATAGTGTGGAAATATATATGAAACACAAGAAAAAATCATGTTGACTGCACTGGACCTTTAAGGCAGCCTGACAACATTTACTGCCCACAGAAACTTTATTTACCAGCACAAACAGTAATTTAATGTAAAACACGAATGGCCAGGTGCTCTTTGATAAGAGAGGGATGGTGTGCTCTCATAAACATTCAAGACCTATAAACTAAACCAGACAGGTGTTTTCCTGTCTGTGTCAACACGGCTTCTCCATCACTTACTAAAACTGATACTAACCAGCTAGTAAGCGTCCTATGAGTTATAGTATCTATGGCTGCCATATTGCAACCTTGTACATGGCAAGTGTTAATGAAAATATATATAAAACACAGCAAAATCAAGTTTTTGACTGCACTGGGCCTTTAAGGCAGCATGACAACATTTACTGCCCACAGAGACTTTATTTACCAGCACAAACAGTAATTTAATGTAAAACACGAATGGCCAGGTGCTCTTTGATAAGAGAGGGATGGTGTGCTCTCATAAACATCCAAGACCTATAAACTAAACCAGACAGGTGTTTTCCTGTCTGTGTCAACACGGCTTCTCCATCACTTACTAAAACTGATACTAACCAGCTAGTAAGCGTCCTATGAGTTATAGTATCTATGGCTGCCATATTGCAACCTTGTACATGGCAAGTGTTAATGAAAATATATATAAAACACAGCAAAATCAAGTTTTTGACTGCACTGGGCCTTTAAGGCAGCATGACAACATTTACTGCCCACAGAGACTTTATTTACCAGCACAAACAGTAATTTAATGTAAAACACGAATGGCCAGGTGCTCTTTGATAAGAGAGGGATGGTGTGCTCTCATAA
The DNA here is from genome assembly GCF_016432855.1 of Salvelinus namaycush. Classification (NCBI taxonomy): domain Eukaryota; kingdom Metazoa; phylum Chordata; class Actinopteri; order Salmoniformes; family Salmonidae; genus Salvelinus; species Salvelinus namaycush. Next base: position 6,098,753 of record NC_052330.1, read on the forward strand.
ACATCCAAGACCTATAAACTAAACCAGACAGGTGTTTTCCTGTCTGTGTCAACACGGCTTCTCCATCACTTACTAAAACTGATACTAACCAGCTAGTAAACGTCCTATGAGTTGTAGTATCTATGGCTGCCATATTGCAACCTTGTGCACGACAACTGTTAATGGAAGTTCATAAAATCAGCTCAGTCAAAGTTACACATGAAGAAGTTCGAAGCATTTTTCAGAAAGAGCGAGAGAGAAATCTATCCATTAACAAAGTGTTCATTGTTCAGCCTAAGTATTGTCTTCAAATAGTTTAATCCAATCTGTGGAGGGGTGGTAGGGTTATGGGAAAATAATAAAGAAGAAAAATATGTATTTTTTTAATGGAAATTATGTAGACAATTACATTGATAGAATGCCCAGTGTATCTGCAATATTAAAGATGATCTACCCCCCCTCCCCCCCATTACATTTCCATATTAAATAGTTGTATGTTTCACCTTGGCTATAACTTGAAGCTGAAAGGAAAACAGTAGAGGCTCGCTTCCCATAAAGAGAAAAAACTTGACTAAACACATTACTTTTCTCAGTTGTTCCATCATGAATCTATAAAGCCTCTCCATACTCCCTCAGTATTAATCTACAGTGCTCATACTGTCATGGTACTCTGTCCTAAACCCCTTGGGGGCAGGCCACTCAGATCACTGTGGTAAATGATTGACCTGACACTCCCACCCACTAGAGTCCTCCTGTGTTTGGGCCTCTCTATTGACTCAGTGGAGTTTCACCATGTTTTAAACTTCTCCCTGTCCTCTCTTCAAGTTCCACAACATACCACTAAAACGCCTCTAAAACATAAATAAACAAACGTTACGAGTGGGCCGGGACATAAGAAAGGATGATTGGCTGCCACAGCGACAAAGACTGAGAATGAGGGTCTTGGTGTGGACTCTCATCTGAGGATGAATGGAGGTATTTTTCTGAGAGCTTCATTTCCCCATCCAATAAAAGCACTTGACAACGAGGAAATGAGCATCAGAGTTCTCATTCAGAGCATGAATTAAGACAGAAACACGAGGGCCCCATTTAATTAACACACAGTGTAGAATGAATGAACTATCATCTATTTCAGTCATGGTTCATACATTAAGTGAAAGGCTGGACCAACTACGTCTACGTCCCAAACAGCACCCTTTTCCCTATATAGGGCACTAATTTTAACCAGGGCCGGTGGTCAAAAGTAGTGCACTATATAGGGAATAGGGCCCCATTTGGGACTCAAGCTAAGCTTGTCATTGTAAATTGCCTGACTTTTATGAAACTATAGTAATATGTTAATATTCCTGGGCCAGCAGAACCAATTCTACCTGATTGGTTAATATCTATTGTCTTACAGGTTTGTGTGCTGATCTGGCTGCAGTGTGGAGGAGGTTGTAAACAGACAAGAGTTCAGACTAGCGGAAACTCTCAACGCTGGCCCTGGATTCACCCTGCATCTGTGGTACATTTAAACAGTGTTATCAACCCGAACACTGAAACGGTCCATGCTTACTGCGCCATGAATGTCCTTCTCCACGAGTAACATTTCAAGGAAACATGTGAAGGCGGGAATATTAACTGCGTTGCTTGGATATGACTACATCTTAGTCCGAAAGCTAATATGAAATATCAGCACTCTCGTCAGAGAGGTTGAATGGGACAAAGCTAAATGAAAGGTGTCCATTAATCATTAATTGTGCTAAAAGCCTGGCCCTTTGTATTCCCTTGGTGCCTGGGTTATCTGGCTGCCATGTGACATGCCGAGGCCTTTTCCTAGTAGATTGGGGAAAGCCAGTGAGCAAACACAGGTGTTTTGGAGTCAGTGGCGCTCACTGTCAAGGACAACCGCAAACACGAGCAGTAATGCCTGATCCAGTGAGACACAGTGTTTGCCTGCTGCTTCCTGGTGATCCAAAATTTCATGTCCAACCGTATCTCCCGACTGCCCCCCCACATTCGTAACTATCCACACTGTGCATTCGAATGAAGGAATGAAAAAAAAGAGAAAAGAGAAATTGGAAAAGAGCAGGGGAACAGGCACAGGTATTCTGAGCCTTTTGAAATGGGAGGTCTGGTTGAACAAACAATGGGGGTGAGCAAACTCATTTGTGGTGTAAAAGCCCTCACTTTGGAAAACAAAACAAATTTATTCTTCTCAAGTGGGGCTATATCCATGACCCCTTGTGGAAAATTAAGGAAGCAGTCCAGCATTCTAGTCACCAGAGCCACCCACATGGTTTGGAAGGCTGGATAGGTAACACAAACATTGTTCACAGGTCAATACACATACATAAACGCTGTCTTCAGGAAGTATTCACACCACTTGACTTTTTCCACATTTTGTTGTGTTACAGCCTGAATTTAAAAATGATTCCATTTAGATTTTTTTTTGTTACTGGCCTACTCACAGTACCCCATAATGTCAAAGTGGAATTATGTTTTATTTTACAAATGAAAAGCTGAAATGTCTTGAGTCAAGGAGTATTCAAACCCTTTATTATGACAAGCCTAAATAACTTCCGGAGTAAAAATGCATTTAACAAGTCATAAAAGTTTCATGAACTCACTCTGTGTGCAATAATAGTGTTTGACGTGATTTTTGAATGACTACCTCATCTCTGTACCTCACACATACAATTATCTGTAAGGTCCCTCAGTTGAGCAGGGAATTTCAAACACAGATTCAACCACAAAGACCAGGGAGGTGTTCCAATGCCTCGCATCGAATGGCACCTATTGGTAAATGTGTAAAAATGTAAAAAGCAGACATCGAATATCCCTTTGAGCATGGAGAAGTTATTAATTACACTTGGTGTATCAATACACCCACTCACTACGAAGATGCCGCCGTCTTTTCTGCCGGAGAGGGAGGAAACAGCTCAGGGGATTCACCATGAGGTCAACGGTGACTTTAAAACAGTTACAGAGTTCAATGGCTGTGATAGGAGAACACAGAGGATGGATAAACAACATTGTAGTTACTCCACAATACTAAGCTATTTGACAGAGTGAAAAGAAGGATTTAAAAAAAATATATTCTTTAAATTTAACCTTTATTTACATATTCTAAACCATGCATCCTGTTAACAAGGCACTAAAGTAATACTGCAAAAAATGTGGCAAAGCAATTCACTTTTTGTCCTGAATACAAAGTGTTATGTTTGGAGCAAATACAACACATTACTGAGTACCAATCTCCATATTTTCAAGCATAGTGGTGGCTGCATCATGTTATGGGTATGCTTGTAATCGTTAACGACTGGGGAGTAAAAAAAAAAAAAGAAACAGAATGGAGCTAAGGAGAGGCTAAATCCTATAGGAAAACCTGGTTCAGGCTGCTTTCCACTAGACAATAACCTGAAACACGAGGCAAAATATACACTGGAGTTGCTTACCAAGAAGACAGTGAAAGTTCCTGAGTGGCAGAGTAACAGTTTTGACTAAAATCTGCTTGAAACTCTATTGCAAGACCTGAAAATGGTTGTCTATCAATGATCAACAACCAATTTGACAGGGCTTGAAGAATTTTGAAAATAATAATGTTGCTCATAAAGGTGCTTCTACAAAGTATTGACTCAGGGGTGTGAATTCTTATGTAAATGAGATATTTCTGTATTTTATTTTCAATACATTTGCTGAAATTTCTCAAAACAAGTTTTCCCTTTGTCATTATGGGGTATTGTGTATAGATGGGTAGGAAAAACATATATTTAATCCATTTTGAATTCAGGCTGTAACACAACAAAATGTGCAATAAGTTTAGGGGTATGAAGGTATAGGATCTTAATTTGAGCCAGTTTGCTACAGCAGGAAAATAATCCTGTAACAACAGGAAATGTGAATTATTATGTGGATTATAATTAATGGACATTTTGGTAAGGTTGATGTATTTTTCAAAAGTGAAAATGAAGTCTGAAATTTCAAAGTGGAAATTACAAACTTCAGAAGCCTTTTTAACCCTGAAATACATGACACGTTTTTAAATGTCCTGTAACCGGGTGATCAAATTAAGATCCTACATCTATAGCATGCCACACTTGCCTCACATCTGATTTTTATTATTTATTTTGGATAATAGATTTATTTACACTTCAAAATGTAACTCTGCATTTACAGAAGAGACTCCAAGTTATTTGAAATCAGCCCAAACAGATATACTATTTGACTAAAACCTAAGAATTTCAAACCTTCCTTACATTTGTATATGATCACGTGTCTCTCTATTATGCGAGGAAATACTTGGGAACAGATTTCACAAATTAAAATCACTTGGAGCTGATTTCCTGGTGTTTTTACAGTATTTTATGTCCAACAATGAAAATTCAACAACACAAAACATTAGATTTTTTTGCTCAGAAAACTTGGGCGGCCAAATAAAACCACCCGCGGGCCAAATACAGGCAACAGTGATTTACAGAGTGGTTCTACCAGTGGTGTTTAACACGTAAAATCTTTGCCTGTCTGGCACACGTCAGGCTAACTACCTGTTTTTGTTCAAATATTTATATGTTTGTACTTCATCCATCCGGATTCAAAAAGATGATAAAGGTGTTTGAAGCAAACAGTCAAAACCAACAGAAGAGAGGGTGTAAAGTTGTAAAGTAAGGGAAAAGAGGAAATGAGCATGGCTACTGGGGATCTCACGGCCCGGCAAGAATGAGGACACAATATAAATTATAATCCGCACTCACTATTACCTCACTCATGAAGGGAGAAATTACCCAACACCTAGAAAAGAAGCAAGGCTGTAGATATTATCTATCACATATTAAATAGTTTTTGTACAAATGTGAGAAACTTGTATTTCTGACAACTATAATTTTTAAAGAAGAGAAATAGCAGTTGAGAATAATACATAAAAAAGGCACATTTGGTTGCTCGAAAAAGAAATGAGAAAACATTAGTCATTTTCCAATTATATATACAGTTGAAGTCAGAAGTTTACATACACCTTAGCCAAATACATTTAAACTCAGTTTTTCACAATTCCTGACATTTAATCATAGTAAAAATTCCCTGTTTTAGGTCAGTTAGGATCACCACTTTATTTTAAGAATGTGAAATGTCAGAATAATAGTAGAGAATGATTTATTTCAGCTTTTATTTCTTTCATCACATTCCCAGTGGGTCAGAAGTTTACATACACTCAATTAGTATTTGGTAGCATTGCCTTTAAATTGTTTAATTTGGGTCAAACGTTTTGGGTAGCCTTCCACAAGCTTCCCACAATATGTTGGGTGAATTTTGGTCCATTCCTCCTGACAGAGCTGGTGTAACTGAGTCAGATTTGTAGGCCTCCTTGCTCGCACACGCCTTTTCAGTTCTGCCCACAAATTGTCTATAGGATTGAGGTCAGGGATTTGGGATGGCCACTCCAATACCTTGACTTTGTTGTCCTTAAGCCATTTTGGCACAACTTTGGAAGTATGCTTGGGGTCATTGGAAGACCCATTTGCGACCAAGCTTTAACTTCCTGACTGATGTCTTGAGATGTTGCTTCAATATATCCACATAATTTCCCCCCCTCATGATGCCATCTATTTTGTGAAGTGCACCAGTCCCTCCTGCAGCAAAGCACCCCCAAAACATGATGCTGCCACCCCCGTGCTTCACGGTTGGGATGGTGTTCTTCGGATTGCAAGCCTCCCCCTTTTTCCTTCAATCATAACAATGGTCATTATGGTCAAACAGTTCTATTTTTGTTTCATCAGACCAGAGGACATTTCTCCAAAAAGTACAATCTTTGTCCCCATGTGCAGTTGCAAACTGTAGTGTGGCTTTTATGGTGGTTTTGGAGCAGTAGCTTCTTCCTTGCTGAGCGGCGTTTCAAGTTATGTCGATATAGGACTTGTTTTACTGTGGATATAGATACTTTTGAACCTGTTTCCTCCAGCATCTTCACAAGGTCCTTTGCTGTTGTTCTGAGATTGATTTGCACTTTTCGCACCAAAATATGTTCATCTCTAAGAACGCTTCTCCTTCCTGAGTGGTATGACGGCTGAGTGGTCCCGTGGTGTTTATACTTGCATACTATTGTTTGTACAGATGAACGTGGTACCTTCAGGCATTTGGAAATTGCTCCCAAGGATGAGCCAGACTTGTGGAGGTCTACAATTTTTTTCTGAGGTCTTGGCTGATTTCTTTTAATTTTCCCATGATGTCAAGCAAAGAGGCACTGAGTTTGAAGGTAGGCCTTGAAATACATCCACAGTTACACCTCCAATTGATTCAAATGATGTCAATTAGCCTATCAGAAGCTTCTAAAGCCATGACATCATTTTCTGGAATTTTCCAAGCTGTTTAAAAGCACAACTTAGTGTATGTAAACTTCTGACCCACTGGAATTGTGATACAGTGAATTATAAGTGAAATAATCTGTCTGTAAACAATTGTTGGAAAAATGATTTGTGTCATGCACAAAGTAGATGTCCTAACCGACTTGCCAAAACTATAGTTTGTTAACAATACATTTGTGGAGTGGTTGAAAAAAACAAAGTGGACTGTGTATGTAAACTGGTTTTGGTTTCAATGGCTTATTTTTGGTAAGGTGAGGACTCTGCCACGAGGCGACCTAAAAGCCTGTTTCTGCGACTTTTTTGCTTCACTGCGGTGAGAGTTTGGAGTGACCAGAAGATTGACAGCCATTTGCAGGGTTGGGCCAGAGGCATATAGATAACAGGTTAGCTATTAACTCATTGCGTCGCCAGCAAAAAAGAGGTCTGACTTTAAGAGTGAGGGAGACGGTAATCAAAGTGGGCATTCAGTAAGGATAAGAGTTTACAGCAGTTGATTGAAGAAATTGTTTGTTTTAAAAGTATGCAAAATGCAGGTTGTTACAGGTTGTACAAAGCGTATAAAGAATTGTATAATACATATAATTTATATAAAAAAAGAAGATTAATGTAAAAAATATATAATTATATATATATATTTTTGTGTTGTGTGCAATTTTCTTGTATCATTATTATCATACTGGGGTAATCAAATACTTCCAACTACAATATAGAGTTGTTCACTACTTTATCTACTCACAGAAAACATAAGCAATGTGTCTGAATTGAACCATTTTAGTATTGACAGAGAAGATGGATATATTGACGTTGCATTGGTGAGCCTGTTCACATTCCTCTCACCTGTGTGGTCTTCCCCTCTTAGTCTGCATTAACCTCTAACAAGACCTCTCCATGTTCTCAGTGCATTAGTGCAGGGCCAGCCAGTGTGTTCGTCCCCAAGGGTCACTGCAACCAGGACACAGGGATAAAGAGTTCCCCACTAGAAGGATTACCACTGTGACTTTGTCCCAAACAACCCCCTATTCCCTACATAGTGCACTATTTTGATCCGAACCCTATGGGCCATGGTTCAAGTTAGTGCATTATATATAGGGAATAGGGTGCCAGGTTGGTACACAGGCTATATCTTAGCAGTACACAGCCAGGCACAGAGTTGGTTTGCAATGCATATGCACAGAAACAAAGAGAGAACGTCAGGAGTCTGGGCATCGGTCGACATGGCAGATGTGCCGGTCACGCTCGAACTCTAGCCAACGACGGGTGCTTAACGCAGAGATGCCTCTAAGGCAGAACAAAGCACAAGAACACTCTTGAGGGACTTAGAGCTCAACGTATGATGACCTGCCTCGTTATCAGCAGGGAGAACACATGGAGGGAGCAGAAAGTATGTGCTCTCCCATTATACAGATGCACAGCACTATATAGGTTCATTCCATTTAAACACATTGGTGTAGCAGAGCTGTGAAGCGACAGGGAAACTGCTGGTCTGGGGAAGGGTGTGCTGACTGTGTGTAGGCAGACTGAGGTTACATCCCAAATCCTACCCTATTCCCTACATAGTGCACTGCTTTTGACCAAGCACAATATATAGGGAATAGGGTGCCATTTGGGAGGCAGATTAAGGCAGCTGCTGAGGATCACCTGTCTGCCAGGTAAACATGAACTGTCCATCCCCTCCTTCCCCAGGGCTCTGGGGCAGCTGCAGAGCCCTGGGTTACATCCCAAATAGCACCCTATTCCCTACACAGTGCACTACTTTGACCAGAGACGTGCACTATATATAGGGAATAGGGTGTCATTTGGGATGCAGACCTTGGCCTGGAGCGGCGCTAAGCAGGAACAATGGGGAAACACTCTCAATGCCAGGTGACCTGTCTGGGATCCAGCCGTCTGTGTGACACAATAGGGCCTAATGATATGAGACAAACACCGTCGCATGTCCTCGTGACTCAGAAAACTCCACAGGCGGTTCATTGGGTTACAAAATGATAGGTTGAGTGAAAGCAGAAGAAATGGATTGAGCAGAAAAGGACTGAACCAAAGGCGAGAATGTGCTTCAGTGTGGGGATAAGAAGACATAATACATCTGTACGGTTCCCATTAGGGAGTGGGGAAAGAACCCCAACATCACTGATTAACCAGGAGGAGCATGGGGCCAGGACCCAGACTGTGCGATAATGATGGAGATAAGATAAGACAGGCACGTAAAATGGGGAAACAGTTTTTCCAGGGTCATTGTAAAAGGTGATTGACTGCAACCCGAGCAACAACATGGACAACATGAGTGGCTGTAAAAATAACTCTGACAAGAAAGCAGCACAATGAGAGAATAAACTCTCACAAGAGCGAGAAGAAGTTGTTGAGCCTTGCTGGTCCATTCACAAAAGGAGCCATTAACTGACACAAAAGCCCCCTTTCAGTGGCTCCTCACCTACATTCAGGCCTGTGTCAGGCTCTCCTGAATAAGGTTTAACAACGGGACCCATCCATTTCTTTACCTTGATATTTAGACAAATACTGACAGCCAGAGACAGTCAGACACAAGTTTTCGCATGCAAGCACACAGGCACACAGGGGCCCTTGTGTCCGAGCCCAAATCATGTAAACCCAAACAATATCAAACTTCAAGAGACAACAGAGAGTATACAACAAACAGACCAGATAACTTAAAAAAGCATGATTATTTAGGCTACATCCTACCAGACAGTGTGATGATCATCTTCACTGTGCCTGTTGTACATTGTACTGTATGTGGATACAGTACAATGTCCTTAAAATCAATGAGGATGACACAAAAAAAGTGTACAAATATATTTCCATTGTGGTCCTCTTGAAAATACAATATACACAAGATCATAACATGAAAAAAACTCTCAAATACATCTCATCAATAGGGAGGAAACAGCAAAAGGAATTAAACAGACGACCAAGTAAGCTTCATTGATACAACTATAATTTATTGTAGCGTGTACAGTAAAAAAAAACGGTCAACTGCCCTTTTTTTAAACGGCCTATATGACATTGATATGAGTCAGAAACATTAAGTATAGTGTCAAAATTGACTAGAAAGTGTAAATAGGATCATTATGGTCATAAAGTCAGTCTCGTTCAAAACGGAGTTTCTTAAGTGAGTTCGTCACGACTTATTGGAGGGTTGGGTTTGGATTACTTACAAACCAACATTTTCCAAAGATGCCCAATTGCCCAGAGACAACACCTTGTGTTCCGCCCCCAGCTGCCATGTGGACATTTGTTGTCAAATCTGCATACACACACATTACACTCGGAAAATAGGAGTGAAAATGGGCTTCCATAAAGTTGGTGCAAACTTCCAATGCATTTTAACAATATTGGTAGATGGCCAGGAATGAATTACATCCGACACGGATGCCTGTCAAACATCAAAACACTGGTGTTGTTGAGGACGTAGATAGCTGTAACTAGCTAGCTAGTAACTACTTTTGGTTATACAACATTACTTGATAATGCTAGCTATGATACCACAGATGAAAGGGGAATGATACTGTAGCTAGCTAAATAAATCAAGCTAGCATGTAATGTGATGTAGCATGTCAGAAGAAGATGTGCATAGCTCTTGTTAGCTAGCTATCTTGCTAACAACCGCTAACTAAAGCCCATTGGAATTTATGGTCAACACAGGGCATGCACTTGGATACTAGTTTGCTAGCTAATCATATGATTTAGCCAGCTTCCTTTCAATAATGTTTCAACTTGAACTGGCTAGCTAACATTAGCTAGCTAGCCAACGAATTTAAACTAGGACAAAGATATGATAATTAACCCGAACTTGCAAGTTATGTAGCTAGCTAGCTAGCATTCGGGGGCTTCGTCTGTTAACCCAAAACAACATGCCTGTTCTCATAAAAGTTTACTGTACTGGTTCAGATATGACAAGTTCTGCTCTACTCTAACCCTGGTAACCTCAACCTGCCTCTCTCTCCCCAGACATTTCTGATCCCCAGTCCCATGGCAACCCCTACAATTAAACACATACCACTTCATTCCCCAATGCTACACATACCTTTGTCTCATGCCCTTCTGCAGACTTCTCACACCTTGAAATCTCCCTCCTACACACTGCTGCCACATGCCCATAAGCTTGACACCTGTAACAACGTAATGGATTTGGTACAAAAGCTTGTAGGGGATAACTGATATAACAACATCAAAACACAAAAGAACAGACAACGACTCTTCTGTTTCTCCACTCACGCCACCCTGTCTGTGTCACACCAAACGACGAGCATCACAAACACCAGGAATCTTTCCCTTCAGTTTGTCCAGTTTCACAATCCATACCCCAGTAATTGCTCCTTTCAATGGCACCCTTTTCTTGAGAGCAAAACAATTCACATCTCTTGTCCCCAGTCATTTGATGCAGAGCACCTGCTCCCTCTGACCAACAGAAACACAAACAATTATCACAACATCACTTCTGGTTACCTTCACCAATTCCACAGCACCTAACTCCATTTTCACCCACCCTGAAACCACAAATGGATCACCCAAAAGGCAAGGGTTCACTTTTTCCAAAAATGTCACTCCTACCGTCACAGAGCCTCGGTGCAAGCCTTCGGCTCTGAGAACTTTAACACACCCACCACCTCTGTTACTTCGCCCTCATTCACTTCCATTTCTCCTCCTGTCTTCGATCCGGTGTACAGCTCACTCTGCTTACACTTTCTACCATTCTTTTTCAACAAACCATCTCCCTTTCTTCCTCCATTTCTAACCGATTCAAGCTCACCCTCTTCCTCCCTCTCCCCCTTCGACCTCTCCTGCCTTTGTTTTCCCCTCCATTCCTCCTCCGTAATCCACGTATATGTCTCCTTATGATAATACTGCACTTCTCCTCTGACATATGTCGTGGAAATTCAACACCAGGGAGACATGAAGTCAATATTAAGAGGTTCCAAAAAACTTAATGCACCATAGTACACGTCGGTCGGGAGCTCTGCCGGGGCTGTCCCATTAGTTCTCTTATTTACTGCTTACACAAACAAGTTATATTCACATGATTTACATTATTCATTATAATGTTGGTTCCTGCATGTGACCGACAAATACCTCACAAGGCTTCTTCTCTCCAAGCTGAGACCTTGAAACTGAGATACCCCTTTCTGTTCTCAAAGCAATGTTCTGGGCATACTGCCAAATAGATTTTTTCTGATAGTGAGGATTTCTCCATGCACGATCAATCAGTCACTTGCATGAACCCATCTGATTGGTTATTAGAAAAGCAGCATTGATCTGATATACAAACATAACATTTTCCCTCACACATAAATCTCATTCTTGCTCTCTCAAGGGACGCCATTCCCCGCTCGCTTCCAATTCCCCCTACCATATCAGATCTATTACAGAAGGCTGAGGCAGTTGCCAGACACCAGTCCTACTTCAGAGTTATGGAGGACACTTGAATCAGGTTGGCCACATTTCATCTGGTTAATGGTCAAAATACTATCTGTCCTGGAATTCACCAAACCACCATTTATAATCAAATCTAATTTTATTGGTCACATACACATATTCAGCAGATGTTATTGTGGGTGTAGCGAAATGCTTGTGTTCCTAGCTCCAAAAGTGCAGTAGTATCTAACAATTCACAATAATAGACACAAATCTAAAAGTACAAGAATGGAATTAAGAAATATATAAATATTAGGATGAGCAATGTGGCATTGACTAAAATATAGTAGAATAGAATGCAGTATATACAGTTGAAGTCAGAAGTTTACAAACACTTACAGTGGGGCAAAAAAGTATTTAGTCAGCCACCAATTGTGCAAGTTCTCCCACTTAAAAATATGTAATTTTCATCATAGGTACACTTCAACTATGACAGACAAAATGAGAAAAAAAAATCCAGAAAATCACATTGTAGGATTTTTAATGAATTTATTTGCAAATTATGGTGGAAAATAAGTATTTGGTCACCTACAAACAAGCAATTTCTGGCTCTCACAGACTTACAGACCTGTAACTTCTTCTTTAAGAGGCTCCTCTGTCCTCCACTCGTTACCTGTATTAATGGCACCTGTTTGAACTTGTTATCAGTATAAAAGACACCTGTCCACAACCTCAAACAGTCACACTCCAAACTCCACTATGGCCAAGACCAAAGAGCTGTCAAAGGACACCAGAAACAAAATTGTAGACCTGCACCAGGCTGGGAAGACTGAATCTGCAATAGGTAAGCAGCTTGGTTTGAAGAAATCAACTGTGGGAGCAATTATTAGGAAATGGAAGACATACAAGACCACTGATAATCTCCCTCGATCTAGGGCTCCACACAAGATCTCACCCCGTGGGGTCAAAATGATCACAAGAACGGTGAGCAAAAATCCCAGAACCACACGGGGGGACCTAGTGAATGACCTGCAGAGAGCTGGGACCAAAGTAACAAAGCCTACCATCAGTAACACACTACGCCGCCAGGGACTCAAATCCTGCAGTGCCAGACGTGTCCCCCTGCTTAAGCCAGTACATGTCCAGGCCCGTCTGAAGTTTGCTAGAGAGCATTTGGATGATCCAGAAGAAGATTGGGAGAATGTCATATGGTCAGATGAAACCAAAATAGAACTTTTTGGTAAAAACTCAACTCGTCGTGTTTGGAGGACAAAGAATGCTGAGTTGCATCCAAAGAACACCATACCTACTGTGAAGCATGGGGGTCGAAACATCATGCTTTGGGGCTGTATTCCTGCAAAGGGACCAGGACGACTGATCCGTGTAAAGGAAAGAATGAACGGGGCCATATATCGTGAGATTTTGAGTGAAAACCTCCTTCCATCAGCAAGGGCATTGAAGATGAAACGTGGCTGGGTCTTTCAGCATGACAATGATCCCAAACACACCGCCCGGGCAACGAAGGAGTGGCTTCGTAAGAAGCATTTCAAGGTCCTGGAGTGGCCTAGCCAGTCTCCAGATCTCAACCCCATAGAAAATCTTTGGAGGGAGTTGAAAGTCCGTGTTGCCCAGCAACAGCCCCAAAACATCACTGCTCTAGAGGACATCTGCATGGAGGAATGGGCCAAAATACCAGCAACAGTATGTGAAAACCTTGTGAAGACTTACAGAAAACGTTTGACCTCTGTCATTGCCAGCAAAGGGTATATAGTATTGAGATAAACTTTTGTTATTGACCAAATACTTATTTTCCACCATAATTTGCAAATAAATTCATTAAAAATCCTACAATGTGATTTTCTGGATTTCTTTTTCTAATTTTGTCTGTCATAGTTGAAGTGGTGGTGGCTGACTAAATACTTTTTTGCCCCACTGTAGGTTGGAGTCATTAAAACTCGTTTTTCAACCACTCCACAAATTTCTTGTTAACAAACTATAGTTTTGGCAAGTCGGTTAGGACATCTACTTTGTGCATGACACAAGTCATTTTCCCAACAATTGTTTACAGACAGATTATTTCACTTATAATTCACTGTATCACAATTCTAGTGGGTCAGAAGCTTACATACACTAAGTTGACTGTGCCTTAAACAGCTTGGAAAATTCCAGAAAATGATGTCATGGCTTTAGAAGCTTCTGATAGGCTAATTGACATCATTTGAGTCAATTGGAGGTGTACCTGTGGATGTATTTCAAGGCCTACCTTCAAACTCAGTGCCTCTTTGCTTGACATAATGGGAAAATCAAAAGAAATCAGCCAAAACCTCAGAAAAAAAATTGTAGACCTCCACAAGTCTGGCTCATCCTTGGGAGCAATTTCCAAACGCCTGAAGGTACCATGTTCATCTGTACAAACAATAGTACGCAAGTATAAACACCATGGTACCACGCAGCCGTCATACTGCTCAGGAAGGAGACGCGTTCTGTCTCCTAGACATGAACGTATTTTGGTGCGAAAAGTGCAAATCAATCCCAGAACAACAGCAAAGGACCTTGTGAAGATGCTGGAGGAAACAGGTACAACAGTATCTATATCCACAGTAAAAAGAGTCCTATATCGACATAACCTGAAAGGCCGCTCAGCAAGGAAGAAGCCACTGCTCAAAAACCACCATAAAAAGCCAGACTACGGTTTGCAACTGCGCATGGGGACAAAGATTGTACTTTTTGGAGAAATGTCCTCTGGTCTGATGAAACAAAAATAGAACTGTTTGGCCATAATGACCCTCGTTATGTTAACAGGAAAAAGGGGGAGGCTTGCAAGCCGAAGAACACCATCCCAACCGTGAAGCATGTGGGTGGCAGCATCATGTCGTGGGGGTGCTTGCTGCAGGAGGGACTGCTGCACTTCACCAAATAGATGGCATCATGAGGGGGGGGGAAATTATGTGGATATATTGAAGCAACATCTCAAGACATCAGTCAGGAAGTTAAAGCTTGGTCGCAAATGGGTCTTCCAAATGGACAATGACCCCAAGCATACTTCCAAAGTTGTGGCAAAATGGCTTAAGGACAACAAAGTCAAGGTATTGGGGTGGCCATCCCAAAGCCCTGACCTCAATCCTATAGACAATTTGTGGGCAGAACTGAAAAAGCGTGTGCGAGCAAGGAGGCTTACAAACCTGACTCAGTTACACCAGCTCTGTCAGGAGGAATGGGCCAAAATTCACCCAACATATTGTGGGAAGCTTGTGGAAGGCTACCCGAAACGCTTGAGCTAAGTTAAACAATTTAAAAGAAATGCTACCAAATACTAATTGAGTGTATGCAAACTTCTGATCCACTGGTAATGTAATGAAATAAATAAATGCTGAAATAAATAATTCTCTCTACTATTATTCTGACATTTCCCATTCTTAAAATAAAGTGGTCATCCTAACTGACCTAAGACAGGGAATTTTTACTAGGATTAAATGTCAGGAATTGTGAAAAACTGAGTTTAAATGTATTTGGCTAAGGCGTATGTAAACTTCCGACTTCAAATGTACATATGAAATGAGCAAATCAGTAAGGAAACATAATTAAAGTGACTAGTGTTCCATTATTAAAGTGACCAGTGATTCCATGTCTATGTATATAGGGCAGCAGCCTCTAAGGTGCAGGGTTGAGTAACCGGGTGGTAGCCAGCTAGTGATGTCTATTTAACAGTCTGATGGCCTTGAGATAGAAGCTGTTTTTCAGTCTCTTGGTCCCAGCTTTGATGCACATGTACTGACCTCGCCTTCTGTATGGTAGCGGGGTGAACAGACCATGGCTCGGATGGTTGACGTCCTTGATGATCTTTTTGGCCTTCCTGTAGCTGTAGGTGTCCTGGAGGGCAGGTAGTGTGCCCCCCAGTGATAAGGGAAATTCTTGAGGGAAACCTGTTTCAGTCTTCCAGAAATTTGATACTGGGACAGAGGTTTACTTTCCAGCAGGACAATGACCCTAAGCATACTGCTAAAGCAACACTTGAGTGGTTTAAGGGGAAACATTTAAATGTCTTGGAATGGCCTAGTCAAAGCCCAGACCTCAATCCAATTGAGAATCTGTGGTATGACTTAAAGATTGCTGTACACCAGCGGAACCCATCCAACTTGAAGGAGCTGGAGCAGTATTGCCTTGTAGAATGAGCAAAAATCCCAGTGGCTAGATGTGCCAAGCTTATAGAGACATAACCCAAGAGACTTACAGCTGTAATTGCTGCAAAATGTGGTTCTACAAAGTATTGAGGGGGATGAATAGTTATGCCCGCTCAAGTTTTCAGTTTTTTTGTCTTATTTTTTTGTTTGTTTCACAATAAAAAAGATTTTGCATCTTCAAAGTGGTAGGCATGTTGTGTAAATCAAATGATACAAACCCCCCAACAAAATAGGAAAAAGCCAAGGGGGTGAATACCTTTGCAAGCCACTGTATATAAAGCAGACATCGAGACATTCAATTACTATTCAATTGAATGTTAGAATGTGCAAAACTAGTGACTTAAGCGACTTTGAGCGTGGTGTGATCGTTGGTGCCAGGTGCGCCGGTTCCAGTATCTCAGAAATGGGCGGTCTCCTGGCCTTTTCAAGCATAACAGTGTCTAGAGTTTACTGAGAATGGTGTAACAGAAAACAATCCAGTCAGCGGAAGTCCTGTTGGTGAAAACAGCTCGTTGATGAGAGGTCAATGGAGAATGGCAAGAATTGTGCAAGCTAACAGGGAGGCCACAAACAGGCAAATAACGACGCAGTTCAACAGTGGTGTGCAGAATGGAAAACACAACTCGTCGGTCCTTGTCACGGATGGGCTATTGCAGCAGATGACAATGGGTTACACTTCTATCAGCTAAAAACAAGAAGAAGAAGCTCCAGTGGGCACGCGATCACCAACACTGGACAATTGAGGAGTGGAAAAACATCACCTGGTCTGACTAATCCCAGTTCCTGTTGGGTCATGTTGATGGCAGAGTCGAAATTTGGCATAAGCAGCATGAGTCCATGGCCCAAAAAATTCAGTCTGTTCTGGATGCAAAGGGTGTTCCAACCTGGTAATAGATGAGTGTTTTTCTAATAAACTGGCCACTGAGTGTATGTACGTCATGTTTTTGTTTAATATTTGACTATTATACTTCAGTACATGGTAAGTGTGTGATATTATGTTACGTTGAGTAATGGTTATGTTAATGTTGAGTTCTGGTTATATCAAATCAAACTTTATTTGTCACATGCGCCGAATACAACAAGTGTAGACCTTATCGTGAAATGCTTACTTATAAGCCCTTAACCAACAATTTAGTTCAAGAAAGAACATATTTATCAAATCAATTATAAAAAGTAACACAATAAAATAACAATACCGAGGCTATATACAGGGAGTCAATGTGTGGGGGGTACAGGTTAGTCGAGGTCATTTGTACATGTAGGTAGGGGTAATGCGACTATGCATAGATAATAAACAGCGAATAGCAGCAGTGTAAAATCAAATGGGGGGGTGTCAATGTTAATAGCCCAGGTGGCCATTTTATGAATTGTTCAGCAGTCTTACGGCTTGGGAGTAGAAGCAGTTAAGGAGCCTTTTGGTCCTAGACGCCAGTACCACTTGTCAAGTGGTAACAGAGAGAACAGTCTATGACTTGGGTGACTGGAGTCTTTGACTTAGCCCCAGTGATGTACTGGGCTGTATGCATTATCCTCTGTAGCACTTTACAGTCAGATGCCGAGCAGTTGCCATACCAGGCGGTGATGCAACCGGTCAGGATGCTCTCGATGGTGCAGCTGTAGAACTTTTTGAGGATCTGGGGACCGATGCCAAATCTTTTCAGTCTCCTGAGGGGGAAAAGGTGTTGTCGTGCCCTCTTCACGACTGTCTTGGTATGTTCGTACCATGATAGTTTGTCGGTGATGTGGACACCAAGGAACTTGAAACTCTCGACCCGCTCCACTACAGCCCAATCGATGTTAATGGGGACCTGTTCGGCCCGCCTTTTCCTGTAGTCCACGATCAGCTCCTTTGTCTTGCAAAGCACTGTCAGAACTGGGACAAAGTATGATTAGTGAGTTATGAGGTATGATGTTATATTATGTGTGTGATATTAAATGTGTGTTCATCACCTTGCGGGATGGCCCTTCAAGGCCCATATCATGCATGAAAGGGTTAAAAGGTTTTGGAAGATAGAACATTTATTGTCCCTAGGGCTGTTGCAGTGACCATATTACCTGCACACCGGGAGTCATGACCGCAGTCAAATTCTATGTGACCGTTGAGTCATGGTAATCTCCTTTTATGGACATGCGTTAGTAGTACCCAACTCGCTAACTACCTGATGATCTCATCAGGTCGCTAACGGCCTGGTACGTAAGGGCTCTATTGTCCCTCTAACCGCTCTGACATCAACGCAAATGCTATCGAAAATCACATCAAACTCTTATCATCAAAACAGTACCATGCTTTTAAAACTCACCTCAGTGTGATTGATCAGTTTAAAGAAAGAAGTTCAACAATGGGTTGAAACTGAGTGGAAAACATGGTCATTGTGGATGTTGTTTCAAAGCCAAACACAATTGAAATGGACGGCGCTTTCTAAGGTGATGATTAATTTTAAAAACCCGAATGCATATTAGAGCTTACGTATAAGCATAGGCCTATATATGAGACCAAGCCCGAAAAAAAAACAGAATTAAAATAATGATTGTGCCCACTGCATATTACACATGGCAGAAAAACAATTATAATACTGATTTAGGATATCTTTGGTACATAATTGGTCTAGCCTAAATTAAACAAATTCAGATTTAGTCTACAATTGTAATGAATTTTATTTTTGAATAGCCTAGTAATAGGACTTTTTTTTCAGAATTAATAGACTGACCATTACCTTTAGCTTCAGAATATCTCACCATCTTGAGTTTCCATCTCCTCCCCTCTCTCCTTCATTCCTTTCTCCAGCGTGCAGAGAGTGGGGCTGTCAACAGTTTAAGGATCTGCCTCTTTTTTTTTCAATTTTCTCCTAAAATGACATACCAAAATCTAACTGCCTGTAGCTCAGGCCCTGAAGCAAGGATATGCATATTCTTGGTACCATTTGAAAGGAAACACTTTGACGTTTGTGGAAATGTAAAAGGAATGTAGGAGAACATAACACTGTAAGGAGTGACGCTGGAGAGGAGAAGCAGGTACGGGGAGTTAAACATTTAATAGGGAACAGACATAGAACAAGACAGGAACAGCGTCAGAACACGGCTAACACGGACATATGACAATCAATCCCGAAGCAGGGAACAGAGCTTGGGAACAGACAGATATAGGGAAGGTAATAACACAAGTAATTGAGTCCACGTGAGTCCAATGATCGCTGATGCGCGTGACGGGGGGAAGGCAGGTGTGCGTACTGATGGTGGCTTGAGTGCGTAATGCTGGGGATCCTGGCGCCCTCGAGTGCCAGGGGTAGGAAGAGCGGGAGCAGGCGTGACAAACACAATATATCTGGTAAAAGATAATACAAAGAAAAAAAACAACATTATTTTGTATTTTTTTGTACCATCATCTTTGAAATGCAACAGAAAGGCCAAAATGTATTATTCCATCCCAGGTGCAATTTAGATTTTGGCCACTACAAATTTTAGACTGATCCAATGAACCATTGCATTTCTGTTCAAAATTGTGTATCAAGATTGCCCAAAATGTGCCTAATTTGTTTATTAATAACTTTTCATGTTCAAAACTTTGCACTCTCCTCAAACAATAGCATGGTATTCTTTCACTGTAATAGCTACTGTAAATTGGACATTGCAGTTAGATTAACAAGAATTTAAGCTTTCTGCCAATATCAGATATGTCTATGTCCTGGGAAATGTTCTTATTACTTACAACCTCATGCTAATCGCATTAGCCTACATTAGCTTAACTGTTCTGTGGAAGGGACACCGATCCCGAAGAAGTTTTAATGAAATATGTTTCATTGTGAAAACATGTTACTATCCATGTTCTAAACAGATTTCCCTTGGTTTCCCAAATGAAGCACTGGGTAGCTGCAGGAACGCGGTTGGAGAGCCCATGGCATACAGAGTTTGGGCGGAATATCACCTGTGCTGCAACGAAATTACCGGAGTAGCCTACCCAACAAGAGTGAAAATGTCATGTTTTGTCTTTGATCATCATGTCTTGTCCCTGTGCTTCCCTCTGCTGGTCTTATTAGGTTCTTTCCCTCTTTCTATCCCTCTCTCTCCCCCTCCCTCTCTCCCTCTCTCGCTCTCTCTCTCTATCGTTCCGTTCCTGCTCCCAGCTGTTTCTCATTCTCCTAACGACCTCATTTACTCTTTCACACCTGTCCCCTATTTTGCCCTCTGATTAGAGTCCCTATTTCTTCCTCTGTTTTCCGCTTCTGTCCTTGTCGGATTCTTGTTTGATGTTTGCTGTTCTGTGTCCTTGTTCCGCCCTGTCGTGTTTTTGCCTTCTTCAGATGCTGCGTGTGAGCAGGTGTCTATGTCAGCTACGGCCTGTGCCTTCCTGAAGCGACCTGCAGTCTGTGGTCGCGTCTCCAGTCGTTCCTCTCTACTGACGAGAGGATTTCAGTTTCCTGTTTTGGATTTACCTTTGATAATATCCAGGAGAATCATTGTTTGTTTAATACTGGAATAAAGACTCTGTTTCTATTACGTCGCTTTTGGGTCCTCATTCACCAGCATAACAGAAAAACATACCGGCAGAAAAGTGGCCTCCAATCGCTATTCCAGTGCATATGGATCAAATCAAATCAAATTGTATTTGACACATGCGCCGAATACAACAGGTGTAGACCTTACAGTGAAATGCTTACTTACAAGCCCTTAACCAACAATGCAGTTTTAGAAAAATACCCCAAAAAATTAAGAAATAAAAGTAACAAATAATTAAAGAGCAGCAGTAAAATAATAATAGCGAGGCTCTATACAGGGGTTTCCCGGTACAGAGTCAAAATGCGGGGGCACTGGTTAGTGGAGGTAATTGAGGTAGTGTGTACATGTAGGTAGAGTTATTAAAGTGACTATGCATTGATAATAACAGAGAGTAGCAGCAGCATAATATATGTGGTAGCAGAGAGAACAGTCTATGACTAAGGTGGCTGGAGTCTTTGACAATTTTTAGGGCCTTCCTCTGACACCGCCTGGTACAGAGGTCCTGGATGGCAGGAAGCTTGGCCCCAGTTGCCCTACCAGGCAGTGATACAACCCATCAGAATGATCTCGATGGTGCAGCTGTAAAACCTTTTGAGGATCTGAGGACCCATGCCAAATCTTTTCAGTCTCCTGAGGGGGAATAGGTTTTGTCGTGCCCTCTTCACGACTGTCTTGGTGTGCTTGGACCATGTTAGTTTGTTGGTGATGTGGATGCCAAGGAACTTGAAGCTCTCCACCTGCTCCACTACAGCCCTGTCGATGAGAATGGGGGAGTGCTCGGTCCTCCTTTTCCTGTAGTCCACAATCATCTCCTTTTTCTTGATCACACTGAGGGAGAGGTTGTTGTCCTTGCACCACATGGTCAGGTCTCTGACCTCCTCCATATAGGCTGTCTCATCGTTGTCGGTGATCAGGCCTACCACTGTTGTGTCATCGGCAAACTTAATGATGGTGTTGGAGTCGTGCCTGGCCGTGCAGTCATGAGTGAACAGGGAGTACAGGAGGGGGCTGAGCACGCACCCCTGAGGGGCCCCCGTGTTGAGGATCAGAGTGGCGGATGTGTTGTTACCTACCCTTACCACTTGGGGGTGGCCCATCAGGAAGTCCAGTATCCAGGTGCAGAGGGAGGTGTTTAGTCCCAGGGTCCTTAACTTAGTGATGAGCTTTGAGGGCACTATGGTGTTGAACCCTGAGCTGTAGTCAATGAATAGCATTCTCACATAGGTGTTCCTTTTGTCCAGGTGTGAAATGGCAATGTGGAGTGCAATAGAGATGGCATCATCTGTGGATCTGTTGGGGTGGTATGCAAATTGGAGTGGGTCTAAGGTTTCTGGGATAATGGTGTTGATGTGAGCCATGACCAGCCTTTCAAAGCATTTCATGGCTACAGATGTGAGTGCTACGGGTCGGTAGTCATCTAGACAGGTTTCCTTGGTGTTCTTGGGCACAGGGACTATGATGGTCTATGTATTTTTTGTCTTGCCCATTTGATAAGGGCCATTCTAATTCGAAACAAATGTTCCATAGTAGTAAAGACAAGATTACATTGAGAATAGTCTGACGGGTGAAAATATGAACACTTGATGAGAGAACAGCGGGTGCAGCCTGAGACACGGAACCGAGTGCAAGCATTCCTTTGCCATTTTCTCAAATCATCAATAGTCTATAGTCGCATCATGCAGCCCATGTGATTTCTAAGTCATTCTAAGGTTTGTATCACTCACAACTAAAGTTGCCAAATAACTCTAAATCTAGCATATAGTACCTGTTTCAAATGACGAATTTTATGCTCAACATAGCCACTTCATATGCGCGTGCTCTCGCTCCAGAATGGGAAAAATATCCATTATATTTTATTCAGCTAAGTTCAGTTATATTCTTGTAACTATAAATCATATAATATAAAATAATGGCATGGGACTTATAAGCATATCTTGTCTACTAAATGAACAAGCCTACAGCCTATGACACGGCACATAGCCAGATAACATACAGTAGGCCAACTCATATTCTGTTCTTCTGAAATACATTTTCTTCATATCATAATGTTTCTTTAGTCTTGCCTAAAAGAAATGCTGAATTTATTTGATGGTGTTTATTCAATTGATTTATTCAACTTTTAAATGTACAGTAGATGTTCCAAAGGCTCGCAACAGCGGTTTGTATGCTTCTTTTATGTGTGGAGCCTGGAGATGCTAAACATGTTTATGTTATTTAAGGTCAATTACCGTGAGACCGGCACTCTTTTGCATGACAATAACCGGCTGACAAAATTAAATGACAGCCACAGCCCTAATTGTCCCACAAGATGAAACTGGCCCGATTTTGACGAAACTTGGGTGAATGATGTGTCTTGCCCTACATTTACATTTTAGTCATTTAGCCATAGAGATATGTTTTCTTAAAACTGCATTGTTGGTTAAGGGCTTCTAAGTAAGCACTTCACTGTAAGGTCTACTACTCCTTTTGTATTTGGCGCATGTGACAAATACCATTTGATTTGATTTGATTTACAAAATTACACTGATTGGCCCAAGGCCGGAGCTATAGTAATTAACGGACATTTTTGAGTCATACCAGAGAGGAAGAGGGCAAACGAAAGGGATAGCTGGGCCCAAAATCTGTCTTCTCCAGCAGGTGGCGTTTAAAAAAAACGAGTTTTTGTATGGCGGTCAATGAAAGAATGCCTTTTTTTCTACAATTTCCGAAAGCTAACCAAACAAAAACATAATTACTTTTACGAGACGTGTTTGTGCATTACTAGCACAATTTCTAACTTATTTACATTCGTTTTAACTTACACTTGTGTGTTGACTCCATATTGACGTTGAGGTTTTAAGTTTTAGCTGACTTTTCTTATCGGATGTACAATCATCGCAAATTGAATTATGGGGCATTTCAGGCCCCGAAGTGAACATAATTATACACTGGCAAATTCCATTTCAAACGAGGGCTAGGGGGGCTTATGTTGCAAACTTCCCTTGCTTGACTAATCACTTGGACCGACGACAAATATAGCCGCGGGGATTCCCCCTAGGGCAAAAAGTTCTCACGCGTCGCATAGAAAGCGGTTTGTAGTCCTAGAAAAAAAGTTGATCCAATAAAAGTTGATCCCATTGATGTTGTTGACCCGGGTCACTGGTTGCTGTGGAAAAGGAGGAGATCAAAGGGGGTGAGTGTAACCGGTGTGAAATAGCTAGCTAGTTAGCGGTGTGCGCTAATAGCGTTTCAATCGGTGACGTCACTCGCTCTGAGACCTTGAAGTAGTTGTTTCCCTTGCTCAGCAAGGGTCGCGGCTTTTGTGAATGTGTGCAGAGGGTCCCTGGTTCCAGCCCAGGTTGAGGCGAGGAGAGCGACGGAAGCAATACTGTTCCAAAGTCTGATCCCTTATCCTACACCTCCCCCTCTACCTTTTGCATGCCTCTCCTGGGTAAACGGTTAGAGGTCTCAGGAATACTTATGTCTCCTTAACGCTCTGTGCAACATGAGACAGCGGATGGATTATAATCACTTACAATGTATGACATATCCTTCCCATTTAGTGGTGCTATCACACTGGCCAGCTAATTCAACTATTTGGGTGATGAATGGGTGTACATCCCAATAGTGTTGCAAATACAGAGTAATCTAAGGCTAGGGTTTTCGATTTTTTACATTGGACATACTATGGTTACAGATATGGTTAACATATTTTGGTTACCATACTATAATTTCTGCAGCCTTGAAAGGCAGGCATTAACATGGTCGAACTAGAGGCGGCCAGCGATTTATAGAAATTGCTTTCTATGGGTACAAACCATTTTTCTATGACTACAAATCGCTTTCTACGTGATAACTTTTTTCTACCATGAGAACTTTTTTTCTAAGTGTGAGAACTTTTTGTATTTTTTTTGTTGTCAAATCCCTGCCAAAAGTCAGGTGACCTAAGCGCTTCCAAATATGGAGTTGCAGGTTTGTCATATCTGTCATGTTTGCGCATATCTCTCCTATGTGAAAATCTTTCTGGCAGTCATTTGACTTAAGGCCCTTAGAAATTACCTGCGTATCTGCAGTTCATTTTTTTTTAAATAATGCAATATATCGATTTACAAATGCAAATTAAAAAGTATTTGTTTGTGGATAGTGAATTGCATTTGTGGGTAGCGATTTACATATGTGGAAAGTGGCTTTTTGTACATGAAATTAAAATATCCATGTGACATTGTTGCATACAAGGATATACCATGACAAATTCAAATGATTAATTTAATAAAACAACAGACTTTTCAACTGAGTTTTTATGACTCGTGCCTCATAAAAAGACCGGTAGCCGACCGGTAGCCTTCAATTGTGTAGCTTGTTTATGTTGGCCGTTCAAAGTGGCAAATAGGCTCAATGTGTAGCAAGTCAATGCCCCTTACATCTTTAATACAAACAATCGTTACAGGTGAAAGAGAAGCTCTGATCTAGTCTGGCTGTAATGACTTGGCCAAGACTGTTTTGGGATTTATTTTAGCCTCTATTGGGGGCACAGATGAATGAATTCCTCTCACTTTAAAGAGAAGTCTTATAGAAAAACAGTCCGCATCCATGTAAATACCTCGCGCTGGTGAGAGGCCGTGTCTGTTGGCTTACACCCTGTCCGCAATGTTGTCCTTTCCTAAAGTTTGTCCTGGAAACCAATCAGTGCTTGATAAAAGCCTACTGCAAATATGAGGAAGATCACCATCCACATGTCAAGGTTTACTCAGTGAGAGCGAGTGTATATATGCTCTGAAGGCAGGCGTGGAGGGGGCTAAGCTTAGCGAGAGATGGAGCATCAAAACAAAAACATTCAAATAATCAGGTCAAAGATACAAAACTATCTTCGTTGATGATATGGACACCCCCGATTAGAAGTGCTGACTGTACGTGTACCCTGAATGTAGCGATTGCTCTGTGGGCCAGTGGGGTCAATACAAAAAAGACTAAAAGACAGCGCCAATGACCTCTCTCACTGTTGTTCCTAAACAAAATGAGAAACAATATTGCTCAGCATGCAATGACCTAGTGCCCTTATATGTAGCATCAGCTTGGTGGAGATGACTGTTAGCATAACCATGCATATATCAAGATAATAATTCCCCATTTCCCCCTGCACACAGATATCTGCA
Organism: Salvelinus namaycush; assembly: GCF_016432855.1. Taxonomy (NCBI): domain Eukaryota; kingdom Metazoa; phylum Chordata; class Actinopteri; order Salmoniformes; family Salmonidae; genus Salvelinus; species Salvelinus namaycush. The sequence goes on from NC_052330.1 coordinate 6,124,244, forward strand.
GTGTGTGTGTATGTGTATGTGTATGCGCGTGTGTGTGTGTGTGTGTGTGTGTGTGTGTGTGTGTGTGTGTGTGTGTGTGTGTGTGTGTGTGTGTGTGTGTGTGTGTGTGTGTGTGTGTGTGTGTGTGTGTGTGTGTGTGGTGTGTGGGCAGACCTTGATCAATGATGGTAAACGCTGCTTGTCCAAACAAGGCATTGATGGCACTCATGCAAAGCTTCCCATTCGCCTGAGAAGCATGCAGCAGATCTATTAGTCTTGGTCAGAGAGGACCTTTATTATTCATAAATTAGTGATCGCTCCTTAAACAAACTGAGCAGGTCCAGATGTAGTGATGATCCCCCCCTCTTCCAACACACACACACACACACACACACACACACACACACACACACACACACACACACACACACACACACACACACACACACACACACACACACACACACACACACCAGTTTTCTTCCCCACATGAGGGGCCAGTTGGGTGGGGGATGTCAGGTCCAGGGCTCAGCAGAATCCTTGGAGATAAAGCCCCTTTCTGCATACAAACAACCCCTGACAGATGCACACACAGCCCCCCCAAAAGACACACCATCACAACCCTGCCAAGCTGTCCCAGATAACAGGCTATTCTATGTTAAATCTAGATGAAGGAGTGGTGTATCTAATCTATATCTTATCATCGGCTAAATGGCCCAATTGTAATGGATGGAGGACCCAGTGATCAGTGCTTGAGCTGTCATGAACAAAACAATGCAGTCTGATACAAATAGATACCCTGCATCCATTTCGATGGATAATAGGAGAGATACACGGTCTGAAAAAAAGGCAGAATCAAATGTAAAAGATTGTGTGCTAATGCAAAAAAAACACTAAACGTAGCAACAGTGCTCAGGAGTGACATGAAACTCCGTAGACAGCTGTTTGGCAAATGCTAAGACTTGAACCATTTCATGAATCTGCTAATCAAACACGAACAAGTTATTTCAGTGGCTGCTGTTTTCAGTGTTGCTATTTGGCTGCCATTCAAGCCAAATATTCATTTAAAATATGCCAGTTCATTTAGCCATTTGGAATGAATGGTTACCATTCTAGCCAGGTAGCTATAGTTCACAGCTTCAAAAAAGACGAAGCTCTGGCAGACTATGAGGTCTCATTTGCAGCCTTGTGCGTGGCAGGCAGTCCCCACATCCAAAAGAACCTGGGTGGCCGCTGCTATCTAAGCCCCCGCCCACTAACACCATAAAGCCTTCATTTAGTGAACTAAGTCTACTATGACAGGGATCCTAGCTACAGTTAATCCCATCAAAATGGACCGTTTTACACAGAGGACACAATGGAAGCAGTGGGAGCACAATGACAGTGATATATTATAAGCTGAACTCGGTAGGCTGGTTCTACAGCGTGATGACACAATGCCTACTACCGTGGAATCAGAAAGACCTGTACCTAAAAACAACAAGTACATCTTTGCATTCAGCAACGGTTTAGTTGCCTCATAGATACCAATGTAAAAGGGAAGCCAAAATGCAGTAGGCCTACTCTGTCAGCTCGTAGCAGCCCGCTCTTCTGCAGTGAGTGTTTCACTGTTAGTGCTGAGCAAAAAACGTGAATGGACTCTACCTACATGTGCATTTATCCTACTGTTTTTACCAAACAAATGTCATATGTCAGTAGCACGAGTAGCACGTGTAAAAGTGTTTCCATCTCTGTCCGAGCCAGAAAGAATAGGCACAATGGTTTCACAACAAGTTTCTGTGCTGAACTAGGTTGAATATGTGCTTAATGGAATCTCCAACTCCCTTCAGCCCAGCGTCCCACATAGCTCTCGACTTGAGTTCTCTTGCAAATTATTTGATTTCTCTCTAGAGAAACGGCTGTTGGGCCCACAAAAAAAATACAATCTAAATGGAATTCAAGCGATTGAACCGCAGTCAGTCAATTAGTTGTTTAATAACCCCCCAAAAAACGAAAGTTTGGTTAATCGCTCAGCACAATTCACCATAAACAGCCACTACATAGACAACTATTTGTGTTATTTGGCATGCAATCACCCTTTAATCCCTTCCTTTATCCCTTTGATGCACAACTAACAACCGAGGAGGGCCTATAATTGAAAATGCTGTAATAAAGCATATTCAAAATTTCTCTTGTTATACACACACACACTTAAAAACATCTATAATTATTCTTCAAACATCACATATTGAGTACAGTTTTAAATATGGAGGAAATGCTTTCATTTCAGGTGACATTAGACACGTTATCAGTGCCACAGGAGTCAGTGGAAGACAGACACAAAGAGATTGCATGGCCACTTCAGGACTTCCAAGATGTCCGTAGTACCCGCTTGAAGTCCCCTGCAAGACTTTTTTTGTTTCCATGGCAACAGCAAAGCAATCAGTCAACCAAGTGATTGCCTCCAATGAATTCGCGATAAGGCCAGGAATGGAAGTGGGCCTGATGTGATTTTAATTCAGAGGGAGGTCCACTCCCCTCATATTTGAATAAAGCAAACAGGCCAAGACGAGAGGGGCTGACAGCCATAAATGACATTGTCAGTACAAAAATGATCAGCCAGTTTACAATCTGTTTGCTCATGAAGAACAAACAGAATGTGTGTGGCATGGCGGGCGTAGGCAGCTCTCTGAACGGCAGGAGGAACCTTTGCCTGGAAGACTGAAGGAAGGAAGGAAGGAAGGAAGGAAGGAAGGAAGGAAGGAAGGAAGGAAGGAAGGAAGGAAGGAAGGAAGGAAGGAAGGAAGGAAGGAAGGAAGGAAGGAAGGAAGGAAGGAAGGAAGGAAGGAAGGAGAAAGAAGAGCAGATTCACTCTCCCTCCCTGCATCCATTCGATGTAGGAGCCACTTCCCAGAAAATAAAGACATATTTCAAAGCAAGACTTATATATATATATATATATATATATATATATATATATATATATATATATATATATATATATAACATTAGCTTTGGCATTAAAACCAAGGCCTGTGAATTAGAGTGTGGAGAGAGAACAGAGAGATGAAGGAGAGGTGAGAAAGATTACATCCCAGTAACCATCTGTTACCCTGTGAGGACCAAAATCTCCCTCTTTTCTCCTTTCACGGAGGAGTTACGGGCTCTGGTATATGTCCTTTACCCTTTTCTTTGCTCTCTCCCTGTTCTTATGTCCTATTCTGGCTTTACAAAAATATAGCTCCTGTCTGACTCCCATGAGCTTCAGAGAAACTTTCCCTGTGAGATGTCAATATTAGCATTTTACATATCAGATGGCAGGGGTGGTTTTTGTAACGCTAAAATCCCTATGAGCAACAAAATACTATCGGCATGGACACAGTGTTATTTTGCGTTAACATATTAGGACTAAATTCTTAAGGCCCATTCACTCTATTATCTGAGCACTTATTAAGCACTCAGACACCCTTGATGATAAGCTCACATTGTTGGTGACTTTCAAGGACACAGGAAAGACATTTGGCCAGTTGGTAAAGTGCTGTACTACTTGTGTGGTTGGCCTCAACAATAAAACAGCACTGGGTTGACTGCTGAGCATTACTGAAAGTTTTTTTTAAAGAATCTCTTCTATCTACGGTAACAGGAATGAAAGAGGATTTAGAAACAGCATGCACATTTTCCTAAAATTAATATATATATTTATTTTTTTACAAAGGCTGATAAATTAATATTGAAACATTGTTTAAATTTCAACAAACTTTATCAAATCAAATGAGAAGAAAGCCAGCAGTGTTGCATTAAAATGAAAGTGTGGATTCATTGGCTTCATCTCTCAAATTTCAGATGGCAATAGAAATTAACATTCAGGATAGCCTTCAGACCAAGGCGCTGCACACACAGGCGATTCCACATAGGGTTACAAAGAGGCAGGCCTCTTTAGTTATTAAACTTGTTCGGATAGCAAGACCTGCAACAGCAGCCAGACGTATGCAGTCAAGGCAAGGGCTGGCGGCGGCAGATAAAAAGGCGTTGATAAATAGTGGAAAAGCTGTGCAATCGCACGTCAACCACTGAAGCATCACAACACTGCCTTTTTAGACAGGGATAGAAGACAAAAACGTGATGCAATTATTGTTAACAGTGCGACAAGAGGTTTCGTGGTTCCTTCCTTTTTATCCACGTCCCATTTGCTCTTCCCCTTTCCACCACCATAGCAGTCGGTGTTAAAGAGGTGTCCATCATTCAAGTTGTTTGGATAGGAGTCCCATGGTGATTGGTTAAGAGGGTGAGCGCAAACGTGACAAAAGAATAAGACTGGATTTACATATCAGCTTCAGCTCACGCGGGCAGAGTAAACATTCTGTTTATCTCGAGTGTCACTATTATTTCAGCGGAATATGAAACTGGCCTTTCCGCACCAGATGCAAACGAGCTGAATAGAAAATACTGTTTTCTACATACAATTTGCACAAGTAGAATTTGTAAACAAATCCTAGGTAACTTGGCAACCAGGGTTAATACACATTTTGCAGGGATGAAAATAAATGCAACACTGATATTGCTTCTATATTGATACAGTACACCTTTTGGTTATTTTGTTGTTGTTTGTTAAATGTATTAATTTGATAAATGATCGCAATAGGGATGATTATTTGCTTATAATTGGACCATTATAATAATTGTATGATATTTGTTTATTTAAAAATATATATATATTTAACCTTTATTTAACTAGGCAAGTCAGTAAAGAACACGTTCTTATTTACAATGACGGCCTACTCTGGCCAAACCTGTAAATAAGAATTTATTCTTAACTTGCTTCTATATTGCTTCAGCCACTTCTTATAACCCAAAATATAAAAACACAGAGTAAACAAAGGCCTTGTCCTGCAAGTCAATTTTGACAAATGGTATTGTATTGTATTTGTGTGATGTGCTTTAGACTATTGTCAAAAATATTTTTTGCATAATTTCTCTTGAATGTCAGAATTTGAATATTTCTGTAATAAATGAAGGTGAATTAGATAAGACATTGATTGCATCAAGAACAAATAGATGGAAGTGTTGGTTTTATCGTGATTCCTGTACCTATTAGAACACTGGGATCAAAGTTGATGAATAACACCAGTGCACAAGGGTTAAGTTGAGAGTAAACTGGTGCTGCCATCTATAGGCCAGTATATGGCAACACAAAAACGCTGTTGGGAATTTACATAGGCAATATGTCAGTATTCAAGCACCATAAAAAGGCAGTTGGTCAACAGCCCAAAATACACTCTTTGATTAACCTTACAATTTTAAACAAAAGGAACACTGCACTATTGGTTCAGATTGAGCTCCTTCCGTCTTACTCCGACGAATGACTGTTATGTGGAAAGTTTATTTATTTTAATTTTATTTCACCTTTATTTAACCAGGTAGGCTAGTTGAGAACAAGTTCTCATTTGCAACTGCGACCTGGCCAAGATAAAGCATAGCAGTGTGAACAGACAACAACACAGAGTTACACATGGAGTAAACAATAAACAAGTCAATAACATAGTAGGGGAAAAAAGGAGAATCTATATACAATGTGTGCAAAAGGCATGAGGAGGTAGGCAATAAATAGGCCATAGGAGCAAATAATTACAATTTAGCAGATTAACACTGGGGTGATAAATCATCAGATGATCATGTGCAAATAGAGATACTGGTGTGCAAAAGAGCAGAAAAGTAAATAAATGAAAACAGTATGGGGATGAGGTAGGTAAATTGGGTGGGCTATATACTCTGGAAGGAGAGTTTGCAGTCTATGTACAGCTGCAGCGATCGGTTAGCTGCTCAGATAGCAGATGTTTAAAGTTGTTGAGGGAGATAAAAGTCTCCAACTTCAGAGATTTTTGCAATTCGTTCCAGTCGCAGGCAGCAGAGAACTGGAAGGAAAGGCGGCCAAATGAGGTTTTGGCTTTAGGGATGATCAGTGAGATACACCTGCTGGAGCGCGTACTACGGGTGGGTGTAGCCATCGTGACCAGTGAACTGAGATAAGGCGGCGCTTTACCTAACATAGCCTTGTAGATGACCTGGAGCCAGTGGGTCTGACGACGAACATGCAGCGAGGGCCAGCCGACTAGAGCATACAGGTCGCAGTGGTGGGTGGTATAAGGGGCTTTAGTAACAAAACGGATGGCACTGTGATAAACTGCATCCAGTTTGCTGAGTAGAGTATTGGAAGCTATTTTGTAGATGACATCGCCGAAGTCGAGGATCGGTAGGATAGTCAGTTTTACTAGGGTAAGTTTGGAGGCGTGAGTGAAGGAGGCTTTGTTGCGAAATAGAAAGCCGACTCGATTTGATTTTGGATTGGAGATGTTTGATATGAGTCTGGAAGGAGAGTTTGCAGTCTAGCCAGACACCTAGGTACTTATAGATGTCCACATATTCTAGGTCAGAACCATCCAGGGTGGTGATGCTAGTCGGGCGTGCGGGTGCAGGCAGCGACCGGTTGAAAAGCATGCATTTGGTTTTATTAGCGTTTAAGAGCAGTTGGAGGCCACGGAAGGAGTGTTGTATGGCATTGAAGCTCGTTTGGAGGTTAGATAGCACAGTGTCCAAGGAAGGGCCAGAAGTATACAGAATGGTGTCGTCTGCGTAGAGGTGGATCAGGGAATCGCCCGCAGCAAGAGCAACATCATTGATATATACAGAGAAAAGAGTCGGCCCGAGAATTGAACCCTGTGGTACCCCCATAGAGACTGCCAGAGGACCGGACAACATGCCCTCCGATTTGACACACTGAACTCTGTCTGCGAAGTAGTTGGTGAACCAGGCAAGGCAGTCATTAGAAAAACCGAGGCTACTGAGTCTGCCGATAAGAATATGGTGATTGACAGAGTCGAAAGCCTTGGCCAGGTCGATGAAGACGGCTGCACAGTACTGTCTTTTATCGATGGCGGTTATGATATCGTTTAGTAGAGTTGACAGAGTTACAGAGTTACACTTCTTTTTCCCAACTGTCGGCTACTGTGTGGCGACAAACGCATTTCGGACATTTTGTCACTCAAATTGACAGCCAAAGTTTTATCATCATTACATAAGCACCAAGGCTACAGACACTGCAGCTAGACGACATAACTACCATGTCTTATAGTAAATGTTTTCATTTCAGCACTGAAATGCGTTGATGAGGCTGAATGACGTATAGGCCCGTGACTCAAATGACCACCCCTGAAAGAGAGGACTACTCTGAAAACCATTGATCATCGTTTAAAAAACAAAAAAATGTAGGAACTCAGTCAGGCTTTCAACTTACTGCTGTCGAGAGTTGTAATAGTAGAATGGCTGCACAAGGTGCAATTCATTTGGTAGTGCATGGGTATTTTTCATCTTGTTATGTCATTCACTGACAGACCTTAGAGAGCTATTTATAACCCGTCATAAATGTACAGTTGATTAACTACTGACAATGTTAGCTAGATGGGTAAGTTAGGCTAACCAGCTATCTAAATCTTCGTTATCATGCCCAGATTGCATGCCCAGGGACCATCGACCCACAGGGGGTCCCCATTGATTTTGCTGAGTCACTCGGGTATCATATGAACACATAAAAGACATGGCAAAATGTGTAGAATTGCAGAAAATGAGCTATAAATGGAAACAAAATGATCCGCTAACAAGAGTGGTGTGAACAGTTTGAACAGTTTGGGGTTACATGGGTCGCGATTTGTGGGGGTTTGTTACTACCAGAAGTGGAAAAAGTACTCAATTGTCATACTTGAGTAAAAATAAAGATACCTTAAAATAAAATTATTAACGTAAAAGTGAAAGTAACCCAGTAAAATAGTACTTAAGTACAGTTAAAATCAGATACTTTTAGACTTTTACTCAAGTACAGTGGTGGGAAAAGTACTCAATTGCCATACTTGAGTAAAAGTACAAAGTAAAAGTAAATGCTACACATCAAATTCCTTATATTTAGCAAACCAGATGGCACAATTTCCTTTTGAATTACTTTTTTTTGACAGCTAGGGCCAACTCCAACACAGACATAATTTACAAAGGAAGCATTTATGTTTAGTGAGTTCACCAGATCAGAGGCAGTAGGGATGACCAGGGACGTTCTCTTGATAAGTGTGTGAATTGGACCTTTTTCCTGTACTGCTAAGCATTCAAATTGTAACTATTACTTTTGGGTGTCAGGGAAAACGTATGGAGTAAAAAGTACATAATTTTCTTTAGGAATGAAGTCAAAGTAAAAGTAGTCAAAAATATAAATAGTAAAGTAAAGTACAGATACCCCAAAAAAACGAAGTAGTATTTTAAAGTATTTTACTTAAGTACTTTACACCACTGGTTACTACGCTGATAAATGACAATATCCTTTTCCATCTAGGACATTTGTGTGACCTAACCTTCTCAAATAGTAGTTTAGTAGGGCACTGCTTTTAAGCAGGGAACATAGGGAAGTAGGGTGCCAATAGGATGCCATTTCAGACACAGCCCTTGTGTTACCACATAATATTTGTCTGCCTCTTTCATCTTATGGAACATTGAAAAAGGGACTCTCCAGCCACATCAGAAAACATACCTGCGGAGTGATCTCTTGTGGTGCTGTTATTCATAGGCCTGAAAGTGAAAAGAAAAGGAATAGTAATCAAAACATGCTTAGCAAATTTCCCAGATCCTTTCGGTCAACCATGTGAATGATGTGTTTTCTGAAGAACATTTTAGAACTACTGTCTCTTGCTTATGTGGTCATCGTAAAAGGACTGTGTTTGCAACACACGTGTTATGGTTTTATGTATTGCAGAGATGGCAATAGCCCTTCTGACTGTTGATTCTTTCCTCATTTCTTTTACAACAATGGATGCAAATGAATCTGTTCCATGAACTCACAATAAATCTGATATGGTTATACTGATAAACTGTAGTTGCTACACAATGTAACACATTTCAGTGCCATTCTCGATAACTTGGCATTTAGCATTCGCACAACATACTAGGAGCTCTCAACTTTCCTTGGTGTACCAAATGGGAATCTGGCTGAGAAATCCTTGGAGTCATTACCCCTGCAGTGATCAGGGGCTAGACAGCTCTTTATTACCACCAGCTGCTGTGTCACCCATCCAAATCACATGTTAATGTTCAAAGCAATCTTCTGCCAGGAAGTGTACAGTTTAATAAAGCCATGCAAATGCTGTTATTCTCTTTTCTGCTCACTGTGGACTATGGACTAAGTCACTGTCCTCAAATGGGCCATAGGCTTTCCAAAATAGCAGCCGGCTGTGACACAGCTTGGGATCGAACCCAGGTCAGCAGTGACACCTCAAGAACTGTAACGCAGTGACTTAGACCACTTCGCCACTCAGGTTGCTCTGGGGTGTGTTTTTTAAACCCATAATGAATTTTAAAAAATCACAAAAACATATATTTTTTAGTTAAACCTGGGCTTGCGGGTCGGATCCGGCCATAGTTAGTTAGATACTGCAATGAATAGCAAGATGCAGATATGTTGATTACAGAAACTGTGCAAAGCTGGTAATAAACATGGCCATTTAAATGCACCATTCTCCTCCTGATTGATGGACTGGGCGTCGCTTGTAGGCTAATAGACTTGGACCCAACCAGGGCCAAACAGTACATCGTCGCACACCTACATCCACAGGAAGACACGAGGCATACGACTAACTAGCCATTGTAGACCCATACTCTACCCCTGACCCCCTGACTAGCCATGCTAACGCGAGTAACGACCAACTAGTGAACTCATCTCTTGATTAGAAACGTGCCGCCACCCTGCTGCCAAAAAAGGACAATTATTCTTCCAGTAACTTAACGTTATGAACAATGATGGTACGTATATGGTGACATGTTCTCACAAGGACAATATAGTTGGATTAGTATTTTATTTACAGTACATGGCACAATTAGCTTTAATCAACTAGGTGCTGCTGGACAGCCTCGGTGCCAGGTGGTGTGGAACTAATTAGCCTAGTCGCTACCTAAGGCTAGCCACTGAGCTCTCTCTTTACATGCCTTAATAGGATACCCTACTGACATACTGTGAGCATGTTTAATACCTAAAAGTTTGTACTCCCAAAGGACCACGTGTATTATTCTTTACTATTTGCCTGGTTGGTCCGCCTTGGTGCTTAGTGGCTGCTGGCACGGGACCGCAGGTTGTACAAATCAAATCAAATCAAATTGATTTGTATAGCCCTTCTTACATCAGCTGATATCTCAAAGTGCTGTACAGAAACCCAGCCTAAAACCCCAAACAGCAAGCAATGCAGGTGTAGAAGCACGGTGGCTAGGAAAAACTCCCTAGAAAAGCAAAAACCTAGGAAGAAACCTAGAGAGGAACCAGGCTATGAGGGGTGGCCAGTCCTCTTCTGGCTGTGCCGGGTGGAGATTATAACAGAACATGGCCAAGATGTTCAAATGTTCATAAATGACCAGCATGGTCAAATAATAATAATCACAGTAGTTGCCGGTAATTGCCGGTAATTAATACCGCAGGACGGGTATTAATTACCACGCGTTTGCCAGTAATTTTCCGGTGTTCTGGCTTGTTAGGATGTTTACCGAGGGTTAGATTTATACAAATGTTGAATTGTACTGGGTTTGTTTTCCACATTTAAAAAATAATAATTTTTGAATAGATTTTTGAAGTCATCCCAAGTGGATGGGGTTGGGAGGGGACGGGGGGACATATACAGTAACAGTCAAAGGCCAAGGGGAAGGCCAGCATAGGGGTTTTCTTCTGCGTATTTTGTTGTTTTTAGCTGTTTTTTATTTTCTTTAAATGTATTACTCTGACCTTTCAGCACACTGGCCATGTGATTGTACTAACTTTCATTTCAGATTACTATGACTATGCCTAATTCACATACTCTAGGCTCCACATGCTTTATCAGCTGGAATTTAAAAGGAATTAACCATGTGGTCATGCGTAGCCGAGTGTATGCTCATCTCAAGTCTTTAATTCCGGACATTGTTTTTCTCCAACAGACCCATATCCGGTCCAGCGACCAGCGACCTTGATAAACTAAAGAGAGGATGGGTAGACCAAATTTTTCACTCCAACTTTGTTTCTAAGGCCAGAGGGGCAGCCATCCTTATCTTAAAAGGCACCCCGTTGTCTCCTCCAAAGTAATTTCAGATACTAATGGCAGATATATTATAGTGATGGGGAAATTGTTTAGCACACAGGTTGTTCTGGTTAACGGTCCTAATTGGGATGACGCTACATTTTTCTCAGACCTCATTGCAACACTTCCCGACCTTAACCGTCATAATTTGATACTGGGCGGAGATTTCAGGTATCTATTACATCCATGTCTAGACAGATCCAGACCGAAGCCCAACAATGTAATTTCAAAATCAGGCGCAGTAATCAACTCATTTCTAGAATCCTATAATTTGTCTGATCCATGGAGGAGGAGCAATCTCACTGCTAAACAGTACTCCTTTTTTTTCTCCGTACTCTAGGACTGACTTTTTTCCTGCTGAGCAATAGAATTCTTCCTTTGTAACTAATATCCAATATCACAGCATCATTATCTCAGACCATAGCCTTGTCCAGCTAGATATCCACTCTCCGGACAGTACTGTGTCACAACGCGAGTGGCGACTTGACCCACTACTACTATTCTGTAGTGTAGTGCCTTTAAAAAATTACATACTGTCTTTTTACAGATCAACTGCACCCCTGACGTGTCTCATTCTACTGTGTGGGAGTCGTTAAAAGCATATCTAAGGGGCCAAATGATTTCATACACAGCGTATGACAATAAACACTAAGCGCTTATCTCAACTCATTCTAGATGTGGACAACAGATATGCCTCGTCTCTGACTCCTGAACTCTACAAAGAGAGGCTGCAACACCGAACGGAATTTGACAATCTTTCCACCAAACAAACGGAGCAGCTTCTGTTTTAAGTCGAGGCAGACATTTTATGAACACGGAGAGAAAGCTGGCAAGTTGTTATCTCACCAGCTTCCACAATCCACTGCTAGCAGCACCAGACCTGAAATCTGTGTTGCAGCTGATTTAACTTCTAACAATCCCAAAGAAATCAACAATCAATTTCAGCAATTCTACTCTGTTCTTTACTCGTCAGAGGCTCTTCCTGACACATCTCGTATACATGCATTTCTAGACAATCTGGACATCCTCTGTTTCAATTCAGATGAACAAACTAACATGGATGCCTCAGTAAGTGATGATGAAGCTACTCTGGCAATCCGGTCCATGAGCGGTGAAGCTCCTGGGCCTGATGGCTTCCCTATTGAATGTTCTAAAACATGAATTATCCCCTATCCTCAGCGCAATGTACAATGTAATCCTTTCTAGTCATAAACTGCCGCAGACACTTTTGCTTAAAAAGGGAACAAGAATCCCCTAGACTGTGGCTCATACCGCCCTGTAAGCCTTTTGTGCTGCGATTATAAAATTCTCACTAAGGTCCTCTCGCGCCATTAAGAGACAGTGATGCCTAATATAACTCTGACCAAACCGGATTTATCTCAGGTAGGCAGTCTTTCCATAATATGTGGCGGCTATTTAATGTTCTTTATTCTGCCCACTCAACTCTACAGCCAGAGGTTGTCATCTCTTGATGCTGAGAAGGCTTTCGACTGGGTTGTGTGGGAATATCTATTTACAGTACTAGAGAGATTTGGGTTTGGACCGTCATTCCTTTCCTGGATTAAGATTTTGTACTCGTCCCCAGTGGCTTCTGTTTGCACCAACAATGTTACCTTCAGTTACTTCCCTCTCCACAGGGGGGCCAGGCAGGGTTGTCATGTATCCCCTTTCCTATTTGATATGGCTATTGAGCCTCTTGCTATCGCCCTGCGGGCGGAGGAGAGGATTAAGGGAATATTAAGGGGCAACATAACTCACAAGGTGTCCTTATATGCGGACTATTTATTTTATACATCTCTAACCCTGTGTAGTCTATACCCTATCTGCTGGATATGCTACAAGGTTTTGGGACATTCTCTGGTTAGAAGTTAAACCTAACAAAAACATGCTCATCCCCATTAATCAGTTAGCAGAAGGAATTGGGTGTGCCAATTTCCCATTCAAGGTGGAGCATCAGGTCTTTACTTATTTGGGGATAAAAGTCACAGGCTCATTTAAGGCTCTGTTTAAACAACTTCAGAACACTCCTGGAGCGCACCAAGCAGGATTTAATAAGGTGGTCGTCTCTTCCCATTTCATTAACAGGTCGCATTAATTCTGTTAAGATGACTGTACTACCTAGGTTTTTGTACTTATTCCAAATGATTTTTCTGCCAAAGTCGATGTTCAAACAACTGGACAGCTGCATTTCCAACTTCATTTGGAATAAGTCACATCCACGAATGAGAAAGATATATCTAGAGAGACCTAAGCCCGCAGGCGGACTGGGCCTTCCCAATTTTTTACACTACTACTTGTCAGCAAATATATACAACTGGACAGCTGCATTTCCAACTTCATTTGGAATAAGTCACATCCACGAATGAGAAAGATATATCTAGAGAGACCTAAGCCCGCAGGCGGACTGGGCCTTCCCAATTTTTTACACTACTACTTGTCAGCAAATATATCTACATTTGAAAACAAGGATGGTCCAACTTGGGCCATCATGGAGTTTCAGTCAAGCCTTCCAACTTTTCCTGTCTCGCTCTTGTGCTCCCCACTGCCCATGAACATAGGCGCCCATGTTTTGAATCCCATTGTCAAGAACTCCCTTCAAATCTAGTCTCAATTCCGAAATCACTTTAGCCTTAAACAAGGAAGCTGCTTCTCTCCATTGACATCTAATCATCTCTTTGCAGCGTCGCATATTGACACGGCATTCCAGTTCTGGCATAGGAATGGTCTGCTGTTTTTTTGTGACCTATTTGTTAATAACACATTCGTCTCGTTCAATACTCTGAGGGTTGACCATAATATTCCCAATACCCACATTTTTAGATACCTGCAAACTCGATGCTTTGCCAAAAAACATTTCCCTTCATTTCTACTCGAGCCCACTAAGTGTCCAGTTGAGAGGTGCTTAGATCTTAACCCATATCTGAAGGGCAAAATCTCCAGATTATACGACATAATACAGAACATTAATCCGCCTTCCTTGGCACATAAAAAATCTGCATGGGAGCAAGACATGGGTGGCGAGCTATCCGATGATATATGGCAACACAGTTATAAGCGTATCCACAGCTCATCATTTTGCATAAGGCAGGGGGCTCATTCAGTTTAAAGGTTTGCACCGTCTCCATTACTCACATGAAAGATTGGCAAAAATATATCCAAATGTTGACCTCAAGTGTTTGAGATGCCACCAGAGTCCAGCGACTGTGGGATACATGTTTTGGTCATGCCAGTCTTTGAGTGGCTCCTGGGACCCCATTATTGAGGCATTCTCACATATGTGTAATACAACCTTTAGCCACAACCCAGTCACTGACATTTTTTGGAGTACTTCCTCTAGACCAGAATGCTACCACGCATCAGGCGAATGCGATAGCTTTTGCCTCGCTACTAGCTCGTCGCCTTGTCCTCTTTCACTGGAAGTCTACACCGCCGCCTTCCTTTATGCAGTGGGTTAAGGAGGTGATGTCATCTCTGCCTCTGGAGAAGGTCAGGTACACTGTGCATGGGTCCTGACAAAAGTTTGACTTAAGCTGGTCCCCATTAATACAATACGTGGAGAGCCTGTATTTTACTTAGCGTAACTTGCATATTTTGGTAAGCTGTTATGTCTGTTCTAGTGGCCATATATTGTGCTGATAAGATTTAACTGTAATTATGATACAGATTTTGATTGAACTTTTTCCGCTGTTTTTGTTTCTATTACTGTTTATGTTTCTGTCCTATTTAATACATTTTTCTATGTTATCCTTGTATGATGCCTTGGTGGGTGGGTTGATTGGAGGGAGGGAGGGGTGGAGGGATGGGAGGGAGGTGTGGAGGGAGGTGTGGAGGGGTAGGAGGGAGATGTGGAGGGATGGATGAATGGGCGGGAGGAAGGAAGGAAGGAAGGAAGGAAGGAAGGAAGGAAGGAAGGAAGGAAGGAAGGAAGGAAGGAAGGAAGGAAGGAAGGAAGGAAGGAAGGAAGGAAGGAAGGAAGGAAGGAAGGAAGGATGGGAGGGGGGGGAGGGGGGGGGTTGGGGTTGTACTGCTTTTCTGTTCTCATATCTGAAAATCTATAAATGAAGTACAAAAAATACAAAAAAGGTACAAAATATGAAACCACTTGTTTCATATAGGCCTACATCATTGAAGTAGGATGACATTGTTTTATCCTTTCATGTCAGCAATCTGTTAACTGATGTAGCTGACAAAAGATCATGTACCTGACCTGACAAACTTTGAATCTGAGAAAGATAGCAAGGGGAAAAGACACTCAGCCAAGGGAAGGGCATTTCTTTACGCATGTTCTTATAACAGCCTGTCATATTCGCCTTAGCGATACAAATTTTTCTGCCAATTGGCAAACTGCCGATACTCAATCAGGAAGGTGCTGTGATTTCATTCGGTGATATCAAATCAAATCCAATTTCAAGTCAAATCAAATGTTAGTCGTCACCTGCTTGGAAAACAACAGGTGTAGACTAACAGTGAAATGCTTCACTTACGGGCCCTTCCCAACAATGCAGAGAGAAAGAAAATAGAGAAGTAATAGATTACACAATGAGTAACAATAACTTGGCTATATACATGAGGTACCAACAGGTGTAGACCTTATAGTGAAATGCTTATTTACAAACCCCTAACCAACAATGCAGTTTTAAAAAATACGGTTAAGAATAAGAAATAAAAATAACAAATAATTAAAGAGCAGCAGTAAAATAACAATAGCGAGACTATATACAGGGGGGTACTGGTACAGAGTCAATGTGCGGGGGCACTGGTTAGTTGAGGTAATATGTACATGTAGGTAGAGTTATTAAAGTGACTATGCATAGATGATAACAACAGAGAGTAGCAGCGGTGTAAAGGGGGGGGGGGGTGGACAATGCAAATAGTCTGGGTAGCAATTTGATTAGGTGATCAGGAGTCCTATGGCTTGGGGGTAGAAGCTGTTTAGAAGCCTCTTGGACCTAGACTTGGTGATTCGGTACCACTTGCTGTGCGGTAGCAGAGAGAACAGTCTATGACTAGGGTGGCTGGAGTCTTTGACAATTTTTAGGGCTTTCCTCTGACACCACCTGGTATAGAGGTCCTGGATGGCAGGAAGCTTGGCCCCAGAGACGTACTGGGCTGTTCGCACTACCGTATGTAGTGCCTTGCAGTCGGAGGCCGAGCAGTTGCCATACCAGGCAGTGATGCAACCAGACAGGATGCTCTCGATGGTGCAGCTGTAGAACCTTTTGAGGATCTGAGGACCCATGCCAAATCTTTTCAGTCTCCTGAGGGGGAATAGGTTTTGTCGTGCCCTCTTCACGACTGTTTTGGTGCGCTTGGACCATGTTCATTTGTTGGTGATGTGGACACCAAGGATACTTGAAGCTCTCAACCTGCTCCACCACAGCCCCGTCGATGAGAAAGGGGGCGTGCTCAGTCCTTTTTTTCCTGTAGTCCACAATCATCTCCTTTTTCTTGATCACGTTGAGGGAGAGGTTATTGTCCTGGCACTACACGATCAGGTCTCTGACCTCCACCCTATAGGCTGTCTCATCGTTGTCGGTGATCAGCCTACCACTGTTGTGTCATTGGCAAACTTAATGATGGTGTTGGAGTCATGCTTGGCCGTGCAGTCATGAGTGAACAGGGAGTACAGGAAGAGACTGAGCACACACCCCTGAGGGGCCCCTGTGTTGAGGATTAGCGTGGCGGATGTGTTGTTGCCTACCCTTACCACCTGGGGGCGGCCCGTCAGGAAGTCCAGGATCCAGTTGCAGAGGGAGGTGTTTAGTCCCAGGGTCCTTAGCTTAGTGATGAGCTTTGAGGGCACTATGGTGTTGAACGCTGAGCTGTAGTCAATGAATAGCATTGTCAACACTTTTTTATTGATCTAGTCACTGGTGCTTCCTGCTTTAATTTTTGCTTGTAAGCAGGAATCTGCAGGATAGAATTATGGTCAGATTTGCCTAATGGAGAGCGAGGGAGAGCTTTGTATGTCTCTGTGAGTGGAGTAAAAGTGGTCCAGAGTTTTTTTCCCCCTCTGGTTGCACATTTAACATGCTGAGAGAAATAAACAGAAGCAGCAGCGTATGTGATGAGACAAAAAAGTTAGTGTAAAAAGGGTCAATGCAGATAGTCCTGGTAGCTATTTGGTCAACTATTTAACTAACTATTTAGCAGTCTTATGGCTTGGGGGTAGAAGCTGTTCAGGGTCCTGTTGGTTCCAGACTTGGTGCATTGGTACCGCTTGTTGTGCGATAGCAGAGAGAACAGTCTATTACTTGGGTGGCTGGAGTCTTTTTTCGGGCCTTCCTCTGACCCCGCCTGGTATAGAGGTCCTGGATGGCAGGGATCTCTGGCCCAGTGATGTACTGGGCTGTACGCACTACCCTCTGTAGCGCCTTGCATTGGGATGCCAAGCAGTTCTTGTATTAAGCGATGATGCAGCGAATCAAGATGCTCTCAGTGGTGCAGCTGTAGAACCTTTTGAAAATCTGATGGTCCATGCCAAATCTTTTCAGCCTCCTGAGGGAGAAGAGGTGTTGTCGTGCCCTCTTCACGACTGTGTTGGTGTGTGGACCATTATAGATCCTTAGTGATTTGGACACTGAGGAACTTTTGACGAAAAGTAGTGGACGTTATAGGGAATAGGGTGCCATTTGGGACAAAGACTTTAAGCTACTTAAGCAAGACATGGCAAAGAGTACCAACATTTCAAGGAAGACTGATTATGTAAAAACTATAGCAGTGGATCTTTTGTTCTTCGTGTGAGCGTGACTCACTCTCAAACAGCTTAAAAGTATAAATGAGTAGTCTGCTTCTTTGCGCATGTCAACTTCCATACTTGTTGCAGAGGTCCTGTAACCATGGTAATCAATGCAGTACATCGGTAGGTATAAATCACTTTGTTATAACCAGAGCACCCCCTGGTGTGGTGATTGAGTGACTTCGTTGGTGGATAAATGCAATTGGAATTCTTCATTTTTATTATAGACCTAAATACTTGTTATGGAACATGTTGTTATTTTAAATGTTATGTTGTTGACAATGTGTTGCGTTAGTGGTCCTTAATTACTTTACTTATGTCTTACACAGTGGAGGCTGCTGAGGGGAGGACGGCTCATAATAATGTCTGCAACGGAGAAAATGGAATGGAAACCATGTGTTTGATGTATTTGATACCATTCCACTCATGCTGCTACAGTCATTACTATGAGCAAGTCCTCCCCAATTATGGTACCACCAACCTCCCGTGGTCTTAAAAAAAACACTGTAATGAAGTGTGACATGAGGAGAGTTGTTTTTGAGTGCTTAGCGCCACCTGGTGTTTTCAGTCCAAAAGTGAAAAATGCTTTTCACAGTATGTTCCTATCCTACAGCACAATTGTAAAATAATTCACAATGGAGCAGATAAATGCACAACATCAATGGAGAGAGACAGCTCTTGCTAGAGGGCAGGTTGCCCTGGCCTGGCTCTGTATCTGCCAATAAGTCACTGCTCAGTTTTCACATTGATATTTCATGACTCTGAAGATATTCCACACAGCGCAGACATAAATAGTCCCAGGTGTCCCGGAGACAAAATATTTACCCGCACTCCTCAATGTAATGACTTTGTGTATTTGCCGAGGCATGAGTCTGCATGGGTTTATGGGTAATCCATAGGTTCTTATCCTCTCAACAAGCTGACTCACAAACCTGAATTAGACTTCTGATAATAATGTCTCCACTTTATTTCTGATGAAGGCTGAAATGTAATCATTATAACTTGAACTAGATGAATAAAGCAGTACGGTTTTAATTGTGAGTGAGAGTTTAGCCTTTTCCTTCCAAATGCTTTTATGATTTTTGGTTGCACCTCATCTCACATTGGTTGAGCACCTTCTACTCCTCTCCATAATGCCTCCTCTTTTAACCGTAGTAAATTAATACATTGTTGATTTATAATAGTCTGGTCATAAATGTTTTCTAAACTAAGAAGAGTTATTGCACAATGTATTCTATTAAAATGTTATATATCATGTGCGTTATCATTGAGATTAAAATATGTTGTTATTCCCACAGTATGGGACAGAGATCTCCCGCTTGTGCAAGCAGAGGCTAATTGCCTGGGGGAGACTGAGGGCAACCTTTTATAAGATTTGCTAATAAATATTTACCTCATGGAAAGAGCCTGTTCCCTTGTTGAAAAAGGCAGCCGTACAAACTCCCTTCTCATGGACTGTTTTTACTGTGTCATTGTTTCCAGTTTCTCTAGGGAAGACCTTTTTTTGTGAGTGCTTGCTTATGAATACTCCCCTTAAGGCTTGGGAAACGATAATGCGACGTTGTGTATTTATATCTATGTGAATAAATATAACATAACAATTTCCTTTAGGATATTTGTACTTCACTGTAGGTCTATTTGGTCTACCGGCACACAATTGTGTCGCAAGAGTGAAGACAATAATAATGTCTGTCTTCATAATAGTTTTTTTTGGACCATCGTTATGGGCAAGTCAAATGTGTGTAGAGTGTTTGACATATGTACAGATTCATTTGAGACAGTTTGCTACCGCAGGCAAATACTCCTGCAGCAACAGGACATGTACATTATTTTGTGGATTACAATTAATGGACATTTTGTAGGGGATGATACATTTTTCGTAAGGACAAATCATGTCTGAAATGTCAAGGGGAAATTACAAACTTCAGCAGCCTTTTAAAACCACAAATACACTACATGTTTTAAATTCCCTGCGTTGCAGGAAAGTTCTCCTGCAACAGGATGATCAAATTACGATCCTACATCTGTACTGTAGCCTACTAACCTTGAGAGATAGACCCTGTGTATGGAGGAGACTAAAATGACAAACTCCTCCTCTCAACAGCCCATTTGTCTCTTTCCTCAGAGGCCACACTCATCCACAATAACAGTTTCTCCGTAAAATATGACAGAGAAAACATCACTAAAATAAAGCAATGACAGCCAATGAGGTGGTGGCAGATTAAGCATTGCTCAAAATCACAGACCTCCTCACAGTCAAATCACTTCCCCCTCTGTCCACACCATGCCCCATTTTCCACAAACCTGTCTGTACTGTTCCTCACTCCATTTGAAATACATCAATGGTTAACAATAACAGAGGTCCGCTAGCATCCCACCCACCCTGGAAAGAGAGAGAGGACATCTGATCTAAGAGCAGATCTTCCACACAGTGTATCTGTCTCTGAGTGGTCATAGATTACACCCAGCGCTCAGCTTGGATCCCCATTTCCTTCACCTTTGACCCCATCAATAGATGTTACATCCTCTCAGGGGTCAAGGTCAGGCAGAGTGATCATGGACTCGTCTTCGTCCCAAATTGCACCCTATTCCCTATGTAGTGTACTCTTTTTTGTGTGTAGTGTACTAATATGTGCTGGTTAAAAGTAGTGCATAATGAAGTGAAAAGGGTGCCATTTGGGACACACCCCTGGACTCTGTAGTGGGCTGGACTAGTCTGTGCTGTCTGCAGGCCACTGATGAGGAAAGTGCATATGCAGAGGCCTGGCCAGGGAACCCTAGCTAGACATGGGTGGCCACCAACACAGGGCCTACTACTAAATGGCTTTCCATGCTGTGAGGGCCCACACAATGCATTCTACATAGAAGGGAAAATCTCCAATGGCACTTTTGTGTTGGGTGGTGTCTCAGTGAAATGTTTGAGGGATTGTCAAATAACTAATTTTTGTGTTATTTTTGAACACACAGCTGGAGGATTGTAGGACCAGACACAAGTCAAGAAAAATTCACAATGAAAGGGGCTCATGAATTTTTATGAATAAAAGAGAATGTATGCTAGCCTATAGGAATTTATGTTCTCCCGGCTAATAAAAACACTTGAGGAGAAATTCCAAGACAATGGCCAAAAGGTTTCCCCAACCAATAATGCAAAAATAGTGAGGCAGTATTCAACCAGTTTGGTATCGTAATTTTAGAACAAAATGTTTTAGGCTAGGGTGGCTAGACAATATGGCTACTTACTTACACTTTTCAAGTGCCATTCTAGCCAAGTTATGCCTACATCCTATCAAACCGAGCTCTCTCCTCGCCTCTCCATCAAGAAGTAGGTTACCCAGATAAAAACCATTCACTGCATAAAGCGCGCGAAGCAGACGGTGGCGCAGATGACAGGAGACCTTGTGAGCAACATCAACAAAACGTTTTCAGAGGAAAAACAACTAAACTAAGACATTGATCGTGTTAGCTTAATTGTTGTTTTTGTAAATAACAAAAACTGAAAGGATAAATATTTCAAACGAAATACCAAATGATACCAAAAAAGGTACCAAAAACGATACCAACTAACGATACCAAAACACCCAAAATCTCAGCCCAGAGCTGACTGACTTTCAGTGTCGAGCCTGGCTGGCACATGCTCCACCAGGAGGTAAATTCCTAAGATTTCATATTGTAGTACAGTGGTTCCCAACCAGGGGTACTAGGACACCTGGGGGTAATCGGCTCATCCACGGGGGGTACTTGGGAAGACTCATGAGACCATAGGCTTCCTGGTAAAATACACATGATGGGTTACTCCTGGCAGATCAAAATTCAGTTTGGTGGTACAGTAACTGAAAAAGGTTGGGAACCACTGTTGTAGTAGATAAGGTGGGACAGGTCCATGTCTAGCCCACAGTCCAGCACAAGTAGGCCTATGTGAAATGATCATAGAGCCACTGGAGCTCAGAGAATCACTATATCTGAGAACAAAACCCTGGCTCCAACCAACGACTATAATAATTCCTGTATCATATTTCATTTGACCTTACCAACAACTTACAATTATGTATTTCTAACTATCTGTATTTCTAATGATCTGCCTTCTGACATTATTTGACATCTGGCACATGACTCAAGACATGGGTTGGTTTCTGTTGTTTACTGTCCATTTCTTGGTCCCAACACATGGTCATGGAGATTTCTAGAGAAGGGAATCATTCCCAGTGTGAATTGGACATGGAGATTTCTAGAGAAGGGAATCCTTCCCAGTGTGAATTGGACATGGAGATTTCTAGAGAAGGGAATCATTCCCAGTGTGAATTGGACATGGAGATTTCTAGAGAAGGGAATCCTTCCCAGTGTGAATTGGACATGGAGATTTCTAGAGAAGGGAATCATTCCCAGTGTGAATTGGGTACTCTGTGTCTCCAGGGTCGGTCCATCTCTGTTCTTCCTGGAGATAGATTTGGACCTTTCACACAGTAAAATTACATAAGTATCCGCTCCAATCTGTTAGTAAATGCATCTAATTAATTTCCATAGAATATGTTTTCTATAAATGAAGGTTTTCAATGAGATCATAGACAAATAATTCTAATTGGATGTAACGGTGGACACACACGCACACACACTTGCGCTGAGTTGTCACACACTTTTGTTGAATACCGAGCCTTCAATCCAACTGACCTCATAATGTTCAGGGACCCATGCAGTTGAAAAAAAGGGGGCATGGAAAAGAAACAAAAATATCTGCCAACCCCACGTTTTCACTGAGATCATCCCACAGAGCTATTGTAAATCATTCAGGAGGCTCACATGGTGCTGGTGTGTATGATTATGTCACACTCCTGAAGCATGCACGCCTCCAAACACTGCCAAGGTGTTCCAGGTGTAGGCAGTGTCTCAGTTAGCAAGGTAGGGAAACACTGTAGGTGACTGTTCTAGGGCCTTTTAGTTGTGTCCCAAATGGCACCCTATTTCCTATATAGTGCACTACTTTTTTTTACCAGATCCGATGGACCCATAAGGCTCTGGTCAAAAGTAGTGCACTATAGAGGGGATATGGTGTTATTTGGGTCACATGCATCCCCAGACTACAGTATTTAACATGTCAGAATATTCAATATCCAAAGAGGAAAGGAATGCTATTTAGTAGGCTAACTGCTCATTGTTTTTACATGAATTGTCCTTTAGAGGTATAGTATGCAGTGATTAGTCGTATTCTGTGCTTCACTTAGATTTACATGTATTCGTGTTTTGTAGTTCTTGGTGAATCACTTCAATTCCCGATTGTAACTCTCACCGCAGAGAGTGATGTGAACACACCCTCAGACCACACTCGCAATTACCATCAAATTTACTGCATGGAATATTTCACTTGCCATTTATAGGACTCATTTAGGAAAGTTAGTTTGTTTATTAACAGGCATTTCCTTGTCCATGAACATGTTCGTGTTCAAGAACCCATCCCAATCCCCATCGCTTGTCTTTTCCCTTTGATTAGCACACGCAGTATGAACAGAGATGTTATAGAAGCATGTTCCAATTTTGGAGCATGTGGATTCCATTTGTGTCCAGTGGTGAGATGTCTGGGATAGAATGCCTTTTGGTATCTCTCAATCCATCTGTTTGGGGCCAAATTATAATATTCTCCAGACTCCAATGAGCATAAATCAGAACCAGAGAACATGGACACGTTTTCCCCAGCCGTCATAAAACAATGATTTAAAGTCTGGGGCTGTCAAAACACAGCGCGGCAGATTTTGTCTTGCCTATGCGAGAAACACAAGGACTTCATCTCATCTGAGAAATGTATGGTCTCTAAGGGAGGCCAAGGTGATTAGAGCCTAGGCCACCAACAGACTGAAAAACAGTAGGAACACTAGCGAGCTAGCAACAGAAAATATGGGCACGGATTTACCCATCAATCCAATGAGGGTGATCTGTGTTCGGAGAAGAGGGAAGATATACGGCATGTTTGCCATATTGGTTTTGTATTTGGAACATTCCATTTGGTTATACTGCATTTGTGAGTTTTGGAGTTTCTACATTAAATAGTACCAAAGGACACACAACGTATTACACCCTGGGCACATTTTGAGGCCAAGTAAAATATACAATTTGGATTCGCCCATGCAGTTTCAGGCGAGATATTTGTGCAGATGACTGTACACTCCAGTTCTGTGAAATTTTATGTCTTTCGTTTTTTTTTATACAGATGAGCTCCACGTATTCATCTCAGGCCTCAGTTTAAAAACAAGCAGTGTCTGTATGTGGACTTGGCCCATGATGAAGACGCCTGGGATATTGGTGGGTACTGTGTTTTTTTGCCAAATAGAAAGAGGCAAAGTATCCAGAAATGACTTTTAACATCCACAACAGGTAAGAGGGCAAGACTTGTTGTCATTCAGAAGGCCCCAGTGCTCCTGAAATCCTGCTAATTTGTTGATGGAGTTGATTATTAATGCTGCCAACCCTCTTATGTTGTGCTCAAAATGTGGGTGGGGTTTTCAAGTTTTGACTAGAGGGCACTAGTATTTCGCAGAGCCCCTGGTGAAAACTATAAGTGAAAATAATAAGTATGGCAAATCAATAAGAACATAAAGAGAATAGGCTGTAAGATGAGACCCTTCTATGCATCCCTCTCCGTCCCTCTGCTGTTCGTGCTCTACTGAGAGGTATGTCAATTGTGGAAACAGGACCGCTGGTTACCCCCCAAATGAATGATAGATGTGAAATGTTCCCTCTAAACACAAACATCTTCAGTGTTTTCAGCTGTAGACTATTCACCCGGGAGAAGTAGAGACCACCGCAACGGCCGAACAGGGACTTTTTTTCCATCTATTTTTACAACTTCCATTCACTTCCCTCACGGATCGTTTGACTGCATGTGAAGAAAGGCCGCTCAGCCCTCACAAGATGTTCCCCTGCCCTGAAACTCTGTCTCTCTGCCTGGCTTTGCTGCAGGTGCCTTTTGTCAGTTAACTCATGTTATATGTCAGTAATGAAACTGTGAAACATGTTAACAAGTTAGTAACAACGTTACTTGCGTTTAATAAGCTCAATCATCACAGTCCTCTTACGAAGGAATGAAATAGTCTATCCTGCACTGTGCTTACTGTTTTCTGTTTATTTATACCATTCTGTGAATAGTAGAAATTGTACAAATAGGATCTCTTGTAATAGTGGGATAATATTTTCAATAATTTAAAGCAAAAAAATATTATCAGGAGTCTCTTCTACTCTCTATCTGTAACAGTGGGAAGAAATAGGAATGAATACAAAAGTTTGAGCGCAGAGGTCTTTACCTTAGCCAGAGGGACATTAAGTGATTTTCCAGGAGCTTACCTGAGTTAATTGAGCATTTGCCTGGGAGAGTTGAAACCGGCCAAGCATCAGGTCCCTTGGGCGGTTAGCCATGTCTTTTAAAGCATCAGAAACTCCAATAGAGCCTATTACTGCTGAAACTCTGGACAAATAGTTATTGTCTACCACAGAGGAATTACATTGTCAGATCTAGGTTCCCACCAAAGTGTTACCAAACAAAAACATTAAGGCCTCTAACCAGGCATATGTTAGCAGGATTTGTTTTACTGGCTGGAAGATATATATAGAATGTGTTCCATGATTTCCATCTCTCTTTCAAATATATATATATAAATGTAATTTCTATCCGATGCATTTAGATCATAAGATGTTGTGTACTGAATATCTGTCTATCATTTGTCAAGTTTTTATATTTTCCCGCACATACAGATGATGATTTGAGATGGACAACCTGAAGCCATAACTTTAAACAGTAGATGGCAGTGTTGCAGAGGAATGATACACTTCCCACCTAAGCGGGCGTTCAATTTAAATCACCCTGAAACTCTGACCATAAAGAATGACGCTTTGGGCAGATATTACCTTATATTATTTTTTAAATTCTGCTCGGAGAAATGGCTGTTTAGCACGCTGTTGTAGTCTGGTTCAGGTCCTATTAGGACTGTTTGAGGGATTGTCTCTCTGAAGTGCCGTCAGATAGCTGCGGACCTCTGGAGCTGGGCTCAGTCTTCCAGGAGCAGCTCTGTGGTCATGTTGGTGTTGGCAGCAGGGTCTTCTTCTCACCTGCAGGGTTCTGTCTGCGTCTCAAATGAAACCCTATTCCCTACACAGTGCACTAAATAGGGAATATGGTCCCATTTGGGATGCACTTATGGAGTTATGGTATGTGGAAAAAAGGAGCTGCACTCTCCTCTCCTCCTGTGAAGTAATTTGTTTGTTGTTCAATGAAAAGATAAACAGCCTTTTGAGAGAAAAAAATCCAGGTCAGGAGGAAGCATTAGTCAATTGGGGACTTTGAATTGTGGACCGCAAAGTAAAAGGTCACTGTCGAAATGCTCCTGTTGAAATATGTGTTGTATTCCTTTGGAAACAGTATTTGCTTTCTGTGTAGTATTGATGATGTGTATGTATATTTGTGTCAATTAAGTCATGTCTACCTTGATTATTTATTAGGCCTACCTGTGTTGATTATGTGTTTTATCAAAGGGTCAATCATATTAATATTGATTCCGACGTTCAATGAAAATGTATTTGCATTTAAGGCACATATGTTACAAATGACAATTTAAGGGTAAAAAACTCAAGATACTCTACAATATTTATCATGTTTTACCATAGCCTTTTCACATGACAAACACATAGTAAAAACGTCTCTTGTTTTTTCCATTCCACTTCTTCTGTGTGAGATTTGGGGCAAGGATCAGATTATCCACATAGAGTGAAATGCTACATGCATGACTGTCCCTGAAAAATGGAAAAAGCATCTCCGCACCATGTCAAACAAAAGCCCTACATGTCCAGACCAAATTATTTGGAATCAAACCCTCATAAGAGATACATTCCTATCCAGCACGTCTACATACTTTACAAGAAAATGGTCTTCTAATCCAGCACTTTGAAAATAAACATACAGCCATATAAGGATGTAATAGTGATATATCAGTTGGCTGAAGTTTTGTGATGTATGGTAATAGAACTAGGCTACAGAATTTCACCCAGTAGAAATACTGTAGAGTGAAATTATGTTCATATACTGAGTATAAATTCCCTACATTTTTCACTAAATTATTCCTGAACTGTAACTGAAAAGGTCATTTAAAGTGTTTGTATCATTTTTTATGTGATGTAGGCTCATTAGGATTTCTCAAACCTTTCTGTACAGGATTTGAAAAGGCAACACGTTTTCTCATTCAAAATAGGTCTACAAAATACTTTTGAAGCACCCCAATGGAGCACCTAGAGCGATTGTTTTTATTTTGAGTCACCTTGCAGTTCTCTAGTTTGGTTCCGTATTCCAGTAAAGTGAGTGGCAGGCTAGGTGAGACGATGGTGGTGTTGGAGACAGAAGGCGCCAGTCTTGCTTCTCCTAAGCAGCCATTTGGCTGGGAGGAGCCATTTAGCACAGGGAAATGTGGCCATTCACGAGTAGCCAAGCGTAGAAATGAGCAACATTAGCTGTCTCGACCATTGTTTAAAAAAATTGTTTCCTTTATCGTGGTCACGAAGGATGGACTGTCTGTGGGTGTGTGCGCCGAGGACAAGTGTCTTATCTAATGATATGACGTCACCTGGTTGGCACTATCAATTAACTGCACATCTAGACCAGATATACGAATATATCAAATAAAACACATAATTCAATTTAATACTACTGTAATAGACAATGCTGAAACTTTTCATCATGCTTCTGGTAAGATTTTACTCTTATTTAACTATAGCAATGAAGCCATTCATGTTCTTATGGCCAGTTGAACTAAAAACACAATTTCTCTATGGATGACATCATTGTCTGCTCTTCGTCATTTTTTTTTATAAGTGCATTTTTCTCCACCCACCTATTGCCTTGAGCAAATCAAATGTGTCTTTTACAACAAGTTCATAGTATATTGCTTTTCGACTTTCTATTGATGTCGTGTGTGTGTGTGTGTGTGTGTGTGTGTGTGTGTGTGTGTGTGTGTGTGTGTGTGTGTGTGTGTGTGTGTGTGTGTGTGTGTGTGTGTGTGTGTGTGTGTGTGTGTGTGTGTGTGTGTGTAGTGTGTGTGTGTAGTGTGTGTGTGTGTACTACCCTTGAACCAGGTGGCCATCAGTCACACTCCTGCCTTCAGCTCTGGCCACATTCCCACTAGGTTAACTGACTCTGTGTGACTCCTATGATCTCTATCGGGAGCGCTGCAAGAGCAGATGTATGTTTGCTTCATTCCGCTGGACTGGCAAATGATGTTTGCTTATTAAAAAAGGAGAGTTAATCTTAAACCTATTAGAAACAGAGGGATCCGTTTTCCTTATAAAGCTCATGCTATGCCTTTGGTCACGCTAGTTATTGTATATATCTTAATAAAAAAATGAAGTGCTCTAAATCACAGGCGGATGTATTATCTAGATGTGAATGTGTTGCAGCGCTTGCCTATATGTTCTAAGGTCTAAATATCTTTGGTTATAAATGTATTTGGTTTAGCATCGCTAGAGTGTGGACTATGTTTTTTTTAAGCTGTGCAATGTTGTACTGTAAAACTGCAGTCTTCTCTTATGTTGAACCTCATCATTTTTGGCCACAGTCGAAACAACTGAAGACTTATTCATGTTTAATACTATCTCAAAGGTAGGGCCAAAGGCATTCATTCACAATAAAATACAACTCCAAAAGGCTTAACATACCTTCAAGGTTTTCGGCCTGAAGAATACGGGGCACTGTCAATATGAAAAACAGACTTAGGGTTCTGGTCAAAAGTAGTGCACTATATAGGGAACAGGGTGCCATTTGAGACGCATTTATGGAAACTAAAGAGTGCTGCTCTTTATTTCAACTCTAAATCTAATCTTGGAGTGAACAGTTTGTTGAGTTCATGTATTATACAAGACACCAGTCCTCTGTTTTATTAGGAATGACTGAACATCCCAAATAAATACTTTTCATTTGTTGAATGAGGACAGATGTTCATCTTTAATTTACAGCTTGCTGTAAAACGCACGGTTTGTAACCAAATGCATCATGAGCATAGCCAAAGCATCCTACTCTGTATGAGTGTACAGCAAATATATTGAATGCCCCATACTAATTTGTCCTTATACTACGTGCAGTGAGATCATCCGTGGGTGATTTGGATGTGCACACTCATCACATAGAGCCGTCATGATGGTCTTCAGCTGTCATTGAGCACTGGAATTGATGTAGCTCTGGTCCAGGGCCTTGATGTGGCTCGCTACTGCGGAGCCTAGCTCTGGACAAACTAACGCCCTGGACCAGAGCTAGGTTTGATTTAGCTAACCACGATAATGTTGGAAGTTGAACGCTTACAGTGATCAGGATAGAGGAATAGTCTGACTTGACAGTATCACTTATGATTTTCATTTTCAAAAGCTGCCTCTTACCTGAACACACCACTGCATGGCAATGAGAGACATGTGGATATACCATGTATCCAACCATTATTCAAACATCATCAAATGAGTAGAAGTAGGACCCAGTCTTGATATACTGTAGATGGCTTTTTATGGGCCCCTTAAAAGTCATGGAATGCTTTAAATTCACACAGATTTACAACATGTGTACATGTGACTCGTACTGTAGTTGTAGTACTGTAGACTAAGGTCTTATCTTTTCTACAAGCTTTATTTTAGCTACACACTTTCTTATTAGAGCAGGATAATATTTATATTGAAATTAGAGCTGTAACCGATGAAATAATTTAATCAAGTTAATCGCAGGATTTGCTATGATTAATCATGACTACTCGCAAATTCAGCTGTAATTTAAAGCTGCAATGTGGAACTTTTTGGGCAACTGATCAAATTCACATAGAAATGTGAGTTATAGATCTGTCGTTCTCAAATACATCAAGTCTAAGAAGCGGTAGATATGTTCTATGTGCGCTATTTCTATGCTTCCTGTTCTTAAGTTTCGTTTTTGCATCTTTAACTTTTGCAAACAGCTGGGGAAAAAAAATGTGGTTATGGAAAACATATTTCACAGCAGTTGTGATGGTATAATGATTCTCTACACAATGGCTGCTTGTTTTGTCACATGAACTGAAATTAGGCGTACTATTAGAATTTTTGCAACCAGGAAATGCCGGTGTTATTTCTGCTTATTGCATCTTTAAGATTTTTTATACAAAAAGCATTGCAAAAATATTGACGTCTTGATGTTGTCCAAAGTAACAGTTAGCAGAATAAAGCACACTTTCACACTTTCATCGTTGTTTTTAGCTGTATAGATTATGTATTTTGGATGTTTCCATTGTATTTTGAACGCTTCAGACAATGCAATTAATCACAATAAAAAAAAATGAGTACACTATAATTACTAAACATGAACTCGAGTTAACTGATTAAAGGAAATATTTACCTGTTTTGAATATTATATCGTTTTTGCTCATCTCTGAGCGATTTTCAAACGATTCGCGGGGTCATTTCATGTTTTCATGTGTATTTGAGCTATTGCCGTTCGGTATGAAGAGTTTTGCATCATATGACGCAAAATGCATTACACAGGCTGTGACAATTAGCGTTTTGAAAGTTCTATATCTTGAAGACTTGATTGCTGACATGCACAACGTTTTGGGACTGTATATAACAAATAGCAAAATAACTGTTTTTGAGTGGATTATTCCTTTAACTCTGGCAGCCCTAGTGAAAATATATATTTCCTTTGGAAGCATTTTTATATCTCCGCGTAGTAAAGCATTTATAATGGATTAGTGAATAGTTTATTCATCATTTATTAATCATTACTCTCACATGTTTAAATGTTAGTAACCTAGTTATTCACACATTTATAAACAACTTTGAAAGAATTTAATAATGATCCATGAAACTATTTACTACTCATTAGATAATTAAGACCTCATCTAAAGTGTGGTCTATTCATACGTTTTAAATACCTTATGATTTGAGTGACCAGTGAAATTTCTCACAAAAAGATGGACATGCCATTAGTAGACATTCCAGCAGTACCTGACGCTCCTTAAAGTGTGACAATGGAGAGGCTGCGGTTACGGATTTTCTGGAACAAGACTTGCTGTTGAAAAAAATATGGGATTTCTGAACATGCGGGATCCACTAGCCTAACTCTTTTCAGCTGCTGCTCAGTGCTCGGTCACTCCGTGACTCCGCTGCCACTTGTAAACAAAACAGTTCAAACGTAGTTCTGTTACAAACATTAACACGACACAAACAGGTTGTCTAGCCATTTCATATTCTTTTTTTCAGGGGGGGAGTTGCTATTTAGGCAAGCTACTGAACAGCCTTCACAGCATATCAAACAAGCAAGACACAGACAGGCAGTCAATAGCGATTTAATGTTCATTTTTAGTCATCATTGCAAACATTGGCTAAACAGGAGGCAGACTGCTGGCTATATGGCAGCATAACAATACACAATACATCACACAAAACGCTTATCGTTTTGCTCCATTGCAATGTGAAGACAGCGTATTGCTTGTGCTATGGCGATATCCGTTACAACAGAGGTCGTAGCCTTCATATATATTTTTGGAATGTTCGTTCAAATTGCAGCTGTTCAGAAATACGAGGCAGAGATAGGCCACAGAGGGTTCAGAATATGGTGAGCAAAGAGAAAAACATGAATGTGGGTAAAATAACACATGCGCAGAACGTGATTCGAGAGATTTGAGAAAGACGTTTCCAGAGAGGCGGTACTGGGGCGGGGGTGAAAACTCCGTATTCGTAGCCTCGGCCTAAACAATGAACACACAATACTGAGTTTAAGAAAAAATATATATACTGTATATATACAGTGGGGAGAACAAGTATTTGATACACTGACGATTTTGCAGGTTTTCCTACTTACAAAGCATGTAGAGGTCTTTTATACAGGTAACGAGTTCAAACAGGTGCAGTTAATACAGGTAATGAGTGGAGAACAGGAGGGCTTCTTAAAGAAAAACTAACAGGTCTGTGAGAGCCGGAATTCTTACTGGTTGGTAGGTTTTCAAATACTTATGTCATGCAATAAAATGCTAATTAATTACTTAAAAATCATACAATGTGATTTTCTGGATTTTTGTTTTAGATTCCGTCTCTCACAGTTGAAGTGTACCTATGATAAAAATTACAGACCTCTACATGCTTTGTAAGTAGGAAAACCTGCAAAATCGGCAGTGTATCAAATACTTGTTCTCCCCACTGTATATATTATTATATATATATATATATATATATATTTTTTTTTAAATTATTTATTTAAAATATTTTTTAAGTCACACTGTTGTAATATGTGACGTTAACTTCAGACTCATTATGCTTAGTAAAGTAAAGTTTTTAGTCCCGAAAATGTTAACATAAGCTTTTCTTGGCAGTGATTGTTCTACCAAAACCAAAAATGTGGATTGCAATTACTCCTTGGAACGGTCTAATTTCAGTTTAACCCTGAACTAAAATCATGCAAAATATTTTGGGACTATATCAGCAATTGACTAATGAAATAAATACCAAAATATAGTTTTCTTGTGGAATTTTCACAGCAGTTTTTGTGAATAAAATGTGAAATATATTTCCTTTAACATCCTGTGTTGTGTGAGCAGTGGAAACGCGAGGTCCATGCAGAAAGGGTTTGTCGAGATCGGTGTGGAAGAACTTGATTGGCCTGCACAGAGCCCTGACCTCAACCCCATCGAACACCTTAGGCGTGAATTGGAACACCTACTGCGAGCCAGGTCTAATCGCCCAACATCAGTGCCCGACCTCACCAATGCTCTTTTGCCTGAATGGAAGCATGTCCCCGCAGCAATGTTCCAACATCTAGTGGAAAGCCTTCCCAGAAGAGTGGAGGCTGTTATAGCAGCAAAGGAGGGACCAACTCCATATTAATGCCCATGGTTTTGGAATGATATGTTCAACGAGCAAGTGTCCACATACTTTGGGTCATGTAGTGTATGTTTTATTTTGAGACCTTAATAAGGAGTATCAGACACTGCTGTTTACCAATTGCATTGCCATCTTTTTGTAAGAAATTACACTGGTCACTCAAAACATTTCTAAAGTATAAACAGCCCACACTTTAGATGAGGCCACGCAAAAATGATTAACTAATGATTAGCAAATGGTTTATAAGGACCTATATTAAACATCTTATTGATGGAGTAATGATCAATAAATGATCAGCAAGGATTTGCTAATCCATTATACATGCTTTATTACGTGGAGTTATTATACCTTTCTGTTTTTCCAAATAAAAACATTCAACCATTGTTATTGGTAAAAGCTCCTCATCTATGAATTCCAATTTGTTTTATGTTAATCCTACCACCTTCACAGATGCAAAACTGTTTTATTTTTGGTCCTTTCTCAGACCAACTTCTCCTCTCACTTAAGCCCTACCGTTTTGTATATTTATCCACTGTAATTTTCAAAGCGTTTGATACTGCTTCAATGAAAATAAACAGAGTTTTCAAATAACCCTATTACACATTTAAGTGGCCCGAATTAGTGAACTGCTGTGACCCACATGTAAGCCCAGGAATAAACAATCCAAATAGCTGACTAGGTCATGTAAACAGGCTGAAAATTACCCTGCTGGAACTGCCCGCCACTCTCTTTACAGTAGCTGCCTGCAGCCAATCCCAAGGGAACCCAATTTCAGATTATAAGATTACCAACACAGACCTGGGCCATAATAAACTTGAACTGCTGCTTTGTCTAATCTCACTCAAAATCATGCAGAGTTGGACCATGGACTTCAAATCAAATTGTATTAGTCACATGCGCCGAATACAACAGGTGAAACCTTACAGTGAAAGGTTTACTTAAAAGCCCCTCACCGACAGTGCAGCTTCAAAAAATACAGATAAGAATAAGAGATAAAAGTAACAAGTAATTAAAGAGCAGCAGTAAAAAAAAAATATATATATATATACAAGGGGGTGCCGGTACGGAGTCAATGTGCGGTGGCACTGGTTAGTTGAGGTAGTATGTTAATTAAAGTGACTATGCATAGATGACAACAGAGAGTGGCAGTGGTGTGGAGAGGGGGGGGGGGGGCAATGCGAGTAGTATGGGTAGCCATTTGACTAGATGTTCAGGAGTCTTATAGCTTGGGGGTAGGAGCTGTTTAGAAGCCTCCTGGACCTAGACTTGGAGCTCCAGTACCGCTAGTTGTGTGGTAGCAGAGAGAACAGTCTATGACTAGGGTGGCTGGAGTCTTTGACAATTTTTAGGGCCTTCCTCTGACACCGCCTGCTATAGAGGTCCTGGATGGCAGGAAGCTTGGCCCCAGAGATGTACTGGGCCGTACGTACTACCCTCTGTAGTGCCTTGCGGTCTTAGGCCGAGCAGTTGCCTTACCAAGCAGTGATGCAACCCGTCAGGATGCTCTCGATGGTGCAGCTGCAGAACCTTTTGAGGATCTGAGGAACCATGCCAAATCTTTTCAGCCTCCCGAGGGGGAATAGGTTTTGTCGTGCCCGTTTCACAACTGTCATGATGTGCTTGGACCATGTTAGTTTGTTGGTGATGTGGACACCAAGGAACTTGAAGCTCTCAAACTGCTCCACTGCAGACCTGTCGATGAGAATGGGGGCGTGCTCGGTCCTCTTTTTCCTGTAGTCCACAATCATCTCCTTTGTCTTGATCACGTTGAGGGAGAGGTTGTTGTCCTGACACCACACATTTAACTAGCTCTTATGGTTCCCTGTGTTCTTTTGCTTATTCCTCTACACTATTCACTCTATTCAGATGGGCAAGGACTGAGGACAGAGGAAAGGCAATGCCATCAAGGGCAGAGGGAAAAGGCTAATGTTTAGTTTGGTATTAGACCTGGGCTGTGTCCTAAATGGCACCCTTTTCTTTTTATAGTGCACCACTATGGGGGAATAGGATGCCATTTGGGATGCACCGCCTGGTCTATCAGGCTGTTACCTCTTCTGACTGCCTCTCCAGCTCTTAGCCAGATGATGTGGTGTGTGCTCTGTGGTGTGGATCATCACCTCTGCCACCGTCTCTAGGCCATGTGGGTTTTACTGCCAGGCTGCCAAATTTGTAGATGTCCTCATATGTTGAATGAGGGATTTCCTGAAAGATCTTGAAAACTCAAACCCACGTTTGAAGTATGTACTTTGTGATGAAATTAGACTAAATTGCTGAGACAAAATGCTTTCTCCCTGGGTTATGGTGGGGCTATATATCATATTCCGTGGTCCTCACATTCTACAAGATGTTAACAACAGAGAGAGACGTACACACTATTTTCCATCAGGGTCTGGGTTAGTCTACACATATAACAGATAGTGTTCAATCAAGACCACAATAGATCTTATGTTCGAGGTCACATAGAAGATTCACTGAAGGCATTGAGTCCATCAGCTAAGTCACTTATAACTTGCTTTGTATCCCAAAAACGGGGAAAACAAAGTTATTCTATTCTATTGTGTTCTATTCTAGTCTATTCTATTCTCTCTATTCTATGACATGCTTGCACAGCTATAATATTCATCATTCATTTCTGATATTAGTCAGTAATCTCCTGGCCACACAGTTAGTTCTCTGGCCTGTGTTGTAGTGTAGAGGACCGGCGCCTACCCAGACAGACTGCCATGGCAATTCTGCCCCTAATGGACCTCCGCCATTTTATAAAACAACAACATCAAAGTTGATTATTTAATGCCTTGCTCTTTTCAGGGTGGAGAGGGTGGGAAGATACTATCATGTAGCCACATTTATTTAATTGCAGCAATTGGAACCATTTTGAATCAACTATTTGCTTTCATCTGTAACGATAGTGTTAATTATGAGCTCTGGCTTGTGTAAAATGGCTGATGAGCTAAACAGTTCAAATGTCAGAGCTGATTGTACTAGAACTGCGGGGGATTTGTTGATTTTTGGTTATGATTTTTTTTCTTCCTTCAAGGGAGTGACTTGAAACTTCTAGACATGTTGGTATGTTCAGTCAGGGCCATTTCTAGTGTTTTGGGGGCCCTAAGCAAGATCTGATTTGGGGGCCACGCCTCCCTCGGTGGCGAACAGAACATTTTTGAGTTAATGTCCTGCAATTCTACAAATATTTCCACGGAGAAAAGAAAACGCTGCAGTTTTAAGGCACATTTTCTGCAATTCCCCAAAAATGTTCCGTGGGGCAGAGAGAAAATGTAGCAGTTTAATAACAAATGTAATGCTGTTTTACTCATTTTTCCATGGGACAGAGAGAGAAAAAACATGTTATAAAGTGTTATGTTATACATTTTCTTCCGTTCTATACATTTTGCCGTGGGAAGGAGAGAATATTATTCCATGTTGTGAGAGTTACTCACAAAATTAATGGGGGGCCCCCTGAAGGTCAGGGTCCCTGGGCACGTGCCTTGCGAGCCTGTTCAATAATTTGGCCATGAATACTACAAGGTTTAGATCGCTGGCTGGACTAACTTACCTAGAAATCTATACAATTGAGTGACTGTCAGTGACTAACAAAGAGGAAAACTGATCATTCACTACTACATTTCGAAGATGCACGTTGTGTATTCTATTTTCCTAACCAACAGTAGGCTAAATTTAAACCTGACTGAATATATATATATTTTTATACAATTGGTTTGGGGACCCACTAGTGCCTGCAGGGCCCTAAACTGCCGCGTATGTCATTTATGGCTAGAAACCGCACTGTGTTCATTAAATATTAGTACGATGCCCACAACCTTGCTCAGAGTGTTCAGGTACACCATATTGCCTTAGATACAAAACACAAAGTGGTTTGACCCCAGTTAAGTTTGTAAAGGTTCAGTGGTACCAAGAGACGCTCTCCCAAGTGAAGAACTATTCTTAATGTGTAAATGTATTTTTTTAACCCTTAAGTCAACCAGACTTATTTCAGATTTATCTCTTCACACATGATACATCTTTCCAGCACTTTCTCAACTTCAGCAGGAGGAGGAGGAGGAAGAGTGGAGGTGGTTTTGACAAGGGTTATCTCTCTCATCTGCAAGTAATTTATAGCAGCCCCTAGTTCTCATGGACAGATTATCTGTCTGCTGCTCACTGTGCTTACAAACAAGACAGAGATGCTGGTGGCTCACCTCCTTTTCTCACCTCCACCTGAAAAACGGGAGGGAAAGGGGCCATTTACGTCACCACCTCACCCTCTAGTGCGGGCTGTATCTACCAAACATGCCCTGTTCTGTACTCTACCTTTAACCCTACTGGCAAGATACAAAGATTTTGGGTTGGTTCCAAATCATGTCTCAATCCCAAATGGCACCATTTCCCCTATTTAGTGCACTACTTTTGACACTGGTCAAAAGCATGGCACTATTTAGGGAATACGGCACCATTTGGGACACACAATATCCCATTTGGGATATTCCCATCAGAGTTTGGGTTGAGCGCCACAATTGAATGATCAATCATGCAGCATCTGGTTGAAGCGTGTTGAAGCCAGGACACACAATTCATTGGTCTGGAGGTTGAACACACCTGTTACAAACGATCTGCACAGCAGGCAGCACAGGTAGCTCCCGTTTTCCGAGAGCCGATTCTCAGTGCAAGTCGACGGTGAATATACGGTATGTGGTACAACTCGCTGTGCAGCATTACTCTCACGACGACTTCTTATCACATGCTTATCGGCCATTGCAGTCACACGATGAGTCGATGGGTGTCAGATTGTGTGCAAGGATAGTGATTGAGGACCGTGGGAATCCTGTGTTTTAAACAGGGCCTGCAATGAACTCTGCTTTCCCAAGCCCATAGCGTTCATTTTGTTGATTTGTGACAATTCCAATGGTCCATTTCACTGTGTAGGCACTATTAAAAAATCAAATCAAGTCAAATAGAATCAAGTCTTCCATTACTTTCTGTGCAATTGAGAGCCATATACTATTGTCAATTGAATTTAATGCTGTTTGATATTTCAGTCACATTTTGTTTATTTAATGCAGTTCAGTATGTGGGTATGAAGCAGACACTGAGGAGAAAGAGAGACAGGAATGCCTGGTTGCATCGTGACAAATGACCGACAATGACACTGCAAATGTTGACAGACTTGACACAACAATACCTGGCACCATTGTTGTAGGCATTTCGGGAGGTTTTGCTGTATGAAACAACACACTGCCACAGGCCGTAAGTGTTTTCTGTGAGGATTAACCATAGATGGAAGGTAAACAACAGTTTGACTTCTTTGTCTAGGCTATGGTTTCACACAAGTCTGCCAATAAAGGACAATTTAAATATTGTAGCAAACGTCAATTGATGCTTCCAGCAGGGAGTTAGAGGTGTTTTGTAAACCTATACCCCTAAAAGCCACAGTTCTTCCTCACTTGTTCTTATTTTTGCTGAAGAAAGAGATGAAGGGAGAGAGGAGAGCGTGACTGGCGTCACCAGTATTCCAGTGTGATGTAATGAGCTGGGTTCCACCCATGTGTGTTACTACTGTCTGCTAGTTGAGTGGCCCAGCGGGTGAGAGCTGCACTGCAGTCTCTTTGATCCCAGTTATAACAATG
The DNA here is from genome assembly GCF_016432855.1 of Salvelinus namaycush. Lineage (NCBI taxonomy): Eukaryota > Metazoa > Chordata > Actinopteri > Salmoniformes > Salmonidae > Salvelinus > Salvelinus namaycush. Next base: position 6,162,541 of record NC_052330.1, read on the forward strand.
TGCCGCTGCTCTCCCTGGCCCGTGACCACACCCTCTCCGCCTACGTCAACCACTGAGCGGCCAGTCACTGATGTCTGTGTGTGAGGAGGATCTTATCCAAAACAAGAGGGGTGAGAAATCCCCTCAGTGTGAGGCCAGCCCTTCAGATCTGTCACTGTCTCTGTCTCGCCCCCTCACCTCTGGCTCCGTGCTCAACACAGAACACGCACAGGACCTAGAACTGCTGAAGTAAGAAACACCATGCGAATTTGGCAGCCATCTTGTTATTACAGTTCATTGGGTCTAGGCTACATCTGCTACACTGTTGCAACACTGCCGAATGCCCAGTGGATTGGAACACAGGCAGTCACCTTGAGTCTTGGTGGTATAAAACTCTCTCTCCTCTCTCATGGAGGGAAGGTCATGTGTTTAGAGATGTCAATGGAGAAGAAATGCTCAGTGGGACTGTTTTTTCTGTTGGATATTTTCTATAAAGGATGGAGGATAGGGGAGAGTAGTTATCTGAAGCTATTTTCACATGCCATCTCCGTCCAGCAATCCCTTGTCCCTGAACTATAGTAACTAATCTCTATGTTCTACATAGCTGATATTAATGGGTCTGTGCTGCCACTCACAGACTACGTCCCAAACGGCACCATATTCCCTATTTAGTGCACTACTTTGGACCAGGGCCTATAGAGTAGTGCACTATTTAGGAAATAGGGCACCATTTAAGATGCAGCCAGTCACAGTTTGGATTAGAACAGGATTAGAGCTACTACAACAGTTTACAGGAATACCTGAAAAAAGATGCCTCACACAAGATTGGATTTTGAAAACGGCATAGGAACGTTGCTAATAAACTCTGTCCCTCAGATTGACATAGGGAAGGAGATAGCTAGTCAGTTGTACAACTGAGTGCATTCAACCGAAATGTCTGCCACATTTAACCCAACCCCTCCGTGGGAGCAGTTGTTGGGGGTTAACTGCCTTGCCCAATAACGGCAGATTTTACCACCTTGCCGGCTCTGCGATTCAAACCAGCGACCTTTCAGTTATTGGCCCAACGCTCTTCACCGCTAAGCTTCCTGCCACTCTGTACATGAATATGTAAAGTGTCATTTGACATGATAAATGGTCCTGGCCTGACCGCTCTGAAAGGCCCAGTTGATCCTGAATCTACACGGGGATCTTTCACACATAGGGAACATGAGAGGAGATGACAGAATAATGTTCACTAGCTCATTAGTGAGACACTATGTGGTCTATGAAGCCGTCGTAATACCGACAGAAATATCACTGGCCCGTGTTTTTCAGGCTACGTCCCAAATGGAACCCTATTCCTATACGGTGCACAACTTTGGACCAGGGCCTTGCTCAAAAGTAGTGCACTATGTAGGGAGTAGGGTGCCATTTGGGAATGCATGCTCAGTGTCGGCCTGGTGTTCTTGGATCTTCGCCAGCGGGGTCCCCCACATACCCCTCTTCCCCAAGTTCACAACTTTAATAAGTCGGACTTGAGTGACCCGGGGAAACAGCTTAATTGCCCTCTGTGGACCCTGTTTCAACACGGCTAGGGTGGGTGGTCTCTGTCTGCCCCCGACTCTCCAATACATATCATTGCAATGAGCGCAATGTATGTCATAAATGCAGAAACATTTAGGCAGCAACTCTGTCTGTCCTTGGATAGATGCTCCTCTAAAGAGCTTATTCATGTTGCCCAGTTGCAAAGGTGAAACCTTATATTAACATTTTATTCTCTCTCGCCATCGTTTGGTGATTTACCATCTACATGTGATTTAGCAGGTTGTGATGATGGAATTACTACAAACAACTGGGAAAATGTAAAGAAACTTTTTTACAGATATTTTGTATCCTCACAATACATCATATACTTTCATGTTGTATTATATTTTGTATTTATTCACCCATGCTATAGTCACAGCCTTTTCTTTGGTGTCACGATCGTCAACGGGACTGAGAGAGGACCAAGGCGCAGCGCGTGGAAAGTACATCTTCTTTTATTTTAAAGAAGGAAAAAACAAAACAACAAACAGAACAGACGACCGTGAAGCTATACAAACATCGGTGCTGACACAAAACACTTCGACATAGACAATTCCCCACAAACAGCTAAAGCCTATGGCTGCCTTAAATATGGCTCCCAATCAGAGACAACAATAACCAGCTGTCTCTAATTGAGACCCAATTCAGGCAACCATAGACTTTCCTAGATACCTACACTCAACCATAGACACAGCTAGACTACTATACTAAACATAAACCCAACTACTCTAATAAACCCCCTAAACCTTACAACCACCCTAGACACTACAAAAAACACATACATTCCCCATGTCACACCCTGACCTAACTAAAATAATTAAGAAAACAAAGAATACTAAGGCCAGGGCGTGACATAACCCCCCCCTTAAGGTGCGAACTCCGGGCGCACCAGCACATAGTCTAGGGGAGGGTCTGGGTGGGCGTCCGTCCACGGCGGCGGCTCCGGCACTGGTCGTGGTCCCCACCCCACCATAGTCACTACCCGCTTACGTAGCCTCCTCCAAATGGCCACCCTCCACATTAACCCCACTGGATTAAGGGGCAGCACCGGACTAAGGGGCAGCACCGGACTAAGGGGCAGCACCGGACTAAGGGGCAGCACCGGACTAAGGGGCAGCACCGGACTAAGGGGCAGCACCGGACTAAGGGGCAGCACCAGGATAAGGGGCAGCACCAGGATAAGGGGCAGCACCAGGATAAGGGGCAGCACCAGGATAAGGGGCAGCTCCGGACTGAGGGTTGGCAGCTCCGGACTGAGGAACGGATCCTGGCTGGATGACGGCTCTGGCGGATCCTGGCTGGACGGCTCTGGCGGATCCTGGCTGTACGGCTCATGGCTGGCTGACGGATCTGGCTGCTCATGGCTGGCTGACGGATCTGGCTGCTCATGGCTGGCTGACGGCTCTGGCTGCTCATGGCTGGCTGACGGCTCTGGCTGCTCATGGCTGGCTGACGGATCTGGCTGCTCATGGCTGGCTGGCGGCTCTGGCAGATCCTGTCTGGTTGGCGGCTCTGGCAGATCCTGTCTGGTTGGCGGCTCTGGCAGATCCTGTCTGGTTGGCGGCTCTGGCAGATCCTGTCTGGTTGGCGGCTCTGGCAGATCCTGTCTGGTTGGCGGCTCTGGCAGATCCTGTCTGGTTGGCGGCTCTGGCAGATCCTGTCTGGTTGGCGGCTCTGGCAGATCCTGACTGACGAATGGCTCTAGCGGCTCCTGACTGACTAACGGCTCTGACGGCTCGGGACAGACGGGCGGCTCTAATGGCTCGGGGCAGACGGATGGCTCAGACGGCGCTGGGGAGACGGATGGCTCAGACGGCGCTGGGGAGACGGATGGCTCAGACGGCGCTGGGGAGACGGATGGCTCAGACGGCGCTGGGGAGACGGATGGCTCAGATGGCGCTGGGGAGACGGATGGCTCAGATGGCGCTGGGGAGACGGATGGCTCAGATGGCGCTGGGGAGACGGATGGCTCTGGCCGGATGAGGCGCACTGTAGGCCTGGTGCGTGGTGCCGGAACTGGAGGCACCGGGCTAAGGACACGCACCTTCAGGCTAGTGCGGGGAGAAGGAACAGGGCATACTGGACCCTGGGGACGCACATTAGGCCTAGTGCGTGGTGCCGGAACTGGTGGTACCGGGCTGGGGACACGCATCTCAGGGCTAGTGCGGGGAGCAGCAACAGGATGCACAGGACTCTGGAGACGCACAGGAGGCTTAGTGCGTGGTGCCGGAATTGGTGGTACCGGGCTGGAGACACGCACCATAGGACGAGTGCGTGGAGGAGGAACAGGGCTCTGGAGACACACTGGAAGCCTGTTACGTGGTGTAGGCACTGGTGGAACTGGACTGGGGCGGGGAGGTGGTGCCGGAAATACCGGACCGTGCAGGCGTACTGGTTCCCTTGAACACCGACCCTGCCCAACCTTACCTGGTTGAATGCTCCCCGTCGCCCGACCAGTGCGGGGAGGTGGAATAACCCGCACCGGGCTATGTAGGCAAACCGGGGACACCATGCGTAAGGCTGGTGCCATGTATGCCGGCCCGAGGAGACGCACTGGAGACCAGACGCGTTGAGCCGGCATCATGGCACCTGGCTCAATGCCCAATCTAGCCCTACCAGTGCGGGGAGGTGGAATAACCCGCACCGGGCTATGAACACGTACAGGAGACACCGTGCGCTCTACTGCGTAACACGGTGTTCGCCCGTACTCCCGCTCTCCACGGTTAGCCTGTGAAGTGGGCGCAGGTTTCCTACCTGCCCTCGGCCCACTACCTCTAAGCCCCCCCCCCAAGAAATTTTTTGGGCTGACTCACAGGCTTCCTACCGCGTCGTCGTGCTGCCTCCATTCGCCGGTATCCCTCCTCACACTGCGCCAGAGAATCCCAGGCTGGCTCCGGCACTCGCCCTGGGTCGATCGCCCACCTGTCGATCTCCTCCCACATAGTGTAGTCCATATTACGCTCCCATTTCCATTCCTCCTTGCGCTGCTCCTGTTGCCGCTTTTCACGCTGCTTGATCCCGCATAAGTGGTGGGGAATTCTGTCACGATCGTCAACGGGACTGAGAGAGGACCAAGGCGCAGCGCGTGGAAAGTACATCTTCTTTTATTTTAAAGAAGGAAAAAACAAAACAACAAACAGAACAGACGACCGTGAAGCTATACAAACATCGGTGCTGACACAAAACACTTCGACATAGACAATTCCCCACAAACAGCTAAAGCCTATGGTTGCCTTAAATATGGCTCCCAATCAGAGACAACAATAACCAGCTGTCTCTAATTGAGACCCAATTCAGGCAACCATAGACTTTCCTAGATACCTACACTCAACCATAGACACAGCTAGACTACTATACTAAACATAAACCCAACTACTCTAATAAACCCCCTAAACCTTACAACCACCCTAGACACTACAAAAAACACATACATTCCCCATGTCACACCCTGACCTAACTAAAATAATTAAGAAAACAAAGAATACTAAGGCCAGGGCGTGACATTTGGAATGTTTTTCTATGCTTTTAGGCACTGTCCTTTTTGAGGGAGTTTCCACGGCACCGCAATCAGTATGGTTCAATTTTCACCCCCCCCCCCCCTTTGAGTTTGTAGATTCCTAGCTACCGACAGTACATACATTGCTACCTACACACACGTCCAGTGGTTAATCAATGCCCTGTGGTTTTATGAGATAAATGGCGCCATATCACTGCGCTTCACCCACCTATTTAAAACCAGTGACATGCAACATCGGACCAGAGTGTCACTCTTTTCATCTGCTGTTAATCTGTCCTCTCTTTTAATGTCTGACTGTATGTTTTACTGCTCGTTCCCCCGCTGAGTCTCAGGGAGTCAGGTTCAGGTATATTTGTGTTGTAAAGACGTTGGTAAATGTCCAGTTAATGCTCGTTATAAGACATACTGTCTCACCTGTCTGTCTCTCATTGCGTGTTTGGACCTCTAGCTCTTCCACTGTCTCTGGCAGTACATAAAGTAATAGGCAAAACTGGTCAATAGAGTCTGGACTAACTCGAAACACACCTTAAAGACACCAGGAATCACATGTTTTAATGTCGTTTGTGTCCATTTTCTGTTCCAGTTAGTGCTTTCATAATCAAGCCCACTGTACATTGGAGCGTTTGGTCAGCTAGATTCAGTCTCCCCTTGACATGGTCATAGAGTAACTTTCTAGGAGCTGTTTCAAGGAACTCTCAGAACTCATTTAGTCCAATTAGGAGGGTTTATCAAACCCAGTCTAAAAGGCTGTAAAGATACTTTAGCATCACTACATTCCATGTCCAGTTCAAATGTTGATTAAAGACACTCTTAGGCAGCCCAGGGTGTGCATCCCAAATGGCACCCTATTCCCTATATAGTGCACTACTTTTGACCGGGGGGGCTCTGATCAAAAGTCGTGTACTATATATGGAATAGGGTGCCATTTTGGACACAGTTACAGGACTCATAGCATCAGAGAACAAAGAGGGACATGTTGTAGTAAGTGGAAAAGATATATAGTCAGGTTATACTTAACTGTACTTGAACGATTCGCTAATGAGTGCCTCGCTACCCTTTACTGTAGGTGAGGAATTTTTATGACCTTTCCACCCTTTTGATCAGGTGACGTTTCCACGCTGAGGCGTGGAGAAAAATACACAATAGTTTCGCTTTGCCTTGTGTGTATAGTACAATAATAACAGCAATAAGTAGTGGTTATTAACAAGTTATTACATACTGATGAACAGCATGGGCTGCTCTGACTCAGATTGAAATAGACCTCCGATGGTGGAGTTCACTGTAATGCCTCTGTTGCAGCAGGAAAGAATGACTGAAAACAGAGCTGTTTGTACAAAAATGAGTATGACTCATGAACTTGAGCGTATGGATGAATTCATTCCCATTATCGTTAACTGCTTCTATGCACGCGCACAGATTTTGTGCTCTGGAGCTGCTAAGATGAGGTATCCCTGCCTCCACCGACATCCAAACACCTTGGACAGACAGAGTTGTGAACGGCACTGAGGAACTTCTGAAAACAAACAGACAACGTTAAACATGAGTTTAGGGACCTGGTCGTCCACACTGAGACTCATAAAGAAGGGCAGTTACATCTGTTTTCTCTCCCCTGGTGACCCCTGAGAGGGCAGCGCAGGGCCGTGGACATGACCAGGGCTGAGTCCCAAATGACAACCTATTCCCTTTATAGTGCACTACTTTTGACCAGGATCCATAGGACTTTGGTCAAAAGTAGTGCACTATTTAAGGAGTAGGGTGCCACGTGGAGGGAAACATATTGCCCCACTAACAGTGACCAATGGCAGACCAGACCACCAATGGTAGCATGGGGTTAAGTCAGCAGAAGAAACCAGATATATGCGAAAGCAAAAAGATTAACAACACTTGTTAGAACATTGTCCACTAAAGAAACACACCCCCTCAGTGCCGGAGGGCCCACGGACGGACCCCCCCTCTCCAGATAGCATATGAACAGGTCATAAGCCATGGCAAAAAAAAATTGAATGACAGGAAATTAGCTGTAAAACTGCAACATTGTCTTTCAGCCTCATGGCAAAATGTGTAGAATAGCATGAAATTAGCTATAAAACGGCACATTTTTCTCTCAGCTTCATGGCAATATGTGTAGAGTTGCAGGAAATTGGCTTTAAAATAGCAACATTTTCTCTAATTTCTCTCAGCCTCATGGCAAAATGTGTAGAATAGCATGAAATTAGCTATAAAACTGCACATTTTTCTCTCAGCCTCATGGCAATATGTGTGTGTGGTAACATCATGGCTTGATGATTTTAGAAGTAAACAGTGCTCTCTACTCTGTTGACTAGAACTCTTATCTGACGCCGGTATTGTTTAATACCAGATCATTGCTGTGGTTCAAAGGAGACCACCCTTTGAGGCGAAGTGAAGGCAGTGCCTAAGTGGTGAGGTTAGTTTTTGGTGAAAACAATTTGTGTGGAAATGAACAGGACACATTTGTACACAGTCACAGATCCTCTGAAGATTGTAACATTTTTGACAGTAAAGATATGTCTTGTTGTCTTAACAGCTCTTTAAACTTCAGTGGCATTAAACAGTACATTTTAGCACTATAGTGAATAATATTGTCCTTTCGCAATCAGTTTTGCAATTTAAAAGAACAGTTTGCAATCAATAACGAAGTTATCCCAACAAGTGCATGATGGAATGGAATCCCCAGTGGATGTGAAGGGACTAAGACAGCGGGAGGATACAACAGCCACATGAAGTCTCCCCTGCAGTGGAGGGAGGGAGCTTCCCTCTGTCTGCAGCCAGTTGTGGATATCCAGGGAGTGACCGACCACTCTGGCCTCCCTGACAGCGCTCACTTCCCACGATGACACGTCAGGCCTGCGTCCCAAATGGCACCATATTCCCTACATTGTGCACTACTTTTGACAAGAGCCCTTTGGGGCAATAGGGTGAGCTGTTACTGTATTGTGTGAGTCATATGTATGAGTGTTGGGAAGATCTCCCTCTGATCATGTCATACACTTTCTCTATCGGCAGCAAGGCCACTTTAACACTTTTTTTTCCTATCTAGCAAACTGACTTACTGATCCTCGCCTGACTCTTTTACAGGTTATTTTGACTGGCATTAACAACCTGTTAGAACTTCATAGAGACAGACGTGATAGAAGCCTCAGCGCCATTATGAACACTGTTGTTGTTTTGGATGCATTAGTGCGCCATCACCCTGTCACATATTTCGAAACTACTGTATGGCTCATCTGTGCTCCGGGTCTGACCTTATGACCCCACTTCCTCTGGGGAGCGTTTAAAAGTAAGTTAGACACTTTCACAGTGGTGAAGACCGTCTGCTTTGACCTGTGTGGTCCAAATATGGGATATGGTGTGTGTGTGTGTGTGTGTGTGTGTGTGTGTGTGTGTGTGTGTGTGTGTGTGTGTGTGTGTGTGTGTGTGTGTGTGTGTGTGTGTGTGTGTGTGTGTGTGTGTGTGTGTGTGTGTGTGTGTGTGTGTGTGTGTGTGAGTAAGCCTTTAGCATGAGGATCTGCTCAACTAAACCGCCTCATATTGCACGTCATAACAGCACATGAATAGAGGGCTTGGAAAGAGAGGTGCAAAAACACTCCTTTATGTTTTCATCAAGACACCCTCACCTACTTCCTAACTTACTTTTGTAGCATGCTACCTTCTCAAACTCACAATGCTATCTCATCTAGTGCTTCCCACTGTACCACCCAAGTGGGATGGCTTGGAGATGAAAACATCCTAATCCTCTACCCACATCTTAAATGGGCCCTCATTCAGATAAGTCAGCCTTTTCCTCGGTCTGTACGCGACGTCCATTCAGTTCTGGTGATCTGTGAGGAAACAGTGCATGCACATACGTTCACACACTGTGGCTTCACATCTCTGTTAATACAGAGAGGATAGATAGATAGATAGATAGATAGATAGATAGATAGATAGATAGATAGATAGATAGATAGATAGATAGATAGATAGATAGATAGATAGATAGATAGATAGATAGATAGATAGATAGATAGATAGATAGATAGATAGATAGATAGATAGACAGACAGACAGACAGACAGACAGACAGACAGACAGACAGACAGACAGACAGACAGACAGACAGACAGACAGACAGACAGACAGACAGACAGACAGACAGACAGACAGACAGACAGACAGACAGACAGACAGACAGACAGACAGACAGATAGATAGATAGATAGATAGATAGATAGATAGATAGATAGATAGATAGATAGATAGATAGATAGATAGATAGATAGATAGATAGATAGATAGATAGATAGATAGATAGATAGATAGATAGATAGATAGATAGATTATGTTTGAGTATTGGAGCGTGCCCCTGGCTATCCGTACATTTAAAAAACAAGAAAATGGTGCCGTCTGGTTTGCTTAATATAAGGAATTTGAAATTATTTATACTTCGACTTTTGATACTTAAGTATATTTTAGCAATTACAATTACTTTTGATACTTAAGTGTATTTAAAACCAAATACTTTTAGACTTTTACTCAAGTTGTATTTTACTGGGTGACCTTCAATTTTACTTGAGCCTATTAAGGATCTTTGACAACTGGGTACTTTTTCCACCACTGCACTGGAGCATAAAGTGTTTGGCTTAGGGACCATTGTGATACAGTACCTGTTTTTTGAGGAATCAAGAAACATGGCATGAAGATCGATAAAACAACAGAGATCTGTATCATCGCCAAATTGTCTTTTACAAAGCTCTGCACCTGCAATGAAGCTCTCGAACTTACAATGAATGTAAACAGAGTAGATCCAGCCTGTCATTTATTGTCATGTTTGGCTATGGGATTGGTCGATCTTCAGTCCTGACCTCTGTCCAATCGGACCACCAAATCATTGTCCTGGGCTGTTGATCTTTTAACCCGCCCATAGGATCGACTGGAGGATCTAGGCTTTGTGGCATCACAAAAGCTGTAATATGTGGCTTGGGGATTAGGAGCGCAAAGCTTTTAAAATAGTTGAGGATAAGGAGGGGTTCTTCCGGCCACGTGAAGCTCTCAGGTTTCTTGACACAGGTAACGCAAAGCCCCTGTCTGTGTCCCAAATGGCTACCTATTCCCCAACGTTGTGGACATTTCTAGGGCCTATCCCTAATCTCCCCCGCTGTCCGATAACTCAGCCATCTCCAGCGAAGCACTTCTTACAGGCCAAACAAAGCGTGAGGAGTTATCGCTGTGCAGCTCATTCTCATCGGGCATGTAGCTGCTGGTAACGCTGTCATACGCCATGAGAAGATATACCTCCCAAATTGCACCCTATTCCCTATATAGTGCACTACTTTTGACCAGGGCCCATAGGGACACTATGCTCTATGTAGGGAATACGCTGCCACTTGGGACGCAGACAAGATCTGCCTCTCAGCTAATGTTCACTAATCACCATGGTTATCATTCACTTTCTTTCTCTCTCTCTCTCGCTCTCTCTCTTCTGCGATTGGCCAAATCCTTTAACTCTGTCATAACAGCTCCGGTTCTATCACTGACTTCAAGCATCATCCAGGAAGCTGATTGTTCGGCTAATACATTTCTGTAGAAGTCCGTAAAGAAATATTGTGCTAGCTATGCTACTGCCATAGCTGTAAGAGCCTCTGTTTTCCTCTGCCTGATGATTAAGGTGACGTACAAAATGCTGACTCTGGTTCCAGTTCCCTTTCTGCCGTGAAACATTAGAGAAACTCAAAGCTCACAGCTATTACGCTCCATTTACAATATCATTGTAGTATTGGGCTAATTGTTCACAGTCTCTCGCTCCAGTCAGTGATAATGTCCTCTTGGGAGTGTGTTAAATGGTCTACACTGTTGAGTTGGGATGCATCCCAAATTGACCCTATTCCCAATATAGTGCACTATCGGCCCTATGGGCCCTGGTCAAAAGTAGTGTACTATAAAGGGAATAGGGTGCAATCTAGAGCACAGCCTTGGAGACACGACTCGTGTGCCAGCTGTGTACCATGAATGATTTGGGGAGTTTTGAGGTCAATTACGGGGGCACTGGCAGGGCGTGTGGCAATGTGGAAGACATCCAGATAGTTAAGATGGAATTTGTGATTGTCCTTAAAACGTGAACTCTTTCCCCTCCCTCTCGTGTGATGGCTATCAGTCAGCACTTTGTGTACATGCATCTATTCATTAAAGATGCTATCAGACGGCAGAGGCATTTGAGAGGGTTTTCAGGGGAAGCCACTAAGGCGAGATCAATGGACACCATCTCCGATCTTGTGTTTGCACACAAGAAGGGTAACTTCAGTCGAACTACCAAAGTCTGCTATGTATGTCCTCCTGAATGAAAAACAAAGCTGATTAAACAGAATCAAATAGCAGCAAGACTTGACTACTATCAAAATAATATAATGAATCTAGGTTTTAGTTTTTTTGTGGTTTTATTTAGATTCCCTCTAAGGGGGACATCAGGATCAACTTCAACTATTTTTCATAATTTAGTGACTTTCTTATCATACGTCTTGTTGAGAGATCAGATTAAACCACATTGTTGGAACAAAAGAATAAGGACTTCATTCATTGTGTAATTAAAGGGGCAGTGCAGTTAAAAACGTGATTTTTCAGTTTCTTTATGATATTTCCACACTATGGGGTCAAAATAACACTCTGAAATTGAGAAAAGAATGATGCCATTTTGTGTAAGAGATGTTTGAAAAAAGGTGTTGGAATTTCAGCCTGTTCAGGTGGGATGGAACTTTGGGCCCACATCATGACGTCGCAATGTGACCTGATTAAACTAGACTAATGACTGTTCATCTGGGTAAGGGGGTGGGCTTTAGACCATTCTATCAGCCAATCAGATCTGTGTATGTGAAAATCTTCCAGTTTGTTTTCTAACGCCCACACAATCAAACTGAGCATTTCAAGGGCCAAGGGAGGCTCAGGGAAATATATGATAAAAATATCTATTTTGAGGTTGTTTTCATTAAATAAACACACAGTGGTGTATTAAACATACAGTGATGCAATTATAAAGACTGCATGGGGGATTTAACCACATTATTGTAACCTCATGATGCATGAGAATTCAAGTTACTTCTCTTGGAAATATCAATACTGTGGTAACATTGTACTTTTATGAAGCATATCTCTACGTAGAGGGTGTTTAAGCTCGCAATGTGTTATCGCTGAAACTAAAGTTTGCACTTTTGGTACACAACGTACAGTGTCGTCAGGAAGTATTCATACCCCTTGACTTATTCCACATTTTGTTGTGTTACAGCCTGAATTCAAAATGCATGAAATACCCCATAATGACAAAGTGAAAACATGTTTCTAGAAATGTTAGCAAGTATATTGAAAATTAAATACAGGAATATCTCATTTACATAAGTATTCACACCCTTGGGTCAATACTTTGTAGCAGCACCTTTTGGCGGCGATTACAGCTTTGAGTCATATTGGGTATGTCTGTAACAAATTTGTACGTCTGGATTTGGGAATTTTCTTTCATTATTCCTTGCAGATTTTCTCAAGCGCTGTTAAGTTAGATGGGGAGTGGTGGTGAACAGCAATCTTCAAGTCTTTCCACAGATTTTCAATGGGATTCAAGTCTGGGCTTTGGCTGGACCACTCAAGGACTTTCACATTCTTGTTCGGAAGTCATTCCAGCATTGCTTTGGCTGTATGCTTGGGGTCAATTTACATTTTTGCCCCAGTCTAAGATCGTTTGTACTCTGAAGCAGGTTTCTCATCAAGGATTTGTCTTTATTTGGCTCAGTTCATTGTTCCCTCACCTTGTTCCCAGTCTCCCAGTCCTTGCTGCTGAAGCATTGCCATAGCATGATGCTGTCACCACCATGCTTCATGGAAGGGATGCGTTAGACGGGTGATGTGCTGTGCCTGGTTTTCTCCAGACATAGCACTTTGCATTCAGAACAAATAGTTCAATTTCTGTCTCATTAGACCACAGAATATTTTGCCTTATGCGCTCAGAGTCTATCACATGCCTTTTTGCAAACTCCAGGCATGCTGTCATGTGCCTTTTTCTCAGGAGTGTCTTCCGTCTGGCCTCTCTCCCATAAAGCCCCGATAGGTGTAGAGACTGCTGTCCTTCTGGCAAGTTATCCCATCTCAGACCACTGTGATCTTGGGAACATTCAACATTCTAGAAATGGTTTTATACCCTTCCTCAGATATATGCTTCATTACAATTTTATTTCAGAGATCTACAGACAGTTCCTTATGGTATAGTTTCTGCTCTGAAATGCACTGGAAACTGTGGGAGCTTCTATAGAAAGGTGTGTTTCTTTCTAAATCATGTCCAAACAGTTGAATTGGCCACAGGTGGATTCCAATCAAGTTTTAGTGACATCGCCAGGATGATCAAAGGAAATTGGATGCATTTTATTTCATTTTCAATACATTTGCAAAAATGTCTAAAAACATGTTTTCTCTGTCATTTTGGGATATTGTGTGTGTAGATGGGTGAGATTTAAAAAATAATTAAATTCATTTTGAATTCAGGCTGAAAAACAACAAAATGTCAAGGGGTATGAAAACTTTCTGAAGGCACTGTATTTCTCTCTTTAGTTCTGAATCTGTAATAAACTTAATCAAGATTAATGTTTGATACCTCATTATAAATACAGTTCATTTTAGATTCCAGAAACCCATAGGTTTTTAATTAAGATTTTTGGGGAAATTGTCTTAGTATTTTCACAAAATATTTAAAAGGTCAAAAATGAGATCCTGAACTGTAAGATACTTATTTAACCCATGAAATTGGATCATGTAGTTTCATCATCTCCGGGTTAGTTGTGCGTTCACTCTTCTTTTAAAAAATTGCTTAGACCTTCTTTCTTAAAATAGTTCAGACTCTTTTCTTAAATGTGTCTTGTTATTGTTCATTAAATAAGGAAAAGCCCTGGTAGGACAGTACCAACACTGGTGCATCTTTAACTGGACCGACGTTGGTATCTGAACAAGAGTTCAGAGGACTCTCTGAGACTGCTGAGAGGAAGTGATGTCATGCGTGGAACCCAGAAGTGGGGCCAGCCATTGGAGGGAGGGAGAGGGAGGTGTAGTGTAGTGGGTGGTGCTCGACTCGGTCTTCGACTAGACTAAACTGTCAGATGTAAAAAACGCTGAGAGAATTGTTAGACAAAGTCACAGTCGTCTCAGAGCATAAACTCTGTTTCTTACATACTGTATCACAGGTCTAAAAACGCAAATTCAAATAGGATTCATGCCCTTGTTTGTTCCATAAGATAACTATTATTATGTGTAAATGTCTGGAGGTGATGGGTGAATACTTCTGAGATCCTCTGGTATTGTAGCCAGGCAATGCGGTATATTTCAAAAACTAAGATGGCGTCATCTGTGGCGAACAAAGGTGTGAGAGTTGTCTTTTGTCTGACAGGTTAAGCGGTCATAATTGATACCCGATGCTCTGAGGTTGCAACACAAAATGATGTTGCCATTTCAGAGTAATTAGTTGGAGAGGTGTTTGATAGCGTATACGGAACTCTGGGGTAGATTCATCTCTTGAGTGGTATTCTAGTTCTGACTGAGAAGCAGCCATGCATTCAGACGGAACTACGTACCATTTAGTCACGCACCTATCATTCACTACAAGCAAGTACATCAACCCCCTTAGACAAACTAGCTCCGCAGTCTGTCTACAGTAGACCCTACAAATTGAGCAATTCTGCTGAGGATGATAGTGATATAGGAGTAACACACAAGCACACACTCAAAAACGGTCACACACACACAGCGCCTAGCGGTTAGAGCGTTGGGCCAGTAACTGAGAGGTCGCTAGTTTGAATCCCCGAGCCGACAATGTGCCCTTGAGCAAGGCACTTAACCATAATTGCTCCAGGGTCGTCGTTGATATTGTCAGACCCTGGCCGTGACCCCACACACCGAAGGTGTCTCGTGGAGAGTGGGATGTACAGAAAAACACATTTCCAATTCACACGTGTATTAATACACACTTTTGTGAAATAGGACAGATATAAGTACCCACCAACTTATTATTACAGACACACGGTTAAAACGTCCAGATTTCCCATTAGCTTTTGTTATTTATCAGATGCTAATGTTAGGATAGTGACATCTTGACAGATTATCCAAAAATAGGGATAATTCATGATGAGGGAGATGGGGTGGGACAACATTGTATCTCAAGCACCAGTCAAAATGCTGACCGCTGGTTTCAGGATTTCTGTCAGTACTCGTTTATTTGTGTTTACTTGCTCTCAGTGTTTATTTGCTCTCTCCTTAAATTTCTGCAGTAAAATAAGAAAAGAGAGGCTAGTCAGGGCTGACTTTGAACATCGGGCATCTTCTGAAAGGGACTCAAGGATGAGGTGGACAGACAGCACAGCACTTCCTCCGCTGTCCTGACACTTTTGTTGAGGGCTGAGAATGAACGAGGTAATCCAAGCCGAGCCATGGTCACTTGAGAAGGTGGGGGCTGGCTGGCTGGCGGTATGCTGCTAGCCTTTCCCATGAAGAAGCTCTTTTGTGTCTGAGTGTGTTTGCTTCAAAAGTCTTGACCCTCAGATAGATATCGCTTTAGGTTTACCACTTTTTAACGCAAAGGACACAACACACTATCCACCTTAGAAATATGAATGTTTTGTGTGCAAGTGAATGTACACCGTTTTTATGTCAATATACTGAAATTAATTCAATTTGAATTCATTTGCTTTTGTTCAAATTATATTACTTTCTACTTTTGACTAATAACTCAAATCTGACCCATGCGTGCAGATTGAGAGTAGCATGTACATCATCACTCTGCGTCTTCTAGCGTGGAGCAGAAGGTCACATGTGGTTTAATACTCTGCCTCCAGTCTTAGTCCTGGCGCCTTGATTCTGTGCTGCTGAGAGGGTGACATTTAGGCGGTGCGTCTTGGAATGGAGGTGTGTTCTGTACTATAATACATGTCTGACACGGCAGAGATTAATGTGGCCCTGCCTCGGGGTGTGTGGAGAAAAACTGATTGTTGGGGAAGTCATAACAAGTTTCCTTACAACTGTACATAAAGGTACATGGTAATTGATATGACAGCAAGCAAAACATAACAAGTTATTTCACAAGCTAGTGAATTAACTTATATTATATAGCTATTAATCATCTTTAGACAAGCTTTTAGATGTACTAACATGATACATTCATTTGGACTGTGTGCGTACAATACAAACGCGTGTGTGTGTGTGTGTGTGTGTGTGTGTGTGTGTGTGTGTGTGTGTGTGTGTGTGTGTGTGTGTGTGTGTGTGTGTGTGTGTGTGTGTGTGTGTGTGTGTGTGTGTGTGTGTGTGTGTGTGTGTAGGGGGAGGGTGCGAGCAGATTGATGTGGGCCTGTCCTCAGAATAACCGCCAGCGATGATGTGATCAGTTGTGCGGGCTATCAGTCAGTCAGCCAGTTAGTCAGTCAGTCAGACTTCAGTCAGCCGTCAGTCATTCCAGGTGGTAGGCCATCAAACTGAAGGCTCATTTTAGGCCCAGTGTTTTCTCTGTCAGATTTGTGCTCAGTAAGGCTTAGACTTGTCCCAGTAATGGCACATCTCCATTCAGCAGTAGCTGTTTGCTGGAGGATCACCTTACATTGCTCATTATCTGTCTGCAGCAGGCCTCAGCAAACAAACAGTCCAATAGCCTTTGAATGGTGAGAAAATGTTGAATATATAGGTCCAAAGTCAAACAGTTTTCTCCTGCCGTCGAGGCTATTGGGGCTCACAGAGTGTTGCATACACACACGCGCGTGGGCACACACACGGGTACACACAGGTACACACACACTTTCAGTAAAAACGCTACTGCAAATGGGGCTAATCGTTCCGTAAATATTTGTTGTATTTTTGCAGAATTACTACTTGTTAGTCAAATAAACATTATGATCAGGAAATGATAATGTTAGATCATATTTATTTTCATTTCGTCTGTACTAACCTCAACACTGGCGATGACAACAGTTGCACTTTTCTAGTTTGGCTTAGCAGAAATTAAATACTAACATGCAAATTGAGAACTGTCCCTCAGGTCAAGGTGCTGCATAAATTCTGATAGGCCTACTTCAGGTTCAGATAATTTGGTTAATGAATTTTAAGCACATGTACATTTAAAGGAAATATAGACTCTCAGTATTATATATCCTGTAGAATCCCTAACTCTATCAATTCTATAAGTAATGTATTGGATCTCTGTGTGGACTCTCACCGTAACACACCGAGTGTCGGGCAGGGTTTTCGCTCCACTCGCTTGCACTTGACTGAAGAATTAAGGTCACTAATTAGTAAGGAACTCTCCTCACCTGGTTGTCTAGGTCTTAATTTGAAGGAAAAGACAGAAGCCTGCAGAAACTAAGCCCTCCATGGAATGAGTTTGACAACCCTGCTCTAGCACATAATACTAATGACTAATAAGGACAGGACACACACTATATTTTGGCCTCCGCCTGTCACAGCAGTCCTATGTGTGTGTCTCAAATGACACTAAGTAGTGCACTAAATAGAAAATAGGGTGCCGTTTGGTACGCAGTCCTATCCCGCTGGGCACACACTGGTTGAACCAACGTTGTTTCCACGTCATTTCAATGAAATCACGTTGAACCAACGTGGAATAGGCGTTGAACTGACGTCTGCGGCCCGTGGGATGTGCCTCGGGCAGGGTTTTAAGGTATATGGTGGTGAGGGGGTGTCGATTGCAGAGGAGACACACTGGACTGTGTGATGGAGGAAGCTGCATGCTGCAGCTCCCCATCCCTTTGTTGATGTCCATCACCAGGTGTCCATGGTAACCCTACCACACACATCTCTCTCTCTCTCTGCTGCATGCTCCTGCTTTTAACAACTTCCTGTGTGTGTCCCAAATGGCAACCTATTCACTAAGAAGTGCACTACTTTTGACCAGAGCCCAATGACACCTGGTCAAAAGTAGGGCAATATGGGAATAGGGAGCCATTTGAGACGCAACCCTGTCTTTCTGACTACTGTCCATACAGCAAACCTGCTCACCCCAAGTAGAACGTCCTCCAAAAACCTTTTGTTAAAGTCAGTTTCTTATACATGATCTTCAGCACATCTATCTCAATCCAATATCAACATTTTGGAGTGCATTTGGCCTACATGTGGTCATTTGGATTATGAAAACGGCATTTCACAAAATATGGATAGTGTAAGGATTTAAAAAAGTTAAACAACAAGGCTGACCTACCAGTATCTGTATTGTGTTTAGAATCTTCTGTATATTACTGTTCAGAAAGTCCCACGTGTCCTCGTCTGAGAGAGAGGTCCGTGGCTTGGCTTGACTGGGTTATTATCCACCACACAGGCAAACTGTACTCTGAGGATTGTTAAACGTAAGCGCTTAACCAAACTATGTTTTCCACTTCCACTAACTGTATTTTCATAAGGTTTTCTTGGTTAGTATTTTTAGTCCTTTACGCAGATATAAAAATTCCTAAATTGCTCTCAGTTTACGCCTCAAAACCTCCAAATAGGCCTCTGTATTCATCCTGAAATGTTGTCAACTCCCTTGCCTTAAACAAATATAATTTTTTAGAGACACTCAATACATCTATCTAATGCAGCATTACGCAACCAGATAATAATGAATATCTGTTTAGCGTTGTACAATAATTTTCTATAATAATAATAATATTTTTAAATATGTAATGACAATTTTTTATAGGTATTCTGAATTTATGTATTAGGTAATTCTAGAATGCAGCAGGGGAATCACGTATAGACTATCCTTAAATAAGAAAAAAATATATATATATAAATAATAATGATAATAATGAATAAAAATATTTAAGCAATAAGGCCCGAGAGTGTGTGGTATATTGCCCAAATACCACAAACCTCTGAGATGCCTTATTGCTATTATAAACTGTCTTCCAACATAATTAGAAGAGTAAAAATAAATGTTTTGTCATACCCGTGGTATATAGTCTGATATAACACGGCTTTTAGCCAATCAGCATTCAAGGCTCGAACCACGCATTTTATAATATAGATTATAACATTAATACAGAAATATCAACATATAAGCATTATCTTAATACATACTGTACATTCATGTTCGTGTTTATATTCATAATACCTTATTGTAGTGAGAATGATTTACAGCAGCCTTGTAGTATTCAAGAAGGCTTTGAGTTGGATTCATTTCAATTTACTACATATCAAAATATATTCTGTCCAAGGTAGCCTATCATTCATACTAGTATAATATAATAAATATAATCTTATAATAATCTAATTTCGATTAGGCATATGATCTCTCTGTGTATTTAGTCTCCACTTCCAAGGCAACCTATAGCTCACACGGTTTGGATGGGCGAATACCCATTCGATCAGAATTCAGTTGAACTGACGTAAACTGTAAACTGAAATAAACAATTAGCAAAAACAAATGTGCATAGAGGGAAAATATTGCTGTGAATGTGGGCAGTCTGGTTTAATCGATCAGTCATAGCTTGCTCACGGTCAACAATTGATCAAACCCAAGCTCGAATGTTTGTCTGAAGATCAACACGATACGCAGTCCCAAATGGAGGTACATTTACAACATATCACTTTTAAACGTCGTTAATGCTCCTCTCGGCATAGCATTATTAGCGTTAGCTTTACAACACGTCTGTCTTGTATCGTTCTATGATTACTGATGCAAACGGTGCGTAACCGCAGTTGCGGACGCATGACCTGCATCTCTGCGTGATGTTTGAATTGATCAGGGGCTCCAGAGGTTTGTGTTCAGTCGGTTCTGATACTGTATGTTGGATTATCGGGTGTTTCGTGTTTGTCTTGGAATTGGCTATCCAATAGATGCGTCATTGTATGATTTTTGTCATGGTCTGGGGCCTATATCAAATAAGGGCGTGTTGGTCTACTGATTGTTGGGTGGGCAAGCCTGACGGTGGCATCTGGCCAAAGGTGTCGGCCTACAGATACCATCTTGCAAGGCGCCGAAAAGTGCGAAGCATCATTAACTCCAGAAAAGCTTGGTTTGCACGAAATTGAAGGGAGGCATGGTGAGTGACACATCAGGGAAAAAAACTGTTATACTGAATCCTTACTACGAAGTTATTTTACCAACTGCAAATGCATCATTTTAATTTTACCAGGAGCCAACAACATACACTGCAGGAATTAGGCAAATCCAAAGATATGAACGAGGCATTTCCCGTTTAGCATGCCTTTATTACGCACAGTTAGGCTATAAAAATATATAATACAGCTTCTGTAGATATAATTTACAAAATTACAAATAGGCCTACATGATATTGTTAATAACATTTTGAATTGTCCCTTTCCGGACATAGGCCTAACAAATAGAGATTGTGCACGTTTGTCTGAACCCAGAGAGCATGCAGGATTACCATCTGTTGTGAGAAACAATGCGTTGGAACTGTCAAGACTGCTAGGCTGGCTACATAATTCGTTTTACACAATTTCGATTTGGGATGAGTTTTGAATGAGTGGAATTTTAAATATGTAATAATGATGTCCTAATCAACACAACACCGCTGCATTGATGCAGGTGAAACAAGACTGTACCACCATTCATGTCGACATTCGATTATTTGAGATTTTTAGCCTATTGGCATGCAATGCAATTACACGGAATGACGTTGAAAATGTAGGTTCGTCACTTACTAGTGGATTATGCATTTTTTGAAATCTTTTAATTTTACGCATTTTCTTTAGGCTACATTGCCTGTGATCTTGACTGTCCGTTGGTTTCGTTGTGTTATGAAGCGGAGGTCGGGAGAGATAGTCCGTGTACGCTCAACGCCTCGTGCTGGTGCTTGCTCAAGGGACTGGGAGGTTTTCTGTCTCCTGCGAAAAACAAACAAGAGATACGTTCAATGGAACAAATAAATCGTAATTCTATCCATCATCAGACCAGTGAGAACACAAACGCGTGTTAGCTGTAGGCCCCAAAGCCGTGGCAAGAAGAGCAGATATCGCAATACAATCTCAAAAGACAACGCCATACCATACCTCACCACGACTGCAGCAAAAGATATGGCATGTCTGGCCGTTTTAATTATTGAGATATCTAGACAGAGGAGTCTCTGATGTCTCATCTGACATAGATCAAGGTTATTGGGCTGTCAATAGTAGCCTATCAAATGGTTATGGAATCATATGTGTCCATTGTATTGTAGACCTAACATACTACAGAACACAAATACAAACGCAGCATGTAAAGTGTTGGTCCCATGAGCTGAAATAAAATATCTTAGAAATGTTCCATATGCACAAAAAGCTTATTTCTCTCAAATGTTGTGCGCAAATTTGTTTACATCCCTGTTAGTGAGTATTTCTCATTTCCCAAGATAATCCATCCACCTGACAGGTGTGGCATATCAAGAAACTGATAAAACAAGCATGATCATTACAAAGGTGCACCTTGTGCCAGGGACAATAAAATACCACTCTAAGATGTGCAGTTTTGTCACACATCACAATGCCACAGATGTCTCAAGTTTTGAGGGAGCGTGAAATTGGCATACTGACTACAGGAATGTCCACCAGAGCCGTTGCCAGAGAATTGAAGGTTCATCTTTCTACCATAAGCCACCTCGTTTTCTAGAATTTGGCAGTATGTCCAATCCGCCTCACAACCGCAGACCACGTGTATCCACGCCAGCCCCAGGACCTCCACACCAGGCTTCTTCACCTGCGGGATCGTCTGAGACCACCCACCAGGACAGGTGATGAAACTTTAATAAAGAAATCTTTTGTGGGGAAAAACGTAATCTTTGAAATTGTTGCATGTTGCTTTTATACTTTTGTTCAGCATATGTAGCAACATTTCTTCACAAAAAATATAATAGGGACATAGGCCAAGCTACTGACATCAAAATGGTTGGATAAACAGCAGCATCGATTTTCCAACAGGGTATGGATCATGTAGACCTACTCAAGTATTTAATGTAGAATGGTGCTCATTGGTGTAACATTAATTAGCTTATCAGGCTATCTCTTCATGACGTATTTAAAAAAATGTTTTGAATAAGTCGAATGAATGAATTGACATCGCTAATTTCATGGCTGTTATCATTTATATTAAATTACCTCAACGACATTTGTATCTGTAAAAAGAAAAACCTTCCAAATCGACCTACTCGTCATTAAAAAGCAAACGCACTAAAAGCTTGAAAATAAGAACATAATGTAGCCGAACTTTTCTTCGCAAATTGAATAAACATCATTTGAACATCATAATTGCAACTTTATATTTTTAAGAATATGTAGGCCTAAACCTTTTGAAGAATAAGGTCGAAGTCGTTATAGTAATCATATAGGCCTATTCAAATATTATTAATGGGTTCTTCAAGATCCCCTGTAGGCCTACAGTCATCACCTGAGTGGGTACTGCTGTGTTATACCCATAGGCCAAAACGACTTGCACAGTAAATAAAGTAGCCTACACTTCCAATGCCTTCTCTCAGAGGACTTAATGGTTTCCTTATGAGTCGCACAACGCAGCGCCTCCTCTGTTCAGACATTCTCTAAATGTCAACTGTTGTCTTCCTAGACCCCCTAATTGGACACCTACTGTTGGGTCGTTAGCTTTCGACCCACAAGCCCTAATCTTTTTTGTTTGACGAGTGCATATACAAATTGCTGGTGTTTGATTGACAGCTGCCTTAAGCCGTGCCTGCCATTCTTCTGCATTCAAATATCATCTGCGTATTTGAAATGTAAAAACGTATAGCTAAGTACACAGACTGCATGGTTTACCTTCTCGTGCTGAGTGTTTGAAGGACATCGCCATGTGGAGGTCTCCACCTTGCATCGTTGCTTCGCTGTTGGGGTGGGCAAGGCTCGTGCTTTGAGACTGCCAGTGGTGTCCAGTTGTCATATAGTTACCTGCTGGTCCACCATACACCCCGTATTGGTTTGGGGGAGAGTAGGCACAAGCAGGTACATAACTAGATAGGTTTGAAGAAGACTGGAAAGGAAAATAAGAAAATAATGCATTTTAAGCACAGAGAAGCAAATCCGCCCCCAACACTTTTATGCATACATTGTATTTACAGTGGACATGTAGTGGAAACGGATTTCTGATCAAACTATGAACATATTCGTTGTTTGTGTATTGTTTGCGTATTTGATTCATAAATGTACCTGAGGAAACTTGATGTCTGCCTCTAGGGAGGATTTCTCTATTCCGTTGACACCATGGGCAGAGGAAAACGTCGCTCTGTTTACGCTCGCCCACTCCTCCATTTTTGATGGGTACCCCTCCGCTCCAGCGATGGCTGTGGGAAATGTTTCAGTGTAGAATATAACATTTTTAAGTCTACAAACCATTTTAGGTTTTTATTCGATTTGTATCGATATTTTTAGATATACCTCTGCTGAGGACAACATTCCTCTTGCACAAAGCCATGCTATGATAAACATTGTTTTTGATTTAGGTAAATTCGTGTGGAAATTCTTCGTTAAACACACACTTCAACCAAATCTTTATTTTCTAAAATCAGATCGAATGTTTGTGGCCAATGCCATGTTTTTGTAAGATCTATCATGAAAATTTAGAACAACATTTTATATTTTAAACATTCTTGTTTATTTGACACCTATAGCGTTTGCCTCTTCCATTTACAGAGGCCCGATTACATGCGATTATAACGCTATATTATGAAGGGAAACAATGATATCTCAAATAAAATAAGACGTTCAATTAACGTTCACACAATGGGCTACGGGTTCGATGTAGAACTATGAGTAGACCTACTAATAGCCAAACCACAAAGTAGTCCTCACACCGATAGGCTAGCCTTATTTGACCATTGACACATTTCAAGAGGATTTGACCTCCATATTTATATCAGATGTGTAATTTGGCTCCATTTAAATTAACTTTCGTTGTATGACTAACGTATAGGGCTATTTTAGGCCTATTAGCCCCATAATACCGTTTCACTATTTTACAGTTAAACCCATAATGTTATTTTATTTATCAATCTATGTCGTTTAATATAAGTTGGTTGTTTTACGTTGTTTCTCATTCATATGGAATTGTATGAAATATCTGTTTGATTGACAAGAGACACTGATTCGTAGATATTGAACTATAATGCACCTGGAAATATTTCCAATTTGAGAAGTGTGTATGTATGCACTCAGTAAATGCAGGTTCTGAAGAATCAACCGAGTTACAAGAGTCAAATTCAATTTGACCACCAACCTGCAGGGTCCATGAAGGCTCGGATGCCCAAAATGTTGCTGACTGTGTGCACGGAAGGCCAACCATGGCGGGAGAGGCTGACATGGCCCGGCGTGACCGGTATACCGGGACCGCTGCCAATTTTTGTCCCAGTGGGTGACATTGCGCTGGGGTATGAGTACGGGTACATGTGGTTGTAGGAGAGCTGAGGATGGATTGGCTTGCTGTTCTCATATTGGCCCGGCTGGGAAAGATTTCCTATTTTGTTGCGTAAAATACGGCTTATGGAGCTGACGGAGGGAACGTTATACTTATCACACACGGCATCTGTAAGAAGCCTGTCCCTGATCTCCCAAGCAAATATTCCAGGGTCTCCTTGTTTGTAATCCCTTATGCTTTTCACCACGTTGGGTGTTGTGACCCGGGGCTTACTTCCTCCTATGGCACCGGGCAATATCGAACCCGTCTCGTTGTATCTCGCTAGTATCTTGCTCACACAGCCATGAGAGACTCGAAGCTGCCTACTGATGTCACACGGTCGTATTCCAAGTTGAGCTAATTCCACGATTCTGATCCGAATCGAATTTGGAAGTGGTCGTCCGTTGACAAATACCCCGCCAAGCTGGTTCACTTCTCCATATGTTTGATCTGCAAGAAACAAATAAGGAATTGCATTGAGGTGCATAGACTCGACAGATCAGTGTAACCGTGTTTTAAACAAATAGCATAACCACAATAGCCTGTAGTTTATAGCTTATTGCACAGCGCGCACTCACGTTTCCAAAGCACCATTCCCTATCCTTGATCTAACCTATATCATTAGTATTATTATGGCCTTGAAATACAATGTCCAATAACCTATAATGATCTCAAACTTTGGAAAGCAGCCCAATCCAAATGTGGGTTAAAAATAAATGGAAACAGAGGCATGGACGCTGCCATTGGAATGATACATGGATGGACGCATTTGAGAATAGGATAGTGCAATATAATGGTAAAACCTCTAAATCTCTTTTTATGCAAATATTTTCTCTTGATGAGTCCATGCCAAATGAATCACGGCCCACTGTGCACAGCACTCAATTCAACGTCTTTTCCGCGTTGGTTCAACGTAATTCCATTGAAATTACGTGTAAACTATGTTGATTCAACCAGTGTGTACCCAGTAGGGAGAGCTTACCCATTGCCTTTGGTGTGAGATGTTGTCCTTTCGCAGTTTAAGAATGGCCGAAAAGTGCGGTCTCTCCCCTCTGCACATGAGATGAGGAAAATGGTTTTGCTGTGCGTTTTTCCTTTAGCGCTGCCCTTTCATTTCTGGTAAAATGATCGAAGACGGCGAGTTTGGGCAAAGGTACTGAAGTGATTTTTGTCCCATAAGGGGAAATTTGTCCATCCCAAAGGCTCAAGTGTGCGGAGATTCATTTGACGCGTCCATTACGTCAATCTCGTTTGCTGCACTCAAGACTCCTTCCCCATTTCATTGGTCCCCTCCTTCGCGTGTATGTTAGCCCAGGCTACTTCACCCAATCTTTTCCGGGTTTTAGAGTTTAACTTCTGTCAAGAGGGCCTTTGTCACACCGACGAGAACTCTTGGTAATCGGAACAAACATGCGCTTGGAAATTAAAATCTAACGAAAGCTATTCTCCATGACAAGGATGTCTCTGTTTAAATATATTTTATTAATAATGTCTAGAATTAACTTGCCATTAGGAGATGTTATTTTTAATGCATTTACGGATTGATGCTGATGTGCACGTTTTCGGCCGTGATATAGGTTTGCAATATAACGTTAATTTGCAAGGGTATTCGCATTGTTATCCATCCGAATAGTTACCTGCAGTCATTGAAACGTTGACTGGAAGGCATGAACCTATATAGACATGTGCTAAAACCACCGAAAATCTGCCACTTTTGCTTGAATATATCTACTCTACCATTATTGCAAATAATTTAATCTGCATGTGCACAATGGCCATATGGAAACCATACTAAATTCATAATATTTCTAGTTTAATAGAATACAAACCATTTCTAACAATGCATTTTGAGGGATCCCTGGTGTGCTTGATTAAGGGAGTGATGATTACGTCGGTTACCCATGGCTAAGGCTAGCTGATAAATTGACGGCATGGTTGATGGATTATTTTCATGCGGAGCCTTTTAGTTTCTGTAATATTTAAAGACTATTGATTGCATGCTTAATGACGTTGGACCCTTTCATTTTCCAAACAAATTGTATAGCTATTGATTATGATAGGTCTATACCTATCAGACACATGTAGGCCTACGAAGAATGTACTCCTCACACCAACAAAATAATTCAAATTATTTAGAAGTTTTTAAATTCATAGAAGTTGACCAAACATCTGTCATTTTTTTACTTTAAGAGTCTCTTTTTAAAGCTCAGAAAGTATTCATACCCCTTGACTTATTCCATATTTTGTTGTGTTACAGCCTGAATTCAAAATCGATTAAATATTAGTTTTCCTCTCACGTATCTACACACAATACCCCATAATGACAAAGTGAAAACATTTTTTTAACCTTTTTTTCAAATTTATTGAAAATATAATAAATATTTAATTTATATAAGTATTCACACCCTTGAGTCAATACTTTGTTGGAACCACCTTAGGCAGCAATTACATCTGTGAGTCTTTTGTAAGTTTCTGAGAGCTTTTCTCACCTGGATTGTGCAACATTTGCCCATTTATTATTTTCATAATTCTTCAACCTCTGTTAAAATTGGTTGTTGATCATTGCTGGACTACCATTTTCAGGTCTTGCCATAGATTGTCAAGTATAATTAAGTCAAAGCTGTAACTCGGCCACTCAGGAACATTCACTGTCTTCTTGGTAAGCAACTCCAGTGTAGATTTGGCCTTGTGCTTTAGGTTATTGTCCTGCTGAAAAGTGAAGTTATCTCCCAATGTCTGGTGGAAAGTAGACTGAACCCGGTTTTCCTCTAGAATTTTGCCTGTGCTTAGCTCCATTCCATTTCTTTTTTATCCTGAAATACTCCACAGTTCTTAACGATTGCAAACATACCCATAACATGATGCAGCCACCATCATGTTTTAAAATATGTAGAGTGGTACTCAGTAATGTGTTGTATTGGATTTGCCCCAAACATAACAGTTTGTTTTCAGGACAAAACGTGAATTGCTTTGCAAATTATTTTATTACTTTAGTGCCTTGTTGCAAACAAGATGCATGTTTTTGAATATTTTTATTCTGTACAGGCTTCCTTCTTTTCACTCTGTCAGTCAGGTTAGTATTGTGGAGTAACCTATCCCCCATTGAACTCTGTAGCTGTTTTAAAGTCATGATTGGCCTCATGGTGAAATCTCTGAGCGGTTTCCTTCCTCTCTGGCAACTGAGTTGGGAAGGACGCCTGTATCTTTGTAGTGACTGGGTGTACTGATACAACATCCAAAGTTTAATTAATAACTTCACCATGCTCAAAGCAATATTCAATGTCTGTTTTTTTTACCCATCTACCAATAGGTGCCCTTCTATTTCGAGGCATTGGAAAAGCTCCCTGGTCTCTGTGGTTGAATCTCTGTTGGAAATTCACTGCTTGATTGAGGGACCTTACATATACTTGTATGTGTGGGGTACCGAGATGAGGTAGTTATTAATTAAATCATGTTAACACTATTATTGCACCCAGAGTGAGTCCATGCAACTTATTATGTGACTTGTTAAGCACATTTTTACTCCTGAACTTCTTTAGGCTTGTCATAATAAAGGGGTTGAATACTTATTGACTCAAGACATTTTAGTTTTTCATTTGTAATTAATATGTAAACATTTCGAAAAACATAATTCCACTTTGATATTATGGGGTATTGAGTGTAGGCCAGTGACAATTTCTTTTTTCAATGTAATCCATTTTAAATGCAGGCTGTCAAACAGCAAAATGTGTAGAAGGTCAAAGGGTGTGAATACTTTCTGATTGCTGTACAGCTCATTACAGTGGTTGCATTATACATATTTGGCATGCAGGCATACTGTGTATTTTGGTTTTTGCCACTCTTTTTCTCTGAAGAACTATGTTAATAGTGTATTGGTCCACGCTATTTCTTGTTTGCCTATAACCAAATGAAGCATTTCTTTCGTTATAGCCATAATTTCAGCAAGAAGGCGTTGTTTTATTCACTACATGTATGCTGTTTGACATATTAATTCAAATTGATTACAAATGATCTGCATTGATATGTTTCCATGAAAATTAAAAAGATGAAACTTTTTTGTTGTTGTTTTGTTAGATAGGCTTCTGCCATCGGAGTACTGCGAGGTGGCTACTTATTTATTTAAGTGATTACCCCTGAAAGTATAGGTTTATACCTGGCTGGTAGAATATTGTTTCAATTTTCTTTCTTTCTTTATGTTACTGAGAAAATTTCTGTGTTTTCTTTTTTGATTGAATGTTTGTGAGGTTAAAGATCTCATCGTTCAGTCAGAGGACTTGATCAAGACAAGGCTCGTGCAAGGTGTCACTGAAAATAGTATAGACTACAGTGCATATCCACACCTGCATGTGCACAACAGATTTTTTTGATAAGAATTTTATTGCACATAGTTTATAGAAAGACACACCTGGTTTTGTGATTTAATAATCGGTGGGTGATAATATTTGTCTTATTTCATACATGTAGGCTTACAACCCAGCTAGCACATAACGTTGTGAGAACCATAGAGCTTGGTGAGAACGTGGTGGTCCTATAGTTATTTTGCATACAAAACCTTTCCACAACTTTGTGGGAATGGTGCAGAATAGTAACTTGGCTTTGGAACATTCTGAGCACATTTAAGGAACTTGACAAAAAAATTACATTGTTAATACTTCCAACAGAACATTTCCTAAAAGTTCAAACATGGTTACATTTCATTTCAATTTTGGGAATGTTCTGGGAATGTTCTCCAACTGGTTTGACATTGGGAATGTTCTCAAATAGTTAAGAAACAACGTTCTTCTGTGGGAATTTCAGTACTTCAGCATAACGTTTCTTACTGGCTTCTTCATAGTTCTATTTAAAGTCATGTTCTCAAATTGTTCCAAGACCGTTAAGAAACAACATTTTTGGTCCTCCCAGGGGGCGCAGTGGTCTAAGGCACTGCATTGCAGTGCTAGAGCATCACTACAGACCTGGGTTCGATCCCGGACTGTATCACAACAGGCCATGATCAGGAGTCCCATACGGCGGCGCACAATTGGCCCAGCGTTGTTCGGGTTAGGGAGGGTTTGGCCTGGGAGGCTTTACTTGGCTCATTGAGCTCTAGCGACTCCTTGTGGCGGGCCGGGCGCCTGCAGGTTGTCCTAGGTCGACAGGTGAACAGTGTTTCCTCCGACACATTGGTGCGGCTGGCTTCCAGGTTAAGCGGGTGGGTGTTTAAACCTCTTAAGGATCCGCCCCTTTTTTCAATTTTCACCTAAAATCACATACCCAAATCTAACTGCCTGTAGCTCAGGCCCTGAGCAAGGATATGCATTTTCTTGGTACCATTTGAAAATAAACACTTTGAAGTTTACGGCATCCCTAGCCGCGTCCTCAGAGCATGCGCATACCAGCTGACTGGTGTGTTTACGGGCATATTCAATCTCTCCCTATCCCAGTCTGCTGTCCCCACATGCTTCAAGATGGCCACCATTGTTCCTGTACCCAAGAAGGCAAAGGTAACTGAACTTAATGACAATCGCCCCGTAGCACTCACATCTGTCATCATGAAGTGCTTTGAGAGACTAGTCAAGGATCATATCACTTCTACCTTACCTGCCACCCTAGACCCACTTCAATTTGCTTACCGCCCGAATATATCCACAGATGATGGAATAGCCATCACTCTGCACACTGGCCTATCCCATCTGGACAAGAGGAATACCTATGTAAGAATGCTGTTTATTGTCTATAGCT
Organism: Salvelinus namaycush; assembly: GCF_016432855.1. Lineage (NCBI taxonomy): Eukaryota > Metazoa > Chordata > Actinopteri > Salmoniformes > Salmonidae > Salvelinus > Salvelinus namaycush. The sequence goes on from NC_052330.1 coordinate 6,192,714, forward strand.
CAGCATTCAACACCATAGTACGCCGCAAGCTCATCATTAAGCTCGAGGCCCTGGGTCTGAACCCCACCCTGTGCAACTGGGTCCTGGACTTCCTGACGGGCCGCCCCCAGGTGGTGAAGATAGGAAACATCACCTCCACTTTCCCCTCTTGTACTCCCTGTTCACCCATGACTGCATGGCCAAGCAAGCCTCCAACTCAATCATCAAGTTTGCAGACGACACAACTAGTAGGCTTGATTACCAACGATGACAAGACAGCCTACAGGGAGGGGGTGAGGGCCCTGGGAGTGTGGTGCCTGGAAAACAACCTCTCACTCAACGTCAACAAAACAAAGAAGATGATTGTGGACTTCAGGAAACAGCAGAGGGTGCACCCCCCTATCCACATCGACTGGACAGCAGTGGAGAAGGTGGATAGCTTCAAGTTCCTTGGCGTACACATCACTGACAAACTGAAATGGACCACCCACACAGACAGTGTGGTGAAGAAGGCACAACATAGCCTCTTCAACCTCAGCAGGCTAAAGAAATGCGGCTTGTCACCTAAAACCATCACAAATATTTACAGATGCACAATTGAAAGCATCCTGTCAGGCTGTGTCACTGCCTGGTACGGCAACTGCACCACCCGCAACCGGAAGGCTCTCCAGAGGGTGCTGCGGTCTGCCCAACACATTACCGTGATATAATATGTGTTATTTTATAGTTTTGATGTCGTCACTATAATTCTAAAATGGAGAAAACAGTAAAAAATAAACAAAAACCCTTGAATGAGTAGATGTGTCCAAACTTTTGACTGGTACTGTAAATATTTAGTTGGGGCAAACTACCCACCCTCCAGGACACCTACAGCACTCGATGTCACAGGAATGCCAAAAAGATCATCAAGGACATCAACCACCTGAGCCACGGCCTGTTCACCCCGCTATCATCCAGAAGGCGAGGTCAGTACAGGTGCATCAAAGCTGGGACCGAGAGACTGAAAAACAGCTTCTATCTCAAGGCCATCAGGACTGTTAAAGGACTGTTAAACAGCCATCACTAGCACATTAGAGCCTGCTGCCTATAGGCACAGACTAGGAATCACTGGCCACTTCAAGGAATGGAACACTAGTCACTTTAATAATGTTTACATATCTGGCATTACAAATCTCATATGTATATACTGTTTTCTATACTATTCTACGGTATCTTAGTCACTTAATAATGTTTACATATCTTGCATTACTCATCTCATATGATTATACTGTATTCTATACTATTCTACGGTATCTTAGTCACTTAATGTTTACATACCTGGCATTACTCATCTCATGTGTAAATACTGTTTTCTATACTATTCTACTGTATGTTAGTCCGTTCCGCTCTGACATCGCTTGTCCATATGTATATAGTCTTAATTCATTCCTACTTAGATTTGTGTGACATGGCCTCAACAATCACCTGACCTCAACCCAATTGAGATGGTTTGGGATGAGTTGGACCGCAGAGTGAAGGAAAAACAGCCAACAAGTGCTCAGCATATGTGGGAGCTCCTTCAAGACTGTTGGAAAAGCATTCCTCATGAAGCTGGTTGAGAGAATGCCAAGACTGTGCAAAGCTGTCATCAAGGCAAAGGGTTGCTACTTTGAAGAATTTAAAAAATATTTTATATTTGTTTAACACTTTTTGGGTTACTACATGATTCCATATGTGTTATTTTATAGTTTTGATGTCGTCACTATAATTCTAAAATGGAGAAAACAGTAAAAAATAAACAAAAACCCTTGAATGAGTAGATGTGTCCAAACTTTTGACTGGTACTGTAAATATTTAGTTCTCAGCATCAACCAAAAAGGCCCAGTACAGTCAAAATTCAGTTTTTGTCACGACTTCTGCCGAAGTCAACCCCTCTCCTTGTTCGGGCGGCGTTCGGCAATCGACGTCACCGGCTTTCTAGCCATCGCCGCTCCATCTTTCGTATATCCATTTGTCTTGTCTTGTTTCCATACACACCTGGTTTTCATTTCCCCATTAAGCTACTTGTATTTAACTCTCTGTTTCCCATCATGTGTTGTGTGTAATTGTTTTCATGTTAGGTGGTGTTAGTTTACGCGCTCTACTTTTATGTTCCGTTTTTTGAGCGCGTTTGATTCATGTAGTGCTCTCGTTTTTTGGAACTATAATAAAAGTGCGCCTTTTCGTTATAATCTGCTCTCCTGCACTTGACTTCGCCTCCAATACACCATCCTGACAGAATTACACACCTTCAATGGAGTCAGCAGGAGCAGGTACCCCGGTTAGAGGAGTCGAGGAGGGCGTCCAGGAACATTCGGCCATGTTACATCATCTTGGTGCCATGATGGATTGCGTTGTCCAGACCATGGACCGCTCGGAGAGACAGGAAGTCAATGCCTCGACCAGCACAACCGGGGTTGTCTTCATCCGTTCCATCCGGAGAGAATTCCAGTGGGATGCGTGTCTCCCTTCCTAGAGAGTATGAAGGAACGGCAGCACAGTGCCAGGGATTCTGGTTACAACTGGACCTCTACCTGGCCACTGTGCACCCAGCTCCCTCAGGAGGGGAGAGAGGGGCCGCCCTCGTCTCCTGTCTCACAAGAAGAGCGCTGTAGTGGGCAAACGCTGTGTGGAGAGAAGGAGACCCGGCGCCAGACCACTTCGAGGAGTTCACCCGTCGCTTCAGGGCCGTCTTCGACCATCCACCTGAGAGCAGAGCGGCGGGGGAGAGGCTCTTACATCTGAGACACGGGACGAGGAGCGCCCAGGACTTCGCCCTGGAATTTCGGACTTTGGCCGCCAGAGCAGGCTGGAACGACAGGGCCCTCATCGACCATTATCGATGCAGCCTACGAGAGGACGTCCGACGTGAACTGGCCTGCAGGGATGCCACCATTTCCTTCGACCAACAGGTGGATTTGTCCATCCGGTTGGATAACCTGCTGGTCACCCGTGGACGTTCAGATGGGGCTCTGTCAGTTCCATCATCCAGCACTCCTGCTCCGGTGCCCATGGAGTTAGGAGGGGCTGCTCATAGGTAGACTGGAGGAGGAGCCATCACGTGCGCCATCTGTGGCCGCAGAGGACACACTGCCGGTCGGTGCCGTGTTGGTTCCTCTGGGAGTCGATGCAACAGGCAGTGCACTCTGGCGTCACCTCAGGTGAGTTTGCACCACACTCATCCAGAGTCCTCTGTTGATCAACTGTTTGTGACTGTTTGTTTCCCTGAGTTTTCCCCACATTCCCAGCATAAGGCGCTCGTCGATTCAGGCGCAGCTGGGAATTTTATCGACAGAGCATTAGCCATTAGGTTAGGGATCCCTATTTTTCCCATAGTTAGACCCTTCCCGGTACACACTCTAGATAGTCGACCATTAGGGTCCGGGCTAATCAAGGAGGCCACCATCTCCTTGGCCATGGTTATGCAGGGGAATCATGAGGAGAGAATCAGTCTCTTTCTCATTGACTCTCCTGCGTTTCCTGTGGTACTAGGCCTTCCTTGGTTGGCTCTACATAACCCCACTATTTCCTGGCAACAGAGGGCTCTCACGGGGTGGTCGCGAGAGTGCTCAGGGAGGTGTGTAGGGGTTTCCGTTGGTGCTACCACGGTGGAAAGTCCAGACCAGGCCTCAACCGTGCCCATCCCCCCAGAATATGCCGATTTGGCTCTTGCCTTCTGTAAAAAGAAGGCGAATAAATTACCACCTCATCGACGGGGGGATTGTGCGATAAATCTCCTGGCAGACGCTACGCTTCCCAGGAGTCACGTGTATCCCCTGTCGCAGGCGGAGACAGTGGCTATGGATACATATGTCTCTGAATCCCTGCGTCAGGGGTACATTCAGCCCTCTACTTCACCGGCCTCCTCGAGTTTCTTTTTTGTGAATAAGAAGGATGGACGCCCGTGCATTGACTATAGAGGTCTCAATAGGTCTCAGTAGGTCTCAATAAAATCACGGTGGAGTATAGTTACCCGCTACCACTTATCGCCACGGCGATTGAGTCAATGCATGGGGCGCGCTTCTTCACGAAACTGGATCTCAGGACTGTGTATAACCTGGTGTGTATCCGGGAGGGAGACGAGTGGAAGACAGTGTTTAGTACCACCACAGGGCATTATGAGAACCTAGTCATGCCGTACGGGTTGATGAATGCTCCATCAGTTTTCCAATCATTTGTAGACGAGATTTTCAGGGACCTGCACGGGCAGGGTGAAGTGGTGTATATCGATGACATTCTGATTTACTCCGCTACACGCGCCGAGCATGTGTCCTTGGTGCGCAAGGTCCTTGGACGACTGTTGGAGCATGACCTGTACGTCAAGGCTGAGAAATGCCTGTTCTTTCAGCAGGTCGTCTCCTTCCTAGGATATCGCATTTCCACATCAGGAGTGGAGATGGAGAGTGACCGCATTGCTGCCGTGTGTAATTGGCCGACTCCCACCACGGTTAAGGAGGTGCAGTGATTTTTAGGGTTTGCCAATTACTACCGGAGAATTATCCGGGGTTTTGGCCAGGTTGCTGCACCCATTACCTCACTGCTGAAGGGGGGTCCTGTAAGGTTGTGGTGGTCGGCTGAGGCGGACAGGGCTTTTAGGCAACTAAGAGCTCTGTTTACTTCGGCTCCAGTGCTGGCCCATCCGGATCCCTCTTTGGAATTCATAGTGGAGGTGGACGCATCCGAGGCTGGGATAGGAGCCATGCTCTCACAGCGCTCGGGCACGCCACCGAAACTTCGCCCCTGTGCCTTCTTCTCGAAGAAGCTCAGCCCAGCGGAGCTTAACTATGATGTGGGGGACCAGGAGTTGTTGGTTAAAGCGTTGAAAGCGTGGAGACATTGGCTTGAGGGGGCTAAACACCCTTTTCTCATCTGGACTGACCATCGCAACCTGGAGTACATCCGGGCAGCGAGGAGACTGAATTCTCGTCAGGAAAGGTGGGCCATGTTCTTTACCCGTTTTGTGTTTACCCTGTCTTACAGACCAAGTTCCCAGAATTAAAAGGCAGACGCACTGTCCCGGCTGTATGACACAGAGGAGCGGCCCATGGATCAAACTCCCATACTCCCGGCCTCCTGCCTGGTAGCGCCAGTCATGTGGGATCTGGATGCAGACATTGAGCAGGCGTTACGTACAGAGCCCGCTCCCCTCCAGTGTCCCGTTGGGCGTGTGTACGTTCCGTCTGCTGTCCGTGACCAGTTGATCTCTTGGGATCACACGTCTCCCTCCTCTGGTCATCCGGGGATCGGTCGGACGGTGCGCTGTCTGACTGGGAAGTACTGGTGGCCCACTTTGGCTAAGGACGTGAGGGTTTATGTCTCCTCCTGCTCGGTGTGTGCCCAGTGTAAGACTCCGAGACACCTGCCCAGAGGTAAGTTACATCCCTTACCCGTTCCACAACGACCTTCGTCACATCTGTCAGTGGATTTCCTAACGTATCTTCCCCCTCACAGGGAAATACCACGATCCTGGTCGTTGTGGAGTCCTGTCGTCTCCTCCCTCTACCTGGTCTCCCTACGGCCCTACAGACTGCGGAGGCCCTGTTTACCCACGTCTTCCGGCACTACGGTGTGCCTGAGGATATAGTGTCTGATCGGGGTCCCCAGTTCACATCGAGAGTTTTTGGAAGGTGTTCATGGAACGTCTGGGGGGTCTCGATTAGCCTTACCTCAGGTTTTCACCCCGAGAATAACGGGCAGGTAGAGAGAGTCAACCAGGATGTGGGCAGGTTTCTGCGGTCCTATTTCCAGGACCGGCCGGTGGAGTGGGCAGCGTTTGTTTCCTGGGCAGAGATGGCACAGAACTCGCTTCGCCACTCCTCCACTAACCTCTCCCCATTTCAGTGCGTATTGGGGTACCAGCCGGTTCTGGCACCGTGGCATCAGGGTCAGACCGAGACTCCTGCGGTGGACGACTGGTTTAGGCGCGCGGAGGAGACATGGGAGGCCACTCGTGTCCATCTCCAGCGAGCCGCGCGTCACCAGAAAGCCAGCGCAGACCGTCACCGCAGTGAGACCCCAGTGTTCGCACCGGGGGACCGGGTCTGGCTCTCGACCTGCCCCTCCGCCTGCCCTGCCGGAAGCTGGGTACGCGGTTTGTGGGGCCATTTAAAGTCCTGAGGAGGGTGAACGAGGTATGTTATAGATTACAGCTTCCCTCTGATTATCGTATTAAGCCCTCGTTCCATGTGTCTCTCCTCAGGCTGGTGGTGGCTGGTCCGCTCCAGGAATCTGAGGTGCCGGAGGTCCCTCCGCCCCCTTTGGACATCGAGGGGGCCCCGGCGTACATCATTCGTTCCATCCTGGATTCGAGGCGTCGGGTTGGGGGCCTTCAGTACCTCGTGGAGGGGTACGGGCCAGAGGAGAGGTGCTGGGTTCCGGTTGCAGATGTTTTGGATCCTGAACTACTGCATGAGTTTCACCGTCGCTGGGCGGATCGCCCTGCGCCTTGTCCTCCGGGTCGTCCTCGAGGCCGGTGTCGGCGCGCCGCTGGAGCCGCGCGTCAAGGGGGGGTACTGTCGCGACTTCTGCCGACGTCAGCCCCTCTCCTTGTTCGGGCGGCGTTCGGCAATCGACGTCCCCGGCTTTCTAGCCATCGCCGCTCCATTTTTCGTATATCCATTTGTCTTGTCTTGTTTCCATACACACCTGGTTTTCATTTCCCCATTAAGCTACTTGTATTTAACTCTCTGTTTCCCATCATGTGTTGTGTGTAATTGTTTTCATGTTAGGTGGTGTTAGTTTACGCGCTCTGCATTTATGTTCTGTTTTTTGAGCGCGTTTGTTTCATGTAGTGCTCTCATTTTTTTGGAACTATAATAAAGTGCCTGTTCATTATAATCTGCTCTCCTGCACTTGACTTCGCCTCCAATACACCATCCTGACAGTTTTTCTGTATTTTATATCATATTTTACAACAGCTAATGAAACTAATACTGTAAAAGTGTGAAAACATGGATCAGTGTTATCTCTTGATAGCTGCTGGTTGAAAATACAATCTGCAAAGGACCTTATCAGATTTTCCCACCTTGTCAGTTCTGGGATTGACTGATTTGAACTAGTGGCCTTTTGTTTACTGGCCCAACGCTATACCACTAGGCTGCCTGCCACGCACATGTGACTTGGTTGTAGTACTCTGTAAATCGATATGCTGATCACAATTAAGAGCCCATCCATGTCCTTTGCTTGATCTGATATGGGTTTGGAGATGAGGTGTGATGCATTCAGTAGAGAACCAGGTCTGGCCAATTATTGGGCACGGCCAACACACCTGAACACACCTAAAATCTCAACGCAACCGTTTTTATATCAATAACAAATCATTTCCGGGGTAACAATTAAGTACTTTCCTGTAATAGATTTCCATTAAAATGGACAAAAATAGCTTTTTAGCAAAAAACGATTTCTCAAGCAAGAATTCTACTAGTAGTGTCTCGGAGTGGTCTGAGTGGGGAGGGGAAAACTGAAAACTAGATGTTATTGGCAGAAAAGTTTAGAACTCTCTTTGTTATTGGTCTATTAACCAATTTACCGCATGGTGATGTCACCATGGAAATCCAAAACTTCCACCCATGCAAATAAATAACTTATAATTTCCTTTCTCAGAGCGTTAATAAAACCTCCCAGGAAAACTTTCAAGGAACCAGAGTAAAAAAAAATCAGTTTTACCAGTCAGGAAACAAATGGTTTCATTCCCACAACCAGTAACATACGTTCCAACAACTTCCAAGGAACCAAATGTGCTAGCTGGGAAGTGTGTATTACTGTATATGCATGAATTGGAAATGTGTTTATTACATATCCCAACTCTCCCTGAGACAGCCTTGGAGAGTGCGGTCACAGCAATGGTCAATCATTATTAACAGCAAACCTGGAAAAACTAAGATTGTGTCTTGCTTAAGGGATTTTTCCACCTTGTCAGTTCTGGGATTGGCCGATTTGAACTAGTGGCCTTTTGTTTACTGGCACAATGCTATACCACTAGGCTGCCTGCCACGCACATGTGACTTGGTTGTAGTACTCTGTAAATCGATATGCTGATCACAATTAAGAGCCCATCCATGTCCTTGGCTTGATCTGATATGGGTTTGGAGATGAGGTGTGATGCATTCAGTAGAGAAATGTAGCTTCTGCAAGATATTCATTTTTCAAGTCTATTTTCTCAAGAAAATATTTCAATAATATTGACAATTCCCCATAAATATCCTACACTAATTTGCATGCAGTCTACAAAACTAAAGACAGTCAATGTTTCCTTTTTGGATATTCTGTTGTTAGATGTGAGCTCCATCTTATGTTTTCCCTGTTGCATTAGCCTGTCTGTGGGGCCCCTGACTGGGTCATCCTGCTGCCAGGACTTGGCTGTGCAGTTCTCTGCATCCTCCAGATGAGGCTGTGCACATCATAGAATTGCATGTATATAGAACACAGTCATTTATATGTTCTCTATGGTGCCCATGCTATGGATGGTCTAGGCTCTATGGGACAGTTTCCCGGACATAGATTAAGCCTAATCCTAGACTAAGAATAACAAACACTTTTAATAGAGTCTCCATTGAGAATGCTTTTTATTCTGCATTAAAATTAAGTTACCATGTTCCTACAGGGCCATTTTCCTGTATACAGATTAGGCCTAGTCTTAGACTAAGTGTAAATTATAGCTGCCCAGACACTTCAGCCTTGTTAATCTCACAACTCGTTAAATTCTCTTTTGTAGATGTCAGTTAAATCCATATGCACAATAAGCCGACATGAGTTGTACGCCTATTTATATTATTGGATGGCCATGTTGTTCTCTCATATAGTAACATCTGATCATTAAAGAGCCTGTTTGGAACAATTAAAGTCACAATCTTGAAAGTTGTCACTGAAGAATAGTTCTTACATTGATATGAATAACATAGATAATTACGCTGTAATGGAATATAAAGGAGGACATGTAAGTCTGTCATTACAGAATTATTTTGCATGCTGCTGGATCATCACTTAGATACACACTCCTTATAAACCAGTGTAGGTGACACTTAGACTACCTATTTTTCTGCAACGGTAATTATTCTATCAGTACGACGACCTTAGCTGGTCCCTGTGCACTACTATGTACAATACAAAAGCACATGTGTTTTGGGTGGAACTGCGAAGAGGTCATTTAAAATATATATATATTTTTTAATCATAATAATGGAGGTCTGACTTTTGACATGACTCTTTAATAAGTTCCCTTACAAGAAAAATAAAGTGATTCTATTCTCAAGAGCAGCGGCATTGCGGTCTCTCCAGTCCTGTAGAACTGCATGGTGGCCATTGTGCATTATGTCAACACTTACTGTAAGAGACAGCTGGTTAGCGGTGAGTATAGTATAGCCCTATCCTACTCTACAGGCCAGAGACAATCCACTCTCACACTCAGTTGACCGCAAATCGTGAATATTTATAGATGATGCAAATATACTTACGAGGCAAATATATATTGTATCAGTATGACTGTTAGTATGTATGTATTGTAGTTATAGAGTTGCTCGAAAGAGGAAAGGCATACCACTAAGGGGTGGAAATGGGGGAAAAAGCTGAGAAGTCAGTGAATTCTAGAATTCACAGCGGGTGATAAGCACTGTCAGTTCAGTGGTGTTTACCTCTGACTTTGGTCTACTTATTAGCAGCTATAGGTTTTTCCTACCTTTATATTCTGCAAAAAACGAATACAGCAACGTGTATGCACTGTATATGAACCTGTATGGGAACAGCAGAGCGAAATCAATTCATATCCGTTGATAATCTCTGTTTGTTCATTTGGAACTTGGCGCCTTATTACAGGGATATTTCACATACTGTCTGTGTGAATTTAACCTGTTTTTCACAACCTGAAAGCAATTTACTGCTGTCTTTCGCAAACCGTTTTCTTCCTGTTGATGAACGCCTCTAACCTCTGTTGTCAGCTTGATTACTGATGCAAAGGCGCCACCATCTGGACAAACATGTACATTACAGTCCATATCCAGCAGCGTGACCTATTGTTTTGGATTGAACACGCTATTTGAGGCTCATGTGCATACCTTTATGCTATGCAGACGTGGCAGGTTGAATTACAGGTGCAGTGTTAGTATTTCAACTGTGCTGACTTTTATTATGCCTGACACATCTCCTATCGATGGCACTTATGTTGTCACCAATTTGGTCACTTTATCAGTGACCTCATATACTTTTCATCTAATGTCATCTTTAAATGAGTGATTGAAATGTTGACAGGTGGAACATGTTCTGGTCTAGTTAAATGATGCCATCTGCTAACTTAAATGGAACATTTGAAATGGAACATAGTTTGATGGGGAATACTACTAGTAGATGTAAGCCAGTGTCAGCGAGTGCCAGTAGGTGACACTCTAGACGAAGAAGTACTTCTGAGAGCAATGATGGGATTGGTTTAAGGCTTTTTTTGTGTGGGTGCGCGTGTGCGTGTGTGCGCGTGTGTTTATCTGCATGTGCTTACTGGGCAGGCAGTTGTAAATGCTTACTCCTCCCTCATGCTGCCACTTAGTGTCACTTACCAACGTTGTGGTAACAGTGGGACAGCTCCACCTAGATGCTCTGCACTCTGGCACCTCTTCATACTGGTTCTCTTCTCTCAATACTCTGTCTGGGCTGATTTCATTTTAAAACCGGGATCTGCCTGCATGAAGAATGATTAGGGCTGGCAGGGACCTTATGATGTATCATGATATGAAGGTCACGATTACGTTCATATTGGGATTATTTATGCCTCACAATTCTCTATGTAGCCTATTCTGTAATAGGGTGGAACTAAGGGGTTTTGTAATGCATTTGGAATACTATGGTACTAAAGTATTTAAAATATGGCCAGGAAGTAAACTTTTTGCCTGATTAATCTGCTTACAACTCCTTAATGTCAGAATATATCTGACATATAATTTAGCTGTTGAATTGATACAGTATTGCATGAAGAAATGCCAGAATGATCACAATATTGTTTTTTCCCCCCTTGCCCTAAGAATTATGTTTATTGTCGTATCCAATGTCGTGGATTGTTGGGGCGCTCGGACCCTAAAGGTTAGAATAAACCAACGCCGCTCTATCGGAGAAGCTGCTGGGGATGGACATGTGGAATGTTTCTTTGTTTGCTCCTTTGAGAAGGCAGAGAAGCTTCTGCTTGGACATGTCCTGAGTTCTCTCTCTTGGACTGAGGCCACTTGATTATGTTGAACATTGATCAGTAGTTGCCAAATCCAAGTAGCATCACGATGTGTTGATAATAACGACAAAATAAGGTTCACAGTCTGGCAAACGTTGCCTTTGGGCTACGAGGCTCATGAATATGTGTGCTTTAATAAGCCATTAATCAATCATATATCAATTACAGAAACGTCGTATTTGTCCGGAAATAAAGCAGTGTACATTCGAAGGAAGGACCCTTCATGGAGTGATTATATCTCAAGAAGCAGGCCATCAGAACGTGCATGGGCACAATGAGAGGTGATTCGACTCTTTAGGCCATATAGGCAGCAGTGTGTACCATAGAGATTGTAATTCTATGGTGTGTACACTGTGAGTGAGAGAGTAAACATGTAAATATCGGTGAAGTGGTCTTGTAAGCGATAGCCTCTCGCCCTGTCGAAATGTGTTTGAGAACCGCTTTGCTGGTCAAACAAATGCGCAAGTGCTACCAAAGTAATAATACAATAATAATAATAATGTGTGTGTGTGTGTGTGTGTGTGTGTGTGTGTGTGTGTGTGTGTGTGTGTGTGTGTGTGTGTGTGTGTGTGTGTGTGTGTGTGTGTGTGTGTGTGTGTGTGTGTGTGTGTGTGTGTGTGTGTGTGTGTGTGTGTTAGAGGCTGCGGGGGTCAGAGGTGAATGAAGAGATAGTTCATTGAAAGCAGTTGAACACCATGACAACCAGGAGGAACCGCGGATTTATTCCAAACAGTTACGGCGCATTGTAAGGGGGGCGTCAATCATCTATTCTCTTGCCCCCGAAACAAATGCTAAATCTCAGCCCGCACAAAAACTTCCAAAAGAAGCAGGACATTTGTCTACATTTCCTTCATTGTCCGCAGCTTAGCAGTCGGTTTGTACGTGTGTTTGCTTAGTACGACCACCCAGGACGCCCGAAGGATTCGCTGAGAACGAGAATCATTGTCACCCACATCACATACGAGATGAGGGCGTTGGAGCATAGAGAAGGGGAGAATAAAAATATCTAAAAAGAAAAATATGAACATGATAGTCAGCGTCTTATGTTGACTCAAGAGCTTATCATTCGATTTCCCACGTGAATTAAACACGACCAATTGCTGCAATAAAATAATTGTTATTGTTATAAAGAAATTGTAAGCTAATATTCCCAAGGAATATACTTGTATTACATTGTGTTGCAATGGATATGCCCAGGTGATGCGTGGGCGGATGGAGGCTGCGCTGCAACCTGGTCTCAGAGCATTTCATATGATTCTTTAAATTAATCTGAGACAATCCATTTTGTATGATATGTTGTGTATCATATGGTATGTATTACGTTAGCGTTATACGTCCACCCATCCACGCTGACCAACGACCCTACTTTTGTTGTTGCCTTAAGTAACCATCTGTCTTACGTAACACTACCAAACGTAACATATCATACTAATTTGAGTGTGCCGGATTTCCGTTTGCTATGTTACGTCTAATCTATGAGACCAGCCGGTGCAGTTAGATATTTCTGACAGATAAATAGTGAGCAGAACTAATGATATGGTAATAATTATCATAGTAATACCGACGATAAAGACAACATTAACAAGTGTAGCCTAATACAAATTCTGTATAGGCCTAGTCAGTGTCCCAATAAACGGAATGTATTATTATTTTCTTAGAGCGTGAAATGTATCCAAATAAAACAGCATATAGCCTATCAACACCTTTCAGAGATAAGACGCTTAAATTGCAAACAACATTCTATGTAAGGCTATGTTTCATTCATGATGCCCTACGCGCTACTTGAGTTAAGCCTGAACCAAAATATTGACCTAAAAGGATTTCATGAATTAGCCTACCCATATTACACCCCCAAAATTCACATTTCGATCTTTAGGGTAATAAAATACATCTCAAAATGATGTTTTTGCTCTTAAATAAATAGTATTTGTATGATGCTTTGAAGCAATATATTGTAATGGTTTGTATGTCATTTACATGCACAAATGTCCCTCCCCATCTCGGTGATTAACTGTCCCATAATACCAGTCATCACATTTCTGAAGAACCAATGACAGAGATTCGGATGTCCCCGAACCCGAGAAATTCACACCCACAGTCTTCATCCACTTGACTCCAAGGACCCGCCTACACGCGTTGAGTCTTTCTCCGTTATTCCGATTCATTTTCCAATGCAGATTCAGTGTTTCAACGAACATTATATGGACCAATACGTCTGGTGATAGCTTCCTTTATGCCAGTGCTCCTAGTCCTGCTTTATCCATGAGCCTCTCCTCTCCATCAACTCCTGCGCTCCTCCATGACCAGCACATTGGAGTCCTCTCGACGAGCCAACGGTGAACTCTTGCATGCCGACTAAGTCTCCGTTTAGCTTAACCCAAAAGGACACAACCCTGAACATCTTAAAACCTCATCTATAAATACTGTACTCTTAGTCAGTTTTACTGGTTCAGAACAGTAGCAGGGGGAAAAAACGAACACTTGTTTACAGTGCGCGTCACATACTTTCTCACACCATGTCGTTCAGCAACACAAAGACGGGCTTCTCTGTAAAGGACCTTCTGGATCTCCCCGACACCAATGGAGGTTCTGAAACGGAGGAGACTGAAGATGAGAACGAGGTGGAAACGACTGAGACTTTGACGCAAAATCCATCTTCTGAAGACACTGGAAATGTGCCTTACAAGAAGAGCCTTTTGTGTGATGGTGGTGGTAATCCCTACTCAAGATGGCTTGCCTCCTCCAGCACCATCCAGTATTCATGTGAGTAGCTTAAAAAAGTTCGTTTCGTAAACATCAAGGTATAGAACTAATTGATTCGTCCACTTTCTAGTCATATCTCATCCGTTAGGTTATAGGCCTATGTCATTATTAAAAACATTTGCATTCATGTTTTGGTTTGTTATGCAAAACGTCACGATTTCATTTATTTCATTTAAACATGTATTGTTTTAACTTATTAGGCTACCATTAAAATATTAGTCTATCCATGTCCAATCAGAATTTATAATATTATCCGTTCGTAATGCAATTTTAAATAGCCTATCTATGCGTAGAGCCTGATCAAAATATTTACCTTTTTGTCACCAATAGGCCATTTTTTTCGATTATTAGTAGTCTCTTCAATATTTTTTATATTCAACAAATTGCTATAAAATGAAGATTTGTTGTCAGAAATTAAGAAATGTATGTAGCCCCATTTCATAGCGTTTGTTGTCAACCCTAGTTGATAACCAGACCCACTTTGTTTCCTTTCAAACAGTGCATGGTTTGTCAGTTGATTCTCGAAACGAACCGAAATATCCAGAGCTGTCCGCCGACGAATCCCAAGATATCGACAGGGACGCCACAGGTGACAGCAGCGACTCGGGAAAGAAGAGGAAAAGGAGAGTGCTGTTTTCCAAAGCTCAAACCTACGAACTTGAGCGACGATTCCGACAACAGAGATATCTCTCCGCGCCGGAGAGGGAGCGCCTTGCGAATGCACTACTACTGACACCGACCCAGGTGAAGATCTGGTTCCAGAATCACCGGTATAAAATGAAGAGAGCACGCGCTGAGAATGGGATGGAGATGGTTCATCTCGTGTCCCCAAGACGGGTGGCCATTCCGGTTTTGGTTCGGGATGGAAAGCCATGTGACACTAACAAAACTCAGGATCTTGAGGCCTCATTCAGGGCTGGAATACCTCTGTCGGCGTATAGCGCCTATTCTCTCCATCACATGCATATGCGCTCTCACTACAGCCCCGACGCCATCTCACAGCTGCCCAGTGTGCATCATATGGCGCAAATGTACCAATGGACTTGGTAGAATACAATCGAAAGAAAGGGATTGATATTATGATCTATATTTTACCCACATCAGAGCTGATGGGTCTGGACAATGTTAGGGTTCTTGAAATTCCGTTCTTTTTATAATGTTTGCCAAATGAATGTTATAAAGGAATGTTATTTCTGTTGTAAAGTGCGCAAAATGCTCATATTATTAATTAATTTATGTTTTTGGGTGGACTGTGGATTGATCTTGAATATTTATGGCCGTGAATAAACCTCTGTCAGTTTGATGTGGTTATTATTCATGGCTTAACCTACATTAAATTACTTTTATACCGGCCCAGAAAGGGAAATCTAACAGAAACTTGGATATACATGTTTCGTTATTCGTAAAAATTGTTACATACATAAATGCCATTATGTACAGAACTAGATGAAAACGAGTTCCCTTTTAAAGTAGAAGATCGAGCAAAACCTGTTTAATGACTTCCTGTATCTAATTCGGTTCAGGGTTTTACGTTGGATCACAAAGCAAAAATGGAAACAAACAACTCTGAAGAGAATATCTTGCAAACACCGTCTGGACAATTTCGTTCATATCAAAAGTAAAAAGGGATTTTACGAGTTATGCAAAGGCCTCCAACAAATATAACTTTTTTTTGTGATGTTTTCCTTACATTTGCTTAATTGAAAAGCATGCATGGCTTATTACAGTACACCAAATGACCAATTAAGCTAGATTTTTTCTTCTTTCTCAGTTCTCATGAACAATATTTGCTAAAACAACAAATTAATTATAGTCAATATAAACCAATTTAAAAAAATGTCTCACTCTGTTTTTCACAGAGCAGCATTGCTTATCAATTCACAAAGAAACCCCAAAATATAGAATTGAGTGCAGCTGTGGATCTTTAGGGGTTTGCACATGCAGAATGGAACAGAGAGGGGATGTTGTGGCAGTGGTGGATGGAGAGCTGTGGACGTTTTTGTTTCTATTCAGCTGTCAGTTGGGTCAGCTCATCTCAGAGTACGGATGAGGAGTAAGTATCTCTGAGGTTTTGTAAAGGCTGTCACTTGGCTCTTTTGTGACCCTTGTTGGACACGTTGTATTCCATATGGGCAGCTGGCCTCGTGAAGGGGATCGCTAATAAAACGCAACTTGTTCTGCTTTCAAACATGCCATTGTTTCCTCCCAATGGGGAAAAAAATAATTACAAATTCATGCGGTATCCTTTCTGAGCGAAGACACCCCATTCACATATTAAAACAGGGAGCTCTTATCCTAAGGTTTTTCTGTGCAAACCCTCGCGCCTTCTCTCCATTTCTCACTCGTTCGCCCGCTCTATTTCTCTCTCTCTAAATATTTGAAAGCAGTTTTCCAAATACTTTGCTCCAAAAAAATATCTGTACTCACTCTAGTCATCTAAAACACGTGTTAGTATCAGTGGATACCTGTTCTCACCATGTACTTCAAGCAAATGTTGAAGTGATAAATAATAAATTATAGCGCATAAACTATAAAGTTACTCGCATTCCTTATTGGGTCAATCAGCAATTGAGCGTCAAACAACTTTCTCACCACAAGATGACAGTATATACCTTGATGAAGAAGGATCTGTATTATAGCCACTGGGTATACTGGACAGCCCATAACACCTCCCAGTTCCAATATCACAACTATTTTCTAATTTAAGCAGTTTATAACTTATTTATTTTGCATTGAGCATTTTAGACAAATATTTTTATGTTCAGTTAGTGTTACAAGGCAGGTGTAGGTATTTAATCAATGAGATTATTTGAATAGAAAATGTGTCATGTCTATTTAAATCCTATCATGTTTAGAGGTTAAGAGTTTGAATATTAATTGATTCATTGCATAGACAAATAATGGTTCAACTAGAGTGTCTCTCATTTTGCTCAACAATCACCTTATTCAGTCCAGAACAGGCAGCAAGGGCACGTGGGACAGCCGTGACGTGAGTGGTTTGTCCACAGAGGGGAGCAGTCGGGCAACGAAAGTTCTTGGATGAGAACAAGAACGTTCTCATTTACTAGTGATATTGTAACCTGTGGGGGGAATAGTGACATGCAGTAACAACCTCTGTATGTGAATTTGTGTCTTTCAGACGGTTTGTCGTTTTTTATCAACTTGCTTCTATCACTTTCTAGCACATCCAGCTAGTTTACGGAGCAGTTTACAGAGTAGTTAGCTGCTCCCGAGTGGCTTCAACGTGTCACTACAGTCCCTGGTTTGAATCCAGGCTGTATCACATCCGACCGTGATTGGGAGTCCCATAGTGTGGTGCACAATTGGCCTGGGTTTGGCTGGGGTAGGCTGTCATTGTAAATAAGAATTTGTTCTTGGCTGACTTGCCTAGTTAAATATATATATATTTTTTTTTAAACAAGCCTGCTAGCTTTGTGGCCATGGATTGTGCACCTTCCATTGTTTAGCTAAGTAGCTAGCTGGTTGATGTTTTCCTTAGGGAACCAGGGCAGATGAAAGAAACATTCCACAAATGCTGTTTACATTGATATCCACACTGAATGAAGCAGTTAAGGGACCTCACGGGCACCTTTAACTTTTCCACTTAATTTAAGGGGGAAATTCACCTGAAAATGTTTTGTGCAACTTATTTACATTTAAGGAACTTTAAGGGAAAAGATAAGGGGAAAATGTACCTGTGGTGTTTCATGCAACTGGGCCCTGATCCTCTGGAAGGAGCATTATGAGTCATCATCCATCCTCCTCTGGACAATGGCTACACTCCCTTGTTTACTCAGTGCCCTCTCCACCTCTGTCATACCCACAGCACGGTGGCGCTCTGGAAGTCTTGTCTACTCGTCTAAGCGTGGCCTCGCTTGGTTGCTTGTCGCCCACACACTCTCAAGAGCTCTTCACTAGGGATCCGACCGACGCCACAGTCCAAGCACACAGCCAAACTAGGGGTGGGTGTCCCAAACGGCACATCTATAGTGCACTATTTTTGGACCAGGGCCCATAGGGTACGGTGTGTCATTTGGGACGTACCCTGGGTAGAACGCATGTGTACGCTACTAGGCTTCTCAACCACAGCTGTCCTTGAGGTAACATGATGCGAAAGTGACAATGTCTGTGGTAAACAAAACTAAAAAAGTATGCATTTTGACTATTGTATGGAGCGAGACATTGTGGCGTAGTCTTGACCTCGGACCTGAGCAATGAAATGGATTGTGCGAGGGGGAAGCAGCTGAACTCAACAACAAAACATAACAGAGCCAGGCTTTTATTGTGGACTAAATATACCCAGATGTAGGACCCCTTCGTCATCATGTTCAACACAAAATGTTCTCTTAAAGTATTTTGTATTCTTTCTTTGACATGGTGTAGGGAAATATATCCTGTTAAATACATGATGCAACATAACAACTCAATGACGTTGGATCCAATTTTTTGCACGCACTGAAAATGTAGTTTGTTCATAGATTCCATAGATTAGTCTGTGTTGTGTGTTATGGTGTTCATCGGGACGCGCTGGGAGAGTACTGAGGGTCAGAGGTCGACGATCACTCTTCCCCATCCCCCCACCCCGGCTATAGTGTGAGTCTATAACGGCAGACCCATCTTCCCCTGGCTGGGAGTTGGGAGCTGGCCTGGCCAGGACAGGAGCCAGGTGGTCTGGATCCCTCCTGTGAGTGGCTTGAGTGGCTGCCTTTCCAAGAGCCCCGGGAGCACAGCTGCTTGTCCTATTGCTCTTCACAAGAGCAGGGGATTAAATGGAGAAGAGAGAGAATGAGGGACGAGAGAGAGAGAGAGTAAGAGGTAGAAATTGAAAAACTGGAAATCTAAGGGAGAGGGTAAATTGAGATCTGTCTAGCAAACATAGTAGGCCAATGCCACACAGACGTGCACCAGGTTTGTGAGAATGGATGGTCTCGCAAAATAGCATTTCGAAATTTGAGATGAAATATGAATTCAAATATGAACATAATATACATTTTCACTTCAGCTCAATTGTGGTATGAGCACCCTTTACCCAGTATAAAAGGTTGTATTATAGTGAGGAAGTAACGGCAGAAGAACCTGGGCAAAATAGTACTAGTTTTCCTACAGCTTCACTGCTAGGAACTCTAATGATAATACGTAGGGAGTCACACAAGGGACAACACATTGAGGGAATGGCCCTGACAAAAAAAAAAAGATCTTAGGATGCAATTAACCACATAGAGGTCAGAGTCTATTTGCCAAGGGTTCTATTGGGAGATCCTCCATATAACATAAGAACTAAAATCATTACAGCCTATAGACATCGGGAGTATTAATGATGTCTCTCACAGGAGGGATAAACTGTCGGGAACTGGTCTGCCAGGTGGGTGGAAATCCGCTTTAACTGTCTTTTCACACCCTAATGACTGTGTCTCCTTAACACAAAAGAGAACACACAACGTGATTCGTCTCATAATACCAATGCCTCATTTCAAATACTGCATTTCTCATGATCCGCAGAGGGCAATCTTCTTCAGTTATCTGGGACAGGGATATGGGTGATTTAGATGAAAATGCAATCACTCTCCTGAGTGTTTATGTGGTCTGCTAAATGTAATTGTGACGTACACTTCTAAAGAATTGGCCAGAGAAAATCAATTTAATTGAGATACCAACACTGCAAAGTGCCACTTATCTTTATACTCGCTGTTGGACACTTTGTGACTGTGCTTTTTATTACAGTGTATTAGATCAAGCGGCAGAAAGTCGTACTACGCCTGAATAACTTGATTGAAATAGTGATAATATCCATCGTATTACATATTACATTGTAATCATTACATTATATACATATTACATATTACATTATATTCAACGTGACATAATTATTATATCATCAGCATATAAAGTTGTACTATGCTAATAAGGCATTTATGAGGTATATTCTTCAAGAGTCAATGGGTATATCCTACACTGAACAAAAACATAAACACAACATGTAAAGTATTGATCCCATGTTTCATGATCTGTAATAAAAAAATCCCAGAAATGTTCAATAAGCACAAAAAGTTTACTTCTCTCAAAATTTGTGCACAAATTTGTTTACATTGTTGTTAGTGAGCATTTCTCCTTTGCCAAGATAATCCATCCACCTGGCAGGTGTGGCATACCAAGAAGCTGATTAAACAGCATAGTCATTACACAGATGCACCTTGTGTTGGGGACAATAAAAGGCCACTCTAAAATGTGCAGTTTTGTCACACAACACAGATGTCTCAAGTTTTGAGGGAGCGTGCAATTGGCATGCTGACTGCAGGAATGTACACCAGAGCTGTTGCCAGAGAATTGAATGTTCATTTCTCTACCATAAGCTGCCTCCAACGTCATTCTATGCCCTACAAGGCCCACCCATGCCTGCAACCCTGCCCGGTCATGTGGAATCCATAGATCAGGGCCTAATGAATTTATTTCAATTGACTGATTTATTTATATGAAATGTAACTCAGTAAAATCTTTGAAATTGTTGCATGTTTCTTTTATATTTTAGTTTAATATACATATGACCATAGAACAGAAGTAAATCTTACAGACTATTCTTGTGCTCCTCACAGTATGCTATGGGCTATGGCTCAGCTGTGTGAGGCTGTAGTGTACAGCCGTCATATTACACCCGGTATCTGCAAACTCTAAATTGGCCAGCATGATACAATGACTCACATCAAAGGCACAATCACAGTTAATTTCAAGTGCATGCACAATACACCAGGGCAAGGATCAGCCATGTCCAGCGAAGTGGTCTTCTTCCCAGAATGCAAACATCTTCCTTGTTCTCGGTGGATGTCTTTGCATATTCATGTCTTTCCAAGTGGCCCTTTAATTATAGACAGCAGATTCATATTCATTGGATCTTTGTTTTGTACAGATGTTTTCTAGCCACATGTGCAGGAATAAGAATGGATAAATATTTCACTACAGTAGCTCTCAATTTGTTTTGGCAATAGGGGAAAGAATCACAATAGAACATGTTTATACAGTATATACGCACATATACGTTTATATTTTCTATAATATAAACCATTTATTGGCTTAACAAAGACATTGAAGAAAGTGGTATAGAATACATGAACATCCACATTCCCTATCAATCCAGTATTGATGCTTTGCCTCAAAATGTCAAATAAATAAATAAAAAGACTAAACATAGACTATCAAAGAGCTGTTGTGCATTTGGGCTGGGATGTCTGGCATCCAGCATCTGGGGAGGGTTATATGGAGAAATACACAGAACTGGAAATTGGTCTATATTACCTCCTTTTGAAGTCACGATAGAAGCTTGCCAATAGAATGTCATCAAATTGACGTGTGTGATCTTTAGGTGATTGGACCTGATATTGGTTTGTGTGTCATAGAAACACATGAGAAAGATGGCCTTGTGATAGGCTATATAGCCACAGTATAGGTGTATATAGGCTATGGGCCTATCGTCATCATTATCATCATTGGTACGACTAGTCTAACAGCTTACTAGGCTATTTAGTGATTGCTGGTGCATTTCAAATACAATACCCTATAACATTCATTTTTCTTTTGAGATCATAGGTGGATGAAGATTTTGATATGGATGAATAACAAATGGGTCGATCCACTATTCCTGTGCCTTTTGAGAAGTGTAACTTGGTAAAAAAAAAATATATATATATATCTGCAGTAAGTGCCTTTTAAGTGCCAAATAAAGTAACTGGGTTGACCATAACAGTTAAGTTAAGGTTAAGTTTAGGCATTAACTCAGAATTCTTAAGGTTAGGCATTAACTCTGAATGGTTAAGGTAAGGGTTAAGGTTTGGGATAAAACAAAAATATTTTAAAAACGAATTTCTATCGCTGGATTCCAACATGCAACCTTTGGAATCAGAGGATCCTTACTCCTGTCCGTCATCCCCGTTCCACAACGCCCTAGAAAAACCGAAACCTACTTGAAGGTAACAGTGCTCATTGTTGCCCCTAGTGGACGGTTTCCATGACATCTCCCGACGTCCTCAGACGTGTATGGACGTCTAACACTGATTTGTTTCACGGGTGACCTGTCTGGCCATAAAATAGTAGAACTAGCTCACCGCTTTTACACTATGATTTCACTATTAGATGTGCAATGTTTCTTTTGAAAAAAACATGTTTTATTAGGCCTAGATTCAATCAGATCAAGCGTTAACCTGCGATAGCAGACACCCAGCATAGCGGATGTTTGGCGATGTCAGCGGTGGAACTGTGCTGGAGCCATCAAATCGGTGAGCAGCTGCTCTAGCGATCATTCTCGCTAAGCCACACCTGCCCCACTACTGTGCTCCCCACTACTACGCTCCAATTGTAAAATCATTCAACAAAAATAATGAGGATTTCTTTCATCCTAATCAAGGTGTAGATGACTTCTCACATTCCAGTGTTCAAATTTGGAAGTAAGGCTGCATGAGATTTCTCTTAATGCGACTCAGTGCAGCCAATGGCAATCTCCGCTTGTGGGATTTGACAGCTCTAAAGCAGTTCCACCTCCAACATCAGCTATGCGGATATCGGCTAAAGCGGATATTATTGAAAACTAGAGTTTAGTTCACATTACAGGGTTGACCTTAAAATGCGGGACAGACTTAAATGACTCACTGATCATCTGAAATAACCTAAATAATAATCTTCAGAAATGACTTTGTCAAAGCAACAAAATAACTAGTGCTTTACAATGATGGAGACACTTTACAATGTGGGGATTAAATGGGTTAAAATCTTCCTAGAAGTGACACAGGGTTGACGGAGGGCACTTTAGCAAGCCTTTGTTCATATAACAAATCTGATTAATTAAAATGCTCTGTGGTCTATATTAAAGGGGACTTCAGTTAATATAACAGGTTTCTAAAATAAAATATTGGTGCATGGTTTCTACTTAAAATATCAAAAGGGACGCAAAAGGCACTCTTTTCGAGGAACAGACCCAAATAAATAACCGACTGGATAGACGAACGTGTCAGTCGCTTCCAAGATTTGTAATAACGACAATAAAACAAAGGACAGGATAAACTAAGGGGGGTTAAACCCGTTTACAAAAAGATTATGGCATTTCACCAATTTCACTTCCAAATATTATTTTTTTTTACATAAAAAAAAAAGAGTTAAAATGCACAAAGAACATTTGCTTAGAACCGTAAAGTTTCAGTTTTGATAATGCACGACATTTCTTGGTGTATATATAAGCTGTATATATAAATATTTATATTTATTCTGCTAGAATAAATACCTCCCAACTATCTAAAGTATTAGGCCTATGTACGATAATTTATTTGATCACATCGGCTGCTGATATCATCAAATCGCACTTTTAATAAATACACTATAAATCCACACTTGGTCCAATGCTAAAGCCCCCGTCCCCCTTAAAACATATAAGCATAATTTAATTTATAAAATAAGAAACATGAATTAAAATACAAATAATACTGGAGTGGATGAGAGGGTCTTGACTGAGGAGGCTTGGCACACACGTTGATCACTTCATCTCTGCTACTCATGAAAGAAGATTAAACAGTTTGGTGCAATAATCTGAAATTCACATTGGCGAAATCTAAATACAATAAAGCAATCAATTAAAGCCGCCCTTGGGCCGAAAGCTTGAGAAAAAGATGCTATCTACTTCTAATAATAAGTCTATAATAGTATTATTTGCTACAGTAGGATAGTAGTAATTATGCTGCCAGTACTTTATATAGTGAGTATACAGCCTATACAATTTTCTGGAAAAGATGGCGCACAGTAGGCATCAATGGTGTCTATAATACAACTTTTTCTTCGCAATGCTTAAAATGCTCTTTACAAGTTACCGAAGTGCTTCCGTTACATCAATTAAAAATATTACAAAATGTTTATGAGATAATATATTTATACGTAATAAGCTAAAACAATTCCCTATTATCCATAATTCTTCGGTGACAGGCTAGCCTACATTCGATTGCAAAGCAATGACTAGGCCTGACGTTTCATCGTGCCATGACGTTTCTTCTGAATGTCAAAATGAAGATTAGTAGACTATACTTATTTCACCACTGTATCAAATAAATTCATATTCCAATTCTTGATTTATTAATTTAGGCTACCCCTGCACTCTCCAGACCACCAACGCGATTTTTCTCGTGCATGCTCAAAAACCTATTTTGATAGGGTTTATAGGCTAGCCTACCTCCAAGCGATAGCAACGGTGCACCTGCCGTGGAACCTTAATATGTAAATGTGACTTCTCTTTTGAAACATATTGTCATTGTTTACAATATTGTCAGACAGTGTCATCGGCAAACATAGCCTAGGCCCTCCGTTGAGCCAATACCCACAGCTTTTGGTTTAATTGAAATTAAGTAATCGTTCATAAGGCATTGCCCAAACAAAGAGAGCAGGCCTACAGGTTGATTGTGGTCATGGGGGCCTTTTCCATCGTCCGGTACGCTGTTGCAACACGATTCGATGCCTTTGGTAGTTTGCAGCACTGGCCCGTAGCTTAATACAGCTGCCATTTGTCTTGCGAAGAGCTGGGATTCCACTTCTGTAAGTGTTTCGCCTGAGAAAGGAATATACCACAATTGTCCAACATTCTGAAACCGTCGAACAGTGTTTGCTACAAAAATACTCCGGTGAATAATTTCCATCCATCTTGTTTCTTTCTTGTTGCCCTCGCCGTGACATGAAAGTTGAGATCATAGCTTTTCATTTTGTTGAATTGGGTTAACAAGCACGGACTCCACACAAGCTCATTTGCTTCACTTACATCTCCGGTGCGTTAGCTGGAACGGTTCAGGACCCGGGCCCTCACTCTAAGCGCTGAACCCCTTTACTGACCTCTCCAAATCTCTCTCATGTTATTGAGCCAGTGATGGCGGAATGCATCAAGTGCCCCATTGATAGCAAATATGCCATCCCTCTACTCCAAGACGTTCGGGATCTTTTCAAATATAACCTCAAAAGAGTTGCTTGCGTTTTTTGTTTATTATCTCAAAATGTTTGATATGCAAGTAGGCTGTGCGTTTATGGAGGATAGAGAGGTGATGCAAAATTATAGAGCTAGTAAATAGCACAACGTTAACACAATTCAAAGATCGTTCAGAATTCACACTATAGTTAGTTACTGAAGGCCACAGTCACCTCAAGAGAATCGGTCAATGCTGGAAAGCAAAAAAATATGATTTGACGTCCAAACATAGGCCTATATCATTAAGGGTGATTGTTCTGATTAGTGCTCGAGTGTCTCCTATGTTCTTTCCCAATCAAAATGTCTGTCGTGCTTTGTACTATATCAGTTATGGTGCACATGTTGATCTGATTACAAGTGATATTGGATTTACGAGCTAGTGCAAAACAGTATGTAGTCTAAATGGAACATTACTTGGACTTGATTAATAATATGAAACTTATTCAACGAAAGTTATGTCTATAGATATTTCTATAATGATGTAGCCTAATAATGTAATAACACGCAAATAAATTCCTATAGGCTACGATTTTGACCTATTTTGGGTTTGTCTTATGCTTCCTAGGATATATATATATATATATATATATGATGATGTAACATGTGAAGAAGCACCGTAATTATCCTGTTTTCCATAGCTACACCAACGATTAGGTTATGGAACACCAATCTATCATAACCATTTGAGTCTAATTTTACCGGTTGAATTAACATTGATCAGGTATTCATTCAAAAGTTACAGTAAATGAAAACATCATTAAGACAAATACAAGTTACCTGCAATAAGCTGGAATTCAACAGACCCGAGCTGGAAAGATTCCCTTTTCATGCTATATACCAGCACAAGCGATAGTGTACATAAAATCGAAGAACATTTTGTGAATATAGGCCTATGTATTTATGGTCCCGAGACATGCAAGTTTCAATAGAAAGACCGAAGTCATTGCTATTTTTGTTATCGAATGCTTCCCCATGCAGTCATGATAATGGGAACGTAGTTGGAATGGAAGAAATTTGAGTGCAGGAGCCCATAACCATACCCTTTGAAAGGTCCACGAGGTTGAGCGGTTTGGTTATTTGCATGGGGCTACATCCAGGAAAAAGACCGAAAAGAGCCATCCACCACAATACAATTCGGTTATTATGAATTATATGGCTCATTCAACAGATGCATTATGGAAAGCAGACAACTAAGATTTTATCCGATCTGAACATATTTTAACAATGAGCATTATAGCCGATGCTACAATTGTGCTAGGCTGAAAACTTTGATGTAGCCTAGGCCTAACAAAAATTAAAGAGCAAAATGGTATCCCAATTAAATAGTTGATAAATTAGGCTATAGCCAATCAGAATTTTAAAAAGTGGTCTGCAGAAAAAATGCCTAAACCTACATCTTGACTAAGCAAGATCGCCTATCATACAGAATCAAGACCGAGACAAGGCCATTTATCAAGAAAATACGTTTTATATGATTTGATTACCATACTTGGCCTAAAATCTGAAAAATTCTCATTCACAAAACAATTCTTAAATTCAAAAAAAAAAAAAAAAGTTTCAACATGCATCAGTGTGTGGGCTGCACACATGTCATTCCCTGGCCTTGCCATCTCTTTCTGCCACAGGGACTTTAGCATATAGACTACCGCTATCTGCAAGGATAAGAAATTATATCAAGTATAATTCATTTAAAACAGATTGAAATGATCTTTTGTCACGGAAATCAATTCACCTGTTGTCAAGTTAATACCTCTCAAACATTCGAGGTAGCCTAAAATGATTTAGACAGTTTTATAGTAACTTAAATCGCGAAATCACCGTAAGGCCTACATTTTTTAATTGTTCAGATTAGCCTGCATGCGGCTCGCATAGCCTACCTCTGAAGCATTGGATGAGCAGGTGAACTCGTTTCTCACTGGGCACAGACGTCAGTTTAAATACCGTTTTTGGTTGAGCTGTCAACTTATATTAATTCAATGTGAAATCAACAAATGTCACCATGTCATTGGATTTAGGTTAAAAGTTCGGTAAAAAATAAATATTCGCTTATGTTGACAACTTTTTAGAAGTCCAATAACTTCTCCATCTTCATTCAAGGTCACACACATTTTGTTGTTTAAATGACATGGAAGCAACGTTGATTCAACCAGCCTTTGTCCGGTGGTCTACCAGAGATAAATGACCATTATAGATCAAAGTAAATGGCAACAATGAGTTATTAACTCAATTAGCATGCTACTGGCGATCCATCTTTTTGATTTTAAAATAGATAAGGACTTAATACACATTTAATTGTCTTTGATGAATCTCGTTCACATCAAGGACTGAACATTGATTTGAATCCATGCCATCTTTGCGGTGTAGGACATTGTGCCATAGGCTACTCTATCCGTTCCCATGTCCACAATTAAATAGGCCTAATTGGAAAGTACCAGGATGACTGCACAAGTAAGCAAAAGGGGAATTTTTGTCTTCCAATGAGTGACCCATTAAACGCGATTAATAACATGGGGTTGGTTATTTTCACATCTAAATATGATTTGAATAAAGTATTATTTTAATACTAATCCATTGTATTGTCTGATTACATTTTGTAAAGAAGCAAAAATTATATAATTTTTATGATCGTTATTGTATGGGGTAATGCAAGCCTACCAATTTGTCATTGGAAAAATAAATATAATCACACCCTTAAACGCAAAATGAGCAGAATGTGACAGGTTGGATGGTGAAAGAAAGTCTTCATTGTGGTGCCTGATTCGGTCTCTGATTCGGTCTCTCGTGTCTGTTCGAAGAGCTCTCGAGTTTAGAAAAAGGTTGCTATTTTATTTTTTGGCTGGAGCAACAGCTTTACCCGAATGCACCTAAACTATAGCCCATTGCCTCACTTGAAATCCGACCAAAGAATCAAAAAATATATACTTTTTGAATTAGTTCCATATCACAGGTATTTATTAAGTTGACGTTTAAACCATCTAAATGGCATCTTGCTTATCTTAACTCAAAAGTAAAATGTTCCTAAATTACCCGGTTAAAATGTCAATGCCCATTGTTGGCTTGTTTGGCTCGTTGCTCCGCCCCTCGTGTTTGTCGTAAACCTGGCGCCTGGCTAGAGTCAAGACAAGAGCGCCCAAGGCTCCCCTCCTTCTCCAAGGCGACCCATTAGAAATCTCAGACGGACTCACAAGTACTCTTGTAGGTGTCCTGCAATAGAGACACTACGGTCGGACTTGTTCCGCGTTCAGCCAAATTCACCTGCGGGCTAAACCATGTCCTTGAGCCCAAAGCACTCAACTCCTTTCTCAGTGACAGATATTTTAAGCCCGATCGAGGAGACCTACAGAAAGTTTGGAGGCATGGACAGTACAGGGAACCTCGCGTCTTCGCTGGGCGCATACCGACAAACTCAGGTGTCTCAACCAGGCATCCAGCAGCATTCCATGTGCCATAACACCGGGGTGGCGAGCACCTATCACATGCCACACAGCGTCTCCCAATTTTCCAGTGCCATTGGAGGCTACTGTAATGGGAGCATCGGGAATATGGGAGACCTCCCGTCTTACCAAGACACAATGAGAAACGGCGCAGCAGCAACTGCATGGTATAGCGCAAACACCGAACCCCGCTACCCAACAAGTAAGTTGAATAAGTAGCCTATGATGTTACTTTTAAGAAATGCAATTCGTTTTGAATAACTTAAATGTATACCACAACTTGAAATGGTGGATAATTGCATTGCGCACCACGATTAAATTCAAATAATTCTAACCGGTGTCTAATATTCATTTATTTAACTCTGTTCCATTAAAGTTTCTAGATTCATGGGGGCTTCCACAGGGATGAACATGACCGGGATGGGGACGTTGGCAGGGATGGATCCTACCAAATCCATGGTCACCTTACACTCTGCGCCCAGGAGAAAACGACGGGTGTTGTTCTCTCAGGCCCAGGTGTACGAGCTGGAGAGGCGCTTTAAGCAGCAGAAATACCTGTCGGCACCCGAGAGAGAACACCTGGCAAGCATGATCCACCTGACGCCGACCCAGGTAAAAATTTGGTTTCAGAACCACAGGTACAAAATGAAACGCCAAGCAAAGGACAAAGCGAACCAGCAGATTCAACAGGAGAACGGCAGTGTGTGCCCACAGCAACAGTCACCGAGGCGGGTAGCAGTCCCGGTTCTCGTGAAGGATGGCAAACCATGCCAGAACGGGTCAAGCATACCGACGTCTGGGCATCAGCAGGTGCAGCAGCAGCAGAACGTGTCCGGTGGTGCGATGACGGCATCGGGCAGTGCGGTGGTCAATCACCATAACCAGCAGGTGAATAATCCGTTATCATCCGAAGAACTGGAGGAAATGTCCCCCAGTTCCCCTATTCTACACAGCCAGATAAACATGGCTCAGACTGACGCGGGTCTCATCGAGTACACCAATAACATGGTCAGTTCAAACCTGCTTTATGGCAGAACTTGGTAAAAGGGAGAAACCTGCCATTTTACATTTTCATTCTGGAGAACACGTGAAGTGGATTTTAAGACGAACAAAAACATCGGGAAGGACAGTGGTCGTTGGTGACATGGACAACAGAAGCACCATACTTCCTTGACATTTGAGAGGTGCATAGACCACCTATTTTTAAGAAAGTCGACCGTGCGTGTTTTACTTTTGATGAAGAGTATTTGATCAAAATTAGACTCCAAGCACTCGGTGACGGTGTTAAGGGAGTGAAGTTTTATTTGTATGGAATTAAATTCTTTAAAAGGACACATTGAGGGTATCAGGCCAAAGTATTGTAATATTTCGATTAATGAACCTGAACTGTATATATAGTTAACACATTTCATGTGACAGTGATTGTTTTTAAACGAAACATTTGTTCGATCATTTTTTGTAAATTACAAATGTGATTGATGCATAGCATACATAAAAACAAATCACAATCCAGTTTAACTAACAATAAATCGCTTGACATGTAAGCATATCAATTTTGATGAAGACGTTGGCCTAATGCAATTACATTTGTTATTAGTTCTTATCACCCAATTATTGAACGAAAAAGAGTCAACAAATATAAATTCCAATATTTCTTGCCGTTACAAGCAGGCCTGGTTAAGTAAACATATTTAAGCACGTAGTCTATAGCATGATAAAGTCCTAAAATGCAAGACTATTTGCAGGATATTTAAAATTGGACTGCGACTGATTTGGGCAAACAATGTAAGACAAAGATGAAAGGCGAGAATTTCCAAACTACTGTAACAACTGAGCTCAATTGTTTTTTTCAAATTTTCAATAAATATAATTTGTTATTCGTGGGCTCTTTGATTTGAACATTTGAAATATAAGCAAGCAAAAATGCTAACTATTAGTGATAAATTTGCCTACTTTATAATAATAGGGTCCGCATTAAATAAAGGGGCTTCTGTACCTGTGAAACTGGGAAAGACTGATTTATTAAAACCGGTAGGAAATGAAATATGTTTTTTGATTAGGCTATGTAATTATGTCTCAAACAAAGCCGCTATGGAGCTTAGCAACTGCTAAGGAATTTTGAATTGACAAAAAAAACAAAAAAATATTCGAAAATAATTAAACTATTGTCTAAAGATTTGCCATGTTCATGATTTAGGAATATTTAGTTTACATTTTTCAATGAATGCTTCACATCAGAAAGCTTATGGCGATTGTGAGAATTGATAGAGGAATTATGATTTGAAAAATGTAAGGTTTGTGATGCAAATAGCTGAATAGTTTAAATTTGGCCATTTATGAAAATTTGAAATAAAATATGAAGGTAATCTAAATTAGAGGGGTCAATATCAACGTTACAAACAAACTGACAATGACACAATTGTCTTGACTCACTTGTATTTCACAAGTTGTACAGGCATTACTCTTAAAAATTCAGTACATAAGAACATTATTGGTATTATTAAAAGAAAACATCTTATAAGTAAAACAGCCTGAAAGACAAATATAGCGAAAAAAAAAAAATCATATTCGCCTTCTGCCCATCTAAGTCTAAATTTAACTCCAATTGTATCTTCTTGCTGGGGGTGGCAAGGGGTAACTCCGTCCAGAGCTGTATCCCTGTAAAACACAGAAAGGACCAAACCGGTCAGAAGGGCTGCACAGTAAATAAAAGCATAAAGAGCAAAGACGGCAGACATTAGTGGAGTATAGTATGCATAAATTATCTGGAGGTGTCCTCCTTGTCAGGTGGACATGGTCAAAGTCATGTAGTTACCGGTTGTCCTCCACGGTCGTCTCTGCGGTCTCCTCTACGGTCATCCTGACCACGTTGCTGGTGGTAGCCCCCCTGACCCTGCCCCCCTCCATGGCCTCCTCTCTGCAGGTTCTGCTGGTAGGCAGCTCCCTGGGACTGCATCGACCGGTCCCAGCCGTGCCCACCACCACTACTATACTGCTGCCTGTGGGGGAACAAACATTACAATGAATTGTTATTTTGGATTTTAAAATTTATGGACTGTATTCCTACATTGCAATTCGGTTCTTAACTGCCATGTTGTAGAAGATTACTAAAACTACATCACTGCCAATTTGCCTTTGATTCTAAAACGATGCAGATTAGTTCAACATGAAGTTAAAACATCTAGCTAATGAATAGGGCCGGAGAGATACCAGTATCGCAATATTTTTTCAATGGCAAAAATTAAAACACGAAGACTAAAATCTTTGGTCCTTTAAAAACCTACTGTATGTAAAATATGGTGTTCCATAGTTTGGAAAATAAATACATGTGACTGGATGACAACATAACGTTGGTTTCCAACAAAAGTTCAACCCACTTCGTGTTGTTTCCGTGTCGCGATCCTGGTATCGTCCCGGCCCTACTCAAATAAACAAATCAGATTTTGTATTGAATTCCAAAGAAAGTTCAGTCTTTCCTCCTAATTGACAGCTACAAAACACATTTGCCATGCTGGACAATTTGGGCTTTAGGCCTGCATTTGTCCTACCCATTTACTCGGTCTAAATATGTCAGAGCACCAGACCAGGAGCAAAAAGAAAATATATATGTTTCAAGTTCTATTGATGCAGCCTTCAAATTGACCGTGGTGACCTAGCAACATCCCTGCTAATTGGTATAGACCTGGAGATTGAATTCATAACAGAATTTAAAAAAAAAAAGGGCCACCAATTTCACATGATTGAGAGTATAAGAATATTAAATTCATGCCAGAGTATGAAATAAACCATACATTTAAACGTGGCTTGAATCATGAACTGCATTCATCCCTGAAATGAGGACACCACATTTCCTGTGTGTGATGAGCACACAGTGGCTCTCCATGAATAACAACTCAGCAATGTGTCCATCCATAAGCCAAGCCACCGCATCAAGGTCTCATCTCATTCACTACAATAGGCCAAGGGAAAAAGTAGAAACCGTCGTAGAGGGGGCCCATCCCTCATTATTGAACCATGTCACATTCTTCCCCAATGCCAGACTTAACTGAGCACTGGAATCTGTAATCCCTCCTCAAAGTTCCTTATGAGTTGCATTTCGGGTCCCGTTCGTATAAGTAGTTAAAAGAAACTGTTTTCAATTCGCCCACTAATAACTAGTGACCTAAGGTGACAGAGAGCCACAATAGGCCTGGTAGGCCTGAAAAGTTGAACCAAAGAAGCTGATTAGTCTTTCAAGAGGTCTGGAGCCAGAAACAATGGCGGGTCTGTGCGGACACAGTGGCTGTGGTGCAGAAATGTTACCGCTGGAACAGTATTAGTGATGCCTCATTAAGTTGGCCAAACCTCAAGAGAAATTTGTTTAGCACTCCCAAATTCTTAATTCATCTCTAAGCCCCCCCATGGTGCAACCCAGTGGGCTCAACTAATATAGGAAGGCCTGTCATCTACCTGGACATTAAGTGTGACTCCGTAGTCACCACTAAACCACTGGAATATTTTCTACTAACCACATACAGTAGCTGTCAAAAGTTTGGACACACCTACACATTCAAGGGTTTTTCTTTATTCTTACCATTTTCTACAAAGTAGAATAATAGTGAATACATCAAAACTATGAAACACAATTGGACTCATGTAGTAACCAAAAAAAAGTGTTAAAAAAAATCAAAATACATTTTATATTTGATGTTCTTCAAAGTAGCCATCCTTTGCCTTGACAGTTTTGCACTCTTGGCATTCTCTCAACCAGCTTCACCTGGAATGCTTTTCCAACAGTCTTGAAGGAGTTCCCACATATGCTGGCTGCTTTTCCTTCACTCTGCGGTCCAACTCATCCCAAACCATCTCAATTGGGATGAGGTCAGGTGATTGTGGAGGCCAGGTCATCTCATGCAGCACTCCATCACTCTCCTTCTTGGTCAAATAGCCTATACACAGCCTGGAGGTGTGTTTTGGGTCATTGTTCTGTTGTAAAATTAAATGACAGTCCCACTAAGCGCAAACCAGATGGGATGGCATATCGCTGCAGAATGCTGTGGTAGCCATGCTGGTTAAGTGTGCCTTGATTTCTAAGTAAATCACTGAGTGTCACCAGCAAAGCACCTCCTCCTCCATGCGTCACAGTGGGAACCATACATGCGGAGAGCATCCATTCACCTACTGTGTCACAAAGCCACGGCAGTTGGAACCAAAAATCTAATTTGGACTCATCAGACCAAAGGACAGATGTCCACCGGTCTAATGTCCATTGCTCGTGTTTCTTGGCCCAAGCAAGTCTCTTCTTCTTATTGGTGTCCTTCAGTAGTGGTTTCATTGCAGCAATTCGACCATAAAGGCCTGATTCAGTCTTCTCTGAACAGTCGATGTTGAGATGTCTGTTACTTGAACTCTGAAGCATTTAATTTGGGCTGCAATTTCTGAGGCTGGTAACTAAAGAACTTATACTCTGCAGCAGAGGTAACTCTGGGTCTTACTTTCCTGTGGCGGTCCTCATGAGAGCCAGTTTCATCATTACGCTTGATGGTTTTTGCGACTGCACTTCAAGAAACTTTCAAAGTTGACTGACCTTGAGGTCTTAAACTAAATGGACTGTCGTTTCTCTTTGCTTATTTGAGCTGTTCTTGCCATAATATAAACTTGGTCTTTTACCAAATAGGGCTCTCTTCTGTATACCTCGATAGGCTCAAAACGCATTGAGGAAAGAAAATCCACAAATTAACTTTGAACAAGGCACACCTGTTAATTGAAATGCATTCCAGGTGACTACCTCATGAAGCTGGTTTTGAGAATGCCAAGTGTGCAAAGCTGTCATTAAGGCAAAGGGTGGCTACTTTGAAGAATCTCAAATATATTTTGATTTGTTTAACACTTTTTTGGTTACTACACGATTCCATGTGTGTTATTCCTAGTTGATGTCTTTATTATTCTACAATGTAGAAAAAAGTAAAAATAAAAACCCTCGACTGAGTAGGTGTCCAAACTTTTGACTGGTACTGTATATTACACTAAACCTCATATGTAATAATAAAAAAATAAAAAAAAGTACTACCATGGTTAATTTCCTACGCTGCAGTGGGGGCTTTGGAGAAATACTACAACATCAGTTTGTAAAGTGTATATATAAATGCCACTGCCCAGGATGAAAGGCCTTGTGAATACACGCCTATGTATTAAAAGCAGACAATGCCGTAGACTCACCTTGGATATTGCTGTACAGGGTTAGGGTTGAATGGGGGAGGTGCCCCTAGAAGACCCTGCTGCCTGGAATCTGTGACAAAAGAGAGACATTCAGAAAGTGGTTCTGGGGAACCAATGTCCCTAACACGCTACTAACCTATCGAGAGCGACACACCCTTTTAAAAACAGCAATACTTAAGGTGTACCTACCTAAGAATTTGGTTCTGATGAGTTGCCATCAGTGTCACTTTTATACACCTCAGTACATATTGCATAGATAAAACCAGCTAGGAGACTTCTGTTTAGTGAAAATGCTAGTTTGACACAGTGAGATTCCAAGGAATCCATTCCAAAGCAATCCCTTCGAGTGAAAGTTAAATCTGTTGCATGCAATGTTTGCGAATCAAAACGGAAATTCAGGTTTAGCATACAACAGACTGTGTGTAAAAAATGTATTAAAGTTAATTAACCCAGTTCACTTCAGCCTTAACCTCAATATGAAACCCATAGATTTCAATCTAAAAACAGATCAAAAGAAAGTCACAAAGATAAAATTAAGTCCATTCAAGCACTAAACCACAATAGGATTTGAGGTGGGGGGAAAAGAGAGAAAAAATGCTGCATTTGCATTTCTTGTCTCCAGCAAAATGAAATAAGCATTCAGCGGGCAGCATTGTGGAT
Source organism: Salvelinus namaycush (assembly GCF_016432855.1). Lineage (NCBI taxonomy): Eukaryota > Metazoa > Chordata > Actinopteri > Salmoniformes > Salmonidae > Salvelinus > Salvelinus namaycush. The sequence continues at coordinate 6,227,947 of NC_052330.1, forward strand.
GACTCAAGTACCCCTGGTTCCATCGCGGCGAGCCCCTTCACAAAGCCACACTTTTTAAAAAGTAGCGAGAGCGGCTTCTTCCAGATCCGCTGTTGCCAAGGCAATGACCAGCTGCAAGCCCTGGACTTGTTTGTTTATAGGGGCAGGCCTGGTGAGTGGCTGAGACGGGAGGAGAGGGGGCGGGGTGAAATGAAAAGAACTTCAGCAAAGAAAAGCCAGTCATTTACAAACCTGGATTGGAGGTTGGTGTTAAAAATGTTTGATAGGAGGGGATAGGATATCTGTGGAAATAAGCGTTTGGCCGGCTGGCACAACGAACGTTTCACTTTGAGGCCAATGCGCAATGTTATGGGGAGAGAGTTTAATGTGGTCTGAGATGGCCAAGAGAATATGGACTGGTTAGTCTGACTTGCGGGGTGGAGTAAAATTGACCACAAAGATGTTTGTCAAGTGATTGAAAATTCTACAGATAAGAACTACGTACAATTGAAACATACTAACAACGCATAACGGTTTGTCCAAACAAAGTGATTAGGTTGGATCTGTGGACTTGTAAATCTTGACAGTTAATAATCTTGTGGACCAACAACCTTATTGAGGACCACCCACTCTGGCCCCAATTATACTCCGGTAACATTGTCATCCGTCTTCTGTCCTGATGACCGGCAGTCAGTCAAAGGAGGAAATTACAATTTAGACACCTGTCCATCTCCTTAATTAACAAAGATCTAAAACTCTAGAGCTCCAAGCCATGTGACACAAAAGACAAAACGATTATGCCTAAAATCCCCCAGTACACTTCACATTCCCTGTATTAACCCAAGGGATAAAAACTAGCTCAAACCGACTCCCTTTTTCTTCCAACAGTTGGTAATGTTCGATGCCTAGACCTTTCGGCCTGAAACTAGAATCAACTGAATTCCATGAGAATGCCTTAAAAGTGCAACTTCTAATAATGCAGTGACAAAGTTGCTAGTACAACGTGACTGGACGTCAGAAGACTAATGGCCACCGGCGGTGTCTCTCCGTTGGGTCATTACACAGCAGCTGTTTTCATTAGGCCCAACAAAACCCCGCAGCATGTTTCAGAAGCAGCCGGTTGACACATCACCGCAGGAGGTAGTGGCACGCTGAAAGGGGAAGTTAACTTTGGTTTCAACCCTCTCCAGTCTACCACACATCCAATCAAATGGGATCGTCCCAGAAGGCTTTTATCAGAGGGGCCAGTGTGTCCAGAAGCACTCGACAATCTCATTACCACCCGCAGTCTCCCAGTGCAGCCAGCACCACTAATCAGTAAACAGCGACACAGGAGCCACCCCCAACGCAACACAAAAGGCCCCAACCTGACCAGGGTGATTACTGACAACCTAGTGGATCCTCCCTGAGAGAGACAGTTCACAGCAACAAAAGCCTTTGAGCGCTGAGCTACCTACTGTCCCAGAGTTGTCACATTTTGTAGTCTCGTCTCAATAACTTGTCTGGCTAATTGTGCTGTTGGGACCGATGTCGTCTCACACCATATATAGACTAGTTCATCTGTGCATCCTTTTATAAATTGGTTGACTAAAACTGCTAGATTCTCTTATGGATGGAATGGGAATATATACACACACACACATTTACAATTATTTGATGTAATTTTCCCTCTTACTGACTTAAAGCTGCAATGTCACTTTTGGGGCAATCCGACCAAATTCAAATAGAAAATGTGAGTTATGGATTTAATTCTCATTGAAAACAAGTTATAGATCTGTCACTCATTGAAAGACTAAAAAGAGGCAGATCTGTTTTCTACGTGCGCCATCTCCATGTTTCCCGTTCTTAAGTTCAAATGGAGTCTTTTGTACACCAGCTTCAAACAGCAAAAAAAAAAAAAAAAAGTTATTGAAAAAATATTTGTGTCGTTGGTTATTCAAGACAAGCGTCAAAGGGACAGTATACTAAAATTAAGCAGTTACATTTTATTATTCCTTGTATCGAGTTGTATCGTCAGGATTAGAAGGCCATGAATTTAAAAATCCCACCATTACATAAAGTGACAATTTGAAGAGAAACAGGCCCACAATCACAGATGGGCCAGCGTATTAACCCTGATTGCCTTAATCAAAATAACTAATATAGAAAGAAAGAGGATGAAGTCCGTCCTACGCTGCTAATTGGCAAGTTTACCATCAGGGATGAACAGCAGAGGCCAAGGGAGGCTGCCGCAATCCGAAGAAACCAAAAGCCTTATTTGCATCAAGTGCCACTGGAATAGCCTCTGCTCCCCCACAAGCTATCAGCAGCCAGATGAGATTATTCATCAACTTGCAAATGGGAACATCAAAGTCAAATTGGAGAACTGAGCCGGCGTCCCAAATGGCTCACTATTCCCTGTATAGCGTACTACCTTTGAGCAGAGCCCTGCTATCAGAGGAGCATGGGGCTGAGACCGGGGCCTGGGGACAACCAGGAGCCTCTGATTAGGGGCTAGGAGACCGAGAGAGAACGGCCCCCTCCAGATTACGCCATTCCAACTCCCCAGTGTTGAACAAAAGGGCCATTTAATTGTATAATATATAGTTATTTTTATTCTTAGAAGAGGTACAATATGTCAGCCGAGGACAAAGGAAGTAAAATGTAGCAGCAAGTAAGAAAGTTAAAAAAAACGGCTTTTCAGATCTGAGATTACTGTCCATCTTCGCTAGCTTTTCTATCTTCTATTTCAGATAGTTACTACTCGACACCTGCATTGATCACGTAAAGACTTTTATTATTTAAAAAAAAATGGGAGATGCAGTGATTGCGTTTGTCTAAGGCCTGACTGTGTGTGTGTGTAAGAGGACTTACGTGAGAAGTGACCACCACCACTGTGGGGGGGCCTGCTGTAGTTCCCCTGGTGGTAGTTGCCAGGGGGTGGAGCGTTGCTGTACTGCCCACCTCCCTGCTGCTGTCGGTTAATGCTGTGACTGAAAACATGCAGCGTAAGTCACAGATATTAAATCATCAGCTATAGGCTGTTCCTTAAGCCCCAGCTGCCAGTCAAATAGCTGACTACTGACCCTAATGTGGCCGGCTACTTCATTGAGTAACGCATCAGATGCCTACACATACATTTTTATATATTATAGCTGCTAATACTAACCATTTGCTGTCACATCAACACAAGCAAACTGGGAGAAAAAAAACTAATTTATGCCAGGTTTTCTTAATTACCAGTCTCTGAACACCTGCCCATTTGGCCCCATCAAGGAAAATAACTGTTTAAATTACAGAATTAAGGATTTGGTGGACAAAAACATTTCTGAATATATCATGTTTCTTTGGCAGCATGCATAATTCATTCCTGAACATGCTACAGTCCAGAATCAGCCAGATGTTCAATTACCCAGGTTCCTTAAAGAGGCAATCCGGGATTGGTACATCCATTTTTGGACTTTCCATGAGCTTGGTTCAACTGTATTTACTTTGTAAACAACGTAACAGTAAACAAACAGCCTTCTGTGAATGTCTGACTAAGTTAAAGAGCTTAGATATCATATATCAAAGGGTGACCATTGAAGGGATATCATACAAGTTGGCCTGGCTGCAAGTCTAAAATGGTCAATGCTGTCTAGTCTGAAGAGACGTGCACGTACCCCAGGGCCCTGAAGGCTGACTGGTCCAGATGGACCTGCTGCCGGTTGGAGTTGAAGCCCAGTTGGGGCCTCCAGTTACCCCTACCACGGTTACCCCTCTCCCAGTCTCCAGGCTTCAGCACCTTGGCAGGAATCCTGAGAGACAAGGAGCCATTTTATTTTCCCCCCACAAAACAGTAACAAACAGAACAGAAAACACCACACTGTCATAAAGAGCTCCATGATCCACCAAAAATGAAAAAGACAATGAATACACTATGACTTTGTCAAAGGGGACAGGGAGACATGAGTGATGAATGACAAATATACTGGATTGCGTTCTTTAAAATCACAGACGCGGTGTACAAATTCAATTGAGATCCATTTTAAGGTGTAGCAATAGGTATTTTGATAACATAAGATAAATAACATTGCTTAAAGAACAATGTATCTAAGCACATACAGAAGGTGTAAGATAATATACAGCTCTGACTCAATGGGAACATGTTAATGATAAAACAATGCATTATAATAACTTACTTTGCTCCATGAAGAATGACAGCCTTGAACACAAAGGTCTCTCCAAACTGTGGGTCCTTATATTTCACTCTGCCGAGACAAAAAAGGAATTTACAACAATTCATTTGATGAATAATTGAATTTGAGAGTTTCAAAAAATATATAAACAGTACTTGAGCAGTATTAAGCCTTAGTGAAGACGGAACAAATAATATTTTACAATAACATCCTGGTTAATTCAGATGGATTCCCTTAAAAGTTTCCATTTCGGTAAAACTCCAGGCAAAGCAGACTCCAAGCCTTGCATTGGCAAAGAATTTAATAACCATCCTGTTCCAAGGAGAAATGGCGAGCCAAGGCATTTTAAATCGATCATCAATTCCGTTTTTTGACATGAGCCTTGCTCTACTTCCAGTGTGAATGAGGGAGGCCATGTCCCAAAAGGCACCCGAATCCCTATATCTGGTCTAAAGTAGTGGACTACATATGGAATAGGGTGCCATTTGGGACGCAAACCCACTGAGAATAAGGGAGTCTCAGCTCCTTAGAAGCTGACCCCCAGAGGGCCGAGCAGGTCGTTACATCCAAGGACTTTTTTTTAATCGTGCGGCAAATGAGCATTTGAAGTCGACCACTGAAGAAGGAAAACTTGAAATTTGTTCCAGACAGAAGATGATGACCTTAAATTTCTCCTCCTGGTCGAGGTCAATCACATAACGTAAAGCAGTAATGTGAACTTACAACTATCGCTCTGAGGATTGTTAACTGGCCCTTCAGGTGAACATTTGTAGGAAATTCAGTCTTTGTACAAACGTGCACGTGTCCCAACTGTGAAGACCAACTGGTGTGACTAAGGTAAAAGACCACCCTTACCCAATGGCACTGTTCTGTGCAATGTCCCGTAGCATGGGGATGGGAGACTCCACTGGCCTAAGAACAAAAGCGGTTTCACATAGGTTAGCCATGATTCTCTCCAGAGAAGGATGAATAATGTATCGAAAAGTGTTGAGAAAATAGATGTTCCTTACTTATCTGGTAGGATAGGGTCTCCGTCAAGATTTAATATACCTTGAATTCCATGGCATAGTTCAGCTGGCATCTCGGTGCCCTGAGGTAAAACGGACATAATATTACTTCAAGTTCATTTTAATGTAATGGTTTATGTATTTAGCCAGGATAGTCCAGTCAGTAATTGCCACTGTTTTCAAGGGAGTTCTTAATACTTCTACTACATAAATAAACTCAGTCAACTGTGGTTTTGTCAGCAAACTTAAACATGTGTAAATATTTGTATGAGCATAACAAGATTCAACAACAGACAAACTGAACAAGTTCCACAGACATGTGACTAACAGAAATGGAATAATATGTCCCTGAACAAAGGGCGGGTCAAAATCAAAAGTAACAGTCAGTATTCTGTTGTGGCCACCAGCTGCATTAAGTACTGCAGTGCATCTCCTCCTCATGGACTGCACCATATTTGCCAGTCCCTAGCCCTCACCCTTCAATCTAACAGGTCCCAGACGTGCTCAATGGGATTGAGATCTGGGCTCTTCGCTTGCCATGGCAGAACTGACATTCCTGTCTTGCAGGAAATCACGCACAGAACGAGCAGTATGGCTGGTGGCATTGTCATGCTGGAGAGTCATGTCAGGATGAGCCTGCAGGAAGGGTACCACATGAGGGAGGAGGATGTCTTCCCTGTAACGCACAGCGTTGAGATTTCCTGCAATGACAACAAGTGCAGTCCGATGATGCTGTGACACCCGCCCCAGACCATGACGGACCCTCCACCTCCAAATCGATCCCGCTCCAGAGTACAGGCCTCGGTGTAAAGCTCATTCCTTCGACAATGAACGTGAATCCGGCCATCACCCATGGTGAGACAAAACAGAGACTCGTCAGCGAGCAATTTTTGCCAGTCCTGTCTGGTCCAGCGACAGTGGGTTTGTGCCCATAGGCGACAGTGTTGCCAGTAATGTCTGGTGAGGACCTGCCTTACAACAGGCCTACAAGCCCTCAGTCCAGCCTCTCTCAGCCTATTACGGACAGTCTGAGCACTGATGGAGGGATTGTGTCCTGGTGTAACTCGGGCAGTTGTTGCCATCCTGTACCTGTCCCGCAGGTGTGATGTTCGGATGTACCGATCCTGTGCAGGTGTTGTTACACGTGGTCTGCCACGGCGAGGACGATCAGCTGTCCGTCCTGTCTTAGGCGTCTCACAGTACGGACATTGCAATTTATTGCCCTGACCACATCTGCAGTCCTCATGCCTCCTTGCAGCATGCCTAAGGCACATTCACGCAGATGAGCAGGGACCCTGGGCATCTTTCTTTTGGTGTTTTTCAGAGTCAGTAGAAAGGCCTCTTTAGTGTCCTAAGTTCTCATAACTGTGACCTTAATTGCCTACCGTCTAAGCTGTTAGTGTCTTAATGAGCATTCCACAGGTGCATGTTCATTAATTGTTTATGGTTCATTGAACAAGCATGGGAAACACTGTTTAAACCCTTTACAATGAAGATCTGTGAAGTTATTTGGATTTTTACGAATTATCTTTGAAAGACAGGGTCCTGAAAAAGGGACGTTTCTTTTTTTACTGAGTATATTAGGATGGGTTGATCAAATTGCAGGGATGCTGCTTTCTTGCCATACCTCGTGAGATTCTCCACGGTACAGTTCCTGGATGAAGTCACAGATAGAATGGGACTTCGCCACAAACAGCATATCACTGCCAAGGCTGTTCCTCTTGTCTGAAACAAGAGTGAACACATCAGCTGACTAAGTCAATATTCAAAAGGATTCCTGTAAGGAAGTACTTTACATATTAAACCTATTGATCGGCACTGACAACTGTCATTCAAGAAGACATTGCTTCCTGTGTTCAATTGGTAAACTTCACACATGGAATACTTCAGTAACAAAGTAGTTTTACACATTCATCTTCAAGGAGTGGTTTTCACACTTCAAATATTTCATGAATAAAGTACTGTGACTACCACTGTTAAAACATTCATATTCTGAAGGAGTGGTTTACAATGGTGGCTTGAAGTTAAAGAATCCCATTACTCACTTTCCTCTGGAGAGAGGTTTGGGTAGACTTCAGCCAGGGCTGCCCTGAGCCGGCGCTCATCCACGAAGGGCAGCAATGCAACGCCTACACACAAAGGTGAAAACACATTCAATCTAATGCATTTCAGTGTTCTTTTTACATTAGCAGTAGTGCTTGGGTGTTAGCCGTTCGAAACCCAGAAGAGCAAGCAAAGCACACTGACCTGCATTCAGTGCCATGCCAAGGTGTTCAGGTCAATGGTCAATTAATCTGTTGACTTACCTTGCCAAGCATACTTCTTTCCATTCAAGTCAATGGCAAAGTCGTCAGGGTAGAAATCAATGATTGAGGACTCCTGTTGGAGAACGAGTGTCAGGTTGGGGAATCAGTGACTAACAGAAGCAGCGTAGCAACTAATATGATCGCAACATTGGTCACACTATTATTTGGATAGTACCCCACACAGACAATATAATTTACAGTGAGCTGCAAACGTATTGGGACTGTACTTTCTAAAAAACTAGGCAAGTCAGTTAAGAGACTTATATTTCCTGCACTAACTTTAAACATCAGCTATCTGAGCAGCTAACCGATCGCTGCAGCTGTACATAGCCCATCTGTAAATAGCCCACCCAATCTACCTACCTCATCCCCATATTGTTTTTATTTACTTTTCTGCTCTTTTGCACACCAGTATCACTACTTGAACATCTGCTCATCACTCCAGTGTTAATCTGCTAAATTGTAATTACGTCGCTACTATGGCCTATTTATTGACTTACCTCCTCACGCCATTTGCACACACTGTATATAAGACTCTTTTTTCTATTGTGTTATTGAGTGTACGCTTGTTTATTCCATGTGTAACTCTGTGTTGTTTGCTTCATCTTGGCCAGGTCGCAGTTGTAAATGAGAACTTGTTCTCAACTAGCCTACCTGATTAAATATAAGGTGAAAAAAAGAGAACATATTCTTATTTACAATGGACGGCCTACCCAAGCCAAACCAATTGTGCGCCGCCCTATGGGACTCCCAATCATGGCCGGATGTGATACAGCCTGGATCATGAAACTCCAGCACTTTGGATTTGAAATTATAAAAAATATTTCTAAACACTTCTACATTACCATAATTACACATGGTCCTGAATTAATCATGAAAAATGGTGATACCCAAGACATGCTAACCTCTCACCATTACAATAAAGCCCCACAGTGGTGTCATAATACTCTCAGACAAGGTAACTTTGACATTTTTGGGGGGGTATGATTCAATAAATACACAAAAATATGTAGACACCCCTTCAAATGAGTGGATTCGACTATTTCAGCCACACCCGTTGCTGACAGGTGTATAGAAATCAAGCACACAGCCAAGCAATCTCCAAAGACAAACATTGGCAGTAGAATGGCCTCACTGAAGAGCTCAGTGACTTTCAACGTGGCACCGACATAGGAAGTCACTTCGTCAAATTTCTGCCCTGCTAGAGCTGCCCCGGTCAAGTGTAAGTGCTGTTATTGTGAAGTGGAAATGTCTAGGAGCAACAACGGCTCAGCCGTTTAGTGGTAGGCCACACAAGCTCATAGAACGGAACCGCCAAGGGCTGAAGTGTAAAAATCATCCTCGGTCGCAACCCTCACTACTGGAAGCAACGTCAGCACAAGACCTGTTCCAACATCAGTGCCCGACCTCACTAATGCTTGTGGCTGAAGTACATCGCAGCAATGCACAAATACACTATGACTAACTTTCTCACTCATTCCCGATTCATCCGTAATCATGGTAGCATCCACATTAATGTAGAAGTGTTTATAACATTTATTCTTATTTACAATAAAAGTACTCCAAAATTACACAATACATTACACAGTGTATATACAGTTGAAGTCGGAAGTTTACATTCACTTAGGTTGGAGTCATTAAAACTCGTTTTTCAACCACTCCACAAATGTCTTGTTTACAAACTATAGTTTTGGCAAGTCAGTTAGGACATCTACTTTGTGCATGACAAGTAATTTTTCCAACAATTGTTTACAGAAAGATTATTTCACTGTATCACAATTCCAGTGGGTCAGAAGTTTACCTTTAAACAGCTTGGAAAATTCCAGAAAATTATGTCATGGCTTTAGAAGCTTCTGATAGGCTAATTGCCATCATTTGAGTCAATTGGAGGTGTACCTGTGGATGTATTTCAAGGCCTACCTTCAAACTCAGTGCCAATTTGCTTGACATCATGGAAAATCAAAAGAAATCAGCCAAGACCTCAGAAAAACAATTGTAGACCTCAACAAGTCTGGTTCATCCTTGGGAGCAATTTCCAAATGCCTGAACGTAGCACGTTCATCTGTACAAACAATAGTACGCAAGTATAAACACCATGGGACCACGCAGTCGTCATACCGCTCAGGAAGGAGACGCGTTCTGTCTCCTAGAGATGAACGTACTTTGGTGCGAAAAGTGAAAATCAGTCCCAGAACAGCAAAGGACCTTGTGAAGATGCTGGAGGAAACAGGTACAAAAGTATGTATATCCACAGTAAAACGAGTCCTATATAGATAACCTGAAAGGCCGCTCAGCAAGGAAGAAGCCACTGCTCCAAAACCACCATAAAAAAAAAGCCAGACTTTGGTTTGCAACTACACATGGGGACAAAGATCATACTTTTTGGAGGAATGTCCTCTGGTCTGATAAAACAAAAATAGAACTGTTTGGCCATAATGACCATCGTTGTGTTTGGAGGAAAAGGGGGGGAGGCTTGCAAACCGAAGAACACCATCCCAACTGTGAAGCACGGTGGTGGCAGCATCATGTTGTGGGGGTACTTTGCTGCAGGAGGGACTGGTGCACTTCACAAAATAGATGGCCTCATGAGGATGGGAAAATTGTGGATATATTGAAGGAAGATCAAGACATCAGTCAGGAAGTTAAAGCTTGGTCACAAATGGGTCTTCAAAATGGACAATGACCCCAAGCATACTTCCAAAGTTGTGGCAAAATGGCTTAAGGACAATTAAGTCAAGGTATTAGAGTGGTCATCACAAAGCCCTGACCTCAACCCCAATAGAACATTTGTGGGCAGAACTGAAAAAGTGTGTGCGAGCAAGGAGGCCTACAAACCTGACTCAGTTACACCAGCTCTGTCAGGAGGAATGGACCAAAATTCACCCAACTTATTGTGGGAAGCTTGTGGAAGGCTACCCGAAACGTTTGACCCAAGTTAAACCATTTAATGGCAATGCTACCAAATACTAATTGAGTGTATGGAAACTTCTGACCCACTGGGAATGTGATGAAAGAAATTATTCTCTACTATTTTTCTGACAATTCCCATTCTTAAAATAAAGTGGTGATCCTAACTGACCTAAGACAGGGAATTTTTACTGGGATTAAAAACTGGTTTTAAACGTATTTGGCTAAGGTGTATGTAAACTTTCGACTTCAACTGTACCATAAATGTGTATTGGGCACAATATACTCTGAAACAACCAAAACAAACAGCATATGCATCCAAAAAATGTGTCTCGTCATAAGCTTGATGTAGTCATTGCGTGCTCGAAATATGGGAGCAAATAAACTATTTTAATGTAAGTGAGTTTGTCCCAATACTTTGTCCCCTAAAATGGGGGGGGGGCAGACATTCTTAACTGTTCCTGATATGGATGAAAATACCCTCAAATTAAAGCGGACAGTCTGTACTTTAGTGTAGCATAACAAATCCAAAGCGCTGGAGTACAGAGCCAAAAACAACTAAATGTGTCACTGCTCCAATAGTTTGAGCTCACTGTATATTTATGGTCTCCTATATGTGATCTACAGATGCGTACACTATGAACGATAACATTTTATGCTGAAAATGTGTAACATCAAGTGAAACTTACTGGATTGCTCATGAGTGACCGCCATGTTTCGGGCAGGAAGTTCCCACTGGCGGCAGGGAAAACACCCATAAGCTGCTCCAGGGGCTTGAACTGAAACACACAGCGACAACAGACTAGAACACGCCACACAAAACATTACAGGCTTAAACCAGGGGAAGACTGAAGTAGAATGACAGGGAAAAAAGCCTGCAGTCAGTCCATTCTTACCGGCTTGGTCCCAAGCTCGAAGTCGGTGAACATGCCTTTGATGTTTTTGAAGTCTGAGGCAAACGGGGCGTAGTGGAACGGGAAGTACCACTTCCAGGATGCGCACCCCTATCAAAAGCAACAGAAACAGTTAATGAGACGGCCCGGACAAATAATCCTCCAATACCTCACCAACTCCACTGACAGTGGACTAATTAGATGACTGGCTAACTGGGGTCCAATCCCCGCAGATTTTTACTTATCTTTAATTTATTTGTGTAAATATTCATTTGCGGAAATGGCAATTCAACAGTAAAATAGATGGGCATCCTTTTTTAGTAGGCTAAGTGTGAATAAATTCAATTTAATTATATAGCCTACATGACACTAATCTAGGTGACATTTGCCAGTGAGTATGACTGACATTTAAATCTTGTAAGATTGCATACTCAGGGAAAACTGGAAAATGGAAGTAGTAGAGGTTGCTAAACCATGAAGGTCAATCAGTATAAGGAAGGAATGGTGGAAAGGGCTTGGAAATGGGACATCCGTGAACATGTCCCAAAAACACTTTCCAATACCAGCTTAGTACCTCTTCACTTACTAACAAAATGAACACTGAAATACATGTCATCCAATATTTAATGTATTTTCATATTTATATATACACACACACATATTAGGCAGAGGTGGTAAAAAATATTAACCCAAAGAATCCAACCCTGAAACGCTTATCCTCGGGCTAGTGAATGACCATCACCGGCTAGCTGGTTAGGATGCTCTTCTCGTAGAGAACGAGGTCCCCTAATCATTTCAACAGTCTTCACATCAGACTTGGCAAAACTAATTTAAAAAGATAACTCATTCAAATAACAAAAAAGGTGGCCCACTTTGCCAACACAGGATAAGAATGCGTGAGTCAGACAAAAACAGCCAAATACCCATGTTTAAATATTTACATAGCCCTAGAACATATACATAATCAAATTCCCAGGCACATAGATGTTTTTAAACGAACAACGTGACAAATCAAGGTAACGCCATGTTATGCAGAGCGATCCTACTAATAAAAAATAAAATGGGTGTGAGCTTTAGCTTTGTGATTTGGCTTCCGACTAACCCGTTCCGTTTTCCCGCAGCGTTTGGCAACACGTGTGCACGCATCATAACTCCAGTGGCACAACCAACCCGGTGAATGTCTGGCGGAAACTAAGAGACACGTCTCCATCAATGGAGGGCCTGGGTAATGAATACATTCAGGCCGTCCCCCGGGACTGCTGTTGGTTGCCGAGCATGTGGTGTCAACACAAGGGCCTTGCATGCACAGGGCTCACAATTACCTTGGACAAATCCCTAAACGCCAGTCTGATTTAGACTAGGATCTTCTGGAGAGAACCGACACCTAATTATTACATTTTAAGTTAAAGATCAAGATCTGCATCTACAACTAACATTTAAAGCGATCGTCCGTTTCTTTGGGGGAGGGGGGGGGGTCGTTCGGTGACAAAGCAAACAGTAGCGAGGACAGCTTGAGCCATCAGATACTGAACAAACATCTCCAGAGAATACTCCGTAATCCCCTGAGACCTGAAATGATGGTCTGAAGTGTACATTTTCAAAGAGAGAGAAAAAAAGTCACATTTTTATTTAATACTGCTCTATAATCAGTAAAATAATTGACCATTGAAAGATGACCCATCCAATTTGACCAGGCCTTGGGGTTTTTAAAGCCCATTCTGAGAGGCCCGTTATGAGGTTAGTTCTCAGCTGTGCATGTTAGGCTTTTAAAGTAAGGCCTTGTGAACGTGACTCCGCATCCCGTGCATACGACAAATAAACGTTGATTTGAGTTAGTGTTGTACCTGGTAGTAGTATCTCAGGACCCAGCAGAGACCCTCCACGTAGGACATGACCACCTTTTTGCGAAAATCATCATCAGTCGCGTCAACGTCAAACTTGGTCTTGTAGTATCGCTGCTTCCAGCCATCCTCCCACAACCTAACACAGGGACAGTCGTATTCATTTCCCCATTCATGCACATGGAGAGGTGTTCATGTTCTATTGCGGGGGTAGGCAACTAGATTCAGCCACGGGATGTTTTTTGTCAGGGCGCCGGAACATAATTATAATCATTTTAGGGCTGCGCCCCAAAAAATAAATCTTGGTCAACCGAGAGTCATCTGTTCTTTCGGCCAATCGATTCTTAAACACACACAGAGAGACAGAGAGAGAGACAGAGAGAGAGACAGAGAGAGAGACAGAGAGAGAGACAGAGAGAGAGACAGAGAGAGAGACAGAGAGAGAGACAGAGAGAAAGAGAAAGAGAAAGAGAGAGACAGAGAGAAAGAGAGAGAAAGAGAGAGAGAGAGAAAGAGAGAGACATACACACACACTATGTTTGAATAAAATCCACTATCTGTAGGCTGAGCTTTTCTGCTTTAAGCACTGCGATTAAAAATGAAGATACATTTCTAAAAATAGGAAGCCAGAGATCAATTTAGCCTAACCTGAAAAACAAAAAGATAACTTTTCCCGACCCTCCTCCTTCCACTGACCTTTGCTGCCGTTACGCTCCTGACTTTGCCAGTAATAGGCTACACCACCGATCAGCAACCTTCTCATTTTGGAGTGCCAATTTACTCTACAATTTCTACTGATCTGCATGCCAGTTATGATTTTCATATGCACATTTTTCATTTATAATAAAGTCTTTATATCTCAAAATAAAGGTAATGTGTTTAATCAAAATTCTAAATGAAAATTAAACAAATCTAAAAGTAACTTGCAAAAATAACCTACATAAAAGCCAACAAATCAAAACATTGCAGCCTACAGGAAGAAAATATCCTGATGAATATGAATATCCTAGAAATCACATTGGCTACGCATGGCCTGTCTGCAAGGAACTTGAAACATTGCATTAACTATTGCATTAACTGGGTCCTGCATTAACTGGGTCCTGCATTAACTATTGCACTAACTGGGTCGTGCATTAACTGGGTCCTGCATTAACTATTGCACTAACTGGGTCCTGCATTAACTATTGCACTAACTGGGTCCTGCATTAACTATTGCACTAACTGGGTCCTGCATTAACTATTGCACTAACTGGGTCCTGCATTAACTATTGCACTAACTGGGTCCTGCATTAACTATTGCACTAACTGGGTCCTGCATTAACTATTGTATTAACTATTGTGTTAACTGGGTCCTGCCTGAAAGTCCTGCTAGCAAAACTGCAACATTGTACAATACCCCATAATGACAAAGCGAAAAAAAGTTTTGAAACAATTTGAAATAAATAAATAACAGAAATACCTGTTGCAGCATTGAAAGTCCAAGAACAGTGGCCCCCATCATTCTTAAATGGAACCGCCAAGACTCTTCCTAGAGCTGGCCACTCCGCCAAACTGAGCAATCCGGGGAGAAAGGCCTTGGTCAGGGAGGTGACCAAGAGCCTGATGGACAATCAGAGCTCTGGAGTTCCTCTGTGGAGATGGGAGAATCTTCCAGAAGGACAACCATCTCCGCAGCACTCCACCAATCAGGCCTTTATGGTAGTGGCCAGACAGAAGCCACTACTCAGTTAAAGGCACATGGCAGCCCGCTTGGAGTTTGCCAAAAGGCACCTAAAGACTCTCAGATCATGAGAAACAAGATTCTCTGGTCTGATGAAATCAAGATTGAACTCTTTAGCCTGAATGCCAAGTGTCACGTCTTGAGGAAACCAGGCACCATCCCTACGGTGAAGCATGGTGGTGGCAGCATCATGCTGTGGGGATGTTTTCAGCGGCAGGGACTGGGACACTAGTTAGAATCGAGGCAAAGATGAACGGAGCAAAGTACAGAGAGATCAAAGAGATCCTTGATGAAAACCTGCTCCAGAGCGCTCAGAACCTCCTACTGGGGCAAAAGTTCACCTTCCAACAGGACAACAACCCTACGCACACAGCCAAGACAGGAGTGGCTTTGGAACAAGTCTCTGATTGTCCGTGAGCAGCCAAGCCAGAGCCCGGACTTGAACCCGATCTAACATCTCTGGAGTGACTTGAAAATAGCTGTGCCGCAATGCTCCCCATCCAACCTGATTGAGAGGATCTGCAGAGAAGAATGGGAGAAACTCCCCAAATACAGGTGCCAAGCTTCTAGCATCATACCCAAGAAGCATCGTTGCTGTAATCACTGGAAAAGGTGCGTCAAAGTAATGAGTAAAGGGTCTGAATACTTATGTAAATGTAATATATATATATTTTTTAAACAGTTTTTGTCTTGTCATTATGGGGTAGTGTAGATTATTCAATTGTTTCCCCCTCAATTTTAGAACAAGGCTGTAACGTAACAAAATGTGGAAAAAGTCAAGGGTCTGAATACTTTCCGGAGGCACTGTATATCATTTTACTTAACTTTGGGGCCCAAAAATATTAAATCACTCGCCAGCCTGTTACCGACTCCTATTGTGCAGGTGACAAAGCCATCTAACAAGCAACGATGAAAGCCTTGGGCCTGCTCATCAATAAAACTGTTAGAAAACCACTCCGCCTTTGCATTGTTTGTCACTATGCCGAGTAACATATAGAGCACCATTTCCTCATCATACATACAGGATCTGGTAATTACAATAGTAGTCCATTTCTATGAAGGCTTGGCAGACAAACTAGTTTGCTTCTTTAGGAAGTAGTTTAATGGTTTCGACATACTAGTAGATTGGCGATGCAGTGCCATTCTGCACACATAATCAAGGATGAGCAGCATCTGTCTAGTCCATCCTCCACACTGGCCCACAAGGAGAGCAGCCTAGTAACAGGAAAGCCTCCATGAATACCAATTCAGCCCAATGGATTTAACAGCTTTGGCGAGCGCATCAGGAATTTGAGAATATTCCTTCTTTCCATATTAATCACTTGCATGGACTAGGAGAGGGTGGTGGAGGTGGTAAGAAACCACAGAGGGGCCCTGCAGTGGAGAGGCATAAATCACACCATCTCCCTAGCCGAGATGCCTGCCTGGTTGGTTGACAGAGTACCTGGTTGACTGACTGTAGCGTAGGTGTTTACCTGACGTTATCTTCAGGGTCTGGCTCGCTGTCGCTGTCCTCGGCTTTCCGCTTCACACCCCGGCCATCCTGCCCATCACTGGTCCCTGCCTGGACAAGATACAAGACGGAGAAGACAGTCAGGGGGCGGCACACAAGGAAGACATATCCTTAGAAATAAATAAACCCAAACCATCTTTATGTCTGACAAGAAGCAACTTAAAAATGAAAGCGTGTGGACAGTATTTCCACCATGGCGGAGGACACAAGAGCAGTTGGGACTGATATTCCCCTTTGTGTGAGAGCTCATACCTGATCCTATTGAAATAAAACCACCTCAAGTAGAGCATGCAGATCTTCCCCTTTGCCACGCTTGCTTTGTGTAACACCTTATTCATGTGCAAACTCGGGCTATTGTTCTCATGCATTTATGTAGCAAAGGCAGAGCGAATGGAGGCACTGTAACAGTTTCTTACAATGTACATTCATAAACTTTAATAAATTACTTGTAAAGACTGGCATCAATAGAAAATGGGTACCGCGTTCAGACTTATCAGGTACATACAGGGCTCGAAATTAAAATTCTTCATTGGTAGCAATGACCTACTGCTCAGATTTTTTTCCCGTAACATGACAAACGTAAGCCTATGTAACAATTAGGCCAGACAAACTTGATTTACATTTTAACGGATGCCCCTCTTGACCTTTTATTTTTGCCAATTGATGCACTGTCCGCTCGAGGATTTCCCGAGCTGAAACCCAAGAGTAAAAGACCAAACCACCTCAGATCACACGCTTGTTAACATCCGGGGCCTCGGATTGGACAGTGACACCGGCTCGGAACCGGTACGTGCAGATGTTTCATTTCTCGAGCATGCCAGCGGCTGTGGAAATTCTTACTATGTGTGTGTCCAGGTTAAAATGTAGGATGTACATCGTTATAAACAAAGTCGGTTAAATCCACAATTAAAATTAAGCATATATGTCCTAATAGAAGCAATTAATACCCGAAAACAATGTCAACAAACCAAATGACTGGCCAGAGATCAGGGCATTCATTAGCAAAGCAGATAGTATTGGACAACCAGATTGAAATCAAAATGAGCGACGACATGGAAGTGTGTCAGCTGCATGGTGATTTGCGATTCATAAATGACATTTTACCGGTTCTGCCTGTAGCAGGTCGACAGACAACAAGACACTAAATTCATTTGAAGTTACCATGTGCTCCCGAACACAGCCCGCATATCCTGCAAAATGCATTGCCAGTGGCACGTGCCGATCAGGAGCGCCACAATGATGGGCTAACTGACTCCAAGGTGGGGGCTTTTCATGGCAGCCGGATGAGGCAATAGAAGGAGGAAGTGGTGAGTGATTGACTGTATAGGCCGACTGGGCTCAAATTTGCTTCAGTGGATTGACACTTCTAATTGCGCATGTTAAATAAATAAATTGTTCTGTAAATGCTACACTATGGCTGGATTTTAATGTACTTTTTCCAATGCTACATGACAGACCTTGAATGATTATCTATCTACAAAGGCCTAGTCTGTGTAAGTCACTTAGGAAAAAAAAATCTAATTTAGCAGACACTTTTATTCAAGAATTCAATGTAACAAATATTTAAGCAATAAGGGACAAGAGGCAGGGCATGCTGTATCCTGAATACAGTCACAGGTAAATGCCTTTCAGCACTACACGATAGCGGAGGGCTAGTCAACCCATTTCCCGGGCACAGTTCACTCTAGGTACTACAGAGATTGAAATTCGAAAGTGAAACATTGTTTCCGAGGTCGGACATGCAGACAGCGAGGCTTAGATTAACTCCCACCGTACCAAACTAAATGCTAGGCAGCAAGGGGAAATAATGTGCGAGTTTAGATAAATAAAAAATACTCAGCTCACTCAACTCACCTTTTCAGAAGAAATAAAATCTGTTTAAACAGTAAACCATCTTTGTCTGGCCTAACCAATTAAAAACAGTTCTGTATCAATGAGGTTTGTGCAGTAGACTATAGGCCCAATACATAATCACTACGCTTGAATAGCCCTGTGTTGCCAATGTTGTTCTTCTCAGACCATATTAAAATTATAATTCTAAACTTAAGGTTTATGATCACACTGGTAATAGATTAGTTGTATTACTTGTGAGGTACACCCAGGTGAGCATAAATTCAAATAATTGACGGTATATTTTTACGGGACTGATTGCATCTGATGGTCACCACCCCTCCGCTCTCCCTCCTGCTACAGAGACTGACCTTGACCAAAAAGGGGACAGTCTTCAAGCTGATGGCGGAACTCAGGTCGCACCGCATTATTTCTGCCTCATGCACAAATTTACAAGTCGCACAGCAAAATATTTAGGAGCATATGAGACCAAAAATGGTCACACTAGAGCCCTGGATACATACAGGTAACTGCCAAAATAAAGGAAACGCAACAACGTGTCTGAATAGGGCGTTGGGCCACCAGAACAGCTTCAATGAGCCTTGGCATAGATTCTACAAGTGTCTGGAAATCTATTGGAGGGATGAAACGACATTCTTTCACGAGAAATTGCATAATTTGGTGTTTTGTTGATGGAAAACGGTCTCGGGCACTGCTCCAGAATCGCCCATAAGTGTTCAATTAGGCTGAGATCTGTTGACAGGCGGCCATGGCATATGGTTTACAATGTTTTCATGCTCATCAAACCATTCAATGACCACTCGTGCCCTGTGGATGAGGGCATTGTCATCCTGGAAGAGGCCACTCCCAACCAGATAGAAATGCTTCACCGTGATCACTCAGAATGGCGGTGTATTTATTGCCGTTTAACATTGCACGCTAAGGGGTTGAGTGGACCTTAATCATGCCAGGAAAATGCACCTCACACCATAACATAACAGAACCCTCATTTACTGTATATACACACAATTTAACATTGACAAAATTCCTGCGCTGCATTTGAGCAATACAAGCCATAAATTCTGGTACAGTCTTCAAACCATTACAAACTGCAACTGTAAAGTTAATGTTGTGCAATTGAACACATTTTGAAATAGGGCAGAGAAATTAAGCAGTTTTAAAGCGAATTTCCTGCAATTCTACACATTTTGTCATGACTTATACCATGCTCATATGATATGAGTGAGAGTGACTAACAAAATCAAATGGGGGGGGGGGGGGGGGGGGGGGCACCTGGAGGTCAGGCCTAGAAACATCATTGATGTCATACCAAGACCACTGCTTGGCACTTGACTCGGTTGAGAATTGAACCCCCAATCTAAGAGCAGACACTAACCACAGAGTTGTACGAACGTCCCATATCACCTGCTGCGCCCTAACATCTCATTAGTGGCTAGTAAATAATAGGAGTCTTCCTTCTGCACCAAGTTAAATCAGAAGCAATATCCCCATGATCAGCCCTCATCATACCCTGTTGTGCTGGTCCCTGCCCTGCATCCTCATATCGAAGGCTTGGTGCCGGGCATTCTGAACCACCTCAGGTCTGCCTCTGCCGCCAAGGGCCTGGGGGGCAAACTGACCGCTGGTCAGGTAGGATGGGCCCTGCTGCTGAGCCTAGGGAACACAAATTCATACACACATACTTAGTCACAATTAACAATGTAAGTTTCATCACTTGTTTCCTGGTTTCTCGTTTCAAAATCTTGCAGACGTTTGGTTTCCCAGGTCTAAATGAATCAAAGTCCAAAGAAAGAAGAACTAGCATACAATGCAGCAGCCCTCAAGGGCCAGGGTTGTGCACCCCTGATTTAACACATCTATTGGAGGGAACATTTCAAACAGTTCTCATCTTCAATACGGAGCTACAGCAGAGACGGCTTCAGAATAAATGAAAAACACTGTGTGCGATTGCCCATTGAAATTAACGAACTTGTTCAAAGAAACATGGAAAATGTGAGGACTGAGGGCTTCTTACAAAACATTTTGTCAAGCAAATGGCTATAACATGGGTACATCTTCCCGCTTACCTTCATCCTCTTCTTTTTCTCCTTATTCCTTCGCTTGAATCCCTCCTACAAGACAAACCCCATTAGTTACACAAACAGTGAAGCTGGGAAAAGACATGGCTTTCAGTTCACAATGACTAATTCCCTGACTTCAGCATCATCTACATTATCTTAAACCATAGTAGTGTCAAATGCCTACCTGAAAGAGCCATTGTAAATCAAATACCCATGCAGTGGTTAATGTAAATCATACGGAAAATCTCCCAGCCCACTGTTTAGCCAGAGAAGAATATAATATATTGAGCAGTAAATTCCCTGCTGAAAGCTACTGATCCTCCTTAGTCTTACATCATCCTCTTTGCGCTTCTTGAAGATGTTGTCCTCAGCCACACCGATTGCCTGCATGATCAACTCAACACTCTCCAACTTGACAAAGCCATTCTCTGTGATGTAGCCCTGTGAGGAGAGACAAAGACCATGTTAAGGCTAGGAACAAATACCTGGGCAAGGAGGAAAGTCAGGACAGCTTTTAAGGGCAAGTGTCCTAGAAAACTTAAGCTTAGTCCTGGACTAAAATTGCGCATTCTTTAGTCCAGGACTAAAAATCGGTGTTTGGGAAACTGAACCAAACACTTTTTTTTGGAGGGAACATACCTAAGCCTACACTGACAACACTTACCCCAGTCTTGTGCACAACGTCTTTGTAGATGCCCACCAGTCGATCTATCGCACCCTCTCTGAAAGACACGAAAAGTATCAACAACTGAAATGTATGGAAAGAGCGAGAACTCATTGTCGTCAAGGTGTTTTCAAGACTGTAAGCATCATCTTAGTTCAGTCAGGCTTACCTAATCTCTAAGGACGGTAAGTGAGGCAGGAAATCATTGCCAACGAAGAAACACATGAAGACCCAGTCGTCGACAGTCCTCTCAAAGTCAAAGGGAAAGGGCAGACTGGCCATTGTCAACTCTCGCTCCAGGTACTGTGGAAAAGGAAACAGACCTTGATAAACAGATCTAAAACTGGGGAGAATCATGCCTCA
This sequence comes from Salvelinus namaycush, assembly GCF_016432855.1. Lineage (NCBI taxonomy): Eukaryota > Metazoa > Chordata > Actinopteri > Salmoniformes > Salmonidae > Salvelinus > Salvelinus namaycush. The sequence goes on from NC_052330.1 coordinate 6,249,208, forward strand.
ACTTATCCAATTTTGATCTGAAGTCAAGGACGTATTTCACACAGACAACCAACAACACAATGGATCAGAGAATTCCTAACTACATGTCCAAAAACACAACTAGCAGTCTTTAGAAATTCAAGAAGATATCCGACAGAACGTACCTCACGCAAAACGCAGAGCCTGATGAATATGAACTCCTGTTCAGAAGCTGGCATAGCGTCTGCAAACTCATCATGCTGCAATAAGAACACAACACTGGTCAACGCTGTTGATCAACGTAGAGCAAATGGAATGTTGACCTTTTTAGGGGAGGTTTACTGAACACACAGTGCTGGAATAAAAACCAAACTCAATGGAGATCTTCCACTGATAATGATTTTTAGTCCTGGACTGGGCATAATCTATGTCGGTGAAACGGGCACCTTGGAGACAAGCTATAATGTCAATGTACCTCTCCCTGTTTCTCCCTGGCCACTCCCTGGCAGTCCTTGATCTCATGGCCTTTCTGTCCACACATAGCACAGGGCCTGGGCTGGTTGGGCTTGAACTCCTCTCGGATGATGGTGAAATTGGGCTCGTGAGTGGCAAGGCCCAGCATGATCAGGTCAGCTGGGGAAATCCAAAATAAAATATGCAAACAGAATTGAAGAGGACCTTCAGCAACTCTTGGATAACAGTAGCAGTTGATGAAAGATAGTCTATTGTTAACTGTAAAAACCCACGTGTTTCGACCCCATCAGTATTTTTGTGCAAACAGAAAACCTTGAATACATTGAAAAGCTGAAAAAAAGCTCTGAAGTACTGCATTTTATACATGTTTTGTCATCCGGGACAATTAACTGAGGTTTCTACGGCATTATGTTAATTAAATGACCTAGTTTACATTATGAGCCATGCCTGCATTATCATCTACAAATGTTAATATACACTACAAATGTTAATACCATGATTTATCCATTTGGAGGGAAGGGGAAAAGTGCTGCGCCCAAAATGGCACCGTTTCCCTAGAAAGTGCACAACATTTGACCAGAGCCCCACTGACCCTGGTCAAAAGTAGTGCACTAATATAAGGCCTAGGATGCCATTTGTGACACAGCCTGGATGTATCAAGCTCCTCTTCAAGCTAATTACATACAATAAAATCCCTCCTTTGCTCACCAAGTGCATCATGAACCATGGAATGCGGAAGCTTTTATCTATCATGTCCTGCGTAAGTGCACCCATTCAAAACTAACTGGCCGTTAATACAGCAGGACAATAAGGCCTGCAGAAAACAGTGACGCTCTATCGTCTAACAATGTACAAGGTTGGAGAGTTGCAAGTAATGATGCTAACCGTTTGTAAGGACTGGAAAGCAGGAACCTATTTATATGCACTGTATCATTAACTTTTCGCTAAACATTGCCTGCAGCAAAGGCGCACAACTTCATCATTAGCCGTCTCGAACGTAGTCTTAGACAAAGAAAGCATGTACGCCATCACCGTTAACCACAGACCTTCAGCCCGTCAGGCTCAATAAGATAACATTGTATCCCCTACAACTATTGACATCTCAACAAAACCTGTATACGAATCACTGGGCATCTAAATACCTTTAAGTTGGTTTGACAAGTCTTAACAGTAATTGTGGGATCTAATTTGCTTGTCTTTACCCATCATGCTCTCTCATAATTATAAAAGTTGCAGGATATATAAAACACAGCTTTGGGGAAAGCTCTTGCTGTAGATGCTCAATGTTCTCCCATTGTTGGTTACTCTTCAATGCTTAAGAGACCCTTGTGGTGCAAAGCTTACCGTCAGCACCACAAAGACAGTGGTGTGTGTTGGGGTCATGATGAGGCTGAGCTGTGAGAAACAAAAAATATAAAATGGATGGATTATGAGTCATGACATGTAGTTACCATACATGTGACCGCATAGCTTGAAATAAAAGTTGCACTAAGACAGATGGCCATTTGAGACGTTGTAATATGCCTGGCAGAAATCACAATGTCACAAATGACCTTTAAAAAAAAGGGTCAATAACCACATATTGAAAATGACCATAAATGACTCATACCTCTCTGTCGTCTGATATAGTCCATGATCTTATGCTCCCCCTCACCAGGGACACTGGCGTCAGACAAGATGACCTAGAACGAATAAAGAATGTTTTCATATAAACAATGATAGCAATATTCAATGCATATGACCATGTCAGACTTGACCTTGGTTTAATTTCCAATAAGCACATCTTGAGAAATGTTCTAAGGCAGGGCTGCCCAACCCTCTTCCTGGAGATCAACTGTCCTGTAGGATTTCAGTCCAACCCTAATTTAGCGAATCTGTTTCAGCTAGTTAAGGTCTTGTTCAGCAGCTAATTAGTAGAATCAGGTGTATTAAATTGAGGTTGGACTGAAAACCCACAGGACTGTAGAACTCCAGGAAGAGGGTTGGGCAGCCCTGTTCTAAGGCCTTAACAAGTCTGAGCAGAAGAACTAACCAACATAACACTTAAAACGATTCAGCTTGAGGTCGAAACGTGTCAGCTTTTTCATAAGTTAAAGACCACCAATGCATTAGAATTTGTTGTGCTCTTTTTCAGAGATGCTATCACCTTTTTGCAATAATACTTACTGTAATGTTACGCCATCCAGGGTCATTACTGAGTCTGTCTGCAATGTAGTAACGGAGACACTTTGCAAGGTTGTCCATGAACTCTGTGCCCTAGAGAATATTCAAATGATTAATGCATTTCCAGACGTGTCAAAAAGTACGAGGGGCAAGTTCCTCTGCAATCAGAGATCTCAGCTTTAGCACACCGCCATGAAGAAATTTTACACTGCAAAATATTGGCGATAGAAACACAGCCTTAAATATTGTTATTCTACAAGAAAAGCCTCAAATACTTACTGGGGTGATACAGTTACTGTCAAATCTCTCCTTGATTTCATCAGGTGGAAGATACCCTCCTAAAACGTGAAGATTAAAAAGTTGTTTCATATATTTAGTATGTAATTCTGTTATGGCAAATATTTGTAATTAAATGTGCTTAACAGTCTATCTAAATGCTATTGGAACGATAAGAAAGTATAGACAGTTTTCTGAAAATATATGCACCTCTCCCGAGGATCTCCTCTCGGATGCGGGATTTCTCCTCAACCAATTCCACTCCTTCCTTGGAGGCGCGGAATCGCCTGGACCGCTGCTGGTTCATTTTGGCACGAGGGGCCTGTTCAGAGACAAACAGAATGTCACTCTGCTGCTGCACAGGTCATTGGCCAACATACTGTTTGAACAAAACTGTAGGATATCTAAAAGGGACTAATAGAAAAATGTTTCTCGCTCATGAAAAGAAAGCAGCAGAACGTACCACTCCATCAATAGCCATGTAAAGAACCCTTCTGGGCCGCACAATGTTGAAGAGCCGATCCATGTATTCAAAGATGGCAACCATCATTTCATCTTCATTTTTGGGTGCAGCCCTGTGAAAGTGAAGTGGCGTTTTAGAGGGTTAATACTAGATTAACATCACAACTCAATGTAATACACGAGTACTACCATAGAGATTCATAGCCATTGACTGTATTCCCTATATTACTGCACTACTTTTGACCAGCGCTCTATGGGACCTGGTCAAAGGTAATACACTATAAAGTGTATTATAAAGTTTCTGTACAGCTCTTTGTGACATCAGCTGATGTAAGAAGGGATCTATAAATAAATTTGATTGATATAAAGGGAATATGGTGGCATTTGGGACAATGCTATGTTCTGTGAGGAGGACTCACTTGTCTTCAGGATGTGTACAGGGGTGAATGATCCCATTCATGTCCAAGTACAAATTGTCAAACTCCACTTCATTTGGATTCGGTTTGCTGGTATCAACAGGAATCCGTACACCGTTGCATTCCTTGGACTGTGAGTAAAGGGAAGATGAAACCAAAATGAATGAAACATTCTTGCAATGACACAACTAATGATAACCTTATTTATGTAACATTGCTTGGCTATGCCATGCATAAGACTCTGTCAAACGTTCTCTAGTCATAACATTGACGGGCCGTCTAGCTTCAGTTTGCAAACCAATGGAAAGCCAACTCGACTCTTGCGCAACGATACACGCAGTAAAAGCTCTGCACGCGAGTTTGTCACAATGAATTATTCTCAGCCCTAGACAATTAAACCACGATTTACGATGGAATTGAGTGGCGACTAGTTTGGGCGGACTGGATCTCCGAAGTAACAACATTAAGTTAATAAGAAAACGTATTTTAGGGCCCAAATAATTACACACGACATTGTTCTGTGTTATTTTTTGGGTGCTGAAGTCAGTTTTTGATAAACTTCCTTTTATGTTACGTCGGAGCTCCAGTCACCGATAAACTCCACAATTTACGATGGAGTTGGCCATCTTAGCCCAAGGCTAGACTGGCCCTGTGATAATGACGTGCATGTGTACCCATGTAAATTGCAAGTAGCATAGTTGGTGCGCTGGCTTGCTAAGGTTAGTTGCGTGCATCCCATACATTGGTCATTCAATCTAAAAATGCTATGCTAATGTTACAGTACTCATATCGTCGACAGAAATAACTAGTTAGGTAATTTTATATCTAAAGTGCAGTAACGTTCGTACCTGTGCTAACAAACACCTTACAGGAATAAATAGCATATCATTATTACACGGCCTTAAAAATGCGCAACACTAGCTAGCGCTACCAATCAGCTAGCTGGCTACAAACAAAGACGTACCCTCTCTTCAGTACAATGGGTAACAATCGTAGAATATTTCCGACTCAACCAACGAAAAAATGCGGGGACTCCCATCTCCCGTAGTTTCACAATACGCTACACACAGCTATAAATTATGACATATGTTTAAAACAACTTGGATAAAACAACGTCTGGAGAAATAGCTAGCTGTTTTGCTAGCTAGGCGTTTCCAAATAAACTACTGATTACGGTTGATTTCCGGGTTATAGGGTTTTCATCTTCCGGGAGCCATTTTGCACATGTGAGGAATCGAATAGCGCCGCCACCGCGAATTCAAAAATACATCAGTGATTCAAACTATAAGGAGGAGAACGCTGAGGTATTACATGTTGAAACGTTCAAATGTTGCGTTCATAACCAAGTGGAAAGGTTGTATTTACCATATACGATACGACTGGGGAAAATCCAGTTTAACGCCCCTCCAAATTTGAACTTTTATTAATATGGTTTTTGAACACTATAATTAGTTTACAAGCATGATAGCTGTACTTTTAGTTTTTGGTTTTACCAGCTTGTTGGCAATTAGCTAATCTGAGTTTCTCAATGAGTTCTACTAATGAAACTAAAAGGGTGACTACTGTCAGCCTGTGTGTGTTGTTTGAACAGGTATAAAGCTAAGGTTGGTGATTTACTGCCACCTGCAGTTCACAGAAGGCTGCTAAGGGGAGGATGGCTCATAATAATGGCTGGAATGGAGTCAATGGAACAGTATCAAACACATGGAAACCATGTGTTTGGTGTGTTCGATACCATTCCATTGATTCCGTTCCAGCCATTACCATGAGCCTGTCCTCCCCAAGGTACCACCGGCCTCCTGTGCTTCAGTTATGGGGCTCCCGAGTGGTGCAGCAGTCTAAGGCATTGCATCTCAGTGCTTGAGGCATCACTACAGACACCCTGGTTCAAATCCAGACTGCATCACAACCGGCCGCGTGTGGGAGTCCCATAGGGCATAGGACATCCTGGTTGTTTTGGGGGCTGCCATCCTGACCTTGAGACGGAAGCCTTCCGCGATGGTGGCCTAGGGGGGTCCCATTCTGACCTTGCCACTCGGGTGAGGAAACCGCTGCATTGTCCAATGGTCCAGGGCTGGGAGGAGGAGTAACCAACGTCAGAAAATCGTTCCAGAACTGTGCATGGGCCTTCCCACTGGCTCATGAGTTTTGGGCTCTTTTGCTTGATCCCTGCTTCCAACAAGCGATGCTGTAAAGAGTGTCCAGACGCTGCTGAAGTTGGAGGAGGTACTCCAAGCCTGTGGCTCTTGGAATCTCGGGCTCCGGAGGTCTTCCAAAGGACAAGTCTACTGGAGTGCATAGTTCTCTACTAAACAACAGCAAAGGTGCAGCCAGTGGAGGTGCTGAGGTGCAGCCAGTGGACTCCTGCACTGTCTGATTAAACCGTTCAATTAATTCTGATTAAACCGTTCAACGAGCCCATTGCTTTGGGGAGACGGGGGTGGTCCTTGTCTTGCGTACCCCCAGCATCTCACATACTTTGTTGAATACCTTAGCTTCAACATTTCTCCCCTGATTGCTGTGGAGTTCTTCCAGTGCTTCAAATCGGCAGAACATATCCACCAGCTTGTTGGCAGTAGTTGTGGTGCCCTGGCCGGGGACCTCGTAGGCCTCTGGCCGCTTGGTAAAGTAATCCATGGCCACAAGTATATATTGGTTGCCCTCCTCCGTCATGGGGAAAGGACCCAGGATGTCCACCCCAACCCGCTCCATGGGGGCCCCCACCTGGTACTGCTGCAACGGGGCATGGAAGCATCCAGTTGGTCCTTTGTGGGCAGTACAGGTGTCGCAGGTCTGCACATACTGTTCCGTGTCTTGACGACAGCCAGCCTTGTAGAATTTCCCTCAGAGGCATTGGAGGGTATTTTGTGTACCCAAAGTAGACTTCCCAAACCGACCCATGGATAGCTCTGAGGGCATGGGCACACATGGAACGAGGCACGAGTCGCTGCCACACCACTGAGTTGCCTGCTAGTTTACTCCATCTTCGAAACAGCACACCATTGTGAATGGCAAGGTCGTCCCACTGGGAGTAGTAGGCCTTGGCTTCGGGGCACAGGGGTGAGACACTGTTCCATGCAGGCCACTGGTCGGTCTCCAACCAGCCCTTCCCAGTTGTCAACACTGAGTCATCTTCCTGCTCCCATTTCAGGTCTTGGTCATTCCAGGTCTCTAAGGGTGCTGAGCTCCTGTCTGCCGCCTGAATTGCCGCCACTGTGGGCAGGAGACCCTCATTTTGTTCCAAGCGTGGACAGTGCTTCCAGTCTTCCTCTTCACACGACTGACAACGCATCAGCGTTTGAATGGAGATGACCAGCCCGGTGTTGCATCTGGCAGTCATACTCCTGTAGCTCTTCTATCCAGGGATCCACCTGGGACTGTGGTTCTTGGAAGTTGAGGAGCCAGGTGAGTGAGGCATGGTCTGTACGAAGGAGAAACTGGGTCCAGTAGAGCCCGGGTCGGAAATGATGGAATGCATCGACCATAGCCAACAACTCTCGCCGGGTGACACAGTAGTTGCACTCAGCACGGTTGAGGCTCTGACTGTAGAAGGCCACTACCCGTTCCTCATCTGGCCACTCCTGTGAAAGAACAGCCCCAATGCACACATTGCTGGCATCTGTGTCCACGATGAATGGGTGCAGAGTGTTGAGGTATTCCAGGACTGGACCCTTCATAAGGGGATCCCACAGTTCAGTGAATGTGGCCATGCAGTCCTCATCCCAGTTGAACTGCTGTCCTTGTTTGTAAGGTGGTGTAGAGGGCTGGCTACTGTTGAAAAGTCATTGATGAACCTCTGATAGTAATAATCTAGGCCAACAATACTTCTCAACTTAACAAGGCTCTTGGGGGTTGGCCAGTGCTGAACCTCCACCACCTTGACTGGATCAGTTGCAACTCCTTCTGCCCCAACAACATGGCCTAGGAACTTGACCTCCTGCTGCAGTAGGTGACACTTCTTTGGTTGGAGCTTGATTCCAGCCTGCTGGATGGCAAGTAGAACTTCCCACAGATTTGGCAGATATCCTTGGAAGTCTGCTGCATGCACAAGGACATCCAGGGACATTGTTACCAGCACTAGCTCTATAAGACGCTCAAAGGTTGGCAGAGCATTGCAGAGCCCGAAGGGCATCACGGTGAACTGCCACAGTCCTTGTCCAATCGAGAAGACGGTCTTCGGCCTGGATTCAGGGGCAAGCTCCACTTGCCAATAACCGCTGTGGAGATCAAGGCAGTGGTGGGAAAAAGTACTCAATTCTCATACTTGAGTAAAAGTAAAGATACCTTAATAGTAAAAGTGAAAGTCACCCAGTAAAATACTACTTGAGTAAAAGTCTAAAAGTATTTGGTTTTATATATACTTAAATATTAAAAGTAAATGTCATTGCTAAAATATACTTACGTATCAAAAGTAAAAATACGATAGCCAGGGTCACACGCCAACACTCAGACATAATTTAAAAACAAAGCATTTGTGTTTAGTGAGTCTGCCAGATCAGAGGCAGTAGGGGTGACCAGTGATGTTCTCTTGATAAGTGTGCCAATTGGACCATTTTTTGTCCTGCTAAACATTCTAAATGTAACAAGTACTTTTTGGTGTCAGGGAAAATGTATGGAGTAAAAAGTACATAACTGTCTTTAGGAATGTAGTGAAGTAAAAGTAAAAGTTGTTCAAATATAAATAGTAAAGTACAGATACCCCCAAAAAATACTTATGTAGTACTTTAGAGTATTTTTACTTAAGTACTTTACACCACTGGATCAAGGGAACTGAACTACCATGACGCTGTGATGTAGTCCAGTGCATCATCTATGCAAGGGAGGGGATAGAAATCCTTCCTGGTCACATAGTTCAGCTGCCTGTAGTCCGCACAGAAGTGCCATGAGCCGTCCTTTTTCTTGACTACGGGGACTGCGCAAAGGCTGTTGAATGGTTTGATGAACCCTGTCTGCGCCATCTCCCGGATCTTCTGTGCCAGTGGCAAGCGATGGGGCCGCAAACGAATAGGTGCTGTGTCGCCAGTATCGATAGAATGCTGTACCAGACTGGTTCTGCGGCAGTCTTCGTCTCGTGCTGCAAAGTCATCCACAAACTCTGCAAGCAGTGCTTCCAACGTATTCTGCTACTCAGGCTCCAGCCCTTCTGAACACCTCTGCTTTAGTTCCTGCACAGCTTGCCGGGTAGCTACCGAAGGTACGTCCACCGTGCCACTGGTCACCTGTTGGGGAAGGATCTTTGTGGGGCTGTCTGTCACCAATTCCTGCCGGGTCACCTGCGGCTGCCGTTGTCTTCTTCCATTATTCCAAAGTTCCATCACGTCTTTCATCTGGAGTTTCCATGTTCCAACATCTAGGCATGCCCCTGCTTGATTGAGTAAATCAACCCTAGGATGCAGTCATCTTGGATATAGGCCAACCAGGACTCATGCTCCAACGAGACAAGGATAAGAAATGACCGATAAGGACCTCCGGCCATTCATGTCCACGAGCTCCCCTGCCACAGTGCGAAGACATACCAAGACAGGGGTCCAACCCGGAGGGGAAGGGCCCACTGTGTCTGGAAGAACAACAGGCCCGAACAAGGGATATTGTGGAACCGGTGTCAATCAATGCCTGAAAGGCCTCACCGCTGATGCTGCATGGAAGGTAGAGGTCCTGTGTCTGGCCCAAACGACCAAAACCCAAACTCGATTGCCGGTTCAACAAGGGGTCAGGGGACTGGGATGATGTTCCCCTCACGTCATCACCCCCCTGGTGTTTCCCGTCGACTCAGGAGCAGGCAACTGCTGAGGTGGGGCTTCACAGTGGCAAGCAATGTGGCCTTTCTGCCCACAGCGGAAACAGTACCTCAGGCTGGCGTTGACCTCTCAAAGTGGACCATCTTGGAGTCTGCTGCCGGTGTTACACCTTGTCTTGACAGACCACCTTATTGGAGTCACTGTTTGTCTCCACCTATGTTTCTACCTGCTGTGTCCTTGGGGTAACCCGACTCTCAGGGCCAAGACATTTTCTGCTCTTCCTGCTTCTTCCGGGGCCTTCTTCCATGCGGACAGACGCACATGTTGTTGGAGCCTCTCTGGTGTCAAGGCCCTGAGGAAGGCATGAAGGGCCAGTACATCTTGATCAGCCTGATAGCTTCTTTCGCATACTCTCGCTGGAATCTCCTCTAATACCAAAACTCTGCCTCAAGGTGGTAGTTAGGGTAGTAGAATCCCTCTGCTGGTCAGAGCTGAGGTCTAGTAGGGCCTGTAAGGCACAACAGGGCAAGCTGCACAGCCATTTCCTCTTCAGCCCATCCATTTTGCCATGAATGCCGCTGTGCAGGACGTTGAGGCACTGCGCCTTCCTCCAGGTGGCGCTGTGGGGCGTGGTGAATCGGGAAACCTCCACTGGCTTGGAGTAGGCTGTCCTGGTATGAGCCCTCCGTTGTAGGATTCGTGGCAGAGTTGCCTGTTCCTCCCAGGCGCCACTCATCCTCCTTCCCTCGCGTCCATGACTATTTTAACAATGGAACTCTAGAAGGCTCTTTGGTGTCACATGCACTTATGTCAGAGCAGAAACTATACCACGAGGAACTGTCTATAGATCTCTGAGATAGAATTGTGATGAGGCCTATATCTGGGGAAGGGTATAAAACAATTTCTAGAGTGTTGAACGTTTCCAAAAGCACAGTGGTCTCCATCATTGGGAAATGAAATAAATATGGAACTTCCCAGACTCTGCCTAGAGCTGGACCTCCAACCAAACTGAGCAACCAGGAAAGAATGACCTTGGTCAGGGAGGTGACCAAGAACCCAATGACCACTCTGACAGTACTTCAGAGTTCCTTGGCTGAGATGGGAGAACCTGCCAGAAGGACAACAGTCTTTACAGCACTTCACAAAACGGGGCTTTATGGGTGTCACTCCTGAGAAAAAAGCACATGACAGCACACAAAAGACATGTGAAAGACTGAGAATATAAGGCTAACGATTCTGTGGTCTGATGAGACAAACCTTTTACTCTTTGGCCTGAATGCAAAGCGCTATGTCTGGAGAAAACCAGTCGCAGCTTATCGCCGTGAGGCATAGTGGTGGCAGCATCATGCTATGTGGATGCTTTTCAGGGACTGGGAGACTGGTAACGATAAAGGGAACAATGAATGGAGGCAAATACAGGCACATCCTTAATGAAAACTGCTTCAGAGTACAAACAACCTTAGACAGGGGGCGATGATTAACGTTCCAACAGGACAATGACCCCAAGAATACAGCCCAAGCAAATCTGGAATGGCTTCAGTACAATAATGTGACAGTCCTTGAGTGGCCCAGCCAAAGCCCAGACTTGAATCCCATTGTGGAAAGACTTGAAAATTGCTGTTCCCCGCCACTCCCCATCTAGTTTAACAGAGCTTGAGAAAATCTGCAAGGAAGAATGGGAGAAAATCTCAAAATCCAGATGTGTAAAGCTGATACAGACATACCCAATACAACTCAAAGCTGTAATCGCCGCTGAAGGTGCTTCTACAAAGTATTGACTCAGAGGTGTGAATACTTAAGTAAATTAAATATATTTCTGTATTTAATTTTCAATACATTTGCTAACATTTCAATAAATATATTTACACTTTGTTATTATGGGTTATTGTGTGTAGATGGTTGAGAAAAAAATCGATTTAATCTATTTTGAATTCAGCCTGTAATACAACAAAATGTGTAAAAAGTCAAGGGGTATGAATACTTTCTGAAGGCACTGTATATATAGTGCTTATTTTTGTATGTCTTAATCTGAATGCAATACATCTGTTTTAAGAAACATCCTGTACTTTGCATCATGTAGTCAACTCGTAACATATACAAATCGAATTTGTCATTTGTCATGATTAAGGCATTTGAGACATGAGAAACAGACCAAAATGACAGACCAAAACAACTATAACCCAGACAAACAAAATGGTTGTAAAATTATAATTCAGGATTTTGTGGTATAGCCTAGGTGAAATTGCAGCACACTGTTCCTCTGTATCTAGGGATAATTCAAATTGATGATAACAATAACAATGTGTTGCACCAGGAGAATAGCTACAAAAGCATTTTAGATCGAAAATGGGAGCTTCTCTATTCTGCATGGTCCCCTTCAGGAGAAAAAGTCCATCGGCTGTTCCACTTCAGAAAGCAATGGACTGATTTCAAGACTATTGATGGAAAACACTATCCTACTCCAATTCTCAATTTCCATAAACATTTACGCTGTTTCATTTTGTGGGGAATTTGAGTAAGATTTAGCCAATGATCTGAGTGTCTGAGACAGACACACAGAGATGAATGTGGGAATATGCTGCAAATCATTGCAGGCATTTCAGACTCAGTGTTCTCGAACATATCATTTATATTTCACTGGGCCAGGCTTGTTAGATGTTGAAACTAATATGGATATCATAATCTGTTAGTGACCGATAGTATTAGGGGCCAGCAGAGATTTTGCTACATATAGAAATATTATGCTCCAAAACAAGAAATACTGTACGTGATAATGGTGACTAGTATCCCACTGATATATTCATAGAATTCTGATTTTAATATAGAAATATATATTTTAAAATCAAATCTTAAAATTTTCACTGGGCTTAAACAAGTCTAAAACAGGCTCCTAGAATTGGGTACCCAATGCAACCTATGGAAAATTATACTGGCGATGCATGTTATAAATTCTTGACTCATATTGTAACGATACGTTAAAGCTTTGTTTAACCTACACACTTTGAAAAGGGATCCATCTCAAAACCATATGTTATGTCAAAGTTTCCGGGGAGTTAAAGGCTTTTGTTGCAAAGGCAAAAAAAGAGAAACGTTGATGCTTTCAACAAAACACTTGATGACACACAGATATTTGTATTTCACAGTCAGGTAGCTTAGCAGTTAAGAGTGTTGGGCCAGTAACCGAAAGGTCACTGGTTTGAATCCACGAGCAGACATGGCCCAAATTTGAGGCCTCTATGCCAAATAGAATGCATTTACAGTCCTTTGTGAGGGGCCGATTCATTAAGTAATTGGTTTGCAGTTCCGGTAGAAATGTACACATTGGTAATACAATAGAACTTACATTATTTCAAGCAACTCTCAACATTACTTTTGATAATCCATTAACTTGTTGACATATTATACTGCAATAATATCACATGACACATACACACACTACTTACTATTCAATACAGAATAAATGTGAACAAAGTAAGTGAATGCGTAATCAAAGTAAGTGAATGCGTAATCAAAGTAACAATTCAGTGAGTCTTCCTATACTTTATACTGACTTTATTGTCCCCATGGGGAAATTTTGTTGCAGTGTCATGTACATGTTTAAAGTGGCGTTTAAATACAAAAAGAAATGGAAAAATACAACTTTAAGACAAATTCTATATTCTTTATTGTAAATGTGTTACATACAGTACAGTTTGTTTAGATAGCAATTTTGTTGAGCACATGTTATTCAAAGCTGTTTTTCATCTAACTATTTATCTCTTCTTGCTTCTTTTGATTAGCAGATTTGTGAGCTGGGATGCCTGCACATGAAAAGCTCAGTGTGAATTCAGATAGTACAAAAAATCTATTTATGTCTTCAAGGTTCCGATGGGGCCTTGAGCACTGAGCTCCTTTGAGATGTCTACACATCCAAGCCTCTTTGAATCTGTTTCTGCTCATTTCTCTGCCAAGATAAAGAGAACCAGTGGCGATGTTCCATTACATGACACATACACAGTTATAGTCTACTTTGAACAACTACTAGAACAAAACATGTCTCTTTAAATGTTTTCAGTTTCAAGGAACTGGAGAAAGAAAAAAGTACGCCTTGATCATCCTCTGTACCTGTGTAAACTTTATTTTACATCTTCTTGGTTATGTTTGAGGGATCATAAGAAGATCCATAAAAATAATGTAATTATCTGCTAATACAGATCTTAATTTGATCACCCTGTTGAGAAGAACTTTCCTGCATTTAAAACATGTAGTGTATTTGAGGTTTAAAAAAGCTTTTGAAGTCTTGTTATGCATATAACCCACATAATGTCAGGTTTTGGCCAGGACTATTCAGGTTTTGGTCACTAGATGCCCCCATTGCGCCTTTTTGAACCTTTTGTTTTTCCCTTGTTCTAGTTATTGTTTTCACCTGTGCCTCATTTCCTTGTAGGTATTTAAACCCTTAGTGTTCCTCAGTTCTTTGCGCTGTGTTTGTATGTTAGCACCCAGCCCCAGCCATGCTGTGACCATTGGTGTCTCTAGTTGGATTTTCCTGAGGTACTCTGGTTTTGTTCTTGTTAATTTTTGATTATTCTTTTGAGGTTTGTTTTTTCCCTGCTGTTCTTACCACTTTGTGGATTTTCTTTGTTTCTTGGAGGATATTCATTTTTTCCTCTTGGCTTTACTTTTGACGTTGTGGATTTATATTTTTGCCTGAAGATCTTTTTCCTTTATTAAACCACCGTCTCTAGTACTGCTGTGTCTGCCTCATCTTCTGGGTTCTGCCGACTAATAGTGACTGTTTCTCACACCAGGTCTTGACACATAATAATTCAAATTTCCTGTTGCTGCAGGATCATTTTCAGGATTAGTTTCTGCAGGGTTATTTTTCAAATTAAGATCCTACATCTGTAGGAGGAATTATACTATTTTCACAAATTACCCTTTTGTCACGTGTGCTCCCTCTCTGACCTCTAGGTCACCAGGCTGCCCGTTAGGATGCACACCTGTCACCAGCGTTAGGCGCATAATGACACTCACCTGGACTCCATCACCTCCTTGATTTCATGTCAGTGCGCTGTTCATGTTTCTTGTTTTGTTCATTTATTAAATGTTATCACTCCCTGAACTTGCTTCCTGACTTTCAGCGTACATCGCTACACCTTTTTAGCCACGGTTACCTGTACAATAGGTTGCAGCAGCAGAGGATGGTTTAGGTCTGTAGGAGGAAAGATTATTACATTTCCAATATGCAAGACCATCATTACAAAGATCTACTTGAACCACTGTACAATAAAACAGTCAGAGAGACTATCAAATCAGCCCCTTGGCCTCAATGTGTAGCAGTTTTAAAAGTGTAGCCAGACTCTATATGGAAGAAAATGTGGCATACCAAAGAAGCCAAAGCCAGCATTGCCAGTGTAAAGTTTTAAGTTGATACAGTAAGTGCAAGGATGGCATTACAAGTACATTGCAAATAGAGAAGAGTGGGAATTTCTGTTCATTTTCTCAACGAGTCAACCCTTAAATGGGTTGCAGCACAAAGTGAATTTACCAGTATTTACATCAAAGCTAGCCTGGACCCTCGGGCTACTTTCACAAGTAGTTCCATTTTTTTTTTACCTCCAGCTTTTGAGTAGAGACGGCAGTTTGACGAACACAGGATTCAATCCACAGGGATATGTTGTTTTGATCATATAGACAGACAGTTGTCCCATGTGGATTTTGCATCTGAATCACCTCAATGCTGTTCTCCAATGGCAGCTCTACTTACAAGTGTGACCATGACCAAGGTTAAAGAGTAGCAACCACGTGGATGGAATTTACATAAGATTTGTGATGGCTTTGCCATTCACCGCTGTCTCTTCAACAGGAAACACACCCAACGTGTTGCTGTTCATGAATCGTGTTAATCGTTCACCTACAGTATTTATTTGAAGGTTGGTAAGATGTATCCAGGAATAGGACAAATATAAGCACCCACCAAATTATTGAAATTATACTATAACATGAAATCAATTTCTGGCAAAGCCCTGTTGGAAATTAGTACATTTGAGTGGCTTCATGGGCTACTACAGTGCTGATGAACTAAGCTGCTGCAGATTCCTCTCTTAGTAGCTGAATACAAAACCTATAATGTCTCATTACCTTTCAACTTAACATTCTTTAATCCCTCCACTTATCCACCTCTGTGACAACAAAAGGAAGACCAATTATCGGAATAAATGCTCTGCTTTCGATGCTGAGCAGTACGGTTGTGAAAAAGGCTCAAGGTTTCTTGTTTTGATACATTGATTGTACTCTAAAACCTTGCTTGCTTTTTCCTGGTCAGGTAAAATGTATTACATATCTGAAATAGTTTGTTGCATATCTTGATGATATTAGTGTGAAGTGACTTGTAGAATAATGGCACTCGTGCTGTATCTGGTCCTAATAATAGTAAAGCTTTTCCGGTGAGCCATACTCTGCATAACAGATCAGCCTCTATCGCATTGTCACTCAGCAAATTTGAACAGTACTCTCTACCCGTTGTATTTTAGCATTCATCCAGCTCCGCTTGCTGGTCCTCTCTGGAGAACAGTTAGCAAAGACTAAAACTTATTTGACTGAGCAACATCTGTCACAAACATATAACGCTTTCTTTGCAGAGGCACCAACATAGCATCAGCATCAGATGCACATAGCATCAGGGGTTACATTCAAGTAAGACTAAATTACGGTTACATTCAACATGTAGTAAGACTATTGTAAATTAGGAGGCTAAGCGCTAATCCTGGAATACCGTTTTCATTGTTGTGCAGGATGAGATCCTTGAGCACATGCTAGCAAACAACATATTTCAATATATTCACGGCATAAATTTGTTAAAACCGTAGCTATATGAATTCACAACATACTGTTATGAATTTTATGTATAATGACTAAATGATGTATACATTTAAAAGTAATGACAGGACTGTAACTAACAGAATTCTACCCTGTCTGATGAAGAATGTTTATACATAGGCAAAGAGGAAGTGTTAACAGACAACTTGTGACCACTGTGAAACTAACAACAGGAAAGATGTCTCGTCCCCACTCAGGGAGGGGAGAAACCGTTGAGCTTGCAGTAGATTGTGTAACATGTTGTAGCATATGGTAAGCAATGTGGGCATAAGAGAAGACTTGTAAAACAGCATTGTCATTGTCTGAAAGGAGGAGGGACATTTATGACGAAATGAGAGGTATATAAACCAATGTACATGGTATGATTGGCAGAGCTCTCGGGAATAAACATTCTGACTATTGTGACTGGCCTCTGTCTGTTTCATTTCAACCAGAACCTTACAAACTCTGGGCTACAGACTGAGTATTTTAATTGAAGTTCAGTTTATGAACCTTGGGAACATAATTCCCTTAACACATACTTATGTTGGTTATCGACCAAGAGACACAAGATGTGACCCAAAGATGATAACATGTACTGATAACAAAATGTGAGTTAACAGTGATATCAAAGGGCACCCAGGACATTCATGGTATATATTCAGATATTCAAACATGAAAACAAGGGGATCTGTCATGTATCTTTTCATCATGCTTAATTGAAAAGGGTGGTTTGTAATGCCGCTCTGAAACACTCTCGGTGGGACGTAAAGCAGTTTAATTGGGCTAAATTGAAAGCACTCTGTTAAAAGCAAGGGAAGCCACTGGCAGTGGGCCTAGTGTGCCCAGTAATACGAACGCGTGAGGGCCCTTACCTGCCCATTAGTATGGAAATGCAGAGGATGAGCTTTGAGTATAAAGCATTTTAATAACAAACATGTTTCCCCCAGTTAGCCTTTAACTGGAGTGTCATTCAATTATTTTCAAAGGAGGGTTTGGCATGCATTTGCAGTGCACATCGGGTCCCCAGCATATAACTCTGTTCTGATCCCATTCTCAATGTCTGCCCCCTAAATGGCACCCTATACCCTATGTAGTGCATTACTTTTGACCAGGGCCCATAGGGCTGTGTTCAAATGGGCCCTGGGCAAAGTAGTACACTATGAAGGGCAAAGGGTGCCATTTGGAACACTCACCATCAATCACCCGGGCAGTCCGATAAGGTGATGTATGTGAAAAGGCAGACGGGACGGCTCGACCCTCCCTGATGCTGGTCCAAACAGCAATGTTTTATTGCCAGTGCCCAGCACCTATGAGACAATAGGGCCCGTGTGACTGTCTGTAGGACTGTCTGGAGCACAGGAGGATAGTGTCTCACTGTTTGTCCCACAGAAAGAGGAGAGCTACTAGGTGCATCACATCTGGATGTTCTCTTTCCTCAGTGCCATGCTCTCTAGATGTATGCATTGATAGAGGATCTGATTTTCTCAATATTATCGTATAGCATTGAATTGAATACTAAACTTCCCCTTTCACCAAATGTGTACTGTAGTTTCAGTGGACTTTGCTATCCCTTAATGTTTACAGTAAAGTTAATTACTGAGCTTCAACGGGCGATCAAATCTTCTGAAACTGTATGTACATTTTTCTCAAATATCTCACCTAGTAGATGTTGTCATGCCTGGTAATATTATTAAGAGGCTTTATTTATTTCCTAATTACTAATATAAATACATAGAGTAGTAGAGCTCCAGTAATTATGATCAGAGAAGCAGTTCCTATGCTTTGGTTGTCTTTGCTCCAAACAGGCCAGTTTCCCATAAACATAGGATATATCACAATAACACACTAGAGCACTGTGGGGTCTCAGCTGCTCACTATACCTTCTCATGATGTACAACTACCAGGGGCGGACATAGTGATTTGGAGGCCCCAGGCAGTGGCCAGTCTGAGGGCCCCCCTCCCCCACTCCATAAAAAAAAGGAGAAAAAAAGGGTTTCATAGTAAAGACTAGGGCTGTTACGGTGACCGTATTACTGCCACACTGATGCTGCTGATGGTCATTAGTAGCCTACCAAACTTGCTAACTGCCTGGTACGCAGCACTCTATTGTCCCTCTAATCACTCTGACATCAATGCAAATGTAATTGAAAAATCTAATCAAACACTTAATGGGAGCACATGAGCTCCTGTTGCTCAACATTTCTATAGGCTATGCAATTGTGTGAGTAAACATTGATGGTCTCTACTAAAAAGAGGAGGACCCCATTAGCTTTCTATAGGCTACTATATTTATTTTCTCAACTTTCCTAATATTAAGCACATTGCTTCTCTTTACAACAGGAGTATAACCTACCTGGCTGGCATGAAAATTAACCTTGGGAATAGCGTGCACCATTCGCTATTTAAGTGCATAGATTACATGTATTTTTTCCCCTGCCTGTGTTTCCAGACAGGTGCATGATAATGGTCCATTCTAAATCCCAAAAATGTCACACATATATTATTTTGTATATGTAAAGAGAAGATTAAATCAAGAATAGTCTGATGGGTGACAATATTAGCCTATCACTTGTGAATTATATATTTGCTGCCGGGAAACCTCGAGGCATTATCAAGCGCTTGTCAAATTGTGAATGAGAAACTGATGAAGTGTGTACAGCCTGTGCAAGAAACAAAGCAGAGCTCATGCCTTTCATGCAACTGTTTTCACATCATTAGAGTCCCATCATGCAGCCTTAGAATGTATTAAAAATCTAAAAACATACAGTATAGCCCAATATTTGTATCACAACTAAAGTGGCTAAATAACTTTACAACGGGTGTAGAGCCTAACTGGCATACATATGCAGTGCATGAGTTTCAAGTTCGGGGAAGATCATTTTCACCATAGAAATGCACCTTTTATAATAATAGCATTACATGCATAATCGCATTTGCGGTCACTTTTGAGAATGGTGTTTTCCTGCTAATGGAACATTTGCGCTTATAGCCTACTGTCATGTGCGCATTACTGTGCTTATAATGTGAAGAAATAGCCTAATAATTTATCAATATTTTCGGCTAAAATGTTCTAATCTGTTGCGTCCGCCTCATTACCTAAAAAAGTTATTTTGATGCTAGTGGTTGTATTAATTTGGGATCTATCACATCCCACAAAGCAGAGCTCATGCCTTGCAACTTCTTCAAATCCTCATTAGAGTTGCATCATGCAGCCTTAGAATGTATTAACATCTAATTATATAGCACAATGTTTGTTTCACAACCAAAGTTACATAAATAACTCTATATTAAGCATTTAGGAGTACCTGTTTCTTTGGTAACCTATCAATACAGAATAGTGTGCTCACTTCTCCAAATCGTTTGGAGAAAACATCCTTTATATTTTATTCAGCTATGTTCAATTGTATTCTTCATACTATAAAATAATATAAAGAAAATCTTGTCTGCTAAATTAACTGGTGTAGCCTACAGCCATATAGCATAGCCAGATCAGGGCCTAACATCAAATCAAACTTTATTTGTCACATTCACCAAATACAACAAGTGTAGACCTTACTGTGAAATGCTTACTTACAAGCCCTTAACCAACAGTGCAGTTCAAGAAGAGTTAAGAAAATATTTCTCAAATAAACTAAAGTTGAAAAAAAATCTAATAATAAAAAGTAACACAATAACGAGGCTATATACAGGGGGTACCGGTACCGAGTCAGTGTGCGGGTGTACAGGTTAGTTGAGGTAATTTGTACATGTAGGTAGGGGTGAAGTGACTATGCATAGATAATAAACAGCGAGTAGCAGCAGTGTACAAAAAATGGGGCTGGGGGGGGGGGGGTCAATGCAAATAGTCCATTTAATTAATTGCTCAGCAGTCTTATGGCTTGGGGGTAGAAGCTGTTAAGGAGCCTTTTGGTCCTAGACTTGGCACTCTGGACCGCTTGCCGTGCGGTTGCAGAGAAAACAGTCTATGACTTGGGTGACAATTTTTAGGGCTTTCCTCTGACACCGCCTATTATATAGGCCCTGGATTGCAGGAAGCTTGGCCCCAGTGATGTACTGGGCTGCACGCACTACTCTCTGTAGCGCCTTACGGTCAGATGCCGAGAAGTTGCCATACCAGGCGGTGATGTAACCAGTCAGGATGCTCTTGGTGGTGCAGCTGTAGAACGTTTTGAGGATCTGGGGACCCATGCCAAATCTTTTCAGTCTCCTGAGGGGGAAAAGGTTTTGTCGTACCCTCTTCACGACTGTCTTGGTGTGTTTGGACCATGATAGTTGGTTGGTGATGTGACACCAAGGAACTTGAAACTCTCGACCCGCTCCACTACAGCCCTGTCGATGTTAATGGGGGCCTGTTCGGCCCGCCTTTTCCTGTAGTTCACGATCATCTCCTTTGTCTTGCTCAAATTGAGGGAGAGGTTGTTGTCCTGAGACCACACTGCCAGTTCTCTGACCTCCTCCCTATAGGCTGTCTAATCGTTGTCGTTGACCAGGCCTACCACTGTTGTGTCGTCAGCAAACTTAATGATGGTGTTGGAGTCGTGTTTGGCCACACAGTCGTGGGTGAACAAGGAGTACAGGAGGGGACTAAGTACACACCCCTGAAGGCGCCCCAGTGTTAAGGATCAGCGTGGCAGACCTGTTGTTGCCTACCCTTACCACCTGGGGGCGGCCCGTCAGGAAGTCCAGGATCCAGTTGCGGAGGGAGGTGTTTAGTCCCAAGGTCCTTAGCTTAGTGATGAGCTTCGTGGGCACTATGGTGTTGAACGCTGAACTGTAGTTAATGAACAGCATTCTCACATTGGTGTTCCTTTTGTCCAGGTGGAAAAGGGCAGTGTGGAGTGCGATTGAGATTGCGTCATCTGGACAACATAAGGATAACTCAGAGTATGCTATTATGTTCTTCTGAAACAGACTACATTTTCTTCATTTCATGTTTCTTTAGACCCGTCTAAAATAAATAATGGATTTAATGTGATGGTGTAGGCTATATTACATGGATTTATTTGGCTTTTTAAAATGTAGATGTTTCAAAATGCTATCTGTTCAAAAAGAGTGACATGCCATACTCTTTTTGGCCAGACAGCATCAGATACATGGGTTACATATAGTAAGACAGAGGGGCGCTGTTTTGCTCGCTCAGATGCTTTCTCAATTGAGATAGTTTCAGCCACTTGCGAAATGAAGGAAAGTTTGTGGGTGCACAGTACACTGTTTGGATGTTGGAATTATGGGCTACACATGTCCTCTGCCCGGGGGGGAAGGAGGTTATGCCCAGCTCATGACGCCCCTTGATGATGTGAGGCCTGAGGCAATTGCCACTTCTGCCTATTGGTAAGTCCGCTACAGAGAACTACTGACCTAGAAAAAAAGCATGGCCTACATTTTCCTGTTGAGTCCATTCAATACTGTGACCTTGGGGCTTGTGTAGAGGAGAGCAAATCCCTTTAATTTAGTTTCTATTTGGGCCTCTACAGTGCGAATTGAAACAAGGTTGAGTACCAACAATAATGAATAATGACAAGTCATTTAGAGAGGGTGGTGTGTGGGAACTACATGGCCACTGACAAGGTTGGGGTTTTCGTCAACAAAAGCAGGAGTTTTGCTGCTCACAACATTCTCTACTCTGGCCTTTATTTATATATATATATACCCGCACATCTCTGATTCAGAGTGGTTGGGTTAAATGCGGAAGACACATTTCAGTTGAATGCATTCAGTTGTACAACTGACTAGATATCCCCCTCTCCTTATACCAGACTAGCCTGCTGTTATTGTCAGTGCAGCCATATAGGCTAACCTTGGTCAAGACTGCCCCCACCTGGTAGAGTGTTGAACCAGCAGAGGATTGTCACTGATGCTCTCTCTGAGGATGTGCAGATTTTATTTGTCTAAGGTCATGAATTGTAATCTCCTATGTGAGGTGGGTATAGTGTTGATGACTTGTTAAAGCAGTATCATAATGAAATCAGTCAATATACGGCATAGAGTCAACAGATCTCGGGCTGCCCAGATGTCCTCTCTCAGCCCTCTCTGAGATGTGTTTGTGGAGGAGCTTAGGGCTCAGTCCAAACTGTGAAATCACATAGAAGTGGATTACAAGCAACAACCCCACTCGAGTGAGGCCACACACCTAAATGAATAGGGGTCGTCTTGGTCCTGCCTTAGGAATCTTGCTTTAGTTGGAATCCACATCGTAAAAGGAAAAATGTGATAGATTCCCCATATAATATACCGTATTATATGAAAGAAACAGAATAGGGACAGGAAGTAAGACTTCAGAAAATAACAGAAACAAGAAAAATAGTAAGCAGAACTGATCACAATACATGGTGAGAGTTCTTGTACATCTGCATGCAAGTCCTACTTTCACATCGTGTGTTCTCATGAATATCTGTGCATAGCTGCTTTTCTACAGCAGTCGATGGGATCCATTCAGGCCTCAGATAAGTTTGCTCTGTCTGTCACAATAACTGTCTTTCAGCTGCCTATCCATCTGTAATGGGCCTTTTCTTCCCTGTCTGTGTGCCCTGCACGTTCAGCTCCAGCTTCAGTCAGGTGACCTTGGAGCATTAGGCCCAGTGCATTATGTTCTATATTCAAGTATTCAATACTTTAAAATGTCCTTTCTGCACACATTTATCCCAGGTTTCTACGATTTATATTTCAAACGTCAACTAAGTATGAGCACAAGGTCTAACCTGGGTTAACACGGCTGTGTCGCGTCGGAGACAGGGTGTACAGGTTGCTCTTTGAACGTGGTTTTCTCCTATTCCCTTTGACGTATATTGCGCTGTGCGGTCTGGGAATGTAACATTTGAGACCGCAGTGTGATCATGGACACATGCTTGAAAGCGTTCCACAACGACAGTTCATTATTCCTCTTATCTGATTTTAGCATAGAAATATGAATGCCCGCTGTGTGCCCGCTATAACAAACAGCCCCTATCAACATGACATCTGAGTGTGTACTGTACACAGTAAATAATACCCACTATGCAGGGCATTACTTTTGACCAGAGTCACATGGGCCCCGGTCAAAAGTGGTACACTTTATTGGGAATAGGGTGCCGTTTGGGACGGAACCAGGCAGACACCATAACAACTTCTGTCCCCAATAAGTGATTTGTCAACTAAGTTATTCAGCCGAGGCCAAAGCCCCGTGCTGTGATTCAAACAGATCTCCCTGTCATTAGGCTTGGAAACTTAGGCTTTTACATGAAAGCTACGTGACACCAGTAAGAGCGACAGTTCTGGGCAATCAGTGCCGCCACCCCAGGGGTGTGGCCATATTCCCCGCTTAGGGGACTTGCATATTGGTACTGCTCAGTTGGCACGTTTCTCTTGTTGTAGCTGTGAACTGAGAGAACATCAGAGACTGCTAAGCAGACGTGCGATAATGACATGGATTTGGTTGTGTTTAGGGCCCACGGCAGGGGAGGTGGGGCACTGAGCAGCCAAGCTACTGAACCTGCAACTGTAGACCATCTCATTATATCACTAATATGGCTCGCAAACAAAAGGCATCGATAAGGAAAAGTCACTAATGAGAAAACACACGCTAAATGGGAGCTCTCTGAACTGCCCTGGCTGCTTCCAACAGGCACACACAAAATCAACACGCTGACCGACACACACAAACACAAAATGCAGGATATTTCACTTAGGCCTTCCGTTATCTTCTTCGTACTGTAGCTTTATCTATCCCTTGTAGAGGGACAATACTAACTTGGAAGAAAAAGCCTTCAATGATTGAAGAAAGGGTGATAGACAAATGACAGTACAGGAGAAACCAGGAGTCATACCATCAATCTACTTTGCTTTATCACAAACTCGTGGCCTTCTTTGGGGAATTATACATCCAGGCCTACTGTATGTGCAATATTAACAAGAAACAAGGATAGTTGTCGCCTACTACACATTCTGAGGATGGCAAACAATGCAAATGATGTGAAAGAAAAATGGCAGCCAGAGATAGCTTTAGCAGAGCAGAGGCTTCTGTTATGCCTCCTCCTAGCTGCCAAATTATTCCAGTCCCACTCATTCACTCCAAGCCCTCATCCCTAATCATCTGCCCACACTACTATGACTGCCAGCCACCGCTGCCTCTCTATACACATGGAACAGGAAAGGGGGATTATTGCACAGTTTGCTGTGAATGACTGAGAGATCCTTCAAAATGTAATGATGCTCTTAAATGATTCATTAGCACAACCGTGTATTCAGGAGGGAAGAATTCTCCCCTTTTTTTAGGAAATCTATCCAGATGTAAAATGAGGACACAGTGAAGGGGGCATTCACATTCAGTTCTGTTAGCCAGGGCATTGAGTGATAGGAACCAATAAATACTCTCTGGTTAATGATGTTGTCAGTGGGGATAATTTATGCTAGAGAGCAACACAAAAGAAGATTGTCCACAAATACCTATTGCTTTTTCCATCCTCATTAAGAAAGACTGAATGCTACTGTTTAGTGCCCGAGGCAGCAAAGCTACTCTTTGTCCCATTGATAGAGGCCATTGTGTGTACCGAATCTACGGATGACTGTGTCACGATTCCGGAAGCTATGAAACGGATGGAGGATGATAAGCCAATCAATCATTTAGTGTAGAGAGATTGATGCCTTTGGATTTCACAGCACAAAAGTGTACTATAGTGACATCAGGCCTCATTCACTTACTAAGTGTTTCCTTACTGTATGTGCAGTTTATTCTCAAATGAATACGTTTTATTTATTTATCCTTTATTTAACTTGCGAAGTTACTTTGAGATGGTTATTTTTTAAGTGAGCCATGAATGTAGGTATTTAGTAGAGGTTTTAAAGTAGGGTAGGATTTAGGGTAAATGGACAATTTATTTATTTTTTGTCATATTACTCCCTTATACCATACGATGTAAAAATAAAGAGCTTCTTAAATCGAAACCATAGATTGTACGCCTTCCAATATCAAGGGGTCATTTTATATGCACATTGAACAACATTACATTTTCATCAAATTTCTTCTTTATCACAATTCTCCTTGACCTCACCTGAAATGCATTTGTGAAATATCTTTTAGTAATTGCATCCATTTCACTGTAGCTCATTGGTTAGGCGTTGAAGTGTTTAAAAAAAAAAAATCCAGCATGAATCTAGTCCCATGCAGTTGAAAGGGCAATGTGTAAATATGTAATACTTCCAGCCAATTATCATTGGATAGTGCCTCCACATCAATTAAATTCATTTCCAATTATTTTCAATATACAAATGATATATTTAACAGGTACAACATGTTAAGGTACATTTCATTAGACCATTATACTGTATATTTGGAGACAAATACTTTTTGTCAGTCAGTAAAAAGGACAGATTGCTTTCCAGTGGACTCTCAAAAGCATTTAGTTTAGTACTGTAGCCGTCTCGGTGGCTGCCTCTCAGGTCAAGTTCTATCTGCTCCGTTCTCTTGTCGTGGGGGAACAATAACAAGCTTCCTCCGCAGACAGAGGCTGTCGTGTACGTCAGTGGAGGCTGCTAAGGGGAGGACGGCATAATAACGGCTACGACGAAGCGAATGGAATGGCATCAAAACCATGTGTTTGATGAATGTAAAACCATTCCCCTCTTTCCGCTCCAGCCATTACCATGAGCCCGTCCTCCCCAATTAAGGGGCCACCAGCCACCTGTGGTGTTTCGTGTAAGTCTCCAGATAGAGTGCAACCTTCTGCAGGATCACCACAATCCAGACAGTGTGCCCCAGAGCAGAGAGAGCTCCAACCATGACCACCTCCAATCACAGAATTTGCATATAACAGTTAAACACAGTAGAGGGTGGAAAACGAAGCACTTTCTCTTACTCAGAAACACTAAGGGCACGTTGGACTCGGAGAGCATGAAAACCAACAACACAGAACTCTGAACAGTTACGGCAAGATCAATATGCTGCAGAACTGTAGCAAATCTTTAGATCTCAGATGTAGATCAAACAGTATCTCTTTCTAAATCCAGAAACATCCGTTTGGGGTCACTGTGCTTGCCTGCTCATTTGTCACACAAAAGAGGACTTTGAGCTGCTTAGCAGTATGTGTAGCTAAAGCAGTCCCAGTGGGCACGGTTCGGCCACCATGCTGTTTAAACAGATCAAAACAAAAGCACAAAGATGCTTGCCGGCCGCGGGAGCTCTTTAGTTCCCTCAAAATCTGGCTTGATTTGCTTCTACCCGGCAGGCATCTAGCTGTGTCCCCTTGGACTGGAACCATCAGTTATTCTAACACAGTATCAGTTACTAAATGCTGTTTTTGGTGAGAATATTCCAGTTGATTGTCCCTACTCCCAGTGGGCAGCTCTGTCAATACACATTTCTTTCTGGATTCTTACTGTATATCAGCCTTCTGCATATTTCAGTGAAATTTTACATTAAACTGACATTGTGTTATCACTATAAAATTATACCAAGCGAGAGAAAGAGTTAGCTACCTCTTGAAGGAAAGAAATTCATACAAGAACATCGCCTGGTGTTGAGGGTAATCCACACAAAAAACATGAGTGGTGACACTACAAATATGGCTGAAGAGAGGACATTAAAAAAGCCATGAACCAATGGCTTGTCTGATGTAAAAATGAAAAACTAAAATGGGATTTTTGTGTGACAGGATTAGCATTCCACCCCAAAGCGGAGATTGTTGGGGAGAGGGGTGCATGGCCACTTCAGCATGCCCGCTCAGAGCTGAAAGCACTGGGAGCCCAGTAGTAAGTGATGCTCCGGCTCATTTCAATGGGCACTTAGAGGCTCAGCCTCTCGTCCACATACTGTGAAAATGTATCTGTAGTGCTGCCCTGTGAGTAAGTGTGTATCTATGTGTCCCTTTGTCAATGTCAAAAAGCTCGCTGTACCCATTGCTGTGCTTTGAGGCACTCTTCCGTCCTGCACACTGAGTTCATTTGGAATATGAACTATAGTACACACAAAATACAGCTTTCTCAGAATAGCACCATGTAAACTTTGAGTTGTGTGATGCAGTTAAATTTACAATATATTGATCATGGTTTCCTGCTTTAAAAAAAAAAGTATAATGTAATGGGTTAGTTACAGTATGTTAAACTGCTTGCTTATTCCAACTCAAATTTTACTGCTCTAGCCCTCTGACTGTAATCCGAAACACAATCAACTGTCTCTCTAGAATCACAATGCGGACCAAATAGCACCCTATTCCCTACATAGTCTCTGGTCAAAAGTAGTGCACTAATGGGCCCTGATCAAAGTAGTGCACTTTATAGGGAATCGGGTGCCATTTGGAATGCATACTCAGTCTATCTTCCTCCTCCAGCCTACCAAGGCTTTGCGGTGACTCATAAGCAGAGACCCATGACAAAAGCTATATAATCTACTGTATTGTTCCCAGCCCAATTCCATGTTGTATTCCTGATTTAACTTTGTTGTGGGATCTATTACGATAAGACCTGTTATCAACACAGGGCCTTGATGGCCCACTCCTTCACTAGCCATTTGACATTTAAGAATGACAACAGGCACACGAGCAGGTGCCTGGAAGGGAAAAGCCAAAGAAAATGCATACAATGGATACAAATTTCTATGCTAAAAAAGCTGTAAAATCCTTTAGGAAATGTGGTGAAGGGCTTAGCTATGTACCGTCTAGCTCCTATTTGAGTCATCATCAACACTCTGATCTGAAGAACAACTTAATGTAGCACTCGCTCCGTAAGCACTTACAACACATACAGGTATGCCTTCAATGTCACCTCTCTCTCTCCCCCTCCCTCCCTCCCTCCAACCATCGGGCCTAATTAAAGCACATAGATCTACGTGAACACTGCTCCATCAAAATGTTGTTACCACTCCCCGCCCACATACAACCATGCATCTGTCCCCTCAGACAGCCGTGCGCAAGCCTACTTTCTTCAGTCGGGCGGCTGGGGCTGTGTGGATGTCACGGCTAATCCTGGGGGAGTTCTCCCATTGTGTCTCAGCAAACAGGCGGTCAGAGCCATTAAAAAGACATGCTTTAGTTAAACATCTATTAGCAGAACACTGCCCAGGCCCCTAGAGATTCTCCTATTGGTCAGAACGACTCCACGCTCAGGGGAGGGAGGGTTTCTGTTAGAAACGGTTTCTCCCACAGCTGTTCCGTGTTACATCATTAGTCATCTGCTCCATAGAAAGTGTTACCGTTTAAAGTCGCTCTATGGAGGCTGTATTTGGGGATCGTCAGTTCACATTAGCAGAGGAAAGGTGGAAGAAAATAATATATATTTAATTACTGTGAAATGGCTGTTTTCCTATCAATTTTACAACCTCCCAGTGAACAAAAGAGCCAAACCCAACATTTACATGTGGAAACTGGAAGAGACAACAAAATGGAAGAGTGCTCTCTCGTTGGCTGTTCCGTCAGCTGTTGACATATGCTACAAACATCCTTACGGTATTGTCAGCGCTCTCCAAAGCCTGCTCTGGTGAAGACCACTGTTCACTGGTGGCTGTATGTGTGGGGGAGAATAAGAACACTAAGCTTAATTAAGAAAGTGACGAAGAAGTGGGTTAGATTAGGGAGACGTGCTGTATTAAGGCTGCTCTTGGTGAACGTAGTATATTACATTACAAAAGCGTAATAACAGTGTAGAAAACGACAAAGACAAAGCTGTCTCCAAATATCTGGTATAAAGTGTTACACTGCCATTGTAGTCAAGCAGAATGAATTAAATCTCATTACAATCTATTTATATGAAACTGCTAGAGGAGAAGATATTACTATTAGACATCCATACACTCCCATCCATATGTATTTAGTCAGTGAAGCATTTTTTTTGGGGGGGGGGGGGGCTCTATACTCCAGCATTTTGGATTTGAGATAAAATGTTTCATATTACTTGAAGCACTTTGAGATTCTATGAAAAGCGCTACAGAAGTTTAATAAATGAAAATGCTAACCTGCTATTGGTAATGGTGAGAGGTTAGCATGTTTTGTTGTAGCCTCTGTTATAGGTAATGGTGAGAGGTTAGCATGTTTTGTTGTAGCCTCTGTTATAGGTAATGGTGAGAGGTTAGCATGTTTTGTTGTAGCCTCTGTTATAGGTAATGGTGAGAGGTTAGCATGTTTTGTTGTAGCCTCTGTTATAGGTAATGGTGAGAGGTTAGCATGTTTTGTTGTAGCCTCTGTAACCTTCTCGATCGTCATTATTCCTGATTCTCTCCTGATTTTTCTTAAGCGTGGCATTAACAGGATTCATTTAGAAGTGTTGAGAAACATCTTATCTATTAA
Source organism: Salvelinus namaycush (assembly GCF_016432855.1). Taxonomy (NCBI): domain Eukaryota; kingdom Metazoa; phylum Chordata; class Actinopteri; order Salmoniformes; family Salmonidae; genus Salvelinus; species Salvelinus namaycush. The sequence goes on from NC_052330.1 coordinate 6,278,788, forward strand.
CTTAGAAAGAAAACTACTCCAGACATCATTCACCATTCACTTCCTATTGGGCAAAACACAACCAAAACCAACTGCAAATGCATCCATCGAGTTTGTAGGGTCACCAGATTGATGTAATCATTGTGTACTAGGAATATAGGACCAAATACTAAACTTTAGACCACTTCAATACTCTATAAGTGAATTTGTCCAAATACTTATGACTTCTTTAAATGGGGCAACTAGATACATGAAGTGCTTTCACATCTTAACAGTAAAACAGAAAAGGTGACTTTCTGTACTGTCGCCTCATAGGAAACGTTTGATCTTAAATCCCAAATTCTGGATTATAGAGAAGGGAAAAAAAATGCTTCACTGTCCAAATAAATATGGAGGTGAGTATAGGTGAATAAAGTCCTCCTCCTTCGTCTAGTTCTTTTCAGAGCGGGGTTGGATGACCAGCTCAGGGAAGCCTGTGCGATGGTCCATCTGTCTGTCAAACAGCAGATCAGAGGCCTCACCGATGACCACCTCAGCCGTGGTGAACACCTCCAGGTCCCCCAGTACATGTCCTCCCACCGTCTTCCCCTCCTTGTCGGCCAGGCAGATATGGAGGTGAGCTTCCTTGTTCAGTGTGCCCACCAGCGACACGATCTCAAGGCGATCGTCAAGATGGATCACCTGGAAACAGGTTGGAGGAAAATACAATTTAGGGTGGTAACACAAGGTTATTACAGTGCTTTCGGAAAGTATTCAGACCCCTTGACCTTTTCCTCATTTTGTAATGTTACAGCCTTATTATAAAATTGATTAATTCTTTTTTTTTTTTTTTTATCTACACACAATACCCCATAATGACAAAAACAGGTTTTTAGAAATGTGTATACATTCGTAAAAAAAACAAATACATTATTTACATAAGTATTCAGAACTTTTGCTATGAGACTCGAAATTGAGCTCAGGCGCATCCTGTTTCCATTGATCGTCCTTGAGATGTTTCTACAACTTGATTGGAATCCACCTGTGTTAAATTCAATTGAATGGACATGATTTGGAAAGGCACACACTTGTCTATATAAGGTCCCAGTTGACAGTGCACGTCAGAGCAAAAAAAACAAGCCATGAGGTCGAAGAAATTGTCCGTAGAGCTCCAAGACAGGATAGTGCCGAAGCACAGATCTGGGGAAGGGTACAAAAAATGTCTGCAGCATTAAAGGTTCCCAAGAACACACTGGCCTCCATCATTCTAAAATGGAAGAAGTTTGGAACCACCAATACTCTTCCTAGAGGTTACTGCCCGGCCAAACTGAGCAATTGGGGGAGAAGGGCCTTGTTCAGGGAGGTGACCAAGAACCCGATGGTCACTCTGACAGCACTCTAGAGTTCCTCTACGGAGATGGGAGAACCTTCCAGAAGGACAACCATCTCTGCAGCACTCCACCAATCAGGCCTTTATGGTAGAGTGGCCAGACAGAAGCCACTCCTCAGTAAAAGGCACATGACAGCCTGCTTGGAGTTTGCCAAAAGGCATCTAAAGGACTTTCAGACCATGAGAAACAAGATTCTCTGGTCTGATGAAACCAAGGTTAAACTCTTTGGCCTGAATGCCAAGCATCACGTCTGGAGGAAACATTGCACCATCCCTATGGTGAAGCATGGTGGTAGCAGCATCATGTTGTGAGGAGGTTTTTCAGTGGCAGGGCCTGGGAGACTAGTCAGGATCGAGGCAAAGATGAACGGTGCAAAGTACAGAGAGATCCTTGATGAAAACCTGCTCCAGAGAGCTCAGGACCTTAGACTGGGGAAAAGGTTCACCTTCCAACAGAACAACAACCCTAAGCACACAGCCAAGACAATGCAGTGGCTTTGGGACAAGTCTCTGAATGTCCTTGAGTGGCCTAGCCAGAGCCCAGACTTTAACCCGATAGAACATCTCTGGAGAGACCTGAAAATAGCTGCGCAGCAACGCTCTCCATCCAACCTGAGAGCTTGAGACTCTGCAGAAAAGAATGGGAGAAACTCCCAAATAAAGGTGTGCCAAGCTTGTAGCGTCATATCTAAGAAGCCTCGAGGCTGTAATCACTGTCAAAAGTGCTTCAACAAAGTACTGAGTAAAGGGTCTGAATACTTATGTCAATGTTATATTTCAATGTGTTTTATTTATTAGCAAACAATTTGCAAAAACCTGTTTTTGCTGTCATTATGGGGTATTGTGTGTAGATTGAGGATTTAAAAAAATATATATTTTAGAATAAGGCTAATGTAACAAAATGTGAAAAAAGTCAAGGGGTCTCAATACTTTAAAGGCACTGTATAGTAAACTTAAATTGAAACTAAAATGAAAACTAATCAAACAATATTTAGTAAATAATTAACAAACCTGTTTCAAAAACTAAAACTATATTGTAACGGTTTAACTCCAAAACAAACTCAAATAAAATCCACCATGAATTATGTTCAGTTTTAGTTTTTTTCTCTAAATTTAGGGCAACTATCTAATGGGATTTTCTAGCTTTTGGCGGGTTTTCAAACTACTGAATCTGGCGGGTAAATGCGGCCAGGAGATTGCGATGTTTCAAAGGCCTAGCTTGTGCATCACTGTCACTAGCTAACAGTGGGGGAAAATGCTAGGTGGCTAACTTGATTCTTTTAACATGTACTACTATAGTTCAATATAATTTGATTGGTGTAAACATGGGCGAGAGCGAGTTTCCTTCCGCCCTATTTTTTGCACCAGTCTCGGCACTATTCCTTTTAAAATCCAAGTCACATTGAGATTGACTTTATAATTTAAACCTAACCTTAGCTCTCGAGAACCCAAGACTATACAGCCAGAGTTCTCATTTGAACAATTGACCCCAGTGGGGCCAACGTGTACAACTCTACACGTTAATAATCACAGCGTTTAGGAAACCTCAGAAATTCTACTCCCCAAAATGTTTTTACAAAAAGATACACTTACTGTGCGCCATTATAACACAGATCCCCACTGTGTTTTGCGTTACGCTTCATGAGCTAATGAAAAAAATATATATACTACGTCTGCTCCAATTGGTAGTTAGTCTTGTCACATCGCTGCAACTCCCGTACCGACTCGGGACAGGCCACGGTTGAGAGCCATGCATCCTCCAAAACAGCCCTGCCAAGCTACATTGCTTCTTGACACACTGCCCGCTTAACGCGGAATCCAGCCGCACCAATGTGTCGGAGGAAACACCATACACCTGGCGACCGAAGTCGGCGATGGGACAAGGACATCCCGGCTTGCCAAACCCTCCCCTAACCCGAACGATGCTGGCCCAATTGTGCGTTGCCTCATGGGTGTCCCGTTCATAGCCGGCTGCGACACAGCCTGGGATCGAACCCGGGTCTGTAGTGACGCCTCTAGCACTGCGATACAGTGCCTAACACGGAACCCAAACCTGCTGCGCGCGTGCGCCATCGTGCGCTATCGTGCATAAATGTATTTTGCCCCCCCACACCAAACGCGATCACGACACGCAGGTTAAAATATCAAAACAAAACTCTGAACCAATGACATTAATTTGGGGACAGGTTGAAAAGCATTAAACATGTATTGCGTTAGCTAGCTAGCTTGCAAACGTTAATTTGTCCTATTTAGATAGCTTGCTGTTGCTAGATAATTTGTCCTGGGATATAAACATTGAGTTGTTATTTTACCTGAAATGCACAAGGACCTCTACTCCGACAATTAATCCACACATAAAACGACCAACCGAATAGTTTCTAGTCATCTCTCCTCCTTCCAGGCTTTTTCATCTTTGAACTTATAAGGTGATCGCATCTAAACTTTCATTGTGTTACCACGACAACCGGCAACAAAGTTCGTCTTTCAATCACCCACGTGCGTAAAACCAATGAGGAGATAGCACATGGGTACCTGCTTCTATAAACCAATGAGGAGATGACTTTCAGCGCGATCTGCGTCAGAAATAGGAACGACTTCTATGCCCTTGGCGTTACAGACGCTTGTTGGTGCGCGCGAGCAGTGTGGGTGCAATAATTGAATAACATGGATTTCTAAATTTATTTTGCGACGCTGAGCGTTTCACACTTGACCAAATCACCCCATCTAATCAAAATGGCCATGGAATGAGGATGACTAACCTAACCTATGACCTGAAGTGACATCCCAAAAAACTATACAATGCAAATGGCTCCTAGCCTCCCACACATTTCTTTCCCCAAACTAAATAATATAAAACCGAAGAATATTTTTATACAGCTATAACTAAAACTATTAAATCCGTTCGGAAAGTAAACTGAATTCAAAATAAACATCTAAAAACAAATAAAAACAACTATAATAACCTTGGTAGTACAGCATTACTTAAAAAAATTAAAAAAAAAGTGGAACTGACAGGTTATTTGACTCAAAATGTCGTGGCGTACAGTAAGACATTGTTGGATGCAGTTCAATGTATGATTAATATAATTCACCAATACATTTCTTGGTACTCCAAAAAATATTACTATCAGGTTGTAGATCACAGCTGGCCTGGTACATTGTTTACTGCCACCACCCATTCAGGATGCACTGTTTCAGTTTCAATGACTCAATATTTGGAACAAAATCGGACGACTAACTAAGGCAGGTAATGTCAATACAATCAAACTAGCAAGGGCAATGATCACAAGTAATTCGTGGCTAATAGGCTAGCGCACATGTGTCAAACAAGGCCCTCGGACCGAATAGGACACACAAGCAAGTATAAATGAGATATCTTGAGTTACTTGCGCGGCTTTCATGTGTCCCGTTTACAGCGCGCAGCGGAGGGAAAGTGTACAGACATGTAACGGTCCTAGCTAGGCTACTAAAATGTTGCAGTCTGGCTTGGGTTTTTAAAGCTTGACAATGAAAACGAAACAAAACAGCATGTAAAGGAGAAACATGTAGGCGTATTACTGCAACATTTGAGAAGTAGTCTAGGCTGGCTACTCAACTACAATACATATTGTGTGCCCGATACAGTAACGCGGCATTCAAGCACACAGGTGATCCATGCAGTGCAAAAAAAAGGAAAAATATATTTTAAGTTGAAATGTTACAACAACCTATAGCTACGTCTTTGTTATTTGGAGTTATTAAATACTTCTTGATTAAGGCCGCAGCATATTCTGCATACATTATTTGTTAAAATGCTATATACAGCATCATATGTACGTGGACATTAAAAGGGCTATATTTGATCTAATAAAACAATGGCCAGTTTGGGTCGCAGTTGCAATTTTTGTATAGACAACTAGGCCATGTCTGGCCCGCGAATTCCACACTCCTGTGGTACATATTTTACCAAAAGGTGGCTTTTGGTGTTCTAAATGGTCTAAAATCTTGCTGTTGCTACTGCCTGTAAACAGACAGTCCAGTTCAAAGTGAATGATGGCAGGCCCCTATGGCAAATTGCTTATTTGCATACAGGCCTACTGTAGCTCTGATTGGCTATGGCGCACCGGTTTGTGTAGACTCCAGCCCTGGTCTAGACATGTTTTTATTAGGTTTTATTTACTGCAGTGTTGTCCAAGCGCACAGCCGTGTTCCCACTCTATTGCCACAGAATGTTCAGAAATGCCTTACTATACGCCCTATCCAAACATTAAAACGTTAAAATGACCATATATAAGTGCTCTTTTGTCTGATTTAAAAAAATGTAAAAGTCATTCTTCCTGGCGGTGTATACTGTATGAACAGATTTTAAAATATTTGTTGCTAAAACGCGGTCAGTTCCACTTTAAGCAGGTAGTCCAAATGAGCTCAGAGGACCTCTTTCCCAAGGGAGACTGTAGTGTAGTATTACTGTAGTATATTGTCATACTATAACACAACACGTACCCATTTATGAGAGATTTGCTGTGTGTACAACAGTGCTCAAAGGCCCTTTCATCATGTCCTTTGACGTCTTGCCAGATGTCCTCCCAATCCCACTCAGTGCCAACACAAACCCCTGTGAATTCTGTGGAGGCACTTACAAGACTTGGCTACGTCCCAAATGGTACCCTATTCCTGATATAGTGCACTACTTTAGACCAGAGCCATCAGAAGCCTGCTCAAAAGTATGGACTATGAAGTGTATAGGGTGCCATTTGGGGTTCATTTACAACAACAATTTAGACACTTCACCAGAAGCATGACGGATGGTTGCCAGCCAACATCTCTGCCAAGTACCTCATTGGTATTCCCTGCAGTGGCGTTTGCCAGCCGGAGTGTTGCCTTGGTTACGCTACCCACACAGGTGATGATGAATGGCGCTTTGAGGTTTCTCTCCTCCACGAATGCCAGCAGGGAGCACAGCAAATCCTGTCCCGGCCCAAAGCGCACTGCGTGGACCTTGAGGGGAGAGCCTGCAGATGCCTAGGCACAGTGGACATAGAAAGTAGAGGTCGACCGATTATGATTTTTCAACGCCTATACCGATTATTGGAGGACCAAAAAAAGCCGATAGCAATTAATCGGCCGATTAAAAAAAATAAAAATAATAATAATAATAATAAATAAATAAAAACATATATAATGTATTTGTAATAATGACAATTACAACAATACAAAGTGTTGGAGAAGAAAGTAAAAGTGCAATATGTGCCAAAAAGCTAACGTTTAAGTTCCTTGCTCAGAACATGAGGACATATGAAAGCTGGTGGTTCCTTTTAACATGAGTCTTCAATATTCCCAAGTAAGAAGTTTTAGGTTGTAGTTATTATAGGAATTATAGGACTATTTCTCTCTATACGATTTGTATTTCATATACCTTTGACTATTGGATGTTCTTATAGGCACTTTAGTATTGCCAGTGTAACAGTATATCATCAACCATGTGTAGTTAACTAGTGATTATGTTAAGATAAGTTTAATGCTAGCTAGCAACTTACCTTGGCTTCTTGCTGCCCTCGCGTAACAGGTAGTCAGCCTGCCACGCAGGCTCCTCGTGGAGTGCAATGGTTAGAGTGTTGGACTAGTAACCGGAAGGTTGCAAAATCGAATCCCCGAGCTGACAAGGTAAAAATCTGTCGTTCTGCCCCCGGCAGTTAACCCACCGTTCCTAGGCCGTTATTGAAAGTAAGAATGTGTTCTTAACTGACTTGCCTAGTTAAATAAAGGTGTAAAAAATAAAATACTGATTGTTATGAAAACTTGAAATCGGCCCTAATTAATCGGCCATTCCGATGAATCGGTCGACCTCTAATAGAAAGGGATGGGGGGAGACCGAGACATGAGCATGTTTGGTACTGGGCTGGTGGTGAGCTGTAGCATTGCAAAGCTCCCAAACTTTATTCACTCCCAACCCCTAGCAGCCATCGCTTCTTTCTCCTTCTCAATCTGGGGCTGCTCTCTATTGTTCCAGGCCTGGCTTGACCCAATTATGGTTTCCCGGAGTCATTGAGCCCAAGAAGTCCATTAATCATAGTTCACATGTTGGGTAAAGGGGAACAGAGGGAGAGGAGAGGGGAGGAGGATAGAGGTATAGACTCGAGAGGCACACTCGCTAGGATGGTGGTCCATTCAGTTCTTTAACAGGATCATCACGGTTAACTAAATACGAGCCTGACCCCATAACCTGCGGTAAAGACATGGGCCCCAGCCGGTGTATGCAAATGAGTTTATCACCACCTCAGTGTTCTCTCCAACGGATTCCATATCGTATTCTCATTTACTCAGTGTTCACCCTGCTGGTCTTCAACCGCCTGACAGAGCAGCTCTGCATTACAGAAGTAAACCATAACATCATGATTCTTCAACCAACCTGATCTCACGAGCTGCACATTCAAGTCACACAAACTGAAAGGCAACGGGAGCGTAGCGGTCAGTCAGTTTCATGAGGCTCATCAACAATTTATCAATAATTACATTGAGGCAAATCATACAGTATGACCATAAGCCAAGGAGTTTGTATTGGAAAGTTAGGCTTCATCTTGAAATGGAGCCAGTCTTCAGGACTGGTACATGTGTGGTTCAACTCAGAAATCCACAACCACAAGCACCACCTGGCGAGTAGCTCATTACAATAAAGGAAAGGGAGGATATTCTGTCTTTCTCCAAATCCTTCATTCAAACCAGCAGCTCCGGTTTCCTCCTTTTCTCCCAGCAGGGGAGGAGATTCCAGAATGCAACATCCAGAGAAGGATGATGGGAGGAGTCAGACTGGATTGGTGGACAAGAATGAAAGGAGAAACATTTGCGTTATTGATGCAGATTTTTAAATTGTATTTATTTAACTAGGCAAGTCAGTTTAGAACAAATTCTTATTTACAATGACGGCCTACCCCACCCAGCCAAACCCTAACGACGCCGGGCCAATTGTGTGCCGCCCTACGGGACTCCCAATCACGGACGGTTGTGATACAGCCTGCAATCAAACCAGGGTCTGTGGTGACGCCTCTAGCACTGAGATGCAGTGCCTTAGGCCGCTGCGCCACTCGGGAATATCTAAGTTCTGTCCCATTAACTAGCCCCTATTCAGATCATTAGGCAATTTGTCATATAGCTTATCATATAATATTTATCATGGATGGATGAACAAAAATACACTACATGACCAAAAGTATGTGGACACCTGATCATTGAACATCTCATTCCAAAATCATGGGCATTAATATGGAGTTTGTCCCCCCTTTGCTGCTATAACAGCCTCCACTCTTATTATCCACTAGATGTTGGAACATTGCTGCGGGGACTTGCTTCCATTCAGCCACAAGAGCCTTAGTGAGGTCGGGCACTGATGTTGGGAGATTAGGCCCGGCTCGCAGTCTGCGTTCCATTTAATCTCAAAGGTGTTTGATGGGGTTGAGGTCAGAGCTCTGTGCAGGCCAGTCAAATTCTTCCACACCGATCTCGACGAACAATTTGTGTATGGACCTCGCTTTGTGCACAGGGTTATTGTCATGCTGAAACAGGAAAGGGCCTTCCCCAAACTCTTGAAACAAAGTTGGAAACATAGAATCATTTACAATGTCATTGTATGCGGTAGTGTTAAGATTTCACTTCACTGGAACTAAGGGGCCTAGCCCGAACCATGAAAAACAACCCCAGACCATTATTACTCCTCCACCTCCACCAAACTTTACAGTTGGCACTATGCATTGGGGCAGGTAGCGTTCTCCTGGCATCCAACAAACCGAAATTCATCCATCGGACTGCTAGATGGTGAAGTGTGATTCATCACTCCAGTTCAGTGTGTCAAATCGGAGGGCCTGTTGTCCTGACCTCTGGCAGTCTCTATGGGGATGCCACAGGGTTCAATCCTCGGGCCGACTCTCTTCTCTGTATACTTCAATGATGTTGCTCTTGCTGCTGGTGATTCTCTGATACACCTCTACACAGACGACACCATTCTGTATACTTCTGGCCCCTCTTTGGACACTGTGTTAACTAACCTCCAGACGAGCTTCAATGCCATACAACTCACCTTCCATGGCTTCCAACTGCTCTTAAAACGCAACTAAATGCATGCTATTCAACCGATCACTGCCCGCACCTGCTCGCCCGTCCAGCATCACTACTCTGGACGGCTCTGACTTAGAATACGTGGACAACTACAAATACCTAGGTGTCTGGTTAGACTGTAAACTCTCCTTCCAGACTCACATTAAGCATCTCCAATCCAAAATTAAATCTAGAATCGGCTTCCTATATCGCAACAAAGCATCCTTCACTCATGCTGCCAAACATACCCTCGTAAAACTGACCATCCTACCGATCCTCAATTTCGGTGATGTCATCTATAAAATAGCCTCCAACACTCTACTCAACAAACTGGATGCGGTCTATCACAGTGCCATCCGTTTTGTCACCAAAGCCACATACACTACCCACCATTGCGACCTGTATGCTCTCGTTGGTTGGCCCTCGCTTCGTACTCGTCGCCAAACCCACTGGCTACAGGTTATCTACAAGTCTCTGCTAGGTAAAGCCCCGCCTTATCTCAGCTCACTGGTCACCATAGCAGCACCCACTCGTAGCACGCGCTCCAGCAGGTATATCTCACTGGTCACCCCCAAAGCCAATTCCTCCTTTGGTCTTTCCTTCCAGTTCTCTGCTGCCAATGACTGGAACGAACTGCAAAAATCTCTGAAGCAGGAAACACTTCTCCCTCACTAGCTTTAAGCACCAGCTGTCAGAGCAGATCACAGATTACTGCACATAGCCTATCTATAAATTTAGCCCAAACTACTACCTCTTCCCCTACTGTATTTATTTATTTATTTTGCTCCTTTGCACACCATTATTTATATTTCTACTTTGCACATTCTTCCACTACAAATCTACTATTCCAGTGTTTTACTTGCTATATTGTATTTACTTCGCCACCATGGCCTTTTTTTTGCCTTTACCTCCCATCTCACCTCATTTGCTCACATTGTATATAGACTTATTTTTCTACTGTATTATCGACTGTATGTTTTGTTTATTCCATGTGTAACTCTGTGTTGTTGTATGTGTCGAATTGCTATGCTTTATCTTGGCCAGGTCGCAGTTGCAAATGAGAACTTGTTCTCAACTAGCCTACCTGGTTAAATAAAGGTTAAATAAAAATAAAATAAAAAATAAAATCCAGAGAACGCGTTTCCACTGTTTGAGTCCAATTGCGGCGAGGTTTACACCACTCCAGGTGACGGTTGGCATTGCGTGTGGTGATCTTAGGCTTCTGTGCAGCTGCTCGGCTATGGAAAACTATTTCACAAAGATCCCAATGAACAGTTCTTGTGCTGACGTTGCTTCCAGAGGCAGTTTGGAACTTGGTAGTTGCAATAGACAGACGATTTTCACATGCTACGCACTTAACTTCTTAATAGGGGGCGCTATTTTCACTTTGGGAAAAAATAGTGCCCAAATTAAACGGCCTCGTACTCTGTTCTAGATCATATGATATGCATATTATTATTACTATTGGATAGAAAACACTCTGAAGTTTCTAAAACTGTTTGAATTATATCTGTGAGTAAAACAGAACTCATTTGGCAGGCAAACTTCAAAACAGGAAGTGAAAATTCTGAAATGGGTCTCTGTGAAGGGCTGCTCCTATTCAATTGTCTTGTATTTATGGATATGTCAACAGGCAGTAGAACGTTGAATGAGGTGTCTAGCCTGATGTGGGACCGAATGAGAGCTTTTGGAGTGACAGGTCAGCCATATTGGCAGTATTTTGCTGCGCACCTGGGAGCACCATATCTTTTTCTGCAATGCGTTAGGTAAACACGAAGAAATGCTCCGTCTGGGACGTTATTGGATACATATGAGAAAAACATCCTAAAGATGGATTTTCAACTGAGTTTGACCAGTTTATTCGACTTTTATTATGACTTTTGGAATTTTTCGTTCCATGCGCCAAACGTTCATGGACATGTGAGCTCCACTATGCTAGCCAAAGTTGCTAATTCGACAGAAGAAATGGACATTCTAAAACAAAACAACGATTTATTGTGGAACTAGGACTCCTGGCACTGCATTTTGATGAAAGTTCATCAAAGGTAAGATAATATTTATGATGTTATTTCGTATTTTTGCTGAATATGTTGACTCCAACATGGCGGAGAATGGCTGAGCGCTGTCTCAGATTATTGTATGCTGTGCTTTTTACTAAAGTTATTTTTTTTAAATCTAACACAGCGGTTGCATTAAGAACCAGTGTATCTTTAATTATATGTCCAACATGTATTTTTCAGCAAAGTTTATGATGAGTTATTCTGTTAGATTACGTGACTCTCCAAAATTTCTCCGGACAATTTGGAGCATTTTTGCGCCATGTTCACAATGTAAAACCAGGATTTGTAGCTATAAATATGCACATTTTCGAACAAAACATAAATGTATTGTATAACATGATGTTATAAGACTGTCATCTGATGAAGTTGCTCAAAGGTTAGTGATTAATTTTATCTCTATTTGTGGGTTTTGTGAAAGCTATCTTTGCGGTGAAAAAATGGCGTTGTGTGTTGCGCTATTGTGGTGAGCTAACATAAATATATGTTGTGTTTTCGCTGTAAAACATTTTAAAAATCGGACATGTTGGCTGGATTCACAAGATGTTTATCTTTCATTTGCTGTATTGGACTTGTGATTTCATGAAATTATATTATATGATATTCCCTGTGGCGCTAGGCTAGGCTATGCTAGTCAGCGTTTCTGATGAGGAGGATCCCGGATCCGGGAGGGGGAGTCGGTAGAGGTTTTAAGCACTCAGTGGTCCCATTCTGTGAGCTTGTGTGGCCTACCACTTCGACTGAGCTATTGTTGCCAGGCATGGTAGAGAAATTAATATTACATTCTCTGGGAATAGCTCTGGTAGACATTCCTGCAGTCAGCATGACAATTGCACGCTCCCTCAAAATTTGAGACATCTGTGGCATTGTGTTGTGTGACACAACTGCACATTTTAGAGTGGCCTTTTATTGTGCCCAGCCCAAGGTACACCTGTGTAATAATCCTGCTGTTTAATCATATTCTTGATATGCCACATCTGTCAATTGGATAGAATATCTTGGCAAAGGAGAAATGCTCACTAACAGGGATGTAAACAAATTTGTATACAACATTTTACATGTTGCGTTTATATTTTTGTTCAGTGTAGTAGCGTTGTCTTCTCTTCACTAACAGTTGAAACTCAAACATAGAAAAACAACCTAGCTTGTGAACAAAGCTATGTAAATTGCCATGAAACACATGGGCAAAGTCAAGTAAATTAGACCAATTTTTTATGCCAGTGTGCAGCGCCTCTAAAAATGAACCATGAATGAGTTATCTACACGTGAGCACAGCCCCCAGCCAGGCAGTTTCCCAGTGCGAGGTGGAATAGGCTAGATAGAATTTGTGCAATTAATTTACCAGCTATAAAACAAAAACGGCATAAATACTTTTTAAACAGCTACTGCAGCATTTATTTTACTATAAATGTGATCATACTTGACTTTTTTTATTTTTTTATTCACAAATGCGAGTGAAATGCTCGCACTGTGGAGCCCTGACCACCCGCCGACGTGGCTGGTGAAATAAACATCCTAAAGCCAATGTCTGAAAATGTGGTTAGTCTCCGTATGCAGGTTGTGATGCAATAGTGGAGTCTCCGGAGGCCAAATTGTGCTCCGTACTGTATCATTGTGCGCCTCCCAAATGTTGTAACAATGCAGATGGGTCCATATAGCTCCATAATTGACATGATTGGTTGACGGTAGGCGGGGGCAGGAGGTCCTGTATAAACACAAACACACATCCTTGACAACTTCCTTCACAACAGGTCTACTTAACAGCTCTGCGCAAGAAGTATGAATGCCCTGACTTCTGCAGAGGCCGTATCACAGTAAATTCTGCACAGCCCAATGCAGATTCCAGATTGACTACTCAGCACCTTTTACCCGCCAATGACAAAATCTACCCGCATATGGCAGGTGTTTATTTTAGGCCCTGATGGTCTATAATGTTTGTAACATGGTTTGTTAGTATCTAACCTGCCACAAACACAATCAGGGGACTTTTGTTCGAATCAAAACAGTGATTGTAACCCTGGCTCTGAACAAGCAACTTCCAGCTTTGTCACAGAGCAGAGAGAGGCCCTGATGACTGCACGCTTTTAAAGCACATAATTATCAAACCTCTGTGAAGCACCTCTCTGTCACTCTCTCCTGCTCATCTAACTACTTCAAATCCCCCCAAATCCCCTGGATTGGATCACCACACAAACACTACAACCAAGTGACAACCCAAATATTTCAGGTGATGAATACATGTTTTGAGTAGCTGTAGTGTGCTTGATTATGCAAGGACATTTTGGTTTGACAACGACAATTAATGCACATTTATTTATGGGAAAACTTTAAAAGAGAAGATGCCAAAGCGTGTATTCATACATACAGACATAATGCAATCTCTTATGGGCAGATGACGTTACACTTCATTTATATTGCTATGTTTGTTATAGGTTACCCCATTCATAGACGCTAACTACCTTTAGCACCTATTGATGAAGGTATCTTGAACACGCATTGATTGTGGGACGTTCCTTATGTTTCATATCAGATAGAAATTATAATTTAAAAAAAAGCTTAAATTACTACACACAGCCATATCTCCATGTTACAGAGAAAACCACCTGGGCTAATTAACTATCTAGCATGCTCCGCACACCTGTGTGTAACAGAAGAAGGCCACCAGAAACGTGTTATAACTGACAAATACTGTTGGCTGCAACTGTGATAAGGCTGATTATAACAGCGTACAGTAAGTGTGTATTTTGAAAATATTTTTGAGGTGATATGAAAGTAAATGGCTTTATGTTTCTAGAACAGTATTGCAATTGAGATTCGATTCATGTTTAGATTGGGTATTTGGCTGTTTTGGCTGCCAGAGCCAGTCTACCTCTGAAAATTAGGTAGTAGTCTGGGCCCAGTTTCCCAAAAGCATCTTTAGGCTAAGTTCATCATTAGAACCTTTGTAGGAGCATCGGTATATCTCGAGCTGTTTTCCAAAACCATCGTTATTAACGTTGCACTTAAATGTAGAACCGCTAAGTGCGTCGTTAGATGCTTTTTTTGCCCTTCTTCGTCACTTTATACAATATAAACATGGTTAATCGTCTCTCTGTGACCACTTTTAACTTCAGAACAAAGTTGACTACACATACAATGTTGCCAACCAATGTCTTTGCAATTGATAGAAACAAGCAACTTGTAAAAAGAAGCTTCAAATGAAAATAAATGCATTCAAATATACAATGAGCTCAAAGTATTGAGACAGTGACACATTTGTTGTTTTGGCTCTGTACTCCAGCACTTTGGGTTTTAAATGATACAATACAGGATGTTAAACTGCAAATGGTCAGCTTTAATTTGAGGCTATTTTCATCCATGTGGGGTGAACTGTTTAGAAATTACAGCACCTCTTTTTATTTATTATTATTATTATAATAATTTTTTTACATAGTCCCCTCTCCATTTTAGAGTACTAAAAGTATTGGGACAAATTAAAGTAACTTTTATTGTAAATAAGAATAGAACGTTTCTAAACACTTCTACATGAATGTGGATTCAGTTTTTTTATTTACAATTAAAGTGAATCCAAAATGACATAATATATTATTTAGCCTACCATTCATTTCTGTTAGACACAAAATAATCTGAAACACAACCAATACAAACAAAATGCATCCAACAAATTTCTAGAGTCACAAGTTTGATGTAGTCATTACGTGCTAGGAATATGGGACCAAATATTTAACTTTTTACTACTTTAATACACATTTGACCAAGGAGAGTGATGGGAGTGCTGGATCAGATGACCTGGCCTTCACAATCACACGACCTCAACCCAATTGGGATGAGTTGGACTGCAGAGTGAAGGAAAAGCAGTCAATAAGTACTCAGCATATGTGGGAACTCCTTCAAGACTGTTGGAAAATAATTCCTCATGAAGCTGGTTGAGAGAATGCCAAGAGTGTACAAAGCTGTCATCAAGGCAAAGGGTGGCTACTTTGAAGAATCTCAAATATATTTTCATTTGTTTTTTGGTTAATACGTGATTCCATGTATGTTATTTCATATTTTGTCTTCACTATTATTCTACAATGTAGAAAATAGTAAAAATAAAGACAAACCCTTGAATGAGTAGGTGTCCAAACTTTTTGACTGATACTGTAAGTGAATTTGTCCCAATACTTTTACAAAAAGTGTTATAATTAGTAAACGGTTCACCTGATATGGATGAAAATACCCTCAAATTAAAGCTGACAGTCTGCACTTTAACCTCAGTCATTGTCTAGTTATGTTTTGTACATAATGTTGATCCTACCATCTCTTATAACCGAAAAGAGCTTCTGGACATCAGAACTGGGATTCCTCACCTCAAATTGGACGAGGAGTTATTCTTCAATGAGTCGGACACGAGGGATATACTGCAGACACCAGGCCCCGATCCCCGTGATTCGCTGGAGAAAAGAAACTGAGATTGAGGCAAAAGATCCGGGTGCCTTGCGAGGATCAGGCGACGAGTGTCTAATCTGCCCTTGCCTTCCATTCTGCTAGCTAACGTTCAATCGCTGGAAGATAAATGGGAAGAACTGAAAGCATGTACAGTTGAAGTCGGAAGTTTACATACACCTTAGCCAAATACATTTAAACTCAGTTTTTCACAATTCCTGACATTTATTCCCTGTCTTAGGTCAGTTAGGATCACCACTTTATTTTAAGAATGTGAAATGTCAGAAAAAGAGAATTTATTTAATCTTTTATTTCTTTCATCACATTCCCAGTGGATCAGAAGTTTACATACACTCAATTAGTATTTGGTAGCATTGCCTTTTAAATTGTTTAACTTGGGTCAAACATTTTAGGTAGCCTTCCACAAGCTTCCCAAAATAAGTTGGGTGAATTTTGGCCCATTCCTCCTGACAGAGCTGGTGTAACTGAGTCAGGTTTGTAGGCCTCCTTGCTCGCACACACTTTTTACATTTACGTCATTTAGCAGACGCTCTTATCCAGAGCGACTTACAAGTACATACATTCATACTTTTTTGTACTGGCCCCCCGTGGGAATCGAACCCACAACCCTGGCGTTGCAAGCGCCATGCTCTACCAACTGAGCCACACGGGACCTTTTTCAGTTCTGCCCACAAATCTTCTATAGAATTGAGGTCAGGGCTTTGTGATGGCCACTCCATTACCTTGACTTTGTTGTCCTTAAGCCATTTTGGAAGTATGCTTGGGGTCATTGTCCATTTGGAAGACCCATTTGCGACCAAGCTTTAACTTCCCGACTGATGTCTTGAGATGTTGCTTCAATATATCCACACAATTTTCCTACCTCATGATGCCATCTATTTTGTGAAGTGCACCAGTCCCTCCTGCAGCAAAGCACCCCCACAACATGATCCTGCCACCCCTGTGCTTCACAGTTGGGATGGGGTTCTTCGGCTTGCAAGCCTCCCCCTTTTTCCTCCAAACATAACGATGGTCATTATGGCCAAACAGTTATACTTTTGTTTCATCAGACCAGAGGACATTTCTCCAAAAAGTACGATCTTTGTCCCCATGTGCAGTTGCAAACCGTAGTCTGGCTTTTTTATGGTGGTTTTGGAGCAGTGGCTTCTTCCTTGCTGAGCAGCCTTTCAGGTTATGTTGATATAGGACTCGTTTTACTATGGATATAGATACTTTTGTACCCGTTTCCTCCAGCATCTTCACAAGGTCCTTTGCTGTTGTTCTGGGATTGATTTGCACTTTCCACACAAGTCGTTCATCTCTAAGAGACAGAACACTTCTCCTTCCTCAGCGGTATGACGGCTGCGTGGTCCCATGGTGTCTATACTTGCATACTATTGTTTGTGCAGACGAGTGGTACCTTCAGGCGTTTGGAAATTGCTCCCAAGGATGAACCAGACTTGTCGAGGTCTACAATTGTTTTTCTGAGGTCTTGGCTGATTTCTTTTGATTTTCCCATGATGTCAAGCAAAGAGGCACTGAGTTTGAAGGTAGGCCTTGAAATACATGCACAAGTACACCTCCAATTGACTCAAATTATGTCAATTAGCCTAACAGAAGCTTCTAAAGCCGTGACATCATTTTCTGGAATTTTCCAAGCTGTTTAAAGGCACAGTCAACTAGTGTATGTAAACTTCTGACCCACTGGAATTGTGATACAGTGAAATAATCTGTCTGTAAACAATTGTTGGAAAAATTACTTGTGTCATGCACAAAGTAGATGTCCTAACCGACTTGCCAAAACTATAGTTTGTTAACAATACATTTGTGGAGTGATTGAAAAATTAGTTTTAATGACGCCAACCTAGGTGTATGTAAACTTCCGACTTCAACTGTATATCCTACCAACGGGACATTAAAAACTGTAATATCTTATGTTTCACCCAGTCGTGGCTGAACGACGACATGAAGAACATATTGCTGGTGGGTTATACACTATCGGCAAGACAGAACAGCAGCCTCTGGTAAGACACGGGGTGGGGGCCTATGCATTTATGTAAACAACAGCTGGTGCACAATATCTAAGGAAGTCTCAAAGTTTTGCTCGCCTGAGGTAGAGTATATCATGATAAGTTGTAGACCACACTATCTACCTAGAGAGTTTATCTGTATTTTTCGTAGCTGTCTACATACCACCACAGAACAAAGTTGGCACTAAAACTGCACTCAATGACCTGTATTCTGTCATAAGCAAACAGGAACATGCTCACCCAGTGGCGGTGCTCCTGGTGGCCAGTAACTTTAATGCAGGGAATCTTAAATCTGTTTTACCGAATTTCTATCAGCATGTTAAATGTGAAACCAGAGGGTAAAAAATTCCAGACCACCTTTATTCCACACACAGAGATGCATACAAAGCTCGCCCTCCATTTGGCAAATCTGACCATAACTCTATCCTCCTGATTACTGCTTACAAGCAAAAATGAAAGCAGGAAGCACCAGTGACTCGGTCTATAAAAAAAGTGGTCAGATGAAGCAGATGCTAAACTACAGGACTGTTTTGCTATCACAGACTGGAACATGTTCCGGGATTCTTCCGATGGCATTGAGGAGTACACCACATCAGTCACTGGCTTTATCAATAAGTGCATCGAGGACGTTGTCCCTACAGTGACTGTACGTACATACACCAACCAGAAGCCATGGATTACAGGCAACATCCGCACTGAGCTAAAGGGTAGAGCTGCCGCATTCAAGGAGCGGAACTCTAACCCGGAAGCTTATAAGAATTCCCGCTATGCCCTCTGACGAACCATCAAACAGGCAAAGCGTCAATACAGGAGCAAGATCAAATCGTACTACACCGGTTCCGATGCTCGTCGGATGTGGCAGAGCTTGCAAACTATTACAGACTACAAAGGGAAGCACAACCGAGAATTTCCCAGTGACACGAGCCTACCAGATGAGCTAAATAACTTATATGCTCGCTTCGAGGCAAGTAACACTGAAACCTGCATGAGAGCATCAGCTGGTCTGGATGACTGTGTGATCACGCTCTCCGCAGCCGATGTGGGTAAGACCTTTTAAACAGGTCAGCATTCACAAGGCCGCTGGGCCAGACGGATTACCAGGACGTGTACTCCAAGCATGCGCTGACCAACTGGCAAGAGTCTTCACTGAAATTTTCAACCTCTCCCTGTCTGAGACTGTAACACCAACATGTTTCAAGCAGACCACCATGGTCCCTGCGCCCAGGAACACTAAGGTAACCTGCCTAAATGACTACCGACCCGTAGCACTCACGTCTGTAGCCATGAAATGCTTTGAAAGGCTGGTCATGGCTCACATCAACAGCATTTTCCCAGAAACCCTAGACCCACTCCAATTTGCATACCCCACCAACAGATCCACAGATTATGCAATCTCTATTGCACTCCACACTGCCCTTTCCCACCTGGACAAAAGGAACACCTATGTGAGAATGCTATTCATTGACTACAGTTCAGCATTCAACACCATAGTGCCCTCAAAGCTCATCACTAAGCTAAGGACCCTGGGACTAAACACCTCCCTCTGCAACTGGATCCTAGACTTCCTGACGGGCCACCCCCAGGTGGTAAGGGTAGGTAACAACATATCCGCCACGCTGATCCTGAACAGGGGGCCCCTCAGGGGTCCGTACTCAGTCCCCTCCTGTACTCCCTTTTCAATCATGACTGCTCGGCCAGGCATAACTCCAACACCATCATTAACCTCACTTGGGTATGTGGGCTAGCGTCCCACCTCGTCAACAGCCAGTGAAACTGCAGGGCGCCAAATTCAAAACAGAAATTCCATAATTAAATTTCCTCAAACATACAAGTATTTTACACCATTTTAAAGATACACATGTTGTAAATCCAGCCAGTGTCCGATTTCAAAAATGCTTTACGACGAAAGCACACCAAACGATTATGTTAGGTCAGAGCCAAGTCACAGAAAAACACAGCCATTTTTCCAGCCAAAGAGAGGAGTCACAAAAAGCAGAAATAGAGATAAAATGAATCACTAACCTTTGATGATCTTCATCAGATGACACTCATAGGACTTCATGTTACACAATACATGTATGTTTTGTTCGGTAAAGTTCATATTTATATCCAAAAATATGAGTTTACATTGGCGCGTTATGTTCAGTAGTTCCAAAACATCCAGTGAATTTTCCGGGCCACATCAATTTACAGAAATACTCATAATAAACATTGCTAAAAGATACAACTGTTATGCATGGAATTTTAGATCCACTTCTCCTTAATGCAACCGCTGTGTCAGATTTCAAAAAAACTTTATGGAAAAAGCACACCATGCAATAATCTGAGTACAGCGCTCAGAGACCAACACAACCCAAACAGATATCCACCATGTTGTGTAGTCAACAGAAGTCAGAAATAGCATTATAAATATTCACTTACCTTTGACGATCTTCATCAGAATGCACTCCCAGGAATCCCAGTTACACAATAAATGTTTGTTTTGTTCGATAATGACCATCATTTATGTCCAAATACCTCCTTTTTGTTTGCGCGTTTAGCCCAGTAATCAAAATTCACGAGGCGCGATCACTAGGTTCAGATAAAGTCAAAAAGTTGCGTTACAGTCCGTAGAAACATGTCAACCGATGTATAGAATCAATCTTTAGGATGTTAACATAAATCTTCAATAATGTTCCAACCGGAGAATTCCTTTGTCTGTAGAATTGCAATGGCACGCAAGCTAACTATCACGTGAACGCGGTCAGCTCATGCCTCTCTGGCAGACCTCTGACTCAATCCCCTCTCATTCGCCCCCACTTCACAGTAGAAGCCTCAAACAAGGTTCTAAAGACTGTTGACATCTAGTGGAAGCCTTAGGAAGTGCAATATGACCCCATAGACACTGTGTATTCGATAGGCAAAGAGAAGAAAAACTACAAACCTCAGATTTCCCACTTCGTGGTTGGATTTTTTCTTAGGTTTTTGCCTGCCATATGAGTTCTGTTATACTCACAGACATCATTCAAACAGTTTTAGAAACGTCAGTGTTTTCTATCCAAATCTACTAATTACATGCATATTCTATCTTTTATGGCTGAGTAGCAGGCAGTTTAATTTGGGCACGCTTTTCATCCAAAATTCCCAATGCTGCACCCTACCCTAGTGAAGTTAAGTATGCTGATGACACAGCAGTGGTAGGCCTGGTCACCGACAACGATGAGACAGCCTATAGGGAGGAGGTCAGAGACCTGACCGTGTAGTGCCAGGACAACAACCTGTCCCTCAACGTGATCAAGACAAAGGAGATGATTGTGGACTACAGGAAAAGGAGGACCGAGCACGCCCCATTCTCATCTACGGGGCTGCAGTGGAACAGGTTGACAGCTTCAAGTTCCTTGGCGTCCACATCACTAACAAACTAACATGGTCCAAGCACATCAAGACAGTCGTGAAGAGGGCACGACAAAACCTATTCCCCCTCAGGAGACTGAACAGATTTGGCATGGGTCCCCAGATCCTCAAAAGGTTTTACAGCTGCACCATCGAGAGCATCCTGACGGGTTGCAACACTGCCTGGTATGGGAACTGCTCGGCATCCCACCGTAAGGCACTACAGAGGGTAGTGAGTACGGCCCAGTACATCACCGGGACCAAGCTTCCTGCCATCCAGGACCTTTATACCAGGCGGTGTCAGAGGAAGGCCCTAAAAATGGTCAAAGACTCCAGCCACCCTAGTCATAGACTGTTCTCTCTGCTACCACAGGGCAAGCGGTACCGAAGCGCCAAGTCTAGGTCCAAGAGGCTTCTAAACAGCTTCTTCCCCCAATCCATTAGACTCCTAAACAGCTAATCAAATGGCTACCCAGACTATTTGCACCCGCCTGCTGCTACTCTCTGTTATTATCTATGCATAGCCACTTTAGTAACTCTTCCTGCATGTACATAATTACCTCGACATAGGTGCCCCCGCAGGTACATAATTACCTGACATCGGTGCCCCCGCACATTGACTCTGAACCGATACCCCCTGTATATAGACCCGCTATTGTTATTTACTGTTGCTCTTTAATTATTTGTTTTTCTTATCTCCTACTTTTTTTAAATAGGTATTTTCTTAACTGCATTGTTGGTTAAGGGCTTGTAAGTAAGCATTTCACTGTTGTATTCGGCGCATGTGTTATTGACTGTTTGTCTATTCCATGTGTAACTAACTCTGTTTGTGTCGCTTTGCTTTGCAGTTGTAAATGAGAACTTGTTCTCAACTAGCCAACTGGTTAAATAAAATAAATAAAATATTTGATTTGAAATACACTATGATATCGGCCTATTTCAATCATATTGAAATACATTTCATGTTCAATAAATCGTTCTATTTTGCTACTTTTAGAGTACTGTCTGTCATTTGTCTCAATATATTTTATGACGTGTGTGCAATGATGTGCCAAATGGGTGATTTAGTGCATTTTTATTGGGTAAGCATTAGAATAAGCCACCTCAATATTTGTAGCCATGGGTGGTAATATCTCTGTAGGAGCTGATCCGTCGTCAGTATTGTGAAAATTCCAGTATCAACAAATGCTCCAACGATGCACTTAGCGACTGTTCTCTCTGCGTGGTGTTTTGGGAAACACGTTACATCTTTGGCTGCTGTAGAAAAGATGCATCGTTAAAACACCCATAAGCCTAAGATCTATCGCTATCGAGAAACTGGGCCCTGGAAAATATTGCGTTGAGAGCAGTGGCGGTCGGCACCATTTAAGATGAGGGAGGACTATTTTTTATGAGCATGACCTTATTTCTATTACAGCATATTGGATGACTGTCATTCATATTCCATTCACCCAACTCAATGTAACATCGATAGGTTTAGGCTACAACATGATACTCAAGTTTTCCCAATACCCATCATGAGGTTCTAACAACCTAGCCTACGAATGAAAGTCTAGAACACAGGTGTGCACAGGACGACAGAAATGTGAGTAATCAAGGTGTCAGACAGTGACACATTCAATACCGCCTTGCACACTCTGGCCTACATCTAGCTGATCTAGGGTGTAATCATTAGTCCAACAGTTGCAACAGAGTTTCTATTGGACAAATTCAGGTATGTTTATCCCAGTTTCATTGCATATGCTGAGGGTGCTGCAGCACGCCCTGAAAAATCAGTATATGAAAAAAAAATGTTGTGCACTGGGACTTTACTAGTCCTGTATTAGCGGACCGACATAGCCGTCTGTAGTGCGGGCAACATTTTGTTGCAGCACCCTCACCCCAAAACATTTTCCTGCAGCTATGTTTGTAGCTATAATTCCTTCTTGCATCTATGCGCTCTCCTCCTCTCACCTTTTCCCTTAGCTTGTGGACTTCAGTGCACAACACATCAGCTGTCTGACCAGGTGAAAAAATCTTTACAAGCCAAACCTTTATATCATAACCGCTAACTGCTACACACAGCCTAAATCGTTGTCACCATTATTAGCCAACGTCATAGTCAATATAGCTACTAGAACTAACGCATTAGTAAACCCGCTACAATCCTGCAGCGGTTTAGCAGTTACACCAGTTGGCCCTGGTGGCAATAAACTAATAAAACTGACCTTGACTTGGAAGAGTTCCAGTGTTGTAAAGCTATAGCCAGCTAGCATCCCTCTCTGTTTGAGCCAAATGTTTTTAGTAGGCTAAACTAGCTAGCTGCATTCGCAGTAAATGAAAATGAAAAAAAATACAAATATAGCTCTCTTGCGTCTCCTTCATTTTTGAAGAAATTAATTTCTTAAACTCTTCAACTATTGTGTTTCTCTCTCTGAGTCAACTACTCACCAAATTGTATGCACTGCAGCGCTAGCTAGCTGTAGCATATGCTTTCAGTATGAGATTTATTCTATGATCCTTTTATTGGGTGGACAACATGTCAGTTCATCCTGCAAGAGCTCTAACAGGTTGGAGGACGTCCTCCAGGAGTTGTCATAATTACTGTGTAAGTCTATGGAAGAGGGTGAGAACCATGTGCCTCCTGGGTTTTGTATTGAAGTCGGAGGACGGAAACTAGCTGTCCTCCGGCTAATACACCATGGTGCTACCCTACAGCGCTGTTGAGGCTACTCTATACCTTTATTGCAAAACATGTTTTTTAATCAATTATTTGGTGACGTGTGACTATATTTAGTACAGTTTTATCTATGCAATTCACTGAGGAAGACGGTCCTCCCCTTCCTCCTCTGAGGAGGCTCCACTGTTGTGACCTTTCTCATAGATGCCACATTTCAAGTTGTGTCATGGTTAATTCAGTGTTTTTCACAAAATGTAAAATGGCGGACCCTGAGGCA
This sequence comes from Salvelinus namaycush, assembly GCF_016432855.1. Taxonomy (NCBI): domain Eukaryota; kingdom Metazoa; phylum Chordata; class Actinopteri; order Salmoniformes; family Salmonidae; genus Salvelinus; species Salvelinus namaycush. The sequence goes on from NC_052330.1 coordinate 6,303,023, forward strand.
AATTTGTTCCTTGTGAGGAGAGGGACCAAGGTACTGCATTTGATGACTTTGGGTCAGTGGGTGAGGGCCATGATCTTCCCAAGTTATCATTTTCAATCTCTTGTTATGGCGCCACCATCTGGCCAATCAGTGTAATTTAACAACGCATACCAAGGTGCTGGCTTGTTTTTGCCAGCACTCGTCACCCTCTGTGTCCCTTGTCTAAACGCAGCATGAACGAACGTACGAACGGAGACAGACCCACAGTCCCCTTCCCGATTTCATCGTGGGGGACAGTAACATTGAAGTCCTTAGACCTTAAGGAGTAACAGTAGGCGAGCCGCCTACACTCATTAACAGTACATTATTGGGCTAGTTATAGGTTAAAGGCCTATGAACATCACACGCAGCAACTCCGATGCTCACATTCCTGCTCACCCGATCTTGACATCGCTAATGAGATAAGACCCAGGTCTATGCAAACCCTTTACTGTAACCTTATAGAAAGCAGAATTGGGAAAAAACACAACGCTGTCGACAGACAAATAACACACTTGGTGTGCATATCCTATGTTCAAGATATTTTGTACCTTGGGTGATATGTTGCTCCCGTGGAGAGCCCTAGAACGACGGAGGGTTAGTAGCCAAACTAGTGTATTTATGAATCTAAATACCTTGACAACCGATGTAAAACAAGACATGTATTAAAGCAGGAAACAGTCGGTCAACTCACCATACTTTCAAAGAGACCGTCAGTTTAGGATTGAAGTTATGTATTTCTTCCTGCCACGTGCATAACGTGGCACTATTTAATAAAAAGTTAACTTCCCCTTGTTTGAGAAAGTAGTAGGTCAAGGTACACAGATTCCGGTGCATGAACTGCTGAACGTTGCAGTTAAAACACACACCCCACTGCTGTTTTCTGTAGCCTACCCCTTAAAATCCTAAATATTGGTAATTAAATGGGCATTACGTTGTAGCCTACGCTACATGTTAAACCTAATATAATTTCCCATAGCGTATTTTCTTCTCACCCAATTTATTGGCTTTTACTGCCACCTGCTGTTGAATAGTTGGTGCCAGAGCCATTCATTTTGCGTTTAATATAGGCGGACCTAATTCTGTTGAAACTGCTCAGTTATCACGTATTCTTCATCATAATGTTATTTCACGCATCTGGCCTCAAACCTGCTTGATAATTACTAGGCAGAGTCTTTGTTGCCCCCCCAGACACAGGTCTGCAAGCTGAATATACCCTAGTAGGTAGGCTATCTTACATAGAGAGGGTATTTATTCAGTATTTTATTACACTCTTTGGTAAATAGCCTACTGCAATGTAATCGTTTTTAATTGAACAGTCAGCCTACAATTCTAGTGGTTTATTTCCTATGTAAAATCAACACCCAACTCAATTGTTTGACTTCTTCCTCTCTCTCACACACACACACACACGCTGACCTCCTCACCCCTGCTATGCTACTGAAGGGCATCAATTGTGAAAACGTGTTATTCAGACACAGGGAGAAAATGTTCCACTGCAGAGGACACATTCTTCACTAATCATCTTGGCAGTGACCTTTTGTGTGGGCTGTGCTATGCGTCCTTGGACGTAAACACCTGTGCTCCAGCTTTCAAAACATGTTGTTTTGTTGGAATGGGGATGAAGTGAATTTGAAAGCTGTTGCCCTCTAAGTGTTTACTGAGCTGAAGGTTGGCAGTTGACGGTCCTTGTGGCTTATGGAGACTAACTAATGCAATACAATTTATAAGTACATTTGTTACCCTAATGCACTAGCGGCCACAATTTCTGTTTCGTTTATCAGCGGCACACTACTGCTGCTAAATTCTTGCCGCCATACCAATTTTAGAAATACATTTCACGATGGAAAAATGTACTTATATGTTTAAAAAATATATATATAATCTTTGAGAACTAGAAATCACAAAAATAAAAGCTAAAACAATGAAATCAATCAAATAAAATAATGCATTTAGGAGTACTTTTGGCATGGCTGGATTACCGACCGGGCATGCAGGGCACATACCCAGGGCCCCCGATTGGGGTTCCCATTGATTTTGTTATAATTTTTGATCATAAGAACACAGAATTAGCCATGGCAAAAACAAACAAAAACATGTACATCTAAGGAAACACTGAATTTGATCCTGTCTCATACATTTAATACAATGGTAAATTCATTCTAGACTGTCTGTCTTGATTAACATGAGAGGAGTAGTGATTTAGGATTAGGTGTAAGCATTCTGCATATGTTTATAATAGCAATTTAAATAGATAAACATATTTGACTTCATTCAAATTTGTAGTAGGCTACATTCAATTCATAATACTTCAGCGGTAAAATAATGCTTATGCAATAAACGTGACGATTTAATTTGCCTTGATCAAATGTCATCAAAGATCTATATATAACGTGTAGTTTACTGGGCCATGCATGTTGATGATGGCCTTATGCGTTTTAATCTGGTGGTGGTCGGGTGCTCTGTCATTGTTTGCTCTCTAGATGGCGCTGTGGTGAAAGAAATCAAGCTTTTGATTATGAAAGTCAGCTGAGAAGACACAAGGCTGAGGTGTAACAGGGATTCTCTCCATTTCAAATGTGTTACATCGGTATCTTAATAATCATATTAATTGAAGAGTGGCAAACTATTGTGATTGTGAGAGAGCAAGCAACTCAAAACACACTTCAACCCACCTTTCAAATAGAGGAAAGGAACAATAAATTATTTAACAAATAGCTGTGGTGATAGTATTTCAAAGATGTGCCAAAGGATTTGGCTGCTATACCAAAGCACAGCAAATAACCTTAGCAACACAGCTTCAGCATCAGCAGTGCTCTACCCACACCACAAGAGTGCGTCCCAAATGTCACCCTATTCCCCCATAGGGCTCTTGTCAAAAGAAGTGCACTATATAGGGAATTGGGTGCTATTTGGGTGCTATTTGCTGCCCAAGTCTACCTCAAAATGTCTCCAGTATAAAAGACCCTCCTTATGGGCATGATTATGCAGCATTGTCTATGGTGCCACTTTGCTAAAGCTGGCCAACAGAGATTTGGCTCCAACTCATTACTTGTTTGGCCGAGTGCCAGTCCAAAAAAAACTTCTGTAAAGGGATAACGCAATCCTACCCAAAAACAATGGCAGGCTTAAAATATGATTGTAATTACCAGATCCCTTTATCATTATTAGCAATGCACCCTAAGCTCGCTGGCTGGGTGTTTGTATTCATAACATAAACATAACCTATTTTGGTTTGTCGGCAGATTATTTGTAAATGATTAAATATTGGCCACATCATATTGTGATAGAGTAGCAGCATTTGTGTGAGTTCATCTGTGTCCCTCAACTGTGAATTGCATCACAAATGATAGCTGTTTCATCAGAGTAACAGTGCAGCACAACCTGCATGAGGGGTAGACGTAACATAGTAAATGAAAATCCGGGACACTCAAATTAGTATATATTGCATTTGGTATGGTACAGTGCATTCGGAAAATATTCAGACCATTCCCCTTTCCACATTTTGTTACGTTACAGCCTTATTCTAAAATGGATTACATTAAATTTTTTCCCTCATCAATCTAAACACAATACATCATAATGACAAAGCGAAAACAGGTTTTTAGAAATGTTTGCAAATGTATAAAAATTAAAATAAACTTTTCTACATAAGTATTCAGACCATTTGCTATGAGACTCGAAAATTGAGCTCAGGTGCATCCTGTGTCCGTGGATCATCCTTGATGTTTCTACAACTTGATTGGAGTCCACCTGAGGTAAATTCAATTGATTGGACATGATTTGGAAAGGCACACACCTGTCTATATAAGGTCCCACAGTGGACAGTGCATGTCAGAGCAAAAACCAAGCCATGAGGTCAAAGGAATTGTCCGTAGAGCTCCAAGACAGGATTGTGTCGAGGCACAGATCTGGGGAAAGGTACCAAAACATTTCTGCGGCATTGAAGGTCCCCAGGAACACAATGTCCTCCATCATTTTTCAATGGAAGAAGTTTGGAAACATCAAAGCTCTTCCTAGAGCTGGCCGCCCGGCCAAACTGAGCAATCGGGGGAGAAGGGCCTTGGTCAGGGAGGTGACCAAGAACCCGATGGTTACTCTGACAGAGCTTCAGAGTTCCTCTGTGAAGATGGGAGAACCTTCCAGAAGGACAATCATCTTTGCAGCACTCCACCAATCAGGCCTTTATAATAGAGTGGCCATCCCTACGGTGAGACATAGTGGTGGCAGCATCATGCTGTGGGGATGTTTTTCAGCGGCAGGGACTGGGACACTAGTCAGGATCGAGGGAAAGATGAACGAAGCAAAGTACAGAGAGATCCTTGATGAAAACCTACTCCAGAGCGCTCAGGACCTCTGACTGGGGCAAAGGTCCACCTTCCAATAGGACAATGACCCTAAGCACACAGCCAAGACAACGCAGGAGTGGCTTCGAGACAAGTCTCTGAATGGCCCAGCCAGATCCCGGACTTGAACTTGATCGAACATAGCTGGATATAGATGTGCAGTGATGTTCCCAGCCAACCTGACAGAGCTTGAGAGGATCTGCAGAGAAGAATGGGAGAAACTCTCCAAATACAGGTGTGCCAAGCTTGTAATGTCATAACCAAGGATAGTTGAGGCTGTAATGTGATATTGCATTTTTAAAATATTTTTTTTATACATTTGCAGAAATGTCTAAACCTGTTTTTGCTTTGTCATTATGGGGTATTGTGTGTAGATTGATGAGGGGGGAAAAAACGAGTTAATCCATTTTAAAGTAAGGCTGTAACGTAACAAAATGTGAAAAAAGTCAAGGGGTCTAATTACTTTCCGAATGCACTGTATGTATTATTTTGTGGATGTCCATCATCCAGTGGTGCCTGGAGAAGTGGTACACTCTAATTTTGGCCAAAATTTCGGACCGCATGGCGAAGGGAAGGTGGCAGTGTTGCAATCTACTGTAAAGATAGCCTGCAGAATTCTGTCCTACTATCCAGGTCTGTACCCAAACAATTTGAACTTCTACTTTTAAAAATCCACCTCTCTAAAAACAAATCTCTCACCGTTGCCGCCTGCTATAGACCACCCTCTGCCCCAGCTGTGCTCTGGACACCATATGTGAACTGATTGCCCCCCATCTATCTTCAGAGCTCGTGCTGCTAGGCAACCTAAACTGGAACATGCTTAACACCCCAGCCATCCTACAATCTAAGCTTGATGCCCTCAATCTCACACAAATTATCAATGAACCTACCAGGTACCACCCCAAAGCCGTAAACACGGGCACCCTCATAGATATCATCCTAACCAACTTGCCCTCTAAATACACCTCTGCTGTTTTCAACCAAGATCTCAGCGGTCACTGCCACATTGCCTGCATCCGTAATGGGTCAGCGGTCAAACGACCTCCACTCATCACTGTCAAATGCTCCCTGAAACACTTCAGCGAGCAGGCCTTTCTAATCGACCTGGCCGGGGTATCTTGGAAGGATATTGATCTCATCCCGTCATTAGAGGATGCCTGGTTATTTTTTTTAAATGCCTTCCTCACCATCTTAAATAAGCATGCCCCATTCAAGAAATTTAGAACCAGGAACAGATATAGCCCTTGGTTCTCTTCAGACCTGACTGCCCTTAACCAACACAAAAACATCCTATGGCGTTCTGCATTAGCATCGAACAGCCCCCGTGATATGCAACTTTTCAGGGAAGCTAGAAACCAATATACACAGGCAGTTAGAAAAGCCAAGGCTAGCTTTTTCAAGCAGAAATTTGCTTCCTGCAACACAAACTCAAAAAAAGTTCTGGGACACTGTAAAGTCCATGGAGAATAAGAACATCTCCTCCCAGCTGCCCACTGCACTGAAGATAGGAAACACTGTCACCACCGATAAATCCACTATAATTGAGAATTTCAATAAGCATTCTTCTACGGCTGGCCATGCTTTCCACCTGGCTACCCATACCCCGGTCAACAGCACTGCACCCCCCACAGCTACTCGCCCAAGCCTTCCCCATTTCTCCTTCTCCCAAATCCAGTCAGCTGATGTTCTGAAAGAGCTGCAAAATCTGGACCCCTACAAATCAACAGGGTTAGATAATCTGGACCCTTTCTTTCTAAAATGATCTGCTGAAATTGTTGCCACCCCTATTACTAGCCTGTTCAACCTCTCTTTCGTGTCGTCTGAGATTCCCAAAGATTGGAAAGCAGCTGCGGTCATCCCCCTCTTCAAAGGGGGGGGACACTCTTGACCCAAACTGCTACAGACCTATATCTATCCTACCCTGCCTTTCTAAGGTCTTCGAAAGCCAAGTCAACAAACAGATTACCGACCATTTCGAATCCCACCATACCTTCTCCGCTATGCAATCTGGTTTCAGAGCTGGTCATGGGTGCACCTCAGCCACGCTCAAGGTCCTAAACAATATCTTAACCGCCATCGATAAGAAACAATACTGTGCAGCCGTATTCATTGACCTGGCCAAGGTTTTCGACTCTGTCAATCACTACATCCTCATCGGCAGACTCGACAGCCTTGGTTTCTCAAATGATTGCCTCGCCTGGTTCACCAACTACTTATCTGATAGAGTTCAGTGTGTCAAATCGGAGGGTCTGTTGTCCGGGCCTCTGGCAGTCTCTATGGGGGTGCCACAGGGTTCAATTCTTGGACCGACTCTCTTCTCTGTATACATCAATGATGTCGCTCTTGCTGCTGGTGAGTCTCTGATCCATCTCTACGCAGACGACACCATTCTGTATACTTCTGGCCCTTCTTTGGACAGTGTGTTAACAACCCTCCAGGCGAGCTTCAATGCCATACAACTCTCCTTCCGTGGCCTCCAATTGCTCTTAAATACAAGTAAAACTAAATGCATGCTCTTCAACTGATCGCTGCCTGCACCTGCCCACCTGTCCAACATCCCTACTCTGGACGGCTCTGACTTAGAATATATGGACAACTACAAATACCTAGGTGTCTGGTTAGACTGTAAACTCTCCTTCCAGACTCACATCAAACATCTCCAATCCAAAGTTAAATCTAGAATTGGCTTCCTATTCCGCAACAAAGCATCCTTCACTCATGCTGCCAAACATACCCTTGTAAAACTGACCATCATACCAATCCTCGACTTCGGTGATGTCATTTACAAAATAGCCTCCAATACCCTACTCAATAAATTGGATGCAGTCTATCACAGTGCCATCCGTTTTGTCACCAAAGCCCCATATACTACCCACCACTGCGACCTGTACGCTCTCGTTGGCTGGCCCTCACTTCATACTCGTTGCCAAACCCACTGGCTCCAGGTCATCTACAAGACCCTGCTAGGTAAAGTCCCCCCTTATCTCAGCTCGCTGGTCACCATAGCAGCACCCACCTGTAGCACGCGCTCCAGCAGGTATATCGCTCTGGTCACCCCCAAAACCAATACTTCCTTTGGCCGCCTCTCCTTCCAGTTCTCTGCTGCCAATGACTGGAACGAACTACATAAATCTCTGAAACTGGGAACACTTATCTCCCTCACTAGCTTTAAGCACCAGCTGTCAGAGCATCTCACAGATTACTGCACCTGTACATAGCCCATCTATAATTTAGTCCAAACAACTACCTCTTTCCCTACTGTATTTATTTATTTATTTATTTTGCTCCTTTGCACCCCATTATTTCTATCTCTACTTTGCACATTCTTCCACTGCAAATCAACCATTCCAGTGTTTTACTTGCTATATTGTATTTACTTTGCCACCATGGCCTTTTTTTTTGCCTTCACCTCCCTTATCTCACCTCACTTGCTCACATTGTATATAGACTTATTTTTCTACTGTATTATTGACTGTATGTTTGTTTTACTCCATGTGTAACTCTGTGTTGTTGTATGTGTCGAACTGCTTTGCTTTATCTTGGCCAGGTCGCAATTGTAAATGAGAACTTGTTCTCAACTTGCCTACCTGGTTAAATAAAGGTGAAATAAAATAAATAAAATAAAATAAATATGAAACGTGTCTAGAACATATCTTATTTTCTGAGAAAATGGCAACCATGTTCTAGATAAGATCTGTTCGACGTTAAGGGAATGTTCTTAAAAACAGAACATGCAAAAAAAGTTATCTAAAGGTTTTTGCTAACATAGAATGTTCCCCTAATGAATGGAAAACTGGACACTCAAACATGAGGGGAACATTACGGGTAACGTTACAAAAACGTTCTCTCCCTAGAATTGTTAGCTAGGTGGCTAACATTAGCTAGGTTAGGGGTTAAGGTTAGGTTAAAGGGTAAGGTTAGGGGAAGGGTTAACTAACATGCTAAGTAGTTGCAAAGTAGCTTAAAAGTAGCTAGTAGTTGTAAAGTTGCTAAAATGATGTGATGAGATTTGAACACGCAACCATTTGGTGGCAAGACGTTTGTGTTATACACATACCCATCCACCCTACCAACCACCCTCCTTTAATTTTTGCCTTAAGTACCTTCTGTCTTATGTAACCATACCAAACGTAGCATATCATGCTAATTTGAGTGTCCCGGATTCTTTTTTCTAGTCTGAGACCAGCCCTTGCAGCAATCCCTTTGTAAACTCACACGGCGAGTCTAAAACTACACAGTAGATATGCATTAGCACTCTTAAACCCAACATCTAGGGTGAGTCAGCTGGCTTTGGTAATCAAAGACCAACAATGCTGCATTTCACTGCTTTTCTTTGTCTCCATAACACCCAAATCAAAAAGTTATGGAGACAAAGAAAAGCTGGGTAACTCTTTACACTCAGGTTCCATTTGTAAAGGGGTTTGCAATTACATTATTGACATTTATTTACTCATTTGTAAATGTGTTATAAACTATTAATAAATGGGTTATAAAAACTTGGTCAAAATTGTGCGGTAGCCAGTCAGTGCTTGCCAATTAGTGAGCCATCTATTAACCATTTATAAATGCACTTACTAATGCGTATAATATTGAACCCTTATGTATCATCATGCAACCTTATTTTCAATGGTTGCATGGTTAAATAATAGTTCGTTTCTCACTTTTGGGTGTGATGCATTGTTGCTCTATCCCAGGAACAGAAATGATTGGTTGAAAACCAATGGTCAATTCCCATGATGTATCTTGCCCCACGTTTTAAACCCTGATGAAACATTGGTACACTTATTTATTCCAGGAATTAAGGCTTCATCTCAAGATCTCAAGCCATATTATTGGTGTGGTTCTCGTGTTTCTGAAAAATTACCCGACTTTGCGAGATCTGTCCACCTGTGAAACGCAGTGTAAAAGAAGATGACCTGGAATGTGCCCTGAATATTGACACTGACATCATGTGACAGTGCGTCATGAAGAATCATGATGAACGTGGCTATGAGAAGGGTGCAAAGGCCAGACGGAAGAGATTGCGCAAAATAAATGTTGTTCACGAGATACAAATGTTGACAGAGGGGAGAGGGTATGTTATTTTATGCAGTTTGTTTCCTCTGTCCTACCTAGCTAGCTAGGAAACGTTAGCTAGCCAACTAGCTAGCATTTATATGTTTGTATTTATAAAATAGAAATAAAAATGTGGGCAGATCAGCTTTAATATTGCATATAGATTGTGGCTTCATCAATGTAATTGTCTGCATCATTTCCAGTGCCACAATCTATATGCAATATTAAAGCTGATCTGCCCGCATTTTTATTTCTATTTTATAGAAATATATATATTACATAATTATTTTCCCCTAACCCTACCACCCATCCCTTAATTGTATTACACTAATGGACAACAACACTTAGGCTTCTACTTCCAGCTAGACAGCATTAGGTAAAACCTCAAATGTATTTTTTTAATATGGACATTCTGCTTGATAATTTAACACAGATCATCATTGGCATGATATAGCTAACTAGCTAAGTAGATCACGTTTGTTGGCTAGTTAGCTTCACTAGCTGCCAGCTAGCTTGCTAACATCGACATGACATGACATCCTTTTGTCAGTACACTATCATGAGTGGTTCCAATTTTAAGACTAACTTACTAGCTAGCTAGCTAACTAGTGTCAAAGATATTTATAACTAACTCAAGATAGTTCATCTGTGTCATTTACAGTGGGAGCAAATTAAGCAAAGTGGGCAGAACAAGCAAGGAGGTGGGCAAAGCCAAGCACGAGCTAGCGAGATCCTATTGGCCCCGTTGTAGGATGTATTTGCAAGTTTCCGTTTGGGAACGCCTCCTCTGTGAAGTGAGCTTGTTCACAACTTTAATTCAACCTTGCACTCCTTCTAAACGACATAATTAAAAAAAAAAACTTTGGCAAAGGGTCAAGTCTATAACACTTAGTGCACTGTGTTCGTAACAAATTCTAGTTTTGGGAACAGAAACAATTATTGATGAGAAAATTTGCAGAATGCTGTCCCAGTTTCACCTAGTTCCATCCTCTCCCACTAACTACGACTGGACTTCCTCTCATTACCATATTTGGTGGTGAGAAAAGTTCTAAACGGATGCTTCAGCTTTATAGCCCCTGTGACGTGTCTGGGTAACTTTTCTTCTGTGTCCTCATCTCTCCTACACATTCCCATAAGGTCTGACTCCAGGATGGGAAAATGCTTAACAAGAAAGAAACAGATGACACAGAAGGGAACCATGAGACCCTATATTGTATTTTAAATAGTTAATCTGTTACCAATTTTTATTCTGACTTGTAATGTTAAAAAGGGGGTCCCTTTTTATCTGAATTAGCTAGGCTACTCACTATACCAACAATAGGCTACAGATTAGAGTCGCTGAAATTAAAACGTTTTCCCCAATGTATCCTTCTATTAAATTTCATTTTTTTTATTACTATGTATTGCATGTTTGAGATGATATACTATTATACATGTTTATAACTTAACATGTATTTATTTATTTAACTAGGCAAGTCAGTTAAGAACAAATTCTTATTTTACAATGACGCCCTACCCCTTGCCAAACCCTCACCTAACCCGGACAACGCTGGGCCAATTGTGCGCCGCCCTATGTGACTCCCGATCACGGCCTGTTGTGATACAGCCCGGGATCGAACCAGGGTCTGTAGTGACGCCTCTAGCACTGAGATGCAGTGCATTAGACCACTGTGCCACTCGGGAACATCAATAAATGTTGGTTGCCTAACTCATTAATAAATGGTCAGTAGGATCCATTTTCTTTAAAGGTTATAGATCTGTCATTTTCATTGAAAGCAAGTCTACGAAGTGGTAGATGTGTTCTAAGTGCCCTTTTTCTATTTCTATGCTTCCCTTTGTTACGATTTGTTTTTGTCTCTTTTGCTTTCAGTTTTGTACAGCAGCTTCAAACAGCTGAAAATACAATATTTTGGGTTAGGGAAAATATATTTCACAGCAGTTTAGATGGCACAATGATTCTCTACACAATGACTGCTTGTTTTGTCACATAAAGTGATATTAGGCAAAATTTTAGAATTGCAGCAACCAGGAAATGGCGGTGCGACTTTTGCCTATTGCACCTTTTAAAAGTATATTTTCAGCAATAGGTAAACTCATTGTTAATGGTCAGTTTATTGCCACTTTAAAATAAGGTATACTTTTAGCAGTTATACATGTTGATAACTCAGTTATAAATGTTCATAGAGCTGTCACTTTAAAATAAGGTGTATTTTTAGCAGCTATACATGTGAATCATTTGTAGATGATTTGAGAGTTCACTCAGAGCTTAGACATATTTATAAGAAGTATTGGGTATTCATCACTACATACATAAGAGAAGATTCAACACTTTATTAATCATGTTCAGTCAATGAATGGGCGGTATGAAGACCAAAACATTAAGCGGTGTGAGAGGTAATACCTCCAAAGGTATTACAGTTATCATTTCACACCAGAGTGTTCACGATACTTGGACTATCACAGAGATAAGTGGTAAGTGTGTTTATATAATCTGGTAATCTGGTAAGGGGTAATGATGATTGGCCAGGGTATAAGGGTTTCAATAGTCTGTCAAGACGCATGAAAACCAACCTCTTCTGTTCCTGGGACAGAGCAACAATCCATCACACCCAAAAGTGAGAAAATAACTCTTTTTCAACTTTGAAACTATTGAAAAAAAAGTTGCATGATGATACATAAGGGTTCATCTTTTAAGGATTTCGAAGTGCATTAATAAATAATTAATAACTGGAGGTAAATATTGGCTCAGTATTTTGCAAACACTGACCAGTCGAGTGGCACAGAGGTCTAAGGCACGGTATCTCAGTGCTCTAGGTGTCACTACAGACACCATGGTTCAATTCCAGGCTGCGTCACTACCGGCCATGATTGGGAGTCCCATGTAGCGGCGCACAATTGGCCTAGCGTCGTCCGGGTTTGGCCTGTGTAGGCTGTCACTGTAAATAAGAATTTGTTCTTAACTGACTCGCCAAGTTAAATAAAGGTAAAATAAAAAAAGAAAATTTATTTCACTTTTTTGACCAATGCAAACGTTTAATGGTTTATAATGCATTTACAAATGATTAAATAACCATTAATAATGTAATTATAACCCCTTTACAAAAGGAACCTTATTGTAAAGTGTTACCATAGGACACTAGTGCTCATATGAGTGGTTGACAGAAAACAAAGGACGCAAAAAGACTACTCCACTACACGACACTCATTTCCTTCCGAGGTCACTTTATCCGCCTCTCCTCTCCTGACACAATGCCACAAACCATCTAGCCAGTCACTCAGTGAGATCAAATAAAGTCATATCCGCATCAAATAACAGCAGGCTCCTCCTGAATGCCAGCCATTAATTTCCTCACTAACAATGACAAGGTTTTGTCAGAGTACCTTTGTCATGGCGTTATAAGAGTACAGTGCCACTGCTTACTATTTTGCTTTATATTGGACAACTGTCAATGAGGATAGCTATTTCTAGAGGTTGGGGAAAATGACAGGAAACAGTAACGAGATTAACTCATATATCAATGTGGCTGAGCTATATACACTATATACAAAAGTATGTGGTCACCCCTTCAAATTCGTGGATTCGGCTAATTCAACCACACCCGTTGCTGACAGGTGTTTAAAATCGAGCACACCGCCATGCAATCTCCATAGACAAACATTGGCATGAGAATGGCCTTACTGAACAGCTCAGTGACTTTCAACGTGGCACCATCATAGGATGCCACCTTTCCGATAAGTCAAGTCGTCAAATTTCTGCCCTGCTAGAGCCGCCTCGGTCAACTGTAAGTGCTGTTATTGTGAAGTGGAAATGTCTAGGAGCAACAATGGCTCAGCCGCGAAGTGATAGGCCATGCAAGCTCACAGAACGGGACCGCCAAGTGCTACCGAGTTCCATGCTTCATGAAATGGATTTCCATGGTCGAGCATCCACACACAAGCCTAAGATCACCATGCGCAATGCCAAGCGTCGGCTGGAGTGGTGTAAAGCTCACCGCCATTGGACTTTTCTGGAGTGATGATTCACATCTGGCAGTCCAGCGGACAAATCTGGGTTTGGCGGATGCCAGGAGAACGCTACCTGCCCGAATGCATAGTGCCAACTGTAAAGTTTGGTGGAGGAGGAATAATGGTCTGGGGCTGTTTTTCATGGTTTGGGCTAGGCCCCTTAGTTCCAGTGGAGGGAAATCTTAACGCTACCGCATACAATGATATTCTAGATGATTCTGTGCTTCCAACTTTGTGGCAACAGTTTGGGGAAGGCACTTCCCTGTTTCAGCATGACAACGCCACTGTGCACAAAGCGAGGTCCATACAGAAATGGTTTGTCAAGATCAGTGTGGACTGGCCTGCACAGAGTCCTGACCTCAACCACATTGAATACCTTTGGAATGAATTGGAACACCGACTGCGAGCCAGGTTTAATAGCCCAACGTCAGTGCCCGACCTCACAAATGCTCTTGTGGCTCAATGGAAGCAAGTCCAATGTTCCAACATCTAGTGGAAAGCCTTCCCAGAAGAGTGGAGGCTGTTATAGCAGTAAAGGGGGGACCAACTCCATATTAATGCCTGTGATTTTGGAATGAGCTGTTCGACGAGCAGGTGTCCACATACATTTGGTCATGTAGTGTGTTTAGTTATGTCCCAATTGGCACTCTATTCCCTACATAATACACTACTTTTGACCAAAGCCCTATGGAAAATAGGGTGTCATTTGGGACACCTTAATCTCCAAATGCAGCTCCCTCTTTGGGTAAGGTATAGGATTAGTAGCCCTCTCTTAATAGCTAATAGGCTTTCTCATGGAGAAAATACTAAGACTGTATTCCAAATGGCACCCTATACCCTATTCCCTATGATTGGCTTTCTGTTGGAGTAAAGACTAAGAGTGTGTACTGTTCCAAAGGACACTTTTTAAAGTAATGCACTATAAAGAGAGAAGGGTGCCATTTGGGACGCACCCTAAGCAGCTGCCAACGCAGAGGGGAGGGTCTGTCCACGCACTCCTTTCAGATGGAGTTTGTACATTTAACAAACACAAGTGAAACGGTAAGCTGAATGGAAAATGAAGAAGAATAAAAGCTCACTATTTAAACATCACCACAACAGCCCCTCCCCTCCCCTCTTCTTGCCTCCATTCGCCAGACGCTGTCCTCTCTTCCTCCTTTTATCTATAATTACAGTAAAGAAAGTAGTAAAAGACATTAAGCGATTTCTGCGATAGCCAGGTGTTTACCCAGTGTACATGTAATTGATTGATTTTCCAGTTGGGGAGCAAAAGAACGTGGCAGGTATTTACAGAGCAGGGCAGTAAAACTGGTCAGTGTTTAAACAGCCTGATTTGAGCGGGCGGATGGATGGAGGCAGGGTGGATAGAGCCAGGAGGCAGGAGGAAGGCAGGGCGGAGGCAGGGGCAGATGGGGCTAGAACATAACAGCCTGAGATAAGATATGTGGTCAGTTAGGAGGTTTATGACCCCTCACCCTGGGTAGATGATGGTTGATGATGATGATGGGGAAAGTTGTTGTGATCAATGTCAAGAATGTTTGTGTAGCAGAACTCCCTGTATGCTCTCAGAAACCCTCGCTAAGAAATATACAGCACATTTATGGCAATTACCACTTTTTGAAGTAGCACCTAGCTATTTTTCTGTTAATTAAACCTTTACATCTGACTGAGTTTATGGAATAAAATAAATTAAAACAAGTTTTATTATCATACTATACACCGAAGAGGTGCAGTGAAAATGTGTTGTTTTACAGGGTCAGCTGTAGTAGTACAGTGCCCCTGGAGCAAATTAGGGTTAAGGGCCTTGCGTAAGGGCACATCGACAGGTTTTTCACCTTGCCGGCTCGGGTATTCAAACCAGCGACCTTTCAGTTAGTGGCCCAATGCTCTAACCGCTAGGCTACCTTCCGCCCAACATACAATCCTACAATCCTCGAATGTGAAATATCCCCTTCATTCTCTGTCATACCGTAGGCAGCCAGTTTCAGTTATTAAGCCTATGGAGTGTTAGCACTTGTGCTCTTTCACTTCAAAAGGTTTGTGAAGCCCTACTGCGTCTACCCGTGCTCTCCTTGTCTCTTCAGACTTTGATGCAATGTCACCGAGAGCTCTCTGTCGGTCTTCCCCTTGAGCTGTTAATGTCTATTCCTGTCATCATACAGTATGAACCATGAAGCAGTCTCTGACTTAAGAAATCCATTGAATTTATTCACCACGGGGTATTCAACCCGGCACGATGATTTGGCTGCAACTAATTTGATTGAACACCTTCAGTCTCCACGGCAGTCAGTCATTGAAAACGTTCAGTGAACATGGAAACAAAAACCATGACGGCTCGATCAAAAACAGGAAAAATACATGTTAACTAAGCAAGATCCAGACAGCTCAGATAAGTAAAGGATCCTGGCCTTGATGTATTGAGTAACATAATGTCCCACAGCATAAGGCAGTAGAGGCAGCTGGATACAACCAGGCTGATAAAAGTGATGGTGCAGAGCAACTTCTAAAAGACCACTGTGAAATGAAGGACATCATCCATCCACTCTGATGAAAGCAGCTGCTCTGCTCTCAGCTTATCACACACACACACACACACACACACACACACACACACACACACACACACACACACACACACACACACACACACACACACACACACACACACACACACACACACACTCAGCTCCATACAGACCAATCAATAGGCTCTGCTCTGAAACCTGCTAATTTCTATGAGCTGTGGAGGAGCATCTTTCCTACTGTACTCTCTGGTCTAGCTCTAATGTGCACCTGGTTATTTGTTGTATTACACAAACTGCATATAGTATTTGCCCATATAACTCAAAGTTATGCTGTGATTATTCTGCAGACAGGATATTATCAGAATCACTATTATTTTCTGAGATGCAGGCTTCTAAAAACATTTTTTTAACTGCCCCCCCTCAGTCCTCTTGAACCTTTCTCTCTCTCGCTCTCTCTATCTAAACTCAGCAAAAAAAGAAACGTCCTCTCACTGTCAACCGCGTTAATTTTCAGCAAACTTAACATGTGTAAATATTTGTATGAACATAACAAGATTCAACAACGGAGACATAAACTGAACAAGTTCCACAGGCATGTGACTAACAGAAATGGAATAATGTGTCCCTGAACAAAGGGGGGGAAGGTCAAAAGTAACAGTCGGTATCTGGTGTGGCCACCATCTCCTCCTCATGGACTGCTCCTGATTTGCCAGTTATTGCTGTGAGATGTTACCCCACTCTTCCACCAAGGCACCTGCAAGCTCCCAGACATTTCTGGGGGGAATGGCCCAAGCCCTCACCCTCCGATCCAACAGGTCCCAGATGTGCTCAATGGGATTGAGATCCGGGCTCTTCACTGGCCATGGCAGAACACTGACATTCCTGTCTTGCAGGAAATCACGCACAGAATGAGCAGTATGGCTGGTGGCATTGTCATCCTGGAGGGTCATGTCAGGATGAGCCTGCAGGAAGGGTACCACATGAAGGAGGAGGGTGTCTACCCTGTAACGCACAGGGTTGAGATTGCCTGCAATGACAACAAGCTCAGTCCGATGATGCTGTGACACACCGCCCCAGACCATGACGGACCCTCCACCTCCAAATCGATACCGCTCCAGAGTACAGGCCTCGGTGTAACGCTCATTCCTTCGACGAAAAACTCGAATCCCCTGGTGAGACTAAACCGCGACTCGTCAGTGAAGAGCACTTTTTGCCAGTCCTGTCTAGTCCAGCGACGGTGGGTTTGGGCCCATAGGCCATGTTGTTGCCGGTGATGTCTGATTAGGACCTGCCTTACAACAGGCCTACAAGCCCTCAGTCCAGCCTCTCTCAGCCTATTGCGGACAGTCTGAGCACTGATGGAGGGATTGTGCGTTCCTGGTGTAACTCGGGCAGTTGTTGTTCCCACTGCTAGTGGAACGTCTAGCCGTAACAGGTTTTAAACCCGTTACATTGAAGATCTGTGAAGTTATTTGGACTTTTACGAATGATCTTTTAAAGACAGGGTCCTGAAAAAGGGACGTTTCTATTGTTGCTGAGTTTATCTATCAATCATCTGGGTTGTCCTGGATGATCTCCCTCTCAGACACACACTGATCTCTGAACTTTGCAAGCATATATACAGTAGCAGATGGGTTTCTCAACCTGAGTTTAACTGTACCACCTGGGCTGTGGATGCTGCACTTCCCAACTGATGTGTGATGTGTCCATGCGCACTGTAAAAAAGCCATCTTAACCAATTGCTTATTGAGCTTCAAAATGACAAGAATTTGAGCTAATGTGTTCGTTTTTTTACTCAGCAAACTCTTCTCGAAGTGAGTTGAATTTGATTAAGCTTGTTGAGTAAAATTACAAATTGATGTTTGCTCAAAACCTCTCTGTCACGCCCTGGCTATAGAGAGGTTTTTTATTCTCTATTTTGGTTAGGCCAGGGTGTGACTAGGGTGGGCAGTCTATGTTCCTTTTTCTATGTTGTTGGTTTTCTATGTGTTTGGCCTGGTGTGGTTCCCAATCAGAGGCAGCTGTCTATCGTTATCTCTGATTGGGAGCCACACTTAGGTAGCCTGTTTTCCCACTATGATTTGTGGGTAGTTGTTTTCTGTCTTTGTATTTGTTACCAGACGGAACTGTTTTGGTTGTTCTTTGTTTTGTTTATTTTGTATTTTAGTGTTCAGTGCATATTATTAAAATGACGAACACTTACCACGCTGCACATTGGTCCGATCCTTCCTACTCCTCCTCAGACGAAGAGGAGATCCGTTACACTCTCAAAATCACACCAATCATTATCATATTTCCCAGCATGCTCAATTGCAGGTTGATTTTCAGAATTGTTTGTTTCAATACCTGTGTTTTTGCATGATTGGTTAGTTGATTTTCTAAACTAATCCAATATGTTAGAAGTTGGACTTATTGCACCCGTTACTGAGATGTTTGTTCCAGTTTATATGATTTAGGTAGTCTCAATAATCAATCTACCCTACCCCGGCAGTCATTCTCAATGCAGGTTACGGGTGATTAAAAGTTCCAATTGATGTATATCATCACTCAGGCTGGATTCCAATGGGAATTACACATCACTTTGCAAGCC
Organism: Salvelinus namaycush; assembly: GCF_016432855.1. Lineage (NCBI taxonomy): Eukaryota > Metazoa > Chordata > Actinopteri > Salmoniformes > Salmonidae > Salvelinus > Salvelinus namaycush. The sequence goes on from NC_052330.1 coordinate 6,321,562, forward strand.
AGCATAATGTGACTTGCAGGCTTGATATGACCTGTAAACCAGGGGTTTCTGACCACTGTGTTAGGGTGTAAACTAGGCCCTCAAAGAAAGCCCTTATGATATACAGTGCCTTCAGAAACTGTTCACACCCCTTGACATTTTCCGCATTTTGTTGTGTTACCGCCTGAATTTAAAATTGATTAAATGTAGATGTTGTGTTACTGGCCTAAGCACAATACCCCATAATGTCAAAGTGGAATTATGTTGGAATGTCTGGAGTCAATAAGTATTCAATCCCTTTCTTATGGCAAGCCTAAATAAGTTGCATGGAAACACTCTGTGTGCAATAATAGTGTTTAACATGATTTTTGAACGACTACCTCATCTCTGTACCCCACACATACAATTATCTATTAGGTCCCTCAGTCGAGCAGTGAATTCAAACACATATTCAACCGCAAAGACCAGTGAGGTTTCCAATGCCTCGCAAAGAAGGGCGCCTATTGGTAGATGGGTAAATTTTAAAAAAAGCAGACATTGAATATCCTTTTGAGCATATCAATTACACATTGGATGGTGTATCAATACACCCAGTCACTACAAAGATACAGGCGTCCTTCCTAACTCAGTTGCCGGAGAGGAAGGAAACCACTCAGGGATTTCACCATGGGGCCAATGGTGACTTTAAAATAGTTACAGAGTTTAATGGCTGTGCTAGGAGAAAACTGAGTTGGTGTTACTCCACAATACTAACCTAAATGACAGAGTGAAAAGAAGGAAGCTTGTACAGAATACAAATATTCCAAAACATGCATCCTGTTAGCAATAAGGCACTAAAGTAAAACTGCAAAAACATTGGCAAAGAAATAAACTTTATGTCCTGATTACAAAGCGTTATGTTTGTGGAAAATCCAACACAACACATCAGTGAGTACCACTCTTCATAATTTCAAGCATGGTGGTGGCTGCATCATGTTATGGGTATGCTTGTCATCGGCAAGGACTAGGGAGTTTAAAAAAATATAAAAATTAACAGAATACAGCTAAGCACAGGCAAAATCCTAGAGGAAAACCTGGTTCAGTCTGCTTTCCAACAAACATTCACCTTTCAGCAGGACAATAACCTAAAACACAAGGGTAAATATACACTATAGTTGGTTACCAAGACAACATTGAATGTTCATGAGTGGCCTAGTTAGTTTGGACTTAAATCGTCTTGAAAATCCATGGCACGTCTTGAAAATGGCTTAGCAATGATCAACAACCAACTTGACAGAGCTTGAATAATTCTTTATAGAATATGCAATTATTGCACAATCCAGGTGTGCAAAGCTCTTAGACTCTTACCCTGAAAGACTCACAGCTGTAATCGCTGCTAAAGGTGAATACCTATATAAATTATATCTTTTTGTATTTCATTTTGAATAAATGTCCCAACATTTCCAAAAACATGTTTTCACTTTGTCGTTATGGGGTAGTGTGTGCAAATGGCTTAATTCATTTTGAAATCAGGATGTAACGCAACACATTTTTTGAATAAGTCAAGGGGTTTGAACACTTTCTGAAGGAACTTTATGTAATGTATTGTCATGAAGAGTTTGATTTGAAAGACAACATAATCACTTAGACACTCACTTGGTGAATGCTGCAGGACTGAAACCCATTGAATACAACAGCCATGTCTCTGTCTCTAACAAATACAGTCATGGGTGGTAACTACTATTCACTCGAAAAGTATAGGCACACAGGGAAATATGCAAATGAGGTTGAATAAATTCAATAAAGTTCAATTGTATGTTCACTCGAACTGAAGTTAAAAGGTAAGTGAAAATGCAATTCGACTTGAGAATGTATGTTGGCTTAGCTTTATGTCCAAATGTTGAACAAACTCACACTCTTATCGCAGCTGGTTGCCTTACAATTGTACGTTGAATCGGCTTTAATGCTATTTTGTTGAGCAAACAGCTGGTTGCCTTACTTACAGTAAAAAATGTACATAAAAAGTAGATGAGTCTCTCTCTCTCACTCTCTCTCTCTCTCTCTCTCTCTCTCTCTCTCTCTCTCTCTCTCTCTCTCTCTCTCTCTCTCTCTCTCTCTCTCTCTCTCTCCACGTGTGTGTGTGTGTGGGTGTGCTGTACGTCTGAGCACCACTGTTTTGTGAGGTCACACCCTTTGTCTAGAGACGGAGGTCCACAGGGTTTGCAAGGAAACAGCTTCCCTTCACATTACATAATTTTTTTTTTTTTTTAAGTCGAAAAAGGAGTATACCAGTTCACCAAAGTCACAAATATGATACTGAAACCTAATGGCGTAAGACTGGACCATTGTCCCTGTTTGTCTTTGGTTATAACTTGTTCCAGTACGTGCTATTTTTCCACCTGATTATGAGCAGATTAAATCTGAGGCTTTGGAGGCTGTGATAGAGCTGTGGCCCCTGGGAGCGGGAACAGGGCCCTGCTCTGCTGATTAGGCCAGGTGGAGGCGCTTACGTTTATTCCCACAGCCTACTATCAGGTTACCACATCCATGGCAACGCGGCGACTCTGTTTTCTAGCTGGAAGCAACATCCCTGCTACTCCCTGATCATTTGAAATGGATGTATTGTTCTTGAGATTTTAGACCATATGACTCTATATGTTATCCTGTAAGAAGCAGAAAGTGGTATCTGAAACTAAGCAGTACCTGAAAGCTAACCATTCAAGTGTGTGTGTGTGTGTGCGGCCCTGTGTGTGTTAGAGTGTGTGTGGACTAATTAGGACCAGCAATTACACCAAACTGTGTCTCCGTCTTCCCCTCAGACTGGGGACAATAGGCTGTCTGTCAGTGCCAATGTTGCCCATGCATGACAGATGCGTGTGGACACCCCAGACAATGGCACGGCTGGCCAAGTGGATGCCCAAGTGCTGTGGGGCGGAGGGGCGGCAGGGGCCCAGGCGAACGGCAGCTTGCGTCCGACACAGACGTGGAGGAGTGCTGCTGGCTGGCCAGGCTCAGCTCCACGGCACCAGTGGGTCTCAGCAGCCCCCTGCAGCCCCAGCCCTAATGCTCACACGCAGACCTGTCAAAACTCCTGCAGCGCCAGGCCCAGCCTGCTAATGGATGTCTGACTCTGGCTCTCTGGCTCCATAGCCAGTCATCTAGACTGTGTGTGTCGCAAATGGCACCCTATTCCCTATATAGTGCTCTACTTTTGAACAAAACCCTTATGGGCCCTGGTTAAAAGTAGTGCACTACATAGGGAATAGGGTGCCATTTGGGACGCAGACCGTGTTCTGGTGAAGACGGCAGGACCAGACCATGAACATGCTGTGGATTCTTCAACTTGATTTTCTAACATGTAGGTTATGGTTAGATATAACAAAGAATGAGAATGGAGGTAGGGTATTTTAATCAGTACAGTTTTAATTAAAAAGAAATTCCACTTTGTCGACAAGATATATTAAATAGATTACGGAGCATCCCTGCCAATACATTTTAAATGAATAGTGAACAGCAGGGGCAGGGTTTCAGGCCAACTGCCTAAAGGCCTTTCTCAACCAGGTCCAAATAGGTGGAGCTATTGTAAGCATTGATTAAAATGGACCGTCAGTCCTGCATTTTGTAGTCGGCTATATGTTTTACAATAGATTTGGTGGAAAAAATGTATGTTGGCAGAGGACATTTGTCATTCTGAACCTTTACTCTAACCTATTTACCCTGTTCTTTATGAATAAATGAATGAATGCACACATAATAACAGTAACACAACAGTATGCCCATTGAATAAAACTGCTCAAGTAAAGGGCAAGCGATGCTATTCTATTCTTTACCCTATCAACAATACTGTTAGTGAAGTGTTTGTTGTGGGACAATGTGTTGTGCTTTGTCCTACCTGCCAGAATCAGACCAGCAGCACGTTGGAATGACGTGCCGTGTATGAACATGCCACTGTTAGCGACAGCTGCTTCTGTCAAGTGCCTGATGAGGACCGCACTGTCTGTTTGTTTGTGTGTGTGTGTACCTCTCCGTGCGTGTGTGTGTGTACGTGCGCTGCGTGTATGTGTGTGTGTGTGTGAATGTTGCCTTTAGTCAGAGGAATCCCTCAATGCATGGAGCTCATTATTCCTCCCTCCCTCTGTGGCCCCCCTCCCTCCGTGGCCAAACCTGGAGGATGATGCCTGGCAGGGCGGGGGCAGTGTGTAATGCCAGCAGAACAGTGCCCGGTCCTGCCCTCCTATCCCAGGGAAGCTCCACTGATGCCTGCATCCTCTCTCCTCTACCTCCCTCATCTGCTCTGTCCAACATCGTAATGAAAAACCAGGGCCGTACAAAACGCTTTTGTTCTCGCTATGGCTCGGTGCGGTGTGTGTGTGTGTGTTATGGCTTTATGCAGGGTACTTTAAAAGGTCTCATCCGCCACTTTTTTAATCAATGTGAAACAGAGCTTTGAATGTCTTGGTTCAGAGAATTCTTGTAACTTTTGTGAATTTCGTGCTCTATGAATTCTGAGAAATCGTAATTCCGCATATTTGTACTACTCTCACATTGCATTCTGTTATTAGAACGCTGCAATCGCTTGAAATTTCGCAAAGTGCGTTGCACCTGAGAGGCCCTGCTTCTGCCACTTGTGTTATGCACTTACACGCTTCAATACCAGCATTTAAATATGTTCTCCTCTTGGGAATGACACACATCAAGCCATGAGGCCTCTGGTAATCTGCAGCTCGCAAACATGGAATGATTAGATAATGCTAGGTGTGTGTTGGGTGTGTTTCTCAGCTATGACTGTGTTGTGTCTGGGTGTGTTTCTCAGCTATGACTGTGTTGTGTCTGGGTGTGTTTCTCAGCTATGACTGTGTTGTGTCTGGGTGTGTTTCTCAGCTATGACTGTGTTGTGTCTGGGTGTGTTTCTCAGCTATGACTGTGTTGTGTCTGGGTGTGTTTCTCAGCTATGACCGTGTTGTGTCTGGGTGTGTTTCTCAGCTATGACTGTGTTGTGTTTGGGTGTGTTTCTCAGCTATGACCGTGTTGTGTCTGGGTGTGTTTCTCAGCTATGACTGTGTTGTGTTTGGGTGTGTTTCTCAGCTATGACTGTGTTGTGTCTGGGTGTGTTTCTCAGCTATGACTGTGTTGTGTCTGGGTGTGTTTCTCAGCTATGACCGTGTTGTGTTTGGGTGTGTTTCTCAGCTATGACCGTGTTGTGTCTGGGTGTGTTTCTCAGCTATGACTGTGTTGTGTCTGGGTGTGTTTCTCAGCTATGACCGTGTTGTGTCTGGGTGTGTTTCTCAGCTATGACTGTGTTGTGTCTGGGTGTGTTTCTCAGCTATGACTGTGTTGTGTCTGGGTGTGTTTCTCAGCTATGACCGTGTTGTGTTTGGGTGTGTTTCTCAGCTATGACTGTGTTGTGTCTGGGTGTGTTTCTCAGCTATGACCGTGTTGTGTTTGGGTGTGTTTCTCAGCTATGACTGTGTTGTGTCTGGGTGTGTTTCTCAGCTATGACTGTGTTGTGTTTGGGTGTGTTTCTCAGCTATGACCGTGTTGTGTATGGGTGTGTTTCTCAGCTATGACCGTGTTGTGTTTGGGTGTGTTTCTCAGCTATGACCGTGTTGTGTCTGGGTGTGTTTCTCAGCTATGACCGTGTTGTGTCTGGGTGTGTTTCTCAGCTATGACTGTGTTGTGTTTGGGTGTGTTTCTCAGCTATGACTGTGTTGTGTTTGGGTGTGTTTCTCAGCTATGACCGTGTTGTGTCTGGGTGTGTTTCTCAGCTATGACCGTGTTGTGTCTGGGTGTGTTTCTCAGCTATGACCGTGTTGTGTCTGGGTGTGTTTCTCAGCTATGACCGTGTTGTGTCTGGGTGTGTTTCTCAGCTATGACTGTGTTGTGTCTGGGTGTGTTTCTCAGCTATGACCGTGTTGTGTCTGGGTGTGTTTCTCAGCTATGACTGTGTTGTGTTTGGGTGTGTTTCTCAGCTATGACTGTGTTGTGTCTGGGTGTGTTTCTCAGCTATGACCGTGTTGTGTCTGGGTGTGTTTCTCGCTTTTGCTTTCTTTTTCTCCAGTGCCCTTAAAAGCTGTCATAGCCCCCTTTTTCACCAATATGGCATGTTGTTGATTCCCAATTACAGCAGTGCAAATCCGTGGATTGAAGGACAATATAATCACTCAATGGAGATGTATTTGCATCTTAATTATGGAAAGGATATGGATGGTGGCCCGTTGCCAATGGAGAAGAGGAGATGGCCCAATAAGACTACCAGCAATCTTGGTTGGGACTGCGAAAGCTACGGTGAATGGCAATGAGTGGGTGGTGCTTTCCATTTCCAACGTGGTTGTGGAACCACAATGCAATGTTTTAACACAATTCCCATTCTAATCATATTCTCTGAACTTCAATGGAATGGGGACTGAGTGAGTGACTGTTTCTGCTTGAGAGGACTCATCTGTAAGTCACTGGATCAGTGGGGGCTTTTCTCTCTCCCCATAGTCCCATATGACAGGCCCCTCAGCTTTGTGTTCTGTATGTAAGCGCAGAGTGCTGCTTGTTCCATTTGTCTGCTGCGGACCCCTGGGGCTCTGGTGTGATTGGAGTGTAGGCAGCTGTCGGTCACAGGAAGCCAAGTGATTTATCAGTAGGTAAGCGCCCAGCCAGCTCTGTCCTAGGCCCCTCCCCGCGGCCAGCAGGGCTGAGGGGCCTCTAGCTGCTCATTGCTGTGGCTACGACCCAAATGGCACTCTATTCCATACATACTACGCTACTTTTGACCAGAGGGCCCTGGTCAAAAGTAGTGCACTATGTAGGGAATAGGGTACCATTTGGGATTGAATCAGTGTGTGCCATCAGCCTGGAAGACAGGATCCTCAGACCTTCTGTGCTGGGAGGGAGTAGATCACCATCGCCATGGTGGGACCCTCTCTGCCAGAACCTCCATCTTCTCACCCGGGTGACTGGCTCCAAACAATCCTTCTGTCTGGCGACTCCAATCTCCACACCAAATGATTCAACACTCTGTATATTTCATTGGGTTCTGAGTGCCACTTTCATTTTGTACTCTGAAGGCTGTTCTAAATCCTGAGCTTCATGTTTACAGAGGGAGATAATACATGACTTTCAGACTCCACCAGTGCGCTTAACAGTTGTCTATCCTCCAACTGGAGTCTACTCTGTAGGTAGTGATGAGAAGGGATGGTAGATGGACAGTTTTCTGTCTTGTCCTTCAGCCTGTATTCTGTAAGTAGTGGTACGTGCGGCTTGATGGATGGAGGCTACTCCTCTCCTGATTGAACGGTGGTGGATTAAGGAGGTGTGACCTCGGTTGATAGAGGTTCCCTTGCTTCTGCGATCGATAGCTCTTTGGGGCCTTCACCCCCCCCCCCCCCCCCCCCCCCCACAAAGACCACATCAGCCATCACCACAGCCATCTCCTGGCACAGATCAATCTCCACAAATATTACCAACCCCACAGCATTCACCTGAGGCTTTTAGCTGGAATTATGAGGCGGTAGTGGTGGTGGTGGTGAGATATCTAGACACACACACATAGCCGGAGAGAGAAGTAATGCGTTATGCACTTCAGGGCTTTCTCACAGTGCTAAAATGTTGTTGGTATTGATGCTGCTGCTGCAAGGCAAGCACTTCTCCAGGCAGAGAGCAAAGGCTTTCACCATCCCCATCAAAACCCTGTCTGTGGCCGTGGAATATCAGGATGGGGTTCAGTGAGATTGGTTGTGATAATCGCCTCACAGCGAGAAAGTGGTTTTTACCTTCTGGTGCTGGAAGAACCATTACGTCTTAATGTGTTTGAACTGCCTCCACTGTAGACGTGCTACCGCAGTCTTTCATTTGAGGGAGGAGCGGGGTGCGGTGGCGCATGGGCCCTTGAAGCACGTTCATGGGCCGCGTTCCAAATGGCACCCTATTCCCTGGCCAGAAGTAGTGCACTAAGAAGGGAATAGGATGCCATTTGGCGCTGTAGTGGTAGCACTTCGTAGTCTCATCTGTCTGTTGAAACTTCGTTGCTTGCATAAGAACCCATTTAATGACTATGAAAACAACAGATTGACCTGTAGAGGGCACTGTAGTAATCAGAGTAGGTCTGGGGGATTGGTTAGTTAGATCAGTGGTTCCCAACCTTTTTTGGTTACTGTACCAACAACTGAATTTTGCTCTGCCTGGAGTTCCCCTGAAGTACCCCCTCATGTGTGTTTTACCAGTACACCTATGGTCTCATGAGTCTTCTCATGTACCCCCAGTGGATAGGCCAAGTATCCCCAGGGGTCCTAGTACCCCTGGTTGGGAACCACTGGGTTATGTGATGTTGCCTGTCTGCTGGTCCGCCTCTTTGTTCGGAAAGACTCTGATCCTTTCACCATATAAGCACAAACCCTGCACTTTAAGACCGCAAGATGAATCACACTGTGTCTAAACAGCCCACCTTATGTTCAAATAAGGACTTCCTTATAAGGGAGACACCAGAAACAGGGCACCAGAAGTTGTACAAATGTACAGGTTTCATAAGTGCTAAACACGTCAAATATCAGATTAAAAGTAGAACACAAGTTCAAATGGCAGCGTTGTGCTGAAAGAAAGAGAGGCTCTTCTCTGCTCCAGGCCAGTAAATCTGAGATGAGTGAAAATGCCATTAGGCTGATCCTGCGTGACCAATTCCTTTTGGCTCACCTTCTAACACTGGCACCACCACATCACTGTGAACCCCAGAAGCCCCGCAAAGGGCTTGGTAATGATTGGCATACCTGTAGTGTCTCTCTACAATCCAGGGTGGTATAGTTATGGTATGGATTTCGAAAGAGGGATGGAACAAGGGGAAAGGGACGGGTGGATGGGGGGTTTGTAGTACCCCTATTTGCCCTCCCTCCATGTCCCCGCTGTCTGTCCCCTCTGTCTGTCTCCCTGATTCTGCTTTCCCCACTGCATGGCTTAAACTAATCCCATTACCAGTCAAGCGGCCTGACGCTGATGTGGCCTGCTTACTGACCAGCTGCTCCTGAGTCTGGCCTGGCTTGGACAGATACTGTAACTTTAGAAATCCATAGCCAGGGCCTCCTCGGGGTGTGTGTGTGTGTGTATCTTGGTCTGTGTGTTTGTGTGTGTCCACGCCTAACAGCCATGACAGTGGGGGCTCCAGTCTGCTGGTCCTGGGATGGCATGTGGTTTGGAATTGGAACCTCCTCATGCAAACCGACGCAGAGTTCCATAACTGCCCCTCCATTATGCAGAGTCACTCAGAGCATCACTAATCCAGTCTCCCAAACAAAGGGATCTACACTGAGTGTACAAAACATTAGGAACACGTGCTCTTTCCATGACATAGACTGACCAGGTGAATCCAGGTGAACGCTATTCGATCCCTTTCTGATGTCACTTGTAAAATCCAATTTAGTGTAGACGAAGGGGAGGAGACAGGTTAAAGAAGGATTTTGAAGCCTCGAGACATTTGAGACATGTATGTGTACCGTTCAGAGGGTGACACATCTGTGGGAAGTATTGGAGTCAACATGGGCCAGCATCCCTGTGGAACTCTTTCGACACCTTGTAGAGTCCACGCCCAGACGAATTGAGGCTGTTCTGAGTGCAAAAGGGGGCGCTTCTCGACATAATGTTTTGTACACTCAGCGTATAAGCATCTATACTCCAGGGAGGTTCTCTGAACATAAAGATTCATGAGGGGAGGCAGGTAGAGGAACTCATAAACACAGGCAGGGAAGCAGCCCAGGGAGGTAGAAATGCTGTAATAAAGGAGAAATGAATTGCTTTATGTTCCCTGTTATGTTGCCTCTGCGAAAACATCCTATTTACCCCCAGTATAAAGGGTCAACATTAATGAGCTCATGGACGCAATAATGCAACCTTTATAGGGAGTAAACATCTATCATCTATGACGAAAAGTGCAACTGTGATTACTAGGGTAATAATGTCACAGTTTATGGAGCGTGTCACCAGAGCCAGACCATTTGGCTTGCCGTCAATAAATCCCTGTCTTCCACTGAGTGTCGCAGTATGGTTTCAGTATAGCTGAAGCCCTGTAGAGAATGCCAGCAAAATGTCACATCTCTGAGAGTGTATACTGTTCAACCTCAGTGACTCTATAAAATCTCACGGCTGACCTGCCTATAGGTTAACCCTGCGAGATGTGACCTTGCTTTACCCCTCGCGTCCCAAATGGCACCCTATTCCCTATATAGTGCCCTACTTTGCAACAGAGCCCCAGTCAAAAGTAGTGCACTACATAGGGAATAGGCGGCCATTTGGGACACACAATATCACCCCTCCATCAGCTACAACAACACATGTTAAAATGATGATGTCATCCATCTGCTCTGTTTATTTTGCAGCAGGAGTAATTAATAATTGATGGGTTCGCGCATTATGCCACTTTACACAGTTCAAAGGCTCTGGATCTGAATCAGCATCCCCGTTCTAGGTTTGTTAGCGTCCCAAATGACACCCTATTCCCTATTTAGTGCACTACCTTTGACCAGCGCCTATAGGGCTCTGGGTCAAAAGTGGTGCACTATATAGGGAATGGGGATGCCATTTGGGACGAAGCCTTTGTCTGTTCACCCTGGTGTGAAAAAGACATCTCAAACTTTTAGTATTAGCACGTTGGTTTTAAATGTCATTTTAAGACCGTCTCCACCACCTCACATCAGTGAATAAAGAAGATTAAATTCTGAGCATCCTGCATTCCCCCTTTTCATCCTCTCCTCTCCTCGATCCGGAATCCAGCCTTTAGTGTTGTGTTTAATGACGCTTCTGAAAGATGGGAAACATGAATGAGTTACACCTGTGGAAGGAATGGAAGAACATATGTGAAAATATGAATTAAGCCGGGAAAAAATAAACACAAGCCAACATAATGACATGAAGGTTACTGCTCATGTTGACTGGTGATGTCATTGCAGCGGAGATGGCACACGTTTCTTCATGAATCACACAAAACAGATTGTTGATTTAGGGACTAAAACAAGTTGTTTTCTTGACCCTCTACAAACCCACGTCAGTAAACTGAACACGTGTGTATCCTTATATTGAAGGATTTTACCAAAACCTTCCCATTGATGAACACACAACACCTAACATCAAAAACCCCAACAACCACTATGTAACTGCAATGACAACAGGCAGTACAGGTTGTAAAATGTATGTTCTAAATGGTATGCTAAAAGGAAAACTAAGATGCATTAGCTTGCCCGACATGTCTTTATGTGTCATATAATGTGTGGTTACTAATGACTATTGATTGGAATCCTGACAGATTTGTCCATAATTCTTTCTGTGTTGTCATTGTTAGTTGCGCAAAAACATGCTCCCACTTGTTTTTGTGCATCTCTCCACATTGTCCGCATCCAGGCAGATATGTACAGTGCCTCGCTGTCTCATTTCAATTGGCCTCCATCTGTTTTGTGTGTCTATGAAAAGGTCTATTATGATCCTCTGCTCTCGGTACAAATAGACTGGCTAAGCGGATCGGGCCGGGCCCCCCCGAAAAGCATTAGCCCCTCAGATTCCAAGGAGCCCCGTCCCCTAGTTTAATTATCCAGCTCTGCGGATCTTAATTTTAACGAGTTTTAAAATGCATTGTCTCCGGAACCCATAAAAACGACCCAGTGTGTCTGCTGTGGGTGGAAAGGCTGGGTGTAGTTGTGGGGCTGTGGGCAGGCAGGCAGGCAGATTGGGCCTGGGACAGCCTATTTATTAACCCTAGAGTGACTAGCTAATGTGATTGAAGTGGGACCACCTGGCAGGGGACAGTGTACAGTCAGCTGCCACTGAAGGCCACAAATGGGGAGAGACCAGGTGCTGGGCTCCGGCCCTCTTAATTGTTGCCATGTAATAGGTTGCTTGACTGCACAGTACGGCTTGGGGCTAGGATTAAAAACGTGGTTACTAACACACAGAAGTCCATTTTCTTTTCTCTTCCAGTTCCCTAGCCCTACGGCCCCTCCCCCTCTGCCATTGGCTATGATAGAAAGGGAAAGAAAGAGAAAGAATGAAAGAAGCCTGGAAGGAGTTCTTTTTATTTTATCTTGAGGAAGTAATCTTAGGTGTACAGCCACTGTGATTAGGGAAAGATCTGCCGCCATCTGCTCAAGGTCCACAAAGCTCTGGGGCTGCTGTCTTACTAGTCTCTCTACCTATGGACAATTACACTGGCAATGCATGTGATGATCTTATGATTTTTCTCTCTCACACACAGCTGCACTCTCTCTCTCTTTCTCTCTCTCTCTTTTGCTCTCTCACTCTCGCTCTCTATCTCCTTTTTTCTCTCTCCCTCTCTCCCTCTGTCTCTCTCTCTTTCTCTCTCTATAGAATAACTATCTTCAAAGAAATGACTCGGGACGTCGGTTATAAGATGAAAGCTTCTGTTTAGTAATAATACTTGTTAATAATAAATAATAAAAAGTTGCTAGCGAAAGCCGGGATAATCACTTGTAATAACTGGAGCATTCTCGTATTTTTTTTCTCCTTATTTCCTGTCGCAGGGCATTCTGGTACTTGCAGTCAATAGCGTAATCCAATACTAACCAATACAACAGAAATATGTACATAGTTCTCTCAATCTCCATCAATTGAATTCTAATACCATCACTCTTGTAAATATGTAAATAACTGTAAAAGAAAAACATTTTTAGATACATCTCAGTGAATTAACTGTAAACATCTTCCCCCCGATGAGCACTGTGTTCCTCTAAATCTCTTAGCAGTATATCAACTGAATAGGTATCCTCAAGTCCCTGAGTTAATATGAACTGAACATGACCTAACTAGGCCATCTCAGCCTTGAAACAGTTCCTCAATCTTCCCTAGTTTCCAGGTTTGTCTGGGTGTGTTATCTTCTCCGATGAGTGCAACGTCACCCACTTTCAGTGGGGTTAGCTGTGGTGTGTCAAAGCGGTGTGCTGACTTTAGGTCCAGCAAGTAGGCTCTTCGCCAGCTGTTCCAGAAGCTGGTCACAAGTCTCTGCCTGTACTCCTATCTGTGTGTCACTTCCTCCTTGTTGAGCGTTGGGTGCTGAGTGTCAGCCGTAAATGGCAAAGAGGTTAGTCTTTTACCCACCAGGAAGTGTGCTGGAGTCAGGGGTTGTAGTTCATCCACTTCATTGTACACGTAGGTCAGAGGCCTAGAATTTAGGACAGCTTCAACCTCTGTCAGGACTGTGCACATCTCTTCAAAGTTAATCGAAGCTCTCCCAAGAACCTTTCTCAGGCATGTTTTCACTGACCTGACGAGTCTTTCCCAGAATCCGCCTCACCAGGCTGCTCGCTCGGCGATGAACCTCCAGGTGATGCCCCTTTCTGAGAAGAACACCAAGTGTTGGGGCACTTTGATTGCCTCCCACAACTCGTTTAAGTCCTGATCAGCTCTCTTGAACATTTTTGAATTGTCCTAATAGATGACCTTGCATAATCCTCTCCTTGTGATGAATCCTTTCAGTGCTAACAGGAATGTCTCTGTTGACTGATCTGAGACCAGTTCCAAATGCACTGCTCTGGTTACAGCACAAGTGAACAGCGCAACGTATGACTTCTTCACAGAAACATTTTCTTTCACATAGAGCGGTCCTGCAAAATCCACACCTGGGACTTGGTAGGGATTCAGTTATTTTGTCTTTTGGTAAAGGCGCAATGACCTGCTGTCCGGCCCTTGCCTTGAATCTCTTGCAGACTATACATCTTGCCACTTTGCTCTTGACTAGCTGCTTAGCACACATGATCCAGTATCTCTCTCTGATTTGACCTAGAGTGTCTCTTACTCCAGAATGCATCACCTTCTCATGATGGTACTGTATCAGCATTTCTGAGTATCTGTCCTTGTTGGGCAGAACCCATGGGTGCTTCTTTCTGAATGTGAAGTTGGACCGTTGCTGTCTTCCTCCTACACTGAGTAGTTCGTGCTCGTCCAGGAACGGTTTCAGTTCTCTGATTTTACAGTCATTGTTTCGGCCTTTTCCTGCCTTCAGTAGTTTGATCTCCTGACTGAAACTCTGTTGTTGTCTTACCTTGATCCAGTACTTTTCTACCTCAAACAGTTCGACAGTAGTCAGCTCACCTTACATCTTTATGTTTGTAGGAGGATTGGCTTTTCAGTTTGCTGAACAGTCTTTTCAGTTTGCTGTACCTTTCAAGCTTCAACACGGGTTCGGTGATGTACAGTATGTGCTGTTTATTGTGAGGCGCTTGCTGAATGTAGCAGCGAGCAAGAATGGACTTGGGGAAGCTTCAAATACCACTTTTCATCCTCAGCATGTGCTGCTCCTCTTTATTTTCTCCCCTGTGATCCACAGGAATCTCACGACGTCTCTGTCTCGCTCTGCTAGGGAGATCTGCAGGAAAGTCTTCTTGATGTCTGAAATGAATGTGATCTCATTTCGTCTGAACATCAGCAGAACGCCGAGTATATCCGGAATCAGGTTCGGTCCTGTGAGTAGACATCGAAGGATGGACAGCCATCTTAATGGGATGAGGCATCAATCAGTTTTGTCGTCAACTTACTACATAGAGAGGTAAGTGGTATTTCACTTTGTCGGCACTTGATGCGTTGTCCTTGGACACGTCCTGTTGTAAGTAGTCCTCCACTACTTCTGTGTATCTGCTGTACAATGTCACATCCTTCTTCAGTCTTTTTTTTGGAAAACCTTCAAACCATTTCTTGGCGATTCTATAATTGTCTTGGAGTTTAAGCGTTTCTCGCTTCCATTGCAACTCCACGTGGTATCGTCCATCTTTGAAGGTGGTTGCTCTCTCAAACCTCTGTAGAGCCTCCTCTTCCTCTGGGTTCTGTGTTTTCTTGGTTGTGATACCCAGAGACTCAAGCTCCCAGAATGCATGCAGTTGCTTGGAGACTAGTTGCCTGCATGTTGCCTCAGCGACACTTGACATGGACACTGGTCCCTGCACCGACCATCCAAAGGTGCTCTCTAAAGCAACCAGCATCTCTGTCTGTCGCTCCACTCGGCCTGATACTATCTGTCAGTAGTAGTCTGAGAGTTCAGGATCGTTGTCATCTCAGCCAAATGTGTGAAGAGTGAGTGCCTCTTGTCTGATTACTGGTAGCTTCAGGCCCTTCACAACGTTTTTATGTACGAAGCTTCTCTGACTGCCTCCATCTACAAAGCAACAAGCTATCTTCCTGCCCTATGGGCCTTCTACCCATGCCTTTGCCGTTTGTAGCAACACAGTGTTCTGTCCGTCTGGTTTCATCTTCACTGAATGGGGAATAACTGAGGAAACAACTGCATCTGCAGAAACACTAGGGGGTTGCAGCTCACTCCTCTTACCGGTACACACAGCAATGTGATGTCTGCTTCCACATGTTGCACATGATACACCTTTGACTTTACAGAACTTTGCTATGTGTTTCTGTCCTAAACATACAAAGCATCTTCCCATCTTCTTTAGTTTCTCTTTGCGTGCAGCAATATTGTGGTCTGCCCTGTCACAGAATAGACAGTTTTCTTCCTTCTGGCTGGCTGTGAGCAGTGCCACAGCAGATGGCATGTTGGGTCTTTTTGTTTTCATTTCATTGGAGGAGAATGACTTGTTCCATGGTTTTCTCTCTTTCTGTTGGTTGCATGATCTTGTCATTTGTAGTGCTCTCTCCCTGCTCTGAACCTCCTTCTGTTAGAAACGGACTGACTCAGGCATTTTCCATTCATCATCTCCTCTCCTCTGATGACTATAGTCAAGAGCTACAGTTGAAGTCGGAAGTTTACATACACTTCGGTTGGAGTCATTAAAACTTGTTTATCAACCGCTCCACAAATTTCTTGTTAACAAACTATAGTTTTGGCAAGTCGGTTAGGACATCTACTTTGTGCATGACACAAGTAATTTTTCCAACAATTGTTTACAGACAGATTATTTCACTAATAGTTCACTGTATCACAATTCCAGTGGGTCAGAAGTTTACAAACACTTAGTTGACTGTGCCTTTAAACAGCTTGGAAAATTCCAGAAAATTATGTCATGGCTTTAGAAGCTTCTGATAGGCTAATTGACATAAATTGAGTCAATTGGAGGTGTACCTGTGGATGTATTTCAAGGCCTACCTTCAAACTCAGTGCCTCTTTGCTTGAAATCATGGGAAAATCAAAAGAAATCAGCCAAGACCTCAGAAAAAAAATTGTAGACCTCCACAAGTCTGGTTCATCCTTGGGAGCAATTTCCAAACGCCTGAAGGTACCACGTTTATCTGTACAAACAATAGTACGCAAGTATAAACACCATGGGACCACACAGTCGTCATACCGCTCAGGAAGGAGACGCGCTCTGTCTCATAGAGATGAACGTACTTTGGTGCGAAAAGTGAAAATCAATCCCAGAACAACAGCAAAGGACCTTGTGAAGATGCTGGAGGAAACAGGTACACAAGTATCTATATCCACAGTAAAACGAGTCCTATATCGACATAACCTGAAAGGTCGCTCAGCAAGGAAGAAGCCTAAGCTCCAAAACCACCATATAAAAGCAAGACTACGGTTTGCAACTGCACATTCTGGGACAAAGATCGTACTTTTTGGAGAAGTGTCCGCTGGTCTGATGAAACAAAACTATAACTATTTGACCATAATGACCATCGTTATGTTTGGAGGAAAAAGGGGGAGGCTTGCAAGCCGAAGAACATCATCCCAACCGTGAAGCACGGGGGTGGTAGCATAGGACAACAAAGTCAAGGTATTGGAGTGGCCATCACAAAGCCCTGACCTCAATCCCATAGAAGATTTGTGGGCAGAACTGAAAAAGTGTGTGCGAGCAAGGAGGCCTACAAACCTGACTCAGTTACACCAGCTATGTCAGGAGGAATGGGCCAAAATTCACCCAACTTATTGTGGGAAGCTTGTGGAAGGCTACCCGAAATGTTTGACCCAAGCTAAACAATTTAAAGGCAATGCTACCAAATACTAATTGAGTGTATGTAAACGTCTGACCCACTGGGAATGTGATGAAAGAAATAAAAGCTGAAATAAATTATTCTCTCTCCTGTTATTCTGACATTTCACTTTCTTAAAATAAAGTGGTGATCCTAACTGACCTAAAACAGGGAATTTGTACTAGGATTAAATGTCAGGAACTGTGAAAAACTCTGTTTAAATGTGGCTAAAGTGTATGTAAACTTCCGACTTCAACTGTATGTCCTCTGGAATCATCTGCAGTAAATGTGGGCATTGTAGGCTTCTGTAGGTTTCTGACACTACACCCAGTGATTCCAAACTCCTAATCTGGATTTCACATTCATCATATAGCTGCCTCAATGCATTTATGTCAGAGGATAGTGGATTGAGGTCCTGTTTTTGCTTTGGTAGTGGATTGAGTTCCTCCGTGCATGCAATCTCCGCCTCCAATCCGTCCAGCGGAGTTAACTGTTCAATTCCAAAATCAAGTTCAAACAAGCTGTCCTCCTTAGCTGACAGTAATTCCAACAAGGTTCTCAAGTGATCGGTACCCGAATTTGACTGGGTTATTTCCACATCAAACTGATTCAAAATCTGTGTTGTGGCACCTCGCACGGTACCCCACGTTCGTCTCATTTTTTCTGCTTCATGCTGACGTTCCTCCTCAGCCATTTCAGCCGCTTCATCCTTCTAATCTTCGTCGCAGCTCATACTCCCGGGTTTCGCACCAAAGATATAGAATAACTATCTTCAAAGTAATGACTCGGGATCGGTTATAAGATGAAAGCTTCTGTTTAGTTATAATACTCGTTCACGTAACATTTTTACCACTTTAGATTCTACAAAACAATGAAAGAACGTTGTTAGCGAAAGCCAGGATAATCACTTGTAATAACTGGAGCGTTCTCTTTCGTTTTTTGTCGCAAGGCATTCTGGTACTTGCAGACAGTAGCGTAACCCAATACTAACCAATAAAACAGAAATACACTGTATGTACATAGTTCTCTCAATCTCCATCACATGAATTCTAATACATTTACTATTGTACATATGTAAATAACTGTAAAAGAAAAATATCTTGAGATACATCGCAATTAATTAACTGTAACCAATTAAAGTTACAACACTCTCTCCTGACTGTACCCCTGCCTGCAGCAGCCTTACAATAGTGAAGGCAAAAAGTACACTCAACTTGTTATTATTATGGTGTGGATTCTGGTAACAATGCTAGTTCAAGAACAAAGTATATCAACTAAGAAGCTTGTACTGTATGTCTGCTGCTGATATTTGAACTTGGATGTACAATAATGAGTAAATTCTAAGAGAATAGCCTATTGTGTGCATTGTGGTGTGAGTTTTGTTTAAAATTGATCGCACTGACTACCCTGCATTGTGGTGATAATGGTGCTGATATTGTAAACCTTACTTGATTTGTTTGGTTTCCTTATTGTGCAGAGTACAATCTAAGACTGCCTGTCGCAACAGTGCTGTGCAGAATACTGAAGTAGGTAGGGTCCACAGAGTGAAACACCGCTCTGAGAGAGTAGAGTGAGCTGCTATGTGTTGTGTTCTGGGAGCTGTCCTCAGCTTTCACAGCATCAGGCTGGCCTCCCTCATGTACCCTCTGCTGTGGTAACAAGCCCATGGAGCCACCATTCTCTATCTCTCTGAGGAACGAGAACAGGGCAATTACTGGAGACTGTAGATGAGCTCAGGTATCCTGCTGATCTCATTCCAGAAGAATACTCATGAAATCCTAAATAATAAAGGACAATATTATTAAGAGCCGATTCTTTAGAAGCCAATCGAATCAAAATAGCTTTAACTAATGTTTATGTTCACATAAGTAATTGAATGGTAATAGTAAGGAAAAATGCTAAATGATAAAGGGTTTGTCTCCTGGCAGCATTTACCTGCCAGATTCAGAAGCTTGAAAACCCCACAAGAAAAAAAGAAGCTTGAAACCCCCATGCGATTTTTGCCAAAAGTTTAGAGGTAAAAAACGAACACGGAACATAATTCATATGTGTTTTTTATTTTAGTTTGTTTTGGAGTAAAAGACAATACCTTCTAACGGGTTTGCTAATTGTTTTATTTCAGTTTACAAAATAGTTTTTAAATGATTCGCTTTCGTTGTAGTTTAAGTTTACTACAGTGGAAAAAGTACCCAATTGTTATACTTGAGTAAAAATATAGATACCTTAAGAGAAAGTTACTCAAGTGAAAGTGAAAATCACCCAGTAAAATACTACTTCAGTAAAAGTATAAAGGTATTTGGTTTTAAATATACTTAAGTATCAAACGTAAATGTAATTGCTCACATATACTTAAGTACCAAAAGTAAAAGTGTAAATTATTTCAAATTCCTTATTTCAAATTCATCAGATGGTACCATTTTCTTGTTTTTAAAATGTACGGATAGCCAGGGGTACAGTCCAACACTCAGACATCATTTACAAACGATGCATTTGTGTTTAGTGAGTCTACCAGATCAGAGGCAGTAGGGATGACCACGTGTTCTCTTAATAAGTGTGTGAATTTTACAATTTTCCTGTCCTGCTAAGCACTTTACTACATTCCTAAAGAAAATAATGTACTTTTTACTCCATACATTTTCCCTGACACCCAACATTACATGTGAAGTACAGATACCACAAAAAACGACTTAAGTAGTACTTTAAAGTATTTTTACTTATTTACTTTACACCACTCTTTTACTATAATAACCTTGGTCAGCCCCTTAGCTGTGATAAGGTTGTATCAGAGGTGATGGTTGTATTCCAAGTGGCACCCTATTCCATATATAGTGCACACATTTTTACCAGAGCCCCTGGTTAAAAGTAGTGCACATATGGAACAGGGTGCCATTTGGAACTCATTCACTAGAAATGTTTCAGGAAGTGGTCTGTCAGTCCATTTGACAGTCCTCAGGAGAACAAAGGCTTAGCACTAATGCAGTAGAGATCAATCCACTGCTTCTACCCATGAACAAGGTACTAAGATGGTCAGGCTTTTACTGTTAAATCAACCCAGCACCAGCCACCAGGGACATCTTCAAAGCCTAGTGTACAATGAGTCATCCACCAACCGACCGTCTTCTAATAACTTTCACCTTGATTCAAACCTTTTTACTAAGGCTAGCTTGGTTAATTGTTGGCCATTGTGTTTTACACATCTGAGCCCGCATCAGCAGTCAACAATTGAATGGAAGTTGAAAGGGGAGGCTTTGTAATATTGGGAGTGGGCTAATTTGAATACACAGCCACAGTGGCCCTTTGATAGTCCCGCAAAGTGAGACAGGGCACTGTGTCGCCATCTGGGGTCTGTGTATCATCGTGCGACGCCTGAAACTAGCAGGTCCCATATGGCAGACATGGTCTGCCGGGTGTCACCTCTCTTGTTGCTATTTGTTGTTGTTATTTATTTACGAAACCAGTCGGATGAGATGAGTGAGGGGAGTTAGTGTTGCCCCGTGCCAGGACCAAGGGTGGCAAGGGGGGCACATTGGCATCTCATGGCATGGACCTCCATTGAGGCTAGCAGAGACCAGGGCAGACTAGCCTGGACTGGCCCGGCCACCGGACGCATGGGAGCCGGGTGGGCCATCTGTGTGACACACATGGGTGAATCTCTCCTGGTTATCTCTCTTAGGCAGTGCCAAGTTGAGATGGCATCATACCCACCACCACCACCAGGCCATCCAAGAGAGGACAGAGGGTTGGTTGGTCACAGCACTCTTCAAGGACCTTGATCTGTGGTTCTGTCTATCACCCCAAATGTGGTCTACAGCCATGACTCCATGACGTGCGGAACATGACTTTATAGCACAAACAGAAGGAAACAGATATACTGTATCCTGTACATTTTACTACAGGTAGCAGCTCTCAGATAGTAATTGAAATGATTAGACAGCATTATCAAATGTGAATACAGACGATGGGAATAAATAGTCATTTGACAATCTGAATGTTCGAAACTGTCGTTTGAAACGGCATGCCGTTAAACATAAACGTTAGTAAGAGAGTGAATGCTGATGTAGAGTGAGAGAATGTCCCCGAGGCTCAATTAGCTAGTCACCACAGGTCCCGCATGTAATCATTAGATGACTGGTGTAGCAGCAGACACACCTTGGAAGAACTGTTGGGCTGTTGTATTGGGCTGTTAAACCTCTGGGAGGTGGTTACGCTAAGACAAAGCCCGTGCCTTCTCTCCCTCAGTCCCTACTGATTGAGCTACACTTCTCTTGCAATAGAGAGGTGTTGTTCTGTGCTGTTATTCAGGCTACATCCCAAATGGCACCCTATAACCTATAATAGTGCACTAATTTTAACCAGAACCCTATGTGCCCTGGTCAAAAGTAGTGCGCTAGGGAGTAGGGTGCCATTTGAGACGCAGACTCAGTTGTACCGCAGGGAGGTGCTTGCTTGTCAGGCCCTCCCTCTTCCTGCTTTCCCAGTATGTGGTGTCTCACTGCCGGCCACACCCAGGGAACAAGCCAGCTAACGAGACGCCTGGGCCTTGGCATGTACAGACAGGGTCAGTGCTGAACAGACCAATCAAGACTGGGTGTGCTTACCAAATGTCACCCTATTCCCTTAATAGTGTACTACTTTTGACAAGGGTCCATATGGTTCTGGTCAAAAGAAGTGCACTATGTAGGACATATGGTGCCATTTGGGACGTATTCTGGTTTTGGGTGGTTTTGGTAGCTTGGTGGTTTTAGCATTTCATTATGTAGTCTAAGCATGCTGCAAAGGGAGGAAAGGTTGATAACGATATTCTGTGGGACTACTTCTCACCTCTTTTTTGTCCTTTGTCCATGCATTGCAATTATTTGGGATATGATTACCAAAAAGGGATTGTGTTTTGTTTACACTACACAGGAATTACACTAATGATGCAACTAGTACCGAAACTGTTTTTCAGCAGTGATCAAGTCTCATCTCGCTTTGCAGCACATCCCAAAACGCATATGAAAATGTAATCAGCCCACTTATTTGGGTAATGGCGATGAAATTGGATTACGCTTTTCTCTCTTCGCCTGGCTGTCTCCAGTACTCTCCATGGCGGCGGGCTGACTCAGGCTTTGCCTCGTTACCCAAGTCCCTTTTAGCACCTCGTTAGTAGCCGGGAGCTGATGAGGTTAATTGGATGCTTTCAGCCTCCTTAATGACATTCAGAGGTTTCTCTCAGGAAGAAGGGCAAGTGTGCTCTATGGCTGACTGTGTCTGCACCCCAAATGGCACCCTATTCCCTATATAGTGCACTACTTCTGACCAGGGCCCATGGTCAAAAGTAGTGCACTATATAGGGAATAGGGTGCTATTTGGGGCACAGTCTGTGTCGATGTGCCGATAGCTAGCTAGCTACCGTCTCTGGCCCCTGTCTATGATTGGCTGCACTTTTATAAGCCAATTATCCCTCTCGGTGAGGGTCGGCGTGGTCGTGGGCCTCTTGAGCGCGTCGCAGGGAAGGTCAATGCGATTGACGGGGGTTAATTAACCAACCGTAGCTCAAGAGACGGTCGAGTGTGAGCAGCCTCTGTCCCCAGCCCCAACCCCTCTGCCATCAGGGGAATTTCTCATTTCTGCCATTCAAGGAATGAATTGCTTCTTACAGAAATAAATGGCTTCCTGTTTGTCATTTTTGGGCAACCTTCGGTTTTTACCTGGTATGAGTAATCAACCAGGCATTATTGTTACTCATTGTGTATTTATTATTACTTATATTATTTCGCTATTTTCTTTCTCTCTACATTGTTTGGAAGGGGCCGTAAGTAACCATTTCACTGTTAGTTTACACCTGTTGTTCACGAAGCATGTGACAAATAAAATTAGATTTTATTTGAATTGCACATCGACTGAGGACAACATTGAGGTATACTAAGGTAGTGAGGGAATTTCCAGAAATTTCCTGGAAAGAAATCTAAAATGACCAAGGATGAATCTTGAGGGCCTTCAAAACCTGAATACAAAAGAAGTAACCTTGAGTGAACTGTGTTAGCAATCAAGAATGACTCCTTTTAATTCTATATTCTATATTCTGAGTAGAAAGACAGAATGTCTGTCCTGGTACATGGGGTCCACACTCAGTGACTCCATTAGGCAATGAAAACAGTCGTCCCACTGTGGGGCTAAAGGGGGTTGAGCCGTCAGCATCTCTTTAAAAAGCATCAGCTGCCACCATCCCGGCCCTTTGACAACCTCTGTCAGTTTATGGAGATTCCAGACCCCCTCCCCTGACCTTTATTGATTGTGGTCTGCACCAAACAGCCCCCTGCAGTCACCAAAGAGCCCTGCCCCTCGGGCTACAACAATGGGGTGCCGTAATGTTTCAATTACTGAACCCTTTCATTGTCTGGCCGTGACAGGGGAGATCCATCTCTAATTGCTGAGTGGTACCTTTTGTGGTCCATCCGGCATCCGCCCAAAGTAGGGTTTTTCAGACAGGACAGTTAGGATATGGTGTCCTACGACCACAGGACCGAAGAGAGGAACCAGTGTTGATAACTCGAACAAGAGTGATTTGATGTTTGTTTCATATTTCATCTGATGTGACTTGAAAGCATGCGTCTGTCCGGGATCAATATTTGCCCAAGGGAGCGTGATTAACAGGTTTGCTGGTGTCCTCCTTACTCCAGGTAATGGATAGGCAGGCTGCTTGTCAAAGATAAGATCCAACTTCTGTTGTTGAACTGAATCTTCTCATTGCCTCATAGCTTACAATATCAAATGACAAATCATGAGCAAAACTGCAGTTCATTTTTAGAATGAAGACCATTTAATTTCATCAGGAAATATTTTGCAGAAAACCTGCTGTTGTGATATGGCCCTGGTTACCATGGCAGCTAAACCTGTGATGCTCTTTTGGTGTCCTAATTCACCCTGTGAAATCCAGAGTGGCCAGATTATGAAACCACTGAGCCCTGTACAAAACCCTCAGGATAAAAAGCCTCTCCGCAGGTGCTTTCAACTCTATTGTTCCGTATTGCCACTTAGTGCTTTTTAAATCTGTCCTGTATTTCATATAATGATAACCAAACAATGGAGTGAGTAGAGCTATCTTTTGCTCTGTTAGTATTGCTTATGAACAAACCTGTCTGTTTGTACCCTTTGTACCTAAAACCCTTTACTTTACTTTTACCATTTCTTACAAACGCAAAGTGTGCACTGTGCAGGGGACAAGTTAGCCTCGGACAGTGGTGTCATGCACTTGAGGGATTCTCTTAAACAGCAGGAAGGTCGTTCTGGAAGTGGACTGTGAAACGCTTGTTCTCTAGTGGACCATCTTGATCTGACAGACCGAAGGGCCCCCCTCTGTGGCACCCATTGTGGCTCCCTCTGTGGCCTCCTCTGTGGCGGTCCAGACCCCAGGCTCAGGTGCTCCTTGGCTCAGAGTTGCAGCAACCTCTTTCAGCGATTCGTTATGCCTTGGGCCAGGCCTGCTGCGCCGGCACGTGCCAGACTTTAGCCAGGAGTCACACACAGGGACCCTGGCAACCGCCCGGCCCGGCAGCCTCACCACCCACCCACTGCCCCGCCCAACCCCAGCCCAGGACAAGAATAGGCAGAGCCCCGAAGGGCATGGAGGGTCCCTTCTGGAAGAAGAGGAGGAGAAGGAGGAGGTGAAGGAGGAGGTGAAGGGCCTCTATTCTCCCCTGCAGCTCGGCAGGCTATTCATTAGCCCGAGTCATCAGGAGCTCAGTGTCTGAATGAGACAAGGACAAGTGGAGGGAACCAAATGCACACTGCAGAGAGAGCAGACAGACAGTGGCTGTTAGAATCGGAGCTCTGCGAGGAACATAGCGGAGAGGGAGTGTTTAACTGGGTTCGCTGCTCTGTGGTGATTAACAGCTATCTCTGTCAGAAAGGTCACGGCTACAGTCACAGGTCACTCTGCTGGGGTGATGAATACAGCTATATGAATAGAACACTGAGGTGGTTCAGAACATCAGATCGATGAGGACAAGGTCTGTCAAATCCTGTCTGCTGTCATATCAGGTGGATTAGAGCTTGTCTTTTAAAGGAGGAAATATAAGGATTCTACAATCTGTTTCGTTCAATAAATAATAATATTGCATAATTTTTTTCAAGAAAGCAAATTCTGAACAACCAACATCAACAACCAACAACAACAATTTTACAATGATAAAAATGTACAAATGCATTAATTTACCGTTTATAGAGAGATATGACTCTTGGCTGAACTGGGTCTGGTGTGAAGCCTGTGGCATGAGGTGGCATGGGGTGCCCAGCTGGTCCCCTCATGGTGTCGATGCCCGCCCCCCCCTGTCCGTCTGGCTGTATGCATAACATCATCAGACCCTTCATGGGGTCCCACATAAAAAAAGACTAAAATATACTATGGTAGAAATACTATAATATTCACTGTAGTGTTTTTGTGGACTTTACTGTAGTGTCGTGGACATGGATGTAGTATACTGTAGTATTTACAGTTTACTATAGTATAAATACTGTAGTAAAAAAACAGGTATATACACAACCGTTCAAAAGTTTGGGGTCACTTAGAAATGTCCTTATTTTTTCAAGAAAAGCAAAAATGTTGTCCATTAAAATAACATCAAATTGATCAGAAATACAGTGTGGACATTGTTAATGTTGTAAATGACTATTGTAGCTGGAAATGGCTGATCTTGATGGAATATCTACATAGGCGTACAGAGGCCCATTATCAGCAACCATCACTCCTGTGTTCCAATGGCACTTTGTGTTAGCTAATCCAAGTTTATCATTTTAAAAGGCTAATTGATCATTAGAAAACCCTTTTGCAATTATGTTAGCACAGCTGAAAACTGTAGTTCTGATTTAAAGAAGCAATACAACTTTAGACTTGTTGAGTATCTGGAGCATCAGCATTTGTGGGTTCGATTACAGGCTCAAAATGGCCAGAAACAAATAACTTTCTTCTGAAACTCGTCAGTCTATTGTTCTGAGAAATGAAGGCTATTCCATGCGAGAAATTGCCAAGAAACTGAAGATCTCTTACAACACTGTGTACTACTCCCTTCACAGAACAGCACAAACTGGCCCTAACCAGAATAGAAAGAGGAGTGGGAGGCCCCGGTGCACAACTGAGCAAGAAACAGACGCCTTACAAGTCCTCAACTGGACTTGATCAATTTTATGTTATTTTAATGCACAAAAAATTTGCTTTTCTTTCAAAAACAAGGACATTTCTAAGTGACCCCAAACTTTTGAACGGTAGCATATATTTATAGATTAGTGGCTGTAAATACATATGAGGACCCCGAGGTCCGGACCTCAGCAATAAATCAATAAATGCAAAATATATATATATTATATATTTATGGATTTATTGCTGAGGTCCGGACCTCGGGGTCCTCATATGTAGTTACGGCCACTAACCTGTTTTGAAACCCACCTGTTTAGCAAATAATTATAATAACAAAAATAAATATTTAAATTATTTTTTTTTGCCTGTTTTGCATGTTATTTTGGCATTAATATGTGTTACATATCAATTTGCAAACAATAGTCTTAATAATTGGTCTCTTTTTTGCTTTCTTGAGTAAGGCAGCTCCAAAATGCAGGTCTTTCAGCTTAGCTCAGTGTTTTCTGTAGTGGAGGGGCAGCCAGCGAGTGTAGGTTGGTAATGCTCTCTAGTTGCGCCGTGATTGGCTCAGTGTTCTGTCACTGATGGGGACACCACGTCACCGCAAAATCTATGGGTAGAGCTCAAAAATTCAAGCCCCTTGGGTGCTACCATTGAGTTATATTAAAAGTTCCCATCCAAGAAGGCTCAAGGTCATTGGCCACAGATAAAATGACGTCAAATCATATTATATCTACAGTAGCTTTGATTGGACATGTCAGCATCATACTTTCAAAATCTTAGCTAGCAAGCTAGCAGTCATCATCATGAATCACGTCGACAATCTACTGGCAAATCCTTTTTACTCCTTGTCATGTGAAGAGAAATAATGAAGATAAATTATAGATAAAACGTATCGGTGCTCATCGGCCATTGGACATAAACAAGTTGGAAATCGCAAATTCAACAATGAGTGGTTTGGAAGGAATCAGAGGCTAACTGCAAGCGTTGCAAAGTAATCACTAGCCTGCTATTCAGTGGAGTGGCTGTGTGGTCCCAAGTCTGGGTTTAAAGTTCTCTTTTCCAAGCTTTAAAGGGTAAACAGAATTCAACATTGGCCATGCTGTCAATCCAGCATGTCTTCTGCCGCGCTCAAAACAACTCGGAACTAGGAAATCTGACTTCAGTGAGTTCAAGACAACTGGGAACTCTGACAAAACGAGCTCTGACTGGAAAAATATGTTTTAAACGGTCATCCAATTCGGAATTGCAAGTATGTAACTCAGACCTTTTTCTAGAGCTCTGACCTGAAGATCACTAATGTTATCATGATTCAACCTTGTTTTTTTCCGAGTTCCCAGTTGTCTTGAAAGCACCCTAAATCCAGAGAATGCCAGACTTTTGATGACAACATTTTCCCACGAAGGACCGCCGCGCCACCTTCCTGTTCAAGTGAGCACAGCACAGCAAGGTGATTCCGAAAATGTCTTGTATGCTGCTGCATAACTGATGTAATATGCCAGGGAGATATGTACACTGTCTGTGGCTAAGAAAGTAATAATGGGTGTATGTTGTGTAGTAAGCTGTTAGCAGCACATCCTAATAATTTGGACACTTTTCCCCTCATAATTTCACCTACTGTTCTGACTTGGTGGTGCACATGTAGCCTATAGCCTGTTTTAGAATTCTGTCGCTGTACATTTCAAAAGTGCTGAACAAATAGTTATATTGACTATGTCTGTCCTAGCTTGCTCATTAATGTCTTAATTGAAACTACAGATTGCCTCTTATCCGCTTGTTGTCCCCTTATGCCATAGTTTGTACATCTCAATTGTCAGTAGAAACCACATTTGTTTAAGCAAGTCAGCCATATCAGCTATGTTTTTTTCAAAGGCAGTAAATGAGGCTGAATGAACTGTTTCGCTGCCAGACAAGACTCTGCTGATAGCCAGGTGTAGCGGTGGTAAGGTGTAGGGACTCTGCTGTTGGGACAGCTTTATGTAGGCCCTAACAGTGTATGGACAAGGTTTGTCACAGTTATAGTGTAATTATGTATTGTTTAGTGTTGTGTTGTGTAGTGGCTTTGCTGCCATGCATGCCCCACCAAGACTTACATGCTAAAATTGCCACTGGTTACAGCCATGGATAGGCCTGAACGGATAGTTAAGTGTTAACTATAACCTGTAGTGAACACAATATATGGTCTATACTTGGCATGTAGGTTTCTCACTTATGGGTGGCGCAAATTGGGATATGGGGGAGGGGAATGAGCAGGGTATATGCAAATTAAATACTGTAGTACAGTATATACTATAGTAATTACTGTAGTGTTTTTGTGGACTGTAGTGTTTTTGCTGACATTACTGTAGTATTTACTGCAGTGTTTTTGCTGACATTACTGTAGTGTTTACTGCAGTGTTTTTGTGGACTACAGTATACTGTAGTATTTACCCTAGTATTCTACAGTATACTACAACATGCTATAGTAGCACTACACATGATCGGGGGACACTACAGTGTAGTATAGTATTCTACAGTATACTACAGTTTACAACAGAATTCTATACTAAAATGTAGCACTTTATAATGTGTGCTATGTCCCAAATGCACCCTATTTCCTATATAGTGCACTACTTTCAATCAGGGCCTGGTCAAAAGTAGTGCACAAAATAGGGAATAGCGTGCCATGTGGTACGCATACATGGTCTTTGTTCTGCTCTGGTCTGGTCCATTCCACACTGCCACCATCCTGACATTGGACATTGTCAGTCACCTGCTTACATTCCCCATGTACGCTCACATCACATTACCAAAAACGTACATCAATGCCATAAAAGCTATTTGTTATTGAGTTATTGAATTTGCACAGATTCAATCAACCACTAATAAAATCAGTCTTTGTACACTTGGGTGCTTTTTCATATAATATGACACATTTGTTTCTGTGAGTGTGTATGTGCACGTGCCATATCTGTGTTTGTGTGTGTATGAGTGTGTGTGTGTGTGTGTGTTTATTAGTGTGTGTGCATGTCAGTGGATCATCTGCACAGGCTCACAGAGCAGAGGGCAGGCCAGAACAGCAGACTGGCAGGAGCAGAGGGGAGCCAGGGCTATTTGCATAATTATGCCCCTGCTTCCTGGAGAGGCAATGAGAAACACTTCTCTAACCTCTATCGACCTTTCATGAACTGGAATACTGAACAGCACAGAGACAGAGGGAGAGAAAGAGGGAAATAAAGAGAGGTTACCAAAAATCTGTAGTATTCAGTTGTATTGTGCAAGGTTGTGTGTGTGTGTGTGTGTGTGTGTGTGTGTGTGTGTGTGTGTGTGTGTGTGTGTGTGTGTGCGTGCGTGCGTGCGTGCGTGCGTGCGTGCGTGCGTGCGTGCGTGCGTGCGTGCGTGCGTGCGTGTGTCAGTTTGTTTAGGCTAGTTACGTTATGTGTTGCCTAGGTGTTTCATAGATGTTATCTCTGCGTCTTTAATTCAGGTAGGATTCCTTTGTAGTCAAGCCACTATTGGCTGTCAGGACGATCACCCAGCCATTGGTTAGTCTAAGAATACACATTTATCTGCATTGATGGTAAATGGAGGATTTGTATCTCTCATCCCTCCATAAAACAGGACCACGTCTGCAACATAATCAGGCTCTAATGTGAGAGGCCTCTCCTGCCTTATTGGAAATTCATTCTGAATAGCTTGTTATTATCTTGGCCTCTGGATGTGTGTGAATAGATTTACAAGCATTAGGGCCGGGGCATTGTGAGGGGCATGTGTGGAGGACGTCCGGGGTCTTTTGTGTGTGCTGGGGTTGGAATCAGCTGTCCCCTCCACAAAAGCCGTCTGCTCGGAGGAACACAACAGAGAAATGTGTTGCGGTGTTTTCAGGAATCACCAAGTAGACATGTGCCAGCTTTGGACTGTGTCTCGCTCTAAACAAGCAAGCTGTTAACACGTAGGCTACAGACTCATGTGCATGTACAAATAAATGCGGGCGATGCGCTTGAGATTGGAGGGTTGAACGGTGGTTGGGGGAGGATGTCGGGATTTTTTAATATATGGAGATATTTAAAACTATAAAATACTTCAAAGTCGTGACGGTTTGAGACAGTATACCTTCACATCACCCGATGACAGTGTCACAACAATTGCCTGGAGGCCTATCTTTCTTGACATTAGGATCCAAACAGACCGTTCTCTCCTCGTTGGTTTCTTGGTTGAAATAATTAGCCATTCACTTTGAGAGTATGTCAGGTCAACAGGGTGATTAGAGCTTATTGTTTGAGCCGTGCTAGTCCCAAAGAGAAAGATGGGTATCAGAGCCACCTGTATCCTGAACGCTTCAAAGAGGATCAGTAGCCATCTGCAGGACTAGACTCCAACAGCCTTGAGCTGTGTCAGGGATCTAGGACAGGAAGGGCCGTGGGGGGATGGGCATAGACATGAATATGTAAGAGTGGAAATTGGACTCAATTCTTTAGGAGCAACAGTCATTCAAGTTTTGTGAGCTCCTCTATGGTGTCTTAATTTTCCTGTGGTTGATGTTCCACTCTCCGTATCATCCAAATGACATGCTAGAGTTATATAGGCAGGGGCAAGCTCTCACAACTCACCTTATATAACTATGGACAAGTAAATAATGTAGAGATACAGTGGGGCAAAAAAGTATTTAGTCAGCCACCAATTGTGCAAGTTCTCCCACTTAAAAAGTTGAGAGAGGCCTGTAATTTTCATCATAGGTACACTTCAACTATGACAGACAAAATGAGAATTTTTTTTCCAGATAATCACATTGTAGGATTTTTAATGAATTTATTTGCAAATTATGGTGGAAAATAAGTATTTGGTCAATAACAAAAGTTTGTTATATACCCTTTGTTGGCAATGAGAGAGGTCAAACGTTTTCTGTAAGTCTTCACAAGGTTTTCACACACTGTTTCTGGTATTTTGGTTCATTCCTCCATGCAGATCTCCTCTAGAGCAGTGATGTTTTGGGGCTGTTGCTGGGCAACACGGACTTTCAACTCCCTCCAAAGATTTTCTATGGGGTTGAGATCTGGAGACTGGCTAGGCCACTCCAGGACCTTGAAATGCTTCTTACGAAGCCACTCCTTCGTTGCCCGGGCGGTGTGTTTGGGATCATTGTCATGCTGAAAGACCCAGCCACGTTTCCTCTTCAATGCCCTTGCTGATGGAAGGAGGTTTTCACTCAAAATCTCACGATACATGGCCCCATTCATTCTGTCCTTTACACGGATCAGTCGTCCTGGTCCCTTTGCAGAAAAACAGCCCCAAAGCATGATGTTTCCACCCCCATGCTTCACAGTAGGTATGGTGTTCTTTGGATGCAACTCAGCATTCTTTGTCCTCCAAACACGACGAGTTCAGTTTTTACCAAAATGTTCTATTTTGATTTCATCTGACCATATGACATTCTCCCAATCTTCTTCTGGATCATCAAAATGCTCTCTAGCAAACTTCAGACGGGCCTGGACATGTACTGGCTTAAGCAGGGGGACACGTCTGGCACTGCAGGATTTGAGTCCCTGGCGGCGTAGTGTGTTACTGATGGTAGGCTTTGTTACTTTGGTCCCAGCTCTCTGCAGGTCATTCACTAGGTCCCCCCGTGTGGTTCTGGGATTTTTGCTCACCGTTCTTGTGATCATTTTGACCCCACGGGGTGAGATCTTGCGTGGAGCCCCAGATCGAGGGAGATTATCAGTGGTCTTGCATGTCTTCCATTTCCTAATAATTGCTCCCACAGTTGATTTCTTCAAACCAAGCTGCTTACCTATTGCAGATTCAGTCTTCCCAGCCTGGTGCAGGTCTACAATTTTGTTTCTGGTGTCCTTTGACAGCTCTTTGGTCTTGGCCATAGTGGAGTTTGGAGTGTGACTTTGATGTTGTGGACAGGTGTCTTTTATACTGATAACAAGTCCAAACAGGTGCCATTAATACAGGTAACGAGTGGAGGACAGAGGAGCCTCTTAAAGAAGAAGTTACAGGTCTGTGAGAGCCAGAAATCTTGCTTGTTTGTAGGTGACCAAATACTTATTTTCCACCATAATTTGCAAATAAATTCATTAAAAATCCTACAATGTGATTTTCTGGATTTTTTTCTTCTCATTTTGTCTGTCATAGTTGAAGTGTACCTATGATGAAAATTACAGGCCTCTCTCATCTTTTTAAGTGGGAGAACTTGCACAACTGGTGGCTGACTAAATACTTTTTTGCCCCACTGTACATGTACTATCGAAACAGCAAAAACAAGGAGCCTCTTCCTACACCTGTTCTATATGTTGTGGAAAACTTGATCCAAAGATCTACGCAGAGACTATTTAAGGTACAATAGTGAATCTTTAATAGAAGCAGCTGCAGGGAGATCTGTCTCTGATTTACAGTCAGGGAAGAACTCACAGGGGAGATGGTTGCATGTCCCTCATATAGAGGGAGGTGATAATAGCTTTTGTTATACAGGCAACATTAACAGACAACAATGGCCTTGTGTTAGGGTGCAGACATGTAACAGGCGTCGGACTCTATGAAATGCAGTTTGTCACAATTCAACACAGAACAGAGCATAAACCTTGAGAAGTTACAACAGCTCACTCCAATTTTGCCACCACATATATAATGTAATTTAACTGGGTCAGATACACATTCATTACAGCCAGATCATGCTGAGTTTGAGTTAAAAAAAAAAATGTATTCTTGCTCACAGGTAAAACTGAAGAAATGCAGAATTTACAACACTGATAATTACAAAACACTCATTTAAAATACGTAACACATAATGCGTGACATAAAAAGAATACAGAACACTTGAAACATTACAGGACATTTTTCACGATGGAAATTGAAATATTAAAATGTGATTGTAAAAAAAGGATGCAGTCTGTTAATGACACACGAATTACCAGCCCCCAAAACAAGCAATGCAGTTGTAGTCATAACAATCTTTGTGTGTGTGTGTGTGTGTGTGTGTGTGTGTGTGTGTGTGTGTGTGTGTGTGTGTGTGTGTGTGTGTGTGTGTGTGTGTGTGTGTGTGTGTGTGTGTGTGTGTGTTTGTTGACTCTCCTTGGGGTTGCCTGGACCTGACACCAACACCTGCCATACTGGAAAATGCCTGGAGGTTTGTTTGACTTGCCATGGGCAGCCAGGGGGAGTGGATGAGAGTGTGTTTACTTTTCTTCTTTTGTCTTTTTCGTAGAACGGTGAAGATAAGAGGCACGCGCTGTACTGTGGACTAAGCTGAAAGACTGTCTGTTCACTTTTCCTTTTTTTCAGGAGGGATGGAGGGATGGAGCCGATAAGTAGAGGGAGGATGTGAATCGAAAAGAGAGGAGAGGAAATTGGGGGTGTGGCTGACAAGCAAAGGGCAGGTGTAACTTCCACCACCGTGTGTGTGTGTGTGTGTGTTAGGTTAAAAAACACCCACACATACACACACCCACATGTATGCCCTCACACACAGTAACACATCCTACCATGTAACACTACTCCCCAGGTCTGGCTAACCGCATTACACCGCGATGGATGTCTGATTACATCAGCTAAATGAAATAACTCGGTGTTGCTTTCATGTGAGATATCAAGTCAGCTCAAAGAAGAAAAATAAAGGTGTCTTTGAACAGGACCAGAGAGGGGTAGAACTGCCTTGGGATGCTGGACTGTGAAGCCTCTGCTATGCACACTTAAAGACAACACACAATGCAATTGTAAACAAGACTGGGGTTTCAGCTCCGTGACACATAACCCTTCCTTAATTACAGAGTCAGTCGTGCCAGGATACACATACTCCATGTCCCTGTTATATTAACACAGTCTCACTCCTCTCTCCTTCAATGGAGATCAGATTAGCTGTCATATTTGAATAGTAGACGTGTAACTATTTGTAAACGCTACGGTTTTATCTTTCCCCAAAGGTTTTTCTCTCTCTTCTGTGTAGATGTAGACTGCGACAGACAGCTCTATTATAGTGCAGCAGCGGTCTGTAATGGTTGTGTGAAAGGCTTTATCTGGAGCTCTTATCTTTGGCCCGCTCCCCAGCTGCCTGCCCTACACCTGTCTGTCTGTCAGACCCACTGGGAGGAGGTGTATGTGTGTGTGTGGGGGGGGGGGGGCTGTTGGCCAGGCCGTCGCTGTGTGAGGAGTGGGGTTTGGGGTTCAGGGGGAACTGAAGGAATGTGTTGTGATTTAGTGAGGACATACTTTGTGGTCACCGCAGGGCGTTTGTGAAGTGCAGTTGAGGACATTTCCTCGTCAGTGTTTTTTTTTTTTTAAAGAGAGTCCAAGAATTTTCAGTATGATTATGTGACGCTTTGCCACGACCTTCTTCTTGTTTTCTACATTGTAGAATAATAGTGAAGACATCAAAACTATGTAATAACACATATGGAATTATGTAGAAACCAAAAAAGTGTTGAACAAATCAAAATATATTTTATATTTGAGATTCTTCAAAGTAGCCAACCTTTGCCTTTAAGACATGAAGGTCAGTCAATCCGGAAAATGTCAAGAACTTTGAAAGTTTCTTCAAGTGCAGTCTCAAAAGCCATCAAGCGCTATGATGAAACTGGCTTTCATGAGGACCGCCATAGGAAAGGAAGGTAAGTTCATTAGAGTTAACTGCACATCAGATTGCAGCCCAAATAAATGCTTCAGAGTTCAAGTAACAGACACATCTCAACATCAACTGTTCAGAGGAGACTGCGTGAATCAGGCCTTCATAGTCGAATTGCTGTAAAGAAACCACTATTAAAGGACACTAATAAGAAGAAGAGACTTGCTTGGGCCAAGAAACACGAGCAATGGACATTAGACCGGTGGAAATCTGTCCCTTGGTCTGATTGGTCCAAATTTGAGATTTTTGGTTCAAACCGCAGTGTCTTTGTGAGGATGCAGAGTAGGTGAACGGATGATCTCACATGTGTGGTTCCCACTGTGAAGCATGGAGGAGGAGGTGTGACGGTGTGGGGGTGCTTTGCTGGTGACACTGTCTGCGATGTATTTAGAATTCAAGGCACACTTAACCAGCATGGTTAACACAGCATTCTGCAGCGATACGCCATCGCTGTTTTAGCAGCGAGACTGTTAAACAGCCATGACTAACACAGAGAGGCTGCTGCCTACATTCAGACTTGAATCATTGGCCACTTTAATAAATAGATCACTAGTCACTTTAAATAATGCCACTTTAATAATGTTTACATATCTTACATTATTCATCTCATATGTATATACAGTATCTTGCCTATGCCGCTCGGTCATCCCTCATTAATATATTTATATGTACATATTCTTATTCCAACCCTTTAGATTTGTGTGTATTAGGTAGTTGTTGGGGAATTGTTAGATTACTTGTTAGATATTACTGCACTGTCAGAACTAGAAGGACAAGCATTTCGCTTCACTCACATTAACATCTGCTAACCATGTGTATGTGACCAATACAATTTGATTTGATTTGATCCCATCTGGTTTGTGCTTGGTGGGACTATCATTTGTCTTTCAACAGGACAATGACCCAAAACACACCTCCAGGCTGTGTAAGGGATATTTGACCAAGGAGAGTGTTGGCCTCCACAATCACCCGACCTCAACCCAATTGAGATGGTTTTGGATGAGTTGGACCGCAGGGTGAAGGAAAGCAGCCAACAAGTGCTCAGCATATGTTACTTTATATGCTACTTTGAAGAATCTCAAATGTAAAATATATTTTGATTTGTTTAACACTTTTTTGGTTACTACATGATTCCATATGTGTTATTTCATAGTTTTGATGTCTTATATAAAATAAAGAAAAACCCTTGAATGAGTAGGTGTGTCCAAACTTTTGACTGGTATCCATCAAAGCTCAGTGATTCACTCATAATGGTCGATTTCATAGAGAATGTTGCAAACTGGACTACATGTAGGAAATTACTTTGAAGAGATGGTGATTGGGTCAAAATATGGCTATTGCTAAATTCAATATACTTGTCTTTAACTGCCACTTCCCGATAGTGAGGCTCTTCCCACATGCCAACTCATTATTCTCAGCTTCGGAAGCATCGTCATTCACCAAAGTTCGTGTGGCTATCCTTCAACACTGCATCCTTAGAAATATTCTCCAGGCTTAGAGGGAATTGTTGATATGTTGTCAATTTATTATTCTAGACCAAATTCTCTTCCCAAAATGCATTTTACGTACATGTCTTAGCATGTATGTTTTAGGCCAACTGTATATGCAAATATGTACATATTTAATTCAATATAAACTGATTTGCATATCCGATCATAAAAAAATTCATAAAATTGTTAATACAAAAACGGATTATATTTGTGTCTACATTCAGCTGGTAAAAGTTGATTGTGACATGATTAAGTTTAAAAAAAAATCCTTATTAGAGTGTGGTGCCTGATCTTAATATATACATTTTCTGTTTTTATCATCCAGCGCAAGTTTTTTTTGACTAATCATTTTATAAACTGAGGTTAGAAACAACCATAATAGGGCCATGCCTTAAGTTCTTGACCCATGCCACTCCGTGGCAATGGCCATATGTGTGATTGACAGCTTGTAAGCCTCTATCACAGGCAGCAGGTACTGTGTGAGGGTGTGGCTGGCCCAGCCATCACACCTTTCTACTCCTCCAGAGATCTGGTTGCCATGGAGAACCAGGTGCAGCCCAGGTGTGAAGCGTAGTGTGAGCTGTGCAGACGTGCTCAGCTATTAAGACACACTGAACCAGGGGGCCATTTTCTCCAGTTTTCTTACCCCCTTAGTTGCAATGTTAAAAAGGTCCCTTATTTTCTTTTTTTAAACACTATACTCAGTATCACTAAGCCAAATACAATGTCATTGCATGATTATTAATGTGCTTTCTGAAAAGTGATACTTTTATAATTTTTATGCTACAGCCATATTTAAATGGTAAAAACAAATATAGACCTATTTCCTCTGTTTTAAGCAATCAACTCCAAACCAAAGTTGAAATGTGCAGACTGACTCAACTTAGTGTGCTTGGATTCAGAATTGTTATACTATTTATCCTTTTTAAAATAAAACCATTTGAAATTTGCATAAATTAACATGTTTTTTTTTTGAGAACCATAGGAGTACAATGGTAGCTATTCAAAATGCCCCTGCCAATTAAGCTAGACGATTTTAAAACATCCCGGCTCAAATTCCATAAACTATTACTAATTCTAATTTGCATAAATTAGCATACAACTTCATAGATTCAATGCCAAGCAAGGTTATTATAGTTTTTTGTTTTTATATTCGTTTTTATTTCTATTAGTTTTATTTGAAATTCTGTTTACTTTCAGTTTGTTTTCAGACCTGATTTGCTAGTTTTATTTAGTTTCAGTTGTATAAAAATATTTGTATTTTATTATTTGGTTTCAGTTTTAACTGTAGTGTTAGGGACAGAAAGCATGACTGGGAGGCTACAAGCCATTCGTGTCTGTTGTGTGTTTTTCGGGATGTCACTTTTTGCAACTAGGAAACAGTAATACATAAGGTGATGGGTCAGGTCATAGGTCAGGTCATAGGTTAGGTTTAAATTATAATGGTAATGGTCCCTTGCTCAGACGTTGCATGCATCAACCAATGGTTGCATGCTATGTCATCTAATGTGCAGTTTGGCACCAGATTGCTATAACATATGATGTGGTTAGCTGATTTGTAAAATACCTATCCAGGCATAGAAAGATCTGGCATGCGTCAGGAACATACCCAATCTCAATGTGACTTGGATTTAAAAGGAATAGCGCAGAGACTGGTGCAAAAAAAAACATGGTGTAAGGAAAATCTCTCTCGCCCATGTTTACACCAATCCAATGCTTTTTAATTTTAGTAGTACATCCAAGAAGAATCAAGTTAGTTACCTAGAAAATGTTTTCCTTTAAGCCAGTGATAGTGATTCACAAACTAGGCCAATTTGAAACATTCCTATCTCCTGGCCACATTTACACACCAGATTTTAGTTCGTTTTGGAGTCAAGGATAATAGTTTAATATAGTTTTAGTTTTTCAAGCAGGTTTGTTTATTATTTTATTTCAGTTTACTACATCGTTTTTTCACGATTAGTGTTAGTTTTGATTTCAGCTTTAGTTTACTATAATAACCTTAATGCCAACCACAAGAAGACAGTGGTTAGACATTTTAAATGCTACTACTCTTTAACCATTTCAGCTTCAAACATTAAAACAACTTTAACATGTTCTAAACTAGATCAATTATAACTATTAACATTAGCATAAAATAATAACCCACAGTTATAGTAACGCTTAAACCATTCAAGCTACAGACACCAAACCAACATTTTCTTTAGGAAATGTACTTTTATAGTTATTATGTGGATTGTAATTAAATGTCTGATAATATCTAAAACATGTATGTGACTTTTAAGTAGCCCTAGTAGTGACAGGACCTACAGTAGCACAGTATCCTCTCTAACTATCCTCTGCTGTGCTGATGGGATGCAGTGAATAAACATACACACGCCCCCACTATCTGGTGCAGTAGTGCCATCTCTGCTTCCTGTTGGTCTGCTCTGTGCTAGGCTGCGATGGGATGTCGCTAATGGAGGCTGCCTCTTATGTGAAGACGATAGCCTGAGACACAAAGTCAGTGTAGTGAGGGGGAGCCTTTCAAACTCAGTCAAGTGTCTGTCTAGCCACCTGCTAAACACCTGCACTGCCCTGTGCTCCCTCACTGACCGACCATGCAGTACCAAGTCGAGGCTGTGTCCATTTACTTACTGACAATAGTGACATGCACTACAATATGGTGTTGACACCAGCACTATGGCTGCAAGGTCCTACCTAAGCTCAGGTCAGAAAACATAAATTAGTCCAAGTTAGTCAAACAATATGGATTTTTTTGCTTTTATTATTTGGACATTTAGCAAATACTGCAGAAACATACAAACGCGGTAAGAGCTTATAGATACAAAACAATCAGAGGGAAAAAAATATGATTGCATTTAAGAGCGTTGAAGAGAATGTTTTATAAGCTCAAGGTCATTAGATTGTAGCCTAATTCACTCATACACCATTCTCGGTATCTATGTAAACTTGATATAAATAAGTAAAAAGGATACTTTTGCTATGGCATGAAGAAATACATTAATGAGTCACACATAAATCACACAAAACAATCATTTACGTAAGATAAGTTCAATAAATAAATAAATAAAAATCATGATGGTTTACTTGTAGTATATTGGCAATACAGTATGTAAATAACAGTAATGATACAATATCTGGCCAATGATAAATAAGACATTAAAAACAATCATTATTCGACACATAAATTAAGGCAGTTTTACAGCAGGTGTGTACAAGAGCTCTAATCCAAGGCATTGATGGATAGGGAAAACCTTTCAAATTGTATTATGTTCAGAGACAAAGCTAAAATGGAATGTCCACAGATTCACAAGCTATAATAAAGCTAATAGATACATTTCCAGCCTGTGAATTAAAAGGCAATTTTATGACAACGGTACAGCTAGGATATCCCTTTCTTAGGTCTAGAAGCTAATGCAAAAGCACTTGTGCAGAGATACTAGAAAAATAAGTTAACAGTCTAATGCTTTACTTTCTTTAGATCAACTAAGATGAGTCTGAAAAATATAGAATTCAAGCTCCAAACAGGATTTAAAATCCACCTTTATTAAATGCACAGGCTGATGATGGAGTCGAACTTCACGCACATGACTTCCATGCGTAAAGGCACAGGTTCAACAGGCTGGGCGCACAGGCATCTGAAGGAGGATCACCTGCCTGTTTTCTGAGGGATGACATTTGTTGATGTGCCGTGTAAGTCCCGGTGAACTGTAGAACATGGCAGGGCAATATTTGCATGGGTAGACCTGCGAGGAGTGGAGGAGACGGATATGCCTTTCCTGGTTGACTCTGTTGGGGAAGTTCTCTCCGCAAACAGGGCACAGGTGGCACCCTGAGGAACTCAGATTCAATGGTGCGTGGCTTGGAGTTTGGTCACTGGGCTTTCCCTCGCTTTGGGATGATGGATAGGCATCCTGGTCCTCGCTGCTGGTGTTGTGGGAGGATGTGGCATGTTGAGATAGGATGTGCTTTCTCAGGTATGCCTGGCGTTTAAACTTTTTCCCACAGTGATGACAATCATAGAGACCCTCCTCTGATCCAACTGATCCCGACTCTGACAGCCCGGGGCTGGGTGAGTCTCTTTCG
This sequence comes from Salvelinus namaycush, assembly GCF_016432855.1. Taxonomy (NCBI): domain Eukaryota; kingdom Metazoa; phylum Chordata; class Actinopteri; order Salmoniformes; family Salmonidae; genus Salvelinus; species Salvelinus namaycush. The sequence goes on from NC_052330.1 coordinate 6,361,700, forward strand.
CTCCGGAGCTTTATTTCTTCAGACACAGCCTTATCAATCGCCGGCATCTTATCACTCTGGGATTTAATATTTTGCGCGCCAGATATTGACGCTGTATTCTGTGGCTTTGGTTTGTGCCAGCGCCTGTGGGAGGCTAGGTTCGCCGGGCAGCTGAACACCTTATCGCATTCAGGGCATCTGTATTCAACTCTCACAATCCTGGAGCACTTGTGCTGGGCCAGCGCGAACGGGTTGCCATATGCTTCTCTGCACAGTTGACAGACGAACTCACCGAGGGGTTTGTCACCTGCTGCCGGCTGTGGTCTGGGTTTTTGGTCGACAAGCGCCTCTTTAATTTTGAGGCCAAGCACGGGTGATGTGGTCATCTCGTCTTCGAAGTGTAGTTTCCTGATAGCTTTGTTTTTTTTGGATGGAGGCTTGTTTTTACGCTCGGTGTCGCTCGAAGGCCTTTTGGTGCCATTCCCGGTGACAGCGGGTGGGATTGGGTTCGTGGTTGTCCCGGTCCGGTTGCTGTTACTGGTACCGATTTTTAGGTCCACTGGGGCAAAGAGATTATCTAGAGTGGTAAGCGCTGCAGGTGTGGGAAAGGATTCAGCAGACACAGGTGAGCCTAGATTTAAACTTCTCTCAAAATATGCCCGTTCATGGTCCTTACTGACGGGCCGGGTGGGGCTGTAGAGCACCTGGTACAATGCCTCCGGGTTCCCAAACTGAACGGGTTTAGCGTCATGTCCGGGTGCCGCTGCTGTGGCTGATGCCTCGCAGAAAACGGATGCTGCTGCTGCGCGCTCAGGGAAGGATGCGAGAGCCTCCGACTGTAGTGCGTCTTTTGGACTCTGTAAAGCGTGTATTAGTTGTCCCTGCTCCTCTTCGTCAGAGCGCACCCTGTAAGACACAGGGTTCGCTTTCTTGTTCCTTTTCACTAAAAAGCCTCTTGGCATTTTTGCGGTGGACGGAACGAATAAGGCACTTTGGACCCACAGATGATGTTGAAATAAAATCCAGGTTCAGGTTATTATTACAGACACATCTGACACTTTGATTTTCACCGTCCCCTGCTATTGATTCGTTCTCTTCCCGAGATGCTTTTACCACGACATAGCTGCACTCTTTTTAAGGAGACATGATGACATTGTTCTCGCCCCTTGTTGCCTCATCCCCAACCAATCAGATGGAACCAAGATCCCTATGGATTTGCGAGTGGGTGGGAAGGGTGGAGAGGTGGGCTTGGTTTCGGGTGGAAATGTAGGAGGATTTGCAGATTTCTAAACAGATGTACCTGAGTTTGTATTATATTACTAGGCGCTCATTGCCCCCCTCCCTATCCCGTTACAGGCACACGCCGGGACCCTCTTTTTTTACGGTCTGATGAGTTCATATAGAAATGCACACGTGCCTCGGCTTTGTGTCTCCTTTTGGGGGGGGGGGGGGGGGGGGGGGGGGGGCTCTGATGTGCCAAAAAGGAGACGTCCGTCACTACACAACAACCATCAGAATCTAAAATCTAAATTAGGTAGGGGTGCCTGATTAACGGACAATGACAAAGATTCTGAGGTTGGTGTTGTTTATTAGTAGGCCCTACTCAACATATTATTTTCAGTGCAGACACACGCACACACACACAATGTTGAGTTGCATGTTTTAGTCTGCTTCAATTACATACATATTCAACCTTATTCGAGGCTAAACCATTTCGGCAAATTATTTATTGGCAACCTATATTCAAACAAGTTGTATAGCATAGGCTATCCCATAAAAACACACCATTTTAAAAGCCCAAACAAGCCAATATATTAAGCAGCGACAAAATAAACATTTTAAGGCATTCATAGCGACATGTGTTGGATACGACAGTTGAACTGTGGACATATGAAGCAGTCATTTTACGCATACATAATTAATAAAAGGGGTTTCCTGTTTTGCATTACAATGGCCGCGCTTGTGCAAGCTGTAGGCCTATACCGCTTGTGATTGAAAAGGAAATTGCACGGTAAAATGGGCCCCAAAAGCAATCTGGCCAAGAGATACTGTCGGCGCGTGCTGTGCGTAATCAGTGCAGTTTGGACAAAGCGGACGGTCTCTAAATGGGCCAAACCATGATTATCTCTCCGTTAAAACAGTCAAACCCAATTCCTTCAGGGTCAAATCATATCCCATCTCTAAAATATAGCTTAGGCTACCCACCACCATGGCGATGAATGAGATGATTTGTCTAGTTTGGTTAATGCGACAAGATTTAATTCCACTGTGCCATAAACCACATGTCTTGCAAGTGTTTTTGTGTCTACTGCGATGACACACTGTTGACAGAATTTCACTCAATAATATATTTTTGTATGCAATGGAATTGGTTATTGGAATGGCCTAGACTTCACCAGTTGTTAATAGGCCTAAATATGTATAGGCTACAACAACAAAAAAGTTGGTCAAAGTAATCTGAAATGGGGCTACGTGAAATGATTTATGATCAATTCAGAAAAAGCAAATATGTCGAGGCAAAAGCGCCCTTGAGTATTAAGTGTAGGCCTTCGGCAACATAATTATCAAATAGGCCTAATGAAATCACACACATAAGCTACGAATTAAAACAATCACACACATCTGGAAGATTTCATTTAGTTAGGAAAAGGGTAATTAGCCTAGGACCATATGATGCAAAGATTTTTTTCATTGGGAAAACTCTTAAAGTGTTTGGAAAATGTTTATTCTTACATGACCTATAGGTCTACATTGCCTTCCTCTGTAAAATTGTTTGCATTAAAACTGGCGAGTCAAGATACGACACAATTCATTGGGTGTCATTGAGCCGTGTCATTTTATAAATTCATATATTCTCGTTCTCCCCAATAACGTTGATCTTACCGAGCTATGTGATAAACGCGTGAGCGACCCCATACACTGAGGCGCGTGTGCGGCTATTTGTTTGGTGGCGTGTGCTGCGCAAAGAGAGGCAGTGAAGATTTTGGGCACATTACCATACAGCTGTAGAATATAGAACCCCCTCCTCGCCCTCACACTTTCATCTCCAGGCCTAGGTCAGGTCCTTATCAGTCATTCCAATTACCTTTACAGTCACAACTTCGAGTAGGCCTAGCCTATTCAAGGCGAATTTCAGAAGAAAAAAAAAATGTTGACTTGTGAGAAAGCTGAATTTGACAATTCCTTGTCACTTTTTTTTAACTTAAAGACAATATTTATTTTAGGATTCTGTTTTGTTTTCTCTGGGGTAGATGTAAATAGAAAACGCAAATCTGTCTCCCTCAAGTTAGTATGAAATGTTATGTTTGTATGGTATCTATTAATTTATGGATATCCATCATCCATTTCATATGATATGTTACTAATTACGATTTGAATGATATGTTACGAATTGCAATTACTACAATATGTTACCAATTTGCAATATGTATGACATGTTACAAATTCATATTTTTTTTGTGGCTAACGTTGGCAAGGTGGACATTATATAGGGGTTAAGGTTAGGAGTTAGGGTTAGCTAACATGCCAAGTAGTTGTCCTTGATGTGATTTGAACACACAACCTTTGGGTTGCTAAACGTTCGCGTTATACACCCAACCATCCCACCAACAAACATCCCACATTTAGTTTTTGGTAACCTTCTGTGTTATGTAATGATACCAAACATATCATGCTAATTTGAGTGTCACATATTTACATTTACTATGTTACTTCTAGTCTTTGAGGCCAGGCTTATTTAGAACATTGGCTATTGTATTTTCAGTTCAATTAACTCATTTTAATGTCAATGTTTTCACTACAGTTGATTCCAGAACATTTTAATTAAATAAAAAAGATGCAACATTTCCATGTGAGAAATATTTAATTGGAAAAGTGGGTTGAGGCAAGATAACATTGAGGAGCCATTACAGTAGTCCAGGCTGGGCATACATGGTTACATGGCATCTGTTGTACCTTCGGTAATTCAGAGAGCTGGTCTTCAGGGAAGCCAGACCTCCACTTTCCTCAAACACCTTCTTGAGAAACATGTTTGGCTCAATAATGTCCAGCTTCATCCACCATTCTCTGAATCAGCTCTGGAATGGACACATCATTGTGGTCCCGGAGAAAGGCTCCATTAAAAGTGTCCTTTCTATTTTACTTACCCCTTCAAAAAATCCCCTAAATATAACAAATAATATTGGTAGACAAATAGTCATGCAAATGACAAGCAAACACTAAAACGTATTACACATTATCCTTATGAATATGAGTCGAGAAATATGCGAGAAATCAAACCTGCACTTGATTCCATGAGTGGGTGCATTTCCTGCTCAAAGTCCACAAAGTGATCATGATATACTGCCAAGCACCATTTCTCCTTGAAATAACTACAAAACCACGCACGCACGCAGACCCACACACACACACTAACCTTAACACCAAAACCTAACCTTAACCCCTAATCCTAACAATAATTCTAACCCTAAACCCCTTAGAAATAGTATTTTTCCTTGTGACGACTAACAACATGTCACCAGTTGGTCAAATTTTTCTGGTCCCCACAAGTATAGCTAAACACATCCACACACAGTTAGTGCGTTCATCTAATAACCCCCAACAACAGCAGCAGCAACATTGTCAATCAATTATTTTACCGGTTCATGATGTGTTCAGTCAGCTTCAATAATGACATTGAGAGTGGCCTTATTCAGAGCCATGACAAGGTCCAGTGAAAAATCCAGATTTAATATGTGTTACAGAGCCTTATGACCACTGCAGGGTGGCTAAGCCATTGTCTCCTCCATAGAGCAGAAAAGCAGATTAGGGACCTGCATAAACAGATTAGACCCAGGGACAATGGCTCCTATATCTGAGGGTTGCTTGTGTTGAAACATCAGAAATGAGGTCACTCACACACAGATCTTCAAATTATAGCCAACCAGGAAACACTGACAGGGGATAATATCTGGGAGAGCTGCCTACTTCAAGAGGCTGATTTATACAACTAATAAAGACAAGCATTGCTTCACTACTCCCTATACCATACTTGTCTGTAAACATTTGAAATGTAACTATATCTTTCCAGTGACCTGAACAGCCCCACTTCCTCCCTCTCATTTACATTTACATTTAAGTCATTTAGCAGACGCTCTTATCCAGAGCGACTTACAAATTGGTGCATTCACCTTATGACATCCAGTGGAACAGCCACTTTACAATAGTGCATCTAAATCTTTTAAGGGGGGGGGGGGGGGGGGGGGTCAGAAGGATTGCTTTATCCTATCCTAGGTATTCCTTAAAGAGGTGGGGTTTCAGGTGTCTCCGGAAGGTGGTGATTGACTCCGCTGTCCTGGCGTCGTGAGGGAGTTTGTTCCACCATTGGGGTGCCAGAGCAGCGAACAGTTTTGACTGGGCTGAGCGGGAACTGTACTTCCTCAATGGTAGGGAGGCGAGCAGGCCAGAGGTGGATGAACGCAGTGCCCTTGTTTGGGTGTAGGGCCTGATCAGAGCCTGAAGGTACTGAGGTGCCGTTCCCCTCACAGCTCCGTAGGCAAGCACCATGGTCTTGTAGCGGATGCGAGCTTCAACTGGAAGCCAGTGGAGAGAGCGGAGGAGCGGGGTGACGTGAGAGAACTTGGGAAGGTTGAACACCAGACGGGCTGCGGCGTTCTGGATGAGTTGTAGGGGTTTAATGGCACAGGCAGGGAGCCCAGCCAACAGCGAGTTGCAGTAATCCAGACGGGAGATGACAAGTGCCTGGATTAGGACCTGCGCCGCTTCCTGTGTGAGGCAGGGTCGTACTCTGCGGATGTTGTAGAGCATGAACCTACAGGAACGGGCCACCGCCTTGATGTTAGTTGAGAACGACAGGGTGTTGTCCAGGATCACGCCAAGGTTCTTAGCGCTCTGGGAGGAGGACACAATGGAGTTGTCAACCGTGATGGCGAGATCATGGAACGGGCAGTCCTTCCCCGGGAGGAAGAGCAGCTCCGTCTTGCCGAGGTTCAGCTTGAGGTGGTGATCCGTCATCCACACTGATATGTCTGCCAGACATGCAGAGATGCGATTCGCCACCTGGTCATCAGAAGGGGGAAAGGAGAAGATTAATTGTGTGTCGTCTGCATAGCAATGATAGGAGAGACCATGTGAGGTTATGACAGAGCCAAGTGACTTGGTGTATAGCGAGAATAGGAGAGGGCCTAGAACAGAGCCCTGGGGGACACCAGTGGTGAGAGCACGTGGTGAGGAGACAGATTCTCGCCACGCCACCTGGTAGGAGCGACCTGTCAGGTAGGACGCAATCCAAGCGTGGGCCGCGCCGGAGATGCCCAACTCGGAGAGGGTGGAGAGGAGGATCTGATGGTTCACAGTATCGAAGGCAGCCGATAGGTCTAGAAGGATGAGAGCAGAGGAGAGAGAGTTAGCTTTAGCAGTGCGGAGCGCCTCCGTGATACAGAGAAGAGCAGTCTCAGTTGAATGACTAGTCTTGAAACCTGACTGATTTGGATCAAGAAGGTCATTCTGAGAGAGATAGCAGGAGAGCTGGCCAAGGACGGCACGTTCAAGAGTTTTGGAGAGAAAAGAAAGAAGGGATACTGGTCTGTAGTTGTTGACATCGGAGGGATCGAGTGTAGGTTTTTTCAGAAGGGGTGCAACTCTCGCTCTCTTGAAGACGGAAGGGACGTAGCCAGCGGTCAAGGATGAGTTGATGAGCGAGGTGAGGTAAGGGAGAAGGTCTCCGGAAATGGTCTGGAGAAGAGAGGAGGGGATAGGGTCAAGCGGGCAGGTTGTTGGGCGGCCGGCCGTCACAAGACGCGAGATTTCATCTGGAGAGAGAGGGGAGAAAGAGGTCAGAGCACAGGGTAGGGCAGTGTGAGCAGAACCAGCGGTGTCATTTGACTTAGCAAACGAGGATCGGATGTCGTCGACCTTCTTTTCAAAATGGTTGACGAAGTCATCTGCAGAGAGGGAGGAGGGGGGGGGAGGGGGAGGAGGATTCAGGAGGGAGGAGAAGGTGGCAAAGAGCTTCCTAGGGTTAGAGGCAGATGCTTGGAATTTAGAGTGGTAGAAAGTGGCTTTAGCAGCAGAGACAGAAGAGGAAAATGTAGAGAGGAGGGAGTGAAAGGATGCCAGGTCCGCAGGGAGGCGAGTTTTCCTCCATTTCCGCTCGGCTGCCCGGAGCCCTGTTCTGTGAGCTCGCAATGAGTCGTCGAGCCACGGAGCGGGAGGGGAGGACCGAGCCGGCCTGGAGGATAGGGGACATAGAGAGTCAAAGGATGCAGAAAGGGAGGAGAGGAGGGTTGAGGAGGCAGAATCAGGAGATAGGTTGGAGAAGGTTTGAGCAGAGGGAAGAGATGATAGGATGGAAGAGGAGAGAGTAGCGGGGGAGAGAGAGCGGAGGTTGGGACGGCGCGATACCATCCGAGTAGGGGCAGTGTGGGAAGTGTTGGATGAGAGCGAGAGGGAAAAGGATACAAGGTAGTGGTCGGAGACTTGGAGGGGAGTTGCAATGAGGTTAGTGGAAGAACAGCATCTAGTAAAGATGAGGTCAAGCGTATTGCCTGCCTTGTGAGTAGGGGGGGAAGGTGAGAGGGTGAGGTCAAAAGAGGAGAGGAGTGGAAAGAAGGAGGCAGAGAGGAATGAGTCAAAGGTAGACGTGGGGAGGTTAAAGTCACCCAGAACTGTGAGAGGTGAGCCGTCCTCAGGAAAGGAGCTTATCAAGGCATCAAGCTCATTGATGAACTCTCCGAGGGAACCTGGAGGGCGATAAATGATAAGGATGTTAAGCTTGAAAGGGCTGGTAACTGTGACAGCATGGAATTCAAAGGAGGCGATAGACAGATGGGTAAGGGGAGAAAGAGAGAATGACCACTTGGGAGAGATGAGGATCCCGGTGCCACCACCCCGCTGACCAGAAGCTCTCGGGGTGTGCGAGAACACGTGGGCAGACGAAGAGAGAGCAGTAGGAGTAGCAGTGTTATCTGTGGTGATCCATGTTTCCGTCAGTGCCAAGAAGTCGAGGGACTGGAGGGAAGCATAGGCTGAGATGAACTCTGCCTTGTTGGCCGCAGATCGGCAGTTCCAGAGGCTACCGGAGACCTGGAACTCCACGTGGGTCGTGCGCGCTGGGACCACCAGGTTAGGGTGGCCGCGGCCACGCGGTGTGAAGCGTTTGTATGGTCTGTGCAGAGAGGAGAGAACAGGGATAGACAGACACATAGTTGACAGGCTACAGAAGAGGCTACGCTAATGCAAAGGAGATTGGAATGACAAGTGGACTACACGTCTCGAATGTTCAGAAAGTTAAGCTTACGTTGCAAAAATCTTATTGACTAAAATGATTAAAATGATACAGTACTGCTGAAGTAGGCTGGCTAGCAGTGGCTGCGTTGTTGACTTTGTTTGAAAGTGTAGCTGGCTAGGTAACCTCGATAGCTGGCTAGGTAACCTCGGTAACTGGCCAGATAATTAGTCTAAACTACACAAATGTCTTAGATACAAGGACAGCAAAGACAACTATGTAGCTAGCTAACACTAGCTAGCTAACACTACACTAATCAAATCGTTCCGTTGTAATGTAATAGTTTCTACAGTGCTGCTATTCGGTAGAAGTTGGCTAGCTAGCAGTGTTAGCAGTGTTGACTAGCAGTATTGACTAGGTAGGAGAACGGCAGCGCGGCGGACGAAAATAGCTGGCTAGCTAACCGAAAATTACTCTAGACTCCACAGTTATCTTAGATACAAGGACAGCAAAGACAACTATGTAGCTAGCTAACACTACACTAATCAAGTCGTTCCGTAGTTCCGTTGAATGTAATAGTTTCTACAGTGCTGCTATTCGGTGGCTAGCTGGCTAGCTAGCAGTGTTGATTACGTTACGTTACGTTAAAAGGACGAAAATAGCTGGCTAGCTAACCTAGAAAATCGCTCTAAACTACACAATTATCTTTGATACAAAGACGGCTATGTAGCTAGCTAAGATCAAACAAATCAAACCGTTTGATTTACAGAGAGATTTTCTCCTCTCTGTAATGTAAACAGCCAGAGCAGCTACCTGTAGAGGTCGTGAACCAGGCCTTCATCATACCGGGAACACAGGTGGTTGAGCAACAGCTCATGTTTCCCATAGAGACACATGTAGTTGGACACTGGGAGAGGCTTCAGTGACAAACAGGTGATGGTCTCCACCATGTCATACTGGTTCAGGTGCAGGTGGAAGTAGTTGCCAGTCTCTATGCGGCCAGTCAGGATCTCTCGGCCCTGGGGAAAATAGGACGGATCAGATAGATTCCAGTGTTGCTGTTAACAGCACAACTTGTATGAGAACTTCAAAAAATGATCCCTATCCTTTTCATATCTCTTACTAAAATGTTCTAATGATCAAAGTAATTGAGAGAGAAATCATAGATCGTACTTTGCAAAATGAGCAGTTGAATTACGTCACAAAGAGAAATGCATACCGATGTGGGAAAAAAAGATCAAGCCATGCACTTTCTAGTGAGCGTTTAAAATAGTACTTACCTCTACAGGGTCAAGATGGCCTTTGCTCGATGTCTGGTTTGGTAGCATGGAGATAACTGTATCCTCCTGGCAGTCTCTTGGTGTACAGATATTAAAAGCAGATAGTACAGCTAAACAGAGGTTTATGTGTTTACTAATGCCAATAGACAATAAAAACCCAGGCATGGGTCCAATACAGACATACAGTATCTTGCTTACAGTGAGCTTGAAAATAATGCTTCCATGTTAAGAAATGTGGGATGGTGTGAAATACACTATATATACAAAAGTATATGGACGCCCTTCAAATTAGTGGATTCGGCCTATTCAGCCACACCTGTTGCTGACAGGTGTATAAAATCGGCCACCCAGCCATGCAATCTCCATAGACAAACATTGTCAGTAGAATGGTCTTACTGAAGAGCTCAGTGACCTTCAACGTGGCACCGTCATAAGAAGTCAGTTAGTCAAATTTCTGCCCTGGCTCAGCTGGAAAAAAAACAGGGGAAAAAAACCACACTACCGAGTTCCAATCTGCCTTTGGAAGCAACGTCAGCACAAGAACTGTTCGTCGGGAGCTTTATGAAATGGGTTTCCATGGCCGAGCAGCCGCACACAAGCCTAAGATCCCCATGTGCAATGCCAAGCGTCAGCTGGAGTGGTGTAAAGCTCGCCGCCATTTTTACTTTGGAGCAGAGGAAACGCATTCTCTGGAGTGATGAATCACGCTTCACCATCTGGCAGTCCAACGGACAAATCTGGGTTTGGCGAATGCCAGGAGAACGCTACCTGCCCGAATGCATAGTACCAACTGTAAAGTTTGGTGGAGGAGGAATAATGGTCTGGGGTTGTTTTTCATGGTTTGGGAAAGGCCCCTTAGTTCCAGTGAAGGGAAATCTTAACGCTACAGCATACAATGACATTCTAGACAATTCTGTGCTTCCAACTTTGTGGCAACAGTTTGGGGAAGGCCCTTCCCTGTTTCAGCATGACAATGCACCCGTGCACAAAGCGAGGTCCATACAGAAATGGTTGAGTGGCTCAATGGAAGTCCCAGCAGCAATGTTCCAACATCTAGTGGAAAGCCTTCCTAGAAGAGTGGAAGCTGTTATAGCAGCAAAGGGGGGACCAACTCCATATTAATGCCCATGATTTTGGAATGAGATGTTTGACGAGCAGGTGTCACATACTTATGGCCATGTAGTGTACCTAATTAGTTTAATATTTCCAAAAACAAATGGTAATAATTAATAATAATATTAGTAATAATAATAAAACAAATAATAACTTGGAACTTAGTAACTTGATGAGCAATAAATAGTTACAGTATGCATTTTCAAATGAACAGAATTGTGTATGTGTGGATGACTACCACTGCGGAACAGAAAATGCTTTAGAATGAGCAGTGAAATGCCTGGTGATGATATTGAATTTCTACCACTAAAAAATGTAAAAAGCAATTTCATTCGTTCAAAAAAAGTACAAAGAGAAGTGATTGTATTGTAAACACACTGCTTGACATAACCTTGTTTACCATGTGACTAACCTAATACAGAATAGGTCAATGTTGTTTGATTATCAAACACAGTATAATGACAAAGAACTGAGTAGCTCAGAGATTCCATTACCAGGGAACAATGGAACATTGCATAAAAATGTGGAGTACAAGTCTCCTGAACAGATGTTGCATAACAGGATAGACAATGTGCTAATGTGTGGTTTTCAATACATCAACACAGTGATAGAAAAAAGTACAATTAATTCTAATCAGAATTATGACTCAATCAGGGCCTCGTTTCCCAGAGCCTTTGTAGCATTAAGACAATTGTTAGAACCTTCTTACGATGTATCTTCAGTAGCTGAAGGGTTTCCTAGAGCCTTTGTTAGTAACGTGGCTCTTAAAAACGTTCATCTTGACCACTCATAGAGCATCGTTAGATGTTTTTTGCCCTTCCTCGTCACATTAGTCACAGATATCCTCTAAACATAGCCTAAACATCTTGATTCTATCCGTCAGACAGTGACTGCCGATAAATTACACAACCAAAAACACAAAGTTGCTAAAGTATTTGAAATTGTTACAAACAAGTGAAGGATAAAATGATTCTTCAAATGAAAACTGAGATGACTGTATTAAAAGATACATGGGCTACATGGGCCTATATCAGCTCTTTGAATCATATTGAAATCAATTTCATGTTCAATCAATTGAGTTCTATTTTGCGTCTAGGCTGTCTCTAATAGTTCTCTCAAATGTGTTTCATGATATGAGACAAATCAAATCTTATGTCACATGCGCCGAATACATCAGATGTAGACCTTTCAGTGAAATGCTTACTTCCAAGCCCTTAACCAACAATGCAGTTTTAGGAAAATACCTCAAAAAAAGTAAGAGATAAGAATAACAAATTATTAAAGAGCAGCAGTAAATAACAATAGCGGGGCTATATACAGGGGGTACCGGTACAGAGTCAATGTGCAGGGGCACCGATGTCGAGGTAATTTAGGTAATATGTACATGTAGGAAGAGTTATTAAAGTGACTATGCATAGATAATAAACAGAGAGTAGCAAATAGTCTGGGCAGCCATTTGATTAGCTGTTCAGGAGTCTTATGGCTTGGGGGTAGAAGCTATTTAGGAGACTCTTGGACCTAGACTTGGCGCTCCGGTACCACTTGCCGTGCGGTAGCAGAGAGGACAGTCTATGACTAGGGTGGCTGGAGTCTTTGACAATTTTTAGGGCCTTCCTCTGACACCGCCTGGTATAGAGGTCCTGGATGGCAGGAAGCTTGGCCCCCGTGATGTACTGGGCCGTACGCACTACCCTCAGTAGTGCCTTGCGGTCAGAGGCCGAGCAGTTACCATACTAGGCAGTGATGCAACCCATCGGGATGCTCTCGATGGTGCAGCTGTGGAACCTTTTGAGGATCTGAGGACCCATGCCAAATCTTTTCAGTCTCCTGAGGGGGAATAGGTTTTGTTGTGCCCTTTTCACGACAGTCTTGGTGTGCTTGGACCATATTAGTTTGTTGGTGATGTGGACACAGCTCTCAACCTGCTCCACTACAGCCCCGTCAATGAGAATGGGGGCGTGCTCGGCCCTCCTTTTCCTGTAGTCCACAATCATCTCCTTTGTCTTGATCACGTTGAGGGAGAGGTTGTTGTCCTTGCACCACATGGTCAGGTCTCTGACCTCCTCCCTATAGGCTGTCTCATCGTTGTCAGTGACCAGGCCTACCACTGTTGTGTCATCAACAAACTTAATGATGGTGTTGGAGTCGTGCAGTCATGAGTGAACAGGGAGTACAGGAGGGGACTGAGTACGGACCCCTGAGGGGCCCCCGTGTTGAGGATCAGCATGGCGGATGTGTCGTTACCTACCCTTACCATGTGGGGGTGGCCCGTCAGGAAGTCCAGGATCCAGTTGCAGAGGGAGGTGTTTAGTCCCAGGGTCCTTAGCTTAGTGATTTGAGGGCATTATGGTGTTGAACGCTGAGCTGTAGTCAATGAATAGCATTCTCACATAGGTGTTCCTTTTGTCCAGGTGTGAAAGGGCAGTGTGTAGTGCAATAGAGATTGCATTATCTGTGGATCTGTTGGTGCGGTATGCAAATTGGAGTGGATTTCTAGGGTTTCTGGGATAATGGTGTTGATGTGAGCCATGACCAGCCATTCAAAGCATTTCATGGCTACAGACATGAGTGCTACGGGTCGGTAGTCATTTAGCCAGATTACCTTTGTGTTCTTGGGCACAGGGACTATGGTGGTCTGCTTGAAATATATTGGTATTACAGACTCAGACAGGGAGAGGTTGAAATGTCAGTGAAGACACTTGCCAGTTGGTCAGCGCATGCTCGGAGTACACGTCCTGGTAATCCGTCAGGCCCTGCGGTCTTGTGAATGTTGACCTGTTTAAAGGTCTTACGTCGGCTGTGGACACCGTGATCACACAGTCGTCCGGAACAGCTGATGCTCTCATGCATGTTTCAGTGTTACTAGCCTCGAAGCGAGCATAGACGTTATTTAACTCATCGGGTAGGCTCATTTCACTGGGCAGTTCTCATTTGTGCTTCCCTTTATAGTCTGTAATAGTTTGCAGGCCCTGCCACATCCGACGAGTGTCGGAGCCAGTATACTATAATTCGATCTTAGTCCTGTATTGAAGCTTTGCCTGTTTGATGGTTTGTCGGAGGGCATAGAGGGAGTTCTTTATAAGCTCCCAGTTAGAGTCCCGCTCTTTGAAAGCGGCAGCTCTACCCATTAGCTCAGTGCGAATGTTGCCTGTAATCCATGGCTTCTGGTTGGGGTATGTACGTACAGTCACTGTGGGGATGACGTCCTCGATGCACTTATTGATAAAGCCAGTGACTGACGTGGTGTACTTCTCAATGCCATCGGAAGAAACCCGGAACATATTCCAGTCTGTGCTAGCAAAACAGTCCTGTAGTTTAGCATCTGCTTCATCCGACCACTTTTTTTTATAGACCGAGTCACTGGTGCTTCCTGATTACATTTTAGCTTGATTTACATTTTAGCTTGTAAGCAGGAATCAGGAGGATAGAATTATGATCAGATTTGCCAAATGGAGGGCGAGGGAGAGCTTTGTACGCGTCTCTTTGTGTGGAGTAATGGTGGTCTAGAATTATTTTACCTCTGGTTGCACATTTAACATGTTGATAGAAATTAGGTAAAACTGATTTAAGTTTCCCTGCATTAGAATCCCTGGCCACTAGGAGTGCCGCTTCTGGATGAGCGTTTTCCTGTTTGCTCACGGCGGTATACAGCTCATTGAGTGCGGTTTTAGTGCCAGCATCGAACTGTGGTGGTATGTAGACAGCTACGAAAAATACAGATGAAAACTCTCTAGGTAGATAGTGTGGTCTACAGCTTATCATGAGGTACTCTACCTCAGGTGAGCAAAACCTTGAGACTCCCTTATATATCGTGCACCAGCTGTTGTTTACATAAATGCATTGTCGCCCGCCCCGTGTCTTACCAGAGGCTGCTGTTCTGTCCAATCTGCTGTACTGTCCAACATGTGCCCAATCTGTGATTTAATGCATTATTTTTGGATAAGCATCATAAGGCACTTGTTGGACGGCATCAGGCCTTAAATCTTGGCCTGTGTGTAGTTGGTGATGAGGCGGTCCAGGTCGGCTGGAGGGTTGATGGCCGGTTCCAGGGTGAGGTCGAAGAAGGGCAGCCAGCTCCTGGACCACCTCCCTGGAGTTGAATCTGGAGTGGGACCACTGGTCTGAGTGGTAGTGCCGGGGAAACTTGGTCAGAGGCCCAACGGCACGGATGGTGGAGTCGCTGGTATGGAAGGTGGTGTCTATGACCAGTCGACCATCGTACACCAGACAGGCATTGTTGTTGGCCTGAAAGGCATCGTAGTCCACCCTATTGGAGGAGAGGTTCATGAAAACCCACAAGAAATCAAGGATGTGAACAGTTTTACTAAATTTGTATCAAAACCCCTTTCTACCAGCTATTTTACACTGCTCATAACAGGATGAAATCGACAATAAAAATGGGCAATAAGAAAACAACAACGATTGAAGCACTTTGGAGAAAAAAGACCACAAAACCACTTTTGTACAATCCATTTTAGAGATCTCTTCAACAATTCACTGAATCAAGTATAAGGTTACTGTACCCTAGTAAGAGCCCCTCTTTTCTCTCAGAGCTGTTGAGTTGGACTTAAAGAGCACTCCAGCCTGAGAGGTTGACTGTCACTGGTGAACGGCACGAAGGTGATTGACTCAGGGTGCTGTCCGTCATTCATCTGGGCCAGAAAGCAGTTGTGGTGAACATGGACCCCACTGTTCTCCAAGGCCTTCTCCCCCGTGTGGTTACTGAAGCAGGAGCTGAGGCTGCAGCTAGAGCCTCATCAGTGGGCAAGTGGATACGAAAGCCTTCAACACCCAGGCTTAACAGAATCCCCACACGGGTGTACACATCGATGGTGTTGCTGTGATGATGGTATTACCTGTCGCGCCAACATAAAAACTAGACATTCAAACAAAGAACAGAGATTGAATGAATAGTGAGCTTGATGCAATTTACAATCACAAAAAGAGGATTGGTTGAAATCTACTACAGCCAACCAAATTACTCAGACACTACGTGGATGGGGAAGATCAGGTCACTTGGCAACAAGGGGGCAAGGCAACCAAACAAAGACTGCCTAATCTTCTCCTTGTCAGTGAAGAGCTGTGGTGGGGGGGGGGGGCGAGATGAGAGCAGCTATCCCAGTGACCTCTGAATTCTTACAGCTCAGCCTCTGTATGTAAGACATGCCTTGGTGATGAAAACACAATTATGCTAATAATGACAGCAAAAGGAGGATCTAAATGAGTTTAGCCTCAGTGAATGGGTCCTTTGATGCACAGGCTTCGGAAGTGACAGCTTTCTGCTCGAGGTAGGCATCCCTACCCATGGGCGTATTATCCTAAATGGGAGGAACAACAATGGTTGCGTCCCAGTTGATTAGAGCTTGTGCCTGAATAAAGTAATTTATTTAAAATCACTTTTGTAGAAACAGAAAGCAGTTTATTGAAGGCCCTCACTGTTTTCCAGTTCTTTTCTGTGCCCCTGTCCATGGTGCTGAAGTGGATAGCTACAGCAAAGCCACTGCATAGTACAATACTGCACTTTAAATGCGTGCTATATTTCTATGATTTATATTCGTTATTATTCCTCCATTCCTTTCAAACATTTTGAGGGGGAATAAGGAACAAATAAAATACAGCCATTTCCAACACATTTTCATTCTGTCTACAACATTCAATTCGTAGTAACAGTCATTTGCATTTTGTAATGATATCCTCCATAATGAACAGATCCCCTAATTAGTGAATATAATAGGCTTAATCTGGATCACTGCACATCTCATATTCCTTCAGAGGAAAAAGATTAATTCCACTTAATGACATCAGTCTTTTCATCAGCAGAAAACAGAAAACCTTTTCTCTGTCTACGTTCCAAATGGCACCCTATTCCCTTTATAGTGCACTACTTTTGACCAGGGCCCATAGGCTCTGGTCAAAAGTAGTGCACTATTTAAGGAATAGATTACCATTTGGGACACACCTCTCAGAAATTAATATCACCCTGTAAATGGAGGGAGATGGAGGAGGCAGAGCTGGTTGAGAGAGATGAAAGATTTCCCCCTTCTCACTAATTACCGTTATTATTCATATCCTATTGAATAATGGCACATCAGTGGGAATTAATGCAAGGGGGTTATCATGCCTTTGGCACTTCCTACATACAGTAGATACAGTGCATTCGGAAAGTATTCAGACGCCTTGACTTTTTCCACATTTTGTTACGTTACAGCCTTATGCTAAAATTGATTACATAGTTTTTTCCCCTCATTAATCTACACAAAATACCCCATAATGACAAAGCAAAAACAGGTTTTGAAAATGTATTAAAAGTAAAAACACTGAAATATAACATTTACATAAGTAGTCAGACCCTTTACTCAGTACATTGTTGAAGCACCTATGGCAGCGATTACAGCCTCAAATCTTCTTGGGTATGACGCTACAAGCTAGGTACACCTGTATTAGAAAAGTTTCTCCCATTCTTCTCTGCAGATCCTCTCAAGCTCTGTCAGGTTGGATGGGGAGCGTCGCTGCACAGCTATTTTAAGGTCTCTCCAGAGATGTTCGATCGGGTTCAAGTCCGAGGTTTGGCTGGGCCACTCAAGGACATTCAGAGACTTGTCCCGAAGCCACTCTTGCATTGTCTTGGCTGTGTGCTTAGGGTCGTTGTCCTGTTGGAAGGTGAACCTTCGCCCTAGTCTGAGGTTCTGAGCGCTCTGGAGCAGGTTTTCATCAAGAGTCTCTCTGTACTTTGCGCCGTTCATCTTTCCCTCGATCCTGACTAGTCTCCCAATCCCTGCCACTGAAAAACAACCCCACAGCATGATGCTGCCACCACCATGCTTCACCGTAGGGATGGTGCCAGGTTTCCTCCAGACGTGACACTTGGCATTCAGGCCAAAGTGTTACATTTTGGTTTCATCAGACCAGAGAATCTTGTTTCTCATGGTCTGAGAGTCCTTTAGGTGTCTTTTGGCAAACTCCAAGCGGCCTGTCATGTGCCTTTTACTGAGGAGTGGCTTCCGTCTGGCCACTCTACCAGAAAGGCCTGATTGGTGGAGTGCTGCAGAGATGGTTGTCCTTCTGGAAAGTTCTCCCATCTCCACAGATGAACTCTGGAGCTTTGTCAGAGTGACCATTAGTTCTTGGTCACCTCCCTGACCAAGGCCCTTCTCCCCCGATTGCTCAGTTTGGCCAGGTGGCCAACTCTAGGAAGAGTCTTGGTGGGCCCAAACTTCTTCAATTTCAGAATGATGGAGGAAACTGTGTTCTTGGGGGACCTTCAATGCTGCAGAAATGTTTTAGTACCCTTCCCCAGATTTGTGCCTCGACACAATCCTGTCTCGGAGCTCTACGGACAATTTCTTCGACCTCCTGGCTTTGTTTTTGCTCTGACATGCACTGTCCACTGTGGGACATTACATAGACAGGTGCGTGCCTTTCCAAATCATGTCCAATCAATTGAATTTACCACAGGTGGACTCCAATCAAGTTGTAGAAATATCTCAAGGATGATCAATGGAAACAGGATGCACCTGAGCTCAATTTCGAGTCTCATAGCAAATGGTCTGTATACTTATGTAAATAAGGTATTTCTGTTAAAAAAAAAATTACAAATGTATAAAAACCTGTTTTCGCTTTTTCATTATGGGGTATAGTGTGTAGATTGATGAGGACCATTTTTTATTTCATCCATTTCTGTATAAGACCGTAACGTAACAAAATGTGGAAAAAGTCAAGGGGTCTGAACACTCTCAGGAGCTAGCCTGGTTATTAGTCTGTTTGTGCCACTCCTCAACATTTGCTTGGCATGACAAGGAGTGGCAAGGACTGGAATGATGGCACAAACA
Organism: Salvelinus namaycush; assembly: GCF_016432855.1. Classification (NCBI taxonomy): domain Eukaryota; kingdom Metazoa; phylum Chordata; class Actinopteri; order Salmoniformes; family Salmonidae; genus Salvelinus; species Salvelinus namaycush. Next base: position 6,380,125 of record NC_052330.1, read on the forward strand.
GACTGGTACCCAGGCTACATTCATACCCTCCAGCTCTACAAAGTTCATCAGCAGCCACTGGTAGACTGTCACACAGTCGTGGTGGTTGTTGAGGGTGAAGAGGTTGGATGGGACGGGCCCGGTCTATCTACGGCAAGGCTAGGAGCTGGCTGTTGCGAGGAAGTTGGCTTATGTCCACACCAGCGGCACAGGGAACCTAGCAGGGATGAATCTAGAAATCCTCACAGCAATCATTCAACATTGTGCACGTAAACAGAAAAAGAAGGGTATGTCATCAGTACAGCATCAGGGCGTTAAGAAATGATGACGATTATGTCGAAATAACTTGTTCTACCTATAGAAACAGAGGGCTCTATTTTCGTCTGGCGCTAAGGAAGTGGCAGTGTCAAACGCACGTTAGTTTTTTTGTCATGTAAAAGCTGCCGCTTTTGGCATTTCCCATCCAAACACCAGGTTTGGAAACTTACCTGTGTATCATCAGCTGACTTGAGCTGAGGTGGGAGGGGTGGCAATATTTGAGGTTTGTCCTTAACAAGCGCAAACGTGACAATTTCATGCAGTGCTAAATGGGGAGTTTTAAGACCCACAAAAAGCAGGTCTTAACGGTAAAGCAGTTGATAATGGTATCATGGATTTTAAGAGCGGAAGTGCAGCCTATCCAGCCATGATGCACAGTGTCCATGGAAGGAGAGATGTGCCTTTTGTGCCAGTGAATCTCATATTTAGAAACATAAAATAAGTATTTGTTTCCCCATTTTGTTTAATAAAAAAAATTATAAATAATGAAGCATAGCCTACCCTCCCCTCATTTAAGGCTGGTTTAGCAGCATTGATTTGTCTTTTTTATCTTGTCCATTAGCTAAGTAGCCTATGAATAGAGGGGTATTACTGAGAGTGCTTTGAAGTATGATGTTTTTTCCCTTTTTTATTATTCACAATTCACATAACTGCATTTTGCTTGTTGAAGTAGGCTATCCATCCCCATTTTCAAAGAGTGCCCCTCGTCTGATTAGCAAAGACAAGCTCCTCCAAACTATTCAACCTATAATGCCATATCAACGGCAGACTTTTTGAGAATCTGCCTCGCACATTGGCAATGATACAAATTGAGAGGAGCTAGTATTTCGTAGAGACATGTGAATGTTATACATAAAGAAATTTAAGCCTACAGTGCCATGGAACGGGAGAAGCGGTATATGATATCGTGTTTCTGACCAAATCCTATTTAGAAATATTGTTTGTTTGAAAAACAGATTTGTTTTTCATTTAATTTGATTAAAAAAACACACTTAATATAAAGATTCACTGTCTATGGGTTTATAGACGGGTTGGTTGTTTAGTAACAAAACCGAGGCATGCTCAACTATCGGGCGGGGTTGGCTTAGACTGTTGACCGTCATGTAAACTATTTTGTCTCCAAATGTTTATTGAAAACATAAATACAATTTGCACCATGAGCACTTGTTGTCTCTCCAATACATCGTTAAAGTTGCTGGTTATCTAGATAGCTCATTTTAGCCGTATTAGCATTGACATGAGTCAAAACACCTCAAAACAAGACACGGTATCAAGAACATGATACAACGCTCAGAAACGAGCCAACCTACGATTCCCCACGTGGCAGCTTCTTGTCGTTGTTGCTAGTTATCTGACTGTTCAGAATCATAACACCACATGGCCTTCTGCCAACCCGTCTATGGTGAGAATGTACATTGCTCGAATGCAATGCAACTTCGTCTGCTATTTCTGGAGAAGTGCAAATACGATCTGTAAGATGGTTCCATGAGGTTTGTAAAACATTACATTTGCAAGCAGTATAATGGAGAGTGGACATTCCCCATTTGTCTTTATATTGGATCTTTATCCAGCTCCTATGAAAAGTTGGGATGTGCGTAAAACCCTCCATAGTCTTAGTTGCCTTGTCTGTATTATACGCCCACGGAGCAATTATGGTGCCTGTAACTGTATTTAGCCTATTTAAAGCAAGTTCTTATATACACAATAGCTTAGATAATTTAATCTTGATGATTGACTACTTTTGCCATGTCCATGTCCAAACGGCAATTTACAGTAGGCCTAGCCCCTACGTCAGTGTGAATGCTATACCCTGTTTAACAATGTATTTCCATATTGAAGCAATGCAATTAGATCAATGTGGACTACAGACATGTTCAACATGATCAAATATGGCGAAGGCTATTTAACGAACTAGGTTATAACGGACTAACTTTTGAATTGGAATTGATGACAATGGAATACATAAAAAAAGGTAAATACACAACTTGAAGCAACCACATATTTAGCCATGGAGCACGTTCTGATTGGCCAGTCAGGGGCCAAGCCTCGACACACCAACAACTTGTTTATTCATCAACATCTAGTCCTTTAGCGCCACCGCCAGCTATTGCGCCCATCATTACTGTACGGTTGTGAAAATAGCAAAAATATTTCTGACACACCCCTGAACCCTACAATGCTACCACCAGCACTAAGATTTACCATTGTGTTTTTTTAAATAGAGGACAGTGTGCTTTTCACCTGACACTATTACATAGTAGACCAGAAGTGTCAAACATCCGGCCCGCGACTGTCACGGCCGATGCTGGAAGAAGACCAAAGTGTAGCGTGGTGAGCGTACATATTCCTTTTATTTTGGATGTCGCCAACAAAACAATAAACAATACAAAACGACCGTGAAGCTTAACAGGGCTACGAAGCCTCTAACACAGTTAACTACCCACCACGAAAGGAGGGAAAAAGGGCTACCTAAGTATGGTTCCCAATCAGAGACAACGATAGACAGCTGTCCCTGATTGAGAACCATACCCGGCCAAAACAAAGAAATACCAAAACATAGAAAATAGAACATAGAATGCCCACCCAAAATCACACCCTGACCAACCAAAATAGAGACATAAAAAGCTCTAAGGTCAGGGCGTGACAGCGAGGGGGTCCAATTCAAACTTAATATTCTTTAAAATAACTAAAGCCAACAGTGTTCAGCTCACTAATAATCCCCTAAATTAAATCTAGACAGTCAGGGAGCATAGAAAATAAATAAAAATATTGATATTAAGAGGACAATTTTTTTGCAAATTTTGACAGCGAGGAAATTATCATTGCGGACCTCACTGAAGACCGAATGCGGCTCCCGAGGCAAAATTTGTTCTCACCCCTGTAATAGACCAGTGTGTTATATTTCCCTCTAACCTGGTACTGCTGGCCTGTATAGAAGATCAGCACGTGCTTGACTGCCCTGTCGATGCACACCATCTTGCCCGTCATCACGTTGATCCAGGAGCGGAGAGACAGATGGGTATTGTCCCTGTCACAGTAGCCATGGCTGTGGGCTAGTCAGCTTGGCACAGTCTACAACAGATGTTCATTATGTAGTATGTTAAAGCTTTTATAGAGCCTTCTGAAAGGTGTGTTTGATAGGCAGATACAGTATATATTCTGTGTCTGGGTACATTTGTAGTACAGGCCATTTCTGTGTCCATGAGATCAAAATGATTCCCAAGCTCTGATTTCCATTGACATTGATGACGACAGTCTTCCATGTAGACCTTGAATGATAGTAAGGTAAGCTGCAGGTATCGCATCTTGTGGACAGGAATCTCATCTTTTCATTGGTGTAGTAGCCCGGGAAGCCTTGCGTGGAGATCAGAGTCATGTTATTGAACCTGCAGGTGTGGGCTGGAGCAGGAAAGAAACAACGCTCTCTGGGAAGATGACCTTGCTTCTGACAATTCAGTGGCCTTCAGCCAGCCTAGGAATAATGCATAGATAGATGAACAATATCCAGTGCAGAATACGAGAACGTGTATTTTCTGAGAGATGATGACCTCATCATACCTAAACACAAATGGTCTTGCCCTGATGATCAAATGGGTGTATTTCGGCAACAGTTCTCAGAGTTCCTGTTCCATTTTGTAGTAGCGGAAAAATCTAATACTAGACATGCAGTACATTGGTTCAGGAAGAACAGAGGGGATCACGGAGATATGAGCTAAGGCTCTATCTGCAGTGTGTTGTTATTCTCTGAGAGCTGAGAGAGGGAGCAGATGCAACTGAATGCCTCCATCTAATACCCTTATTGCATTTCATCTACATCGGTATACATTAAAAATCCTTTCTTTTCTAAGCCTCATAGTAAAAGCCCTTCCTTTGTTTTGTCTGGTTTTGTCCCCAGCTTGTAGTGTTCCTCTTATGCGTTTACTATCAGGAGTGTACAAGGTCTCTTGTGATGTAAATGTCCTCCTTTGTTCCGTGCCAAATGGACATTATTCCCATTGGTAATACAACAGAGAAAGCCTCAATGGTGCTGAGTGAAAAGGAGATGTACACTGAGCTGAGCCATGTCATGTCAAGCTTTAGATCGCCTGCGAGTCTGCTGCCTCTCTCTGGGAGGGAAAGCATAGATCTGGTCTAAGTTGCACATTTGTGAATGAAGTGGAAAAAAAACACCTTTTCATGCAACACAAACAGACGTGTCAACACAATACTTATTACAACCCTTTAATGTCAATAGATTTTAACACTCGGTTTGATGTATAGAATAAATAACTCGACCATAGTCTTTGTTCACAATGGCAGCCTAATCCAGTGTGTTCCCTTTCAGTCAGTCAACTTCGGTCCCGCATACTATGCGGGGTTCGCACTCTCGCGGCTTCGGGTTGAAGGATCTACAGTCACGCCTGCCAAATGTCAATGAATTCCGCGCCTCGCTGTGAGCCCCGCCTTCCACAGGTGATAACAGTGAGGCTCGGATTCATTACTTCAATTACACCTCAGTGTGCACACTACTAAAACAAACAATTGGAACACGAGACTGTTTTACGTTGCGCCAACTAAATTGCCCCTTGCTGTGCTCACCCACTGGAAGTTGTGTGCTGAAGTTTGTATGGTTCTCAAAAGTTTCCTAATAATGAACAATTAGTTATTCTTGTAATTGATTGGCCTGGCTATAGCAATAAGTAAGATGGCTAACGTACCTGAAACGACGAAAGCTAACAAGCCGGCTTCGGTTTTTTATTTGTATGTAACCCTTATTTTATGAGGTAAGTTGTCTGAGAACAAATTCTCATTTACAGAAACGACCTGGGGAATAGTTACTGGGGAGAGGAGCGGGGATGAATGAGCCAATTGTAAACTGGGGATGATTAACAACCATGTCCCAGGGAATTCAAAGATACTCACGTTGACTGTCTTGTATGTCTCGGCTCTGTGCATGCTCAGGCTGCCCTCGCTCAAATCAGTTTGTGTGTAAGACTAGGGGACGGCTGGCAATGTTCCCCTACTAGTCCGTGGCGCAGGTTCTCTTCACAATAGTGTAGCATTATTTAGGGGGCTTTGTGTTTCCGGTAGTGATTTCCTCTCCCGCATGCACGTACCTCGTCCGAGTTGCGGGACGCAGAGATGGTTTGGGTCGTTGGTCAAGTCGATTGTCTCCTGGTTTCTGTGCGCTCTGTCACTAATCCTACCTACACTTTCGAGACTAGGCTAGCTAACAAGTGCTGCATCACCGAGGCAAGCTAGCTACTACTACTAGCTATTTGTACCTCCCCACGGTAGAGTTGCTTGGGTAGCTCTCTTGTTTAGCTAACAGTGTTAATTCGCTTGGTTATTCTAAACGTACCGTGATACGGTCAAAGAGGCTGGCTAGCCTAGCTTAGACTAAAGAGCCTCCTGGATTTTGTCACCAAAGCCCCATATACTACCCACCACTGCGACCTGTATGGTCTAGTTGGCTGGCCCTCACTACATATTCGACGCCAAACCCAGGTTATCTATATGTCTTTGCTAGGTAAAGCCCGCTTTATCTCAGCTCACTGGTCACCATAGCAACACCCACCCATAGCACGTGCTCCAGCAGGTATATTTCACTGGTCATCCCCAAAACCAACACTTACTTTGGCCTCCTTTCCTTCCAGTTCTCTGCTGCCAATGACTAACAAATTGCAAAAATCACTGATGCTTATCTCCCTCTCTAACTTCAAGAATCAGCTGTCAGAGCAGCTTACTGATCATTGTACCTGTACCCAGAGTGGGCTGGGCTTTAGGGTAACCTTGGCACAATTTTAACAACCTCGAAGTTCCACAGTGTTCACGGGTGTCAAAAGTGTTGTCTTCCACATGTGAGTTTGATGGTTGTCAAGAGTGGTGGAAATGGAAGAAGACCCATTCTCTCCCAGGCCACAAAGTGGTGTCCTGTCCATTTAGATGGCACATATCGGGAGGCTCGCTGTCTGCTCCGTCCAGTGGCGTGCATGTGCAGTGTCACCCATGATCATGTGAATAGTGATGCCAGGGTACAGGCTACAATTTATTGTGCCCCCCCACGCTTCTGCAGTGTCATCAGGTTGACTATTCTCGAGGCCTCAACGCCCGGTTTGAGATAGTTAATATCCTCCCGTTTCCAGAAACAGGCAATCCGTGTGGTTCCTATGTCGAAGATCCAGGACGCTGGTACAGCCAGTGTTTCCTGGTTCCGAAAATGGACGGAACATTGGGTCCCATTCTAGACCTACAGTACCAGTGAATAGTGATGCCAGGGTACAGGCTACAATTTATTGTGCCCCCCCACGCTTCTGCAGTGTCATCAGGTTGACTATTCTCGAGGCCTCAACGCCCGGTTTGAGATAGTTAATATCCTCCCGTTTCCAGAAACAGGCAATCCGTGTGGTTCCTATGTCGAAGATCCAGGACGCTGGTACAGCCAGTGTTTCCTGGTTCCGAAAATGGACGGAACATTGGGTCCCATTCTAGACCTACAGTACCAGTCAAAAGTTTGGACACACCTACTCATTCCAGGGTTTTCCTTTTAATTTCCTTTTTTCTACATTGTTAAATAATATTGAAGACATCAAAACTATGAAATAACACATGGAATCATGTAGGAACCAAAAAAGTGTGAAACAAATCATTTGAGATTCTTCAAAGTAGTCACCCTTGGACTTGATGACAGCTTTGCATACTCTTGGCATTCTAGCAACCAGCTTCACCTGGAATGCTTTTCCAACAGTCTTGAAGGAGTTCCCACATATGCTGAGCACTTGCTGGCTGCTTTTCCTTCACTCTGCGGTCCAACTCATCCCAAACCAGGGTTACCTAACGGTGTACGTGCCCCATTCCACCAGGGGTCTGGCAGTGTCTTGCGCATTGTTTAAAGGGTTGACTATAGGAGATATTTGTGCTGCGGCAAGTTGGGCATCACTACACACTTCTGTCGCTTGTATTTGTATTTATTATGGATCCCCATTAGCTGCTGCCAAATACTCTTCCTGGGGTCCAGCAAAATTAAGGCACTTTATACAATTTTAAAACATTACAATACATTCACAGATTTCACAACACACTGTGCCCTCAGCCCCCTACTCCACCACTACCACATATCTACATTACTAAATCCATGTGTATGTATAGTGCGTATGTTATCATGTGTGTGTGTGTGTCTGTGCCAATGTTTGTGTTGCTTCACAGTCCCCGCTGTTCCATAAGGTGTTTTTTAATCTGTTTTAAAAAAAAATCTAATTTTACTGCTTGCATCGGTTACTTGATGTGGAATAGAGTTCCATGTAGTCATGGCTCTATGTAGTACTGTGTGCCTCCCATAGTCTGTTCTGGACTTGGGGACTGTGAAGAGACCTCTTGTGGCATGTCTTGTGGGGTATGTGTAACAGTATAACTTTAAACCGTCCCCTCGACCCGGGCGCGAACCAGGGACCCTCTGCACACATCAACAACTGTCACCCACGAAGCGTCGTTACCCATCGCTCCACAAAAGCCGCGGCCCTTGCAGAGCAAGGGGAAACACTACTTCTAGGTTTCAGAGCAAGTGACGTAACTGATTGAAACGCTATTAGCGCGTACCCGCTAACTAGCTAGCCATTTCACATCCGTTACACTCACCCCCCTTTCAACCTCCTCCTTTTCCGCAGCAACCAGTGATCCGGGTCAACAACATCAATGTAACAGTATAACTTTAAACCGTCCCCTCGCCCCGACACGTGCACGAACTAGGGACCCTCTGCACACATCAACAACAGTCACCCACGAAGCATCGTTACCCATCGCTCCACAAAAGCATCGCTCCTTGCAGAGCAAGGGGAAACACTACTTCTAGGTTACATATGCATGGGTGTTCGAGCTGTGTGCCAGTAGTTTAGACAGACAGCTCGGTGCATTCAACAAGTCAATACCTCTCATAAATAAAAGTAGTGATGAAGTCAATCTCTACTCCACTTTCAGCCAGGAGAGATTGACATGGATATTATTAATATTAGCTCTCTGTGTACATCTAAGGGCTAGCCGTGCTACCCTGTTCTGAGCCAATTGCAATTTTCTTAAGTCATTTTTTGTGGCACCTGACCACACAACTGAACAGTAGTCAAGGTGCGACAAAACTAGGGCCTGTAGGACCTGCCTTGTCTTAGCTACTACTGCATCAATATGTTTTGACCATGACAGTTTACAATCTAGTGTTACTCCAAGCAGTTTAGTCATTTCAACGTGCTCAATTTCCACATTATTTATTACAAGATTTAGTTCAGGTTTTAGTTGACTGCCTGAAAGGGAACGTAACGTTATGACTATAACTACTGTTTCCGGAAGGAGAGAAACAAGGTACAACACCTCTTTGGCCCAGCGCTGACCGTTCCTGGGCTCGGTGAAGAGCGGTATTTAATTGAAGGAATGAATCCGCGCCTCACGCTTATCACCTGTGGAAGGCGGGGCTTCCAGCGAGGCGCATTTTTCATTGGCCTTGACAGGTGTGATTGTAGATCCTTCAACCGAAGTTGCGAGAGTGCGACTCCCCCATAGTATGTTGTACGTTGTTTCCTTTCTTCAGGGAACAGTAGTTATAGTCATACAGTTACTTTTTCTGGTGAACAGAGAATAATCGGAGCTCATTTCAATCCAACTTTCCGTGTTAATCTGAGCCAGAAGGTGGGTTTAACTCCCAGCACTGAAGCATTAAGGCCTGTGATTGGGCTCTGGACACGACCAAATCACCAGCTCCTGGCTTTCTGTCTGTCTGTTATCAGACGCTGACAGACGACCGCTGTGACCCCGGCGCCCCACTCCCCCCACCTCACCCCACCCCACTGACCACCAGGCAGAGAGGCAGAGCAGCCCCACCACCTCTTTATCTGTCTGCCCTGTCGTCGTCGTCGTCCCCCCCCCCCCCCAACTCTGACCCTGTCGCACTGAGTAATGGAGGAGGGGGGTGGGCTGGATGGAGGAGGATGGAAAGCTGGAGGCCAGCCGTTTGGGTTGGCCTGATAAGGGGGCCCAGCAGGGTCCAAACTGATCCATCACTCACCCAGGCCCACTGCTAGCAGAGCCTCACCATTATTTTAGTGGACACTAACTGCCTCATTAGTCAAGTCATTAGTGACAGCAAACACAGATCGCTGCAGAAGATCCCTGACAGGAGAACAGTGGAGTGGCTAATTAAAGGGCCAGCGCTCGGCCCTCCTGAATGCCAGCCCCAGGCAGCTGTGTGCCCATCGCTCCGCCGCTCCTGCCTGCCAACCCCCTCCCTGCGTTATGCACACTCCCTCCCTCCGCGCTGCTTTCACATCCACACACAATGACCCGGTTGCCTGGCAGTTATCGGCTCATGGTGAATGAGCAGGCCTAAACGGCAAATTGTTTGGAGGAACGGTTAATCTCAAAGATGGGATGAGTGCAAACATAACAGCGCCTCCACTTTCTAACCAATCAAAGGTCTGGTGACATTTCCAGAGATTGGATTCCTGGAATAAAAGACAAATGCTGGACAGCTCTTTCTGCAAGTGAATGCTGTTGACATACACTTTAGACAAGTGTTTTTACCCGTGGCCATGGAGCGTTGTCGTGTGTGTTCAGGCTTTCACCCAAGCCTAAAACTACAAAAGCCTCATTTATCCAATCAACTAAACACCAAGACTTTGAGAAGCAAGAATCTGCACACACTGCATGTGCAGATAGATTAAGAAGAGTTAAAAAACAAACTGCTTATTTATGACTATGCAAAAAAGACTGTACTAACAAAAGGTGTTGTATTGGTGTTTTGTTTGAAGGTAACCATGAATTCAGAGTAATACTGATAGTACGCTGGTTGGTTGTATAAATTGCCTTGGTGGGAAAGGGGATGGTAGTGTGTTCACACATGTTGCTCTGGGTGGGTATAGCTATTAGCCTCTCTACTCATATTTCTACTAATCACTGCTGTTAAAGCCGCACAAGCTGCTGCTCTAATACCGACCAGTCACTCCCACTAATTACAATCATCTGGATGTCATTGAGCTTCCTCTAAAACACACATTTCTTTTTTTTGTGCACTTTATTTATCGATTTTCAAATATGAGAAAAGAAAGAAACCCTGTACAATAACCGTACAACCCCTTATTCCCCAACCACCCACCTTTCCCTCCCATCCCTCCACCCATCCACCCCACCAAGGCGTCATACAAATATATCACAGAAAATGTAATAAGACAAAAATAGACAATGATAGAAACATAACCTAAACCAATGGAAAAAATTATATAAAATACAAAAATCGGTATCGTAATTATAGTTGAATCTTATCAGCACAATATATGGCCACTAGATCAGACATGACTGCTTACTAAAATATACAAGTTACACTATGTAAAAGACAGGCTTTCCACATATTTGTATGACTGGGGACCCATGCACAGTGTACCTAACCTTTTCCAGAGGCAGGGATGACATCGCCTCCTTAACCCACTGCATAAAGGAAGGCGGCTTTGCAGTCTTCCAGTGAAAGAGGACAAGGCGGCGAGCTAGTAGCGAGGCAAAAGCTGTCACGTGCCATTCTGATCTAGGGGAAGTACTCCAAAAATAGCAGTGAATGGGTTGGGGCTAATAGTTTTGTTACACGTGTGAGAATGGCAAAAAAAAAATGGGGTCCCAGAAGCCACTCAAAGACTGGCACGACCAAAACATTTGTCCACCAATCGCTTGACTCTGATGGTATCTCAAACACTTGAGGTCAACATTTGGATATATGTTTGCAAGTCTGTCATTTGAGAATGGAGACGGTGCAAAACTTTGAACTGAATGAGACCGTGCCTTGTGCAAAATTATGAGGTGTGAATACGCCCAATACTCTGTTGCCATATGTCATCGGGTAGCTCGGCACCCATGTCTTGCTCCCATGCAGATTTTGTATTTGCCCAGGAAGGCAGATTAATGTTCTGTATTAAATCATATAATCTGGCGATTGTGCCCTTCAGAGATGGGTTAAAATCTAAGCACCTCTCAACTGTACCAAAACACACATGAATGCTTGTATAGAGTTTCTCAATACTTCAAAAAAAGTGAAGCCAGTGTCTGATGACCCCACTACCACAATAATGGTGACTTTTGGTTCCATGGTTAGTTTTCGGTTGATGTGGTTGAGTGCATATGGTGCCTGAGGCGACGTGGCAGAGTGTCCGTAAAAGTAAAATATTAATTTGTTTGATTACCTCAAAAAATGACTCTCCTAAAATGTTAATATTTCAGTCACTCTAGTATTTTTAACCAATATACAGTACCAGTCAAAAGTTGGGACACACCTACTCATTCAAGGGTTTTTCTTTATTTTTACTATTTTCTAGAATACAGAAGATACAGAAGATAGCCCTATTTGGTAAAAGACCAAGTCCATATTATAGCAAGAACAACTCAAATAAGCAAAGAGAAACAACAGTCCATCATTACTTTAAGACATGAAGGTCAGTCAATCTGAAAAATGTCAAGAACTTTGAAAGTTTCTTCAAGTGCAGTCGCTTAAACCATCAAGCGCTATGATGAAACTGGCTCTCATGAGGACCACCACAGGAAAGGAAGACCCAGTTACCACTGCTGCAGAGGATAAGTTCATTAGAGTTAACTGCACCTCAGATTGCAGACCAAATAAATGCTTCAGAGTTCAAGGAACAAACACATCTCAACATCAACTGTTCAGAGGAGACTACGTGAATCAGGCCTTCATGGTCGAATTGCTGCAAAGAAACTTCTACTGAAGGACACCGATAAGAAGACGAGACTTGCTTGGGCCAAGAAACACGAGCAATGGACATTAGACCGGTGGAAATCTGTCCCTTGGTCTGATTGGTCCAAATTTGAGATTTTTGGTTCCAACCGATTGGAACCAAATAAGGTGAACGGATGATTTCTGCATGTGTGGTTCCCACCGTGAAGCATGGGGGAGGAGGTGTGACGGTGTGGGGGTGCTTTGCTGCTTTGCTTTGTCTGTGATTATTTAGAATTCAAGGCACACTTAACCAGCATGGCTACCACAGCATTCTGCAGCGATTTCCCTGAGCACTAAACCAACTAAAAGAGAGTACCAGCTTTCAGCTCAAACATTCTATTATTATTTTAGCAGTGTTCATACAAAACAATATGGACATTTCTTAGTATTAGATGGCGCCACTGGAAGCACTGAGTGAAACATAAGTGCCAGCGCTCCTACTTAAATACTAACAAATTTATTATGGGTACTGGCTCTATTGAAAATAAATGTCAAAATGTGTTGAATGCTCTGACAAGGTACAGAGTGAGAATGGTTGCAGAGAACATTGTGTTATCCACAGAATTGTCCATTTCTCCAAACGCTTCCATGGATCACTAATAACCACACAGTGATCTTAGAGTGCTAACTGGTCCTTGAGCATTCAGAATTAGCTAGATTGGTTTCCCTGCACACCTTGTTGGATGGAAAATGGCAGCACACCACAAAGGAAGGGGAAACGGGGGTGGAATTAACCTTTGAGTAATATTTATGTTACTTCCGGCAGTGCCTGCTCTGTTCTTAAAAGAACACATGTAAACAAAACGTAAATGCAAACTCTTTTAACTACTCTTCACTAGAAGAGGGGGTGAAACATGGATCGGACCAACACGCAGCGTAGCCAGTGCTCAACATGTTTAATTAACAAAAACTACTGTGAACACTAAACAAATACAAAATAACAAGTGGCAAACCGATACAGACCTATCTGGTGCAGAATACAAACACAGAGACAGGAAACAACCACCCACAATCCCCAACACAAAACAAGCCACCTATATATGATTCTCAATCAGGGGCAACGATTGACAGCTGTCTCTGATTGAGAACCATATTAGGCTGAACACAGAAACAGACGAACTAGACACACAACATAGAATTCCCACCCAGCTCAAGTCCTGACCAACACTAAACAAGCAAAACGCATAAGAACTCTGGTCAGGACGTTACACTCTTAATGTGAAAATTAGCAAATGTTATCAAACCTATGTAATTAAAGTGCAAGGAACATTGTCAGTTCAGCTATTGACATCTTTATCTAGCTTTGTAAAGAACACCCTCAAAAAGAATCACCTGAAATACTCCAGACAACCAAACAACACAGGGCAGGTCTGATTTGTGATTTGTCATGTGCAGGTAGATATAGCGTGGGGCAGGTGCAGCTGTCCCTATTTCCTATCCCTGTGGAGATGCTGCCTAACCTTTTCTCTAACATAATGGCCGGGTGCTGTGACCATGGCACTGTGTAATATGATCCCATATTGATAGAGAGGGAACAGGTGCTTTAAATCTGATTAATACATCTGTGCTAGACACCAGACTTACATCACAAAGCGGAGGCTGCGTCCTAAATGGCACCCTATTCCCATAGTGCCCTACTTTTGACCAGGGCCCACAGAGCTCTGGTCAAAAGTATGGGGAATAGGGTGGCATTTGCGATGCACCCTGACAGACAAAGCTGCGGGGCAGCGCTCTGCTCTCCTCTTATCTACATGGCAGCCTGGATATGATGGTTGCTGTGTTACTAAATAGAGATTTTAAATTGGATGGGCTGGAATGGGCGAATGCAGGTGTATCTGCAAATGCACTGAGGGAGAGGGGAGTGATGCGTGATAGACGTGACACATATAGGAACAATTAGCCTCCGATTTAAATCTAAGATTAAAAAGCACAGCAACATGCTGCATAACTGTGCTGCTTCCATCTTATGGTTCAGAACATGCTGTGGACTAAAGCTCCATTGATATTATATTTGACAAAATGTTGAGAATATAGACTGATGTAAAAGAAGAATGTGCTGTGATTTAGCAGAAGTCCAATGGTGAAAGTATTACCTTTTTATAAAGTTCTGATTTAGAATAGCGTTACATTGGCAGCATATCCAACACGAGTGTTTCATTAAGAGGATAAAGAAAGGTCCAGGGCTATGTTTTGTTAGTCTGAAATGGCTTCCTTTCCTTGTCTCCTTTTTTCCATGACCTACCTTTTGTATAGGTGAACAGACTGGTTAGGTTTACTTTCGACTATTTTGCTTCCACCTGTTCTGTCCAGCCGGATCAGTGATCATGGAGGAAAAAGGACACAAGGAGAGGAAGCTAGTTACAACTATTGAGATATAGCCCAGGTGCGGCAGACACTGGTTTATGACAGTGTGATAAGTGGACTATGCTGCTTTACCTTGTTAAACAGCAGAGGCAAACATCCCCAACCGTCTGTCAGACCAACCATCTGCTGCCCTCATCTATATAAATATAAGCCCTTTAAAAATAACCTGTGAAGGTTGGGTTGGAAAGACTATTAAAGAAAAGCTGTGCATATACAATACCACTGAAAAAGCTCTACAACTCTTTTATATGCAATGTTCAAAACTGCAATGATGTTTGTACATGGCACGCCTTACTCTTGATTGAATAATTATCAGTCACATAAAATCATATTATCCATCACAATATTTTACTGTTTGACACAAATATCAGTTATAGACACTCCATGCTAAGTGGGGAATCCATCAATTTTAAAGCAGCACCCTCTTGTGGGCATGTAAATTACTCACACTAAAGATGCTTCCTGTCTTTCTCCCTACTCTAGCTCTGTCTCATATCATCTCTCTCCCGCTCATTCTGTTAACCTGGAGACAGTGGGTATTTCCCATTTGCATTCCCTGGCATGTTAAAACATGTCCACCAGCTGCTGCTGTGCCCACCTGGTCCTTGGTGATCTGCTTGGGCGGGGTGTTGATGCCCAGCTCGTCCAGAGGGTAAACAATCCGCCGTCGTGAGCGCACCGGGACCATGCAGTTCAGGACAGAGGTCAGGTAATGGGCACAGGAGTTCTGAGGGGAGAAGAAAAGGGGCAAAGGTCAGCTGAGGTGATACCTATGAGCTATACTATTGATGGAGGCAAGGGCGGGTGGTGACTAACAGGTGCCAAGTCTAAGGTAACATAGGATGCATCCCAAATGCCACACTTTTCTCTATATAGTGCACTACCTTTCACCAGGACCCATAAAAGGTCTGTAAAGGGATACGGTGCCATTTGGGAAGCAGACATAATTAGTTCAGATGAACAAGTTGGTTTACACGATTTACATGTCCTTCAACGTGCTCTTGAATAGAAATAAACCCCTTCATGGCTGGCCAACCCAATGCTCCACCATCCACTGCCCAAATGAGGATTCCTTCCAAATGATGATTTCCATAATTCCATAATTCTATTTACACCTCATCTCCCAATCTGGTGCATGTTTGTAGAAGGTAATTAGCAGGAGGAGGAGGCCTCTACACACTGAGGAAATGTCTTCTCACAGTCCAGAGAGCTGGAGCTGGCAGTCTTATATCAGCACCTGCTGCCCTAACCCCGGAGAGAGCTGGTGGCTGGGCAGGCGCTATCTGGTACTGAACGCACGCACACACTCTGGAATGAGCACATTGAGGAGTCACTCAATGTAAGCTTTACGGTCCTTAGGCTGTTTCTCTCACCCTCTGGCTGTGGTAGGAGGGGTAGACTGGGTAGTAGAGGCAAGATTTGTGGGTGAGCTGCAGCGCCTCCTTCGGGAAGTGTTTGGCGTAGTGCTGGAAGATGGGGTTGAGGGCAAAGTGACACCGTTTGCCGTACTCCTCATAGCGGTGGTGGCTGAAGTAGATTGCGTTTTTGATGTTATAGTTGGCTCGGATGTAATCTATATATATATATATATATATATATATATGAGAGAGAGAGAGTTTAAGTAGTACTAAATCTATGAAAGCAAAATACCATTGAAGTCTGTCTAGTGAAGATAAAAAAATAAAATTGCTTCCTAATTTCTAATTATTAAAATCCCAACTAGTTGGTTTGGAACTTGGGCCACAAACACCTGCAAGGGTGTTCCATCCTGGAAGACAGACAAAGAGAGGTTGGGAGATGAGATATCACACATAAATGTGGTTCCATTTTCATTTCCAAAGTAATTATCTGTGTTGGAGCTCTGCCGTAGTCATGTTTGACATCTGGGGTGTCAATCACCACTGGTAATGTGGTTTACATGGTAATTAGTTGGTTCCTTGCAAAAACCATCAATCAATCAGTGATACTCCAAGTGTTCCAACATAACAATTGTAATCACTGGAACAGTTTTGTGTGACTGATTGATAAACGGAGACTAGCTAAGGTAAATGGAGCTAGTGGCTATTGTACTATCCTTTGTCCTATTTGCAGTAGTATGCCCTATGTGTCTGTGACTGACCATGTCTCTGTTGGCCTTGAAGAACATGTCCACGTCCTCCAGCAGGGCTCACATGCAGACCGAGTCTCTTCACCATGTCACAGACAGCAGGCCTATCTGCAGACACTGCCAGCCTCATGTCAAATGTCCTGAGAAGATAACAAGACCATAATTGACATTACACAAGCAATATACAGTACATCTAGGGCAGTGGTCACCAACTGGTCGATTGCGATCGACTGGTCGATCTCCAAGACATTTCTAGTCGATCAACAAACATTTTTGAAAAAAAAACATTCCTATTTAAAAAAAATGTTTGCTTAAGTAGGTGCACTTGATTCAGCAGCCCTAGAGCCGGGAAGGCAAAGTGTTCCCATTTTGAACCATTTCATGTGTCCGAAGGTAGAACTCCGCCTACCCAGCAGGCCCAGACAGCAAACCAAGTGCACCTATAGGTCTACCGCTGGCCAATCAGATAGCTCAGATCACCATGTCTGCACAGTTTCCTCGAGCCATAGACTGTAAAAAGAAACCTTGTTGATACTGTGAGATTTCAAAACTTTTCAAACCAAGACTAGAGAGAGCCTCAATGAATACAGCAAAGAGTTGCTGTTTTGATGAGTAAGTTCATGTTTAAGTTGTTACTCAGCACTTTTATAATCCTTTAAATGTGCGTTCTCCCTACTTCCACTCATGCTACAACCAGCACTGCAGCTGCAATGACTGAGTATCGCAAAGTCTTCCGATAAGCTTGCGTTGTTATTATTAGCGGCTCGTGTTTTTTTTAATATCGAGGAATATTTCACTTTCTCTGGTCATAGGAGTAACAACATGAATTAGTACATGAGGCAGAAATAACGCAGTGCGACTTGATTTTCGCCATCTGTGTCCCCTTTTTGTCAGCGGAGGGAGGGAGAGTGGAGGAATGGTGAGTCGAGTGAGAGGCAGCCTCACCGCTGCTCCCTCCTCTTTTTACTGGCCATCAGTTCAGTTTTTAAAAAAGCACATTATTATGCTCACTCAGCTGTGCCTCACAAGTAATACAACAAATTATCTATTACCAGTGTGATCATGTATCTAAATTTTTTTCAATATAGTATAACAATGGTCTTAGAAGAACAACTTTGGCAGGGCAATTCAATCATGGCCAAATGTAGTGATAATGTATTGGGCCTATAGTCTACTGCACAAACCTCATTGCTACAGAACTGTTTTTAATTGGTTAATGTTGCATGTGCTTACGTTTTATAAGTCATGTTTTTTTTTTATCAGAGTGGTAGATCTCGCCTTGCATTTCGACTCAGAAAGTGATCTGGACTCAGAAAAGGTTTGGTGACCACTGATCT
The DNA here is from genome assembly GCF_016432855.1 of Salvelinus namaycush. Taxonomy (NCBI): domain Eukaryota; kingdom Metazoa; phylum Chordata; class Actinopteri; order Salmoniformes; family Salmonidae; genus Salvelinus; species Salvelinus namaycush. The sequence continues at coordinate 6,397,967 of NC_052330.1, forward strand.
AGGGGATGTCTCTCTTAAATTCCCCATTAACATCCATCTCGGTTTGATCCTAAGATAAACAATTAGATGCATGCTAAGACAATGCACTTTGTACCCAATCACGTTTTTATATTACACCCACTTAAGCAGACCAGAGCAGTGGAAGATGTAGAGCTCCTGTGGCAGGCTGCTGGTGTGGTGTGGTACCACCTGGAGGAGGGAGAACTCAGGGGGCAGCTTGGGCACAGAGATGATGCAGGTCCTGGATGAGACAAGGAGATTGGCTTCATGCTTATCACATAACCTCAGTTTCAAAGACCCTCCACAATAAGGCAATCAACTGAGTATAGGAAGTCAGTCATAAATGGGTTTAGTAATAAGACTTATAGAGGGTACTTACAGGGAAAGGTTTTAATATATTGGGCAGGAAGTCCACCGATCTGTAGCTGAATGAGGGAAGTTAAGTGAAACTGTGTTTCTGCCAAAGCTCTAATCAGAGCCAATATGGAGATCATAGCGGTGGAACAACTGGCCAAGCAAGCTGCCTGTCTCAGTACAATGCCCGTTGGTCTCGGCTCAACTTCTCTCCTTCAAGTCACTGTCACTTTAAGCGCCATACTCATTAATTACATGCTCATTCTCGGTGGGGAGTGACTGGCTTCCATATTCCAGAACAGCTGGGCAGCAAGGCGACAGAGAGTGGGACCCAGCGGGAGCCAACTAACAATCCCTCGCTCTCCTTCACACAGCACAAGACTGATACACACTGGAGGGCTGCCATGATAAGTGAAAGTTGTCCACATATTCATAAAATGGAGAAAGACAAATTAAATTTGATCACCTTTGATTAATGGGAATGTATTTCCTCTTTATTTTTCGAAATAGTAACCCTTCTGTTAATGACTAGGTAATTAATTCATCAATTAATTATTTAGTAATCAAATTATGCTTGTGATCTTCCCCTGAACTTACCTAATTTCAAACGTCTTATTGATAACAACTAACTGAATGCAGAAAACATTGGGTGTTTCTGAGACTCTTGGTTGCAGAGTCACTTCTGAATCCTGAAGCTCTGCAGCACAAGCCTGGGTGTCCACCGGCTGCAATGAGAGCATCACGGTGTTAATATATCAATAGGAGATGGAGAGCACATAGCTAGGTGGACATGAAGGTATACCGTAAGAACGTCATAATTGATTTACCTCAAATCCATTCTCTGGTTTACATCATGTGATTACACCTTACAATTTTCACGTAATCAAACCAATATGTTACATTGTGCCTGACAATGGCATATCCATTATAGCCTTACAGTATTGCAGTATTGTGTTATAGCCTTACAGTATTTTGTTATAGCCTTACAGTATTGCAGTATTGTGTTATAGCCTTACAGTATTGTGTTATAGACTTACAGTATTGCAGTATTGTGTTATAGCCTTACAGTAGGTTGGACACATGGATCCTCCTGGGTCGTATTCATCCCTGTGGGCTGGTGGTATTGGTGTTCCCTGGAGGCCCCTTTACCTCTGGCTCAGGGGCCGTCTCAATCAGGTCCTCTGGGCTGGGCTTATATAGACCGTTGAAGGGCCCAAGCTCAAAGCACTCCTTGAGCAGCTTCAAGTTGACGTCACCACTCACACTGATGAAACCCACTGCAGTTCCCTCATTCTGTGAAGACAGTGCACAGACAGACACAGTCATTATACTGTAATGCCATTTGTAATTAAATAGATAGTATATTTCCTCTGTAAGTTTGAACACTAGTAATATACATATGCATATTATTAAAGTTGATCAAATATTTTGTCCTAGGCTACAACTTTCATTTGAGCTGTGGCACATTAAAGATGACTGGCATCCAAATTAGACCTTTATAAACTGATGGTACCACGGGGTGTGCAAATTAAAGTAAATAATGCACGATGTTCCTAAGAGGAAGAGAGGGCTGAATAGGACAACCCTCTTGGGCAATGTTGTGCTGTTTGTTCTCTGAATGGAGAACACATCCTGAAGAAAAAAAAATGCTAGATGTCTGAACACAATATGTTTAGTGAGAGCATGTCTTGGCAGAGTGTCAACTCTCATCTGCCATATGCTGCCGTGAACACATGTCAGCTTGAGTTGAAGGGAGGGGAGGAAAGATCTGCCATCTTCTAAGTCCTGGGGGAATGCACCCCAGCAGGATTTCTGTGAACCAGGCAATAGCATCTGCACCGCCGCTATTACATTTTAAATGGCCTTACCGCTCTGACAGTGGATCAGAGATTACTGATGCCAGTGATAAAACAAACAGAGAACGTCAGAAACAACAACATGGCTGACTTGATCTAGAGATTAATAATCATAAGGGATGACGTTTTTTTTCTTCTCGCCTGTGGTTTTGGCTGAAGTTGTATTAAGGAGAAACAAAGATATTCTCATGACAACAAAGAAATACAACTTTAAACATAGCTAACCTTACAAACAGTTGAATAATTCTCCTCATCCTGAGCCTCGATGAGCTCAGCCAGGAAGTAAGGTCCATAGGATCCTGTGAGGACCTTTGTCCGCTCCGTAAAGATGTGTGCGATGTTGTCATGATCCTCCACCTTGTAACAGAAGCCTCAATAATTTGCTGAACGCCACGAGCAACACAAGGACGTTCATCACTCACCAAAATTAGAATAGAAAAACATGTGAACATGTTGAAATAAACAAATTCCTCAATTCCAAAAAGTAATTTATCATACCAGAGAACTGCAAAATCAAATTTGAGAGTAAATCTATTGCTAAAGTACTCCTTCATATAAAGCAAAAGGGTACAGAACATAGGTGTGTTAAAATGACTATGAGGACCTGACTCGGTGGACATAAAAAAATAAATATATATATATATTTCACCTTTATTTAACCAGGTAGGCTAGTTGAGAACAAGTTCTCAACATGCAGCCTTGGGATTATAGTTGTGTCTGTGGCATACAAATGGTGAACACTGGGACCCTGGATCGTTTAGATCAATTGTCCCAAACCTTTTCTGAGTCAAGACCACTTTCTGAATTAAAATTCAAGATGAGATCTACCGCTCTGATTTTTTTTTAACAACACTTAAAAAAACGTAAGCCTATGCAACATTAACCAATTAAAAACAGTTCTGTAGCAATGAGGTTTGTGCGGTAGGCTATAGGTCCAATACATTATCCCTGCATATTGGCTATGCTTGAATTGCCCTGCCAATGTTGTTCTTCTCAGACCATTTTGAAATTATATTGAAAAAAATGTAGGTACAGTACACTGGTAATAGATCATTTGTTGTATTACTTGGGAAGCACAGCTAAGGAAGCATAATCATTTGCTTCTGTTTTTATTGGACTGATGGCCTGTATCTAATGGTTAGTCTGAGGGGAGGGAGGGAGCAGTGGTGAGGCAGCCTCTCACATGACTCACCGTCCCTCCGCCCTCCCTCCCTCCACTGAGAAAAGGGGACACAATCTTCCAGCTAATGGCAAAACTCAAGTCGCACTGCATTATTTCTGCCTCATGCACCAATTCATGTTGTTACTCCCTATGACCAGAGAAAGTGAAATATTCCTCGATATTAAAGACACAAGCCACTAATAATAACACTTTCAGAACACTTTCATTCAAAAACAGCAGCTCTTTGCTGTATTCGTTGAGTTTCTCTCTATTCATGGATTTTAAAAGTTTTGAAATCTCACAGTATCAACTTTGCTGTGCGTTCTAGGCTTCTTTTTACAGTCTACGGCTCAAGGAAACTGCAGACATGGGGATCTGACCTATCTGATTGGCCAGCGGTAGAACTATTACAGCCCAGTTGATCTTCTCCATCGGGAGTGCCAAAGAGGTAAGGTATTGGAGATGATGAATGTTTTCAATGTATGGTATGAAATCAGCAAAAAACTGAGTGGCAGAGTGAGCAGCACTAATAAGTGTTGGCATGGCATTGCTCATAATCATGTAACAAGCCCTTTCATAAAATAGGCTCAAAAATATAACATGATAAAATGTTATATTTAATAATAAGACTGTTTGAATCCTGTTTGGATACAGCAGTCTGACATTCCTATACCAAAAATGCTTTTCCAATTTGATTCCACAGCCATTCCATCAAATTTCAGCATCATAAATTAGATTCTCATGATGTGATATTGCATGCATTTCAGGTTCTTGACAGCAGTCTGACATTCCTATACCAAAAATGCTTTTCCAATTTGATTCCACAGCCATTCCATCAAATTTCAGCATCATAAATTAGATTCTCATGATGTGATATTGCATGCATTTCAGGTTCTTGAAAGGGTGATGGATTGTGCAAAAAGGAAAGTAAACATCTTCTTCTTCCAGAACTGTGTTTAATGATATCATTGAGCTGCAATACATCTGTTTGGTCACCCCAACCAGTGGATGTCTAGGTGAGAAGTGGAGGGTGGAGGAGAGTCTCATGTATTCAAAAATATATGATTCTGAAGGATTCACAGTATGCCCACTCCCACTGTGTTTTCAGAGCCTGTCCTGATTTTGGGAGAGAAAAGCAAATGAGAAGCAAACCAACTAAATTATCATCAAATCAACGTTTATTGGTCACGTGCACAGGATACAGGGTGTACACGTTGGGAAATTTAACAAAACACAACAAATGCATTTCTGTAATAGTTAACAATTCAATAGCTATGGGGTATAATATCAACAAGTGTTTACGTTTGAAGACCACTCCAGCATTCTTGTAAAATTAGCATCAAGGAAACTTTTTCAAGCTCTATGTATTCTTCTGAATTTACATCAAGGATGCAAATCAGGGTGTCTCTTCTTTAACGGTTAGCTAATTATTGAAACATAAAGTGTCAATACATATTTGTCCTCCTGTAATAAACTAAGAAAGTAAAGGCACTGTGCTGATGGGGTTGTGGTGTGTATCCATAGAAACAGAACCGTCAGTGACGTCTTGGGGTGAAAGGTTACAGTTCATAGGTTACGTTTGACGCACGTTTTTGAAGGTGTCATGGCGGAGCCCACTGGCGCTGTAAAAATATTCTAAACTATTATCTGTTCGTTGTGTTTTATAGATTCAATTGTAATAGTTGTTTCTCATTGACTCTGCCATAGTACCGAGCAAAATGGCATCCACTGCAGCAGGGAAACAGAGGATACCGAAAGTGGCTAAGGTAACAAAACAGTTAGCTATCTAACGTTAGCGAATTTGTAAGTTATTGGTTAGCCATGTCTATATGGGCCTAGCCAGGTATCAAGCTTGCTAACCACAACAAGACCTGTCCTTTGTTTTGGTACGAATGTATTTCAATTACTTTTAGCTACTTGAGACGAACGAAAGGGTAGCTAAGCACAGCAAATAATTGTATTTAGCAAGCTAACGTAACTAGCTAGATACTCTGACCCAAGTCATGTCTGTGAGGAAGTTAGCTAGTTACGTAATTAGCTAGCGAGTTCGAACGGTTTCTTTTTGGAACATGTACTATGTAGCTAGCTAGTATTATCTCCAACTAATTTCACCCATTCTTAAATTAACGTCTTAATTTGTTTTGTGTAGGTGAAAAACAAAGCTCCAGCAGAGGTACAAATCACAGCTGAGCAATTGCTCAGGGAGGCAAAGGAGAGGGAGCTCGAGCTTTTGCCACCGCCGCCCAAACAGAAAATCACTGATGAAGAAGAGTTGAACGATTACAAGTTGAAGAAGCGGAAGGTAAGACCCCCGTGACAGTGGACACACAGGTTACACTTCAAACTTCACTTTTACTGTTGATATTCTGTTGGTCTGCCAACCTGCCAGTTTCATCATTTCCGATTGTCTGCGAATCCTGTGAAGAATACAGTAAATACATTGATCTAATTAGATGCATATTGGACTCGCCTTCTCATAGGGATTTGAAGACAACATCAGAAAGAATCGTACTGTTATCAGCAACTGGATAAAATACGCACAATGGGAGGAGAGCCTGAAAGAAGTCCAGAGGTAAGCTAATGCTTGTCAATTTCACTTTGTGAAGGTGATGATTGTGAACCGTACCTATTTGAATTCTGATGTGAATGTTACAGATGGATTTTGACTGGGATACTTGTTGTCTAACCCCCCCAGGGCTCGCTCTATTTACGAGCGTGCTCTGGATGTAGACCACCGGAACATTGCTCTATGGCTGAAGTATGCCGAGATGGAGATGAAGAACCGGCAAGTGAACCACGCCCGCAACATCTGGGACAGGGCCATCACCATCTTGCCTCGTGTCAACCAGTTCTGGTACTGAACAACTTCACCTCCTAAACTGTTGATATCTGTTTAAAAACATTTTTTTTTATCTGATTGATGTGGTCACATATTAGTGTTTCAATCCTCAATGAATCAGACTTTTGCAGAATAATGACTAAAGCATGCAGAGTGTGCACGTTGGTGGTAAAATCTTGTTGCGGCTCATCTGTTCTTTTTCTGTTTCCCCTTGTTTCAGGTACAAGTACAGTTACATGGAGGAGATGCTGGGCAACATTGCTGGCTGCAGACAGGTGTTTGAGCGCTGGACAGAGTGGGAACCAGAGGAACAAGCCTGGCACTCCTACATCAACTTTGAGCTGCGCTACAAGGAGGTCGACAAGGCCCGCTCCATCTATGAGAGATATATCCTTTTGATGGGAAGTGCTTGAAGCATTTACCTACTACAATGCATTGGCAAATGAGTTGTGGTTGCTGTAGAGTGCGTCATTAATTGACAGGTGTTTGATTATATTTTTTACATTTTATTTCACCTTTATTTAACCAGGTAGGCTAGTTGAGAACAAGTTCTCATTTGCAACTGCGACCTGGCCAAGATAAAGCATAGCAATTCGACACATACAACAACACAGAGTTACACATGGAATAAACAAAACATACAGTCAATAATACAGTACAAAAAAGAAAACAAAAAGTGTATATACAGTGAGTGCAAATGAGGTAAGATAAGGGAGTTAAGGCAATACATAGGCCATGGTGGTGAAGTAATTGCAATATAACAATTAAACACTGGAATGGTAGATGTGCTGGAGATGAATGTGCAAGTAGAGATACTGGGGTGCAAAGGAGCAAGATAAATAAATAAATACAGTATGTGGATGAGGTAGATAGATGGGCTGTTTACAGATGGGCTATATACAGGTGCAGTGATCTGTGAGCTGCTCTGACAGCTGGTGCTTAAAGCTAGTGAGGGAGATATGAGTCTCCAGCTTCAGTGATTTTTGCAGTTCGTTCCAGTCATTGGCAGCAGAGAACTGGAAGGAAATGTGACCAAAGGAGGAATTGGCTTTGGGGGTGACCAGTGAGATATAACTGCTGGAGCGCGTGCTACGAGTGGGTGCTGCTATGGTGACCAGTGAGCTGAGATAAGGCGGGGCGTTACCTAGCAGAGACTTGTAGCAGTTTAGCAGTTGATTACATTTATAATGATTCATAGCAACCTACTGTAGTGGTATTACCTTCATATTGTCATCATGCCTGTAGAGTGCATCTCTTTTAAAGCTCCTTAACTCCAGTGCACTTGTGATTGTCCACCCTGACGTGAAGAATTGGATCAAGTATGCCCGTTTTGAAGAGAAGCATGGCTACATCGCCCACGGGAGGAAGGTGTTTGAGAGATCAGTGGAGTTCTTTGGCGAGGAGCATGTCAATGAGAACCTCTTTGTGGCCTTCGCCAGATTTGAAGAGAAACAGAAAGAGGTATCTAAATCTGACACTTTGAACCATGTCAGTTTTTATTCCCACACATTTATACTGTGGTCAACAGAACACAACTTTTCTCCCCCTTTGTCTCTTAGTTTGAGCGTGTTCGAGTCATCTACAAATACGCCTTGGACAGAATCCCCAAGCATCAGGCTCAGGAGCTCTTCAAATTCTACACAGTATTTGAGAAGAAGTTTGGAGACCGGAGGGGAATTGAGGACGTCATCGTCAGCAAGCGGAGATTTCAGTATGAGGAGGAAGTGAAGGTACGTTCAGTTAAACCTGTAAAAATGTGCAAAGATTTCACTCCAAATTAACCATTAAAATACTATTCCCTAATAGCTTTCTATTGGATTGTGTTTTGTTTCCTGTGTAGGCAAGCCCACACAATTACGACGCTTGGTTTGATTACCTACGCCTGGTGGAGAGCGATGCGGATCCTGACACTGCCAGGGAGGTCTATGAGAGAGCCATCGCCAACATCCCTCCTATACAGGAGAAGAGGCACTGGAGAAGATACATTTACCTGTGGATAAACTACGCTCTATATGAAGAACTGGAGGTCAAGGTAAGCCTGCTTCCTCTGTGTGTTTTATATAATGGATATAATTCTCACATTGCTATGTGTGACATTGTGCATATAGCTGTGGATTTCAGTGCTTATTTTGTTGAATTGGCAGGACCCGGAGAGAACACGACAGGTGTACCAGGCATGTCTGGATCTCATCCCTCACAAAAAGGTATTGGCTGTTTGCAATCAGTGGCACATCTTTTCTGAAATGGGACATTATCAACATTTTGATATTGAACAAAAACATTAATCATCAACAAATTATCATATTTATTACTTTGCATCCTTCCTCATAGTTCACATTTGCCAAGATGTGGCTACTCTACGGCCAGTTTGAAATCCGCCAGAAGAACCTTCAAGCTGCCAGACGAGGCTTGGTAAGGTCCCTACTGATTGCTGAAGATGTATGTTTTTCATTGCATCAAACTTCTCTCTAATTTGGCCTTCTTCCTCTCCCCCAGGGCACAGCCATTGGTAAATGTCCAAAAAACAAGCTGTTCAAGGGCTACATTGAGCTGGAGCTGCAGCTCCGAGAGTTTGACCGATGCAGAAAGCTCTACGAGAAGTACCTGGAGTTTGCCCCAGAGAACTGCACCACCTGGATCAAGTTCTCTGAGCTGGAGACCATTCTAGGAGACACAGAGAGGGCCCGGGCCATCTTCGAGCTGGCCATCGGACAGCCACGACTGGACATGCCAGAGGTCAGGCTCAAACGCTCACCCAGAGCATTTACTCACTGTATTGACCCTTCCACTTTCTGTCGTTTAGCAGGTCTGAAGACGCCCCTCAAGTGAGAAGTGTTGTAGTGAAAACTAATGAAGGTACCTCTGAACAGTATTTTACTCTTTTATATCCCATTTCCTTTTTAATCTTAGGTGTTGTGGAAGTCCTACATCGACTTTGAAATTGAGCAGGAAGAGTATGACAACACCAGGGGCCTCTACCAGAGACTGTTGCAGCGCACACAGCACGTTAAGGTGAGAGCTGTCCCTTTAACCTTGAAGTGACCGCCTTGCTACCAGTCCCGTGCTACAACTCACCTGCCATAAACTCACTGTGGCGCAGCAACTCCTCAAACATCTCCACGCTCTTTGTGTAATTTAGCTAAATGTTACCTGCAGGTCTGGATCAGCTATGCCCAGTATGAGCTGTCCATCGACACCTCTGACCGGCTGCAGAGGTGTAGGGGGATCTTTGAGGAGGCCAACAAGGGTCTGAGAAGCTGTGAGGAGAAGGAGGAGCGTCTGATGTTGTTGGAGTCCTGGAAGGCGTTTGAGCAGGAGTTTGGTTCGGACACGACCAGGGAGAGGGTGAAGAAACTGCTGCCGGAGAAGGTGAAGAAGAGGAGAAAGCTCACAGCAGAGGACGGGGTAAGTGTTGTTTCCTTTGGTCATACCAATCCAACATCAATTCATTACCCTTGTTAGTCTTACCGAGTACCTCAACTCCTCCACGGAGTTGAGAGCAGAATATAGTTTTTCAAATGAATCTCCGACTCGCTATGCGCCGACACTTAAAAAATGTACATTCTTAAACCCTTACCGTGTACCTATGTTTTGTCCTCTGTTGCTTTTCTTTGTTTGCTGAAATCCATACTTTTTAATTAAACATGAATCAAATACAAACAGACTGTTTCCTTGTTGAGATACAATTGGCACATGCGCATTCACACTGGTTTCCACTAGCTTCTATAGCCAGTCAGATTCCACAGCCACAAAATGGGCTACAAAGATTTGCCTTTTGGTCTTAATTTAGGGTTAGGCATAAGGTTAGCAGTGTGGTTAAGTTTTAATAAGAAATTGTAGAAATGGGTGGGTTTTATGACTCTGGCTGTAGAAGCTAGTGATGACCTTTCACGTTGAGTTGCCATCTTAGAGCAACAGCAATGACGAAACAGTCAGTGGTTGTATTTAACTTTTTATTAAAAAGTATGGATTTCAGCAAACGAAGGCACGCAAAAACAGTGGACAAACATAGGTACACAGTAAGGTTTTAAGAATTTACATTTTAGAATTATCGACGCATATCGAGTCAGCGGTTAGTTGGAGTCGAGGTACTCAGCAAGTTTGTCATGACGTGGTTCGATTGATCACTAATTTACTTTTCATTTTGATTCAACAGTCGGATGCAGGGTGGGAGGAGTACTACGACTATATCTTCCCTGAGGATGCAGCCAACCAGCCCAACCTCAAGCTACTCGCCATGGCCAAGATGTGGAAGAGGCAGCAACAAGAAGATGACGACGACGACGAGGAGGAAGAAGATGAGGAAGAAGAAAACAATCGAGGTAGTGGCAAAGAAATGGAGGAAGAAGATAACAGAAGAGTGGAGAGAGATGGAGATGAAAAACTGGATGGAGAAGAAAATGGAAGAGTGAAGAGAGATGGAGATGAAAAACTGGATGGAGAAGAAAATGGAAGAGTGGAGAGGGGTAGAGACAAAGAAATGTCAGAAGACTCTGCATCATCAGAAAATCCTATGGTCAGTGAGCCTGTGCCTGAAAAAGACTCCAAAGAGAGCACACATGATGACAGCGATGATTCTGATGAAAGCAGCAGCAGCAGTAGTGGCAGCAGCAGCAGCAGTAGTGATAGTGACAGTGACAAAGATGGCAGTGAGAAACAGCCCAGGAAGAGCAAAAAGGATTCAGTGAATGATTAGCTTGTCTGGGAAAATGTTTCACTCATGACAAGTAGGGACAAGTTGAGTACCTCATCAGGTAATTTCTAGTGCTTTTTTTACAAACATGTCTTTTGTTAATGTGAATTCTTATTCCATGTTTTAGTTACTGTAGTGCAATGACAATGTAAATAAATAAAAAACACTGATATCCATTTTTTTTTTTTATTCTTGAAAATTAACCATAACTGATTGTTGTAAAAAAAGCAGCAGGTCCCTGGGTGAGTCAAGTAAGTAGATAATTTATTGAATTTGAATTAGTCCTTTCAATTCCATATAGCATTTCATACTTTCAAATTTCACTCCAAACAGTGACTGAATCATTGGCAAAAAAAATCTTAGTTTCACAAAGGACCAGTTATTGGATAGTTCAAAATTATGTACAATGACATTGTCAGCTTTCACACATCACACCCTCAAAACAAGTCCTAATCACACTTCACCAATGCAGACGAGATAAATATAAATGTATTTGTTTTCAAAAGTGTCCGTGTTCCACCGTCTATTCTATATCTTCTGGTCTGACAGGATGTGGTATAGGAACGATGGACTTCTTCTCTGTGTCACTCGACAAGGCTTTCCTCATATCTACAAAGAGTGAGCACATGTTAACAAAATGATTGAGCTACAGTACGGTTTACATTGATTTGAAGGGGTTCGTCTTACCATAGGCGTCTTCATCCGGTTCTCCGTTGCTAGCAGAATAGTACTCTATCACGGTTCTGTAAACGCTGTAGCCTAGCTGTTTGTACATGTTCACCGCCACTTGATTGGAGACTCGAACAAACAGGTCAACAAAGAACCCGCCCTTCCTAAACAACAGTGAGACATGACATAGATACGAATAAACCAAGAAGTATGCTAGATAACATGGTCATGTTCAGTAGGGTGCACTACAGCAAAACGGTTTGAAACAGAAAACAAAAATAAGGGTTTATAATTTGTATTCCCACCTGGTTTCAGTACATAAAAATATATATATATACATTGGTACCAAATGACACTGATCTTAGTAAAAGTCAGACCCACCTTTCTGAGATCTCCTCCAGCATCTCCATAAGCTTGGCTGCCAGTCCCAGTCGTCTGAACTCTGGGGCCACTGAGAGAGCTGTGACGTGCCCATGCCACTCTTCTCGCGCCACTGATCCCTCCGCCTTTCCCATGACTGCAAGGACAAAGTCAGAAGTGTAATTTTGATGGAGGCCATCCAGAGTGTATGGTATTGCATTTTCTCTAAAACAATCATCATATAGAATGGTACATATGACATGTACTTACTGTAACCCATCAATTCTCCACCAGGGGCCTCTGCAACAATGAAGTACTCAGGCCAGTGGGCCAGGTACTGTAGGTAAAATGGGATTCCATACTGTAAAAGAAAGTTAAGGACTGCTTGTCTTCTAATATAACAAGACAAAGGCTACATTATCTGTGGTTTCTATGCATAGATAGACAGGTGGTATATTATTACAATGCAGGGGTTCAATTTGTACGTGTGAAAGGATACAGTCTCTGTTAATGGATCCAGGTTGCTGTGAAGGTAGAAAAAACGTTTGAGATGTTTCATGCATTCAATGCAATGCCTCTGACGATGAGGGGCAGCAGACTTCAGTTTACTGTCTTTATGCCTAGCTAGCCATCTTTGAAAGAATGAGCTAGCTAGTGAGCTATTGTCCATACATTCCAAACACTGTATTTTATAGCAACAGAGTTGACTCGTTTAAGATAGCGTCTATGAATCTCACTGTATGGCCAAAGAATTAGCTTCTGGCTAGCTAGCTATACTTGCAACTAGCCAACAAGCAAAATGCTATTGATATTGTCCACTAAAACATGAGTATTGTGTAGCTAGAAGGTTAGCCTATTCAACACTATTAAAAACAAATCGAAATTAACTTACATGTTGTTGAACTTGAACAAATCATCGCACGTAAAAGCTCGTAATGTTGTCATTTTCGCTGACCATTCAACTTTAGCATCAACAAAAACGTCGATGCCCTCTATCGTTAGGGAGGTGTCATTGGCTGTTGATTTACTGCCATCTTCCGTTTGACTGAGGAATAGCAGGCTAGAATACACACGAGCAGAACATGATGAGCAAAGTTTGGAAAGATATTTTGATGTGTATGACCTATCTCATCAAGTTTTGTATGGGAAGTTGAGATATTAATCCATTACTTTGCAATAGTGAATTCACAAACAAATGGATAGCTGACTTATGCTTGATACTGTAGTATTGTCCAATTAAAATCCATTAATTCGGTGGCAATTTAAAAACCATTAGCTAGTTGTTCCTCCGTGAAAAACAAATACCTGAGTAAGTAGCCTATGAGAAAAAAAGTACATGCATCTAATTGCAGTAACTGAACTACACATTTCCAAACATAAACATATTGATTGAACAAGAACATGTTTTAGGAAAGAAAGGTTTTAAGTGAGGTGTTTTTTTCCTTTGATATGGTTGGTGGAGAGTATATGTATTCTCTGGGGACAGAGTAGGTGGAGTTACTTTATAACATGTGTGAAGACAGTCACTGAAAGGTCTTGGTTCCATTGATCAGTGAAGCACTTTGGTATGTTGTTAATGCAAATGGAGTGGTTTCAAGTGTTGGGATTTCTTGGATTATTTGTCGTTTTCAATGGAGCCCAGAGCACACCAAGGTATGGGGGAAAAAATGGTACTTCAAAAGTATTCTAGACAAATGGATTTGCAATCCTATACTTTTTCCATTATCGAAGATGCTATACTTATTTGTCGTTATAGAGGATACATTTTTTTTTAAATGGCCTCCCCTATTTTCAAAGTTCTCTATCCTCTTTTCTTTCAGGCCCAGCATGGCCCCCGGCCCTTCATACCTGATCTCTGTTCCGAGGGTGCTACGGCCTGGTGTCCCCATCACACTATCAGTCACTATCCTCACCAAGGCGGTGGAAGTCCAAGTCGTTACTGAGATTGTTAATGGTAATAACACTGTTGTCACAGAAACAACCATAATTCAAGGAGGTAAGATATTATTTTCAACTCAACTTTTAATATTTCTATAACTGTTTATACGGTAAATGTTTGCTTGAATTTTGTTTCACACGTCAAGCAGCAATCTTGACATTTCGCTCTAATGATGTTGTATGATTATCAGTGCTTTAACTCAATTGATTATGACTCAGTTGATGTTAAACATCCCTTTTTCTTTATTCCATTTTCTTCATACAGGTTCTACTGAGGTGCTGGTTCTTTCACCGGTAAGTATTCATTTTTCTGAAATGCATAATGTGTATGCTTATACAATATAAAAACAATTCATTCAATTAAAGTAGCAATTAGATGTCAAAGCTATCATCTATACATGGTATGAATGAAGATACACATTTACATTTTATAGTGGGAGTAATGTTGTTACCATTTTGGTTACTTGAGTTGTATTCCCCCTTTCAAAGTAGAGACAGTATTTTTATAGTATGTGCTGTTGATCACAGAATTGTTGGTCACAGGCATGTTGAAAATTCCTCTTCAGTTTTGGTATTCAACTCTGAGGTCCCACACAATCATTTTTACAGAGAGAGGCTTGGATCAGGTGTATCTTTTGTGTCAGGTATAGCATAAAAAATGGGATATTATAAACCACCACAAACACGACAAAGTAAGTCGCGTTCGAAATATCACCGTCCACCATTGTGTCTGAGATAACAGTACACCTTAGCCTTGACTCGTGTCTGCCAGAATACTTGAATACTTCTTCTTCCTGACCCTCTTTGACCTTTGACCTATTCTGCTATTCCCCCCTCTACAGATCCCTGACAGTGAACTGAGCTATTGGCACCCCTACACGCTGGTGGTCAAGGGCTATGTCGGGATGGGCAATATGGTGTTCACCAACTCTACGGTCCTGCGTTTTAACCCCAAAAGCTCATCCACGTTTATTCAGACAGACAAGGCCAACTACAGGCCTGGGCAGGTTGTGAAGATCCGGGCAGTGTCCATTTACCCAGACGGCAAGCCATATAAGGGCAAGATAGACATTATCATTAAGGTGTGTGTTACTGTTACCACGTCAAGTGGGTATTGTATGAACATTCAGTGTGGAAGTGATAGCAGGTGGATGGAATTGAAACTTGAGATATGAAATTATGATGGCCAGTTGATCATTCTCATTTCCTTTTATGAACTCTGTGGGCCAGGATCCTAAGGCAAACATGATCCGGCAGTGGTTGTCATTGGACAGTGTTCTGGGCGTTCTGTCCCAAGAGTTTCAGCTGTCTAAGAATCCATCCCTTGGCAAGTGGACCATTGTGACTTCTGTCAATGTAAGTCCTCTTAAAATTTGAAGGACTATGCTAACGTTTTGCTGCTCAAAACATTGAGTGGTTATTATAGCTTTATTAAGGATTTTCAGGGTGATGCAGGCTATATATTTCATCTTGGCGATATTTCATCTCGTTAACAGATGGCCTTGGGGCTTGAATGTGTTTTTTGTCTGCAAATGTTTTCATCTTCAGGAATAATTGACACTAAATACTCATAATAAATGAGTGTTATTTAAAAAATGTGTCTTCACTGAAACGTGTCTTCTGCGAACTATTACACAAAGACAGCCCCCCTCGTGTTGTTTTAATCAAGGGAGAGTAGATAACTACAACAAAACTGGCCAGACGTTTCAAAAGTCTTCCTGTAGGAGGGCTAGAAACAAGCAGTGCATAGTTCATTGTGCTGAAATGTGGTCACCTCTCACATTTTCTCTTTGTCTCGCAGGAAGTTGTGAGTGAAAAACAATTCAACGTGGAGCATTATGGTAAGATCGCTTTGATCAACGTTACATCATTGTTAAGCTTAGGGCTCCTGTACCTTGTCCATAAGTTCTGGTTCCTCCCTATATTGTTCAGAACAAAGGTAGATGACCCACCAAGGGATACTCACTGACTCTCTCTCATTTTGAACATGACTAAAGCTGAACTATTTACTCAGACATTTAACTTAAGCTAATAAGCTATACATTTTCCATTTACATAAACCAAACACATTCAATATGGTACATTTAGGTTGTAACTAAATAGGCTGTGATTGAACTGCATAGCATTTACTTGTTGTGTACTTCAATATACACCACATATACAAAAGTATGTGGTCACCCCTTCAAATTAGTGGATTCGGCTAATTCAGCCACAACTGTCGCTGATTCGAGCACACAGCCATGCAATCTCCATAGACAAGCATTGGCATTAGAATGGCCTTACTGAAGAGCTCAGTGACTTTCAACCTGGCATTGTCATAGGATGCCACCTTTCCAACAAGTCAGTTCAGCAAGTTTCTGCCCTGCTAGAGCTGCCCCGGTCAACTGTAAGTGCTGTTATTGTGAAGTGGAAATGTTTAGGAGCAACAACGGCTCAGCCGCGAAGTGGCAGGCCACACAAGCTAACAGAACGGGACCGCCGAGTACTGAAGCGCGTAACGTGTAAAAATCGCCTGTCCTCAGTTGCAACATTCACTACCGAGTTCCAAACTGCCTCTGGAAGCAACATCTGCAAAATAACTATTCATCGGGAGCTTCATGAAAGGGGTTTCCATGGCCAAGCAGCCGCACACAAGCCTAAGATCACCATGCGTAATGCCAAGCGTTGGCTGGAGTGGACTAAAGCTCAGCACCATTGGACTCTGGAGCAGTGGAAATGCGTTCTCGGGAGTGATGAATCACGCTTCACCATCTGGCAGTCCGACAGATGATTCTGGGTTTGGCGGATGCCAGGAGAACGCTACCTGCCCAAATGCATAGTGCCAACTGTAAAGTTTGGTGGAGGAGGAATAATGGTCTGGGGCTGTTTTTCATTGTTCGGGCTAGGCCCCCCTAGTTCCAGTGAAGGGAAATCTTAATGCTACAGCATACAATGACACTCTACGATTCTGTACTTCCAACTTTGTGGCAAGAGTTTGGGGAAGGCCCTTTCCTGTTTCAGCATGCACAATGCACAAAGCGAGGTCCATACAGAAATGGTTTGTCGAAATTGGTGGAGAATAACTTGACTGGCCTGCACAGAGCCCTGACCTTAACCCAATCAAACACCTTTGGGATGATTCGGAATGCCGACTGCAAGCCAGGCCTAATTGCCCAACATCAGTGCCCGACCTCACTAATGCTCTTATGGCTGAATGGAAGCAAGTCCCCCCAGCAATGTTCAAACATCTAGTGGAAAGCCTTCCCAGAAGAGTGGAGGCTGTTATAGCAGCAAAGGGCAATGCCCATGATTTTGGAATGAGATTTTCGACGAGCAGGTTTCCACATACTTTTGGTCATGTAGTGTATCTTGAATAAAAATACACATTTGAAAAGCTTTTGCTGAGGTTTGTGTGTGATTGTAATCGATTTCAATGAATGTTCTTGTTTGTTTCAGTGCTGCCCAGGTTTGAGGTGTGGATAGAGGCTCCCAGTGTCCTTCATCATGATGATACTCTCTGGGGCATGGTCACTGCTAAGTAAATCAGTTTGATAATGTTTTACCTTATAGTTTGAACAAGGCTATGTGTTTTGTGCACACGTACTTGAAGAAATAGTGTCTTATAAGCCCATATGGGCTGGGCGCGAAATGGTGTATAACACTGAAAATTCAATCAAAACGATTTGGTTCAGATCATTTGAAGGTCCCACTGCAGCAAGAGGGATTGTAATCTACTCCCTCTCTATCTCACAGATACATGTATGGGAAGCCTGTGCGAGGTCACATGAACATAACCTACTTGCATCGTTTTCATGGCATCGGTATGAGTTCTGATGATCATAAAGAGGTAAGTTTGCCCACCCCCACATGTAATTTGTAGTTTTAGTCTTATGAATCACATAAGGGATCCTGTTGGCATTTGAATGACATTCATGAAACCTGAAGTGGAGATCTCTGATGATTCAGTGTTCGTCATTTTTATACAGATTCACGGCTCGACGGAGTTCTCTTTTGATGTGCCTGACTACCAGGCCATGTATAAACGATCTGCAGACAACATGTATGAGGATTATGAGAACGATGAGTTTCTTACCATCATAGTTTATGTCACAGAGTCCCTGACAGGTAATCATTTCAAACCATATAAGTTAGATTCTGTACACTCATTTCTTATTGAGAATGAAGAATTACGCTCTCATTCAGAGTCGACTGTTACTGATCTATAGACTCTGTTGTTTGTTGATTTTTAAGGACTGACCTATCACAGCACTATGGAGGTGGGTGTGGTTAAATGTAGATATAACCTTGCCTTCCGTGGATACCCCAGCTATATAAAGCCCTCTTTGAACTTCACCGCTGAGGTAAGCGAAATTACAAGTCTACAGAGTATTGTTCAGTTGCGTGGGTGTGGAAATAAATGGTAAGCTTTCCATGACCAAACATATCGGCGCAGCTCTGACAAAAGTAGGTTAAGTAGCTTTTTCACATTTCGTATTATTACGCCTGTTTTCATGCAGCGTGATCAGTGATACATGAGTAGAGCTTATCGTTGGTTCAGACTACCTCATATCAATGCCATGGAAACAAACGTACTACTATAAGTGTTTGTGCCATACCCAGGACCTGCAGAACGCTGTGCCCTACTACTCTTAATTCTCATCACAGAAAACAATAGAAGTCATTATGATCTTTGGAGTATGGATGTCATGTCCTGAAACACGTTTAGTTTACAAAACCCCTTGTTCTTGCAGCTGAAAATATCCACGTACAACAAGTGGCCCCTGACTCGAGAGGACCAGGGGAAGACTGTTACAATCTCTGTAACACAGCAAAGGCACAGTCCATGGAGCTGGAAGCTGGACGACTTGGGGTTAATGCTGCCTCGTGTGTTGCTAAACTCTACTGGTCCTGGCCTCCCTCCAATGCCAGATGAGATACCAGTCCAGACAATGGTTTTACCTGTGCCTGCAGACGGGGTCATCCCCATTCACATACAGCTCTCAGATAAGGTGGCAACACTCACTGTAGATGTAAGTGCCAATCACTGCCAACTTCCAACAATGTACAGTATCTCTCTTTGTGTTGAACTGTACCTGGATCAGGTACCGCAGTACGTGGTCAAAATGAAGATATCATCATTTGTGATAATATTTCTTTTTTTTAGGCTTCATTCAAGGACGGCTATAAGATGCTACAGGTCTATAGCAGCTACAAGTCCCCCAGTAAATCGTACCTGCAGATCCAGAAGTCCCGTTCAACTCCACAGGTAGATCTCACAGGGATGGTTAAGACATCCAGTGATTAAATGCGTGTTACCAAATGACTTTGTCCCTCCTAGGAGATTTGAAGGAAGTCATGCTGAGACTGAGGCCGCAGATGTCATAGATGTGTGAGATGCCTTAGGCTTGAGCACCTTGCGCTAAAAATGGACCGTTTCATAAACGCTAGCAACATGGCGAGATCCTCGTGATATATTTACCCTAAGCGATGAACCAAACTTTGATTTTCTGAAGGTTGATGTCCCGCTCCAGTTGACACTTCAGAGCAATTTCCCATTGAAAGAGTTTCACTACCTGGTAAGTACCTCAAGCAGTTTACCTGTCATATAACGATACCTTAAAAGATTGATCCTCAAGTTAATCTCATCAGTTAGTATCCAAAGGCTCAGCATTCTTCTCTTGTCTCCCCTGTTTCCAGGTGATGTCCAGGGGACAGGTGCTGTCTTCTGGAAGAGGCAGCTCTTCTTCCCTCACCCTGACCCCACAGGAGTCCTGGGCTCCCTTGGCCTGCATTGTCGTATACTGTGTACATTCCGATGGAGAGATCTTCAATGATGCACTGCATGTTCCCATCGCCCAAGATCTAAAAAACAAGGTAGATGCCATCGGTTGTTTTACTTTGAACATTTGCCGCGCCAGCTCAAGGTGCAGATTGAGACCCCCGCTGCCCTTCATCATATCTCTAAACTGAATCGTTGGAATAAGTAACAGTTAACCAACCTAGCAGTATAGTCATTCATGATCTTGACTGTGATATTCTGCCCCAGTATATTGTGGTGTGCCCTCTCTCTGGCAGGTGTCTCTGAGCTGGAGTGAGGACAGGGCCAGGCCTGCTGATGAGGTGTCTCTCAAGGTGTCTGTTGCTGAGCCCGGTTCACTGGTGGGGATTCTGGTGGTGGATCAGGCAACGCGCTGGCCGCACTCACACAATGACATCACCAAGGACATGGTGAGGAAGACCAATGTTGTAAAAGGGAAAAAAACTGCCTAAAAACATGCGTGAACTTGACTGCCACAGAATTTAGTAATATAAGGAAAATGTATGTAAGCAGATACTGTATGTACTTCTTGTTTTGAAAGACATTGTTTGTTTCACAAAAGAGTGCGATCCATTCTGTAACCTTGGGCTAGATAGTACCAGTGATGACACAGGGATGGGCAACTTTGTTGGGGTTGGGGGCCACAAAAAATATGAATTTACCCACATTCATACCCACACATGCAGTCAACTGATTTGTGCAATCAATCCAACTGTGCAGTTAAACTACTTAACTCTCTTAAATAAATGCATTATACCAGTAGCCAAGGCCGGCCCAAGCTTTTTGTGGGGAGGGGGGGTCCCCCATCTCGCAGGCAAAACATTTTACTGGCCCCCGTATTTTTAATTAACTCGGCAAATCAAATTTCCTGCAATTCTACACATTTTGCCACGGGGCAGAGAGAAAATGTTGCAGTTTTAAAGTAAGTGTACTGCAATTCTACACATTTTGCCATGAGGCAGAGAGAACATTTTGCAACTGTATAACACGTCATGCAATTCTACTCATTTTGCCATGGGGTAGAGACATTTTTGCAGTTTTTAAGCTAATGTCTTGCAATTCTACACACTTTGCCATGACTTATGCCATGTTAATATTACATCTGAGTGAGAAGGACTAACAAAATCAATGGGGGCCCTCTGGAGGTCAGGGTCCCTGGGCACACGTACGGTTGGTATTCGGCCAACTTTAATACAAGTTTAGATAGCTGGATAGACTAACACACCAATCAAAAAATGGTTAGCTGACATGGTTAATTGAGTGACTGTCAGTAACTGACATAACACGAGAGAAACTACTGATGCACAACCACATTTCTAAATTGCACCTTGTGTATTCTACTATTCTAACTCAACAGTAAGTTGAGACCCAAATTGTTTACTTTATTGTTGTTTCAACCCTCTTCTATCCTCCTTTCCTTTCCTGTCCTTCCTCATTCCCCTTTCAACAGTTCATGGATCTGGTAACAACAACAAGAATACATATTTGGAAATTGATCCGCGGGCCTACAAAAGGGGGGAGCTTTTTGTTGTTTTGTGATTCCCTACAGCTTTTCAATGTCTGACTTTAATGTGCTCCACACATATTTTTTTATTTGATTTATTTCATCTTTATTTAAACCAGGTGGGCCATTTCACATGATATAATATCCCGTGCAAGTACACCTATGAAACACTTCCTATTGCCCCCACCCAAGTATCGGTCAGGTGTAAACGAAGTCACTATGAACTGTCTGTTTTGAACCTGACCAAACAGGTTTTAACAATGCATTATATTTTTGTCTCTAGCTGTTTTGTTGTGCTGTGAAGGTTGTAACAGTAGGAGGCTTTAGTGAACGATGGTGTTTTTTCTCAGGTGCTGGAGGAGATGGCAGAATACGACAGAAAGACGACAGGCGACATGAGAATGGGAGATCCCTACTCTGTTTTTACGGTGGCTAGCTGTGACCTTGACAGGCGTATCAGATGCCATAACACCATCACACATACTGTATATCACATTCCTAGGAAAATGTGCATGTTTCTTATGTTCTTTGTGATTGTTTGCTACATCCCCAGACATCTGGCATCATGGTTTTGACAGATGCCAAGTTGGAGAAGATGGGGGAGCAATTGAGACCTCAATTTCGTAAGCGCAGATATAACTACCCACAAAGCACATTGTGACTCCAGTACGCCTATGTGCAGTATTTGTCTTGGCTGTATTAACCCCTGTGTACCCTACAGCAGGGGAGGGAATCCAATTGCCTGGAGATGAGGGGGATGATATGGAACAGGAGGAGCAGGAGCCTCGGGAACGCAGGGACTTCCCTGAGACCTGGCTGTGGCTGGACACCAACACAGGGTGATGGACAGTAACCATGGTCCATAATATATATACACACACACACACACACACACACACACACACACACACACACACACACACACACACACACACACTTTAATTAAATGTGCATTAATCCGACTTTTACTGACAACATGCATTTCATTGTCTTGGTCACAGGGATTCTACCACAGCTGAGTTCCCTCTGACTTTACCGGACAGCATTACTACCTGGGTAGCCACTGCCTTTGTCATGTCTGCTGATCTGGGCCTAGGCATCATTGAGACCCCTGCAAAGGTACTGTACTATACCCTTTAGAAGAAAAGGAAAAGCTGCACACTCTAATAGCTCCGATGCAGTATTTTATTTACCAACTTTTCCTGTACTATATCCTCACACACGCCCTGATCTGCATTGTTGGCGCCGTACGAGTCATTGTTCATTCCCAGATAGACTTACTCTACTCTACTTTACTCTACTCTACTTTACTCTATGATACTCTACTTTCATGTACGATACTCTACTCTACTCTACTTTCTTATACGATACTTTACTCTACACTACTCTACTCTACTTTCATCATCGGTACTCTACTCTACACTACTCTACATTACTCTACTTTCATCTACTCTACCCTTTCATCTTCTCTACTCAACTTTCATCTACAATACTCTACTCTACTTTCATCTACGATACTCTACTATACCCTTCTCTACTCTACTTTAATCTGCAATACTCTACTCTACTTTACTCTACTTTCATCTACTCTACTCTACTCTACCCTACTCTATCCTTCTCTACTCTACTTTCATCTATGATACTGTACTGTGCTCTACTCTATCCTTCTCTACTTTCATCTACGATACTCTACTCTACTTTACTCTACCCCTCTCTACTCTACTTTAATCTACAATACTCTACTCTACCTTCATCTACTCTACTCTACTCTACTTCCATCTACTCTACTTTACTCTACCCTACCCCTTTCTACTCTACTTTCATCTACGATACTCTACTGTACTCTGCTCTTCTCTATTCTACTTTCATCTACGATACTCTACTATACCCTTCTCTACTCTACTTAAATCTACAATACTCAACTCTTCTCTACTCTACTTTCATCTGCAATACTCTACTCTACTTTACTTTACTCTACTTTAATCTACTTTAATCTACTCTACCCTACTCTACCCTTCTCTACTCTACTTTCATCTACGATACTGTACTGTGCTCTACTCTATCCTTCTCTACTTTCATCTATGATACTCTACTCTATTTTTCTCTGCTTGACTCTACCATCCTCTCCTCTCCCTCTTGTGTTTTCAGCTCACAGTGTTCCAGGACTTCTTTCTGTCCTTGAATTTACCTGCTTTCATCATCCGAGGAGAGCTGCTGGTCGTGGAGGTCACTCTCTTCAATTACCTCGAACAGGATCTCGAGGTGAGCTGCATTGTCTGGCATCAATGTGCCTCTCAGATGTCTCTGGCATAGCCACTTTGATATTATTTACTGTGTTGAGAATCTCTCACTACAGTCAGTGGTGTAAAGTACTTAAGTACAAATACTTCAAAGTACTACTACTTTTGGTATCTGTGCTTTACTTTACTATTTATATTTTTGACAACTTTTACTTTTACTCCACTACATTCCTAAAGAAAATAATGTACTTTTTACTCCTTACATTTTCCCTGACACCCAAAAGTACTCGTAACGCTTTGAATGCTTAGCAGGACAGGAAATTTGTCTAATTCACCCACGTATCAAGAGAACATCCCTACTGCCTCTGATCTATCAGACTCACTAAACACAAATGCTTCATTTGTAAATTATTATGAGTGTTGAACTGTGCCCCTGGCTATCTGTACATTTTTTTTAAAACAAGAAAATGAAGTCGTCTGGTTTGCTTAATATAAGAAATATTTAATGATTTAGACTTTTACTTTTGATACTTAAGTACATTTCAAAGCAAATACTTTTAGACTTATACTCAAGTAGTATTTTACTGGGTGACTTTTACTTGAGTCATTTTCTTTTAAGGTATCTTACTTTTACTCAAGTATGAAAATTGGTAACTGTATTATTTCCTTATTTGACACATTCACCGTAACATATTTAAGCAGTAAGGCCCAAGGGGGTATGGTTATATGGCCAATATGCCACGGCTAAGGGCTGTTCTTAGGCACGACGCAACACGGAGTGCCTGGATATAGCCCTTAGCCGTGGTTTATTGGTAATATACCACAAACACCCAAGGTGCCATATTGCTGTTAAAACTGATTACCAATGTAATTAGAGCAGTAAAAATAAGAGTTTTATCATAGCTGTTGTATACGGTCTGCTATACCACGGCTTTCAGCCAATCAACATTCAGGGCTCGAACCACCCAGTTTACAATTACAAATAGAATCCTGTAATGGAGTTGCAGCCAGAACAAGAATGAACCAGTTTGAATGTTTACATGCTAGAGGTAACAAAGCATTGTACCTATTAATCCAACAGGGACCTATCCCAGAAATATCACTCCCCTCTAATCCATTTATCATAGTTCTAATCTGTAATATTGTTACGGGACAAACATTTGGGGTTAAAGAACAGTTTGTTTTACCTCGAAATACATTCCATGTCTTTTGAGAAGCGTGTCATGTGATCTGGGCGACTTCCCTTTCTTCCCTTTCTCTCTTTGTTTGCTCTCGTTCTCCACTTCCAGGTGATGGTGATTGTTTCCCAGAGTGACTCGTTTGAGTTTGTCTTCCCGGACAATGAGGAGCTCTCTATGGCCAGTACACGTACTGTGTCTGTGGGGAGTCAGAACGGAACCTCTGTCCTATTTCCCATCAGGCTACTGGTCCTGGGGGAGATCCCAATCTCGGTCGAAGCCAAATCGTCTGTGGCCTCTGACGCCGTCCGCCGGATGGTTCTGGTCAAGGTACAGGTCACAAGTTTCACTTTACTTTGATAAACGTACAAGTTTTTCTCCTTATTGGAGTATCAAATTCATTTGTTAGTTATTTCAGCTCAAACACACAAATCTCGTTCTTGTTAAACTTCTTCAAAGGACTTTTCAGTCTCACCCAGGTTGTATTGCATATTATTGTTTCTTTGTGCGTAATGATTTTTCATCCATGTTGTTTTGGTAGCCTGAAGGACTTGAGCAGTCTTTTTCGAAGACCATGTTTCTGGAGCTGGTGGGGTCAGAGAAAAGCCTTTCCAGGGAAGTGGCGTTCACCTTCCCTGCAGATGTTGTGGAGGGCAGTCAGCGAGCACAAGTGACTGCAGTCGGTATGTAAACACATCCAGCTTGGCCTCATCCACTCCAGTCAGAAGCTAGTGACCCAAAACTCTTTTTCGATGGTCTTATAACGAGCATAGTCACAATATATTAGACCTTTCTATCACCACTTTACCCCTATAAAATGATGAAGTGAGCACTCTTTGAAAACATGGAGAAAGAATGTCAAGCAAAGACAAAGCCTTAAACACGTTGAATCATAAATTTCCGTGGAAAATACTGACATGTTTGGCAACGTTTCGTTCTCTTTTTATGGTCGGCAGCTGTGTGATTGTTTTCTTACCCTTCGGAGGAATGGAATCCTAAAGAGTGCTGCATCTGTCACTCTAGTCAACCTGTCAATCTAGCAGGCTACTTTGGATGCTTGAGTTTGTTGTCCGGTAAACATGCTTGCTGTTTAAGTGGCAGCTCTTGTAAATATGTCAGGGAAGAGCAAGTCTGGTTGTTACTTGTTAGGCTAATTGTCTGTCACCATATTAAAAGAAAGACCTTTTTTTTTTTTTTTACTTGTTAAGCTGTCACCACGTGGGCTCCTTTGGATGTTGACAGGCCGTAGATATCTTAATCAATTATTAATGTTCTCATTCCTAATTCTATGGGATGAGCTGTCTCAGTCTGGGGATGCATTGTGAGAGTTAGACCAAGATGTCATTTCTCATGGTTTCTCTCTGGTTTCTGTCGTCTTTTCTTCATTTTCTTTCTTGGTGGAAAAGGTGACATCCTTGGACCGTCCATCACGGGCCTGGAGTCCCTCATCCAGATGCCTTCTGGTTGCGGGGAGCAGAACATGATCCACTTTGCTCCCAACATATATGTCATCCAGTATCTGACCGCGTCTGGACAAGCTGACCACGATACCTTGATTAAAGCCACGTCTTACATGATGAAAGGTGCTAATAATACCAACTCATGCCACTGAGCTGAAATGTGTACGATGAAGATGAATAGTTAACCTTTTTGTCTCTCATCCATGTAGGATATGAACGTGAACTGTCCTACCAGAGAGATGACGGTTCCTTCAGTGCTTTTGGGGATAGTGACTACTCTGGAAGCACATGGTGAGAACTTGGCTTGTGGTTCTGTCTGTCTGTCTGTCTGTCTGTCTGTCTGTCTGTCTGTCTGTCTGTCTGTCTGTCTGTCTGTCTGTCTGTCTGTCTGTCTGTCTGTCTGTCTGTCTGTCTGTCTGTCTGTCTGTCTGTCTGTCTGTCTGTCTGTCTGTCTGTCTGTCTGTCTGTCTGTCTGTCTGTCTGTCTGTCTGTCTGTAACCCTGTAACCCTGTTTTCTCTCCGAAGGCTCTCTGCGTTCGTACTGAAGTGCTTCCTGCAGGCGAGGCCCTTCATCTCCATTGATGGCAGAGTGCTGGTCAGTACCGCCGCCTGGTTGGGGGCCCAGCAGGGGAAGGATGGGGCCTTCTTGGAGCCCGGCCGGGTCATTCACACTGAGCTCCAGGGAGGCCTGGATGGCCCTGTATCTCTCACAGCCTACGTTCTCATGGCTCTACTGGTGGATGACATCTACAAGGTGGGAGTCATGCTACCATTAGATTCTGTGCTACAGTATTTGGTTTGTTAAATCTGAGCCTGTTGAATCTCTGTGGTTGACGTTTTCTCTGTTTCTATTATTCAGAACATGTATGCGAGCCAGGTTTCCGGGGCCCTGGTGTTTTTGGAGACCAGGCTTGCTCTAGGCATCTCCAGTAACTACAGCCTGTGTCTGGCCACCTATGCTCTGTCCCTGGCCAACAGAGAGAGTGCAGAACGAGCGCTGGCACAGCTGATGGGACGAGCAGAGATGAAGGGTAAACACTTAGGGAGTTGGATGAGACACCTCTTTACTAAGGTGCTGGTTATATCTAAAAACATTTCAAGAGGAATTTAGAAAACACACAAGTGTTATTTCTTGATTAAACTTTCTTGATTTCTGCATGTTTAATAGTATGTTATTCTATATACAGTTGAAGTGGGAAGTTTACATACACCTTAGTCAAATACGTTTAAACTCAGTTTTTGACAATTCCTGACATTTAATCAGAGTAAAAATTCCCTGTCTTAGGTCAGTTAGGATCACCACTTTATTTAAGAATGTGAAATGTCAGAAAAATAGTAGAGAGAATGATTTACTTCAGCTTTTATTTCCATTCCCAGTGGGTCAGAAGTTTACATACACTCAATTAGTATTTGGTAGCATTGCCTTTAAATTGTTTAACTTGGGTCAAACATTTTGGATAGCCTCCCACAAGCTTCCAACAATAAGTTAGGTGAACTTTGGCCCATTCCTCCTGACAGAGCTGGTGTAACTGAGTCAGGTTTGTAGGCCTTCTTGCTCGCACACGCTTTTTCAGTTCTGCCCACAAATTTTGTACAGAATTGATGTCAGGGCTTTGTGATGGCCACTCCAATAGCTTGACTTTGTTGTCCTTAAGCCATTTTGCCACAACTTTAGAAGTATGCTTGGGGTCATTGTCCATTTGGAAGATCCATATACGACCAAGCTTTAACTTCCTGACTGATGTCTTGAGATGTTGCATCAATATATCCACATCATTTTCCTCCCTCATGATGCCATCTATTTTGTGAAGTGCACCAGTCACTCCTGCAGCAAAGCACCCCCACAACATGATGCTGCCACCCCGTGCTTCAGGGTTGTGATGGTATTCTTCAGCTTGCAAGCCTCCCCCTTTTCCTCCAAACATAACGATGGTCATTATGGCCAAACAGTTCTATTTCTATCAGACCAGAGGACATTTCACCAAAAAGTACGATCTTTGTCCCCATGTGCAGTTGCAAACCGTAGTCTGGCTTTTTTTATGGCGGTTTTGGAGCAGTAGCTTCTTCCTTGCTGAGTGGCCTTTCAGGTTATGCCGCTATAGGACTTGTTTTTACTGTGGATATAGATACTTTTGTACCTGTTTCCTCCAGCATCTTCACAAGGTCCTTTGCTGTTGTTCTGGGATTGATTTGCACTTTTCGCACCAAAGTACGTTCATCTCTAGGAGACAGAACACGTCTCCTTCCTGAGCGGTATGACGGTTGCGTGGTCCCATGGTGTTTATACTTGCGTACTATTGTTTGTACAGATGAACATGGTACCTTCAGGCGTTTGGAAATTGCTCCCAAGGATGAACCAGACTTGTGGAGGTCTACAATTTTTTTTCTGAGGTCTTGGCTGATTTCTTTAGATTTTCCCATGATGTCAAGCAAAGAGGCACTTAGTTTGAAGGTAGGCCTTGAAATACATCCACAAGTACACCTCCAATTGACTCGAATTATGTCAATTATCCTATCAGAAGCTTCTAAAGCCATGACATAATTTTCTGGAATCTTCCAAGCTGTTTAAAGGCACAGTCAACTTTATGTATGTAATCTTCTGACCCACTAGAATTGTGATACAGTGAATTATAAGTGAAATAATCTGTCTCTAAACAATTGTTGGAAAAATTACTTGTGTCATGCACAAAGTAGATGTCCTAACCGACTTGCCAAAACTATAGTTTGTTAACAAGAAATTTGTGGAGTGGTTGAAAAACAAGTTTTAATGACTCCAACCTAAGTGTATGTAAACTTCCGACTTCAAATGTACAGCGCAAGCCTTGTCCTCTAGATGTTGTCGTTGTTGATGTAGTTAATTTGTGTTTCCCACCATTACTTCCTCTGTTTGCAGACGGTGTTCCATCCTGGAGTTCATCAGGCATAGGGCTTTCTGAGTCGTGGCAGCCACGCTCCGCAGACATCGAAATGGCTGCCTACCTGCTGCTCTCCCTCCACAAGCTATCAAGGCTGGAGGAGGGCTTCAGCCTCATGAAGTGGCTCAGCCAGCAGAGGAACTACTTGGGAGGATACAGCTCCACACAGGTAAGGAAGGAAGGGTCAGTCTCTGATCCCATATCAGCAAGGCTGGTTCAGAACATATGCATTTCAAGGGTCACTGTGGGTCAGTGACGAAACCCAGATCAGTTAGACTGGGTCAGAATAGAAGCATTTAAAGGGTCAATCTCTGAGTCCAGATCAGTTAGGTTGGCTCAGAACATACTGCATTCCAGTTTCACTGAATATAACCAAAAGGAACATTCACAAAACCAAAGAGAACAATCCTCTAGTTTAGTGTCTATGGAGCCTGTTCTGTGTCAGTCACAGGGATTGAAATGAAGTCTCTCAAGTACTGTGAGGCACGTTGTGATAAAATGTACCACTTTACCCAAAATCCCACCACGGACAGAGTTAGGGTATAACAAGATATTAGGGGCCCAAGGGCTTACAAGTGATACACAGTGAAGATAGGAGTAAGGATCAACAGGCTGTATTGAGCTGGCATGCAGCTACCCGTAGAGCTGGAGAGAGGATAATAACAACCAACGGGGGAGAGGGAACAGCTGCTCTGTCTGTGTCAAATTGTTAGGGAGACTGTTTTTGGCTGGCTGGGCTAAAAGAAAAGTTATTGTAAGCAGCCCAGTCCGTGCTCAGACACTCAAACAACATCCAAAGCAAAACCAGATATTGGTTTCATTCTGTGGGAATTGGCATTCATTTATTGAAAGGGTTTTTCGAAAATGGCCTCTTCTTGCCTCCACATTTGGAAATTAAGTCTATGGCTGTCCCAAATGGTACCCTATTCCCCTTCATAATGCACTACTTTTGACCAGAGCCCTAGGGCCCTGGTCAAAAGTAGTGCACTATATAGGGAATAGTGTACCATTTGGGACTCAACCCGGAGTCGAGCTGCTTTATTGTCCCTTTCTCTCCTCAGGATACAGTGATAGCCCTGCAGGCCTTGTCTGAGTACGCAGTCTACAGTGGGTCTCAACTCATCAATCTCCACATTACAGTCAACACAGCACCCTCAACCACAGTGGCCAGCTTCCACATCAACTACACCAACTATTTGCTATACCAAAGCCGAGAGGTGAAATAAAAATATCCCCATTCAAATAAATCTAAAAACTATCTACCGATAAAGAACAAAGCAGCACATGATTCTCCAGGTTGGTGCCACCTTAGTGATGATGTTGCAACTGATTGCAGTGATTTACGTTTCAGATCGAGACAGGCAGAGAGGTACGCTTAAAGGTTTCTGCCAAGGGCCAAGGATTCGCTCTGTTTCAGGTACCGATAATCTTAAATGTACTTGATGTCATGTCTGCCGGCAATGTCCATCAATCTCAATAATGAAAACCTGTCACCCTGGATTTACGGTCATAATAGTAACCCCACCATGCCGAACAATGTTGTGTCAGTAAGAGAGTACATGACATTACAGACAAAAGCTGAGCCACCCCAGTTGCTGGGCTATTGTAGTATTCACACGAACCCCATGACATAGAGGTTGCCAGTGCCTAGAACATTGTAATTATCAAGGTACAACACATGAAAACAAAACGTTCAACTGCTGTGAATGATTACCCAGCCTCCTGCATCATACCAATGACTAAACTCATATCAAAAGGATAAGAAATAACCAAAATATATCGTAAAAATGTCCACTTTGCAGTGTTATTGAGTGCAACTATCTCATGCCGACACTGTCTGATTGTGTCCCAGGGAGTTTGTGGTGGAGCCTCCTGCTGGAAAGTGGCCTGTAGTCTCAGTCTTCTTGTCCTGTTTTCATCCCTGTGAATGGGCTGCAACAAATCAGCCCGCAGTCAGTTTGAAGAAAACATTCTGTCTGTCAGTTAAACAATGGAAATTAAACTTGCCTGTAAATTGTTTAGATTTTCCTGTCCTTTATTTATATCTCTCAAATGATTTGTTTCTCTCTTTCTCTCTCTCTCGCTCTAGTTTAATGTGTTTTACAATTTAGAGAGCAGAGGGTTGTCACGGAAATGGAGAGACACTGCACAGGAGGCTTTTGATTTGCACATAGAGTTGTTTGACACGAACATGTACTACATCCATCTTTACATTTGCACAAGGTAAGGGTTAGGGTATGGCTTGGTAACACACATTTGCAACTTAAAAAGGAAAAACAAGAAAGAAAACTCTGTTTTTCGATCGCCTGCTGTTAAATAAGACAGATATTGGAAAGGACCACATGGTCTGGCGTGCCAGTATGCTACTAAAAGTTTAATACCTACCACGTTTGAGACAGCTATTTATGTATTTTTCTCTTCCAGTCTGTTGGAGGGCCAAGGCATTAATCAGACTGGCATGGCCATTCTAGACGTGGGCCTTCTCAGTGGCTTCATCTTGGCTCAGGATGGCATCGAGACCAACGATGTGGTTCGGAGAGTGGAAACGCCTCCGGGAAAAGTCATTCTCTACCTGGACTCTGTAAGTGTTACTATTATTTATACAGTATATATATACCAAAGAATGTTGAAGACATTCTTTGGTACCCTTCCCAAGATCTGTGCCTCGACACAATCCTGTCTCGGAGCTCTACAATCCTGTCTCGGATCTCTACAGTTTCTGTCTCGGAGCTCTTCGACCTCTTGGCTTGGTTTTTGCTCTGACATGCATTGTCAACTGTGGGACGTTATATAGACAGGTGTGTACCTTTCCAAATCATGTCCAATCAATTGAATTTACCACAGGTGGACTCCAATCAATACAGTTCATTCGGAAAGTATTCAGACCCCTTTACATTTTGTTACGTTACCTACCTCCTTATTCTAAAATGTATTAAGTTGTTTTTCCCCCCTCATCAACCTACACCCAATCACCCATAATGACAAAGTAAAAGTAGTTATTTTTTAAATTTTTGAAAAAAATAAATAAACTGAAATATCACGTTTACATAAGTATTCTGACCCTTACTCAGTACTTTGTTCAAGCACTTTGGCAGCGATTATAGCCTTGAGTCTTCTTTGGTATGATGCTACAAGCTTGGCACACCTGTATTTGGGGAGTTTCTCCCATTCTTCTCTGCAGATCCTCTCAAGCTCTGTCAGGTTGGATGGGGAGAGTCGCTGCACAGCTATTTTCAGGTCTCTCCAGAGATGTTCGATCGTGTTCAAGTCCGGGCTCTGGCTGGGCTACTCAAGGACATTCAGAGACTTTTCCCAAAGCCCCTCTTGCGTTGCCTTGGCTGTGGCTTAAGGTCGTTGTCCTGTTGGAAGGTGAACCTTCGCCCCAGTCTGAGGTCCTGAGTGCTCTGGAGCAGGTTTTCATCAAGAATCTCTCTGTACATTGCTCCGTTCATCTTTCCCTCGATCCTGACTAGTCTCCCAGCCCCTGCCACTGAAAAACATCCCCACATCATGATGCTGCCACCAACATTCTTCATTGTAGGGATGGTGCCAGGTTTCCTCCAGATGTGATGCTTGGCATTCAGGCTAAAGAGTTCAATCTTGGTTTCATCAGACCAGAGAATCTTGTTTCTCATGGTCTGAGAGTCCTTTAGGTGCCTTTTGGCAAACTCCAATCGGGCTGTCATGTGCCTTTTACTGAGGAGTGGCTTCCGTCTGTGCACATAAAGGCCTGATTGGTGGAGTGCTGCAGAGATGGTTGTCCTTCTGGAAGGTTCTCCCATCTCCACAGAGAAACTCTGAAGCTCTGTCAGAGTGACCATTGGGTTCTTGGTCACTTCCCTGACCAAGGCCCTTCTCCCCCAATTGCTCAGTTTGGCCGAGCCGCCAGCTCTAGGAAGAATCTTGGTGGTTCCAAACTTCTTCCATTTAATAATGATGGAGGCCACTGTGTTCTTGGGGACCTTCAATGTTGAAGACATTCTTTGGTACCCTTCCCAAGATCTGTGCCTCGACACAATCCTGTCTCGGAGCTCTACAATCCTTTCTCGGATCTCTACAGTTTCTGTCTCGGAGCTCTTCGACCTCTTGGCTTGGTTTTTGCTCTGACATGCATTGTCAACTGTGGGACGTTATATAGACAGGTGTGTGCCTTTCCAAATCATGTCCAATCAATTGAATTTACCACAGGTGGACTCCAATCAAGTTGTAGAAACATCTCAAGGATGATCAATGGAAACAGGATGCACCTGAGCTCAATTTCGAGTCTCATAGCAAAGGGTCTGAATACTTAAATACATACGTAAATAAGGCATTCCTGTTTTTTATTTTTAATACATTTGGAAGAATTTCTAAAAACCTGTTTTTGCTTTGTCATTATGAGGTACTGTGTGTAGATTGATGAGGGGAATACAAAACAATCTATTTTAGAATAAAGCTGTGACGTAACAAAATGTGGAAAAAGGGAAGTGGTACTTTCCAAATGCCCTGTATATATCCTCACCTCTTCCCCTACGTGTGGTACTGTTTGTCTCTGTGTGGTGTGAGGTGTATCTTCTACTACAGTACTGTGTGGTGTGAGGTGTATCTTCTACTACTGTACTGTGTGGTGTGAGGTGTATCTTCTACTACTGTACTGTGTGGTGTGAGGTGTATCTTCTACTACAGTACTGTGAGGTGTATCTTCTACTACAGTACTGTGTGGTGTGAGGTGTATCTTCTACTACTGTACTGTGTGGTGTGAGGTGTATCTTCTACTACTGTACTGTGTGGTGTGAGGTGTATCTTCTACTACAGTACTGTGAGGTGTATCTTCTACTACAGTACTGTGTGGTGTGAGGTGTATCTTCTACTACTGTACTGTGTGGTGTGAGGTGTATCTTCTACTACTGTACTGTGTGAGGTGTATCTTCTACTACAGTACTGTGTGGTGTATCTTCTACTACAGTACTGTGTGGTGTGAGGTGTATCTTCTACTACAGTACTGTGAGGTGTATCTTCTACTACAGTACTGTGTGGTGTGAGGTGTATCTTCTACTACAGTACTGTGAGGTGTATCTTCTACTACAGTACTGTGAGGTGTATCTTCTACTACAGTACTGTGAGGTGTATCTTCTACTACAGTACTGTGAGGTGTATCTTCTACTACAGTACTGTGTGGTGTGAGGTGTATCTTCTACTACAGTACTGTGTGGTGTGAGGTGCATCTTCTACACAGTACTGTGTGGTGTGAGGTGTATCTTCTACTACAGTACTGTGAGGTGTATCTTCTACTACAGTACTGTGTGGTGTGAGGTGTATCTTCTACTACAGTACTGTGAGGTGTATCTTCTACTACAGTACTGTGTGGTGTGAGGTGTATCTTCTACTACAGTACTGTGTGGTGTATCTTCTACTACAGTACTGTGAGGTGTATCTTCTACTACAGTACTGTGTGGTGTGAGGTGTATCTTCTACTACAGTACTGTGTGGTGTGAGGTGTATCTTCTACTACAGTACTGTGTGGTGTGAGGTGTATCTTCTACTACAGTACTGTGTGGTGTGAGGTGTATCTTCTACTACAGTACTGTGAGGTGTATCTTCTACTACTGTACTGTGTGGTGTGAGGTGTATCTTCTACTACTGTACTGTGAGGTGTATCTTCTACTACAGTACTGTGTGGTGTGAGGTGTATCTTCTACTACAGTACTGTGAGGTGTATCTTCTACTACAGTACTGTGTGGTGTGAGGTGTATCTTCTACTACTGTACTGTGTGGTGTGAGGTGTATCTTCTACTACTGTACTGTGAGGTGTATCTTCTACTACAGTACTGTGTGGTGTGAGGTGTATCTTCTACTACAGTACTGTGTGGTGTGAGGTGTATCTTCTACTACAGTACTGTGAGGTGTATCTTCTACTACAGTACTGTGTGGTGTATCTTCTACTACAGTACTGTGAGGTGTATCTTCTACTACAGTACTGTGAGGTGTATCTTCTACTACAGTACTGTGAGGTGTATCTTCTACTACAGTACTGTGAGGTGTATCTTCTACTACAGTACTGTGTGGTGTGAGGTGTATCTTCTACTACTGTACTGTGTGGTGTGAGGTGCATCTTCTACACAGTACTGTGTGGTGTGAGGTGTATCTTCTACTACAGTACTGTGAGGTGTATCTTCTACTACAGTACTGTGTGGTGTGAGGTGTATCTTCTACTACAGTACTGTGTGGTGTGAGGTGTATCTTCTACTACAGTACTGTGTGGTGTATCTTCTACTACAGTACTGTGTGGTGTGAGGTGTATCTTCTACTACTGTACTGCGTGGTGTGTCTGCTGGTTCATGTAACAAGACCGTCAATAGGTTATACCCTGTGGCATCTCTCGTTCAGACAATGGTGAGGAGGAAACATATCCCGTATTGAGATAGATCTTGAAACTCTTGAGTACACAATTGCTGTCATAGGTACTCATTATAGATAGGGAGGCCTTGGAAACATTAGTGAGAAGTCAAACTTGTGTTACTCGACCTCAAGTTCACTGTTCAGCAGGGAAACCACCTCTCGTTTTATTTCTCATGTTGACTCCCTCCTCAGGTGACAACAGAGGAGATGTGTGTGAAAGTCCCTCTAGTCATGGACTTCAAGGTTGCCAACGTCCAGGATGCAACGGTTCTCATCTATGATTACTACGAGCCCCGTAAACAATACTTAAGTTTCAACACACATTCGAAAATGAGGCATGAGATTACTTGGTGGACTTGTGCCTGTAAACTCATTGTTTCCTTTCTTGTCTCATACCAAGGGAGGAAGACGGTGAGGACATACCAGTCCTATTGGAGGTATGACATGGGCGCCTGCTCATTCTGTGGGGAAGACTGCAGCCAGTGTAAAGGACAGATGGCCTATGTGTCTAACAGTGTATCTGTCTCCCACCATTGCCACCATGTGGCCACTCTCGCCTGTTCTCTCCTTGTCCTCCTGGCCTGCAGCTTGTAAAAGAGATCTGTATAGACTTGTTATACCATTTGGTTGTTTAATAATAAGTGGAAACTGATTTTACTGAATAGGTTGGGGAAGTGTGAGGTATTTTTTTTTCTCAATCAAGGTTTTATTAAATCTTGCTCTGCAGTATATTTTGTCTTAGGCATCTCAAAGTCATGCAGTGGAATGTTTGTAAAATACTGTTTAGAACTTTTTATTGGACTTTTAAGTGAAATATAAATAGAGGTACCAGAGCGCAGTACATTACAGGCATATTATGCATTTATTTGAATTCTTCTTGTCATCACTTTTAAGGCATTAATGAAAAGTACAATATAGTATTTCACAATTAATGTAATGATTGACTGTCACAATCTGATATGTCTTCATATGTTGGGTATGATCGTGTACAATGTAATATAAAGTCTGTTAAATAAAGAGAAAGACACCCTTCTCTGAGAGCCGACTGACTGACCTGAGAGGAGTTGAGAGCACTATGGTAATACAGGTGTAGGATCTTAATTTGATCACCCTGTTGTCGCAGGAAATGTCCTGCACAGTAGGAAAATGAAAACGTGTCGTATGTTCAAGGTTTAAAAAGGCTTCTAAAGTTTGTAATTTCCACTTAAACATGTCAGACTTGATTTGCCCTAACGAAAAATGTATCAACCCCTACAAAAATATCCATTCATTATAATTCACACAATAACTCACATTTCCTGTCGCTGCAGGATTATTTTCCTGCTGTGACAAACTGGTCAATTTAAGATCCTACACCTGTATATACTCAAGTGGCTGGCAACTGGAAACGGCAGAACAGATCAGACAACAAATAGTCCACAACACCTCCAGCCCCTCATGCAGACCTTTTTGAAGTAAATGACAGACAGTATGCATTGGCGCATACTCTCTGGGGAATACTCTCCGGGGAATACTCTCCGGGAATTACCCATTACAGAAAGAGTGGGGTTTTAAAGATCCAATGCAGCTGTTTTGATCTCAATATTAAATATTTTCTGGGTAACACTTAAGTATCTTACTGTGATTGTTTTCAATTAAAATGGTAAAAAAAATGTTTTTAAAAATGCTTCTTAGCAAAAAGCTATTTATCAAGCAAGAATTTTGCTAGGACTGTCTGGGAGTGGTCTGAGTGACCTAGGGGCCTAATTTGAGGAGCCTAATTGGAGGGATATGTAACCTGAAAACTAGCTGTTATTGGCAGAGAGGAGGGTATAGTCTCTTTGTTATTGGCCTATTAACTTGTACCACCTGTTGATGTCGCCAGGCGGTCCAAAAAACAGACCCATGCGAAACAAGCTGAAATTTCAGGCAGTCTTTTCGAACAGCTCTTACAATAAAAAGGGCATTATCATCATTATCGTAATTTCACAGTATTATTCCAATCTCATAGCATGGAAATATACATAAAACACAGGAAATCATGTTTTTGGCCCCTTTAAAGAAAAGATTGACCCCATTCTATATTGTTTTGTGCATCTCTGAGCGATGCTCTATCGATTCCTGGCGTCATTTAATGTTTTCATGTGTATCTGAGCCAGCCGTTTAAGCAGGCAGAAATACAGCTGGTATGACAAGTTTTGCTCACTCTATTTCTGCCTGCTTGAATAGCTCAGATACACATGAAAACATGACATGACAATGGAAATCGATAGAACATCCGCTCACAGATGCACGAAAACAATATAACATTCAAAACGGGTAAATCTTTTCTTGAATACAACCAAGCTGTCTCCATGACGATGAATTACAACAATCACACTGCCCTTACTGGACGCAGAATGAGGAGAAGAGAGAGTTACGTGAGTAAGGTGATAACAGATTTTGTTTCTCCATCGGCACAAAACATATGGGTGGGGTTGGAGATCTGGCCCTGACCTAACAAAGTCAAAGAACCAACCCACTGGGCACACACTGGTTGAATCAACGTTTCCACTTCATTTTTAGGAAATGACGCTGAATTAACGTGGAATAGATGTTGAATTCACGTCTGTGCCCAGTTGGAATCATGCCCTCACAGACAGACTGTGTAGTGTATGACGTTAGTCTGTTAGGTCATTTTGACCTCATGTTCTGGATCCTTTGTAATATTCGTAGTTCCTTTGAGGTTTTTCTGGGTCGATGGATGCCCTCTGGTCCTTGGCATGCTGTTTCACACTGCTGTTTGTATTTATTGGCATTCCTTCTGACAGCAGGGGAGGGGAAACACTTATATCACTACATACTACTCCTTTGCTGTTAGTGTACTTACATGGCAGATATTGGTAGAATCATTTTGTTACGATTCTTCAACATTGTACTCACTACAAGCATTGTAACGCTGATTACTCACAAAGTGTGATGGATGTTGTTAATTCCTATAGTTCTGCAGAGTTGACATACTTCTACCCTGTTGATCATGTAGGATTATTTTATGTCACTGTTTTGTAGTTCTCAAATATGGTGAATCAGTTGTTTGGAATAGTAATGGTAATTGAATATCTGTCTAGCTACTTTTTAGCTCTGTGGATTATCTACCTAGTTACTACTCAGCTCTACCTTGCTCTATTCTGATTGGTCAGATGTTGGTTAATCGTTGGGACAGAACAAGAAGTAGTTGAGTTGATGCATGGGTGTGAACATGGTCAGCTCAAAAGAGTAATCGATGTCCATCCAGTGTTTGTCTATAGAGAGTAATCCATCCAGCATCTAAAGAACCTTCAAACTACTACACAATCAAATCACTCAGCCACAAGGTTCGGTGTATGTGTAAATGTCAATGAGCCAAAGTGTTGCTTCTTCCAGAGGAGGGGAACCCTGTCTTTGCTTACCGGTACCTGACACCTTGCAGGCCTGGGTCTGAACTGGACATATCCTGGGCCCTGATCAGCACCAAATGGCACAGACAGGGCTTTACTTTGGGTGTGTCTCTCAACTAGGTCTGTCCAAAAAGCACTTCCTGCCCCTCAGCCTGCCTCTGATCTCAGTTAGGTGTGCGTCCCAAATAGCACCCTATTTCCTATATACCGTGCCTTCGGAAATTATTCCGACCCCTTAATTTTTTTATTAATTAATTCAGGGGTCTGAATACTTTCAGAATGCACTGTAGTTGGGAGGTGCTTCAGGGTATATCAGCAGTAGAAATGGGTCTGAATGTCATCTCCCACTGGTAACAGAACAACATTGGACTCAGTCGGAGATACCGGAGATGGATGTCATGCTCAGGAGATATGGCTTCAGAAATGACCAAGGCAACCAGGGAGTCCTGAGCAGCCAAACCAGGAAGCAGGGCAGTTAGAGGGATATTCAACACAGCTGTGAATTACAGAGGTGTGTTGTGGACTTTGGGCCATATGTTACTGACTGGAGCATGCAGCACTTTATTTCATAGGATCTGTTCCAAATAGCACCCTATTACCTATTTAGTGCATTACTTTTGACCAGGGCAAAGTAGTGCACCATATGGTGAATAGGGTATCATTTGGGACGTAACCATAGTAATTACATTGGCTTTGATAGCAACTTGCCTGTTTTTTCCAGTTTTATCATGCACACATTGCAGTACTGTTCAGTATGGAATAACACAGTGAGGTTCATGTCTGCAATAAGGACACAAGAGGAAGGGTTGTTTACTTGTTAGTGTATCTGGTCATGAGAGACTGACGTCTTGTTCCAACGAGGTCCAAAAAAAGGGAAGATACGTCCCTGTAAATAAACACATTTGCTCGCCGCACGCCCAGCCAGAAAATCGTGTGTCTAGACCTTGTGGGAATATAAACACAATAAAGGCTGAATATTTCCTCAGCGGAGAATCTTACTCTACACAAACACAAAGTTCTGGTTCATCGTTAGTCATTCTAAATAGGCCAGACCCTCTTGTATAGCCTACATCTATCCCCCCCACCCGACACATGTAGCACAGACCACATTGGTCATTCCCTTGGTCATCAAACAACACACACAGGCAGGAATGTCAAAATGACTCTGTGCTTCAGTGTCATTTCAGAGAAGAAAATAATATCATACTGTCAACAACCACCTGGCTCCAATTTTCCAACAAGATCCAGTTACGCTAATTTGTGGGTAAAGGACAAGGTTGGATCAACAAGACATCCAACATTTTCGCTCAAGCCACA
Organism: Salvelinus namaycush; assembly: GCF_016432855.1. Classification (NCBI taxonomy): domain Eukaryota; kingdom Metazoa; phylum Chordata; class Actinopteri; order Salmoniformes; family Salmonidae; genus Salvelinus; species Salvelinus namaycush. The sequence goes on from NC_052330.1 coordinate 6,438,022, forward strand.
CTAATGCATTTTTCCAAGGACACCCATCCCATTTGAGTTCATCTCGTAGGCAATCAGACATAACTGATCGTTAGAGCAGTTGTTGGAATCAAAACCAGTGTCAATTGGGCTACTCTGGGACTAAAGATTGGGAAAGACTGGTCTTACTAGTGATGGATGAGGGAGACAAGATTCACAACACCTCTTCTTCTGGGGCAACGAGAAAATGAGTTCTTAATAATAACCCTCCCTCGGGTTTCATTCATACGTCGTGGATCCTGGACGTTCTTTACTCTGTGCTGTGCTTTACTCACAGTCATCCATTTCACCACTAGATGGCAAACTTGCTCAAGGCAAAAGTTTTGAGAGAAAAAAATAGGTAAATTACTTTCCATGACAAGAAAGGTAACAACAGGAACCTTTTTATGGATGCTTTTGCATCGCCTGTGTAAGTCAAACTGTGCGAGAAGAGAGCCTTTTTGAGTGTCACTGTTAATCGAAGGCAGATGGGCCGAGATCACTGCCAGAGACTCATAGACCACATGCAACAAAATAATTAAGAAAATATGGAATCAGTGGACGTGTAGCACATAACACAGAAACACCTATGATGTCGAGCATCAACTCTACAGTGTGCTAAGGTTCTCTTAGGGTGGATATCCTCACACCGTTTTACATTACAAGTGTATTCATATAATGTCTATCTACAGTGAAAAGTGACACGACTGACCTTGGGGTGAGCGTCACTTAGCCTGGGTATCAGTCTGTTTGTGCCATCATGCTACCTTGCCACTCCTTGGCATGCCATGACGAGACGACGTTGACATGGATGCATTTACACAACATCTTTTTTCAGTAATTGGTCATTTGACCAATCAGATCAGCTCTGGAAAAAGATCTGCTGTGAAAAGATCTGATGTGATTGGTCAAAAGACCAATGAATGGAAAAAAAATCAGAATTGGGCTGCCTTTGTAAAAGCAGCCATAGCAGCACAAACAGATCTGGGACCAGGCTAAGGGTAACCATGACAATTAAACATTGCTCTTGCTCTGTTTGAAAGCATTCTCACAACTAAAACATACTAGTAATTAGATTCACTAAAGGTCAGGGAGAGCCAATAAAAAACAAAATGTGGTAGGCTCGTTAATGGAAGTTATTTTCTCATTCTACTTAACGACTGCCTAGCAACAGCAAGTGTTATCGTTCAATTCGTTCCGTTCTTTTATTCATACTAAACTGTCATGTGAATCTTGGTCTGCTAGGCGCTCCTCAGAACAAGGGATGCTTCTTCTTCATGCCCCAGTTTACAGGAATCTGGAGTGAACTGAGGCAGGCAGATATGCAGCGCAGCTTTCCATAAACCCCAGAGCATAGCAGATCAGATCCAGGCATGGACGTATACGTACATGACTCACGACTCAAGTCTGAATGTATGAATGTAGCATTCATTTCGCTGACTAGGATAATGGAAGTCATAAAAGAAAAAGGTATCATTAAGGTTTCCCCGGGGATGGGAGTGAGGCAGTTTGGTAACGTAACACACAGGATGCGTCCCAAATGGCAACCTATACCTAATATAGGGCACTGCTTTTAACCAGGGCTCTGGTCAAACGTAGTGCCCTATATAAGGGATAGGGTACCATTTGGGATGCGGAGTGAACGCATCGTTACAACACAAGTCCATCCCACCATTGGAGAGAGCAGAGTAGTCCTGGCTGGAGGTGATGTATAACATTCATTTGCATTGAGCTCAGCTCTACTCAGGGGCCCAGGTCATAGAAGTCAATCCATAACCCCATGGGCTTCCAAGGACTATTGACTCTCAGGATCCTGTTACAGCACTAAGCCACTGTGGCCCCTCGGCACACCCCAAGCTGCCTCTTTGAGGTCATCCGCAGAGGCAGGTCAGGGAAAGTAAAATCCAAAGTGATCCTTAGAGGATCATTATTAAACTGTCCGGTATGTCCAGGGGGGTTTGGTTGTCCAGAGGTTTGAGCTACTGTTGTTGTGATGAAATGTTCCAACACTGGGGCCCCTGATTATCCCACACACAACTTACAGTCACTATGGGAGACCCCAGCCTCCAATTATTGGTTTCCATGGCCGTGCTCTTCGTAATTTGTGTTGCGTCTCCCAATAATACATTACCATTACCCTAGTGACACTTACTGCATCAAGCTGAGGTTGCCGTTTATGGAAACAAGCATGCCTGGTCGTGGATGCAGCTATTTACTCAATCACATGTCGACATGTGTTTGCGCTGTTTACATTGATGAAATCAGGGAAGGGAAACCCTTCTAAACATTGCTTATGGGATGTAGTTCCAAGAACATTTTCAAAAATGAAGAGAACACTAAACTTTGAATATGCTATTAGCTAACAGATTTTGTGGGGTATGTAAAACAGCTCACTTCCCAAGGTATTTGGATTCAGTTTGTAATTGGCTAGTTGTACTTGGCTCGATATTGGCTCGATGTGTAACAGAACACAATAGGAGGTCTAGGTAAGGGCATGTGTCACAATCAAATAACTTCACTCGAGGCTCAACCATTTAATGATATCCAGGAACGAAGAAAGACCTCAAAGAACACCTATAAAAGGGTTACCATGAGGATGCAGATGGCATAAACAAATAAAAATTCAACACCTACCAAGAATCACTTAATACAGAAATGCTCGGACAGATTTGGATTGGAGGGAGCTTCGATGCATGATCAATTGTGGGTAGGCTACTTAAAACTGTGAATGTATTGCAACTAAGTCAACCTTAGAGTCACAAATATTTCCAGTTATTATGCCTGCCCTTAATCATAAAAGGCAACACCACAACATAACCGTTGCCATGGAAATAAATGCAAAGGTTGAGCGCTAGCTTTCATAGATATTCATAAAAGGTATCACTAAATCGTTTTCGGCACACTGTAACCCTTACAGTATCAATGCCATACATGTTTTACTGTAATAACCCTAGTCTCATTATCTTAATATTCCAAAATTGCTTCGCAGGACAAGTGATGGAACTTTGATTACATTTCTCTAAAACTCCCTTAAACTTTAAACGCCTACTCATCCCCTTCAAATACCTCCTTTCATCTTGTGAGCCCAAAATTGCAGCTGTGTAATGATCATCTTTAGATTACGCTGATAGCCCCCAAACACAAAGTCCCACTGCTGTCTACATAAGAATCAAAAGCAAACATGCCCTACCGGCATAACCCTGATTTGGCCCAGAGCCAAGTCATGATGTCATCCCATCCCTTGGAATAGCCCATGGGGGAGCTCTCATTTGTTTCTGACAAAGAACCAAACATGACCTTAGTGTGGCTCGCCAGCCGTGGCGATGATGATGCATGCATCTGGCAGGACTCGCTCATCTCATCCCGGGGAGTCATGGAAAGACCTCTGGTCCTCTTCCCACCAGCTAACTCATAATTCAGTCTAGGCTTTCGCAGGCCAAGCACACCAAGTCAACTAGGCTAGCCACACTACTGGGAGCACCACTGGGAGATCAAAGAGAACGTTGTGATGTGAGACAACGTTGTGGGAGTTATACAACAGGTCTTACTTAAAGCGTTGATGGAACTAATGTCTATTTTTTTTCTGCCGCTAGGCTTGAAACAGCTATGATTACAACGGGGATTACAGTACCTGTCAAGACAGCGATCCACTTGGGAATCCCAGACCAGATCTGATGGGTTTCTTTATCTCATCAATCTAATCCGCAGTTTAGTCAATTTAAGTAAATTGGGTTAATTTAGTATCATTAGTAGGCAGCCACCCTTATTCACTGTGATTACCATGGAACCTTTGCTCTTTGAAAATATGGGATAATGGTCATTCTGAAGATAATGAGCACTGTTGGTAAACGCGGCACGACACAATCACTTTTTACCGCCACAAGTTACTGCCTACATAACTTATAGTATATAACTGAGTAACTATTGTGTACTACAACTAGATATCAATTCCATTCCTTGGATGCCCATGAAATAATACAGTTCATTGATAGCTACTATGGCTGTCAGTGATGTAAGTATGGATTGGAGCCATGATTTATGAATGGAAAACCTTTAACAGGGTCAAAACCCCATATCTTGTGGAAAAAACCTTCCTGTCTCCACCGAAAGGCTAAAAGGGCAGGCCCAGGAGTGCCCGTGGCCCTCTCCCTGCATACACGCCAAAGGAATGGATGATTGGCAGTGTCCGCAGGCCGTCTGTTGTAAATCATTCTCCAACATGCTAGGAGGAGAGGCCCGTTTATGGTCCCTTGGAGTGTGAGTGTTTCTCATTTGGGGAAAACTGAGTTCAAAGGAGAGATTTGGGAAAGGAGCTTAGCTATGCTGCTAGGGGCTGGGTGGTAGTAGTAGTGGTGGTGGTGGGGGGCAATTCTTCATGGGTTGGCCAAATATGACCAAAGGTAAAACGAGAGGCTCCGGCTTAAAGTCATTGAAAACGGCTTTAGAGCTTTCAAAAGCCTTAGCTAACTGTTAAGTTCTTAGATGCTGCCAGGCAAGGGAAGCTGCTGGGAAGTTGCCGCTTCAGCCCGGCTCTCTTATTAGCAGAAGAGCTTTCATTTATTTTGCCCAAGCCCAACACGAGCTTCCTAGTACAAATTTAGACAGCTGCCCAACATTTTCCTTAACACAATCACCAATTTAGGATAATGAGAAACAGCCCACTGCATTAATCTTCTGTGACACGTGTCGCCACTGCACATGTGAATGGACTAATGTATGGAAAACATGACGGTTGTGGCCATGCCTGATTCACACAGCATTGCTTCCTTCACCTTGTGCGTGACAAAAACAATAGCCATTCTCAAAAGTATCAGTCTTCAGTCCTTCTGGGTGAATGCATCATAACATCAAATCTTCATCCAAAATTCTAATAAAGAATTGCCTTAAACAGTAATGGCAACACATTTGTCCTTGTGGAGGGCTCTCACTTTAAAGCTGCAGAGCTGGATAGAATCACTTCTTTAACGCCTCAGTGGTATGATGCCAGATTTTGTAGACTTCCAGAAGCAACATTTTCCACTGCTGCAGTGCTGGCTGGAAACATCAGTGGTGAGCTAGGGCTTAGGGTGGAGAGCAGGACCCCAGTGAGGAGACTTTTCCGGATGCCCTATTCCTGCAGGGTGGGTAGTATCATATAGGTGTTTGTCCCAAATTGCACCCTATCCCCTACATAGTGCACTACTTGTGCCCAGACCCTCACAGGCCCTGGTCAAAAGTAGTGCACCACATAGGGAATAGGGTGCTATTTGAGACGACACCATTCTCTGGCCCAGAAGACATGTGGACTGCCTACAGTTTTACATTGTAAGCCATAAAGAAAGTTACCGACGAATAGGCAGATCTGCTGCACTATAGGGAGAAATGGTTTTCGTGTGAATGTACAAATCCTCTTCCTCTTTGATGCAGATATTTTCATTAAGAAAGCTGCTAGGGTAGCTTTATAAGGTCAATAGGATGATGTTATTAAACTGCTATTAAATTGATGTTGTGTTTATGTTCATGTTTAAGTCAAAGGAGACAGTATAAGGAGTATAGGTAAGTCCATGTTGTTTATAATTGTAATTGAAAACTGTTTTATGTCAGAGCTCTGTATTATCTAATGACAGTAATTTAATGATTTAGCCACCGTGTCTTTACCCTCAAATCTAGAATAGTCGCATTTGAACAATGTAAGCTTGACGAACAGTTCTGAAGGGATCTATGGCTCCAAATCCCAATGAATATGGGACCTTCTTCCACAATGTGGTATCAATCACACTGTTATAAATTTTCCCCGTTTCTGGCTCAAACTGTTTGGCATATCCTCAACTTTAAAGACGGAAAAATATCATAAAAATGTGAGCGAGGGAGACAAGCTAATATTACATTTATGTATATTTATGTATGTGGAGAACATACCCCTCAGTCAGTGGTCAAGTATTGCCCTCTGCTCCTCACCATATGCATTCTTTCCCCATTGCTTGATACTGTTGAGGATTCGACAAATATGTAATCCATGTAAGCACATAGATTAGAATTCTCCATCTTTTTCCAGGGACATAGTAAAGAGCTATCAGAAATGAAAAGCACACTCAAGCTCCATACAGTTTGGCTTTGCAGCCAGCACCGACTGATGTAAATGTTGCTGATGACATGAGTATGGATAGAGAAGATAAAATGCAAGGCTCCATGTCAGCAACAAGGATATTTCAGACATGTTTTGCATTTATTTAAAGTAAATCACCCTTTCAAGTGAGATTTATGTGTAAAGTCTACTGACGTTTTTAAGTCAGGCTGTATGTGAATCAATACACCCAGTCAATAAAGAAATACAGGCGTCCTTCCTAACTCAGTTGCCGGAGAGGAAGGAAACCACTCAGGGATTTCACCATGAGGCCAATGATGACTTTAAAACAGTTACAGAGTTTAATGGCTTTGATAGGAGAAAACTGAGCATGGATCAACAACATTGTAGTTACTCCACAATACTAACCTAAATGACAGAGTGAAAAGAAGAAAGCATGTATAGAATGCAAATATTCCAAAACTTGCATCCTGTTTGCAATAAGGCACTGAAGTAATACTGCAAAACATGTGGCAAAGCAATTCACTTTTGTCCTGAATACAAAGTGTTATTGTATGGGCAAATCCAATACAACACATTAATGAGTACCATTTTCAAGCATAGTGGTGGCTGCATCGTGTTATGGGTATGCTTGTAATCGTTATTAAGGACTGGGGAGATTTTCAATATAAAAAAATGGAATGAAGCTAAGCACAGACAAAATCCAAGAGGAAAATCTGGTTCAGTCTGCTTTCCACCAGACACTGAGAGATTAATTCACCTTTCAGCAGAACCTTTGGCCAACTTACAATTTTGACTTAAATCTCCTTGAAAATCTATGGCAAGACTTGAAAATGGTTGTCTAGCATTGATCAACAAAAAATTAGACAGAGCTTGAATAATTTTGAAAATAATTATGGGAAAATATTGTACAATCAAGGTGTGCAAAGATCTTAGAGACTTACCCAGAAATACTCACAGGTGTAATCACTGCCAAAGGTGATTCTAACATGTATTTACTCAGAAGTGTGAATACTTATGTAAATTAGATATTTCTGTATTTCTTTTTCAAGAATTTTGCATTTCTAAAAATGGGTTTTCACTTTGTCATTATGGGGTATTGTGTGTAGATGGGTGAGGAAAAAACATATATTTAATCCATTTTGAATTAAGGCTGTAACACATCAAAATGTGGAATAAGTCAAGGGGTATGAATACTTTCTTAAGGCACTGTAGTTTTCTAACGGTCCTGTATTGGCACAGTTATACTGCAACTGCTTTATAAACTCAGCAAAAAAAGAAACGTCCCTTTTTCAGGACCCTGTCTTTCAAAGATAATTCGTAAAACGCCAAATAACTTCACAGATCTTCATTGTAAAGGGTTTAAACACTGTTTCCCATGCTTGTTCAATGAACCATAAACAATTAAGGAACATGCACCTGTGGAACGGTCGTTAAGACACAATTAAGGTCACAGTTATGAAAACTTAGGACACTAAAGAGGCCTTTCTGCTGAATCTGAAAAACACCAAAAGAAAGATGCCCAGGGTCCCTGCTCATCTGCGTGAACGTGCCTTAGGCATGCTGCAAGGAGGCATGAGGACTGTAGATGTGGCCAGGGCAATAAATTGCAATGCCCATACTGTGAGAAGCCTAAGACAGCGCTAAAGTGAGACAGGACGGACAGCTGATCGTCCTCGCAGTGGCAGACCATGTGTCAACACCTGCACAGGATTGGTACATCCGAACATCACACCTGCGGGACAGGTACAGGATGGCAACAACAACTGCCCGAGTTACACCAGGAACGCACAATCCCTCCATCAGTACTCAGACTGTCCGCAATAGGCTGAGAGAGGCTGGACTGAGGGCTTGTAGGCCTGTTGTAAGGCAGGTCCTCACCAGACATCTCCGCCAACAATGGGCACAAACCCACCATCGCTGGACCAGACAGGACTGGCAAAAAGTGCTCTTCACTGATGAGTCGCGGTTTTGTCTCACAAAGGGTGATGGTCGGATTTGCGTTTATCTTTGAAGGAATGAGCATTACACCAAGGCCTGTACTCTGGAGCGGGATTGATTTGGAGCTGGAGGGTCTGTCATGGTCTGGAGCGGTGTGTCACAGCATCATCGGACTGAGCTTGTTGTCATTGCAGGCAATCTCAACGCTGTGCGTTACAGCGAAGACATCCTCCTCCCTCATGTGGTATCCTTCCTGCAGGCTCATCCTGACATGACCCTCCAGCATGACAATGCCACCAGCCATACTGCTCATTCTGTGTGTGATTTCCGGCAAGACAAGAATGTCAGTGTTCTGCCATGGCCAGCAAAGAGCCAGTATCTCAATCACATTGAGCACGTCTGGGGCCTGTTGGATCGGAGGGTGAGGGCTAGGGCCATTCCCCCCAGAAAGGTCTGGGAACTTGCCGGTGCCTTGGTGGAAGAGTGGGGTAACATCTCACAGCAAGAACTGGCAAATCTGGTGCAGTCCATGAGGAGGAGATGCACTGCAGTACTTAATGCAGCTGGTGGCCACACCAGATACTGACTGTTACTTTTGATTTTGACCCCCCCTTTGTTCAGGGACACATTATTCCATGTCTGTTTGTCACATGTCTGTGGAACTTGTTCAGTTTATGTCTCAGTGGTTGAATCTTATTATGTTCATACAAATATTTACACATGTTAAGTTTGCTGAAAATAATCGCAGTTGACAGTGAGAGGACGTTTCTTTTTTTGCTGAGTTTATAAAAACATATAGTAAACCAGACTGTGATATGGACAATAGTGGAAAATGTACCCAATTGTTATACTTGAGTAAAAGTAAAGATACCTTAATAGAAACTGACTCAAGTAAAAGTCACCCAGTAAACTTCTAAAAGTATTTGGTTTAAAATATACTTAAGTATCAAAAGTAAAAGTAATTGCTAAAATATACTTAAGTATCAAAAGTCAAAGTCAAAGTATAAATAATTTCAAATTCCATATATTATTTTTAAAAAGCATATACAGATAGCCAGGGGCACGCTCAAACACACAGACATAATTTACAAATGAAGCCTGTGTGTTTAGTGAGTCCTCCAGATCAGGGGCAGTAGGGATGACCAGGGATGTTCTGTTGATAAGTGTGTGAATTGGACCATTTTCCTGTCCTGCTAAGCATTCAAAATGTAACGAGTACTTTTTGGTGTCAAGAAAAATGTATGGAGTAAAAACTACAATATTCTCTTAAGGAATGTAGTGAAGTAAAAGTAGTCAAAAATATAAATAGTAAAGTAAAGTACAGATACCCCCAAAAACTACATATGTAGTACTTTATTATTTTTACTTAAGTACTTTACACCATATGGAAACCTGGACTCAGGGGTACACGTAACATAGTAAATGTAAATCTGTGACCCTGAAATTAGTATGATACGCTTGTAGCGTCATACCCAAGAAGATTCAAGTAATTGCTGCCAAAGGTGCTTCAACAAAGTACTAAGTAAAGGGTCTGAATATTTATGTAAATGTGATATTTCTGTTTTTTATTTTTAATAAATTAGCAAAAATGTCTAAAAAACTGTTTTTGCGTTGTCATTATGGGGGTATTGCGTGTAGATTGATGAGGAAAAATAACAATTTAATCAATTTTAGAATAAGGCTGTAACCTAACAAAATGTAGAAAAAGTCAAGGGGTCTGAATACTTTCCGAATGCACTGTACATGGTATAACTACTGTATTACATATCATGATACACACCATTCAAACAAACCACTGCGGGAAGTTGGCAGGAAGCTTGGTGCTACCCACTTCCCAGACACAAGATATGTCCTTAACACTAATGCATGCATGCATGCACTGTGTCTGTGAGAGGTGATCTGTGAGTGCTACTATTCACATTTTCTTGTGGCGTATGGTTTGTGATGACTTCATGGACTCTGGCCATCCAATGCCCACTTTAACATGGGGTTGCGTTTGGAATCCTCACATATACAGACAGAATGTTTTTCCAGAGAGATTTGAGCATTTGATTCACCTCCGTCCGTCTGTCTGTAAGGTGCCTCATACCATGGGGTTGCCAGATCCTGTAAAATTATGTGCTCTGAGGAATTTCCGTTTGATGGCTCACTTCGAACATCTGAGCTCCACATGAAACGATCTGTCTGGTGATACGGATCCTCCATCCAAACCATTTTATAGGCCATTATCTTTTGGTCAACACCAGAGAAAGGATGGTACAATTAAGCTACGTTGTGAATTGTTATGTGTTTAAACAATCCCACATGCTAGTCAGACAAACTCTATGATACATCTGTTTCAGCTAAAAGAACACATACATTCCCATGCATGATGACACATAGAATGATGATGACATATAGAATTATGATCCCTGGAAGAAATTAACACAAGATCTTAATTCACCAAATGTAACTCATCTTGACTTGAATGGCCCTCACTGGTCTTCTAAAAAAATTTTAGCGTAAAAACTGGTTGAATCAACGTCGTTTACTCATCAATTCAACAAACGTTAAATCAACGTGGAAAACTAACTGGATTTGTAAAAAGTAATCAGTGTAAGGGAATTTAGTATTTATTTTCACCTAACTTTTAACCTAAATCCAATGACATGGTGAAATGTTTTTTGATTTCACGTTCAATTCACGTTAGTTGACAGCAACCAAATGTAAATAAAAAATAAACTTTGTAATGACGTCTGCACTTAGTTATTATTATTATTTGTAATTTTTTTAATTAACCCCTCCCCCACCCATTCCATACCCCCCCTTAACTTTAAATGTATGTTGTGATTTTTTAACCGTTCCTGAACCTGTGACCAGAAACAAGCTACATAGGGGCAATACCAGAATAAATTTTCTATTGATTCTGTCTATTCGCAGCAAAATTTAGAGCTGAGATTGTTTATGCCCCATATATACAGTATATATATAGCATTCTGTGGGTGGCAAGAATTGTATATAATAATTTAAATTGAAAAACTCTAAGTGTTGAATCAAGTGTAGGTTTTGTACCAGTTCATTAACCATGTGCCATGGAATTGGTACATCGAAAATCTCTTCCATTTATTTTGCAACCTGTATGGCGGAGCTGTCAACATTTTTGTCCTCAAATGACACGGGTATATTTTTCTATTTATTCCTTTTATGCCTATTTGTATCTTTAATATATGGCAGGCAAACAAGTTCCCTACCTTTTCCCTTTTTTGTGGTAGTGCTGCAATCAGTTGGTTGTAAATTTGGATTGAGCAGATATTCCCATATATTTTCGATAGCTGCATACGTGACATAACTACTCTGTTTCTATGCATAATATCATTAATAAATATAATACACTATTTTTAAATCCTTAAAGTATGTTTTTTTTATTAATCAGTATATTTGAGTTTAACCATAACATTTGTTGTAATATTTGTTCTATCTTTTCTGAAGGATAAATCTGAAATTGTAACCAGCTTTGTATGGCTTGTTTAAGAAAGGGCGATACTTTAAACAAAATTTCATTTTCAATTAGTCGGAAATGAGAAGTTGTAATCTGTATAGGCCATTTTTGAACAAAGGATGAGCCTTTCTTAATAATCTACCGGAGAACCATTTGGGGTTTAAGTATATCTTATGTATGAGTGAAGCTTTTAGTGAGAGGGTTAAAGCTTTAATTTAGCCCCCCAAACTCATATTCATTATATAAATAGGCACGTTTAATTTTGTCTGGCTTAGCATTCCAAATAAAATGAAGTGTTTGCTCATATGATTTAAAAAACGAGTTGTCTGGATTAGGTAGTGCCATTAGTAAGTACTGTAAGTAAACTGTGATAGGACCAGAGTTAATCAATGTGATTTTTCCATAAATAGACAAGTATATACCTCTCCATGGTTGCTGAATCTTATCTATTTTTGCCAACTTCCTATTGAAATTGATTGTGGTAAGTTCATTTATATATTTTTAGATGTGAATACCAAGTATGCCTACTTCACCATCCGCCCATTTGATTGGTAAACTACAAGGTTGTGTAAACACTGTGTTTTTTAATGATCCAATACGTAATATTGTCAGAAAAAACTAGAGTCATCGGCATACATTGACACTTTTTTTTATCCCCTGGATTTCTAACCCCTTCATGTTCTTGTTGGATCTAATTTTAATAGCTAACATTTCAATGACCATAATAAATAGATATGGAGACAACAGACAGCCTTGTTAACTCCTCTTATAAGCTCAATACTTTCTGAGAAGTAACCATTATCTACTATTTTACATCTGGGGTTGCTGTACATAACTTTAACCCATTGTATAAGAGATTCACCAAAATTAAAGTAATCCAGGCATTTATATATCGATTCTAGTCATACTTTATCAAACACCTTTTCAAAATCTGCTATGAATACCAGGCCTGGTATCTTTGATGTTTCATGATGTTCAATTGTTTCAAGTAATTGTCATATATTATCTCCAATATATCGTCCATGTAAAAAACCTGTCTGATCAGGATGATCAATATTTGGTAAAAACCTTTGTATTCTATGTGCTATGCATTTCGCCAGGATTTTCACATCACAATATTGAAGTGTTAGAGACCTCCAGTTTTTTTAAATGGACTGGATCTTTATACTTACCACCTGAGTCCTGTTTTAGTAGTAATGAAATCAGGCCTTCTTGTTGAGTACCTGAAAGTCTACCATTTGTATAGGAGTAATTCATCCATTTGGGAGTCCTATAGGGCGGTGCACAATTGACCCAGTGCCGTCCGGGTTTGGCCAGGGTAGGCCGTCATTGTAAATAAGAATTTGTACTTAACTCAGGAGCATTGTTAAATAAAGGTTAAATAAAATAAATAAAACAATTAAAACATGCTGATAATGGATCTGATAGGTCTGATATACCTCTACTGGCATACCGTCAAGCCCTGGTATTTTTCCAGACTGAAAATATTTTATCGCCTCAAAAAGTTCCTCTTCTGTAAGTTGGCCTTCACACAGGTCTTTATGGAAATTTGTTAATTTTACATTATTATTATTATTATTATTATTAGGAAAGAAATCCTTACAGTTAACATCATTCAGTGGAAATGGAGGAGACTGAAAAGAAAACATATGCTTAAAATATTTTCCTTCCTCTTTCAAAATATAATTTGTTGAATCATGGATGACGCCATCATTTGTACTGACATTCTGTAAATTATTTTCGGTATTATTTCTATGTTGAAGATTCAAGAAAACATTTTGTGCATTTTTCACAATTTTATATCCAATTCACTTTCTTTTTGTAGTGAATTATTAATTATTTTGTATTAGTTAAGAACAAATTGTCATCCAATAGGTCATCCAATATCCCCATCCATGTGGAAATTCTGTAAGCGTTATATGGAGGCCAATTATATGGTGGTCCGATCGCATTTGGTCTCCTATTAATACTTGTTGTACTTTTGATGCCAGCAAGAATGAGACTAGGAAGTAATCAAGATGGCTAGCTTGATTAAGCCTCCTCTATACTTATCTCATTTGTCAGGGGTTTTCAGCCTCCATATATCCACTAGTTCTAATGTATCCATGATCTTCAAGATCTCCTTTAGTGCTTGAGGGTGATAGTTTGTAGAGTGATTTATTTTACGATCCATTGAGGTACTTAAAACCGTATTATAATCTCCCAGCATAATAATAGATTCATTTGTTGCTTGTGAGCTCAATAGATTATTATATATATTTTCAAAGTGTGGATCATCATTATTTGGCCCAAAAAGATTAATTAGCCATATCTGTTTTTAATCCAATAGCATATTTAAAATAATCCATCTTCCTTGCGGATCTGTTTGCACAGTTTGCAGAATCGGATCAAAATTTGTATTAATTACTATAACCACCCCTTTTGAGTTTCTTTTCCCATGACAAAAATATATTTCTCCCCCCAGTCCTTTTCCATCCAACCTCATCTATATTTGTAGAATGAGTTTCCTTCTTATGGCTGCAGGGGCAGTATTGAGTAGCTTGGATGAAAGGTGCACAGAGGTGCCCATAGTAAACTGCCTGCTCCTCAGTCCCAGTTGCTAATATATGCATATTATTATTCATATTGGATAGAAAACACTCCGAAGTTTCTAAAACTGTTTGAATGATGTCTGTGAGTATAACAGAACTCATATGGCAGGCAAAAACCTGAGAAAAAATCCAAACAGGAAGTGGGAATTCTGAGGTTGGTCGATTTTCAACCAAGAACCTATTGAATACACAGTGGGATATGGATGAGTTTGCACTTCCTACGGCTTCCACTAGATGTCAACAGTCTGTAGAACCTTGTCTGATGCCTCTACTGTGAAGTGGGGCCGAAGGAGACAGGAATTAGTCAGGTCTATCATGATCTGACCATGCTCTGACCATGCGCGTTCACATGAGAGGGAGCTATGTTCCATCGCACATCTGAAGTCAATGTAATTCTCCGGTTGGAACGTTACTGAAGATTTATGTTAAAAACATTCTAAAGATTGATTCAATACATCGTTTGACATGTTTCTACTGACTGTTACGGAACTTTTTGACATTTCGTCTACTTTTAGTGAACAAGCTTCCTGACTTTGGATTTGTTTACCAAACACGCTAACAACAATAGCTATTTGGACATAAATGATGGACATTACCGAACAAAACAAACATTTCTTGTGGAAGTGGGAGTCCTGGGAGTGCATTCCAACAAAGATCAGCAAAGGTAAGTGAAGATTTATAATGCTTTTTATGAGTTTTGTTGACTGCACAATTTGGCGGGTAACTGTATGGCTTCCTTTTGTGGCTGAACGCTGTTCTCAGATTATTGAATATTGTGCTTTTGCCGTAAAGCTTTTGAAATCTGACACAGCGGTTGCATTAAGAACAAGTGTATCTTTAATTCTATGTTAAACATGTATCTTTCATCAAAGTTTATGATGAGTATTTATGTTATTTGACGTGGCTCTCTGCAATTTCTCTGGATATTTTGGAGGCATTTCTGAACATGGCGCCAATGTAAACTGAGGTTTTTGGATATAAATATGAACTTTATCGAACAAAACATATATGTATTGTGTAACATGAAGTCCTATGAGTGTCATCTGATGAAGATCATCAAAGGTTAGTGATACATTTTATCTCTCTTTCTGCTTTTTGTGACTCCTGTCTTTGGCTGGAAAAATGACTGTGTTTGTCTGTGATTTTGCGGTGACCTAACATAATCGTTTGTGGTGCTTTCGCTGTAAAGCCTATTTGAAATCGGACACTTTGGTGGGATTAACAACAGTATTACCTTTAAAATGGTATAAGATACATGTATGTTTGAGGAATTTTAATTATGAGATTTCGGTTGTTTGAATTTGGCGCCCTGCACTTTCACTGGCTGTAGTCATATCATCCCATTAACGGGATTGCAGCCATAAGAAGTTTAAACAATAGATATTATATTCTTTCTATTTTAGCCATGTAAAAATGTATCTTATTTTTTTCTGATCTGCTAAGCCATTACAATTATAACTGGCTATACTTATTTTCCCACTTACCATAATGACACCCAAGTTTCAATTATACTTACTACAACCAATGTTTGTAAACTTACTATTAAAAAGCACCATGATGATTAAGTGTCCATATAGCTGTACCATAATATTTGCACTGTTAAGCATACTGTAGCTGCAAATTTGTAAACCTCCAATTGTCCTAATATTCCCCCCACTAAAACCGCCCCCCATATCTAGGTCTATTGTCACTAAGACCATCAGACCATCTCCCTGACTCATGACGCACCTTTGCATCCTACAGAAAACCCTTGGCCGCCAATTGGCGTTGGCCAGAGGGAAATATCGGCAGTCCCATGATAACATAAATATCTATGAGGGTGCTTTTTAACTGACTTACCTAGTTAAATAAAGGTTAATAAGTATGGCTCGGCGCATGCTCAGTGTGCCCTCGCTCAAATCAGTTTGAGTGTGAGAGTAGTGGACGGCTGGCACTATTCCCTTACTATTCCGCAGCGTAGGTTCTCTTGACAACGTGTAGCATTCTTTAGGGGGCTTGGTGTTTCTGATGGTGACTTCCTCTCCTGGGTGCCCGTACTTCGGCTGGGTCTGAGTTGCAATACGCGGAGATGGATTGGGTCGTTGGTCAGGTTGACGGTCTCCCGGCTCCTATGTGCTATGCCACCTATGTCTGCCTTGGTTGAACACCGATTTCCTCTCTTCCCAGAAGGGTCCGTGTCCCACCTCGGTGATCCGGTCCTATGTGGACTTTCGAGACCAGGTTAGCTAACAAGCACTACATAGTGTGGTAGCCAGGTTAACTAACTTGCCGAGGTGAGCTAGCTACTGCTAGCTATTCCGGCTTCCTAACGGAGGAATTGCTTTGGTACACTCTTAGAGAAAAGACTTCCAAAAGGCTTCTGCGGCTGTCCCCATAGGAGAACCCTTTTTGGTTCCAGGCAGAACTCTCCTCTGTGGAAAGGGTTTTACATGGAACCGAAAAGAGTTCTTCAAAGGGTTCTCCTGTGGGGACAGCCAAAGAACTGTTTTAGGTTCTTGATAGCACCTTTTTTTATAAGACTGTAGCTCTCTTGTTTAATATTTGTAGATAGCGCTTGTAAATCGGTAAATCTAAACAGACCATGCTGTGGTCAAAGAGGCTAGCTAGCCTAGCTTAGACTAAAAGCCTCATCATGGCTAGCATGCATAACGTCCGGCAAATGAAGCTTACTAGCTTTCCTTCGGCGTTATGGCAATCACATTCCTATTTCCAATTGCTGGAGTTGGAGGGAGTGGAGGAAACGGGCATTACGGGCATATCAGATGAGGAAGCAGCCTCCGAGCACTTGGCTTGGGTAACCCTCGGCGCGAGGGGCCTTAGCATCGGTCCGAGCAACCGGTGAGCCCCTACACAAAAACATTACTGTGAAGGCCAAATGGGGGGCTATGTCAGCCATTGCCGGAGCCCCCTGTGTCCATAAGGGGCTGGGCTTCATCCAGGCTATACAGTTGCACAGAAGCACAACTTAATTTGGTAGTTGTCCATGTTTAAAGCCCCCTCTGTTACCCCATGTTCCATGGTGTTCACAGGGTTCAAGGGGTATATCAATCTCCCCAGGGTGTGAATAATAAGTTGGGTGAGTCACTCTCTGTCCACAAAGGGGGTACTCCTCCCCATAGTTGGCTCATTACTGGGATTCATTGCTGATTCCTGCCTGTAACTCACTAGTCCCTATCAGGTGGTTAGTGACACAGGTTATGGTTGTATAGGCAATTAGTTTCATTCCTGGGAATTAGATTCAATTACGAATCGCCCCTGGCTGTTATCACAAAAGGGGTCTGTTTTCACCCAGGGCTGACGTCAGCGTACAGGCTACAATTTGTTGCGAAATCCCTACGCTCTTGCGGCACCATCACATCGACTGTTCCTGAGGCCTCCGTGACCTTTTTTTCAGGGAGGGAATATCCTCCCGTCTCCAGCCGCAGGCAATCCGAGAGGTTTCTATGTCGGATCCTGGACAGCTGGTACAGCCGGTTTTTCTTGGTTTCCTGAAAGGGGTCGGGACTTTACGCCCTGTTTTAAGACTATTGTGTCTTCAGAAAGGATCTCAGAGTTCACAGGCTTGTGTCCCATTTTCAGTCTCTAGGTTTTATTGTAAACCAGAAAAAGAGCTGTCTAACTCTATTGCAGCGCATTCCAATACTGGGTCTCGAGTTAGACTCTTGCATAAACTAGGTAAATCTCCGCCTTATCTCAGTTCACTGGTCACGATAACAACACCCACCAGTAGCACGTGCTCCAGCAGGTATATCTCACTGGTCATCCCCAAAGCCAACACCTCCTTTGGCCGCCTTTCCTTCCGGTTCTCTGCTACCAATGACTGGAAAGAATTGCAAAAATCGCTGAAGTTGGAGACTTATATCTCCCTCACTAACTTTAAACATCAGCTATCTGAGCAGCTAACCGATCGCTGCAGCTGAACACAGCCTATCTGTAAATAGCCCATCCAATCTACCTACTTCCTCCCCAAATTGTTTTTATTTACTTTTTGCTCTTTTGCACACCAGTATTTCTACTTGCACATCATCAACTGCACATATATCACTCCAGTGTTAATTTGCTAAATTGTAATTACTTCGCTACTATGGCCTATTTATTGCCTTACCTCCTCACGCCATTTGCACACACTGTATATAGACTTTTTTTTCTATTGTGTTATTGACTGTACGTTTGTTTATTCCATGTTTATTCTGTGTTGTTGTTTGTGTCGCACTGCTTTGCTTTATCTTGGCCAGGTCGCAGTTGTAAATGAGAACTTGTTCTCAACTGGCCTACCTGGTTAAATAAAGGTGAAAACAACCAACCTTTTTTTTATCTCCGGAGAGGGTGTCCGGATTCTAGCTCTGCTTGGCCCAATTTCGGTTGGGGTGCACAGTAAGTTTTCACCAGTTCCTGTGCCTACTGGGGATGATTGCTTCTATGATTGTGGTCATTCCTCTGTGACTATTATTGATGCAGCTGTTCCAACGCTTGGTGCTAGCCATCTAAACCGGTCGATTCGGGTGTTCCCGACATGCCTTCGGGCACTGGCCCACTGGAGGGATCCCCGGCTACTGTCGCAAGGGGATCTCATGGGCTAGGTGTTGTTCCACAATATGGGCATGACAGACGTATCCCCCAAGGGTGGGGCGAGCTGTGCGAGGGTTACTCAATTCGGGGAGTATGGACGGTGTGAACTTCTGATGATGTACATGGCGCTCAAGTGCCATCTCCCATGTTTGTCGTCCGGCATTTGCTGGTCAGATCTGACAACATGACAACGGTGGCACACATCAACAGGCAGGGGGGGACACGGTCCCTCCCCATCCTGACCTTGGCTCGCTCCATGTTGCTGTGTGATGCATGTTCCCGGTTGACTCAACTTGGGTGCAGATCTGCTCTCCTGTGGTGCCCTCTTCCTCAGGAGTTGAGAATTCAACCCTGGGTGGTTGCCCAGATATTGGAGCGATTCGGCAGGGCCGACGTAGATCTTTACGCATCCCGAGAAAGTGCATGTCTATTCTTTCTCTATGAGGGACCCGAGTACCCCGTTGGGAACAGATGCTCTGGCGCACCAGTGGCTTATGTTCCAATCTGATGGCTAGAAGTTTACCTCCGAATGTTATTGCTACCATTCAGTCCGCAAGGGTGCCCTGTATGCGTATAAGTGACAAGCATTGGAGATCTGGTGACAAGATAAAGGGATAGTTTATTTTCAGTGCTCTGTGAGTGACATCCTTATGTTCCTACAGGAGCTATTCGAGCAGGGGTGGGCATTCTCCACATGGCCGCAATCTCAGCATGTAATGTGGGAATTGACGGATCCACACTGGGTGCCCACCCGCTGGTTGTGCGGTTCCTGAAAGGTTGTACGTCATCTCTAAAAATATTGCACCCATATGACACTTGCCGCTGGTTTTGGAGGCACTGTGTGCCCCCTTTGAGCCTCTGGAGTTTGTGGATCTGAAGATCCTCTCCTACAAAATCTCCATGCTCATGGTTTTGGCCTCGGCTAAACGTGTTGGGGACCTCCACGCGTTATCCGTACACCATTCCTGTACCCAGTTCGCACCAGGAGACTCTAAGGTGACATGGAGTCCAAATGCGGCCTTCACCCCGAAAGTCATGGCTATGTCCTACAGGTCCTTAGCTTTGAGCCATTTCCCTTTCCACCTCCTCCTTTTAATTCTGAAGAGCAACAGAGTTTACATGCCCTGTGTTCGGTGCAAGCTTTAGACACGTACATTGAAGGACCCGGGGTATCCAGTTATGTTATAAGCTTTTTGTATGTTTTGCTGATCCAGTTTGCAGCAGGGCGCCTTCTAAACAACGTCTCTCCCACTGGATTGTGGAGGCTATCTCCCTAGAATATAGCAGCAAGGGGTAAGGGTTAACTAGTGGACGTGTACACCGCTCCACCCGCGGTCTTTTGCAGCATCTTGGGTGTTGTTTAAAGGGTTGGCTATAGGTGATATTTGCGCTGCGGAGAGTTGGGCATCACCACACACTTCTGTCGCTTGGATGTCAATGCTCCCAGTGTAGCCCACAGTGTGCTTACGGATTGGACAGGAGAAAGTCACAAAGCAGCATTCCATGAGCGCAATACCCAGACTGCCGCATCTGGCGGGGACAGGTCTGTGGGGGTCTGCCATCGGCCATTTCATTTAGTATCCATTGGGGTCGGGTTGGGGCGTGATTATATTTCCCCATAATATGTTGTACCCAAGTTGACTGACTGAAAGGGAACGTAAAGATTGTCAGGGACTCTGCTGTCCTAGCGTCAGGGGGGAGCTCGTTCCACCATTGGGGTACCAGGACAAAGAAGAGCTTTGATTGGGCTGAGCGGGAGCTGGCCACCCATAGGGCCTAGAGAACTGAGTGCTCGAGTTTGGGTGTAGGGTTTGAGCATAGCCTGAGGGTAGGGTGGGGAAGTTCCCGTTGCTGCTCTGTAGGCAAGCACCATGGTCTTGAAGCGGAATGAAAAATTTGGCTGGAAGCCAGTGGAGTGTGCAGAGAACCGGGGGAACAAGGTACAACACCTGGGAGGGAAGCGAGGCACAACACCTGTTGGGCCCCGCGCCGTCCGTTCCTGGGCTTGGTTAAGAGCGATATTAAATTGAAGGAATGAATCCAAGCCTCACACTTATCATCTGTGGAAGGCAGGGCTTGCAGCGTGGCGTGGATTTTATTGGCCTTGTCATGCTTGATTGTAGATCCTTCAATCAAAGTCGAGAGTGCAACTCCCCATAATATGTTGTACCTTGTTTCCATCCTTTGGGGAACAGTAGTTATAGTCATAACATTACGTTATAGTAAATCACTTTTTTCCTCAATAAAGTAGCTATCAGAAAAGCCAGTGATTGTAGTAAAAAGTCAAGTGAGAGTGTTAGTTCATGAAAGGGTGTTAGAAGCTGAGCTACGACCTTCTAAATTCGAGGAGTCCAAAAAATTGGAATCTTATACCATGTCACTATCAATTGATCTATTCACCTTCTGTAAAAGAGAATATGTGTAATTAAATTGAGGGTTCATATAAATTATAATAATAATGGAGATATTTGGTAGCGGAATAACATTGGGTGAAATCAGGTCGAGAATTTATTTTATTATTATCATAATTAAATAGCCTGTCTATAAGATGTCATGTGTCTTGTTAAACTACGTGGAATTGCAGGAAATGAGCTTCAGAACAACAACATTTTCCAAGCTCCCTCAAAATAAACAATTTCAAATGTGAAAAAGGTGGCCCTGGGGAAAAAAGGTTGGGAACCTTGTAGATGACAGACCACAGGTCTAACATTGGGACTGGGTTCCTGCTTTCCTTTGGAAAGTAAATGCTTGAGGTTTAGTTACTGTAGGCTTTTAGCATAGTGACAAAACAACCATTCATTCAAGAGGAATAGATCGTGTATGTTGAAAGGGTGATGTTGAAAGGGTAAATCTACAATAACAGTGTTTTTAGGTGATTTGTCTTCCAAGTGAGGATCTAGTTGTCATAGTTCAGTGTTTACTTTGGAATTCTGCTATATCATATTTCCTTCCACAAGGATCCCATCCAATGTGCGTGCATGCGCAGGCACGCAGCTCCCCTGGGACTGTCAGGCAGAAGAAATATCAGACACCGCAGAGAAGTACGAGATTGAACATCACTCAACTTTTTAGAGTTTTTCCCCTTAGTTAACACTATCAACATTTCCCCTTACTGTGGGAATTGTGATTGAACTAATACAATATTAGCCACTTTCAATGCAACATACTGAAACAAAACAAACTATGCAAGACTTAGTATGCAAAACTAACTATGCAAGAGATTTTGTTGTAGGCAAAACACATCGGAGTAGGATTCTATTGCATTGACAGGCACGACTCAGCCTGTACTCTACACACACCTGTGTGGCATAACCAATCAGAGCTCCAGTAGGCCTATATGCAAATAGACCATTGCCAAATGTGGATCTGTGCCATTCACTTTGAACTGGACTGTGTTTACAACATGAGCGGTCCTGAGAAGATGCTTTTGTTTTGAGATCAAAGCGAGAGCTGCATGTAGCCACGTGTGCACATTTGTTCATATCCTTTGCTAGTTAGTGAGTTCTCCATTGTTTTTAATGGTAGGCCACCCTGGTAGGCCTACATTGTGATCAAATAGCCACAGTAGCTTACTTGGCGCTATCAAAACTGTAACTTAAAGCGGGTACAGCCTCAGTGTTTACAGTAAACGCACTGGAAGTTGCACAGAATTTTCACAACATTAAAGTTTAGGTTCGCATTAAAGTTTGCGCACCTAAAGTGTTTTGAGGGAACATTGATCTTATCTAAAACAACTTATTAGATCATTGTTGCAAAATTTGAGGCACTAACTAAGTGCTTAGTTGCAGAACACCCCATTCTCTATTAGTAAACAATTTCACCATGAAATAGTGGAGAGACGACGTGCCCTGTACCCCACTTTCAAAAGGCTCCGAGCAGAGAAGCAGAATGTTCATCTAGTGGTCGATAAATGATACGTAAACCACCAAATGTTCAAGGACTCGAAAATTACAACGTGGCTGTGAGTAATAGCTACATCCTGTTGAAGTAGTCCCCGATACGTATTTGCACGGCAGTACACAGTACAAATACACAGTACAAATATAGATTCATTTGTTTTTTACAAAAAAATTTTTTTTGCATGATGGACTTTTTAAAATTCATGCAGTATAGAAACGTGGACTATGTGGACTTAAAATAAGGTTGGACTTATGGTAATGCAGAATGGGTATGATGAACTTATCCTTTTTCTATTTAGGCAATATGGAACTTTGGACTATTTGGATGTAATATCAGGTTTTAATTTAGGGGAAGGTGAAGATGGGTACGGCTGACCTTTTTTCTTTATGATTGTTTATTTATTTAATTTGAAGATTGCACATTAGAAATACCAAGATTGGTTTTTGTTTTGTTTGATATGATATGGCCTAATTGTAGAGGTCGGGTATATTATGACTTAAAAGCTGTGAGATAGTGTGGCCCTTTTTTGCTGATGTGAATCGGAACTATTAGCTTTTAAGATAAAACTGTGAATAAATATGAATAGATTTATTGTAGGGCTAGGATAAAGGATTTTAGAATTAAGAACAAAATTATTGGTGTCATTACCCTTATACATTTAACAAATACATCTCAATATAAAAAATTTAAAGGATGATTATTGTTCCGATACACACCGGCAAATGGATTAGGTTTTGTCAACAGGGCTGTTGTCTCTATTAGTGTGTGGTGGGCTGGTTAACACTGGGATAAACTGATTAAAGTTAACGGTAGAACTAACACAACAACTGGCTTATGGAAGCACTTCTCTAAGCGAGAGAGGTATATTATACAGTTGAAGTCGGAAGTTTACATACACCTTAGCCAAATAGATTTAAACTCAGTTTTTCACAATTCCTGACATTTAATCAGAGTAAAAATTCCCTGTCTTAGGTCTGTTAGGATCACCACTTTATTTTCAGGATGTGAAATGTCAGAATAATAGCAGAGAGAATTATTTTTTTCAACTTTTATTTCTTTCATCACATTCCCAGTGGGTCAGAAGTTTACATACACTCAGTTTAGCATTGCCTTTGAATTGTTTAACTTGGGTCAAACGTTTCGAGTAGCCTTGCACAAGCTTCCCACAATAAGTTGGGTGAATTTTGGTCCATTCCTCCTGACAGAGCTGGTGTAACAGAGTCAGGTTTGTAGGCCTCCTTGCTCGCACACACTTTTTCAGTTCTGCCTACAAATTTTCTATGGGATTGAGGTCAAGGCTTTGTGATGGCCACTCCAATACCTTGACTTTGCTGTCCTTAAGCCATTTTGCCACAACTTAGAAGTATGCTTGGGGTCATTGTCCATTTGGAAGACCCATTTGCGACCAAGCTTTAACTTCCTGACTGATGTCTTGAGATGTTGCTTCCAGAGGTGGGACCAAGTCATTGTTTTACAAGTCACAAGTAAGTCTCAAGTCTTAGCACTCAAGTCCCAAGTCAAGACCGTCAAGTATCAAGTCAAGTCTCAAGTCCTAAACTTTGAGTTTCGAGTCCTAAACAAGTCATAATGTGCTCTTCACCAAATGTAATACCATTTCATATTTTTAACAAGAGTAATAGTTAGTATATTATATTTACGCAAATCATGAATGCTTTTAAAAATATCTATATATTTATTTCTTTGCAAATAAACGTTAAATTTCCATGGAAGTACATGGGTAGCCATGAGAAAGAGCCCCCCCCTCCCCAATAGTGATCGACTATTGAGGATTGGTATGGGGCACAATCGGGCGATGTAGGCTTGTACACAATCGCCCAACCACAATCGCCCAATCTTGTTTTAGGAACAGCAGTAACATCAGGAAGGATTTAGGCTACCAACTGCCTAGCCAGTTGTAGCTCAATCTTGGGTGCAATGATCACGTTCCCGCACTGACTGACTGTGTGGAGGCTCATTGATTTAACGTTACGCTAGCCTACATGATACACTAGTAAAGTAATAAAATATATAGCTGTTGGCTATATTAGCCACGACTTACAGTTCTTTGTGCAGCTTCAAATGTTGAACAAAGTTGGAAATTGTTGCGCCCCCGTCTGTAATTTTCTTCCCGCATGTTTTGCAAGTTGCAATCCGTTTTTTGTTGATACAGCGTCGTCTTTATATCCGAAAATAATACTTTTAGGTATCATCTTTCCAAGGGCTCCATCTGAATTCACCCGCCGACGTTCTTCTGCACTGCCACGCACAAATCTTTCTCAGCTGGCACAATTTGATTGGCTGCTGTCCGATTCAAACTGTAATCCGTTAAATGAAGCGATGCACACTTTTTTTAATAGCGTCATTTTTAATGTTTGGGCTTGGGGAGGGTATCAAGTCAGGTTGAGTCATAAGGCTCAAGTCAAAGTCAAGTCACGAGTCATTGGTGTTAAAGTCAAAGTCGAGTTGCAAGTCATCATATTTGTGACTTGAGTCTGACTCGATATAGATATAGATACTTTTGTACCTGTTTCCTCCAGCATCTTCACAAGGTCCTTTGCTGTTGTTCTGGGATTGATTTGCACTTTTCGCATCAAAGTATGTTAATCTCTAAGAGACAGAACGCGTCTCCTTCCTGAGCGGTATGACAGCTGCATGGTCCCATGGTGTTTATACTTGCTTACTATTGTTTGTACAGATGAACATGGTACATTCAGGCATTTGGAAATTGCTCCCAAGGATGAACCAGACTTGTGGAGGTCTACAATTTTGTTTCTGAGGTCTTGGCTGATTTCTTTTGATTTTCCCATGATGTCATGCAAAGAGACATTGAGTTTGAAGGTAGGCCTTGAAATATATCCACAGGTACACCTCCAATTGACTCAAATTAAGTCAATTAGCCTATCAAAAGCTTCTAAAGCCATGACGTAATTTTCTGGAATTTTCCAAGCTGTTTAAAGGCACAGTCAACTTAGTGTATGTAAACTTCTGACCCACTGGAATTGTGATACAGTGAATTATAAGTGAAATAATCTGTCTGTAAACAATTGTTGGGAAAATTACTTATGTCATGCACAAAGTAGATGTCCTAACCGACTTGCCAAAACTATAGTTTGTTAACAAGAAATTTGTGGAGTGGTTGAAAAACGAGTTTTAATGACTCCAACCTAAGTGCATGTAAACTTATGACTTCAACTGTATATTTCTATATAAGCTATTTATGCTACCTTTTATATTCTTGATCCTAATGATATAGGCCTGTAGTTGTAAAATAGCCGAGGTGATAGACCCTGGAATAAACAGCAAAATGTGTGTGGTTGGAGAGAAGGTTGGTTTTACAGGTTTACTTGCTCTGGATTGTCAGTACTGCATGTATTCTTGGCTATTGTGCCATGGTTGTGTCAGAGTCGATTGTAAGTTAAACTTGGCTATTCCTTTACTTACTTGCAGCCATTAGAATCTATGTTCCTTTTTCCTTCTTCTTTTTTTCGTCGGAATACAACAGGATATAATGAGGACTACATGAAATATGTCTTGTGATATAGGACTGGTCTTGTGATATAGGACTGGTCTTGTGATATAAGACTGGTCTTGTGATATAGGACTGGTCTTGTGATATAAGACTGGTCTTGTGATATAGGACTGGTCTTGTGATATAGGACTGGTCTTGTGATATAGGACTGGTCTTGTGATATAGGACTGGTCTTGTGTTATAAGACTGGTCTTGTGATATAGGACTGGTCTTGTGATATAGGACTGGTCTTGTGATATAGGACTGGTCTTGTGATATAGGACTGGTCTTGTGATATAGGACTGGTCTTGTGATATATTTAGGTTGTTTTCTCTTAATTTCTTTCAAAATTTTCTAGCCTTGCTAGAACTTTCTAAATATGCGCGTGCATTTATAAGATTGTGCTGTTATTATTTCTATTAATACTATCTATTATTGTTACTATTTACTATTGGTTAATTCTCTAAAGATCAAATTCTTATTTACAATGACTGACTACCCTGGCCAAACCCTAACCTGGACGATGCTGGGCGAACAACATGAGTATATTTAAATTTATTGGGGTATGGTCGTGAACCCAAACCTGGCTTGATAGTCTTCGTCGTGTCAGTCGCATTAGGCATCTTACTTATTGCTATAGCCAAGCAATTTGAATAATAACTAATTGTTCTTGATTAAGAAACTTATGAGAACCATTCAACTTTAGCACACAGCGTCCAGGGGTTGAGCATACTCTAGCACGAAGGGACAGTTTAGTTGTCGTAACGTAAGACAGTCTCGTGTTCCAATTGTTTGTTTTAGTAGCGTGAATCGTTCCTGGTCACACCGAGATGAAGAGAGAATAATTGAAGGAATGAATCCGAGCTTCACGCTTATCACTTGTGGAAGGCGGGGCTTCCAGCGAGGCGCGGATTTCATTGCCCTTTACAGGTGTGATTGTAAATCCTTCAAGTATGTTGTACCGAAGTTGACTGACTGAAAGGGTGCTGAGATGTGGTTGTCTCACCTAGCTATCTTAAGATGAATGTACTAACCGTATAAGAGCATCTGCTAAATGATGAAAATGTAAATGTCAATTGTAAAGCGTTAACCAGATGTCCCTGACCTCTGACCTCCCTTGCACTCTTCTCTAGATGGGATGCTCTATGATGGCTTGTACTTGTGTGCCGACACACCATGTTATCACTGTGAAGGACTCCTCTCTGTCCTCTTATGTGGTGACCTAGCATGGTTTTACAGCTGACCTATCCAACACTCGGACAGTCTGGACAGCAAGGTCGAACTTGAAACCTGGAGGTCAAGTGAAAGAAAAAGAAGAAGAAGATGACAGAAGGACCTGACACATAACCTTCAAAACAATGAAAAAGGAGGGAAAATAATGACAATCCTCTCTGTGGGTGCATTGTATCATTCCCTTGAATTGTGTAACACTGGCCCGGCCTGTCATCCCTCATGTCTGCTGTCAGCAGTAGCATGCCTTGTCGCTGGTCAGGGAGAAGGATAATTGCTGCTAGTCAGTGGAATGGTGCCATTTGGGATGCAGACATTGTGTTCACAGGCTGTCTGAGTGAGCACCACACACTGACCAGAACATTAAAAGAGACAGTGATTCTGAAGTGATTAATCTGTGATTTGATTTAAATTCACACTTTGTTCTGTTCGGATGTTGCAAATACTCTGTGTTTTTGTCTGGGAGAAGGGAGAGTTCTGGGGTTAGGGAAAGACACTAACAGCTTTTGGTGGTGAAGGGAGGGAGGGTGTGTGTGTGTGTGTGTGTGACCTCAGCATAAGCATTTGTTTACGATGTCATCATGCTTCTTTCTTTGATCATCACCAACAAAACTACTCAGCTACTAAGTTAAATGGGTAGTCCAATGAAGTGAAATGAACAGAGATGGAAGCAGCAGGGGCCAACAAATGTGACCTCGTGTCTGGCGTGATAGGGAGATAGTTGGTGTGGTCATTCCTTCAGACACTTTTTGCAGCCCCAGCAGCTGGTAATCCAGTACAAATATTTCATTTTAGCATAAGCTTCAGTTTAAATGTCATACTTGCCCCTTTAGATCAAGGCCATTGCATGTCCTGATGTAATGTAACGCTTCGTAAATGAACAGTGACCTATTAGAGAAGCTTTGAAAGAGATGAGGTAATATCTGATGAATGAACGTGACTGATAAGGCCCTTCTAAGATGCTGTTAAAATCTCTCGTCGGGAAGGACTTCAAATGATTCACTTTCAAAATCTGCTTTTCATGATCATTTTAAGTGGCGTAGGTTGTAAAATGAAAGTATTTTCAAAGTGAATAATACTACAACATTCATGCAAAAACAATGAGTTTCCTTACTCTACTCATGACCCCAGAGTATTTATCTCTCGTATCCAAAGATCTGCCATAATATCATACCACACTCTGGATGCCAAGGGTAGCTATTAAGTGTGAAATGCAGCCGTTACATCAGTTCAAAGGATACTAGGATATTCATGGAATAAAACAATCAGTAATGGGCGTCTGCCTTCCCTTTCCCTACAGCATACAGGAAGCCTTTTTATTCAGCTTGTTATGCCTCCCACATAACTGGTAAACAAATGAGTTCGAAACATTTAAATGACACGAGAACGATACTCCCACAATCATATGATTAGACAGGTAGACAAACGTGAAATGCATGTACACACAAACCCTCGACAAGTAGGCCTTTTATCACCCTAGGGTCTTGTAGTGTTGGATGCCAGCTGTATTAATCGCTACATGTTCATTTAGGGTTTACCAATTGCCAGAGGGCTTGGAATACTTTCCAACCCAGCTAAGTAAACTTTGCTCAATTCTCTTTTCCACTCATTAAAAGCTCACGCATTATAACTTTAGTGTCATCGCAAATCTACACATGATACACTAGCGATCAAGTTCCCCCAGGGATGTTAGATTGTTAACTACCGTGAACTTGTTCATCCTTGTGTTTGATAATTAGGTGAATGGGTTCTTTGGGGTTTAATAAAACGCCTTCAGTGGACCTAGTGTCTTTCAACTAGGGAATCCTATTTCGTGCTATGATTGATTTATGTCTTTGTGCAGTAACAGATCCTCACGTTTAGTATTAAACTCAACTGGTAGTGGGCTGATACACAGAAGGATAAGAGGCAAGTTCACAAACTCGGTATAACTGTTCAACCACGTTGTGTCCAGCTGTCCTGATATTCTTTTTGCATACCTACAATTCTACGTCACCATGGTTACATTGCCATATACCCCCACAACTTTTGGACTGTAAACGACCCGGGAAATATATATACACCTCGGCTGAATCTAGACTAGACTGTGATCATTAGCCTAGGTCTAGCGCTAGCAACAAACTATTTTGTTTCTCAAAATGTAAACCATAACAAAATGTCTCCCAGATGTGTGCTAAAGAGGCAAATTAAAGCCTGCTCACATGGCCGTGGATATAGCATGTTAGCTCATTGTTGTCATTATGCACATTAAAGAAGATTGATAGTGCTGGCAGATAGCAGCCGTAGCCCCTTCACAGTGAGAGGCAGGGCACGGTGAGAGTGCGTAAAGCTTTCTCCACAGTCTCGTCAGAGATACAAACGAGGTCTGGAATGACTGAGACTGCAAGTGGTCTATGACCATGGAAGCATCTCTAGCTTCTCTTTCCTATTCAGCATGCACAACTTTATCCATGAAAAAGGCTCATACATTTATTGCGGCTTTTTCCTGAAACTTGGCTTGGAGATTTATCCCTCATCCCAGACTCAGTATTCCCATTGAGTGTGCAGAAGTAATTAAATTCCAGACAATGACTGCTGCTTTATGGCAGGAATGGGAGGGGCTATGGGGAGACTGGACAACAAATGGAAGGATGCAGAAAATATGAAACCAAACAGAACTCAAATACGATGGTTACCCATGTGCTCCTATGTCTATTTTTAATTCCCTGACAAACATAACTTCACATCCCACAGCTAGGAAACCGTCAAATAAATCTATATGATGAGTAGGCTATGTCTTTAGTGGCTAATGTTAGTGTGAACACGCCCCTCGAGGACCATTTTAATTGTGTGTCATGGGAGGAATAGAGTTGGGTTCAAATACTATTGAAATCTCTCAAGTACTTTTAACGTTTGCTTTCCTCCTGGAGTACCAGATGGGCAGGGTTTATAGTTGTGCGGTTATTCTATTGGCTCATCAATCAATTGCAATCAAGCCCAGCTAAAGCATTTGAAATGATTTCAAATAGCATTTGAACAGTGGTTTGGACAGATGTTAGAGAAGACATGAGCTGTGTATAGGTTAAGGTTTGTTTCAAGTGTGCCTGCCTGAGTAGATTAAGGGGTATGTCAGGTCTGTACCTGAGGAATTCTTGCCCTGCAGTCTTACTGTACAGACTATACAATGTAAAGGAAAGATTGAGAGGGGAAGACAGGTCCTGCCGGAATATTTTGTCATTTATGAGAAACTGTTTTTCATGTTGAAATATGTGTACTTCTGGTCCTTGACATACTGTACATAGGAAGACAGCAACAGGACTGAGTGTGTGTAATGATCGTCCTGGGAAGAAGGTGACCAAAACGCAGCGTGGTAAGTGTCCATGTTCAAATGTATTTAACTCAGAACACTAAGACAAAATAACAAAAATAGACCAACACGAAACAGTTCTGTCTGGTGCAGACACAAAGACAGAAAACACCCACAAACACAGATGGGAAAAGGCTATCTAAGTATGTTTCTCAATCAGAGACAACGATAGACAGCTGCCTCTGATTGAGAACCACACCCGGCCAAATACATAGAACTAGACAACATAGAACACAACATAGAATGCCCACCCCAACTCACGCCCTGACCAACCAAAATAGAGACATAAAAAGGATCTCTAAGGTCAGGGCGTGACAGTGTGTGTGTGTCTTGGCAGAGATGTAGATACTCTGTCTATCAGTTCATATCATTGCATACTGGTATGCATAACTATAACTGTTTGAAGTACTACGGCCTTGAAGAACTATCGGCTCAGTTCTGCAGTCTCATCAGGAGGTGGGGAACCCTGAGGCTCAGGTCAAACCTAAGAGGAGGAGACTGCTTGGAAGAACTCAGCACAATTCATGACCGACTCACAGATGTTCTGTTTCTCAAAACCCACAAAAGAAGACCAAATTATGAGAGGGCCAACTACACTGAACAAAAATATCAACGCAACATGTTTTGGTCCCATGTTTCATGAGCTGAAATAAAGATCCCAGAAATTGTCCATACTCACAAAAAGGTTATTTCTCTCAAATTTGTTTACATCCCTGTTAGTGAGGATTTTTCCTTGGCCAACATAATCCATCCACCTGACAGGTGTGGCATATCAAGAAGCTGTTTAAACAGCATGATCATTACACAGCTGCACCTTGTGCTGGGGACAATACAAGGCCACTCTATAATGTGCAGTTTTGTCTCACAACACAATGCCACAGATGTCTCAAGTTTGGAGGGAGAAATTTTCATGCTGACTACAGGAATGTCCACCAGAGCTGTTTTAGAGAATTTGGCAGTACGTCCAACCGGCCTCACAACCGCAGACCACATGTATGACGTAGTGTGGGCAAGCGGTTTGCTGATGTCAACGTTGTGATCAGAGTGCACTATTGATGGCGGTAGGGTTATGGTATGGGCAGACATAAGCTACGGAAAACGAACACATATGCATTTTATCAATGGCAATTTGAATGCACAGAGACACCGATGCTCATTGTGGTGCCATTCATCCACCACCATCACCTCATGTTTCAGCATGATAATGCCCGTTCCCATGTCGCAAGGATCTGTACACAATTCCTGGAAGCTGAAAATGTCCCAGTTCTTCCTTAGCCTGCATACTCACCAGACATTGAGCATATTTGGGATGCTCTGGATCGATGTGTACGACAGCGTGTTCCAGTTCGAGCCAATATCCAGTAACTTCACACAGCCGTTGAAGAGGAGTGGGACAACATTCCACAGGCCACAATCAACAGCCTGATCAACTTCATGCGAGGGAGATGTGTCGCGCTGCATGAGGCAAATGGTTGTCACACCAGATACTGACTAGTTTTCTGATCCACGCCCCTACCTTTTTTAAGTTATCTGTGACCATCAGATGCATATCTGTATTCCCAGTCATGTGAAATCCATAGATTAGGGCCTAATTAATTAATTTAAATTGGCTGATTTCCTTATTTGAACTGTAACTCAGTAAAATCTGAAAAAAAAAAATCATTTTGCATTTATATTTTTGTTCAGTATATTTTATAAGGCAAGTGTTGTACTAGTGATGGAAAATGATTCATACAAAGTGAATGAATAAATATGGGAAATTATTTGAGCAATTCCAGAAACTGCATTATTGTGAGCCAAAATGGTATGTTGGGATTACTGGGGGATAACCTGTGGAGAACTCTATCTGATTCAGCTACGTGGCAGAACAGAACACACAGAGGAAGGAGAACCAGGGCTGGTGTATAAACCCTGAGGAATGTGGAGTATGCTGAGGGAAAAACAGACAGTGGTGACTAGACTGAAACATGGTCCACTTTGAATGAACTTGCGGATAATGGTGTCATTAGAGACAGACACATGCCAGAGAGGAGTGTAACTTCAGCCATTAAATTCGATGGTTTTATTTGTACCCTGACGCCTCAAATTTTTTGTTAAGTTCAGAGGTCAGAAAGGTCACCTGTTCTGCTTGGTCACACACAAATGGATGGGGACTGGATATGTCAAATGAACTACAAAAAAAACTTAACTGCAAGGATGATTTGTTTACTTGTCTAGAAACACTTTGAATTTGATATACTTTTCTGTTGGACACAGTGTGCGTTTAACTATGAGAAAAGTGGGTATTTTTATTCCTAGACGTGGCAAAAGTAGACAGAGACCAGTTAATGAGTATAACCTAATGATGTAAAATGTTACTGGACTTCGAAATGTTGCTGGGAGATCCAAAGGAAATTATCCTGCTACTGTTTTGAAAGGATTTCTGTTGCCATTATTATCAGATATCCAATTTTTCATTTAGCACACAGTGTCTCTCTTTCAGTGATCCGCCAGGCAAAATATTTCTCCACAGGTTTTGATTGCATTTGGGATTTTCTCTGTCAGACATCTCATTTGCTACTGATTTAGTGTCCCAAAGTCTTATCAGGAACCCGGGAAAGTTTGGAAGTAAAGTTCATGAACGTTATTACACTAGTCATTAAAGAACAACAAAATGACTGTTAAAACGTTTTTTTCCCCCAGTGTGTATGCTGGAATTACAGTACAATTGGTTAGTTGTTCTGTTATTACATTCATATTACAGATGTACACCGAGTGTACAAAACATTAGGAACACCTTCCTAATATTGAGTTCTACTCCCTTTTGCTCTCAGAACAGCCTCAATTTGTCAGGGCATGGACTCTACAACATGTTGAAAGGATTCCACAGGGATGCTGGCACATTTTGACTCCAATGCTTCCCACAGTTGTGTCAAGTTGGCTGTATGTCCCTTAGGTGGTGGACCATTCACGATACACACGGAAAACTGTTGAGCGTGAAAAGCCTAGCAGAGTTGCAGTTCTTGACCCACTCTAATCGGTGAGCCTGGCACCTACTACTTTACCCCACTTAAATCTTTTGTCTTGCCCATTCACCCTCTGAATGGAACACATACACAATCCATGTCTCAGATGTCTTAAGGCTTAAAAATCCTTCTGTCTCCTCCCCTTCAGCTACACTGATTTGAAGTGGATTTAACAAGTGACATCAATAAGGGATCAGCTTTCACCTGGATTCACTTGGTCAGTCTATGTCATGGAAAGAGCAGGTGTTCCAAATGTCTTGTACACACCTGATCTTATTCCTTTTTCTTAGTTTAGCTGTGTAGTACATACTACATGCACAAACCCTCTAGTAGCATGCAGTGTGTTTGAGATGATTTATGTACTTGAACCCCCCCATCATGTGGTGGCTGATTGAGTTGTGTCTCTGTCAATCTACTGGCCCTTTCCCAGAGCTACCACTAGGTGTCAGTATAGCTCTGCTGGGGCTCCTCCAGTCACGATAAGGGGGGTGCGATAGAGCCGCTAAATATTGCTTTTTCACATGATATAACTTCAAGGGTTTTTCTTTCCCTCTCAGTCTTACTTCCTAGACCACACTACTCCCCACTCTCTTGGTCCACAGTGCAGAACATTTTGACAGGCACACAGACGATGAGGAGGACATTTTTTCCACTACCGCATTTCACCTCAGGGCGACCGCGTCTGGAAACACAATATCTCCAAAGAGGTCATCCGTCAGAACAAGCAACATGCGCCCAATACCGCTGTAGTGCCAGTGATCGCAGTCTGAAGGGAACCTATGCTGCTAAAAACAGGCGCTAAGCACATTTACTGAAGTGACGTCAGAATTAACTTGGGCACCAGGCTGTCTGTGTGTCTGTAATGTAGTGTCACATGTATCTGAGTGTCTTGTGTGTGTGTGTGTGCGCGCGTGTGTGTGCAATTCTAAATCTCTTTCCAATCGGATTCAGAGGATAGCTGTATATTTGAAATTACAGACATGTTCCATACCTTTCTATTATAATGGCCTAGAAATAAACTAGGATTGTCCTTGTGAAAATAACTCCTGTTTTGTTTGATCATTTCCTATATGGAAAAGAGTGTCACTGGAAAAAGGTGGGGGATGTGAAAGATGGAATACTTCACAAAATGTGAAACCTCATGGAAAAAGCATTTTGGATGGATGGGTTGTGGTGGTCATATAAAGGAAAATTGTTAATCATTGACATACTTTCAGGGTTATGCAGATGTCTAAAAATGTTCACTATTTCCCTTAATGGGGAAATGCTTCCTTTGGTATTTAAAATTAAAGCTCCAAATGCGTCACTGTTCTCTGCCCCCTGAGAATCTCAGCCAAACACACCTCCCGCCAACCCGCCTGCTTTCCGACTGGCCGACACACACACACACACACACACACACACACACACACACACACACACACACACACACACACACACACACACACACACACACACACACACACACACACACACACACACACACACACACACACACACACAATCTGCTCTGATGTAACAACATCAGTCAGATCAAACACAGTTGTCAGATGCCCAAAGCTGAGCGCTACCTCACTGATCCTTTTGGAGCTTTAGGAACCTGTTTGCCAAAATGTGAGTCTGTGGTTTTCAAAACATCTGTGTTATTTAAATCAGACCGTGACAATCTATCTATATGTAAGTGAGGCTTACCCACAATTCATACCTGGAGCGTTCTGAGGTAACAATAACAACCACGTCTCTGTGATGAAGGGCATCCTCATTGTCTGTTTTACAGCAGTGTCTACCAATGGTACACATACTGTAATGCAAGGTTTTTTGTCGGAGCGGATGGTCGCAGGGCCGGAACATAATTACAATAATTTGTAGACTACAAATTGACCACAACTAAACCCATTTTTTTTTATTAACCTTTATTTTAACAAGGAGTCATACTGAGACCAAGGTCTCTTTTACAGATGAGCCCTGAATTGCATAAATTACAGAAAATACACACATCAAAATATAAATATAAAATTCAAGCAGAAAGAAAAGCACAGTCATAAAATACAAACACATTCATCAGTAATAAGGTCCTGAATCAGCTTTCTGAATTGCCCTAGAGGCACCAAAACAACACATTTAAGAACATTTTGGAGATTCCTTCACAAATAAGGTGCAAGAAAACTAAAAGCTGATTTACCTAGCTCAGTAGAGACCAAAGGAACTATTAGATTTAACCATCCCTGAAACCGGTTGCGGTAACTCCTATGTCTAAACTTTTGTAAAAATGTTAGGTAGAGTGGGATTCTTTTGTAAAAGGGCATTATAAATGAAAACATAGCAATGTATCAACCTACATCAAAGACGGCCAACCAACTTTCTGATAGAAAATGCAGAGATGCAGCGAGTACAAAAATTGTTGCCCGTAATAAAGCACAGTGCGCTATGATATATCTGCATCTAACAGCTTTAATGAAATGGCAGCTGCGTTCATATAGTAGATGATGTCGCCATAGTGTAGGACCAATAGGATTGTTGACTGAATAATCTGCATTCTACTATTTAGCGAGAGGCAGGACCTATTTCTATCGAAGACGCCCACTTTTATTCTCAGCTTCTTATCTCATCAATATGCTTTTTAAAGACAGCTTTCCATCTATCCAGTTGCCCAGGAATTTGTAAGCATGATCAATATGGACACCATCCAAAGTACAGATGCTTAAATCATCAGTCATTCTTGTGCATATACTTAGTTTTACCTGCATTCAATAATGTTTTTCTGTAATACAATGAAGGCAGCCTGGTCAACTGTGGGGGCTATAGCATACACAACAGTATCATCGGCATACAAGTGCAAGTTACAATTCTTTACAGACCAGTCGATATTGTTAATATAAATAGTAAAAAGTACAGGACAAAGAATCAACCCTTGCAGGACACCTTTCGTAATATCCAGGAAACCTGATTTAACGCCATCAGTAGTTACACATTCAGTTATATCTGTCAAGTAATTTTTTATGCAGTTACATGCAGCCTGGTCTAAGACAATTGAGGAAAGCCTCTGAATTTGCATTGTGATCAACAGGATGGAAAGCCTTTGACAGGTCAATGAAGAGAGCAGCACAACGTTGCCTTTTATGACCTGGTCTAAAACCCGACTGATGTACATTTAGAATACATTTCAAAGATAAGAAAGATCTTAGCTGAGAATTAATCAAGGATTCTAATATTTTAGCTAGGCAAGAAAGTTTAGAAATGGTGCAATAATTATTTAGGTCACAAGGGTCACCACCTTTGTGAAAGGGGAGTACATGGACACATTACAAACCTTGGGGATAGTACCAGATATAATTGTCAGGTTAGAAATGTTGGTTCATGATTTAGCAATCAGGGGGGCAGAGAGCTGCAGCAAAAATGGAACAAGCATATTAGCCCCAGTGGACTTTTTTTTTTACATCAATCTTAAGCAAGGCATCTAGCACATCACAGATAGTAAATTGTTGAAAAGAAAAAAAATAAGTTGAGTCAGCTAGAGGCTGACAGAGGAAAGAGTAGTCGATGGACTGACCAAGGTCAATTAAAGCACTGTTTCTCTCAAATAAAAAGCCCACAGAGAAAAAATTATGATTTAAAGCATCACTTGTCCCATTCTTCTCTTATGATGCCAGAGTCAGACATAACTTGCTTAGGCAGGGAAGAAGAGGAATTTGTATGCATTTACTGTTTTCAAAAGTTTTGAAGGATCACCAGCAGTGTCAGAGAGAGCTTAAAAAGTAGCTTGATTTAGCTTTCTTGATTGAGATAGTACATCTGTTTCTCAATTGCCTGAAAGATTCCCATTCCACTACAGAGTCAGCTTTCCTTGTTTTGGGCAAGGCCTGATTTCTCATCTGAATAAGCTCAGATAGCTTCGAAGAAAAACAAGGGTTAGATGCATCTTTGACTCTGAATTGTTTAAAAGGGGCATGTGTATCTACCAGAGGGATAAAGATGAAGGATACATTTTCTAGAGCCAACTGAGAGTGAGGAATACAGGAGACAGTGGATAAAACATGTCATGTAAAAATCTTTGAGGAGAAAACTTTTCAAAATGTATCTTCTTAATTAAACGAGGATTAGTATTTTTGCTGTTTTGTATCTCTAATACATGCTATGTGACAATGATTACTGAGATCATATGCAAATACTAGACAAATATTTATGGGAGTTATTAGTAAGATTTAACTTCACTAGGGTAGGGGGCAGCATTCGGAATTTTGGATGAAAAGCGTGCCCAAATTAAACTGCCTGCTACTCAGGCCCAGAAGGTAGGATATGCATAGGTAGGATAGAAAACACTCTAAAGTTTCCAAAACTGTTAAAATAATGTATGTGACTATAACAGAACTGATATGGCAGGCAAAAACCTGAGGAAAATCCATCCAGGAAGTACTATTATTTTGAAAAGCTGTTTTTCCATTGAAAGCCTATCCACCATACAAAGACTTAGGAGACCCAGTTCACTATCTCTATGGCTTCCTCTACATATGGCCAGTCTTTAGGCATTGTTTCAGGCTTTTACTCTGAAAAATGAGGGAGATACAGCACTTTCAATGAGTGGACAGTGGAAATTTCCAGCCATGAGCCCAGCGCGTGATCGGGAGCGCGTCTTTCTTGTTTCTCCATTTCTATTGACGAAGCTTTTGTACAGTTGAAATATTATTGATTATTTATGACAAAAACAACTTGAGGATTGATTTTAAACATCGTTTGACATGTTTCTAGAAACTTTTATTGTACTTTTTTTGACTTCTCGTCTGGATGTTGAGAGCGCGCATTGTGCCTTTGGATTACTTAACTAAACGCACCAACAAAACTGAGGTTTTTGGACATAAAGAGGGACATTATCGAACAAAACAAACATTTATTGTCTAACACAGAGACCTGGGAGTGCCACCAGATGAAGATCATCAAAGGTAAGTGATTAATTTAATCGCTATTTCTGACTGTGGCTCTCTGAAATTTCACCGGATGTTTGTTTGAGACAATGATTACTGTACATAACGCGCCAATTTCAACTGAGGTTTTTGGACATAAAGATTCATTTTATCGAGCAAAACACACATTTATTGTGTAACATGAAGTCCTGTGAGTGCCATCTGATGAAGATCATCAAAGGTTAGTGATTAATTTAATCGCTATTTCTGACTTTTGTGAGCCCTCTCCTTGGCTGGAAAATGGCTGTATGGTTTTCTGTGACCAGGCGCTGACCTAACATAATCGCGTGGTGTGCTTTCGCCGTAAAGCCTTTTTCAAATCGGACACTGTGGTTGGATTTACAAGAAGTTTATCTTTAAAATGGTGTATAATACTTGTATGTTTGAGGAATTTTAATTATGGGATTTTTGTTTTGAATTTGGCGCCCTGCAATTTCACTTGCTGTTTTCGAGGTGGGACGCTACCGTCCCACTGGTGCCAGACAGGTTAAATCAATCAATGAGAAGCAAACAGGGTTTTTCAACTTTAACCGTGTGGAGTTTTGGATCAATTAAGTCAGGTTACAATCAATGCATATTATCTTAAATTGTTCTGAGGCTGGGATAGCTAATCCAGATTCAAATCAATCTCTTATCACGTCTCTTATTTTATTTGTGGGGAATACTTGGTGAACAGACGTAATGCCATTGACAGCCTGCACACCTCATCACAGAATCTTTTGGCATGTGTTATTTCTGTTGATCTTAGGGAGGGCTGTGGCGGTCATGAGATACTGTCATGCAAATGACTGCTGGTCTCACGGTAAGTGAACGTTAATTAACATAAACATGTTTAACATCTCCAGGCCTCCACGCATACAAGCCGCTGATGCACGCCTTTGGAACATCTACATTTAAAATTAGAATAAATCCATTTAATAATATACGCCATCACAATAAATCCCTTATATATTTTAGGCAGGTCTAAAGTAACATTAAGATATGAAGAAAACGTATTTCAGAAGAACAGATGTTATCTGGCTATGAGCCATACCATAGGCTGTAGGTTAGTTAATTTAGCAGACAAGATATGCTTATAAGTTCGTGCCATTATTTTATATTATATGATTGTATAGAAAGAAGAATATCATTTAACTTAGCTGAATAAAATAGAAAGTATATTTTCCCATTCCAGAGCGAGTGTGCATATGAAGTGGCTATGTTGAGCGTAAAAGTGATCATTTGAAACAGGTCCTATACACTAGATTTAGAGTTACTTGGCAACTTGAGTTGTGAATGAAACAAACCTTAGAAATCAAAACATATATGGGCTGCATATCTGAGATACTGCAGCCCTCATCCTCCACATACAACACCCGTTCTGCCAGTCACATTCTGTTAAAGGTCCCCAAAGCACACACATTCCTGGGTCGCTCCTCTTTTCAGTTCGCTGCAGCTAGTGACTGGAACTAGCTGCAAAAAAACAAGCAAATTGCACAGTTTTATCTCCATCTCTTCATTCAAAGACTCAATCATGGACACTCTTACTGACTGTTGTGGCTGCTTCCTGTGATGTATTGTTGTCTCTACCTTCTTGCCCTTTGTGCTGTTGTCTGTGCCCAATAATGTTTGTACCATGTTTTGTGCTGCTACCATGTTGTGCTGCTGTCATGTTGTGTTGCTACCATGCTGAGTTGTGTTGTTGTCTTAGGTCTGTTGTTGTCTTAGGTCTCTCTTTATGTACTGTTGTGGTGTCT
Source organism: Salvelinus namaycush (assembly GCF_016432855.1). Taxonomy (NCBI): domain Eukaryota; kingdom Metazoa; phylum Chordata; class Actinopteri; order Salmoniformes; family Salmonidae; genus Salvelinus; species Salvelinus namaycush. The sequence goes on from NC_052330.1 coordinate 6,478,345, forward strand.
CTTTTGTCGTGATGTGTGTTTTGTCCTATATTTAAATTTTATTTTAATCCCTGCCCCCGTCCCCACAGGAGGCCTTTTGTCTTTTGGTAGGCCGTCATTGTAAATAAGAATTTGTTCTTAACTGACTTGCCTAGTTAAATAAAGGTTAAATATAATAATATGTGAAATGAGCCTACCAGACGAGCTAAATCACTTATATGCTCGCTTCGAGGCAACTAACACTGAAGCAAGCATGAGAGCATCAGCTGTTTCAGATGACTGTGTGATCACACTCTCCGTAACCGATGTGAGTAAGACCTTTAAACAGGTCAACATTCACAAGGCCGCAGGGCCAGATGGATTACCAGGACGTATACTCCGAGCATGCGCTGATCAACTGGCAGGTGTCTTCAATGACATTTTCAACCTGTCCCTGACCGAGTCTGTAATACCAACATGTTTCAAACAGACCACCATAATCCCTGTGCCCAAGAACACCAAGATAACCTGTCTAAATGACTACCGACCTGTGGCATTCACATCTGTAGCTATGAAGTACTTTGAAAGGCTGGTCATGGTTCACATCAACACCATTATCCCAGAAACCCTAGACGCACTCCAATTTGCATACTGCCCAAACAGATCCACAGATGATGCAATCTCAATTGCACTCCACACTGCCCTTTCCCACCTGGACAAAAGGAGCAACTACGTGAGAATGCTTTTCATTGACAACAGCTCAGCGTTCAACACCATAGTGCCCTCAAAGCTCATCACTAAGCTAAGGACCCTGGGACTAAACACCTCCCTCTGCAACTGGATGCTGGACTTCCTGACGGGCCGCCCCCAGGTGGTAAGGATAGGTAACAGCACATATGCCACGCTGATCCTCAACACGGGGGCCCCTCAGGGGTGCGTGCCCCATCCCCTCCTGTACTCCCTGTTCACCCATGACTGCATAGCCAAGCATGACTCCAACACCATCATTAAGTTTGCCGACGACACAACAGTGGTAGGCCTGATCACCGACAACAATGAGACAGCCTATACGGAGGAGGTCAGAGACCTGGCCGTGTGGTGCCAGGATAACAACCTCTCCCTCAACGTGATCAAGACAAAGGAGATGATTGTGGACTACCGAAAAAAGAGGACCGAGCACACCCCCATTCTCATCGACGGAGTTGTAGTGGAGCAGGTTGAGAGCTTCAAGTTCCTTGGTGTCCACATCACCAACAAACTATAATTTGTCCAAAAACACTAAGACAGTCGTGAAGAGGGCACGACAACGCATATTCCCCCTCAGGAGACTGAAAAGATTTGGCATGGGTCCTCGGATCATCAAAAAGTTCTACAACTGCACCATCGAGAGCATCCTGACTGGTTGCATCACCGCCTGGTATGGCAACTGCATGGCCTCCGACTGCAAGGCACCACATAGGTAGTGCGGGCGTTCCAGTACATCACTGGGGCCAAGCTTCCTGCCATCCAGGACCTCTATAACAGTGTCAGAGGAAGGCCCCCCAAAAATGCCAAGGACTCCAGCCACACTAGTCATAGACTGTTCTCTCTGCTTTCTCACGGCAAGCGGTACCGGAGCACCAAGTTTAGATCAAAAAGGATTCTTAACAGCTTCTACCCCCAAGCCATAAGACACTTGAACAGTTAATCAAATGGCTACCCGGAATATTTGCATTGTCCCCACCCCATCCCCAATTTTAACACTGCTGCTACTATTTGCATAGTCACTTTACCTCTACCTACATGTACATATTACTTCAATTACCTCGACTAACCTGTGACCCGCACATTGACTATGTACCGGAACCCCCTGTATATAGCCTTGCTACTGTTATTTTACTGTTGCTCAATCTTTTTTTTGTTGGTTAAGGGCTTGTAAGTAAGCATTTCACTGTAAGGTGAACACACCTGTTGTGTTCGGCGCATGTGACAAATATCATTTGATTTGATTTGATTCACAACTGAACATATTTCATTAAACTGTTGACAGCCCCCCTCTCTGTGCTCGAGAAAGGAATCAAGGGGATAGAGGAGGAGATGGAAACTTTCAGTGGTCAGCTATTCTGTAGCTTAAGGTAATGTCAGTCGATTAATTATGAAAATATACCAAAATCCCTATCACTAGACTATTCAAAATCAAATATAAATTCACTATAATTGTAGGCTAACTCTGTAAGCCGCCCTGCACAATCAATGAACCAACAGCATCGACTGGGCCTTTACGTTCTCTCCCAGACTCATAGATTGGAGCATAGCATAATGTAAGCAGTCCATCCAGTATGCATAATAATTTAGTCCACACTCAAAAGTGATTGCTAGAATTTGTTACATTTTGGAGTATAGGCTACACCAATTACATACCACATTTAAATCAATGGTTTTTGTATGTTTTTCTGCCATGCGTAATATCCGGTAGGCTATTAGGCTACGTAGGCTATAACTGCACAATCATTATTTGAACATTTTACTTCCGCGGGCTAAATCAGCATCACACAGTGTTTCTTGGTAGTCTTAAACAAATCTACTTTGAAACAAAAGTATACACCTTACACACATGGGTATAGGCTTAAAAAAAAGAAGATGCATGTACCATGCCAGATATTGTCACGCCCTGATCTGTTTCTCCTACACCCCCCTCCAGGGGTCGCCCATCTTCCCCATTATCCCCTGGGTACTTATAACTGTGTTCTCTGTTTGTCTGTTGCCAGTTTGTCTTGTTTGTCAAGTCAACCCGTGTTTTCAGCTCAGCTCCTGCTTTTTCCTATTCTCTCTTTTTCCTCACGCTCCTGGTTTTGACCCTTGCCTGTCCTGACTCTGAGCCCGCCTGCCTGACCACTCTGCCTGCCCCTGACCCTGAGCCTGCCTGCCGTCATGTACCTTTGCCCCTACTCTGGATTACCGACCTCTGCCTGACCTGACCCTGAGCCTGCCCGCCGTCCTGTACCTTTGCCCCACTACTCTGGATTATCGACCCTTGCTTGTCTTGACCTCTCGTTTGCCTGCCCCTGTTGCGGTAATAAACATTGTTACTTCAACACATTCTGCATTTGGGTCTTACCTGAAACGTGATAGATATAGAGTTGAAATGTATTACATTTTGAGATGGCATCCCATTATTGCACATTATATACATCACAGAAGACTGAAATATACTGGACTGAAATATACTGAACCAAAATATAAATGCAACATGAGCTGAAATATAAGATCCCAGATATTGTCCATACTCACAGAAAGCCTTTTTCTCTAAAATGTTGAGCAGAAATTTATTTCCATCCCTGTTAGTGAGGATTTCTCCTTCGTCAAGATAATCCATCCACCTGACAGTTGTGGCATATCAAGAGCTGATTAAACAGCAGGATCATTACACAGGTGCACCTTGTGCTGGGGGATAGTAAAAGGTCACTCTAAAATGTGCAGCTTTGTCACACAACATGATGCCATAAATGTCTAAATGTTTCAAGTTTTGAGGGAGCGTGCAATTGGCATGCTGACTGCAGGAATGTTCACCAGAGCTGTTGCCAGAGAATTTAATGTTAATTTCTCTACCAACGTCGTTTTAGAGAATTTGGCAGTACATCTAGTATCTGGCCTCACAACCGCAGACCACATGTAACCAACGGCAGCCCAGGACCTCCACATTCGGCTTCTTCACATGTGGGATCGCCTGAGACCAACTTGCTGATGACACTGTGTGTTTGCACAACTGAAGAATTTCTGTACAAACTGTCAGAAACCGTCTCAGTGAAGCTCATCTGCGTGCTCGTCGTCCTTACCAGGGTCTTGACCTGACTGCAGTTCGGCGTCCTAACCGAGAGCGTGTGTGGCGTTAGGTGGGCTAGCGATTTGCTGATGTAAATGTTATAAATGTGTCCCATGGTGGTGGTGGGGATATGGTATGGGCAGACATAAGCTACGGACAATGAACGCAATTACATTCTATCGATGGCAATTTGAATGCACAGAGATAATGTGATCAGATCCTGAGGCTCATTGTCGTGCCATTCATCCGCCGCTATCACCTCATGTTTCAGCATGATAATGCCCGTTCCCATGTCGCAAGGATCTGCACACAATTCCTGGAAGCTGAAAATGTCCCAGTTCTTCCATGACCTGACATACCACCCAGACATACCACCCAATGAGCATGTTTGGGATGCTCTGGATTGACGTTTACGACAGCTTGTTCCAGTTCCCATCAATATCCAGCAACTTCGCACAGCCATTGAAGAGGAGTGAGACAACATTCCACAGGCCACAATCAACAGCCTGACCAACTCTATGTGAAGGAGATGTGTCACGCTGCATGAGGCAATTGGTGGTCACACCATATACTTTTAAGGTTCTGTATTTATTTTCTTAGTCAACTTGTGTTCTGTTTCGTTATTTTCTTGAACGTAGCCCTGTTTCTTTGTGTTCGTGAACATAGCCCTGTCTTTCATTTTTGTTCATTGATTTCACCTGTGTTAGTTACTCACCTGGTCTCATCAGCTCCTTATTTCATTCAGTTCATTCTGTTTGTGCCTTTGTGAGGTATTGTTCGTTTTGACTCTACTAAGCCTTTTCCTAGCTTGTTTGTGAGAACCAGTTATAGCCTTCAGTCCTAGTTTTGATTCACCTGCCTGTTTGCCTACCTGTGTACGACCATTGCCTGCCTATGACCACGATTTCCTGCCTTCTGTGAAGACGAAATAAACACCTGCTGCGCTCTGCGCGTGAATCTATACCTTTTTCTCCTTGAGTATTCATTACACTACTGACTGGTTTTATGATCCACGCCCCTACCTTTTTTTATAAGGTATCTATATTCCCAGTAGTCATGTGATATGCATAGATTAGGGGTAATTTATTTACATATATTTAAACTGTAACTCAGTAAAATCTCTTAAATTGTTTAGTTTATATATTTTTCCAGTGTATAACAAAACCATTTGACATAAAAATACTGGAATTTCAACAGTTTTTTTGAAAGAATGTGATTTAATTATTAACATTCCACCCATGAGGCCACTAGGTCATTTGACTACAGGAAAGGGCTACTTCATTTTTGGGGGGAGGGGGGTTACGCTTGACTTTTTACACATTTTGTTATGTTATAGCCTTATTCTAAAATTGATTAAATCATTTTTTCCCCCTCATCAATCTACACACAACACCCCATATTGACAAAGCAAAAACAGTTTTTGTTTTCACATTTTATAATTTTTTTTACTGAAATACTACATTTACGCAAGTATTCAGACCCTTTACTCAGTACTTTGTTGAAGCGCCTTTGGCAGTGATTACAACCTTGAGACTTCTTGGGTATGACGCTACAAGCTTGGCCCACCTGTATTTGGGGAGTTTCTCCCATTCTTCTCTGCAGATCCTCTCAACCTCTATCAGGTTGGATGGGGAGCGTCGCTGCACAGCTATTTTCAGGTCTCTTCAGAGATGTTAGATCGGGTTCAAGTTCGTGCTCTGGCTGGGCCATTCAGAGACTTGTCCCAAAGCAACTCCTACACTGTCTTGGCTGTGTGGTTAGGGTCATTGTCCTGTTGGAAGGTGAACCTTCGCCCCAGTCTGAGGTCTTGAGAGTTCTGGAGCAGGTTTTCACGTATCTCTCTGTACTTTGCTACGTTCATCTTTCCCTCGATCCTGACTAGTCTCCCAGTCCCTGCCGCTGAAAAAACATCCCCACAGCATGATGCTGCCACCACCATGCCTCACCGCAGGGGTCTGAATACTTTCCGAATGAATAAGCTCTAATATGCTTATGGGGTTTTTGAATTAATCATCACTTTAGAAAGCACTGTTCATTTTGTTGTGTTCTGCTTTAAACCACATCCACTCCGACCATGTTTTCCACTCAGTTGAACCTGTTCTTGAACATCTTTCTTCAAATTGATTGATCTCAGTGAAGTGAGTTATAAAAGCGTGATACTGTTTTGATGAAGTGTTTGATGTGATTTTTTTAATACATTTGCATTGATGTCAGAGAGGTTAGAGGGAAAATAGAGCGCTGAGTACCAGCGCTGAGGACTCCGGCCGCAAAACCTGAACCTATAGGGGAGGGTCTGGGTGGGCATTTCACCGCGGTGGAGGCTCTGGTGCGGGACGTAGACCCCTCTCCACCTTAGTCTTGGCCCACTTAGGTAGCGCCTCTGGAGCGGGGACCCTTACCGCCGACCCCGGACTGGAGGGCGACTCTGGCAGCTCCGGACAGGAGGGCGACTCTGGCAGCTCCGGACAGGAGGGTGACTCTGGCAGCTCCGGACAGGAGGGCGACTCTGGCAGCTCTGGACAGGAGGGCGACTCTGGCAGCTCCGGACTGAAGGGCGTCACTGGAGTGGAGAGACACACAGGAGGCTTCGTGCCATGGATCATCACTGGAGGCTTCTTGCCATGGATCATCACTGGAGGCTTCTTGCCATGGATCATCACTGGAGGCTTCTTGCCATTGATCATCACTGGAGGCTTCGTGCCATGGATCATCACTGGAGGCTTCGTGCCATGGATCATCACTGGAGGCTTCTTGCCATGGATCATCACTGGAGGCTTCGTGCCATGGATCATCACTGGAGGCTTCGTGCCATGGATCATCACTGGAGGCTTCGTGCCATGGATCATCACTGGAGGCTTCGTGCTATGGATCATCACTGGAGGCTTCGTGCCATGGATCATCACAGGAGGCTTCGTGCCATGGATCATCACTGGAGGCTTCGTGCCATGGATGACCACTGGAGGCTTCGTGCCATGGATCACCACTGGAGGCTTCTTGCCCTGGATCACCACTTGAGTGGAGAGACACACAGGAGGCCTGGCTCTGGGAGAAGGCACAGGACTCACCAGGCTGGGGAGACATGCAGGAGGGTTAGGGCTTAGCACAGGCACAGGACTCACCAGGCTGGGGAGACATGCAGGAGGCCTTGTCCTTGGCCGAGGCACCGGATACACTGGGCCGTGGAGGCGCATTGGTGGTCTCGAGCTAAGAGCCTGCACAACCTGTCCTGGCTGGATGGTGACTTTGGCCCGGCACGTACGGGGCGCAGGCACAGGACACACTGGGCTGTGCAGACGCACTGGAGACACAGTGCGCAGAGCCGGCGCAGGATATCCTGGGCCGTAGAGACGTCCTGGAGGTTTGGAGAGCAGGGCTGGCACACTCCGTCCTAGCTCGATGCCCACTCTAGCCAGGCCGATGCGAGGAGCCGGGATATAGCGCACCGGGCTAAGAACACGTACTGGAGACACCGTGCGCTCCACCGCATAACGCGGTGCCTGACCAGTACGACGCCCGCCACGGTAAGCACGGGGAGTTGGCTCAGGTCTCCAACCTGGCTCAGCCAATTCCCCGTGTGCCCCCCCCCCCCCCCCCCCCCCCCACAATTTTTTGGGGAGTGGCCTCTCGGGCTTCCTTGCCAGCCGTGTTCCTGTGTAATCCTTGACCCCTCTCCTAGCTGCCTCCTCAGTACTGCGATGTTCACTCCTCTGTCCCTCTCCAGGTAACCACGCTGCTTGGTCCTCTTTTGGTGGTGGGTAGTTCTGTCACGACTGTTGGAAGGAGAAGATGACCAAAGTGCAGCGTGGTACGTGTCCATATTTATTAAATGAACACTGAAATAACAAAAATAACAAAGAGAATGACCGAAACAGTTCTGGCTGGTGAAGACACACAACAGAAAACAACTACCCACAAACACAGGTGGGAACAGGCTACCTAAGTATGGTTCTCAATCAGAGACAACGATAGACAGCTGCCTCTGATTGAGAACCACACACGGCCAAACACAAAGAAATAGACAACAAAGAACACCAGACATAGAATGCCCACCCCAACTCACGCCCTGAACAAACCAAAATAGAAACATAAAAAAGGAACTAAGGTCAGGGCGTGACACCATGACTCAACAGTCACGTGAAATTTGACTGCGGTCATGACTCATAACTGCCGGTGTGCCGGTAAAATGGTCACCGCAACAGCCCTATTCCTAGGCTATATTTATTCAGTGGCCAGCGGGTGTACCGGTATGTGCCACTGTCTCCAGGCAATTCATCAATGTCTGCTACTGCTGCTGAAACTTGTATGGAATTGACAAGCTCAATTTGTTATTTATTTTCCACTGCTGTGGGGCACAGTGGGAAAGAAGTGAGGATGAGTAATGGGTTCTGTGCCAGTGGCTCATCTCATTGCCCTCACAACTTCATGGATCCACAGGACGGTATATCTGGGATTGGAGCCAAAAAAGTAAAAATGGAAATGTATTTTTTCCTTAAACTTGTTTCTCGCCCGGCACAGTTATCCATGTTGTTCTACTTATCTACAGCAGATGACTTGCCCCAAAGGGAGTTATTTGTTATTAAGTTTACAAATGGATGATATCATTGAGGATTTGCATATTTAATCCATGTGGTTAAACAGTCATGGCATGATTGACTTTACCCTCCTTGAGGCTAATGTTCTCAGTTTGATGAAGGAAATATTCATAGAGAAGCTTGGGCATCTGTAGACACATCAACACCTGCCTTTAAATGACCAATCATAAAACTGGGACCCTGAGCTGGTTTATGTAAGTGGTGGTATAAGACACTGACTTGGTATGCATCCCAAATGGCACCCTATTCGCTATATAGTGCACTACTTTTGACCAGAGCCCTATGACCTGAGTATGTCGCATCATAGGCGCTGAAGGACCACCACTGTGAACCCACCTCAGGGGCTGGGCTCATCAAAAGAGCATCAGACATTCCCCACAACACTCTTCCATGCTCCGCAGGATGGAAGTGAGCACTTCCTCCTTTGTAAACATGTGTTACAAAGTGTTCCTCTGGGCTGTTTTTTCCCTGCTCAGCCTGTCTTTTCATTGTTTCCTTCCATGTACTTCACACTTTGTGTCTTTTTTTATGCCATCTAGAAAGTGATTTGGGGTAACTGCTTCCCCACAGCCTCACTGGCAACTTCTTAATTTAGCATGTGCTAACAATTTTCTTCACTCTTATCTAACCTGAGGTTTGGGAGACTTCCTGGCATTATGGATTCTAAATCGTTGGTTTTCAAACCCCTTTTTTCCTGTGGTGTTTTTTCGAGGAACACAACTGTCACCACGTCAGCAGTCTGTCAAAGGACATGATAGCACATTGGAACTTGGGCATATATCCACTTTTCAATATCCCATGTGTATTTTAGTTCCTAGCTTTGGAAAAGGCATTTCAATGCCTACTTGTTTTTGTTGACAGCTCATTAGCCAACCTCCACATTTCATGATGATCCTTTTCGTACAATTAAGGAACATTTCATAACAGATCAGCTATTTACTATTAGGTTTTGTTGATAAAATGGTTTTGACACCTGAAGCCTTTTAAAGGGTCTTCAAGCAAAATGCATTATTTTGAGGGGTTGTTGGCTATAGGGCAGAATTGTTCAACTCTATGAATTAGATTTAGTTTTGTTGGGACCATAGTATAACACTATACAGAACATGTAATATTTGTACATCATAACACTTCGGACCTAAAAACACATATATAAAGCTGGTCCACCTCTACCACACTCTTCTGGAGTATCCTAGACAACTAAGAACGGTACTTCTTGGTTGGTGTTCTCTTTTACATTTTTTATGAGATTTTCAATCAACTTTATTATTCCATTAAATAAACCCATAGTAAACATTCTACTTAACTAGCAACAAACCCATAATAAATAGCCTGCAGATTTTCGCACGTTTCAGACTAGCCTGCCATGATGTCACATCCCATGTTAAAGACCAGCGAGTGACAGAGATAATTGCTTTTCAATTTGGATCAGGAAAATGTCCAATAAGACAGTTTACAGCATTATTTTATTTGAGTGTGATAGTTATAGTGAGATTTTGTGGTGAACACGTCATCCATGGTGATAAATGGTAGGCATAACAACAACTTCATACAAGGCTAATTATTCTAATTATTATTTTGAAAGACACTGGAACCTAGATAGGCTAAACCTACCTCAAACATCAGATGTCTGTTAGGTCAATGTTCTTGATGAAGACGATGATGATTGGACTTGACCTCCTCTAACCTCAAAAGACCTCTTTCTAACTGGAGGGACAGTCTGAGGAGGATTACATGAACCCAGTGAGATACACTCACAGGACTATATATAAATTACAAACTATATACACATTCACTCACACTCTCAATTAAATTACAATAAAAAAAGTTACAAAAATGATACTCTGCATTGTTGGGAATGGCTCGTAAGCAAGCATTTCACGGTAAAGTGAAGTATTCGGCGCATGTCACAAATACAATTTGATTTGACACACTTCATCATGCTCTGGCATATTGCCAGCCCACAGAGGTGTCAGACCAGTACAGCATGTTATTAACACCACCAACACCTGCAGGTCCATAAAGGCCGGCTGAGGCTGCTCCCGGGCCACTATTTTGGGTCTGCTACTGCAGAGAGAGGGCCTCTGGTGATGCTCAGAGCATGGAAGCTGGGAAGTGGATTTGATGGCAGCTCTGATCTGCCCTCTCTCAACAACCTGCCTCTCTGTCCAAATGTGCTTTCTTGGAACACTCCACGTTTTAAAATTATAATTATATTTTACTGAGGGCCTGCTGAGGGCGGCCCTGGACAATTGGGAATACTTAGAGATAGTTAACAGAATAAAAGTTTATGTAAACAATGATGTAATTCCTCCCTTGAAATAGCAACATGAGACTATCAGGGTATGCCTCCCAAATGGCACCCTATTCCCTTTATAGTTCACTACCTTTGATAGGGCTCTGGTCAGAAATAGTGCACTTTGAAGGGAATAGGGTGCCGTTTGTGATGCAGAAGGGTAAAGGGGCACCGATATTTGTTGAGAGCCTGGAAAATAGAATAAGCAGACTAATGTGAGATTTTTGCTAGGTTATTTGCCCAGAGGGAGTGAGATAAAGCCAAAGCCCGAAGCTCATTGAGGCAATTATCCTAACTGCTACTTAATTTCTTCCTAAATTATCTTCTGCATATTAATGGATCATTGCCTTGCAGTAAGAAAAATATCACTGCTTACTGTCAATGTCTGCGTTGTTTAGTCTAATATATAGCATACTGATACAATTAATGAAGAAAATAACATTTTGATAAGAATGTACAGCCATTTCTAGCATCCTCTATTTTCAATATCTCCTTAAACTTACTGTAGGGTTCATAAAACAATCAAGATGGTTGAACCATGTTGAAAAATAGCAGTAATACACTCAAGCTCCACCCAATCTTTTTTATATTGAGCAAGATGATACGGCCCAGGAAGTTCCTGGTTTATTGGTTTAACCATTGTCATCGATCATACTTTACATCTTTCCTGTATCCATCATCTCTTCACTAACTTATCTATTTTTCTTTCTGTCCAGGCCATGACTACAGCTCTTAATGAGAAACAGTTATGGCATTTGGAAGATCCTGAATGGTTCACATTGTAGTACAGTATTTCTTGGCCTTCATTAATGCTAGCTGGAGCTTCATCATAAATCAATAAAATTAAACCTCTACATTGATTCAGCACAATAATTACTACCTCCTGAGAGGGTTTAAATTAAGAGCGAACAGGCACAACAACAAAAAGATCAGTAGCCATCAATGGGATTGATGGTCATTACAAATGAAATGTTTGTGATCCAGCAGTCCTTTCCCATACAGCATGTAGTTCGCACCTGGGGCTCATAAAGACCATATCCACTTTATAATGTATCCTCCTATAGAGTAATTATTACGTTCACCACCGTTACCTGTAATCTCCAGTCTTACTTTGAGGTCAGTCTGGAGAGAGTTATGCGTAAAAAAAAACTGAAGGCTTTTGATTTGTAATAGCTTAAACGGAACTTCAATGGAGAGAAAGAGGCTATACCAATTAAGTTATCAGTGGAAGAAAACGTTGACAAACTCATGACTACTGCCAGTTTCATTGATCTGTCCATCAGGCCAGACGGATTTGGACGGATGGCTAAGCGAGACAAGGCCAGCCCAGATACAGTCCTTGTCCCTAGAGAGCAACAGCTAGTTATTCTGGGAGTAGTTTAGAGCCCCCCTGGACATTCTACTGAGGCGCTGCTCCACATAAAATATATTTGTATTTTTTATGTTGGTTTTAATTGAAATTAAATTGCTTATTTGTGGGAAATTACTATTTACATTGGTATTATACTGGTTTCCCAGTGAAAGGGCCCAAACAGAAACGGAACGTTGGTGAGAGTTATTGGAATGTGGGAAGGCTAAACAAGTCCATAAAGTTTCTTTCATGGTAGACAGAGGCCCAATTATTATATAACGTATTAGAAGTGTTGGTCAGATACAATTGAAGTTTACATACACCTTAGCCAAATACATTTAAACTCAGTTTGTCACAATTCCTGACATTTAATCCTAGTAAAAATTCCCTGTCTTAGGTCAGTTAGGATCACCACTTTATTTTAAGAATGTGAAATGTCAGAATAATAGTAGAGAGAATGATTTATTTCACCTGTTATTTCTTTCATCACATTCCCAGTGGGTCAGAGGTTTACATACACTCAATTGGTATTTGGTAGCATTGCCTTTAAATTGTTTAACTTGGGTCAAACGTTTCGGGTAGCCTTCCACAAGCTTCCCACAATATGTTGGGTGAATTTTGGCCCATTCCTCCTGACAGAGCTGGTGTAACGGAGTCAGGTTTGTAGGCCTCCTTGCTCGCACACACATTTTCAGTTCTGCCCACAAATGTTCTATAGGATTGAGGTCAGGGCTTTGTGATGGCCACTCCAATACCTTGACTTTGCTGTTCTTAAGCCATTTTGCCACAACTTTGGAAGGATGCTTGGGGACATTGTCCATTTGGAAGACCTATTTGCGACCAAGCTTAAACTTCCTGACTGATGTCTTGAGATGTTGCTTCTTGAGATGTTGCTTCAATATATCCACATATTTTCCCTCCCTCATGATGTCATCTATTTTGTGAAGTGCACCAGTCCCTCCTGCAGCAAAGCACCCACAGGACATGATGCTGCCACCCCCGTAGTTCACAGTTGCCACCCCCTTTTTCCTCCAAACATAACGATGGTCATTATGGCCAAACAGTTCTATTTTTGTTTCATCAGACCAGAGGACATTTCTCCAAAAAGTACGATCTTTGTCCCAGAATGTACAGTTGCAAACCGTAGTCTGGCTTTTTTATGGCAGTTTTGGAGCAGTGGCTTCTTCCTTTCTGAGCGGCCTTTCAGGTTATGTCAATTTAGGACTCGTTTTACTGTGGAAATAGATACTTTTGTACCCGTTTCCTCCAGCATCTTCACACACTGTCCTTTGCTGTTGTTCTGGGATTGATTTAAACTTTTCGCACCAAAGTACATTCATCTCTAGGGGACAGAACACGTCTCCTTCCTGAGCAGTATGACGGCTGCGTGGTCCCATGGTGTTAATACTTGCGTACTATTGTTTGTACAGCTGAACGTGGTACATTCAGGCGTTTGGAATTTGCTCCCAAGGATGAACCAGACTTGTGGAGGTCTACAATTGTTTTTCTGAGGTCTTGGCTGATTTCTTTTGATTTTCCCATGATGTCAAGCAAAGAGGCAGTGAGTTTGAAGGTAGGCCTCGAAATATATCCACAGGTACACCTCCAATTGACTCAAATTATGTCAATTAGCCTATCAGAAGCTTCTAAAGCCATGACATCATTTTCTGGAATTTCCCAAGCTGTTTAAAGGCACAGTCAACTAGTGTATGTAAACTTCTGACCCACTGGAATTGTGATACAGTGAATTATAAGTGAAATAATCTGTCTGTAAACAATTGTTGGAAAAATTACTTGTGTCATGCACAAAGTAGATGTCCTAACCGACTTGCCAAAACTATAGTTTGTTAACAAGAAATTTGTGGATTGGTTGAAAAACGAGTTTTAACGACTCCAACCTAAGTGTATGTAAACTTCCGACTTCAACTGTACATACATAGATTGCCTGAATTGCCCACCTTTTTAAACTTCACCACACCATAGGTAACATGAGCTAACTTGCCTATGCTGATATGTTAAACATTCCTTCTGTTGTCAGATCAAATGTCCTCCAACAACTGCCTGTCTGTGTACATCGTGCTATTTCTTTTCATCTTTCATCTTTTAATTTACATCCACCGCTGATATTTTTTACTGATAGCAACATTCCTAACATGGCATGAACAACCATTGAAAAAGTTCAGTTCATTTTGATCCTTGTTTTAACTTGTATGTCAGAATTGTCTTGTAACATCCATGTCATGTTATCTACTGATGTTACTTATAAAGAGCTGTATCTCACCTCAGCGTTGCAGAATCACTGATTTCTGTAACTGCTTCTCATTCTGGTGAGTTTTGCATGAAACAATGTTCAATGTTTAAGTCTCTTTTGCATGAAACAATGTTCAAATTAGGGGTGGGCAATTTCCAAAAACGGGGCCCATAGGAACACAGTTGGGGTCTCAACTTACTGCTGAGAGTTAGAATAGTAGAATACACCAGGTGCAATTTCAAAATTTGGTTGTGCATCAGTAGTTTCTCTCGTGTTATGTCAGTCACTGACAGTCACTCAATTGGCCATGTCACCTAACAATTTTTGGATTAGTAAGTTAGTCGAGCCAGCCATCTAAACTTGTAGTAATCATGGCTGAATACCGACAGGGCACATAGGGCACGTTGCCAGGGGCCCTTACCTCAATGGGCCTCCCATTGATTTTGTTAGTCACTCTAACTCAGATATCAAATTAACATGGCATAAGTCATGGCGAAATGTGTAGAATTGCAGGAAATTAGCTTCAAAATTGCATGTATCTCCACTCTATGGCAAAATGGATGGTATTGCAGGAAATTGGATGTTAAACTTCTCATCTTTTCTCTCTACCCCATGGCAAAATGTGTGGAATTGCAGCGAACTTGCTTTAAAACGTACATTTTTCTCTCCTCCGTTAAGACTGAGCTATGGCTACTAGTAGAACGTGTTTTGTTAAGAGAGTTAAGTAGTTTAACTGCACACAATTGCACAAATCAGTTGACTGCATGTGTGGGTATGGATGTGGTTACGCAGACCGGCGAGCCACTGCAGCACCTCATGATGAGTTCAGATTTTTTGTGGCCCCCACCTCTATCAAAGTTGCCATCCCTGGTTCAAATGCATAATGAGATTCTATCCAATAATGCTTATAGATCAAGGCAGACCTTTGAATATTATACAGAATTGTCAATATAAAGTGACCCCACAGTGACATTAGTTGAACACACGAAATTCTGCTCCAGTAAATGTTTCCAATTGTGTACCACTACAGTACATCAGATTATTTTATCCAGCCATTTCTATCAGTGGGTTGCTAATATAACAGAGATGCATGATACAGTATCTGTTTTGTATTTCACTGCTATGA
Source organism: Salvelinus namaycush (assembly GCF_016432855.1). Classification (NCBI taxonomy): domain Eukaryota; kingdom Metazoa; phylum Chordata; class Actinopteri; order Salmoniformes; family Salmonidae; genus Salvelinus; species Salvelinus namaycush. Next base: position 6,493,718 of record NC_052330.1, read on the forward strand.
TCTAAAAGGGGAAATCTGTATGGCAAAAAATCTGTTTCCCATTGCTCTTCTGCAACTTTGTTTTCGTTCAAGTTCTCTCCTTATCATTTTTTTTTTACATAAACAGGCATGCAGTTCGACAGATATCATATTGTTTTTGTATTGTTAACCTTTTTCCAACCTACAGCCCAATATCAAAAAATATTCCATCACCTCAGTTCTAAAGGAAGGAAGCTCCTTAATATCAATGGACGATTGACATGAAAAGTTAAGGTTACCCTATGTTGGTAATCATAACCTACTGTACCGTCAAAGCATCTTTGACAAGTCAGTGGTTTGCCAGTAGTATTTATGTGAACACCGACAACTACTCGTGTGATTGGTGTGACCTTAGTATTACAAGGTTATTTCACAGGAACCTTTCGAACCTTTCATCTTTTCTGATTATTGAGTCTTTGAGGGGTTATTTATAGATAATGGGAGATGTTAAAACATGGCTTCATGGTTATTGGAGAAAAGGGACATTATGGTTTAGGGGCTTCACTTCCTCATTTTGCCAAAGAACATGAACCAAGTCTATTCAAGTCGGACAGGTTAATGGCTGAAATGGTATGCATACAGGATATGGCCATTTATGTTTCCACACTGGTGTCAGTGTCCAGTCCAGTCCACAGCAGGTGCAGGTGCTGTAGTCTAGCTGCTGTTGACTTAGTGAGTCAGAGTTGAAGGATTTTGTCCCAAATGGCCCCATATTCCTACGGGCCCTGGTCAAAAACAGTGCACTAGGGAATAGGGTGCCATTTGGGACATAACCTTGGTTTGGTTCCCTACCCAGGAAAAAGAGCCAGTTGCGTGACATATTTGTCTCTCAATGGACCATGGCCCTGATTTTCACACACTTGAGATCTCCGTGAAGTGGGCATTCTATAGAAATGTTAACTCCAGGCCCTGTTTTGACAACACACAAAGTGGCACTAATGGCGAGAGATTGTATTACGGTACTCCCAACTCTTGTGAACATTTATGCCATTTAGATCAAAACTCTACAGAGTGCGACATTCAATGATGTGCAGCAATCATTGATAGAACTTCAAACAATGAGATACCACACTTAATATAGCCAAGGCTACATCTGCAGGTGCAGAGGTAATCATGAGTGCACAGTCATTCTGAAGTCTGACATAAGGTCCTAGGTTGACAAATTGTGTTTATAGAAGTCTGTTGGAGAAATCTATTCCATGGGGTTGAGCACTGTGTGACTCCTCCTTGGTCACGAAATGTTGCTGTTCTTGGCTAATATGTTTCTAGTGTGATTTGATGATAATTACTCATCCATGTTATAAAAAATAGCAATACTGTGGCTTCATGGTGATTTTAGTAGTAGGAATGCTTTAGATTTGAAAGGTCATGCATGTACATAATTACACATAAACGAGCAAACAAAAGAACATTTATTGTATATATAACTTTCACGGATTGCATGAACACATTTGATGAATTAGATTAAACTGTTTTGATGGATAAAAGCAAGATTTTAGTACAATATCCTGCACACACTTATTTGCCCTTCGAGGTTCATGTTAATTCCCAAATCTAACTGCCTGTAGCTCAGGACCTGAAGCAAGGATATGCATATTCTTGATGCCATTTGAAAGGAAACACTTTGAAGTTTGTGGAAATGTGAAATGAAAGTAGGAGAATATAACACATTAGATCTGGTAAAAGATAATACAAAGAAAAAAACATGCGTTTTAAGATTTTTTTTGTACAATCATCTTTGAAATGCAAGATATAAGGCCAATATTGTATTATTCCAGCCCAGTCACAATTTAGACCTTGGCCACTAGATGGCAGCAGTGTGTGTGTGTGCAAACGTGTAGACTGATCAAATGAACCATTGCATTTCTGTTCAATATTTTGTATTAAATGTGCCTAATTGGTTTATTAATAACTTTTCAAGTTCATAATTGTGCACTCTCTTCAAACAATAGCGTGGTATTCTTTCACTGTAATAGCTACTGTAAATTGGACATTGCAGTTAGATTAACACGAATTTAAGCTTTCTGCCAATATCAGGATATTTCTATGTCCTGAGAAATTTTATTTTTACTTACAACCTCATGCTAATCGCATTAGCCTACGTTAGCTCAACCGATCCTGTAGAGGGATGTGTGTGTTACAATACACTAGCCAAACCATGGGCATAAATAGCCTTGAGGTCCTGAAACAGCAGTCAGTTGACAATTAACCATAGTAGTTATATTTACATTGACCTTTTAGTAATTTAGCAGACTATGTCACCTTGGGTGACATATTAATTATGGCTCTGACAATAATACAGGAGCACTTTGGTGCTAGGATGGAGGTCAGGGAGGACGTGTCCCTAACCCTGACCCTAGCTTTGTTTTCACATCATGGCTCAACCCTAACCATAAGACCACGTCGAAAAGACACAAGGATGCAGAAATGGTGCTGTTGGTTTACAGAAAACATTGCTGTGTATGCCTGATTTTCAATAGAGCATCACTAGAGCCATTAAAGACAATTCAAGGCAAGATGCCGTGCATTGAACACAAGCACGTGCTCTCATTCTCTCACTTCATAATTTCTCTCCAGGTATATTTGTCACTGCAAATGTACCTCTCAACACAGATGCACTGCCTGCTTTGCTCTAAAGATCATGCAGGGCTGAGGGGAGATGCTTCCCTGTAAATGTTTAGTTCAGTGGCGGGAAAAGGAGAGGAGACGAGCTGAAGCAGTTGGACCGATCCTCTCACATTATAATCACAAATGGCAACCTATTCTCGAATTTAAATCACATTTTATTTGTCACGTACGCCGAATACAACCGGTATTACCGTGAAATGCTTAGTTAGAAGCCCTTAAGCAACAATGCAGTTTTAAGAAAATAGAGTTATGAAAATATTTACTCAATTAACTAAAGTAAGAAGAAAAAAGTAACACAATAAAAAAAACAATAATGAGGCTATATACAGGGGGTACAGTCAATGTGAGGGGGTTCAGGTTAGTCAAGGTAATGTGTACATGTAGGTAGGGGTAAAGTGACTATGCATAGATAATAAACAGAGAGAAGCAGCAGTGTAAAAACAAAGGGGGGGCCATTTGATTAATTGCTCAGCAGTCTTATGGCTTGGGGGTAAAACCTGTTAAGGAGCCTTTTGGGCCTGGATTTGGCGCTCCGGTACCGCTTGCCGTGTGGTAGCAGAGAGAACAGTCTATGACTTGGGTGACTGGAGTCTTTGACAATTTTTGGGGCCTTCCTCTGACACCGCCTAGTATAGAGGTCATGGATGGCAGGAAGCTTGGCCCCAGTGATGTACTGGGCTGTACACACTACCCTCTGTAGCGCCTTAAGGTCGGATGCCGAGCAGTTGCCATACCAGGCGGTGATGCAACCGGTCAGTATGCTCTCGATGGTGCAGCTGTAGAACCTTTGAGGATCTGGGGACCCATGCCAAATCTTTTCAGTCTCCTGAAGGGGAAAATACATTGTCGTGCCCTTTCTTGGTGTGTTTGGAGCATGAACGTTTGTTGGTGATGTGGACACCAAGGAACTTGAAACTCTCGACCCGCTCCACTACAGCCCCGTCGATATGAATGGGGGCGTGTTCGGCCTTCCTTTTCCTGTAGTCCACGATCATCTCCTTTGTCTTGCTCACGTTGAGGGAGAGGTTGTTGTCCTGGCACCACACTGCCAGGTCTCTGACCCCCTCCCTATAGGCTGTCTCATTGTTGTCGGTGATCAGGCCTACCACCGTTGTGTCGTCAGCAAACTTAATGATGGTGTTGGAGTCGTGCTTGGCCACGCAATAGTGGGTGAACAGGGAGTACAGGAGGGGACTAAACCCTCTCTAGAGCGTCTACAGATGGAAAATCTGGACTATCCATATAAAGTGTGACCAAAGTAATGCACTATGTAGGGAATAGGGTGCCATTTGGAACACAGACATAGTAGTGTTGTTGTTAGGAGTGTGATCAACATGCACATCAGCCTTCAGTACCATTCCCTGTCATGTGGAGAACCTTAACTGGGGGGTCTTTCAGCTTCAGAAAATCAATGAAATAATACAACAGAGTTTAGAGACACTTGACCATTACTCATCCATTACACGTTGTAAATGGTATAGTATTTTTATTAACATGCATACAGCTTCTGATGGTTTAAGGGTTAACTATACACTTTGGTCAAGTGGCCTCATCAACTAACAGATCAACTGATCTGGAAATGTGTCTTGTGTAGTTCAGAATTTTGATCCAGCTTTTATGATCTGGGTTTTCACAACTCCGTTTAATATGTATGTCTCCGTTTAATATGTAACATTCACCTTGGCTATGAGAATTCCCTGTCTAGAATAAAACCGTGAGACGTTCTTGTCCAGATAGTAACGGATATGCACACACACTCCGCCCAAACCGTTGTGATGAAAACCTCCCTGCCGATTATAGAGACGTCGTACACCAGAGAGTTTCTCAATGTGTCAACCAGTTACAAACAGACAATGGGCTAAATGAGAGGAAAGGGAAGAAAGTGAACCCCTCTGATGTTTTTGCACAGCGTGCTCTGTGATGCCCCCTTCGGTGTGTGAAATATTCCTTTTTTCTCCCCTTTCATCTCAACAGATGTGAAAAGAGTAGGTTCAACTGGGGTAAGGAAGAGGACATTGCTGCGGAATTTGTTGTTTTGTGGAGAGGCTATACACCTGTGTGTTTTAAGGAGTGTTTGCATTCCAGCACAGCAGTGCCACACAGAAAAACTTAACTGAGCTTCATGCGGCATGTACTGTTATAGTTTTTCTCAGTTGCGTACAAGCATTCTTTGGAACAATTTTCAAAACCGAGTCCATAAGACACAGAACTCTGTGGCCTTTTGCAAAACAGTAAATGCTTTAAAAAAATGTATTTGCTTTCTCAAAACATTAATACATTCATCCAAACTATATTATACCGTAAAAATTGCAAGTACATACATGACTGCATGCAAAAAGATTAACGCACAAGGAGTCACTAGAGCACGATGAGCCAAGTAAAGCCCCACCGGCCAAACCCTCCCCTAACCCGGACCAATTGTGCGCCCTGTGGGACTACTGACCAAGGCCGTTTGTGATACAGCCTGGGATCAAACTCAGGTCTGTAGTGATGCAACTAGCACTGCAATGCAGTGCCTTAGACCGCTGCGCCATTCGGGAGGCCCCAGACCAAACCTTTTTAATACCTGGTTTGCATACCCATTGTTGCCTTCGTGTGCATTTACTGTAGATATCATAAGTTGAAACATCTTTCTTACCTACCCTACCAGTTACCGATATCATTCTTCTGTGAGCTGCTCCATGTGACAACCAGTTGAGAGTTACATGATCTTGGGATGATATTCCGCTGAAACTAAGCTATGTGTGGAGGCACGCATGTGAATATATTTCACGTGCTTTGCGATTGTGTAGGGTACATTGTGCATGTTTTCTCTAATGTACTACTTAATTGATGCAGCATGTACCTCCACTACACTACTTTGATACGCATCTGTGGGGATTAAGAAGTGAGTATACGCAATTCCCACTGAAAAAAAGTGGGTATACGGCATATACCTGCCTACAGCCCCCACTACACCACTGTGTACTCTTTACCACTCTTGCCAAATATCAGAACTCAAAAGCAAACCGATAATGCAATATGGTTTTGATGTATTTTGGACCATTTTTTATGATGTTGACTGCTTTAAATGTCTTCTTCTCCAGAACCACCGGACCAACCGGCACCAAATTTGATAGATTGCATCCATGCTCACATCTTTTATTTTCCAAGACTCTAGCTCAAACAACATGGCCACTACAAGCCAATGAGCTTGTCTGATTGGCTTGTCCTGTCCAAATACAATAGGGTTTCCCCCAGCTTTGCTGCTTGAACCCCTAAAAGTAAGCACAGTGTTCAGAATTCATTCATCAGTATCATCACAATCCAATTCTATGTATTCAATACAAAGGTTGGTTTGCTCAAAGCTTTTCCATTGGCACACAATAGAAATAAGGAAAGGTAAATACAATGGAGGAACAACACAAAGCAAAGCTCTATAATGGAAGGTCACAATGGTTGAGATGATGACTTAGGAGTAACCCAAAGTTATGCAGAAGCAACCCGACTTCATTCTCTGCATCTCTGCATGTCCGCAATATTGTAAAACAATCACAACAATTAGACAGTCCCAATTGCCTAGATCTTTCCATATATTGTACATGGTATGACACTGATAGGATGATTTAGGATGTTGTGCAGTAGTATTTGATGATTGCTGGAAACAGTGAGCCCAATTGCACTCATTTCTCTTCTTAAAACGATGTGTTAATATTCTGCGAACAAAACACTTAACAGTCAATTTTGTATTCACTGATGACGTTTGTATTTAATGTTGTGCAAAAGGTGGTCTAAGATATGTATGCAAGTCAGGTACAAAGGCAAGAAAATGATCAGAAGTTTAAATACATTTGAGCATTTGAGCATTGTTTTCTGCTATAGATACATTTCAACACAGATACCAAAATTGCTTGTACGCGATTGAGAAAATATGTAACACGGAAGTTAACTGAAGTAGGGAAAGTAGAATTGCTGGGGGCTTCTGAAACGAATAGCTTAATATTTACAGAGGAACTGAAATAATAATATGTTGAGCAGTAAATAAGAGAGTATAAAAAGTAATATTTCATTGCTGGTAGAAAACATTTATTATATTTCAATATAATGACATGCAAATAAGGTATACAGAGGCGTCATGCATGACAAATAGAAATACTTTTGAATCAATAATAAAGCATGAGAGAGTGTTAACCATAAAACGGTTTGATATATTGGAGTGGATTTTGACTGGTGACCAATGGGGTTAGCCATGACAAAACTGTTGTTGCCAGAATGAGTGACTGGAAAGTTCAACACAGACCATAATTAGAGGGTAGTCCCCCTTTTACCTGGGCCACATCCAATGTAAACACTGCAGCCTCCATCACTCACTCAATAAGCACATTGACAACTGCGCTTTAGTTGTTGAGGGAGAGAAAATGACTGAGGTACTATATCTGTCAGCATACATGTTTCAAGTAGAAGTGAAGAATGTCTCCATCCACGGCTATGACGGGTGGCACACCATCTGGCCCTGTGGGGTTGAAGAGGTAATGGAAACAGGGCTAATCTCAGTAAAGGGGGGGGGGGGGGGGGGGCTGCCTGATAAAGCCCATGTCCCAATCAAGAAAAACCAAGCCATAAGGGATCCATTAAACTTTATGTGTTTGTTTGTATAATTTCAAGAAGGGAACAAACAGAAGAATGTGAAGCATGCATTACCCAGCTTGTTAAACACAGATAATCTAATGCTTATTACAGGTAGTACTATTCACAATCGCCCACAGTGCATTGAGGCCGCGAGCTGAAGATGTCCTCGTCAGCGATTGGGATTGGTGAGGTTATACCACACAGGGTGGTCTGTCACGCACCCATCAAGCCACCGGCTTTTTCAATTCATTAATCAACCCGATTGCTGGTTGTCTTGTCATTGGTTCCAATCGTTTTGCTGTCCATGGTTTAAAGGATGGTCATAAAACCGCTGCTGGCAGTTTGGAGCTGACCAGCCTCCTCCAGCACGAGCCCTTAGATGTTGTAGATGTGGTTCTCCACTCTCCTGGTATTCATCCTGGGAGAGCATGATGTATACAATAGCTATTCATAGCCCAGCATCAGTTGTGCCCCTTCATTTCCATATAGACATGTATCATATCTGTACCACATACACCTGGAGTCCATCACAGTATCATTCTCTGACGTACTGGACGATAAACGTTCTCTAATGATAATATCAGAGAAAGCCAACGACCCAGCACTTTAAAACTTACAAAGGAATATGTTTAATATTGAGTTTTCTATATCTTTCACAAAGACATACATCTTTCTTATAGCATTAACACAGAGTTCACACCTGTCAGATGTGTAGCCAATGGACTAAAACATTTTTTATTGAAAGTGAACCGTTATAACGACAGACCTCCCATTTGTTTGCTTTGTTCTTGTTCTTGTAGAATCTTAATTTGAGCCAGTTTGCTACAGCAAGAAAATTAATTATGCAGCACCAGGAAATGTGAATTATTATGTGCATTATAATTCATGGACAATTTTTTAAGGTTTGACACATTTTTTTTGTCAGGGAAAATCAAGTCTGACATTTCAAAGTGGAAGTTACAAACTTCAGAAGCCTTTTTAAACCTCAAATACAATACAAGTCTTACATTTCCTGCATTGCAGGAAAGTTATCCTGCAACAGGGTGATCACATTACAAGTCATTCCTGACCATTCCTGACCAAAAACCACAGTCTAATAGTCTGTCTATTCCAGTTCTTTGTAATGTTTTGGCTCTGAGAACAATTGAACAGTATAGAGCAGGCACTTAAAATTCATATTTAAAGCCATGTTACCTAAAACTGAATTTACACCAACCGGAGAATACTATTGTTGCCCCATTCTTACTTCATAATGTCCAACAGTTGCGTGCATCACTACAATGTGCATTCTCTCAATGGAAATTAATCAGCATGATGTCGGCAGAATCCAAAACCATTTTATTATATCCTATAAAAGAGAGAATAGATTTCCTTTTGTAACAGCTAGTAAATTGAGATGCCAGACGTCGAACTCAAAACAGATTGTGCACCTTGTTCCAGCCGTTCTCATGCAACGTTTGCCGTTGTTTGTTTGCTTGCTACCTTATTTAGGGTGGTGAAATATATAAATGAATCCGCTACCTGTAGCTAATATGCACTTGGAATATGTGGAAACAAACGTGTAAAAGAAAGAAAAAAAAGATTTGGCCTCCGAAGTCCCACAAGGTCACATCTTGTGTCCTCTAACTTCCTAGTATGACGAAACAGGTCAATGAGATGCAGCCATGGGGTCAAATATTCTAGAGGACCAACAGAGCTTGATCTCTTCGATATTTGCTCTATGCTCGTGCCAGCTAGCAGGATTGCATCTACCCCTACCCCGTTTTTTCCCCTTTACAGAACATTTTATTTACAGTTGCATGGTTTAAAGAACACCTACACATGCAAAGTCACATGGGAAATGTCATGGGAGTATAGCATAAAAGATACAACATTCCAACATTATTGATGACAAGGGAGAGGAGGCAGCTATGAGTTCTCCAGCTCCTCTTTGCCCAATTGATTGGCAACAGTGTTATTGTTTTCTCTTGCAACTACAAGCTATAAATGTGGTTGTAGTTGCCTCTTATAACAAAAAAAAGCTTTAAATCCCCACTGGTTATAAGGTCGTAAAAGGAAGTATTTGTTTTTTTTATCCATTTTACATCATGGTTTCGATCAAGGATTTGGGAGTTGTTTACCAAACTAGACACATCATCACCAATATTTGGGAATCGGAAAATGGCACTCTTTCTAAACTTCATGGACTTGTACAGTATGTACAGTACAGTATTGAATAGATCCACAATTAATTATTTCCATGCCATCGAAAGCCATATGCTTTGTCAAGACCGCAACAGCAGGTCACTCAGCTTGCGAACAGACATCTGTGCTCAGTGAAAAAGAAGCTTGGCAAACTGGCAACATCTAACTCAACCCCACTGACGAGAAATAAACAGTACCGTATTATTGGACACTCATAAAGGACTTCTCTCGATTGCTTTCTTCAAATGTAGCATCAGAGTATTATCTTATGATGTAATAATATAGTATTATCATGATTAGGATGGACAGTGTCTTTTACAAGCTTTCAAATGATGTCTGGATAAATTCATTAACCTCTTACTGCAGTGGGCTAAATCAGGGTCACACAAAGTGTTTCCTGGCAGTCTTAAGCAAATCTACTTTGAAACCAAGGTATACACCTCACACACATGGTTATGGGCTTAAAAAAGAAGGCTCCTGTACCATGTCAGAGATACAGTAGAGTTGTAGAGAAATGTATTCCATTTTGCGTTTGCATCCCAAATATTACACTTTATATACTTTACAGAAGACTGAAATATAACAAAAACCATTTGACATAGAAACACCAGATAAGCAGTATTTTTTTTAAATATAACGTTTATTAATTATGAAAAAAATGAATACCATTCCACAAATGAGGCCACTCGTCATTTAACTGCAGGAACGGGCTACCAGCACCTGAGAAGTGCATATAATCCAAATATATTCCTGGGGAAGTCCATGTATTTTCTAGTCAGTTAACCTTCATTGCACTTCAGTCATTATTTTTTCTCAGTTGTCTTATGCAAATAAAAATACTTACATTAAGTGGGGGGAGAAGAGTATTGCATAGGTTCTCTGGCGTAAAGAGCCTGTACATGGATTCCAGATGTCAGTGTGAGACAGGTCTTATGTTACACATTTCTACCATGAGACGTGTCTGAAAACCCTTTGCAGATTGACAGCGAGATACAGGAAAGAGATGGAACAGATAAGCATTAGACTGACAGCCACACGTGTGTCGCAACAACTTGAATGTGTGTGAGAGAGTGGGTAAGTGAGCGTGTTTTCAGTGAGGGTGGATTGTCGCTAAGGGACAAGGAAACCACATAGAGTGATCTTCAGCTAATGTGGATGCACAGTGCTGAGAATTGTTGATGCTGGTAGCACTTCAAGGATAGGTCCTCCGCTGTCTGACAGAAATATTGCGTTGATGCCAAAAAGCCAGAATTACCTTTAATGTACGGCTATCAAAGAATTCTAGGTTTGGAGATGAGATTTCAAATGTAAAAACTGACAGCACATCTGTAAACACTTTCTATAGTAAGGAAAACAACTTTGTTTCACCCAAAAGGAATGTGCCCATTTCCCCCGTTCTTCCTCTAACACTGTCAGCCACCTAAAGCATCGTCACCCTTTCTGATCCAGCTTACTGAAAGAGTGAAGCGCTCATTAGCCGAATGTACTGTAGGGTTGGGTTCCAAATGGCACCCTATTCCCCATTTAGTGCACAATTTTTTGACCAGGGTCCATATTAGGCTAGGGTCAAAAGTAGTGCACTATTATAGCGTGCCATTTGGGATGCAGCCCATCCTCTGTGCTGGTCAGATCCACTTGTCATCATTTCACAACTCATAAGAGTGCAATCATTCGTATCCTGTCTCTGACAGGGGGGGCAGCAGTTGGGGGTCGAGGGGATCTCCTCTGATCGGGGTCAGGACAGGCCACCCTGCCACTGCACTGGAGTCAGTTGAACAGTAATGACGGTGGACTTTTTCACCCAACTTCAAAAACTTCTAAGGGCTAGGCGTCCCGTCAGCGGGACACCTGTCGACAACATCCGGTTGTCACGCCCTGGCCTTAGTATTCTTTGTTTTCTTTATGTTTTTTAGTTAGGTCAGGGTGTGACATGGGGAATGTATGTGTTTTGTAGTGTCTAGGGGTGTTGTATGTGTATGGGGCAGAGTAGAGTGTAGTTGTCTAGTTATGTCTATGGCTGCCTAGATTGGTTCTCAATCAGATACAGCTGTCATTCATTGTCTCTGATTGGGAGCCATAGTTAAGGCAGCCATAGGCAGTAGGCTTTTGTGGGTAGTTGTCTATGTTGTACGTTTGTAGCTTGTGATTGCACTTACGTCTTTAGCTTCACGATCGTTTGTTGGTTTGTTTCGTTTTGTAATAGTGTTCGTTGCGTGTTTTTCCCTCTTCTAAATAAAGAGATGTATTTTGCACACGCTGCGCCTTGGTCCACTCTCTCTCACGAAGACGATCGTGACAGAACTACCCACCAACCATGGATCAAGCAGCGTGAGAGGAACCAACAACAGCGGCAAAGAAACCAGGACTCGTGGACATGGGAGGATGTTTTGGACGGCAAGGGTTGCTACACATGGGAGGAGATCCGAGCTGGAAGAGATCGCCTCCCATGGGAACAGCTGGAGGCGATTAGGAGAGCAGAGGCAACCGGAGAGAGGAACCGGAGTTATGAGGGTACGCAACTAGCAAGGAAGCCTGTGAGTAAACCCCAAAAATGTCTTGGGGGGGGGGCTTAAAGGGAGAGTGGCAAAGTCAGGTAGGAGACCTGCGCCTACTCCCTGTACTTACCGTGGAGAGCGAGAGTACGGGCAGACACCGTGTTACGCAGTAGAGCGCATGGTGTCTCCTGTACGCGTGCATAGCCCGGTTCGGTACATTCCAGCTCCACGTATCGGCCGGGCTAGATTGAGCGTTGAGCCGGATGTCATGAAGCCGGACCAACGCATCTGGCCACCAGTGCGTCTCCTCGGGCCGGCTTACATGGCACCAGCCTTACGCATGGTGTCCCCGGTTCGCCTACATAGCCCGGTGCGGGTTATTCCACCTCCCCGCACTGGTCGGGCGACGGGGAGCATACAACCAGGTAAGGTTGGGCAGGCTCAGTGCTCAAGGGAGCCAGTACGCCTGCACGGTCCGGTATTTCCGGCGCCATCTCCCCGCTCCAGGCCAGTACCACCAGTGCCTACACCACGCACCAGGTTTCCAGTGTGTCTCCAGAGCCCTGTTCCTCCTCCACGCACTCTCCCTGTGGTGCGTGTATCCAGCCCAGTGCCTCCAGTTCCGGCACCACGCATCAAGCCTCCTGTGCGTCTCCAGAGCCCTGTACGCACTGTTCCTTCTCCCCGTACTCGCCCTGATGTGCGTGCCCTCAGCCCGGTACCACCAGTGCCGGTACCACGCACCAGGCCTATAGTACACCTTGAGAGTCCAGTGTGCCCTGTTGCTGCTCCCCGCACTAGCCTGAAGGTGCGCATCTTTAGCCCGGTACCTCCAGTTCCGGTACCACGCACCAGGCCTACAGTGCGTCTCAGCCGGCCAGAGTCTGCCGTCTGCCCAGCGGCGCCTGAACTGCCCGTCTGCCCAGCGGCGCCTGAACTGCCCGTCTGCCCAGCGGCGCCTGAACTGCCCGTCTGCCCAACGGCGCCTGAACTGCCCGTCTGCCCAACGGCGCCTGAACTGCCCGTCTGCCCAACGGCGCCTGAACTGCCCGTCTGCCCAACGCCGTCTGAACTGTCCGTCTGCCAAGCGCCGCATGAACTGCCCGTCTGTACTGAGCCTTCAAATCCGCCCGTCTGCCATGAGCCTGCAAAGCCGCCCGTCTGCCATGAGCCTTCAGAGCCGTCCGCCAGACAGGAGCCGCTAGAGCCTTCCGCCAGACAGGAGCCGCTAGAGTCTTCCGCCAGACAGGAGCAGCCAAAGCCTTCCGCCAGACAGGATCAGCCAGAGCCTTCCGCCAGACAGGATCAGCCAGAGCCTTCCGCCAGACAGGATCAGCCAGAGCTTTCCGCCAGACAGGATCAGCCAGAGCCGTCAGCGAGCCATGACCAGCCAGAGCTGTCAGCGAGCCATGACCAGCCAGAGCCGTCAGCGAGCCATGACCAGCCAGAGCCGTCAGCGAGCCATGACCAGCCAGAGCCGTCAGCGAGCCATGACCAGCCAGAGCCGTCAGCGAGCCATGACCAGCCAGAGCCGTCATCCAGCCATGAGCCGTCATCCAGCCAGGATCCGCCAGAGCCAGCCAGCCAGGATCCGCCAGAGCCAGCCAGCCAGGATCCGCCAGCCAGCCAGGATCCGCCAGCCAGCCAGGATCCGCCAGGATCCGCCAGCCAGCCAGGATCCGCCAGCCAGCCAGGATCCGCCAGCCAGCCAGGATACGCCAGTCAGCCAGGATCCGCCAGCCAGTCCGGTGCTGCCCCTCAGTCCGGAGCTGCCCCTCATTCCGGTGTTGCCCTTCATTCCGGTGCTGCCCCTTAGTCCGGTGCTGCCCCTTAGTCCGGTGGGGTTAATTTGGAGGGTGGCCATTTGGAGGAGGCTACCAAAGCGGGTATTGACAATGGTGGAGTGGGGGCCACGTCCCGCACCCGAGCCGCCGCCATGATGGGGCCCACCCCGGACCCTCCCCTTTCTATTTCAGGTTGTGCGGTCGGAGTCCGCACCTTTGGGGGGGGGGGGGGGGGGGGTACTGTCACGCCCTGGCCTTAGTATTCTTTGTTTTCTTTATGTTTTTTAGTTAGGTCAGGGTGTGACATGGGGAATGTATGTGTTTTGTAGTGTCTAGGGGTGTTGTATGTGTATGGGGCAGAGTAGTGTATGTGTATGTGTATGGGGCAGAGTGTAGTTGTCTAGTTATGTCTATGGCTGCCTAGATTGGTTCTCAATCAGAGACAGCTGTCATTCATTGTCTCTGATTGGGAGCCATATTTAAGGCAGCCATAGGCAGTAGGCTTTTGTGGGTAGTTGTCTATGTTGTACGTTTGTAGCTTGTGATTGCACTTACGTCTTTAGCTTCACGATCGTTTGTTGGTTTGTTTCGTTTTGTAATAGTGTTCGTTGCGTGTTTTTCCCTCTTCTAAATAAAGAGATGTATTTTGCACACGCTGCGCCTTGGTCCACTCTCTCTCACGAAGACGATCGTGACACCGGTGAAATTGGAGGGCGTGCAATTCAAATAAATAATTGCAATATTAAACATTTATGAACATACATGTATTATAACGTATTATATCGGTTAAAAGCTTAAATTCTTGTTAATCTAATTGCTTTGTCCGATTTACAATAGGCTTTACAGCGAAAGCATACCATTCGATTGTTTGAGGATGGCACCCCACATCAACATATTTTTCAACCAGCACAGGCTTCATAAAATCACAAATAGCGATTAAATAATCACTTACTTTTTGAAGATCTCCCTCTGTTTACAATCCCAAGGATCCCAGCTACAAGATGCATGGTTGTTTTGTTAGATACAATCCTTCTTTATATCCCAAAAAGTCAGTTTAGCTGGCGCCATCGATTTCAGTAATCCAGTCGTTCAACATGCAGACAAAGGAATCCAAAAAGCTACCGCTAAACCTTGTTAAAACAAGTCAAACTACGTTTCTATTTAATCCTCAGGTACCCTAAAATGTAATTAAACTATAATATTTCATATGGAAAGAAGTATGTTCAATAGAAAAGTAAAATTAGCAAGTGCACATCCTCTTCGTCGCCCGCCCACAGACTGATATCCAACTGTGACTCCTTGTACCAAAACTCAAAATTCAAGAAACAAGCCTGAAACCTTGAACAAAGACTGTTGACATCTAGTGGAAGCCATAGGAATTGCAATCTGGGAGCTGGAGCTGCATAGGACCCATAGCTTTCCAGTGAAAGAGCATGGGATCTCAAAAAAAAAAAAGTCCATTTGGTTTTTCTTTGGATTTCCGGCTACCATATCAATTGTTTTATAGTCTCATACATTATTTTAACATTTATACAAATTTCAAAGTGTTTTCTATCCAATGGTACCAATTGTGTGCATATCCTGGCTTCTGGGCCTGAGTTTACTTTGGGCACGTCAGTCAGGCGGAAATTCTGAAAAATGGACCCTAGCCCTAAGACGTTTTAAATCCAATGACATGGTGACATTTTTTGTAGTTGTCACATTGAATTCACGTTAGTTGACAACTGAACAAAATGTAAATCAAACCTAGATGTTGAACTGACGTCTGTGCTTAGTGAGAAATGTCCGCTCCATCATAGACACATGGCTCCTACCATATGTAGCCTAACCATTTGCATCAATATGAAGTTGTTACTTGAAAGGCCTTCAGTGGTCCGGTAGGTTGAGGGCTGAGTAGGAGGCACATTAGCGACTTGCAGGAAATCAGTAGGTGGTGAAATTTCCTTTGTGTTCCGTATTCACTTGAGTAGAGAATCATTGTACCAAACTTATCAATGGTCTCTTTGAATAATAAATCATATTTATGCAAAACCCAAGACACAATATTTTCCTTGGAGTTGTAGAAACTATTAATCAATGATCAAACTGATTTTAATCCCAGTGCTTAAAAGATATATGTATTATGTCATAAGTATTAATTTTTCAATTGAAATGTATTAGCAAACCATGCTTCCATTAAAAAGACAAGCATTTCATTTATCATATTGACAACCATCGGTTTTTCTTGTCATAATGTGGTTGTTTTAATAACTTCTTTATTGCTTAACAGATGTAAAATCTTAATTTGATCACCCAGTTTTTTAGAGAATTTGGCAGTACATCCAACCGGCCTCACAACCGCAGACCACGTGTATGGCGTTGTGTGGGCGAGCGGTTTTCTGATGTCAATGTTGTAAGCAGAGTGCCCCATGGTGGCAGTGAGGTTACGGTATGGGCAGGCATAAACTATGGACAATGAACGCGATTACATTTTTATCGATGGCAATTTGAATGCACAGACGCTCGTGACGAGATCCTGAGGCCCATTGCCGTGCCATGCATCCGACGCCATCACCTCATGTATTCAGCATGATAATGCACAGACCCATTTCGCAAGGATTTGTACACAGCTTCCAGGAAGCCGAAAATGTCCCAGACATGTCACCCACTGAGTATGTTTGGGATGCTCTGGATTGACGTGTATGACAGCGTGTTCCATTTCCCGCCAATATACAGCAACTTCGAACAGCCATTGCAAAGAGTAGTGGGACAACATTCCACAGGCCACAATCAACAGGCTGATCAACTCTATGCGAAGGAGATGTGTCATGCTGCATGAGGCAAATGGTGGTCACACCAGATACTGACTAGTTTTCTGATCCACGCTCCTACCTTTTTTTAAGGTATCTGTGACCAACAGATGCATATCTGTATTCCCAGTCATGTAAAATCCATAGATTAGGGCCTAATTAATTAATTTCAATTGACTGATTTCCTTATATGATCTGTAACTAGGTAGAATCTTAGAAATTGTTGCATGTTCCGTTTATATTTTTGTTCAGTATATGTTCTTATCCCTCCAAACCAATCTACAACATTGAACAGCCTTGTGTGGGGAAATTGTTAACAGTACCAGTTACCGGTTCTCCGCTGGAGCTTGGCAGTAAAAGCTACCTCTGCTCTCTCTCTCTCTCCCTTTTCTCTCTCTACTGTTTTCTCTCCCTTTCTCTAAGCACTACATGCTACAGAGCTGGTACTATAGTCTCAGAAAAAAAGGGTATGATTAGGGAACTGTATTATTCCCTGGGGTATAAAAAGATCAAAATCATCTCACACTATCAAAATAAGGGGTACGGTGAAGGTGCATTACATGTCCCGGGATGAAGGTGTAGATCTGTGAGTGTAAGTGTTGTACCAGTTTCTATAGTTATGTTCATTTCATTTTGAGCATGTCTGCTGAAAGGCTTACATAAGAGCATGTGACAATAAAAAAGCTGTAATTAATATTGTAGCTTAATATTCTGCTTCTACACCTGCGTTGCTTGCTGTTTGGGGGTTTAGGCTGGGTTTCTGTACAGCACTTTGTGACATCGGCTGAGGTAAAAAGGGCTTTATAAATACATTTGATTGATTGATTAACCCACACTGAGTGACCTTGTCAAGAGGTACGGACCTCTTGGTGTAATTGTTGAGGTGTTTTACTTGACAGTCAAATTTTGTCCATTGGTGTTAGAAGTGGGATGGCGGAGAGACGTGTACACGTTGTCTGGGTGGGCATTCTATGCCTGGTGTTCTATGTTGTCTATTTCTTTGTGTTTGGCCGTGTGTGGTTCTCAATCAGAGGCAGCTGTCTATCGTTGTCTCTGATTGATTGAGAACCATATTTAGGTAGCCTGTTTTCCCACTTTGAGTTGTGGGTGATTATTTTCTGTTTAGTGTTTGTCGTCACCTTTCAGAACTGTTCGCTTGTCGTGTTGTTGTTTTGTTAGTGTTCATATTTATTAAAGAAACGTATTTATGAATACTTACCACGCTGCACCTTGGTCCTCTTCTCCTTCTCCCGACGACAATCGTTACACACGTGAGGGACTTGATACAGAAAAGAGGTACATTTTTGCAACTCAAAAGGGAGACATGACTTTGTCACTGTGGTGGTACCTTAAAAAGGCACATTTTTAGCTTTTCTAAAGGTACGCTTCTGTATCTGTGGACTATATGGTAAACTACTGGCTCTTTTAAGGTACAAACTGCAAGGGTACAACTATGTACCTATAGCTAATGGTACAATGTACATACATTACAGAGTACCACTACAGTGACAAGTGTTTGTACCCCTTTAAGTACAATTCGGTACCTTTTTTTCTGAGAATGTACATGCTACTACAATGTGGCCATAATGTAGAACTAATATGTACATAATCAATCAGATTGTTTGTACACAGGAACGCACCGGAAGGACGAATAATGTACAGTATGTACACAAGAAGGCACTACCCATTTGGCAAATGTGTTGAAATAATGGAAAACAAAATATGTTTTCAATTATATTTCAATCAAAGAACACAAATGTTCAGCTAAATAAGCAATACAAATGCAGACATTATAAATAGAAACATAAACATAAAGTCTTGTGTTATAAAAGAAAACCTGGTGTTATTAGAGGCTAAAACATTGTTAAATATGCGGTGGTGGTCGGCACTGGCCTTCTGCCGCCCTTCGGCCCGTTTAAGGTACCCGTGGGCGGCCTCCCAGGTTTCCCTTGAGCGTCTCACCCAATCGTCCACCACAGGAGCCTCGGTCTGGCTCTGATGCCATGGTACCAGGACCGGCTGATAGCCCAACACACATTGGAAGGGCGACAGGTTCGTAGAGGAGTGGCGGAGTGAGTTCTGGGCCATCTCTGCCCAGGGGATGTACTTCGCCCACTCCCCCGGCCGGTCCTGGCAATACGACCGCAGAAACCTACCCACATCCTGGTTCACTCTTTCCACCTGCCCATTACTCTCGGGGTGAAACCCAGAGGTAAGGCTGACCGAGACCCCCAAACGTTCCATGAACGCCTTCCACACCCTGGACGTGAACTGGGGACCCCGATCAGAAACAATATCCTCAGGCACCCCGTAGTGCCGGAAGACGTGAGTAAACAGGGCCTCCGCCGTCTGTAGGGCCGTAGGGAGACCGGGCAAAGGGAGGAGACGACAGGACTTAGAAAACCGATCCACAACGACCAGGATCGTGGTGTTGCCCTGTGATGGTGGCAGATCGGTCAAGAAGTCAACCGACAGGTGTGACCAAGGCCGCTGTGGAACGGGAAGGGGTTGTAACTTCCCTCTGGGCAGGTGCCTAGGAGCCTTGCACTGAGCGCACACTGAGCAGGAGGACACATAAACCCTCACGTCCTTGGCCAAAGTGGACCACCAGTACTTCCCACTAAGACATCGCACCGTCCTACCGATCCCCGGGTGACCAGAGGAGGGGGACGTGTGAGCCCACCAAATTAGCCTGTCTCTAACCTCCAGCGGAACGTACACCCGTCCCGCTGGACACTGTGGTGGAGTAGGCTCAACACGCGATGCTCGCTCAATGTCTGCGTCCACCTCCCACCTCACAGGTGCCACTAGACAAGAAGCCGGGAGGATGGGCGCAGGATCGATGGCCTGCTCCTCCGTATCATATAGTCGGGACAGTGCGTCTGCCTTAGCGTTCTGGGAGCCTGGTCTATAGGAGATGGTAAACCTAAATCGGGTGAAAAACATGGCCCACCTTGCCTGACGAGGGTTCAGTCTCCTCGCTGCCCGAATGTACTCTAGATTACGGTGGTCAGTCCAGATGAGAAAAGGGTGTTGAGCCCTCTCAAGCCAATGTCTCCACACCTTCAGGGCTCTGACAACAGCCAGCAACTCCCCATCCCCCACGTCATAGTTTCGCTCCGCCGGGCTGAGCTTCCGAGAAAAGAAAGCACAGGGGCGGAGCTTCGGTGGCGTACCCGAGCGCTGGGAGAGCACGGCTCCAACCCCAGCCTCGGATGCGTCCACCTCCACTATGAATGCCAAAGAGGGGTCCGGATGCGCCAGCACGGGAGCCGAGGTAAAAAGAGCCTTCAGGCGACCAAAAGCCCTGTCCGCCTCACCCAACCACCCCAGACGCGCCGGCCCCCCCTTCAGCAGTGACGTAATGGGAGCAGCCACCTGCCCAAAACCCCGGATAAACCTCCGGTAGTAGTTGGCAAACCCTAAGAACCGCTGCACCTCCTTTACCGTGGTTGGAGTCGGCCAATTACGCACGGCTGCAATGCGGTCACACTCCATCACCAACCCCGATGTGGAAATGCGATACCCAAGGAAGGAGACGGCCTGTTGGAAGAACAAGCATTTCTCAGCCTTGACGTACAGGTCATGCTCCAACAGTCGCCCAAGTACCTTGCGCACCAGAGACACATGCGCGGCGCGTGTAGCGGAATAGACCAGAATATCATCGATGTAAACCACCACACCCTGACCGTGCAGGTCCCTGAGAATCTTGTCTACAAAAGATTGGAAGACTGCTGGAGCATTCTTCAACCCGTACGGCATGACGAGGTACTCATAATGGCCGGATGTGGTACTAAACGCTGTCTTCCACTCATCTCCCTTCCGGATACACACCAAGTTATATGCACTCCTGAGATCCAGTTTTGTGAAAAACCGTGCTCCGTGAAATGACTCAATCGCCGTGGCAATGAGAGGTAGCGGGTAACTATACCCCACCGTGATGGAATTTAGACCTCTATAGTCAATGCACGGACGCAGACCTCCCTCCTTCTTCTTCACAAAAAAGAAACTCGAGGAGGCAGGTGAGATGGAGGGCCGAATGTACCCCTGCCCCAGAGATTCAGATATGTATGTCTCCATAGCCACCGTTTCCTCCTGGGACAGGGGATACACGTGACTCCTGGGAAGTGCAGCGCCTACCAGGAGATTTATCGCACAATCCCCTCGTCGATGAGGTGGTAATTGGGTCGCCTTCTTTTTACAGAAGGCGATAGCCAAATCGGCATATTCTGAGGGAATGCGCACGGTGGAGACTTGGTCTGGACTTTCCACCGTTGTAGCACCGATGGAAACTCCTACACACCTGCCTGAGCACTCCTTCGACCACCCTTGTAGAGCCCTCTGTTGCCACGAAATCCTGGGGTTGTGACGGGCCAACCAGGGGATCCCCAACACCACCGGAAACGCAGGAGAATCAATGAGGAAGAGACTAATTCTCTCCTCATGACCCTCCTGCGTGACCATACCCAGTGGAGCCGTGGCCTCCCTGACTAGCCCTGACCCTAATTATCGGCTATCTAAGGCGTGCACTGGGAAGGGTTTGTCAAGCTGAACAAGGGGGATCCCTAACCTGTGCGCTAAACCTCGGTCAATAAAATTCCCCGCCGCGCCTGAATCTACTAGCGCCTTATGCCGGGAAAGAGGGGAAAATTCAGGAAAAACAATCCATACATACATGTGACCAACTGGGGGCTCTGGGTGAGTCTGGTGCCGACTCACCTGAGGTGTCCGAGCAGTGCTCGGCCTGGCGTCTCGACTCCCTGGAGGACCCCCCCCAGCACCGGTCAGCAGTGTGCCCTCTGCGACCACAGCTGGCACAGGAAAGGCCCCCTCCTCCGGTCGCCCTCGCTGCAGCACCTCCTAGCTCCATGGGTGTTGGAGTGGTGGAGCTGGGGGATGGAACTGACAGAGCCCGATCTGGACGTCCGCGGGTCGCCAGCAAGTTGTCCAACCGAATGGACATGTCGATCAACTGGTCCAAGGAGAGGGTGGTGTCTCTACAGGCCAGCTCCCTACGGACGTCCTCACGCAAACTACACCTATAGTGATCGATCAAGGCCCTGTCGTTCCATCCCGCGCCAGAGGCCAAGGTCCGGAACTCTAGAGCAAAGTCCTGAGCACTCCTCTTCTCCTGCCTCAGATGGACCAGCCGTTCACCCGCCGCTCGACCCTCAGGTGGGTGATCGAACACGGCCCGAAAGCGGCGGGTGAACTCTGGGTAGTGGTCCCTCGCCGAGTCAGGATCGTTCCATACCGCGTTGGCCCACTCCAGGGCTTTACCTGAGAGGCAGGAGACGAGGGCGTTCACGCTCTCACCTCCCGAAGGAGCCGGACGAACGGTCACCAGGTATAGGTCCATCTGGAGTAAGAACCCCTGGCACCCTGCCGCCGTCCCATCGTACTCCCTCGGGAGGGCGAGTCGAATCCCACTGTGCTCAGGCAATGAAGGAGAGGGTAGTGGTACTGATTGGGGTGTGGCTGATAAAGGTGTGGGAAGGCCACCTCTCTCCCATCTCTCCATCGTCGCCATCACCTGATCCATGGCGGTCCCCAGCCGGTGTAACACTGCCGTGTGGTGTTGAACTCGCTCCTCCACGGACCCTGAGAAGCGTGTTTAATATAATAATTATATATACATAGTCCACCAAAACAAAATTGGCACAGATCTGTCTATATAAGGTCCCACAGTTCACAGTGCAGATCCGAGCAAAAACCAAGCCCTGAGGTCGAAGGAATTGTCCGTAGAGCTCAGAGACAGGATACTGTCGAGGCACAGATCTGTCTATATAAGGTCCCACAGATCACAGTGCCTAAATAGTGAAAACAATACAGAAACTCGTGCCAAACGCACGGAGGAACAAACTCAGTTCCGAAAATAAACTACACGTGCGTAATAACGAGAACAAGAAACATCAACGATAAACGAGCGCAAAATACCCACAAGCTTAATCCCGCACGAAATAAGGCAGGTAACAGGTGCCCTATATACACACAGAAATAAACGCAATTGAAACCAGGTGTGAAAAGGAACACAGACAAAACAACCAGAAAAGGAAAAAGGGATCGGTGGCAGCTAGTAAACCGGCGACGCCGAGCGCCGCCCGAACAGGGAGAGGAGTTACCTTCGGTAGAAGTCGTGACATTATGAAACATTCTTGGACATTTAGCTAGCTTGTTGTTGCTAGCTAATTTGTCCTGGGAGATAAACATTGAGTTGTTATTTTACCTGAAATGCATATGGTCCTTTTATTTGCTGGATCTTAGTAGAATTTTGACAAATTTAGAGTCACACAAAATCGTGTGTTCTCTATTCCGACAATTAAGCCACAGATAAAAGGGGAAACCTGGTTAGTTTTTTGTTCGTTTTCTTTGATTAATCTCTCCTCGTTCAATCTTCCTTTTCTTCTGTGGATTTTATATGGAGTGTGGACTGGAGTGTGGACCTTGTTCATCTTTCAGTCACCCACCTGATGCACACTGAGCAAGTTCTATTTTTGCGCCTGGCGAAGCAGACGCTCGTTGACGCATGCAAGCAGTTTGGATGAAATGATTGAATAACATGTATGTGTAAATTTATTTTGCAACGCTCACTTACACAATGCAGGCGGTCTGGTCAGCATGTATCAGTAAATTGCTTACTTTACGGGCCATTCCCAACAAGGCAGAGAGAAAAACTATAGAAAAACAATAACACGAGGAATAAATACACAATGAGTAACATTAACAAGTAACAAGATGTTAGAGTAGTCATACCTTCCCGTGTATTGTGTCCCGTATACAACAGGAGTTCCCAGAATCCACAGTGTTTCTCCCTCCTAAGGCTGCAGCAAGCATGACATTTTGTCAGTCGGTTATTGTCATGCAAATGACTACCGGTCTCAGGATAATTTACTGGTAATTAACATAAACACATTTATTATCTCCAAGCCTATAGGCATACAAGCCGCTGATGAGCACCTTAGGAACATCTACATTTGAAAAAAAGTCCATTATTTATTTCAAGTCTAAATAAACATGATGTGAAGAAAATGTATTTCAGAAGAACAGAATATGAGTTGGTCTACTGTATGTTATCTGGCTATACGCCATGTCATAGGCTGTAGGCTTGTTCATTTAGCAGACAAGCTTTGCTTATAAGTCCTGTGCCATTATTTTATATTATATGATTCTATAGTAAGAAGAATATAATTGACCTTAGTTGAATAAAATATAAATGATATTTTTCCCATTCCAGAGTGAGTGTGCATATGAAGTGGTTATGTTGCGTGTAAAAGTGATAACATGTCCTACACACTAGATTTAGAGTCATTTGGAAACTTTAGTTGTGAATGATACGAACCTTAGAATGTATTAGAAATCAAAACATATATGGGCTGCATGACGCGACTATATGCTATGATGATTTGAAAAAACTATTTGCGCTCTGTTCCTTGCCTCAGGCTGCACACGCTGTTCTCTAATCAAGTGATCATATTTTCACCCATCAGACTATTCTCAATTTAATTTAGTCTTTACTAATATGTCAAATTTGTTTATATTTAGAATGGCCAGGAACAGAGGCAGGGAGGAAAAGATGTCATCCGTACGCACTAAAATAGCAAATGGAGGCCGCTTTCCCGCTGTTCGTTTTTCAATCATGCCAGGTAGGTTACTCTGGTTTTAAAGCGGAGCTGTGCTTAATAGCAGCTGAGAAATAAATAGAGTAGCAGCTGGGATCCTCAACTTTAAAAAAAGATATGTTTCACTACACTCACCGATGCTGTTTGAGGAGCATGCAGCCTACACGACATGTGATATTCCGCCCAAACTCTTGTATGCCATGGGCTCTCCAACCCTGTTTCTACAGCTACCCAGTGCTTCATTTGGGAAATCTGTTCAGGAACATTGATAGTGTTAGAGCCGATTTGGACATGTTTGTATAAAAGAGAGAACATACAGAGCTCCAGGTACATTTGTGTAAATATATTAATGTATATGATGAAATATTAGGTACGTACCTTTGAGATATATTCATTTGTTGTTAGTGTAACGTAGTTTTTGGCCCCCCCTCTTGCCCATTCATTGTATTAATTAAGTGTGTTAGGATAAAAGCAGGAAGTTGGTCCTTCGGGAGGGGGGAGTCCTAGCTAGACTCGGGAGCGGTATAGTTTTTTTGACCATACAGACAGGTCATATTATGTATTTTCCATGTCAAGTAATCTATGCTTTAAATTGATTGGAGAATCATTGTTTTGTTAGATATAAGAAGAATAAACCTTTTTTTGCTGTCACGATCGTCAAAGGGACTGAGAGAGGACCAAGGCGCAGCGCGTGGAAAGTACATCTTCTCTTTATTAGAAGAAGGGAAAAAACGAAACAAAAACAACAAACAGACGAACGTGAAGCTAAGCAAGAACTAAGTGCATACATGCAACATAGAACATCGACATAGACAATTCCCCACAAACAGCTAAAGCCTATGGTTGCCTTAAATATGGCTCCCAATCAGAGACAACAATAACCAGCTGTCTCTAATTGAGACCCAATTCAGGCAACCATAGACTTTCCTAGATACCTACACTCAACCATAGACACAGCTAGACTTCTATACTAAACATGAACCCAACTACTCTAATAAACCCCCTAAACTTTACAACCACCCTAGACACTACAAAAAACACATACATTCCCCATGTCACACCCTGACCTAACTAAAATAATAAAGAAAACAAAGAATACTAAGGCCAGGGCGTGACATTTGCACCATATCCCTGGATCTCATCGAATGTTTTGGCCGTTTGGAAACCTTGAGTGTGGACTGTACGCGTACGAAACAACCCCGCTTCAGGCTAGGGCAGTGGCTATGGTAAAGAGGAAAGGAAGCCACTAAAGATAGGAACATGTTTTCACAACAAAACAGTTGTCTCTCTGCATGCTCTAGAAAGGAATGAAGGAGATGCACAGCAGTGAGATATGCTGTAGCTAAAGGTTAATGTGTCAGCCTACTAATTATGAACATATAAAAAATGCCCTAATGCTAGGCTATTCCACATCAAATACAAATTCCCGATAAATTAAATCAAATCAAATTTTATTTGTCACATACACATGGTTAGCAGATGTTAATGCGAGTGCAGCGAAATGCTTGTGCTTCTAGTTCCGACAATGCAGTAATAACCAACGAGTAATCTAACCTAACAATTCCACAACTACTACCTTATACACACAAGTGTAAAGGGATAAAGAATATGTACATAAAGATATATGAATGAGTGATGGTACAGAATGGCATAGGCAAGATGCAGTAGATGGTATAGAGTACAGTATATACATATGAGATGAGTAATGTAGGGTATATAAACATAAAGTGGCATAGTTTAAAGTGGCTAGTGATACATGTATTACATAAAGATGGCAAGATGCAGTAGATGATATAGAGTACAGTATATACATATACATATGAGATGAGTAATGTAGGGTATGTAAACATTATATTAAGTGGCATTGTTTAAAGTGGCTAGTGATACATTTTTACATAAATTTCCATCAATTCCCATTATTAAAGTGGCTGGAGTTGAGTCAGTATGTTGGCAGCGGCCACTAAATGTTAGTGGTGGCTGTTTAACAGTCTGATGGCCTTGAGATAGAAGCTGTTTTTCAGTCTCTCGGTCCCTGCTTTGATGCACCTGTACTGACCTCGCCTTCTGGATGATAGCAGGGTGACCAGGCTGTGGCTCGGGTGGTTGTTGTCCTTGATGATCTTTATGGCCTTCCTGTGACATCGGGTGGTGTAGGTGTCCTGGAGGGCAGGTAGTTTGCCCCCGGTGTTGTGTTGTGCAGACCTCACTACCCTCTGGATAGCCTTACGGTTGTGGGCGGAGCAGTTGCCGTACCAGGCGGTGATACAGCCCGACAGGATGCTCTCGATTGTGCATCTGTAGAAGTTTGTGAGTGCTTTTGGTGACAAGCCGAATTTCTTCAGCCTCCTGCTGCTGCGCCTTCTTCACAACTCTGTCTGTGTGGGTGGACCAATTCAGTTTGTCCGTGATGTGTACACCGAGGGACTTAAAACTTACTACCCTCTCCACTACTGTCCCGTCGATGTGGATAGGGGGGTGCTCCCTCTGCTGTTTCCTGAAGTCCACAATCATCTCCTTTGTTTTGTTGACGTTGAGTGTGAGGTTATTTTCCTGACACCACACTCCGAGGGCCCTCACCTCCTCCCTGTAGGCCTGTTGTAAGACTGTTCGCAATTGGCTGAGAGAGGCTTGACTGGGGGCTTGTAGGCCTGTTGTAAGGCAGGTCCTCACCAGACATCATCAGCAACAAAGTCGGCTATGGGCACAAACCCACCATCGATGGACCAGACAGGACTGGCAAAAAGTGCTCTTCACTGACAAGTTGCGGTTTTGTCTCACCAGGGGTGATGGTCGGATTTGCGTTTATCTTCGAAGGAATGAGCGTTACACCGAGGCCTGTACTCTGGAGCGGGATCGATTTGGAGGTGGAGAGTCCGTCATGGTCTGGGGCGGTGTGTCACAGCATCATCGGACTGAACTTGTTGTCATTATAGGCAATCTCAACGCTGTGCGTTACAGGGAAGACATCCTCCTCCCTCATGTGGTACCCTTCCTGCAGACTCATCCTGACATGACCCTGCAGCATGACAATGCCACCAGCCATACTGCTCGTTCTGTGCGTGATTTCCTGCAAGACAGGAATGTCAGTGTTCTGCCATGGCCAGTGAAGAGCCCAGATCTCAATCCCATTGAGCACATCTGGGACTTGTTGGATCAGAGGGTGAGGGCTAGGGCCATTCCCCAGATACTGGCTGTTACTTTTGATTTTGACCCCCCCTTTGTTCAGAGACACTTTATTCCATTTCTGTTAGTCACATGTCTGTGGAACTTGTTCAGTTTGTGTCAGATGTTGAATCTTGTTATGTTCATATAAATATTTACACATGTTAAGTTTGCTGAAAATAAACGCAGTTGACAGTGAGAGGACGTTTCTTTTTTTGCTGAGTTTATAATATATTTAATTTGAGTATAGGCTAGACCAATTATGTACCAAAGACATCTTAAATCAGTTTTTTTGTTTAATGTTTTTCTGCCGGGTGTAATATGCAGTATGCTATTAGGCTATTTATTGTATAACAGCACAATCATTATTTGGCCTCATATAGGCCTATGTACTGTATATGCATAAGCCCTAATATCCTTATGAGTGTTTTGAATGAATCATCACCTTAGAAAGTGCTATTCATTTTGTTGTTTTTGGCTTTGAAACAACATCCACAAAGACCGTTAACCTGTTGTTGAACTTCTTTCATCAAATTGATCGATCACAGTGAGGTGAGTTTTAAAAGCATGGTACTGTTTTGATGATAAGAGTTCGACGTGATTTCCGATTGCATTTACATTGATGTGGACATGGACAATAGAGCACTGAGTACCAGGCCATAAGCAACTTGACACTCCTTAGCGAGTTGGGTACTACCAACGCGTGTCCAGAGTGGATAAGAGTGCATTACCATGACTCAATGGTCATGTGGAAGATATCTATGGTCATGACTCTTGACTGCAGGTATGGGGGTAATACAACCTGGTCTCAGAGCATTTCATATTATTCTGTGCGTAAATCCGAGACACTCCATTTAGTATGATATGTTATGTTTCGTATGGTACGTATTCATTTGTGGATGTTCACCACCCATTTGGTATGATATGTTACGAATTTGCAAAACATGCTATATGTTACGAATTTGCAAATCGTACAGTATGTTACGAATTTTCTAAATGTATAATATGTTACGAATTTGCAAAAGGTACTATATGTTACGAGTTCTAGCTAGGTGGTTAGGTGGCTAACATTAGCTAGCTGGCTAATGTTAGCTAGGCTAGGGGTTAAGGTTAGGGTTAAGTTTAGGAGTTAGGTTAAAGGGTTAAGGTTAGGGGAAAGGTTAGCTAAAAGGGTTAAGGTTAGGTTTAGGGTAAGGGTTAGCTAACATGCTAGGTAGTTGCAAAGTAGCTAAAAAGTAGAAAGTAGTTGAAAAGTTGCTAATTACCTAAAGTTTTCTTTGAGATTCAAACTTGCAACCCTTGGATTGCTAGACGTTTGCTCTATGCTGCTGATACCATTCAGTCAATAATAAAAAAAGACAATACATGTAAAAGTTGTGTCTAGTAAAATGTTAATGCCGAGTGACAGGTCTCTATTCAGAGACATCAGTATAAAAGCCGTCTGTCAGTCTGGACTTTATCACAACATCTTGCAAGTCTCCATGTGCTGGCTCCATATATGTTTCTGTGAACATACAGTTGAAGTCAAAAGTTTACCTACACCTTAGCCAAATACATTTAAACTCAGTTTTTCACAATTCCTGACATATAATCCTGGTAAAAATTCCCTGTTTTAGGTCAGTTAGGATCACCACTTTATTTTAAGAATGTGAAATGTCAGAATAATAGTAGAGAGAATGATTTATTTCAGCTTTTATTTCTTTCATCACATTCCCAGTGAGTCAGAAGTTTACATACACTCACTTAGTTTTTGGTAGTATTGCCTTTAAATTGTTTAACTTGGGTCAAATGTTTCGGGTAGCCTCCCACAAGCTTCCCAATTTTGGCCCATTCCTCCTGACAGAGCTGGTGTAACTGAGTCAGGTTTGTAGGCCTCCTTGCTCGCACACGCTTTTTCAGTTCTGCACACATATTTTCTATAGGATTGAGGTCAGGGCTTTGTGATGGCCACTCCAGTACCTTGACTTTGTTGTCCTTAAGCCATTTTGCCACAACTTTGGAAGGATGCTTGGGGTCATTGTCCATTTGGAAGACCAAGCTTTAACTTCCTGACTGATGTCTTGAGATGTTGCTTCAATATAGCCACATCATTTTCCTCCCTTATGATGCCATCTATTTTGTGAAGTGCACCAGTCCCTCCTGCAGCAAAGCACCCCCACAACATGACGCTGCCACCCCTGTGCTTCATGGTTGGGATGGTGTTGTTCAGCTTGCAAGTGTTGGTTCCATTTTTCTGGGCTCCGTTATTTACTTAACAAATAAGGAATACTCAAAATGTGCACTTATTAATCATAACAATTTTAATCAAAATACAGCTGTAGACAGAAGTCAAAGATCAAACATCAGACATACAACTGATGTCTCTCCTGAGTTCTGCAAAATAGGAAATGTCCAATTTGCTTTTAATATGCTTGCAGTCAACCCCTAGTGATGTAACTGTCTACGTCAATACCTGCTACTCATGAGACCAAGCCCATGCATATACAGTTTTACAAACTTGCAGGAGAGACAGCAGTAATTTTCCACTCCCCAAGTTGCTTTATAGTGGTACGTCTGACTAGTCTCTTATCTCTTTCACTCCCCTGCAGGGATCTGTGTCTATGAATCTCTTTTAGCCTTGAGGCGCTTTCTCACAGACACCCTGTTTTGACTGCAATAACTCACACATCTCTTGTGCAGTTGCAAACCGTAGTCTGGCTTTTTTATGGCGGTTTTGGAGCAGTGGCTTCTTCCTTGCTGAGCGGCCTTTTCAGGTTATGTCAATATAGGACTCGTTTTACTGTGGATATAGATACTTGTGTACCTGTTTCCTCCAGCATCTTCACAAAGTACTTTGCTGTTGTTCTGTATATTATTTGCACTTTTCGCAACAAAGTACGTTCATCTCTACGAGACAGAACGCGTCTCCTTCCTGAGCAGTATGACATCTGCGTGGTCCCATGGTGTTTGTACTTGCGTACTATTGTTTGTACAAATGAACGTGGTACCTTCAGGCGTTTGGAAATTGCTCCCAAGGATGAACCAGACTTGTGGAGGTCTACGATTGTTTTCCTGAGGTTTTGGCTGATTTCTTTTGATTTTCCCATGATGTCAAGCAAAGAGGCAGTGAGTTTGAAGGTAGGCCTTGAAATACATCCACAGGTGCACCTCCAATTGATTCAAATGATGTCAATTAGCCTATCAGAAGATTCTAAAGCCATGACACAATTTTCTGGAATTTTCCAAGCTGTTTAAAGGCACAGTCAATTCATTGTATGTAAACTTCTGACCCACTAGAATTGTGATACAATGAATTATAAGTGAAATAATCTGTCTGTAAACAATTGTTGGAAAAATTTCTTGTCATGCACAAATTAGATGTCCTAACCGACTTGCCAAAACTATAGTTTGTTTTGTTAACAAGACATTTGTGGAGTGGTTGAAAAACGAGTTTTAATGACTCCAACCTGAGTGTATGTAAACTTCCGACTTCAAATGTACACACATAGTCACTGTTACCAATGGCAGTTGGGGATAGGTGATACAGTATCTGACACATAAACATGTACTATGTTGAAGTTTTAACAAGTCACATTCAACCTACTTCATTCTGTTCTCCCAACCTGATCGCTGTTCATTCACCTTTCTACTTCACTTCAGATATCATCAAATGTGAACTGAAATACAAAATAAGCAACATATAATGTCAGTTTACATAAATTATGTTGCACAATTGAGTTATCAAATTGAAGTTATGAAGTGGTTTGTCTTCTGTATTTTTACAAAGGACGAGCCTGTGAAAGCTGTTGACATGGAAGGTTGCTGGCCGGATACTTGTCAACATGTGGCTGACTGTTCCATTCATAGGAATGCTCACAGCGAGGGCATGTCTGCATGATGTTGATTAGGGCTGGGCTTCTCTATGCTGCATGTTCAACTGCGAACTGGACTCTCGAACAACTGCAGCAGACAATCTTATGAGGTGGTGTTGACTGGGAGGGCCTGTGACAGGGTGATGTAATAGGCAGCCAAGTGGTTAATAGCATTTTGTTCTAAAGAAACATAGCCAGCAGTCTATGTTCTAGCTACCGTTATACTCACCACCACTGGGGACCAACAAACAACCACCTATATCCACCATGATAGGGTCCTTCGGCAGGGCATGGAAGCCATAGTTGTTGGCTATACATCCTGCTGGAAGCATGCATTGCATGGTCAATCCGTATAGGGCTATTCACTCTCGAACGGCTTTGAACAAGTTGGTTGGTTGCAATAAAACAATGGAGTCTCATTCAATGAAGGGGCGCGAAGTGAGCAGAAGTGCGATTTGCACATGGAACTTGGCAAAAGGGGGCATGGTTTGTTGACATACTTATAATCCAAACCCAACCTTAATTTACTCGTTGTCACACACCGAGGTTCCAAACTCTGTTTTAGACGAGACTGACTTTATGACCAAAATTATCCTATTTACACTTTGTAGTCAATTTTGGCCCTAGAATAAATGTTTGTGACTCATATCAATGCCACATAGGCAGTTTTCAAAGGGATTAGTTAGTTTTTTAGGAGCAGTCGCTTTTTAACCACACTGCTAACCCCAATGCCCAACCCTAACCGTAAATTCTGACCAAAAAGAAAATTTTGGTTTTAATACATTTTTACGATATAGCCAAGTTTGCAGCTGGCCCATCTAGTGGAAATCACTCAGCTCTGCCTCCAGGGCAAGATTCATGACAATAAACGTCAACCTGCGAATGGGATGTAGACTGGATATGGTTTCTCTCCAGGGGTTAAGACTGAGAAATAGCCGTCTTTAGACCCAGATGCTTGTGTTTACAACCTCATTAGGAATTCTTTTGAAGGCAACATTTCTTTACAATCTAAAGACAATAAAACCCACAGGCTGCTGTTTTCCACTGACAAAAGAAACACAACTATATTAAGTAGTCCATTAATTCGTTTTCTATATTCAAAGAACAATGTCACTGTGCAAATGTTGGTAATCCGCAAACAGATGTCATTCTATTTACATGATGCCTGAGTATGTAGAATGCCATTTGATGTTTTAGTAGAAGTACTTCAGACCCCTGATATAGGCTGGACCCAGATCTGTCAGCTACGGTCCCATCAAAATTGAAATCAGGTCAAATGAGACCACCATACTCTACCATATAACGGTGAGGTTAAGTAAAGGAAATGTGTACCCACGTTGTACAAGAGCTGTTAAGTTGTGTAAACACGACAGCTGTTCTGCATATGAGAACTGTAAGTCTCATCAACATACAGTACATATCTGTGAATGCATCTCTTGATCCTGATCCTGTGCTCACCATATTAAACGGGAAAGGCCCACAGGCCTTCAGAGCCTGAATCTCTCAGTGTGCCCAGTGTCCCTCTGACATTAATTACCTTGATTAAGTGTTGTGTTAAAGTCATTACCACAACTATACAGCAATCAATTCCTCAACAGGATAAAATGTGGCCACTGTTGAGCTGTCCAGACACAGCCTTGTACACAGTTTAGTGGAACACATGCAGAACACAGCTCACCAACAAGCACTATAAAGCCCTGGGAATCTTTTTGTTTGTACTTTTAAGTCCTTCGCAAAAACAAAAAAAAAGCCAATTATAAAAGGAAAGAAAATATCAAAATATCAAATATTAAAGTTGTACACTTTTTAGCCTCAGTGGTATTGGGTGTTGTTCTCCTCTGTCTCATACAGACAATTAGGATAGAAGAAACACAACTCAAAGCTAAGGCTAGTCAACCATAAGTAACACAGCAGTGATATGTGACATTCTCAAAGGGTTATGTCACTCTCTCTAGCCTACTGGCTAAATCAGGAGATTTGTTTTAGGCTTGGGGGCCTGGGGGGAATCAATTCCAGGTGGTGTCTGATCCATATTACTTTACTACCATACATCTACATTAACACATAAATGTGTCCATGACCTTGTGACTTGACATATTGATAACAAAGTTACTCAAGATCAGGGGGTATAGAGTTTACCGCCATGGGAGGCAATGCACTGATGCGTCTCAGTCTCCTCCCCAGCTTTACCTGCCTGTGGTCTCCCCAATGACTTACTCAGGTTACCATTTGAGCATTTGATTGACTCCTAAACTTTGTTAAAATACGAGAGCAAGTGCGGCAGTCCTTTTTTGCTTTATTTTCAATGATTTAGCATTTCATTTAAGACTAAGCATAGTATTTATTCACTTTTCCATTCATAATATAGAGGATAATTACAAAAAAAATAGTAGGTGCAATATATGTATGCTAACATGCAGATTTGTAACAATCAGAAAGCTTACGTGCTGTGCTGATGAATATATCGCACATAGTAATTCAGATACAAAAACCCAGCACCCACACACTTACCAGCTGTGCAATACCAAAGAACAACCCTGGATATTGTCCAATTTGACCTACAAACGTTTTAAAGATAAGTCAAATGCACAGAACTGCTCCTGGCATCGTATGGCCTTATCTGGGGTGAGGGTTAAATCTGTAGTCTAGTGCACCCACTGCCTCTAGTCTAGTCAATCCCTCAAACCACCCATCACGTTGACTGTGGAAAACATTTCAAAAAATGCTAACTGCCTCCAATAAAAGAGTAATTCTTTAATCAAAGACAACAGTTTCCTTTTATGCAGGTTTGTTCATTTAATTTCATATTTATTGTTTGTGGTATACCTCTGGCTCAAGCACTTCATAGAATACTGGTGTTTTATGTGGAAAATTATCCATTCAGCTTTTCACAACTTTCATCACGATTCGTTTTTATTTTCCCCTCCATCGCCAAATATCCATGATTGACTTTAACTACGCCAGGCGGCTGGGAGAGCCTGCAATTGTGGATTGGAAGGACCAAACCTCAACCACCACGGCTCAAAATACAATTCACTTGCATATCACTGACCTGATTCATTTTTTAAGTCAAAGCAATGAGTAGGATCAATTTAGAGTCTGTCAAATTGAGTAGCATGTACTGTATAGTCCTATTCTTTACTTTTGTTGTCTTTTGGACTAACATTTTCTCGATAAATGTACAGGGTTGCAATGTACTACATATACTTTCATTTTAATGTCAGGTTGTTAATATCTAACCTAGTGCAAGTCCTTCCAACCTCAAAATATCCCTTAGAGGACCGATTTATGTATAAAAACGTTTCTGAGATGCCCTAATTAAATTCTAACACGCTATAAAAATTTTAAACCGTTCCTAAAGTAGGAGTTATTTCATGTTTGGGAAATTTTCTTGAATAGGAATGTTCATTTTTTTGTTACGGAATTAAATAAGGGCCAGTTAAATCAGTCTATCTCTACGCAACGGGCAGAAACAAACACTGACTAGGCAGAAGAACTCAATAGATTGTCAATGCTGATTTATGGTCACAGATCATTTCATAAGCCCTTATTTCCAAAGCTCCTTCTGTTAGAGTTTCAATGCCTTGTATAGTGTAATATGTCCATTGGGAGCAGCTTTTGATTTATTATGTAAAACGAATTTATCATCAGGTGATGGATTGATAAGTGCAATGTGTGAGTTCTGTAGAATATAGAATGAGAGAACTGACCTAAACCTTTAGTCAACAGCTCATATGGAAGTGGAAAGGGTGTAAGGGAACCGTGGAGACGTCTCAAAATGTTACCATACTGCCTGATGCATGTATTGACTTACAGTCAATACATATTTTTGAAATATGCATATGCCCTTTCCATTTCCAGTATATCACTGTACATTTGAGATCAATAGCTCACAAAACTAACTCAAAGATTTCTATGTTTAACAAGAAGTTCAGACAATATGTTTCAGATATCTGAATGTACTGACGGTACCGCTGTGGGTGGCTTCTCCTGTATGCTTTTATTCTTGAACTAAACAGCAGATTTAAGGGGAAACATTAAACCGCAGGGAACTGAAAATGTAAACATTAAGTTTGACTAAATCTTTTCTTTCCTCTTTACTTTTTATGACTCCTCAGTTCAGCTGCCTTTACATGTGTCTTTGATGTTAGTTTCATCTGGACTTACCTCTTCAACAATAGTAATTGTTCCGGCCATTATGATTTAACTGTGTTCCCTTTCGGACTGTCAACACATACGGGTGCTGAGCTGGAAGTGCTAAAAAATATATTGAACACCAACTTCCTTAATCCACACACCTGTTTACTATAAGGAATTCAACAAAGGCTATTGTTACAACGTTGTATATAAAAAGGGGTAATGTGACAGTGAGGCATTCAACTGTACACAATAATTACTGTGCATAAAACGATTCAGATGTTTTCAAAATAAAATCAACATGCAGCCGTGTGCTTAGGAACATTTGCTCTGCTCTTTCCACAGAGAAAAATATGTGTGGCTGTGCCAATTATGCGTTACTTAGGCATTATATTATTACATTTTGGTCTTTCCTTTCATTGTGGTGAAGATTTTTAAGTACTATATTGTTTTGCCATGAGTTACATATTTTGTGTTTTTACAGACTTGTATTGCAGGCTTAGTTTTTTTCTGTTCAGTTTAAATTGTGTATTTGACCCCATTTTTGTTCCCAATTTCGGTCTTGTCTCATCGCTGCAACTCCCCAACGGGCTCAGGAGGCGATGGTGGAGTCATGCATCCTCCAAAACATGACCCCCCCCCCTAACCACTCCTTAACACCTGCCAGCTTAACCCAGAAGCCAGCCGCACCAGTGTCAGGGGAAACACCATTCAACTGGCGACCAGGGTCAGGCTGCAGGTGTCGCGCTAAGGCGCGACTCCTTGTGGCGACGCCTTGTTTTATTTTAGTTTGTCTGTTCTCAGGAAAATCCAGTCTTTTAAGACCCTACTCGAGTTGCTTGGCCAGCACCCATTAGTTCCCTTTTTCTGTTGGGTGACAAAAATGTTGGTTGGTTTTTAGGGAACGTAATACTTTAAAACACAAGAGAGCTACACTGAGTGTACAAAACATTAGGAACACCTGCTCTTTCCATGACAGACTGACCAAGTGAATCCAGGTGAAAGCTGATTCCTTATTGATGTCACTTAAATCCACTTCAACCAGTGTAGCTGAAGGGGAGGAGACAAAAGGATTTTTAAGCCTTGAGACAATTGAGACATGGATTGTGTATGTGTTCCATTCAGAGGGTGTATGGGCAAGACAAAAGATGTACGTGCCTTTAAATGGGGTATGGTAGTAGGTGCCAGGCGCACCGTTTTGAGTGTGTCAAGAACTGCAACGCTGCTGGGTTTAACACACTCAACAGCTTCACATGTGTATCAAGAATGGTCCACCACCGAAAGGACATCCCGCTAACTTGACACAACTGTGGGAAGCATTGGAGTTAACATGGGCCAGCATCCCTGTGGAACGCTTTCGAGACCTTGTAGAGTCCATGTTCTGAGGGCAAAAGGGGTTACAGCTCAATTTTAGGAAGGTGTTCCTAATGTTTTGTACTCTCAGTGTATATCACAAGAGAATTTTATCGACTAATAGTGCAGTTTACAAATGAGGCTAAAATGATTTGAGTGTTAGGCATTACTAGACAGCAACTTCTTTTGCATTAGACCATATTTATGGATGTGTTTTGTAATTTTTGGGATTAGTGGGTTACTTTTATTTTATTTTTGTAGATTAGGGAAAAGTTTTAAAATGATGTATTAAATGCAAAATCCTTCACGCATTAATCTTTACAACCACACTTGATTTACTGCCAAGCTCATGAAAATGTGGAAATATCAGTTAGTGTGTGCTCTTTCCCAGGTTAAAACATTTATATTCACTGTCTGCTGACAGATGCCACTGTGTCTCAGTGATAATTGACTTTGCCAGCAGACTGATAGTGTAGTGCCAGACATTTGGAGGCACTCAATATTTCCCCTGATAAAGCACATTGCGTCATATCGGTGCTGGAGGCCTCTTATATTGTGTTTGCACTCTCTGACAAAATTTTCCTGATCTGATCCCATCTTTATACCCAATTAGATTTGTGTGATGTTGACATTGGAATTGTATTGGATCATAACTGAGTCAAATGTCTGGAACTTTTACTCTTCGTTGACAATGGCAGGGAACCTTGAGGGGCAAATATGATGGACATAAAGCTGTAATGGTGTGCAAAGGAGTTATTAGTCAGTGTCGTGTCCTATACCATACCTACCATAAATGGGTCTTTCTATAAACTAGGGTGCCACATAGCATTTCGTGTGGTGGACAACTGTTTGGAGCTGATACAAAGTAATGAATGATACTTTTTCTTCATGTTAATACATTAAGATATAAAGGGGGGAACCTACTCTACATCGAATATCATTTATGATGTCATGCCCTGACCGTAGAGAGCTTTTTATGTCTCTATTTTGGTTTGGTCAGGGTGTGATTTTGGGTGGGCATTCTATGTTCCTTTTTCTATGATTTGTATTTCTGTGTGTTTGGCCGGGTGTGGTTCTCAATCAGAGGCAGCTGTCTATCGTTGTCTCTGATTGAGAACCATACTTAGGCAGCCTTTTCCCCACCTGTATTTGTGGGTAGTTGTCTATGTGTAGTTGCATGTCAGCACTAGTTGTTTATAGTGTCACGTTCGTTTTGTTAGTTTGTTTAAGTGTTCTTCGTTTAATAAAGAAGAATGTATTCCAATCACGCTGCGCCTTGGTCTCATCGTTACGACGAACGTGACATATGAGTTGAATCAAAACCTATGATTAAACCCTTTCTCATGCTTGGAGTCTTCACAGATTTGGCAAAAATTGTGTGACATAACACTACCTTTCTTTCCTTACATTTATGATACTGTTGTTTGTTGTTGTATCATATACTTAATTTAACAATTGAATTACACATTGACCTTGATCCTGTGAAATTCCAGGATATTGCTGTCAGACTCTTTTTTTGTATGGAGATCTCAGGAGGGAACTGTGACCTGTAACATTATGTATCTCCCTATGTAATGGTGTGAAAACAGTTTTCAAGCGCACACATATGGAAAATAAAGTATGGGATCGTAAACTCCAATGCTTCAAACAGAAAGAGCAACTTAAATATGATTAATAAAACAAACATCGATACAGTATCATGCAACATCAGCAGATTCAGGAAAGGATTTTCTGAATAACAATCAAGTGATAAAGAGCTTGATAATGAGACAGGCTTGAATAAGCTAAGTAGCCAATAGGCAGAGGGTAGCATAATTTGTCTGATTCTCTGTAATAACGGTATGAGAATAAAAAATCATTTTATTTTGTAAAGTGGTTTCTTGCAATAAACAACACTTTAATTCACCTCCTTGTCTGAAGGACAAGTGGATATGCAGGTTAATAATCAAATAAAATAACATTTACTGTGAAATGCTTACTTACAAGCCCTTAACCAAAAACTGCAGTTAAGAAAAATAAGAGTTAAGAACATATTTACTAAATAAACTGAGGTCAAAAATTTAAAAAAAAGTAACAATAAAATAACAATAACGAGGCTATATATAGGAAGTACTAGTACCGAGTCAATGTGCAGGGGTACAGGTTAGTCAAGGTAATTGTGGTAATATGCACATGTACTGTACTGTAGGTAGGTGAAAAGTGACTATACATAGATAATAAACAGAGAGTAGCTGTAGCGTAAAAAAAGGGGGGGGGGGGGTGCAAATAGTCCGGGTAGCCATTTGATTACCAGTTCAGCAGTATTACGGCTTGGGGGTAGAAGCTGTTAAGCAGTCGTGGTTGAACAGGAAGTACAGGAGGGGTCTAAGCACGCACCCCTGAGGGGCCTCCGTGTTGAGGATCAGCGTGGCAGATGTGTTGTTGCCTATCCTTACCACCTGGGAGCGGCCCGTCAACTAATCCAGGATCCAGTTGCAGAGGGAGGTGTTTAGTCCCAGGGTCCTTAGCTTAGTAATGAGCTTTGTGGGCACTATGGTGTTGAACGTTGAGCTGTAGTCAATGAACAGCATTCTCACGGAGGTGGTCCTTTTGTCCGGTGGGAAAGGGAAGTGTGGAGTACAATAGAGATGGCTTCATCTGTGGATCTGTTGGGGCTGTTCAAATAAGCAGCTTCAGGAGCGAATGGAAGGGAAATCAACTCTGTAGTTCTGTTCAGGACTACACGACAAGTCACCAGACACCGGACAACAGTAGAAGATGGGTGGGGACCCCTTTTGGAAAATCAGAGTCTTACAAGCATGCCACGAAAAGGCCCAACAACCTTTCCAAGAAGGCCTGGTTCCGACAGAAATCCTTGAAGAACCAAGACTTTTGAATGTAAATACTTTCATGATTTCTTACTCCAAACGGGCGGCGGTTTCTGTGCAAAGTACATGATTACTGTGAGAGGAGTTTCTAAAACGTAACAACGTTAAGTGTCTCTGTCTCTCTCTCCCCCTCTCCATCTCTTTTGGTTCTCCAGATTTCCCAGACCGAGGACAGCCCGCTGGTGCTACTGCCTGAATGGGAGATGGCCACTGATCTTGAGAGGAAATTCTGCGGTCAGGGTCCAGACAGATATGTGAGCAGGATGGCACACATGGTACTTTTTTTGCCTGGAGGAGGGGGTTATGCCATTGGCCAATCTGCAGGATCCAGGCACTGATCACAAGGAGTACAGCATAAAGACAATATGTTGTTTAGCAGTATTGAGCCCTAGGACAAGAACAGTGTGGTCATACCTAGGCTGGAGAGCTCTGATGTCCTCGCTCCATGTTGTTTGGCAGTATTGAACCTTAGGACAAGAACAGTGTGGTCATGCCTAGGCTGTAGAGCTCTGATGTCCTCGCTCCATGTTGTTTGGCAGTATTGAACCCTAGGACAAGAACAGTGTGGTCATACCTAGGCTGTAGAGCTCTGATGTCCTCGCTCCATGTTGTTTGGCAGTATTGAACCCTAGGACAAGAACAGTGTGGTCATACCTAGGCTGTAGAGCTCTGATGTCCTCGCTCCATGTTGTTTGGCAGTATTGAACCCTAGGACAAGAACAGTGTGGTCATACCTAGGCTGTAGAGCTCTGATGTCCTCGCTCCATGTTGTTTGGCAGTATTGAACCCTAGGACAAGAACAGTGTGGTCATACCTAGGCTGTAGAGCTCTGACGTCCTCGCTACGGAAGACAGCACAGTAAATTACAAGAAAGCCTTTAACAACATGGACAACTGTTCTACCTTTTACAGTCCAGAGACAACTCTAAGTTCACAGACTAAATACTTCAATCCAAATACTCATGCACCTTACAACACACAACTGCTGCCATTTCACCATTGCACTATTCTATTTATTTTTTACGAATGATGTCTACATAACAGTTGAACACTTTCCATGACTACACTATGCTTTATTCTTCATTTAGATCCCAATTATGAAAAATATTCAATTTGGTGATATCTTGAAGTTGTTTTTTAGTGTTTTCTTCCTTGGTCTGGTTGATATCAGTTCAGTACTTTCTAAGAATGTTTTCCTTACACGGTGCTTTTGATATTTTGAGAAGGTTACAGAGACAACCTTGTATTCTTGTTAATCTCCCTAATAAACCTTTATTTTACCCCAGCCCGATTTCCCAAAAACATCTTCATGCTAAGATCATCATTAAATCTCCAAGCTGTTTCCCAGAACTATCATTACTAAAGTTGCACTTGAAAATGCTTGTTATTTACCGACTGCCTCAGACCACTCGTAGGACAGCTAAGTGTTTTATTAGATGCGTTTATTCCCAACCGCTTTACATTATAAACAGAAGTCTTTGCAATTATTACAAACAAGCAAAGGATAAAAAGATGCTTCAGATGAAAACCGAGATGACTGCATTTAAAGGTAAATAGCCTACCTACAGTATGTAGGCCTATACAGTGCATTCGGGAAGGATTCAGACCCCTTGACTTTTTCCACATTTTGTTACGTTACAGCCTTATTCTAAAATGGATTAAATCGTTTTTTTCCCTCATCAATCTATGCACACTCAATCTACAATGGTCAGCCATTGTTGGTGGTGGCACTTCATCTGATCTCAGGGTCATTCTCCTTGGTAGCCCCAATTGAGAGCCCAGTCTTCTCAACACTGCTCTCTGAAGTTCTGGGATGTATGTGTATTCCTTTCCCGTTTTCAATGCACAGACACTCCACCTTCGAGACTTATTGGAGAATCACCTATAGCTGAAAGAGAATAAGACTTGGTGAGTATTTTGTCGATGGAGTGTCAATACTATCAGCGCACAACTGTAGTGTTGACGTCTGTTGAAAGTATAACAGCGATACAATGTATTATATTGTTCTAATAATGGATATTTTGGATTTTTACATCATACAAATCTTTTTCACAACTGAGAGGACTACTAACACTTACATCTTGTTGCCCTCCACATTCTCCAAGGCTGGGCGATGGTTAAGATGGTTAATTAAAAGTGCTGGCCGTAGAGTTCTAGCCTCATAGACCGGAGGGGGGAAAGCAAACCACTTTCTATGAGTATGTGGTTCTAGAAGGACACCAGTTCGGATGTAGACCTACTGTAGATCAGGGACGGGCAACTCCTGTCCTTGGGGGTCTGATTGGTGTCACACTTTACCCCTTTAGCTATCACACCTGATTAAACGTATGACCGAATTGCCTTTGATGACCAGCGGTATTATATTTCCAGGGTAAATGCATTCCGTTTTGGATCATTTGAAAAGGAGGATATTAGGCACAATGAAGAATGAATGTTTCCAGTCATTCAATATAATGTCATGTTACTCAATACACGTGTTGCTTTTGGGATACGACTGTCTACATCTCAGCCAGACGGCTCAAATGGGGAATAACATAGTGATATATCTGTGCAGTAGGCTTATCTATTGGGAAAGTATGTCATCATTACTCAAAGGAAATCCTGGGTATTTAATTTTCCTTAACAGCTTAGCTACATAGATGCCTAGCATTAGCTACACCTAGCATCTACTTTATTATTAGGTGAAACATTATTGTTCTTGGCCAGCTAGGGGAAACACAATGATGGAACAGACAACATAGCCAAAAATACTTTGCTAAAGTCTGTGCTTAGCGATCTGATTCTGCTACAATACTCGACAATGGTGGGGGTGGAAACACACCACACTTGGCAGGCGTCAATGTCAATTGATCCCTGTCAAAACTGAAAAAGAAGCAATATTTTTGTTCAAAGATATTTTCTAGCTAGAGCTTTGTCGTGGAATAATGATCATGGCTATTTCGTGCCACTAGTGTGAAGTAGACGACAGGTAGGTAGCCTAGTGGTTAGAGCGTTGGGCCAGTAACCGAAAGGTTGCTAGATGAAATCCCCAAGCTGACAAGTTAAAAATCTGTCGTTCTGCCCCTGAACAAGGCAGTTAAACCACTGTTCCTAGGCCGTCATTGTAAATAAGTCAGTTCTTAACTGACTTGCCTAGTTAAATAAAGTTTTTTTTTAAAAGACAGGAAACTCAAAAAGTAGTTTTCAGGCAGACTGGAGACAATATGTTGTTACCGATTAATCACATTAATCACTAGCGACTTAGAGATTT
This sequence comes from Salvelinus namaycush, assembly GCF_016432855.1. NCBI lineage: Eukaryota > Metazoa > Chordata > Actinopteri > Salmoniformes > Salmonidae > Salvelinus > Salvelinus namaycush. The sequence goes on from NC_052330.1 coordinate 6,536,462, forward strand.
TGAACATTAAAACAAATATAGAAAGTTCCATATTGCAGCTTAAAATCTTTGGAAAATGCTGGTTAATAACCGCTAAGAACATTTCTGTTAATTAATGTGCCTGAGTTACCTGATATGAACCTCTCAGGACGCAGGCGCTGAGTTGAACATTCCCTTTACACTTATCCTCCATTACGGGTCAAAATATTTTGGACAAGGAGATGAAAAGTCTTTGGAAGAAGCTCATGTCTGCTTAAGGTATCTGTTCCCTAAGGACTTTTTTGTTATTGTCTGGAGATGGTGTTGATAAGGGGTGTCCATCATCTTGAGACAAGAACCATTCCAAAGTCACGTCTGGCTTGGTTGAAACCTCTGAAGTCGTGTTAAATTAAAGAAGCAGCCTCAAAACAGACTTCCTATAAAACACTTGAAACCCTTTCTAAAAAAAAAACTACTGTACCCCCTGCATGGTTCTGATGGTTGATAATATAATGGATAGTGACATTTGGGACACTTACTGTAAATGTTTTATTTAACTATGGCTGGTCTGAACAACTGCAACAACAAAAAATGAAAAAATGAAAATCCCAAGGAATCACTCTATAGCCTACTCTTGTCTAGACTTTGTTTTTAGATTAAAACAAAACAAAGTTTTTTTGATTTCTTACTCAAGTAAATATCTGATCAAAGGTATTATTTGATGTATTTAATGGATGTAAAAGTCCTGACCGGTATTCGTGTATAGAGGCAAGTAGAGGGAGATGTTTTGAAAAGTCATCAGCCTTCAGTTTAGGATTTCTCCTTGAGGCATTAATTACGAGTCCTAAAGGGGAGAATTTTGCTGAGAAAGCAGTCCCCTGGAAAGTCAATTATATATTTTATGTGTAGTACTTTGTACTAAAAGCCTCTGGATCTTAGAAGATCTAAAAGATACTCACTATTCAACTGAAAACTGCTGGACTAAAACCCAACTAAACACTTTCAGGTAGACAAAACACGACAGTACCCTTAAATCCATTTAATCTATTTCAGTTCTAAAAAGACATTAAAAAGACAAAAATAGCAACGTAATCTACATGAGAGATTTTAGCTGGTGGAGCTCTTAAAAATAAAGCTACTGTAGAATGTTTGCTACAGTAAGGCCTGATATGAGGTATGGAGGAACACTTTAGCTATTTGTCAGATGAAAACATTTTGTCTATGGAAATGTCTCCCTGTCTTTGATGTTGAAGGCAATAAAGGGATGGATGCCTGGGAAATGGGAAATAAAGGTTGATGGACCATGTGGACTCTGAGGACCTCGCAAGCATCATTTTGAGAAATGAACAAACCACATGGGTTGCACTGTGAAGAACATAGGCAGTTCACACAAAGAAAAGCTCACATTTGGACTTCATTTATTTCAAAATTCAACCAGGAAAGTCTGGGTTTGATAAAAAAAATTAAACATAATTGTTATATGTGAAAACCAGCACCTGGACAAAATGTAAACATTCTGTCTTGAATGCGAAGAAGCATCCCTTTGGCTGACAAAGAGATGACTGATAAAAGAAAAAGACGAGGAAAACAGACAGCAAATTTAACTCAGATGTCCGTTTGAGAGAGTATGAGAGTGTTTTGTAGCTTCCACCGATAATCAGATCATGGATGCTAATTCTAAAACTGTATCAGATGGGCCTGACCAACCATTGAATGCAGGTTCCTATTGAAGACTGGAAAGATAAACATTATATGTCAATCATATTTAGCTCTTTAAACAGATTCTCCTGTACTTTTGTATACTTTTTAGCCAGTAGTTTTGAAAGTAGCTCTCACGAACCAAAAGTGGTCACTGAAAATGGCATATTACGTCATAACGTCATTGCTCTCTCTCTCTCTCTCTCTCTCTCTGCTGTCTCCACTGAACCGTTGGGCCCGTCGTGCAGCCTCATTGGATAATGCTGGGCAAGCCTTTTGCGATCTGTCACTCAAATCCAAGGGGCTGAAGCTCATTGGCTAGAACTCGAATTGCTAATGGGCAGGCCCACGTGGGGGAAAGTGTAGGGGAATTGGCGAAGCACAGCGTCAAGAAAACTGTCGCATTCAAACTAAGGATTTTGTGGCTAATTGAGGCAAGACAGTAATTCTGCTCATAGATTATACATTTATGAACTACACAATGACACATACAGCCTAAAGCTGGAGGTTTGAAAAATACTTTTTTAGTACCGGAGCATGTCTTTAATAGACCTTTTAGACCTCTGTGTTAAGTTGCTATAAGACTTATCAAACAGGTTAAGTCAGTGGGCTTCACCACGAGCCCAATATTATTGTGGCCTATGGAGATATCCAGTTAATCCTTATTGCAGTCATGATGCACAGATTATCAGACCTCACAGATACTAAGCAAAGAGGTAGTATTGTCCACAGCTGCAATTTAAACAAAGTATTCAAATCAAATTGATTTATGAAGCCCTTCTTACATCAGCTGATATCTCAAAGTGCTATACAGAAACCCAGCCTAAAACCCCAAACAGCAAGTAATGCAGGTGTAGAAGCACGGTGGCTAGGAAAAACTCCCTAGAAAGGCCAAAACCTAGGAAGAAACCTAGAGAGGAACCAGGCTATGAGGGGTGGCCAGTCCTCTTCTGGCTGTGCCGAGTGGAGATTATAACAGAACATGGCCAAGATGTTCAAATGTTCATAAATTACCAGCATGGTCAAATAATAATAATCACAGTAGTTGTCGAGGGTGCAGCAAGTCAGCACCTCAGGAGTAAATGTCAGTTGGCTTTTCATAGCCGATCATTAAGGGTATCTCTACCGCTCCTGCAGTCTCTAGAGAGTTGAAAACAGCAGGTCTGGGACAGGTAGCACGTCCGGTGAACAGGTCAGGGTTCCATAGCCGCAGGCAGAACAGTTGAAACTGGAGCAGCAGCACGGCCAGGTGGACTGGGGACAGCAAGGAGTCATCATGCCAGGTAGTCCTGAGGCATGGTCCTAGGGCTCAGGTCCTCCGAGAGAGAGAAAGAAAGAGAGAAAGAGAGAATTAGAGAGAGCATACTTAAATTCACACAGGACACCGGATAAGACAGGAGAAGTACTCCAGAGATAACAAACTGACCCTAGCCCCCCGACACATAAACTACTGCAGCATAAATACTGGAGGCTGAGACAGGAGGGGTCAGGAGACACTGTGGCCCCATCCGATGATACCCCCGGACAGGGCCAAACAGGAAGGATATAACCCCACCCACTTTGCCAAAGCACAGCCCCCACACCACTAGAGGGATATCTTCAACCACCAACTTACCATCCTGAGACAAGGCCGAGTATAGCCCACAAAGATCTCCGCCACGGCACAACCCAAGGGGGGCGCCAACCCACACAGGAAGATCACGTCAGTGACTCAACCCACTCAAGTGACACACCCCTCCTAGGGACGGCATGAAAGAGCACCAGTAAGCCAGTGACTCAGCCCCTGTAATAGGGTTAGAGGCAGAGAATCCCAGTGGAGAAAGGGGAACCGGCCAGGCAGACACAGCAAGGGCGGTTCGTTGCTCCAGAGCCTTTCCGTTCACCTTCACACTCCTGGGCCAGACTACACTCAATCATATGACCCACTGAAGAGATGAGTCTTCAGTAAAGACTTAAAAGTTGAGACCGAGTCTGCGTCTCTCACATGGGTAGGCAGACCATTCCATAAAAATGGAGCTCTATAGGAGAAAGCCCTGCCTCCAGCTGTTTGCTTAGAAATTCTAGGGACAATTAGGAGGCCTGCGTCTTGTGACCGTAGCGTACGTGTAGGTATGTACGGCAGGACCAAATCAGAAAGATAGGTAGGAGCAAGCCCATGTAATGCTTTGTAGGTTAGCAGTAAAACCTTGAAATCAGCCCTTGCCTTAACAGGAAGCCAGTGTAGGGAGGCTAGCACTGGAGTAATATGATCACATTTTTTGGTTCTAGGAGACAGGATTTCAGGATTTCAGGATTCTAGCAGCCGTATTTAGCACTAACTGAAGTTTATTTAGTGCTTTATCCGGGTAGCCGGAAAGTAGAGCATTGCAGTAGTCTAACCTAGAAGTAACAAAAACATGGATACATTTTTCTGCATCATTTTTGGACAGAAAGTTTCTGATTTTTGCAATATTACGTAGATGGAAAAAAGCTGTCCTTGAAACAGTCTTGATATGTTTGTCAAAAGAGAGATCAGGATCCAGAGTAACGCCGAGGTCCTTCACAGTTTTATTTGAGACGACTGTACAACCATCAAGATTAATTGTCAGATTCAACAGAAGATCTCTTTGTTTCTTGGGACCTAGAACAAGCATCCCTGTTTTGTCCGAGTTTAAAAGTAGAACGTTTGCAGCCATCCACTTCCTTATGTCTGAAACACAGGCTTCTAGCAAGGGCAATTTTGGGGCTTCACCATGTTTCATTGAAATGTACAGCTGTGTGTCATCCGCATAGCAGTGAAAGTTAACGTTATGTTTTCGAATGACATCCCCGAGAATTAAAATATATAGTGAAAACAATAGTGGTCCCAAAACGGAACCTTGAGGAACACCGAAATGTACAGTTGATTTGTCAGAGGACAACCCATTCACAGAGACAAACTGATATCTTTCCGACAGATAAGATCTAAACCAGGCCAGAACATGTCCGTGTAGACCGATTTGCGTTTCCAATCTCTCCAAAAGAATGTGGTGATCGATGGTATCAAAAGCAGCACTAAGGTCTAGGAGCACAAGGACAGATGCAGAGCCTCGGTCTGATGCCATTAAAAGGTAATTTACCACCTTCACAAGTGCAGTCTCAGTGCTATGATGGGGTCTAAAACCAGACTGAAGCATTTCGTATACATTGTTTGTCTTCAGGAAGGCAGTGAGTTGCTGTGCAACAGCTTTTCCCCAACATTTTGAGAGGAATGGAAGATTCGATATAGGCTGATTAGTTTTTTATATTTTCTGGGTCAAGGTTTGGCTTTTTCAAGAGAGGCTTTATTACTGCCACTTTTAGTGAGTTTGGTACACATCCGGTGGATAGAGAGCCGTTAATTATGTTCAACATAGGAGGGCCGAGCACAGGAAGCAGCTCTTTCAGTAGTTTAGTTGGAATAGGGTCCAGTATGCAGCTTGAAGGTTTAGAGGCCATGATTATTTTCATCATTGTGTCAAGAGATATAGTACTAAAACACTTAAGTGTCTCTCTTGATCCTAGGTCCTGGCAGAGCTGCGCAGACCCAGGACAGCCGAGCCCCGGAGGAACACGCAGATCCAAAGAGGAGTCCGCAGTTTGCCTTCTAATGATCATGATCTTTTCCTCAAAGAAGTTCATGAATTTATTACTGCTGAAGTGAAAGCCATCGTCACGTGGGGAATGCTGCTTTTTAGTTAGCTTTGTGACAGTATCAAAAAGAAATTTCGGATTGTTCTTATTTTCCTCAATTAAGTTGGAAAAATAGGATGATCGAGCAGCAGTGAGGGCTCTTCGATACTGCACGGTACTGTCTTTCCAAGCAAGTCGGAAGACTTCCAGTTTGGTGTGGCACCATTTCCGTTCCAATTTTCTGGAAGCTTGCTTCAGAGCTCGGGTATTTCCTGTATACCAGGGAGCTAGTTTCTTATGACAAATGTTTTTCGTTTTTAGGGATGCAACTGCATCTAGGGTATTGCGCAAGGTTAAATTGAGTTCCTCAGTTAGGTGGTTAACTGATTTTTGTTCTCTGACGTGCTTGGGTAGGCAGAGGGAGTCTGGAAGGGCATCAAGGAATCTTTGTGTTGTCTGAGAATTTATAGCACGACTTTTGTGGCCTACATGCAAGCTCCAAGTCATAGGCAACTGATTTCCTTCCATTTCCACTCTGGTTGTTGACTATCTATAATTATTGTTCTGTCTGGAAAATGTGCTTAATTTCCTGACAATGGTTAGTGCAGAATTACCAGAAATGACAGTCTAACCACACCAATAGCGTGCTCCATGCACCATTCTATTTGCTTTTGAAGATGATTCTTTAAATAGATTCGTTAACATGATTCATAGTAAGCAAATCCAAAACAAAGGTGTCTAGTCTGTACTTCATACATTTTCCATGGCACTCACACCTGACACTGGCATGAGAAATAAGACTGTTCCATAGCAGGTCAGCCTGAGACTAAGGCTGTACTAATATGGACACCATACAACCCTAAGCCTTGTTTTTATTAGATCTTTTTACAAAACCTCACAGGGTTGAATTTTAAAATTGCTCAACTACATTTCCTGACCACTTATATTTTTCAACCACTTATATTTCTCAACAGATAATCATCTTTAAAGGTGCAGACTGTGTAAAATTTCCACTGCAATGCGCTACTTCCTTAGCTAGGTACTTATATGCAGGCGTCATCCCCTACACCTGCTTCAGAAATCTACAGCTAGATGGTAAAAAAAAACAGAATGTACGTGCGTCTGCCAAAACCATATTAGCATTTCCAATAAGAGTGGTGAGTCACATGGCATTCAGTTAACAAAGAATTTGAGAAAATTGTGAATTGAATGTGACAATTACGTAATGACAGATACAATTTTAAGCATGTAATTCTTCCTTATATATTTGCACGGTTGCACCTGTTGAATTCTGATAACTTTTCAAGTTTTAAGAAAATTGTCCTCTGGGCAAGAACAGAATTCATAAATGTAATTTTGTAATGTTGAAACACACACACATGCAGTGCACATCATAAGAGACAGAGCACTAGACCTACGTCTTGATTGACTATACGGTACCTTTGATCTCTTCTTTCTTGATGTATATAATTCTGATTTAAAATGGAATCTGCAATCTGTGATTGAAAGTGTCCATTTACATGTGGGATCCTCACTCAAAAACGACATTAAACAAAATAAGAATTTTTCAGTGTAAAGTGTTGGTCCCATGTTTCATGAGCTGAAATAAAATATCCCAGACATTTTCCATATGCACAAAAAGCTTATTTCTCTCAAATTTTGTGCACACATTTATATACATCTCTGCTAGTGAGTATTTCTCCTTTGTCAAGATAATCCATCCACCTGACAAGTGTGACACATAAAGAATCTGATTAAACAGCATGACCATTACACAGGTGCAGCTTGTGCTGGGGATAATAAAAGGCCACTAAAATGTGCAGTTTTTTCACACAACATAATGCCACAGATGTCTCAAGTTTTGAGGGAGCGTGCAATTGGCATTCTGACAGCAAGATTGTGCACTAGAGCTGTTGTCAGAGAATTTAATGTTAATTTCACTCATTTATATTTTTGTTCAGTATAAAGTGGGAAGTTTACATACACTTAGGTTGGAGTCATTAAAACTAATTTTCAACCACTCCACAAATGTCTTGCTAACAAACTATAGTTTTGACAAGTAAGTTAGGACATCTACTTTGTGCATGTCAAAGACATTTTGACAACTATTGTTTACAGACAGATTATTTCACGTATTATTCACTGAATCACAATTCCAGTGGGTCAGAAGTTTACAGATGGTGCCTTTAAACAGCTTGGACAATTCCAGAAAATTATGTCATTGCTTTAGAAGTTTCTGCTAAGCTAATTGACATCATTTGAGTCAATTGGAGGTGTACCTGTGGATGTATTTCAAGGCCTACCTTCAAACTCAGTGCCTCTTTGCTTGACATCATGGGAAAATCTAAAGAAATCAGCCAAGACCTCCACAAGTCTGGTTCATCCTTGGGAGCAATTTCCAAATGCCTGAAGGTACCACGTTCATCTGTACAAACAATAGTATGCAGTATAAACACCATGGGACCATGCAGCCGTCATACCGCTCAGGAAGGAGATGCGTTCTGTCTCCTAGAGATGAACATACCTTGGTGCAAAAAGTGCAAATCAATCCCAGAACAACAGCAAAGTACCTTGTGAAGATACTGGAGGAAACAGGTACAAAGGTATCTATATCCACAGTAGAACGAGTCCTATATCGACATAACCTGAAAGGCCGCTCAGCAAGGAAGAAGCCACTGCTCCAAAACCGCCATAAAAAATCCAGACTACGGTTTGCAACTGCACATGGGGACAAAGATCGTACTTTTTGGAGAAATGTCCTCTGGTCTGATGAAACAAAAATAGAACTGTTTGGCCATAATGGCCATCATTATGTTTTGAGGAAAAAAGGGGAGGCTTGCAAGCCGACGAACACCATCCCAACCGTGAAGCACGGGGGTGGCAGCATTATGTTGTGGGGGTGCTTTGCTGCAGGAGAGACTGGTGCACTTCACAAAATAGATGGCATCATCGGGGAGGTAAATTATGTGGATATATAGAAGCAACATCTCAAGACATCAGTCAGGAAGTTAAAGCTTGGGTCTTCCAAATGGACAATGACCCCAAGCATCCTTCCAAAGTTGTGGCAAAATGGCTTAAGGACAACAAAGTCAAGGTACTGGAGTGGCCATGACAAAGCCCTGACCTCAATCCTATAGAACATTTGTGGGCAGAACTGAAAAAGTGTGTGCGAGCAAGGAGGCCTACAAACCTGACTCCAGTTACACCAGCTCTGTCAGGAGGAATGGGCCAAAATTCACCCAACCTATTGTGGGAAGCTTGTGGAAGGCTACCTGAAACGTTTGACCCAAGTTAAACAATTTAAAGGCAATGCTACCAAATACTAATTGAGTGTATGTAAACTTCTGACCCACTGGGAATGTGATGAAAGAAATAAAAGCTGAAATAAATCATTCTCTCTACTATTATTCTGACATTTCACATTCTTAAAATAAAGTGGTGATCCTAACTGACCTAAGACAGGGAATTTTTACTATGATTAAATGTCAGGAATTGTGACAAACTGAGTTTAAATGTATTTGGCTAAGGTGTATGTAAACTTCCGACTTCAACCGTATTTTAAAACCAACCTTAAACTGTCAGACAACTTGACAGGTGGTACTGTGATAACAAACTTGTAAATGGGGTCAAAACATGAGTTAAATTGCATTGCCGACATACAGTTTGATCTCTGTACAAAAATATATTTGTTTTTCTTTCATTTTCTGGCACTACAGCATATGGAATGCTTGCTGTCTCCTGAATGTTCGTGAAGGCTTCAGAGCTGGCAGTGGTTCAGTGGAAAACTCTGAGGAGGAAGCTTAATGATGAAAAAACACTCAACTGAACTTGCAAATATACTTCCATATATCATTGTCTAGATGGGCAGGAAGTAGAAATGTGAAAGTGTGTTCTAGAAGAGTCCGTAATTTGAGGCATCTGTTCAGCCTCATACCCCTATTTTTATTTTACTGACTGGACACTTTAATGTTACTTAAACGGCATGTACTTTTGTCTCAATATCTTTATGCGTTAAAAGTCCTACATATGGCAGGGATATTGGGCACAGTCAATGTTTACATTTCCACTCAGTAAATCACTTGAGGAAACTGTTCAGTGTATGGAAAGTGTCCATTTTCCAAAATGGAACAGAAAGAAGTAGACGTGATGTGTCATACCCACCCAGACCACCCTGAAGCATAGATTCATTCACATGTTAATGGAAAACGAATAAGGCTGTAATTCCAGAAACTTGGTTGGATTTAGGCCAATGAGTACCCCTGCATCTATAATCAAATAAGTCTTTGTAATTCTCTGTTAGTTATTTGTGTTTTAATAACTGTTCACCTTCGTAGCATGCAAATGTAAAATGGGGGTTATATGGCTAATATTTGTCTGATAGATTCTAGATGCTATAAGGTTAAATACGGTGAAGAAAAGCAAAACATGAATGGCGATTTAATCCTAACAACCTGACCAGTTATATCCCCTTTCTTAGAGAATGTGACCCTTCCTTCTGCTGCTGTTGAAGATGTGATCACTCTGTCCCATAGCCTCCCTCTTTGTCCAATATGGTCTGAATTAGTGATCTGGCAAGACCCCCAATCTGGAATCTTCCCTCTGATGGATGTGGCCAGGCAGACTTTTACTCATTCACTGCTGACAGATTTTAGTGGAAACTCTGTGTCCTGTTATGTAACAAAAATACTCACATCAAACCTGGACTTCCTGGTCCAGACCAAAATTAGTTGGTCCCCAGTCACAACAATGCCACATCTCAGGAGAGTCTATTAAAACATATCTTGCATTACTGATGATTACACCAGGGAGTGCAAAAGGCAATAACGACATGCGACATGGTAGTCAGTGGGGCACGACATGGTAGTCAGTGGGGCACGACATGGTAGTCAGTGGGGCACGACATGGTAGTCAGTGGGGCACTGCCCAACCAGCAGTAGGCGCGGTAGTGTGCCTGAAATGTGGGCATTCATCGCTGTAGTACTAGTAATCTCACAGGTGATAATGGCTTAATGTGTCTGTGTGTGTGTGTGTCTTTCTACCACATATACACCCCACTTTCTCTGAGTTTGCACTGGTGCTGCTGTAATCTACATCTTTAATAGACTTGTACCATTTATGCACTTCTCAGCTATCTGGTGGAATAGTTTTCTTGTGGTTGTCAAAGACCTTTCACATTTCAAAATAATCATATAAAGAAATTAACTGTGTGTGGTTAAATGGAAAGGTAAAACACTGATGTGATGTGGCAATATACAGTGCATTCGGGAAAATTTTTATTTACATAAGTATACAGACCCTTTGCTATGAGACTAGAAATTGAGCTTAGGTGCATCCTGTTTCCATTGATCATCCTTGAGATGTTTCTACAACTTGATTGGAGTTCACCTGTGGTAAATTCAATTGATTGGGCGTGATTTGGAAAGGCACACACCTGTCTATATAAGGTCCCACATTTGACCATGTATGTCAGAGCAAAAACCAAGCCATGAGGTCGAAGGATTTGTCCGTAGAGCTCCGACACAGTATTGTGTCGAGGCACAGATCTGAGGAAGGGTACCAAAACATTTCTACAGCATTGAAGGTTAACAAGAGCACAGTGGCCACCATCATTCTTAATTGGAAGAAGTTTGGAACCGCCAAGACTCTCCCTAGAGCTAGTCGGCCAAACTGAGCAATCGGGGGAGAAGGGTCTTGGTCAGGGAGGTGGAGATGGGAGAACATTCCAGAAGGACAACCATCGCTGTAGCACTCCATCAGACAACCATCTCTGCAGCACTCCATCAATCAGGCCTTTATGGTAGAGTGGCCAGACAGAAGGCACTCCTTAGTAAAAGACACATAACATCCCTCTTGGAGTTGGCCAAAAGGCACCTAAAGACTCTCAGACCATGAGAAACAAGATTCTCTGGTCTGAACTCTTTGGCCTGAATACCAAGTGTCACATCTGGAGGAAACCTGGCACCATCCCTACGGTGAAGCATGGTGGTGGCAGCATCATGCTGTGGGGATGTTTTTCAGCGGCAGGGACAGGGAGACTTGTCAGGATTGAGGGAAAGATGAACGGAGCAAAGTACAGAGAGATCCTTGATGAAAACCTGCTGGGGCGAAAGTTCACCTTCCAATAGGACAATGACCCTAGGCACACAGCCAAGACACCGTAGGAGGGGCTTCGGGACAAGTCTAAATGTCCTTGAGTAGCCCAGCCAGAGCCCGGACTTGAACCCGATCGAACATCTCTGGAGAGATCTGAAAATAGCTGTGCAGCGACGTTCCCCATCCAACCTGACAGAGCTTGAGATGATCTGAAGAGAATGGGAGAAACTCCCCAAATACAAATGTGCAAAGCTTGTAGCGTCATACCCAAGAAGACTTGAGGCTGTAATCGCTGCCAAACGTGCTTCAACAAAGTACTGATTAAAGGGTCTGAATACTTATGTAAATGTGATATTTCAGTTTTACATTTTTTGTACATTTTAAGAAAAAAATCTAATAACCTGTTTTTGCTTTGTCATTATGAGGTATTGTGTGTAGATTGATGAGGGGGGAAAACTATTTAATCCATTTTAGAATAAGGCTGTAATGTAACAAAATCTGTAAAAAGTCCAGGGGTCTGAATACTTTCCAAATGCACCGTAGGAAGAATCTGGGAACGCTCTTTCAAGGTACAACTAGATCGGAAGTATATTAGTCAGAGAATGGTGAGGAAAGACGCGTGCCATCGCTTCAGCGTTTAACAGGTAACATGGTTTTGGGGTTTGTTTGGGAAGTTTGGTTTCCATGGAAAGTTTGCTTTTATTGAGGCTGTTCTCCAAAAGGGCACGTGGATGGGACAGTGTTCTGCGCCTGGATTTATGTCTCCATTTATGTGGAACTTCGATCCTTCTGTTCAAAGCCTGATCCAACTCTTCCGTCACTCCAAGCAGCAGCACCAACCATGCTGCATATTTGCTTGACAATTGTATAGACATCGCATGCACTTGCACACATACAGTACAGTAGTTAAATCATCAATTATTAGTAGTTAAATAGTGACGAGTTGATGACTACTACTACACAGTATATGGAAAGTCATTATTTTGGGGGGGAAACATTTCATTGTAGATACATTTCCTTGCTTAAATACTGTAGAATTACAGGGTTAAGAGGAGGTGAACACAATCTCATTGTTTTATAGATCTGAGCAAGAAGAAAGGGTTGCAGATTTTCAGTAACTCCAGGATTCTAATAGGGGGGTGAAATTCATCTGGTGGGATGTCCCCCAAGTGCAGACCTCGTAAAAGTATGTCATAAAAACAACATCAATATTTAATGACATCTTAAAAGTTATAGTTGGATGCACGATTACAGGACGTGGATGTTTAAAAGGCACGCTATAAAGCAACATTTTTTCCATAGAAGCAAAAGAGAAGGAGTTTGAACATTTGGGACTAACTGGCTGGGTTTGCCATGGAAAGTAACTAAGAAAAATGCATCATCAATTGATTTTTGGACCCTATTTTTCCTCATTGATTTGTCTTCATTACTGTGCGAAAAGGTCTATTGTTCAAAAAGTTGTGATTAATAAACATAATACTAGTGGTTCAATTGACCTGTAGTCTTTGACAGAATCCAAATCTACTCACGTCATCTGATTTACCACCATTTATGTTCCTACTGTGAAATGCTACCATTATGATTGTATTTTTTATTTTTACGCAACACCAGTTGGCAATAGCTCTTAAGTATTTATCCAAGAAGTGTTAATTAATCAAACAGTTTCTTTGACGAGTATTTTTGTCGATTTAAGCTACTGATTGCTTCGCTCAAGAGGATGTACAGTACGGCACCGTTTTAATTGATGGTTGTGGGCTGTCTCTGTATCTGGGTTTGAATGCTGGAGTCATTGCCTCGTTGGCCATCTATTTATTTGTGAGTGAACACAAATAACCCCCAAGTTCCGATTAAAGAACAACAGCAACAACACTAATAATACTTGGCATTACGGCGGGAAATTCTATTCTAGACGCAATTTAACAATATTGGCAGTGTGGGTTTGACAGTTACTGTGATGCCAAATTGTAGATCATGTTGACTTGTGTTAACTTCTTTTGAATTAGAATATGACTGACTTCTATTATCCCTAATCAGTACAGTATATCCTGTGATACTTGTACAGTGAATTTTGGAGCATTTAATACCAAAATCCTTTCCTATATCATACAGTGGCCGGATGGAGTTTAGGCTGATTAGCTGCAGTGTTGTTTATGTTTTATAACCTGGGTTAAGATTAAGCTTGTGGAAGTTCTGCATCAAAATTCATTCATATATATGGCACGGTACATTACAACATTTTACAGCTCGTAAAACATATTTTGTGTTATCCAGTACATTGAACCTTTGTGTTACCAACACTTTTGTAAATTAAATGAACCTTTTTGGGGTTTTCTTTGCCAAAATAGCCTTAAACTAATGACGTTCTGGCTTCTGTGCATATGTAAGACTGCTCCTGTCACTACATTAATCCTAACAATGGCCGATAAAACACACTGCCAGATGGCCTAACACAAATACAAAATTACTCAATTTAATGCAATTTACTTTCTTGTATGTTTTCATAAAACGCATAACTAATGACAAGAAAACAATTGTTTTGCTGTAGAATCTGTTTACAAATGTGGATTTAGATCATTCTCATGACTATAATCTGTTCATAAAAATATTGCATTGGGAAGAGTATGGACATGACGCTCAAACTTCAGGAGACACATTTTACATCTGACTCTGGCTTCAAACTGCAAACAGAGAAAATACTTGTCCTTTAGGCATAGTTTGGATGTAGCATCTATGATGATCAGATGCTTTTGGAAGTTGGTTGATAACCAAAGTCTAAGTCCCTCTTGATCAAGCCATTAACCTCTGACTCATCATTCAACTGGGTGGCAGGTAGCCTAGTGGTTAGAGCGTTGGACTAGTAACCGGAAGGTTGCAAGATCGAATCCCTGAGCTGACAAGGTAAAAATATGTTGTTCTGCTTCTGAACAAGGCAGTTAACCCACTGTTCCTTGGCTGACATTGAAAAAAAGGATATGTTCTTAACTGACTTGCCTAGTTAAAAAAAACAATGGGTCTAAAGATAACACAGGAATTTGACACCATGAAACTCATGCACCAAGGGACCTGTCCTTCCATCCTAATGACTTCAATATATCATCCTGGAGCAGTGGACTGATGCCTTGTCAGACTCTTCATGTCATCCTTGCTATCTGTCTAGGTTTGTTACACGACAAAGGCTAACTTGTTAAGGCACTACTTTTGACCAGAGCTCATAGGCCAATTTGTGACGAAGCCTCAATCTCATCAGACTGTTAATGGACAAACATTAACTAAGGCCTGTTGATGAGTTCTGTCTGTAACTTAACTGTCTTCCCCTTTTCTCCTGCTAATGGAACAAGTGGAGAGAACCCACCCCCTGTCTAGCTAATACTCAGCGAGTGCTCACCACTCACCAGGCTGTCTACCCCAGTGGAAACGTAGGGATTGATTAGCACTTTCAGATGCCACAAGAACCAGGCACCACACAGAGCATAGAGCCCTTTTATGACCCCTGTGACATAGCACAGACGCCAGGATAGTTAGTGTTTCCTAGCAAAGGCGTCAAATTTACTAACTCGAAAAATGATCTCCCAGTAAAAATGTGCTTGTTTAGAGTAATTGGATATGACAAAGGCAATGAAAATGTCTCCAGACTTAAAAATGTGGTTTAAAGGTGGTGAAAATGATGCGTGAGGAGGAGCCTGTTGTTATTTAACTCATTCAGAAGTGGTGGACCATGAGTAAGAGGAGTATTCCGTCTGAATAACTGCAAAGGTGAGTGAGGAACCCACTTTCCTTTAGAATTTGTCATGGTTTCCCACAATTGATGGGCAAAGAATCCCAGCATCAGACACAATATGCCCCATTAAGTCATTCAGTCTGACTTCAGGGATTCAAGTAACCAACTCATCATCAAGCTTTGTTTGAATCAGCTGTGTAGTGCTAGGGCAAAAAGCAAAACGTGCACCCAGGTGGGACCCCAGGACCGAGTTTGGGAAACCCTGCTCTACATCAATCCTAACAAAGGCGAAGACATCTGCTTTGCTGTATTCAAATCAGTTGGAAAGTGCAGACGGTGTGATGGGGGGGGGGGGATTCCTACTCTCAAAGCAGCCTATTCATTAGAGAAGTAAATATTTCCAGTGACATCATGTCCACTTTCAATGCAGAAAGCGTAAAGTCGGTGGATTTGCTCCTGTTCCATGGCACGGAGATCTCACTGGGATCGGGATCACTTACGGCCTCAATCAGAAGCAGCTGTTGGGCTGTGGGCACGCACTGCAGAAAGTTACCTTTGTCATACGTGTACCGTGTCCTCCAAATAACACCATCCCTCTACCAAATACATGAAAGGTTGTAAAAGCACTCTTACAGACAAAGTAATCTCTCGTCTTGTCGTTGGGAAGGGTTATTAAGGCTATTATCAGATAAATGAATAGATGCCATTGTTCCCAAACTGGATATTCTGTACAGTTAGTAGGTTTAATAATTTTAAACTCCTTAAATTAGCAAATTAGACGGCACAGTTTTTTAGTTTTTTAAATTTATGGATAGCCAGGGGCACACTCCAACACTCAGTAAAGACAAATGCTTAGTTTGTAAATTATGTCTGAGTCCACTAGATCAGACGCAGTAGGGATGACCAGGGATGTTCTCTTGATAAGTGTGTGAATTGGACCATTCTCCTATCCTGGTAAGCATTCAAAATGTAAAGAGTACTTTTGGGCGTCAGGGAAGGAGTAAAGTACAGATACTCCAAAAAAGTACACCACTGACAATGGTGCCTAGTGACTCGGATCTACAGTTGCGTTCAGCTCAGCTCTGGGGTCGCTTTTGAGTAAGTTTGAGGGTTGAATGTAGCACATGGTGATGTGTAAAACTTGCTCCTCAGACTGAAGTGTCCCCACAGCATTGTCCTGTCTGGGGTCCTGAGCACTCTGAAGCAGGTTTTCATCAAGGATCTCTCTGTACTTTGCTCTGTTCATCTTTGCCTCGATCCTGACTAGTCTCCCAGTCCCTGCTGCTGAAAACCATCCCCACAGCATGATGCTGCCACCACCATGCTTCACCGTAGGGATGGTGCAAGGTTTCCTCCAGACGTGACTCTTGGCATTCAGGCCAAAGAGTTCAATCTTGGTTTCATCAGACCATAGAATCTTGTTTCTCATGATCTGAGAGTCTTTAGGTGCCTTTTGGCAAACTCCAAGCGGGCTGTCATGAGCCTTTTACTGAGGAGTGGCTTCCGTCTGGCCACTCTACCATAAAGGCCTGATTGGTGGAGTGCTGCAGAGATGGTTGTCCTTCTGGGAGGTTCTCCCATCTCCACACAGAGAGGATGAGAGAGGATGTCATTATTATTCCTTCTTTTTCATTATTGCTAAGAGTGGAGAAGGGCTCTGTCCGAGGGATTGGTACAGGGTGACTGGGAGGGCATCAGACACTTCTCTGAAGTATGTGTGGGTTCTCCACTCATCTCACCTCAGTCTCTTGGTGGACCCATTCTCCCCAAGTAGACCACCATCAGCCACTATACTTTAATTGAATTTACAAGGTAATACAAACTGACCACAGTACTTAAGTCTTTCTCCAACAATTACATAATCAACAGACTTTTGGTACATTAGGAGAGGAGTTGGAGCATAAAAGCCCTAAAAAGGCATAGTACCACAAAGTACAAAGAATAACTGTTTTTTGTGTGTTCTCTGTTAAATGTATGCTCAGCCCACATGTTAACACGCTCTATATATGTAATGTATACAATAACTATGTATTCATACTATGACTCTCCCATTCCATGGCATGCCAACCGCCCTCATATGACATGTCTGCTGAAACGTTTTATCTAGTTCTTCAATGATAGATGGAATAGTTAAGTAAAGACCAACAAAATCCAACTTAGTACATGGAATATGCACGGGTTGATGATGGGGGGGATATGGTTCTTGAACACTTAAAGAGATTGTCAGCAGATGTGGTTTTCTTGCAAGAGTTGCATTTAAAAAAGGAGAAATTGAATATTTAAAGAGGAGCTGGGTTCGAGAAGCCTATGTTGCCACCTACTGTATTAATAGCAGAGGGGTAAGCAGCCTGATAAATAAGAATGTCACGTTCGTTGGAATAAATATCGGACCAAGGCGCAGCGGATGTTGAGTTCCACATAATTTAATGAATAAAGTGAAACTTAGCAAAGACAAAAACAAATAAACAATAAACTAACAACGAACCGTGACTACAGAGGTGCTACGTGCACTAACTCAAAACAATATCCCATAAAACACAGGTGGAAAAAAGCTACCTAAATATGATCCCCAATTAGAGACAACGATTACCAGCTGCCTCCAATTGGGAATCATACACAATCACCAACATAGAAAAACAAACCTAGAACCCCACATAGAAATAATAAACTAGACTAACCCCCCAGTCACGCCCTGACCTACTCTAGCATAGAAAATAAGGACTCTCTATGGTCAGGACGTGACAAAGAATACAACCTTTTCCCTTATATCCCAGCCTATGGACCAAGAAGGCTGTTTTCCAATGTTGAATTGTACCTTACATGGTGAAAAATACACATTGATGTCATTGTATGTCCCACCAGGGGCAAATCTGGTGTTTTTAGATAGAATTCAAGCTATATTAGATCAAATCCAGAAAGGAACTATTATTTTTAGTAGGCAACCTAAATTAAGATTGACAAACATAGCAACAAAAAAGGCAAATTCAAGGAGCCTCCAAAGAGGCTGAAAATGTTCATCTCCACAAATAATTTACAGGAAACCTGGAGATTACTATTCCCTACTACAAAACACCACTCTTTTTCTCAAACACCACTTTTTCTCAAAGTAAGAAAACCTACTCAAGAATTTACTACATTTTATTTTTAAAAATGCACTCAACAATTTACTAGGTTAAAAATCCATTACATAGTGAAATTAGATAATTCTCCGGTATCATGCTTAATTACACCAACAGAAAATACACTTAGCGACAGAATATGGAGAATGAACTGAGGACATCTTCAAGACCAGAAATGTATTAAATACGTAAATTAAAAATTAAAAACCTTTACCTTTATAAATGTAGACACGCAGGACAGACCCCTTATATATTTTGGGATGCTTTTAAGACGTACATTAGGGGAATGATAATCTCATACTCGCAAAAGTTGAATCTGAGTTAGAAAAAATAAATCACTATCTTAGAAAAAGCCAGGAAAAACCTTTAACCTTTTTCTACAAGAACCAATATCACTCCCTAAAAACACAACCATATGGAACAATTCTTAGATAGCTTTTCAGAGTTCACAGATACAGTGATACACATGGAAAACTAAAGGCATAGAAACCTTGAATTACTTGGTAATAAAAAATATAAAAAATACATGACAGAAATAAAAACAATTATGGACTGACCAATGTAGATATTCAAAGCCTTGGAAGAGAAATCCACACTGGCCAAAAATGGCGCCGACAGAGAGGGCTGCCGTGCTTCTAGCTCTTAGGAAACTTTGCAGAATTTTGTTTTTTTATGTGTTATTTCTTACATTATTAGCCCAGAATATGTTTTGTGTTATGTAATACAGCTGGGAAGAACTTTTGGATATCAGAGCGGTGGTAACTCACCAGCACTACCAGCATTACGACCAGGAATACAACTTTCCCAAATTTCATCCTGTGTTCGTACCCCCCAGGGCAATTGAACTGATTCCAGATGCTGAACCAAAACAGCGCCAGTGGAGGAGAGGTACTCAAAGTGGTCTTCTAGTCTGACCTAGGACACATGCACACCACCCACCGCTTCCGGATATATTACTCGCTAATGTTCAGTCTCAGGATAATAAAGTTGACGAACTCAGGGCAAGGATTTCTTTCCAGAGAGACATCAGGGACTGTAACATACTCTGTTTCACGGAAACATGGCTCTCTCAGGATATACTGTCTGTGTCCGTCCAGCCAGTTGGGTTCTCAGTTCATCGCGCAGACAGGAATAAATATCTCGGAAGCGGCCTGCTACCAAGGACTGTGGGCTCTCCTTCTCCGTGGCCGACGTGAGTAAGACATTTAAAAGTGTTAACACTCGCAAGGCTACAGGTCCAGACAGCATCCCTAACCCCTCCCTGTGCAACTGGGTCCTGGACTTCCTGACGGGCCGACCCCAAGCGGTGAAGGTAGGCAAAAATACCTCCTCCACATTGATCCTCAACTCGCCATGTCAGCCAAATGCATCACCGGGGGTACACTGCCTGCCTTCCTGGACATCTACAGCACCTCAGCCACCCGAGCCACGACCTGTTCCTCCCGCTACCGTTCAGAAGGTGGAAACAATGCAGGTGCATCAAAGATGGAACCAATAGACTGATGAACAGCTTTTATCTCAAGGCCATCAGACTGTTAAACAGTCACCACTAGCCGGTCTCCTCCTAGTACCCTGCCCTGAACCCTAGTCACTTTTACTAGCTGGCTAACACCCAGTACTGTAGCCTGCACCTTAGAAACGGCAGCCCTATTTACATAGTCATTGAACACTGGTTACTTTAATTCATAATGTTTACATAATGTTTAATCACTTTATGTACAGTGCATTCAGAAAATATTCATACCACTTGACTTATTCAAGCTTTGCATCGTCTTGGATACAGTTGAAGTCGGAAGTTTACATAAACCTTAGCCAAATACATTTAAACTCAGTTTTTCACAATTCCTGACATTTAATTCTAGTAAAGATTCCCTGTCTTAGGTCAGTTAGGATCACCACTTTATTTTAAGAATGTGAAAAGTCAGAATAATAGTAGAGAGAATGATTTTTCAACTTTTATTTCTTTTTCACATTCCCAGTGGGTCAGAAGTTTACATACACTCAATTAGTATTTGGTAGCATTGCCTTTAAAATGTTTAAATTTGGTCAAACGTTTTGGGTAGCCTTCCACAAGCTTCCCACAATAAGTTGGGTGAATTTTGGACCATTCCTCCTGACAGAGCTGGTGTAACTGAGTCAGGTTTGTTGGCCTCCTTGCTCGCACACGCTTTTTCAGTTCTGCCAATACATTTTCTATAGGATTGAGGGCAGGGCTTTGTGATGGCCACTCCAATACCTTGACTTTGTTGTCCTTAAGCCATTTAGCCACAACTTTGGAAGTATGCTTGGGGTCATTGTCCATTTGGAAGACCCATTTGCGACCAAGCTTTAACTTCCTGACTGATGTCTTGAGATGTTGCTTCAATATATCCACATAATTTTCCTACCTCATGATGCCATCTACTTTGTGAAGTGCACCAGTCTCTCCTGCAGCAACGCACCCCAACAACATGATGCTGCCACCCCCGTGCTTCACGGTTGGGATGGTGTTCTTCGGCTTGCAAGCCTCCCCCTTTTACCTCCAAACACAACGATGGTCATTATGGCCAAACAGTTCTATTTTTGTTTCATCAGACCAGAGGACATTTCTCCAAAAAGTATGATCTTTGTCCCCATGTGCAGTTGCAAACCGTAGTCTGGATTTTTTATGGTGGTTTTGGAGCAGTGGCTTCTTCCTTGCTGAGCGGCCTTTCAGGTTATGTTGATATTGGACTCGTTTTACTGTGGATATAGATACCTTTGTACCTGTTTCCTCAGCATCTTCACAAGGTCCTTTGCTGTTGTTCTGGGATTGATTTGCACTTTTCGCACAAAAGTATGTTAATCTCTAGGAGACAGAACGCGTCTCCTTCCTGAACGGTGTGACGGCTGCGTGGTCCCATGGTGTTTATACTTGCGTACTATAGTTTGTACAGATGAACGTGGTACGTTCAGGAGTTTGGAAATTGCTACCAAGGATGAACCGGACTTGTGGAGGTCTACAATGTTTTTTTCTGAGGTCTTGGCTGATTTCTTTTGATTTTCCCATGATGTCAAGCAAAGAGGCAGTGAGTTTGAAGGTAGGCCTTGAAATACATCCACAGGTACACCTCCAATTGACTCAAATGATGTCAATTAGCCTATCAGAAGCTTCTAAAGCCATGACATCATTTTCTGGAATTTTCCAAGCTGTTTAAAGGCACAGTCAACTTAGTGTACGTTAACTTTAGACCCACTGGAATTGTGATATAGTGAATTATAAGTGAAATAACTTGTCCGTAAACAATTGTTTGAAAAATTATTTTTGTCATGCACAAAGTACATGTCCTAACCGACTTGCCAAAACTATAGTTTGTTAGCAAGAAATTTGTGGAGTGGTTGAAAAACGAGTTTTAATGACTCCAACCTAAGTGTATGTAAACTTCCGACTTTTTTGCACATCTGGATTTAGGGATTTTCTCCCATTCTTTCTTGCAGATTTATCAAGTTCTGTTAAGTTAGATGAGGAGCTGTGGTGAACCGCAATCTTCAATTCTTTACACAGATTTTCAATGGGATTCAAGTCTGTGCTTTGGCTGGGCCATTTGAGGACTTTCACATTATTATCCTGAAGCCATTACAGCATTGCTTTGGCTGTATGTTTGGGGTCATTGTCCTGTTGGAACTTAAATCTTTGCCCCAGTCTAAGGTTGTTTGCACTCTGAAGAAGGTTCTCATTAAGGATTTGTCTGTATTTGGCTCCATTCCTTGTTCCCTCTACCGGTCTCCCAGTCCCTGCCGCTGAAAAGCATCCCCATAGCATGATGCTGCCACCACCATGTTTCACAATAAGGATGGTGTTCGATGGGTGATGAGCTGTGTCTGGTTTTTGCCAGACATAGAGCTTTGCATTCAGGCTAAAGAGTTACATTTTTGTGTCATCAGACCACATAATATTTTGCCTTATGGCCTATCTTTCAGGTGCCTTTATGCAAACTGTCATGTGCCTTTTTCTCGAGAGTGGCTTCCATCTGGCCACTCTCCCATAAAGCCCAGATTGGTGAAGTGCTGTAGAGACTGTTGTCCTTCTGGCAGGTTCTCCCATCTCAGCCATGGAACTCTGTAGTTCTGTCAGAGTGGTCATTGGGTTCTTGGTCACCTCCCTGACCAAGGTCCTTCTTGCCCGGTTACTCAGTTTGGTTGGAGGTCCAGCTCTAGGCAGAGTCTGGGTAGTTCCATCATTTCCCAATGATGGAGACCCCTGTGCACTTGGAAACGTTCAACACTCTAGAAATTGTTTTATACCCTTTCCCAGATATACAGGGCCTTCAGAAAGTATTCGCACCCCTTCACCTTTTCCACATTTTGTTGTGTTACAGCCTGAATTTAAAACTGATTAAATTAAGATTTGTTGTCACTGGGCTATACACAATACCCCATAATGTCAGTGGAATTATGTTTTAGGAATCTTTTAAATAAAATTTAATCTGAAATGTCTTGCTTACCAAGTCACATAATAAGTTGCATGGACTCACTCTGTGTGCAATAATAGTGTTTAACGTTGCTGTTGAATGAGTGTCTCTTCTCTGTACCCCACACATACAATTATCTGCAAGGTCCCTCAGTCGAGCAGTGAATTTCAACCACAGATTCAACCACAAAGACCAGGGAAGTTTTCCAATGCCTCGCAAAGAAGGGCACCTATTGTAGATGAGTAAAAATGTTATAAGCAGACATTGCATATCCCTTTGAGCATGGTGAAGTTATTAATTACACTTTGGATGGTGTATCAATACACCCAGTCACTACAAAGATACAGGCATCCTTCCTAACTCAGTTGCCAGAGAGAAAGGAAACCGCTCAGGGATTTCAACATGAGGCCAATGGGGACTTTAAAACAGCTCAGAGTTTAATAGCTGTGATAGGAGAACACTGAGAATGGATAAACAACATTGTAATAACTCCACCATATTAACCTAATTGACAGAGTGAAAGAAAGGAAGCCCATACAGAATAAAAACATTCAAAAAAATGCATCTTGTTTGTAACAAGGCACTAATGTAATACTGAAAATAATGTGGCAAAGAAATTAACTTCTTGCCCTTTTGGCTGCATCATGTTATGGGTATGCTTGTAATTGTTAAGGAGTGGGGAGTTTTTCAGAATAAAAATAAACAGAATGGAGCTAAGCACAGGCAAAATCCTAGAGGAAACATGGTTCAGTCTGTTTTTCCACCAGACACTGGGAGATGAATTCACCTTTCAGCAGGAATAACCTAAAACACAAGGCCAAATCTACACTGGAGTTGCTTACCAAGAAGACAGTGAATGTTCTGCTTGAAAATCTATGGCAAGACCTGAAAATGGTTGTCTAGCAATGATCAACAACCAATTTTCCAGAGTTTGAAGAATTTTGAAAAAAATAATGAGCAAATGTTTCTCTTAAAGCTCTTAGAGACTTACCCAGAAAGACTCGCAGCTCTAATTGCTTCCCAAGGTGATTCTAACATGTATTGACTCAGGGGGTTGAAAACGTATCTAATCAAGATATATTGTTGTTTTATTTTTATGATTATTTTTTACAAATGTTCAACAACAAAAAAATCTAATTTCACAGTAAAGTATTTTGTATAGATCGTTAACACAAAATCCCAATTAAGTCCATTTTAATCCCACTTTGTAGTACAACAAAATATGTAAAAAGTCAAGTGATGTGAATACTTTCTGAAGGCATTGTATGAATCATCACAATTCTATCTCAGAGATCTACAGTAAGGGCAGTTCCTTGGACCATGGTATAGTTTTTTCTCTGACATGCACTTTGAACTGTGAACCTTTGACTTTTTCCACATTTTGTTACATTACAGCCTTATTCAAAAACGGATTAAATAATTTAAAAATTCTCATAAA
This sequence comes from Salvelinus namaycush, assembly GCF_016432855.1. Lineage (NCBI taxonomy): Eukaryota > Metazoa > Chordata > Actinopteri > Salmoniformes > Salmonidae > Salvelinus > Salvelinus namaycush. Next base: position 6,560,546 of record NC_052330.1, read on the forward strand.
TTTACACACAATACCCCACAATAACATAGCAACAACAAGTTTGTAGAAATGTCTGCTAATTTATAAAAATTTAAAACAGAATTTACATGAGTTGTTATTTACATGAGTATTCAGACCCTTTGCTATGTGTCTCGAAATTGAGCTCAGGTGCATCCTGTTTCCATTGATCATCCTTGAGATGTTTCTACAACTTGATTGGAGTCCACCTGTGGTAAATTAAATTGATTGGACATGATTTGGAAAGGCACACACCTGTCTATATAAGGTCCCACAGTTGACAGTGCAAGTCAGAGCAAAAACCAAGACATGAGTTCGAAGGAATTGTCCGTAGAGCTCCTAGACAGGATTACGTTGAGGCACAGATCTAGGGAAGTGTGCCAAAAAATGTCTGCAGCATTGAAAGTTTCCAAGAACACAGTGGCCTCCATCATTCTTAAATGGAAGAAGTTTGGAACCACCTAGACTCTTCCTAGAGCTGGCTGTCTGGCCAAACTGAGCAATCGGGGGCGATGGGCCTTGGTCAGGGAGGTGACCAAGAACCTGATGGTCACTCTGACAGAGCTCCAGAGTTCCTCTGTGGAGATGGGAGAACCTTCCAGAAGGACAACCATCTCTGCAGCACTTCACAAATCAGGCATTTATGGTATAGTGGCCAGACTGAAGCCACTCCTCAGTAAAAGGCACATGGCAGCCCACTTGGAGTTTTCCAAAAGGCACCTCATAGACTCAGATCATGAGAAACAAGATTCTCTGGTCTGATAAACCGAACATTGAACTCTTTGGCCTGAATGCCAAGCGTTACATCTGGAGGAAACCTGGCATCATCCCTCCGATGAAGCACAGCGGTGGAAGCATCATGCTGTGGGGATGTTTTTCAGCAGCAGGGACTTGGAGACTAGTCAGGATCGAGGGAAAGAAGAACGGAGCAAAGTACAGAGAGATCTTTGATGAAAACCTGCTCCAGAATGCTCAGGACCTCAGACTGGGGCAAAGGTTCACTTTCCAGCAGGACAACAACCATAAGCAAACAGCCAAGACAATGCAGGAGTGGCTTTGGGACAAGTCTCTGAATGTCCTTGAGTGGCCCAGCCAGAGCCCGGACTTGAACCCGATCAAGCATCTCTGGAGAGACCTGAAAATAGCTGTGCAGTGACGCTCCCCATCCAACCTGACAGAGCTTGAGAGGATCTGCAGAGAAGAATGGGAGAAACTCCCGAAATACAGGTGTGCTCAGATTGTAGTGTCATACCCAAGAAGACTAGAGGCTGTAATCGCTGCCAAAGGTGCTTCAACAAAGTACTGAGTAAAGGGTTTGAATACTTAAGTAAATGTGATATTTGCAAAAAAAAATTAAACCTGTTTTCACTTTTTCATTATGGAGTATTGTGTGTAGATTGATGAGAAAAACACAACAATTGGATCCATTTTAGAATAAAATGTAATGTAACAAAATGCGGAGAAAGTCACGTGGTCTGAATACTGTCCGATTGCACTATATACACATACTGAGTATACAAAACATGACAGACTGACCAGGTGGATCCAGTTGAAGGCTATGATCCCTTATTGATGTCACTTGTTAAATCCACTTCAATCAGTGTAGATGAAGGGTAGGAGACAGGTTAAAGAAGGATTGTTCAAGAATCAAGAATGGTCCATCACCCAATGGACATCCAGCCAACTTGACACAACTGTGGGAAGCATTGGAGACAACATGGGCCATGCTTTTGACACCTTGTAGAGTCCATGCCCTAATGATTTGAGGCTGTTCTGAGAGCAAAAAGAGGGGGGGGCAACTCAATATTAGGAAGGTGTTCCTAATGTTTGGTATACTCAATTATATTTATCATTCTGATATTTCTTTATTTCTTTTCACTTTTGGATTGTGTGTGTATTGCTTTGTATTGCTAGGCATTACTGCACTGTTTGAGCTAGAAACACAAGCATTTAGCTGCACCTGCGATAACATTGGTAAATCTGTGTACACGACCGATAAACTTTGATTTAAAATGAAGATTACAAATATATTTCATGAGGAGCTTTTTGGAGTCCCTCTTGCAAACCGTCACATAGGCTACTACTACAGAAGGGTATAGTGCCGCTAGTTCCGGAATGCACTGGAGCGACGCGACGCCACTTCTCAGAATGGTGCTTCTTTAAGAAAGTTAGGATCAAAACTGAATCAATGTCTCGCAAGATCACTTAATGATTAGTTAGTATTTTACATAGCCCTAACATACCAATAACAATAGCACAGTATAACGTTGCAGTTAAACCAAAAACACCACTTCATTTCTAATGTAGGTTACACTTACATGTACAATGTTTTATATGCATTATTAGAATCATCCACTTCGTCACATGAATCAAGCGTTATTTGAATCGAGCATCGAGAACCAGCAGTGAACAGTTTTTTTTCCCTTTTTTTCAATTTCCGCCTAAAATGACATACCCAACTCGAACTGCCTGTAGCTCAGGACCTGTAGCTCAGGATATGCATATTCTTGATGCCATTTGAAAGGAAACACTTTGAAGTTTGTGGAAATGTGAAATTAATGTAGTAGAATATAACACATTATATATATTTTTAAATCTTCTTTAAAATGCAAGAGAAAGGCCATACATTGAGATAGGACTCTAGGTGTAATTTAGATGTAGTCCACAAATGGCAGCAGTATGTGTAAAACATGTTTCAGACTGATCCAGTGAAGAATTACATCACTACACAATATGTTGTGTCAAATCTGCCAGGAGTTTGCTCAAATGTGCTGAATTGGTCAATGTATACATTTTCAAGTACATAACTATAGAGAACATAAAAAAATGGTATGGTAATACACACTCCCAGGAATGTCATACATGAGGGATCATTAGCTTCCCTACAGAAAATACACTAACCTTCACATATCTAGATGGCTGGGCGGGGTGGGTGTGGAGCCAGACAGCAGTGGGGTCAAACTGTAGAACCCAGTTCCTATATTTGAGTATAACAATGTATTTTATCAAACAAACTGTGCTACATTATCTCTGGGACCCTCATGATGACATATCAGAGCAAGATTACTGATTGTAAGTACATTATTTACCTTCAGAGGTGAATGTATCAAACCAGTTGCCGTTATAAAAGTGTTTAGTTGTTGTGCACAATCCTCAAACAAAAGCTTGGTATTTTTTTGCTGTAATAGCTACTGTAAATTGGACACTGCAGTTAGATTAACAATAGTTAAGCTTTCTGCCCATATAAGACATGTCTATGTCCTGGAAAGTTGGCTGTTGTTTACATCGTCATTCTAGTAACATTATCGCATATTGATAATCCCCCGGTTTAGGGACACCGATCCCATGGACTTTAACAAAAAGCTTAATGCGAGGGGACCTCGAACCCAAGGTTTCTGTAAAGATTCACAGTCAACCGCCTTAGCGGCAAACGCCACCTGGCAGAGATGGTAATAGGGGTGCATGACAGTTATTTGATGAGACCATAAGGCTATTGTCACGATCTTCTTTGGGAGAAAGAGAGGAGGAACAAAACGCAGCGTGATGTGAATCCATTCTTCTATTTATTAAACAAAGAACACTTAAACAAACTATACAAAGCTAAACAAAATAACAAACGACCGTGACGCTAATGAAACCGAGTGCAGACATGCAACATCAACTAACATAGACAATCACCCACAACCCACAATGACAAAACAGGCTACCTAAATATGGTTCCCAATCAGAGACAACGACTAACACTTGCCTCTGATTGAAAATCATATCAGGCCAAACACAGAAACAGAAAAACTAGACACACAACATAGAATACCCACTCAGATCACACCCTGACCAAACAAAACATAGAAACATACAAAGCAAACTATGGTCAGGGCGTGACAGTACCCCCCCCCCCCAAGGTGCGGACTCCGGCCGCAAAACCTGAACCTATAGGGGAGGGTCTGGGTGGGCATCTGTCCGCGGTGGCGGCTCTGGCGCTGGACGTGGACCCCATCCACCATAGTCTTAGTCCGCTTCTGTGGCCTCCTAGGAACGGCGACCCTCACCGCCGACCAAGGACTGGCAACCCTACTAAAGGGCCCCACTGGACTGAGGGGCGCCTCTGGACTGAGGGGCAGCTCCGGACTGAGGGGCAGCTCCGGACTGAGGGGCAGCTCTGGACTGAGGGGCAGCTCCGGACTGAGGGGTAGCTCCGGACTGAAAGGCAGCTCCTGACTGACTTGCGGCTCTGGCGGCTCCTGACTGGCGGGCGGCTCTGGCGGCTCCTGACAGGCGGGCGGCTCTGGCTGCTCCTGACAGGCGGGCGGCTCTTGCGGCTCCTGACTGGCGGGCGGCTCTGGCGGCTCCTGACTGGCGGGCGGCTCTGGCGGCTCCTGACTGGCGGGCGGCTCTGGCGGCTCCTGACTGACGGGCGGCTCTGGCGGCTCCTGACTGGCGGGCGGCTCTGGCGGCTCCTGACTGACGGGCGGCTCTGGCGGCTCCTGACTGACGGACGGCTCTGGCGGCTCCTGACTGACGGACGGCTCTGGCGGCTCCTGACTGACGGACGGCTGACGGCTCAGGACAGACGGGCGGCTCTGACGGCTCAGGACAGACGGGCGGCTCTGACGGCTCAGGACAGACGGGCGGCTCTGACGGCTCAGGACAGACGGGCGGCTCTGACGGCTCAGGACAGACGGGCGGCTCTGACGGCTCAGGACAGACGGGCGGCTCTGACGGCTCAGGACAGACGGGCGGCTCTGACGGCTCAGGACAGACGGGCAGCTCTGACGGCTCAGGACAGACGGGCGGCTCTGACGGCTCAGGACAGACGGGCGGCTCAGGCGGCGCTGGACAGACGGGCGGCTCAGGCGGCGCTGGACAGACGGGCGGCTCAGGCGGCGCTGGACAGACGGGCGGCTCAGGCGGCGCTGGACAGACGGGCGGCTCAGGCGGCGCTGGACAGACGGGCGGCTCAGGCGGCGCTGGACAGACGGGAGACTCTGGCCTGCTGAGGTGCACAGTAGGCCTGGTGCGTGGTGCCGGAACTGGTGGTACCGGGCTGGGGACAAGCACCACTGGGCGAGTGCGGGGAGCAGAAACAGGTTATACTGGACCCTGGAGGCGCACAGTAGGCCTGGTGCGTGGTGCCGGAACTGGTGGTACTGGGCTGGGAACACACACCTCAGGGCGAGTGCGGGGTGCTGGAACTGGAGGCCTGGTACGTGGCGCCGCCACCGGAGAGCTGGTGCGTGGGGCTGCCACAGGAGGGCTGGTTCTTGGAGAAGGCACCGGATAGACCGGACCGTGAAGGCGCACTACAGGTCTCGAGCACCGAGCCTGCCCAACCCTACCTGGCTGAATACTCCCCGTAGCCATGCCACATAAGCCGCACTGGGCTATGTACACGTACAGGAGACACCATGCGTAGGGCTGGTGCCATGTACTCCGGCCCGAGGAGACGCACTGGAGACCAGATGCGTAGAGCCGGTTTCATGGCACCTGGCTCGATGCCCAATCTAGCCCGGCCGATACGAGGTGCTGCTATGTACCGCACCGGGCTATGCACACGTACTGGAGACACCGTGCGCTCTTCCGCATAACACGGTGTCTGCCCGTACGCTCGCTCTCCACGGTAAGCACGGGGAGTAGACTCAGGTCTCCTACCTGGCTTAGCCACACACCCCGTGTGCCCCCCCCCAAGACATTTTTGGGGCTGCCTCTCTGGCTTCCATCCACGGTTTCTTGATCGCCGTGCCAACTCCATTCGCCGGTATCCCTCCTCGCACTGCTCCAGAGAATCCCAGGCGGGCTCCTGCACTCTCCCTGGGTCGACCGACCAGCTTTCTATTTCGTCCCAAGTTGTATTGTCCAGATCTCACTGCTGCTGCTGCTGCCCGTTACCACGCTGCTTGGTCCTTAGGTGGTGGGTGATTCTGTCACAATCTTCTTTGGGAGAAAGAGAGGAGGATCAAAACGCAGCGTGATGTGAATCCATTCTTCTATTTATTAAACAAAGAACACTTAAACAAACTATACAAAGCTAAACAAAATAACAAACGACCGTGACGCTAATGAAACCGAGTGCAGACATGCAACATCAACTAACATAGACAATCACCCACAACCCACAATGACAAAACAGGCTACCTAAATATGGTTCCCAATCAGAGACAACGACTAACACTTGCCTCTGATTGAGAACCATATCAGGCCAAACACAGAAACAGAAAAACTAGACACACAACATAGAATACCCACTCAGATCACACCCTGACCAAACAAAACATAGAAACATACAAAGCAAACAATGGTCAGGGCGTGACAGCTATACATTTTTTTAAATGATATACGACAAACTTAAATGTTGTATAGACTTCATCTTTTTCCACCAAAAGCACATGGATGTGTAAAAACATGGGATCGTGTATGCGAAAATTTGCCTCTCAACCGTTAGAAGCTAGTAGCCTAGTAAAGGATGCATCATGCAGTAATGGCATTCTACAATTGTGAAAGACCAAGTGGAACAAAAGTCAACCTTGAATTTGAAGGTTTAAAATATCCCTCTGGTGGCCAAGTTGACTTATTTCAAGAAATGCCATTGGTTGGTGTATATAAAGTCTGACCTTTGATAGGCTGATGCGTAATTTGTTACAAGAAATATTCACTGGCCAGGTTAGCATAGGGCTAAATATGCCAGGTTATCTCATGGGAACAGCTATATATGTAGCATTGTATCACATGCAACGACGTCGTGATTTTATTTAGCTGATGCGCATTTTGATACAGAGAAAACATTTCTAATGTTCTCAAGTATGGACCCAATATGTCTACACTGGACCCACTATTATGTTCTAACTGTGGTACAAGTCCATTTATTGTTGATTTACCTCGTTCTGTTGGACCTATACAAATTATGACAGCAGCATGCAGCTTTAGTCAAACTACATGAGGTCTCACAAATGTCACCTCTTTCCTCTTCATAAATGTCTGACAGAAAGCATTAGCACTCTAGTCCAGGGCTCTCCAACCTGTTCCTGGAGAGCTACCGTCCTGTAGGTTTTCACTCCAACCCCTAATCTAGTGTAACAGTTTTGCTTCCTTCCCTCTCCTCGCCCCTACCTGGGCTCGAACCAGGGACCCTCTGCACACATCAACAACTGACACCCACGAAGCATCGTTACCCATCGGGCCACAAAAGCCGTGGCCCTTGCAGAGCATGGGGAACAACTACTTCAGTTCTCAGAGCGAGTGACGTCACCGACTGAAACATTATTAGCGCGCACCACCGCTAACTAGTTAGCCATTTCACATCGGTTACACTAGCATACCTGATTCTAATAATTAGCTGGATGATAAACTGAACCAGGTTAGTTACAACTGGGATTGGAGTGAAAACCTACAAGAGGGTAGCTCTCCAGGAACAGGGTTACTCAAACAGGGTTACTCAAACTACTCAAACCTGACCGTTGTGAAGGTGACAACAAACTGGACAGTATCAGAAATCACTCTTTCTGTATGTGCGTGCGCATGTGTGTGGTGCGTGCGCATGTGTGCGTTTGTACGTGTGTGTGTGCGTGCGTTTGCACGTGTGTCTGTTCTAACAAGTTCAGACAAAAATAGTCACCTTTGGCTCTCACCAGCTAGCTGCCCACATCTCTTTGACTCATCTGCACCAACGCCCACACATCACCCACACATAGGTTGTCCCAAATTGCCGCTATTCCTTATACAGTGCACTAATTTTGACCAGACCCTATGGACCCTGATCAAAAGTATTACACTTTATAGGGAATAGGTTGCCATTTGGGACACAGCCTAGAAGATTCATGCTCAGTGGAAAAATAATATGCACAACACCTCTCTTCAAGACCTCTTCAAATTCATGCATTACCAATTGTGGTAATGTGGGGTGTAAACCTAGTCAATCGTGAATGGAGCAATCTAACTGCACCACAGTTCAGTACCAAGCTCTAAATCGGCTCTAGAGAATCCACTAGCTACCAGGTATGCCTAGCTAATAGGCAAGCTAACAGGCTAGGTGTGCTAACAGGCTAGGCTAGCTAACAGGCTAGCTTCTGTAAACAGGTTAGAACATTTTTCAGCTGAAGGTGAATCCCCAAAGTATCTTTAACCAAGAGAGTTGTGTACTCATCTTATTTCTTATTGGTCTTTGTCAGCCAAGTTCAAAGCCAGAGAAAACTTGCCAGATGACGACAAAAAAAAAGAGTCCCAACTGAATTAACACAGCATGAAGGCACTTGGAGAAATAGATACTTTTAGGGCTGTAAACGTTAAAACGTTAAAACTAGATTGGGATCCTTCATGTTAAGAAAAAATCCTTAACAGAAAAAGGTTTTTTTCCCCTAACCCCATGAAATTAAAATCACAGTGCATTTATCACAAAATTACCACTAGCAAGTCCCGATCATCATCATAAAGATGATTATTTATTGTTTTACAAATACCTAACGCAACAATGCTGTAACGTTAGTAGGAGGAGAAAAAAGCATAGATTTTTAGCTACTTTTTTAACTGGAGCTGTGATGCACAAGGAAGAGCGAGAGGCTCAAAGCAGAGCCGCAGCTCAAATGTGAGTGACGAGGGGAAATATCAGTCTCTATGTTCTGTCTGTGATTATAGTTCCCTAGACATAATCCTCGTTCTTGAACTTTAGCCATGCAATATCAGTCTTTCTAATAGGCTACTTTTTTGTTCCCGGGTTCTAGAACAAGTTGAAAACATAACATGGAATGTACACCTAGTTACATTCATACATAGACAGACATTGAAAACAAGGGAAATCAGAAGCATGAAGTTTTAAAGAGTTGTTCATTGTCTCAAGATTGATACACATTTGACAAGATTGATAATATTACCGAACATGTTAAAAGTTGCATTAACAGCGGCACTCTGGTTCCTGTGCAGCTTATGTGCCCACAAAGATCCCGGGAAAAAATATTCTGTTGATGGTTAGCTACTATTGTCCAGTGGACTATCATGATAGCTAGCTGGCTAGCTACATTTCCGTATAGAAGTAGATGGCAAAGCCTCTATTCAATATAGAAGATAATCTTTGATTTCAGCCAGTTATTCTCCGAAATGTGGTGGTCAGTGCAGAAACTAGTTATGAGTCAAACATATTTGTCTGAAAACTAACTAGTCGGCAGTTTTTGACGATGGTGTAATCACAGCTAGCTAACCAGCTGCATACCAGTTAACCCTTGATCATGACTCTCAGTTCCATTCCATTGCACATAGGAGTCATTGGACAAAAGTGTATTTTGTTAAGAGCCCCGTCGCTCGGTCTGAACATTAATACTCATCACTTGTGGTAAGGTTTTGGAAGCATAAGGACCTTATCTTTCATATCAGCGAGAAATCATTTTCAAAAAACAAAAGGTTCAATTGATACACACTCTTTATAGGGTTAGTGTTCCCACACGGGCATATCTCCATGTTACAGCGCGTGTTTACGAAAACAGACAGAAGACAGAGTAGACTACCTGTGCTAATGAACTATCTGTGTCTCCTAACACGTGTATGTAAATGGAAGACGGATGCCACAAACGTGTTGTCACTGAAAAATACTATCGGTTGCAACTGTGTTAAAACAGTGTACAGTGTATAGTTTGTATGTTGCATTTGTGAAATTATTTTGATGTAAAATGAAAGTAGAAGGATTTATGTTTCTAGAACCATATCGCAATCGATTCACATTTAGATGGAATATTTGGCTGTTTTGGCTTCCAGATCCAATTCGCCTTTAAACAAAACATGTACAGTATGGTCCTTGGACTATAAGGAACAATGATGTAAAGTACTTAAGTAAAAATACTTTAAAGTACTACTTAAGTCTTACTTCTTTTTTTTACTTTTACTTTTAGTTCACTACATTCCTAAAGATTTTTTTAAACTTTTTACTCCATACATTTTCCCTGACACCCAAAAGTACATTTTAATGCTTAACAGGACAGGAAAATGTTCCACTTCACACACTTATCAAGAGAATAGCCCTGGTCATCCCTACTGCCTCTGATCTTGTGGATCTTTTGTTCTGTGCCCTTGGCATAATTTTCTTGTTTTTTAATACAAGGATAGCCATCTGGTTTGCTTAATATAAGGAATTTGAAATTATTTATTATTTTGACACTTAAGTATATTTGATCAATTACATTTACTTTTGATACTTAACTATATTTAAAATAATATTTACTTAACTATACTTTTAGACTTTTAATTAAATAGTATTTTACTGGGTGACTTTCACTTTTACTTGAGTCATTTTCTATCAAGGTATCCTTACTTTTACTCAAGTTTGACAATTGAGTACTTTTACCCCCGGTAAGCTCTTTTTCCACCAGTAAGCTCTACAGATAACTACGCTAGCTAGCTAACTCCACAATTTATTTTGCTAGCTGAGTTGTTTTTATAAGAAAACGGCTGAGAAAACGGCTGTCGCTGGCTAGCAAGTCCGGTGCGGGAATATTAGAATAGTCTTTTACTTTTAAGATAACCTTCATTGAATTTGTGTTTCATTCTGGTTACGGATCTGAAGCGAGAAAAATTGTCCACCGTGTTTTTTGTTTTGGTCAAGTATCGATACTTTGACGTCAAGTACTGTACTACTTCAGTGAGTGATTAGGCTACTTCAGACAGTGCGAATAACAATGAATTGTCAAAAGCCTAGAACCCAATTTCAGCCAATCAGAATGCAGATTTCTCCAAAGCGGTTTTATAATACTAATTATTTATCCTCTCATCTGAATACATAGTATCTGTCTCGACTGCATCAGACCGAGAGAAGCTAGTTGAATGTTAACTAGGCTAATTGAGACTACATAACTTTAACTGTGCTCTCTCTCCCCTTCTGAATCCTACAGTAAATAACAAGAACTTGATTCAAATTATTAAGTAGCAGCCTACCTGTTGGCTCTTGGTGTTGTATCCTGTCCTTCTCATTTAACTTTTAGTTTTGTCATTTTAATTCCACTGAGGCAATCTGAACATGAAAAAAAAAGTTTAATTCTGAGCATGAATCAAATGGTAGGCCTTACTGCGATCTGTCCTGCAACAGTGAACTACAGAAATATGGACAGTTGTAGGACAATGTGGAAAAAAATAACATTTACCTCATTCCTTCCAATATCAGAGCGGTATGTACAAGTATACAATATACTGAATTGTAGTGACCCTGCCTTTATGTATATCGTCTCCCCCAAGGGAGCTAACTTTCTTGGAGCTGTCAGCAGAGTGCAAGTCTACGGGCCAGAAGGTTGAGGGTTCGCAGACCACCGCAGACACTCTCCCTATCTGTTTCATTACACTATCTATTAAATGTCATCAACTATTAAAGGAAACATAGTAATTGTGGTGCACCTCAGGGAACCTTGATAACAACCATTATTTCCATGAATGATGCAAGACAGGACCAGGGCACTGCCTGCTATTTAGTGATAACAGACTTGGTGCTCCCAACCATAAATAATAGGGATTCATGGAATCCGTGGTGATAAAACACAGATACCAATCACACAAGCCTTTGTACTCTCACCTCACAAATATCCCATTGCTTACTCAGGTGAGCATAGACTCTGACAAGGGGAAGTCCAAATAGTTTTCCACACAAGTCATATGTGGATGATTATTGTTTTTTGAAAGGAAATGAAGTTGGAATAAACCAGTCAAAATGGCAAAGGGATATGAGGATCTGTGATGTCTATATCGTGGAGTCATTAGAAGTAGTTTGACATCTTCAATTGCACGTGAACACACATCTAAAACTGAAACACGTGCACTGTTGGAGTTCAGTACCTCCTTCCTCTCCCTAGTTGATAGCTGATCTGACAAGATTGGATAGGTGAAAGTTTTTAGTTGGAAACCATTATTCCCCTGTCCCAATTCCATCAGATCAATGATCGCTTCAAGGGAATGAAGGATGTCGGCCTATGTGTTTTCAAAATATTTAAAGAGGTACACCTTTTGAAGAATAATTTAGCAATAGCTTAAGCTATAATACAGAATGGTAACATCTGTTATTTCTTTCTGACTCTTACAACCCTCTAAATTGACATCCTGTAGCTGCCTCCAAACAGCTGAGTTTTTTCCACTACTATGAAAACTTAACAAAGGTGTTTGGCATGAAAACACTGCGGTGAAGGTTGTCAAACCAAAGGGCTTAAAAGAGAACAAACCGACAAACTTTCCCCAATGGTTTCAGTACCTGCATGAAACCAATAATTAATGGAATACGAGGAGGTTATCAAAGACTGAGCTCACCGCAGTTGTCTGCTCACCCCCAGAGGATAAAGTGGTGGCTCTTGGGAGGTCTGAAATGGGGAATATGATGATGAATCATTGCTGTTGTTTATTTCCTTTGAGACACCATATATAGTAGCAATAAATGTTTCTTAGTAGCAAGAAATGCTTTTAAAAGGTCCAATGCAGCCATTTTTATCTCAATATCAATTCATTTCCGACAAACAATTAAGTACCTTACTGTGATTGTTCTCAATTAAACTGCTCAAAAATAAACAAAAAATTGCTTCAGTCATTTTGCTCGGACTGTCTGGGAGTGGTCTGAGTGGGGAAGGGAAAACTGAAAATTAGCTGTTATTGGCAGAGAGATTTGGAACTCTTTCTTATTGATTAATTATCACATTTGGAAGGCCAAAACTCCAAAGCTTCTTGGCTCTGTATGTTTCTGGGTCTTGTAGTATACAAATACTGATCAGGTTGTCAGTCAACCTACCAGGGTAGTTACAAACAGCACAGGAATGAAATCATCAACATGTGTTGATCACATTTTTACTAACGCTGCAGATATTTGCTTTAAAAGCAGTATCCAAATTCATAGCATGTAGTGGTCACAATATAAAAGCCATTTATAGGAAAACCAAAGTTCCAAAGGCTGGATCTAATATAGTGTATAAGAGGTCATACAATAAGTTTTGTAGTGATTCATATGTTGATGATGTAAGGAATATTTGCTGGTCTGTGGTGTGTAATGAGGAGAAACCAGACGCTGCACTTGATACATTTATGAAACGACTTATTCCAGTTACTAATAAGCACGCACCCATTAAGAAAATTACTGTAAAAACTGTTAAATCCCATTATATTGATGATGAATTGAAAAATTGTATGGTTGAGAGGGATGAGGCAAAAGGTATGGCAATTAAGTCTGGCAGCTCAACTGATTGGCAAATGTACTGCAAATTACGAAATCATGTGACTAAACTAAATAAAAAATAAAAATAAACTACACTATGAAACAAAGATAAAGAATGATAGTATAAAGAATGACGGGTTGGCGCCCCCCCCCCCCCCCCCCCTTGGGTTTTGCCGTGGCGGTGATCTTTGTGGGCTATACTCAGCCTTGTCTCAGGATGGTAAGTTGGTGGTTGAAGATATCACTCTAGTGGTGTGGGGGATGTGCTTTGGCAAAGTGGGTGGGGTTATATGCTGCCTGTTTGGCCCTGTCCGGGGGTATCGTCGGACGGGGCCACAGTGTCTCCCGACCACTCCTGTCTCAGGTTCCAGTATTTATGCTGCAGTAGTGTATGTGTCGGGGAGCTAGGGTCAGTCTGTTATATCTGGAGTATTTCTCCTGCCTTATCCGGTGTCCTGTGTGAATTTAAGTATGCTCGCTCTAATTCTCTCTCTCTTTCTCTTTTTCTCTCTCTTTCTCTCTTTCTTTCTCTTTCTCGGAGGTCCTGAGCCCTAGGACCATGCCTCAGGACTACCTGGCCTGATGACTCCTTGCTGTCCCCAGTCCACCTGGCCGTGCTGTTGCTCCAGTTTCAACTGTTTTGCCTGCGGCTATGGAACCCTGACCTGTTCACCGGACGTGCTACCTGTCCCAGACCTGCTGTTTTCAACTCTCTAGAGACAGCAGGAGCGGTAGAGATACGCTGAATAATCGGCTATGAAAAGCCAACTGACATTTACTCCTGAAGTGCTGACCTGTTGCACCCTCGACAACCACTGTGATTATTATTATTTGACCCTGTCGGTCATCTATGAACACTTGAACATCTTGGCCATGTTCTGTTATAATTTCCACCCGGTACAGCCAGAAGAGGACTGGCCACCCCTCATAGCCTGGTTCCTCGCTAGGTTTCTTCCTAGGTTCTGGCCTTTCTAGGGAGTTTTTCCTAGCCACCGTGCTTCTACACCTGCATTGCTTGCTGTTTGTGGTTTTAGGCTGGGTTTCTGTACAGCACTTTGTGACATCATCTGATGTAAGAAGGGCTTTATAAATACATTTGATTGATTGATAGTAAAAGCTTTGGGGCACCTTAAATTTTAAAAAAGCAAACTCGGCTCCTTCATTTATTGAATCAGATGGCTCATTCATCACAAACCCCACTGATATTGCAAACTACTTTAATGACTTTTTCATTGGCAAGATAAGCAAACTCAGGGATGACATGCCAGCAACAAACGCTGACACTACAGATCCAAGTATATTGGACCAAATTATGAAAGACAAGAACTGTACTTTTGAATTCCATAAAGTCAGTGTGGAAGAGGTGAAAATATTATTGTTGTCTATCAACAATGACAAGCCACCAGGGTCTGACAATCTAGGTGGAAAATTACTGAGGATAATAGACGATAATGCCACTCCTATTTGCCACATCTTCAATTTAAGCCTACTAGAGAGAGTGTGCCCTCAGGCCTGGAGGGAAGCTAAAGTCATTCCGCTACCCAAGAATAGTAAAGCCTCCTTTACTGGCTCAAATAGCCGACCAATCAGCCTGTTACCAACCATAAGTAAACTTCTGGAAAAAATTGTGTTTGACCAGGTACAATGCTATTTTACAGTAAACAAATTGACAACAGAATTTCAGCATGCTTATAGGGAAGGACACTCAACAGCACAGCACTTACACAAATGACTGATGATTGGCTGAGAGAAATTGATGATAAAATTATTATGGGGGCTGTCTTGTTAGACTTCAGTGCAGCTTTTGACATTACTGATCATAGTCTACTGCTGGAAAAACGTATGTGTTATGGCTTTACACCACCTGCTATAATGTGGATAAAGAGTTACTTGTCTAACAGAACACAGAGGGTGTTCTTTAAGGAAGCCTATCAAATATAATCCAGTTAGAATCAGGAATTCCCCAGGGTAGCTGTTCAGGCCCCTTGCTTTTTACATTTTTTACTAACAACATGCCACTGACTTTGAGTAAAGCCAGAGTTTCTATGTATGCGGATGACAACACTATACACGTCAGCTACTACAGCGACTGAAATGACTGCAACACTCAACAAAGAGCTGCAGTTAGTTTCAGAATGGGTGGCAAGGAATAAGTTAGCCCTAAATATTTCTAAAACTTAAAGCATTGTATTTGGAACAAAACACTGAACCCTAAACCTCAACTAAATCTTGTAATAAATAATGTGGAAATTGAGCAAGTTGAGATGACTAAACTGCTTGGTGTCAGGTTGTGCGCTACTGGTAAGAAGTCAGGTGCAGGAGTGCGGAGAGTTGTGATCAGGCGCACACTTTAATTGGCAGAAGTAACAACAGACGGACACAACTGCGTCAACAAGATTCCAGCCAAATGGCAAAAGTGCAAAGCGCGACAACAGTCACAATAATGCATAAGTCAAACAATTAAACACACTCGGGTCCAACACGGTACCCGGGGAAAAACTATGCTGGCGCGTAACACGAAACATGTAACAAAAACAATTCCACACAAAGACATGGGGGGGGGACAGAGGGAATATATATGTAGTGTGATTAGGGAATGTAAACCAGGTGTGCGGGGAAACAAGACAAAACAAATGGAACCATGAACAGTGGAACGGCGATGGCTAGAAGACCGGTGACGTCGACCGCTGAACGCCGCCCGGACAAGGAGAGGAGCCGACTTCGTGACACTTGGAGTAACTTCGAGTAACATGGTCAAGACATATTGATGCAGTAGTAGCTAAGATGGGGAGAAGTCTGTCTATAATAAAGCGATGCTCTGCCTTAACAACACTATCAACAAGGCAGGTCCTACCGGCCCTAGTTTTGTCGCACCTTGACTACTGTTTAGTCATGTGGTCAGGTGCCACAAAAAAGGACTTAGGAAATTGCAATTGGCTCAGAACAGGGCAGCACGGCTGGCCCTTGGATGTACACAGAGAGCTAATATTAATAATATGCATGTCAATATCTCCTGGCTGAAAGTGGAGGAGAGATTGACTTCATCACTACTTTTATTTATGAGAGGTATTGACATGTTGTATGCACCGAGCTGTCTGTCTAAACTACTGGCACACAGCTCGGACACCCATGCATACCCCACAAGACATTCCACAAGAGGTCTCTTCACAGTCCCCAAGTCCAGAACAGACTATGGGAGGCACACAGTACTACATAGAGCCATGACTACATGGAACTCTATTCCACATCAAGTAACTGACGCAAGCAGCAAAATTAGATTTAAAAAACAGATTCAAAAACACCTTATGGAACAGCGGGGACTGTGAAGCAACACAAACATCGGCACAGACACACACACACACACACACACACACACACACACACACACACACACACACACACACACACACACACACACACACACACACACACACACACACACACACACACACACACACACACACACACACACACACACACACACACACACACACACACAATAACATACGCACTATACATACACATGGATTTAGTAATGTAGATATGTGGTAGTGGTGGAGTAGGGGCCTGAGGGCACAGAGTGTGTTGTGAAATCTGTGAATGTATTGTAATGTTTTAAAATTGTATAAACTGCCTTAATTTTACTGGACCCCAGGAAGAGTAGCTGCTGCTTTGGCAGCAGCTAATGGGGTGGTTTACTGCAGCAGTTCTCCAATGAGGTGGTATACTGCAGTAAGGTAATGAGAGGCAGTGTGGTTCTCACTACAGTGTGTGCTTTTAAATCTGGACTCATATCATGGACCAAACCCAACTGTTGAGAGCCAGGCGATCCTAATACTCAAATGATGTCCGCTGACTCATCGGATGACGCCTTGTAACTTTTTGACTGGTACATGACTTACAGTATGTGCTTTGTTAAAATAACATTAATAATTGTTTGACATTATCATTCATCATTGATTAATATATTAGGCCACGTTTTGTTACCGCAAACATAGACAAAAGCAACTGTCCTGGCATTCAAAATTATATCAAAGCAGCTCTGTGTCTCCAAATCCTATGGGCACAGTGGGTCCTTGTGGTCTGCAAAAAGAAAATTAGACTATCAGCATGGAACGTACAGTTGAAGTCAGAAGTTTACATACACCTTAGCCAAATACATTTAAACTCAGTTTTTCACAATTCCTGACATTTAATCCAAGTAAAAATTCCCTGTCTTAGGTCATTTAGGATCACCACTTTATTTTAAGAATGTGAAATGTCAGAATAATAGTAGAGAGAATGATTTATTTCAGCTTTCATTTCTTTCATCACATTCCCAATAGGTCAGAAGTTTACATACACTCAATTAGTATTTGGTAGCATTTCCTTTAAATTGTTTAACTTGGGTCAAATGTTTTGGGTAGCCTTCCACAAGCTTCCAACAATAAGTTGGGTGAATTTTGGCCCATTCCTCCTGACAGAGCTGGTGTAACTGAGTCAGGTTTGTAGGCCTCCTTGCTCGCACATGCTTTTTCAGTTCTGCCCACACATTTTCTATAGGATTGAGGGCAGGGCTTTGTGATGGCCACTCCAGTACCTTGACTGTTGTCCTTAAGCCATTTTGTCACAACTTTGGAAGGATGCTTGGGGTCATTGTCCATTTGGAAGACCCATTTGCGACCAAGCTTTAACTTCCCGACTGATGTCTTGAGATGTTGCTTCTTGAGATGTTGCTTCAATATATCCACATAATTTTCCTCCCTCATGATGCCATCTATTTTGTGAAGTGCACCAGTCCCTCCTACAGCAAAGCACCCCGACAACATGATGCTGCTACCCCCGTGCTTTATGGTTGGGATGGTGTTCTTCGGCTTGCAAGCCTCAATCTTTTCCCTCCAAACATAACGATGGTCATTATTGCCAAACAGTTATATTTTTGTTCCATCAGACCAGAGGACGTTTCTCCAAAAAGTACGATCTTTGTCCCCATGTGCAGTTGCAAACCGTAGTCTGGTTGTTTTATGGCGGTTTTGGAGCAGTGGCTTCTTCCTTGCTGAGCGGCCTTTCAGGTTATGTCGAAATAGGACTCGTTTTACTATGGATATAGATACTTTTGTACCTGGTTCCTCCAGCATCTTCACAAGGGCCTTTGCTGTTGTTCTGGGATTGATTTGCACTTTTCACACCAAAGTACATTCATCTCTAGGAGATAGAATGCGTCTCCTTCCTGAGCGGTATGATGGCTGCGTGGTCCCATGGTGTTTATACTTGCGTACAATTGTTTGTACAGATGAACGTGGTACTTTCAGGCATTTTTAGAATGCTCCTGTCAGGTTTTGGCCAGGACTATTCAGGTTTTGGTCACTAGATGCCCCCATTGCGCCTTTTTGAACCTTTTGTTTTTCCCTTGTTCTAGTTATTGTTTTCACCTGTGCCTCATTTTCTTGTAGGTTTTTAAACCCTTAGTGTTCCTCAGTTCTTTGCACTGTGTTTGTATGTTAGCACCCAGCCCCAGCCATGCTGTGACCATTGGTGTCTCTAGTTGGATTTTCCTGAGGTACTCTGGTTTTGTTCTTGTTAATTTTTGATTATTCTTTTGAGGTTTGTTTTTCCCTGCTGTTCTTACCACTTTGTGGATTTTCTTTGTTACTTGGAGGATATTCATTTTTTCCTCTTGGTTTTTCTTTTGACGTTGTGGATTTTTATTTTTGCCTGAAGATCTTTTTTCCTTTATTAAACCACCGTCTCTAGTACTGCTGTGTCTGCCTCATCTTCTGGGTTCTGCCGACTATTGTGACTGTTTCTCACACCGGGTCCTGACAGCTCCCAAGGATGAACCAGACTTGTGGAGGTCTACAACGTTTTTTTCTGAGGTCTTGGCTGATTTCTTTTGATTTTTCCATGATGTCAAGCAAAGAGGCACAGAATTTGAAGGTAGGCCTTGAAATACATCCACAGGTTCACTTCCAATTGACTCAAATGATGTCAATTAGCCTATCAGAAGCTTCTAAAGCCATGACATCATTTTCTGGAATTTTCCAAGCTGTTTAAAGGCACAGTCAACTTAGTGTATGTACACTTCTGACCCACTGGAATTGTAATACAGTGAATTATAAGTGAAATAATCCTGCCCTCAAACCAGGTGTGAACGGTACATGCTAGCAGTGAATTAATTGCAAGTGATTAGTGCCGGTGGCCCATCATGTCTCAGCTTCCTAAAGAAAAATCTGGCTTCCAAAAACCAAAAAAAAAGGCAAGAGAGAGAAAAGAAAAGGCGACAGTATGTCACCCAATTTTTCACAAAGGATAGGTGGGTGTAGTCCGTGAATGGTGGAAATTAACCTCTTAGCTTAGTCCATAGTGAAATAGTCTACTTTTGCTCCCCTAACATTAGTTACTTAATATCTTCACAGAAAATTATGAGAGTTTACATTTCGCTCCTCTTTTAGCCGACATTTAATCAATGCAGCCAAACTTTTAGCTAGCTAATCATACTAAATCAGTTGTCCCTGCCCCTGTCTGGTGCCAGGACTTAAATATGGTCGGTTACTGAGTAGTGGTGGTGATACGCAATTGCAGGTAATTTGGGTCAATATTCTGCAGGATTCAGTGCTGTCTAATTTTTTCTGTGGTGCATGCAGTTAGTTTAAGTCAACAAAATGGTAGTAACTGAAATGTTGGTTATGATGTTATTACAAATGGTATTGTATTATAGGATATAAAGGGCATGTACACTCTACAGAGCCAGGACCCTCTTCAAGTGATACAGTTTTGTCAGGGAGGAGTGTGGAAGTGGAGGAAGAGGTGAAAGAGGTGAAAGTGGAGGAAGAGGTGAAAGAGGTGAAAGTGCCGGCAGTACCAATGCAGATGATGAGAATCGAGCAAATGAGAGAAGGTGCACAGAAAGAGACAGACAAAGTGAGGATGTTGAAAAACAAGCTGATCAGTGACTGCTCGCAAGAAGGCTCGGCGCTGGGCTCTTGATGAGTAAGGCTGAGCAAGGGCCAGTGATAACTGTTAAATGGCATGGCTATGGATATTGGATCACTACACACATGATTCCCACAGGCTGAGAACAAGACTGAGAACAGACTGAGAACAAGATATATCTTGATATATCCTGAGAACAAGATATATCTTGTAATTGTTGGATTGCCATAAAAAACAACAAGTGGAAGAAGCCTATTGATTTGGTGACCTCTTGACCTTTCCTCTAGCGCCACCATCAGGCCTTTTCATTTCCATTTCCATTTTGTTTTCCATTTCCACTTTTACGGCTGCATATTTTCTAGCTGGTATGTATACTTATACTTGTATACGCGCGCAAGATGGTGGTCAGTGCAGATAATTTGTTTTGGTAGCTGAAGGAATTATTGGATTTCCTTACCCAAATATGACAATTTGGTCATTTCTACCGTCATAAAACCCCGTATGAATATGGTTTAGTTTGTTTACCAAAGTAATTGATTACTTTCTGCAAGTTATTCACCTCTAAAACTAAGTTTGCGACAACACTAGATAGCCAGATGAGCTAGCTAGCTCAAAAACTAGCTTGTCGAACGTACATGGAAACTTCCACGACCAGAACCAAAAGAAAAGAAATGGAGAGATCGTCAGATGGACAATTAACCACAAAGGATGGTGGTACTCCTCTTCAGAATGTAACTGTGGAGGGAAATACTGCAATGGGTGATGAAAATGTGGTCACGACTTGCGCCCCTCCAGTCCCCAGCTCAAGCCGTTACCTTACGACCCCGGCACTCCAGTCAAGCCCCAGGGGAGAGGCCAAGAGGGTATGTCACTTCTTGAGACAAGAGTTTGATTGCCTTGCGGCGGGAATAGCTACACTGTTTGTATTCAGTCATGTTTCCGGTTGTAACGGTCCTGACCTGTTTTATGTTGTTTTTGTATGTGTTTAGGTCAGGGCATGTGTTTTGGGTGGGCAGTCTATGTTATCTGTTTCTATGTTGGTTTTGGTTGCCTGGTATGGCTCTTAATTAGAGGCAGGTGTTTTGCGTTCTCCTCTAATTAAGAGTCATATTTAGGTAGGGTGTTCTCACTGTTTGTTTGTGGGTGATTGTCTCCTGTGTCGTCGAATGTATGTACCATACGGGACTGTTTGGCTGTTCGTTTATTTTGATGTCGTCTGTTTCCTGTCCGTGAGTTTACGTTTAGTTATGTAAGTTTATGTTCAGGTTTCGTCAACGTCGTTTTCTTGTTTTGTATATTTGAAAGTGTTTTGTTTTTTCGTGTTGCCATCGTCGTTATAAATAAAGAGATGGCTTATTTCCCAAATGCTGCGTTTTGGTCTACTGATCCTTCTCTCCTCTCCTCATCCGAGGAAGAGGAGAACAACAGCCCTTACAGAATCACCCACCCCGCTAAGACCAAGCGGCAAGGGAATGCTCAACAGAGCAACAAGGACTCCTGGACTTGGGAGGAGATCCTGGACGGTAGAGGACCTTGGGCTCAGCCAGGGGAATATCGCCGTCCCAAGGAGGAGTTGGAAGCAGCGAAGGCTGAGAGGCGCTGGTATGAGGAGGCAGCGCGACGACGCGGTTGGGAGCCCGTGAGTCAGACCCAAACATTTCTTGGGGGGGGGCACACGAGGAGTGTGGCAAAGCCGGGTAGGATACCCGAGCCAACTCCCCGTGCTTACCGTGGAGGAAGAAGGCGTCATACTGGTAAGACACCGTGTTATGCGGTAAAGCGCACGGTGTCCCCAGTACGCGTGCTTAGCCCAGTGCGGGCTATTCCACCTCGCCGCACTGGGAGGGCTAGGTTGGGCATCGAGCCGGATGTCATGAAGCCGGCCCAACGTATCTGGCCTCCAGTACGTCTCCTCGGGCCGGCGTACATGGCACCAGCCTTACAGGTGGTGTCCCCGGTTCGCCTGCATAGCCCAGTGCGGGCTATTCCACCTCGCCGCACTGGCAGGGCTACGGGGACCATTCAACCTGGTAGGGTTGGGGAGGCTCGGTGCTCAAGAGCACGTGTCCTCCTTCACGGTCCGGTAGACCCGGTGCCACCTCCATGTACCAGTCCTCCGGTGGCAGCCCCCCGTACCAGGCTGTCTCTCCGGGTTCTCTCTCCAGCTGTTTCCTCCTCTCCAGCGCAGCCAGTGCCTAGACCACGCACCAGGCTGTCTCTCCTTCTCCTTCCTACAGAGCCGTCCTGCCATGACCAGCCAGAGCCGTCCTGCCATGACCAGTCAGAGCCGTCCTGCCATGACCAGCCAGAGTCGTCCTGCCATGACCAGCCAGAGCCGTCCTGCCATGACCAGCCAGAGCCGTCCTGCTATGACCTGCCAGAGCCGTCCAGCCAGGACCTGCCAGAGCCGTCCAGCCAGGACCTGCCAGAGCCGTCCAGCCAGGGCCTGCCAGAGCCGTCTAGCCGGGACCTGCCGGAGCCGTCCAGCCGGGACCTGCCGGAGCCGTCCAGCCGGGACCTGCCGGAGCCGTCCAGCCGGGACCTGCCGGAGCCGTCCAGCCGGGACCTGCCGGAGCCGTCCAGCCGGGACCTGCCGGAGCCGTCCAGCCGGGACCTGCCGGAGCCGTCCAGCCGGGACCTGCCAGAGTCCCTCAGCCGGGACCTGCCAGAGTCCCTCAGCCGGGACCTGCCAGAGTCCCTCAGCCGGGACCTGCCAGAGTCCCTCAGCCGGGATCTGCCAGAGTCCCTCAGCCGGGATCTGCCAGAGTCCCTCAGCCGGGATCTGCCAGAGTCCCTCAGCCGGGATCTGCCAGAGTATCTCAGCCGGGACCTGCCCCTTGTCCCGGTGCTGCCCCTTGTCCCGGTGCTGCCCCTTGTCCCGGTGCTGCCCCTTGTCCCGGTGCTGCCCCTTGTCCCGGTGCTGCCCCTTGTCCCGGTGCTGCCCCTTGTCCCGGTGCTGCCCCTTGTCCCGGTGCTGCCCCTTGTCCCGGTGCTGCCCCTTGTCCCGTTGCTGCCCCTTGTCCCGTTGCTGCCCCTTGTCCCGGTTCTGCCCCTTGTCCCGGTTCTGCCCCTTCTCCTGGTGCTGGCCGTTTATTTAGGGGATGTTAGTTTTAGGGTGGTCATTGGGAGGGGAAGACAGAAACGGGGAGTGACTATGGTGGTGTGGGGACAGCGTCCAGAGCCGGAGCCACCACCGTGGTCAACTGCCCACCCAGACCCTCCCCTGGACTTTGTGCTGGTGCGCCCGGCGTTCGCACCTTGAGGGGGGGGTTCTGTAACGGTCCTGACCTGTTTTATGTTGTTTTTGTATGTGTTTAGGTCAGGGCATGTGTTTTGGGTGGGCAGTCTATGTTATCTGTTTCTATGTTGGTTTTGGTTGCCTGGTATGGCTCTTAATTAGAGGCAGGTGTTTTGCGTTCTCCTCTAATTAAGAGTCATATTTAGGTAGGGTGTTCTCACTGTTTGTTTGTGGGTGATTGTCTCCTGTGTCGTCGAATGTATGTACCATACGGGACTGTTTGGCTGTTCGTTTATTTTGATGTCGTCTGTTTCCTGTCCGTGAGTTTACGTTTAGTTATGTAAGTTTATGTTCAGGTTTCGTCAACGTCGTTTTCTTGTTTTGTATATTTGAAAGTGTTTTGTT
Organism: Salvelinus namaycush; assembly: GCF_016432855.1. Classification (NCBI taxonomy): domain Eukaryota; kingdom Metazoa; phylum Chordata; class Actinopteri; order Salmoniformes; family Salmonidae; genus Salvelinus; species Salvelinus namaycush. The sequence continues at coordinate 6,584,251 of NC_052330.1, forward strand.
TTTTCGTGTTGCCATCGTCGTTATAAATAAAGAGATGGCTTATTTCCCAAATGCTGCGTTTTGGTCTACTGATCCTTCTCTCCTCTCCTCATCCGAGGAAGAGGAGAACAACAGCCCTTACACCGGTCACCTTTCCCTGATTGAAAGCAGTGGTTCACGCTTTCAGTTTCGCGCGAATGCTGCCATCAATCCACGGTTTCTGGTTTGGGAATATTTTAATAGTTGCTGTGGGTACGACATCGCCGATGCACTTGCTAATAAACTCGCCCTCCGAATCAGCGTATTCGTCAATGTCGTTGTTTGACGCAATACGGAACATATCCCAGTCCACGTGCTCGAAGCAATCTTGAATATGAGAACACAAAATGTAACATTCACTCCTGAGGAGTATCAAATTGTTAGAGCTGTCCCTAAAAGTGATATTCTTCTTTTGGGAGAATATAACAATACTCCAAGTGCCACTGTGGAGGATTTTGTAGCCTCAATACCGCTAGAAGGAATTGACATTTTAAACCCCTAATGTAATAACATGTATATAAGGAAACTATGTCAACATGTTACTATTTCCTCTGCTAAAATGTACTGGAATGCAGCCCTAGGACAAGTGAACTGGAATGCAGCCCTAGGACAAGTGAACTGGAATGCAGCCCTAGGACAAGTGAACTGGAACAAAGTTTTGTTGTTGTCTGGTAAATATTGTATATCTAATAAGGTGAAAGAAGTATCATACAAACTCATTCATAGAATCTACCCTGTAAAGACCTTTATTATTATTATTTTTATTTATTTATTTTACCCCCTTTTCTCCCCAATTTTCGTGGTATCCAATCGCTAGTAATTACTATCTTGTCTCATCGCTACAACTCCCGTACGGGCTCGGGAGAAACGAAGGTCGAAAGCCATGCGTCCTCCGAAGCACAACCCAACCAAGCCGCACTGCTTCTTAACACAGCGCGCCTCCAACCCGGAAGCCAGCCGCACCAATGTGTCGGAGGAAACACCGTGCACCTGGCCCCCTCGGTTAGCGTGCACTGCACCCGGCCCGCCACAGGAGTCGCTGGAGCGCGATGAGACAAGGATATCCCTACCGGCCAAACCCTCCCTAACCCCGACGACGCTAGGCCAATTGTGCGTCGCCCCATGAACCTCCCGGTCGCGGCCGGCTGCGACAGAGCCTGGGCGCGAACCCAGAGACTCTGGTGGCGCAGCTAGCGCTGCGATGCAGTGCCCTAGACCACTGCGCCACCCGGGAGGCCCAAGACCTTTATTATACACAGATTTAAAGTAGCTATTGGAGTTAGAAGATTTCATTTTAAAAGAAACAACTATTCATGTTAATCTGAGAGACTCTGATATTATGTTTTATTTTGATCCAAATGATATGGACCCTGATTTAACTTTCATTGTTAATTTGTTTATCTTTCATGGAAGATTCTTTATCCATAAAATGAAGTGGGCCGAGATCAAACCCCTCTTCGCATTGTTTAAGATAGAATTTAAATACTATTTTGAAATGATCAGTAAATGTAAAAACAAAAAAGCAATACGCACCATAAGTATTTAACAAATTGAAAATGAATCTTGATATGTAATACCCCTCTGTTAGGTCTATATACTCTTGTTTGTATATTTCAGTTTTTTGTATTTGTTGTGTTCATAATAAAAATAATAATAATAACAAAAAATGTAAACTTAGTTCAAAAATCTGCTTCTGATTTTATTATTTTGTTTGTTAAATCATTCTATAGATGATAATGTTAATTTATTTTAATTGAAGAGGTTAATGTATATTTAAGTTCTATTTATTTTAAGTTATTCATTAATGTTAAGATTATTTTTCGTTCAAGAATTTTACCATTAAAATTACATTTAGAGTGGAAAATATGGCCTTTAGCACATTTCTTATATCAGTCAATATCAGGTATCAGTCTTGCAACAAATAGTGAATTTCACTGTATGCAGAATGTTGCATGCATGTCTGCACAGTGTTATATTTTCACAGCTCACTGTCAGTAAATATCGTACAGTAATTATTGGACTACAAGCCTGCAAAGTTAGAGTTATTTAAAGCTTTGAATGGGTCTATTGGGTTCTGGAGGTGTGTGGTTACAGCAATTGTGCAGGGTTAGTGTAGCCTGTGGTGGTGGAGCCCAATGTGATATCTTTCCATGGGGCCCAAAATCCCTGGCGGCGCCACTGCCTACTCCCGCTAAGACACAGTTCAGCACGAGTCACTGACTAAAGTAACTGTGGATCTCTACAATGCGCTGCATTGTGGAAGACAACAGATCTGATCCAGTAATTGGACAGTCATGCGAGGAGCGTAAGTAGAAACAGAGATGGAGATGCAGTAACGCTCAGTTGTGCAATGTCTGTTCTAATCTGAGATGTCGTGCACAGAGAGCCTGGAGGGTCAAATTAAAAATTGGGATGAAACCAAAGATATATGCTGAAACCTGGCTCTGTATCATCATCGAATTGCTACAGTGAGCCTCTAAATGTGGACCACATGGCCATCGGTGTGTGTAGGTGGGTGGGTAAACATGGCAGAGACAGGAGGTGGGCGGGGGGAAAAGAAAGATTGACTGCCAACGCCAAGAAACCACAGTACAAAAGTCACTATGATCCACTTAATAAATTCAAGGACTTTTTAAATTGACGACGCAGTGATCAAGACCTATTCAATGCAGGTATGTTTGTCACAGTATTTCAGATATTGCTGAAGTGCAAGTGAGTGTGAGCATTCAAATGACCCTGAAGAACCTTGAAATCCTCCCTCAACAAAGACACTGGCAAGAGTGAAGCAAAGGGACAAATACTTCTCAGGGACTGTGGTGTGTCAAATGAAGTCCTCACCTACCAATGAAGACATTGGAAATACAATACCTCTAAGAATAGAACTGTATAAACCAGATGTTCAAAATCCTACTGCCCTAGCTACGTGAGAAGCATATGGCAAGCCTCGGAGGAGACCTTCTTCAGTAGCAGTAGCAGAGTGAGTTTCCCCTCAACGCAGTACGCTGTGGGAGGTATGACTGTCCCAGTGAAGGAGCATTCCTCCCAGTCAGAACTACTGACTCACACGGCTGGACTGTGATGACTGCATGAGGGACACATGGTTTCTTGTCATCTCAATTGTAGGGCTGGAGAAAGCATTTGGAAAATCGATGTCAACTGGAAATGGTGGAGGAATTCAGCAGAGATTAAATAAAAACGTAAGACTCATTTATCCCTCTAGTGTGGAAGGTTTTCCCCTCCAATTTAACACTCCATGAGGCGTACAACTTTCAGATAGGTTTTTAGAATTTTTTTATTGGCTGGACTATATGTTCGCTTTGTCTGTAAAACACGATGCTGAAGACCCTTTGTAGTAACAATCAGTAATATTGGGATAGGGATAACCACGACAGCTCTAAACATGATGAATGCCGTACGTCACACGTTCACTCAAAGTCCTGTCAAAATGTATTTTGTCAACTTTCGGAAGGTCTAAGCAAGCACATTGTCACAACTCACAGGGATGACTCACAGGATCCAGAACAGTGCACAGACAAGTAAGTGTATCATGTGGTCAATATTCCTGTCAAGTCAGTATCCTTCAGATCACCCTTTGTAGCCTAGGTTTATTTATTTTCCAGGAATCAGTTTTCCAGGAATCAGTCAGTTACTGCAGTCAGTGAGTCACAAAGCTGTAAGCCAAGCGTTCACTGGTTATTCACTAACAAGCCTTGGAGAGAGAAGGAGAACGTTTTCTACCACGCATTAATCAGAGTGAAATGGACTTGGGCTCACTTAGTTAGCCGGGCCCAAGCACCCCCTCTATAACACCAACATCTGTCCAGACTCTATTATTCACCCCATTAGCTACTTCATGGAATGATACCCAGCTACTGATTCTTTGGAAGGTGGTCCCCTTACTTTCTAGCAGTCATGACTCATGACGAAGGAGCGGCTGACTACTACAGTATCACCAATGAAGTGGATTTGTCAAGGTGCCATTCCTCGAAACCATGTGTTTCTCAATACGCTACCTCCCCATATCTTACTACAAAAAAAAGGTTTCCAAAAGGGTTCTCCGGCTGTCCCCCCAAAAAAGGGTTCCAAAAGGGTTCTTCGGCTGTCCCCATAGGAGAACCCCTTTGGCTATGAAACACAATAGGGTTCTACCCAGAACCAAAACGAGTTATCTTATGGGGACAGCCAGAGAACCTTTTAATGTTCTAGATAGCACCTTTTTTTTTCTTAAAATGCATGGTCTCTAAAGGATGAGACAGAGAGGAACGAAAACTATTGGATGACCAATGATTGTCTGAAGTCAAATGGGGAACACTTTACTTGACACCTTGCACCATAACACATTATGACACAGTCATAACCATGTCATAATATGTCATAACAGTTTAAATAACCTGTCATAATATTGTCATGACCCTATCTATATATTTACACCTGTTGTGACATATATTGCGTTATTTTATGGCTGGTTATGACACCTACATAAGTGTTAAAACCATTTATTCAAATGTATTTTTTCTCGAAAGTTTGTTTCTTAAATCGTTTGTTTGGTATTGTAATGAATTCTTTATAGTCATGATTTAAAAAAAATCATATACACTTTATGACACTGTCAAGAAGCATTATGGCCATCCTGTGTCACTTTACTTGGAGTAAGAAAATATCACTTTATTACACTGCCATGAAGCATTATGACTATACTGTATCACTTTACTTGGACTAAGAAAATATCACTTTATGAAACACTCCTGAAGCATTATGACCATCCTAATCATGCATGCCCTTATGTCAGTCATCAGTCAAAAAGAGGGTGTCTTGTTGAAATCTGCTCCTGCATCCCAGTCATCAGCAACAGAGCATTGGGGTAGGTGCATGTCTGACATCAATGTGTGCGCAATTACAATGATAATTTAATATGGTCAATTTCAGAAAATGTGGGCTATGGGGTAAAGGAATGTTTTATCTTGTGTGGTAGGTTTTGTGGATTTAGACACACTTATGTAGGTGTCATAACCAGCCATAAAATAATGCAATATATGTCACAAACGGTCTAAATATATGTGTCATGACAGTGTTACGACCATATTATGACAGGTTATGACAAGTTATGTCAGCTGTTATAACATATAATGACATGGTTATGACCGTGTCATAACGTGTTATGACACTAGGCGTCAAGGAAGTGTTACCGCCAAATGTACTAAACTGGCATAAGTATTAAAGCGTGATGTTAATCATAAACTTTCCTGGGTGACTCATTAAAGTAGCACTTTTAAAAGATAAATAACTGAATAATTGAATATTGAGCCTTCAGGAACTTCAGAGTTTTGGGGTGGCTAGAGCGTGGTTAGAGTCCCCGAGCTGACAAGGTAAAAACCTGTCATTCTGCCCCTGAACAAGGCAGTTAACCAACTGTTCCCCGGTAGGCCGTCATTGTAAATAAGAATTTGTTCGTAACTGACTTGCCTAGTTAAATAAAGGTTCAATTAAAAAATTAATAAAGTGACAAATATGATCTATTTTGCCTATTGCTTAAAAGTTCAGACGATCATCTGTATTTACTTTGAGACCCTTTCTTAAAAATCAACACCAATCTTTCCACAACCCAACAGCGGTTCACTGCAGATCAACTCTATTCTTTCCTCAGGATAGGGAGTTCTTGCCAGCGCCATAAATCTAGTTGCGATAGAGTATGGGAATGAAAGGGATATAAAAATAATATATTTTCCTGTTAAGTACATTTTTCTCATGTAGACTGAATGTGCCCTTAACATCTTGTATGTAGGTCTTGTATGAATTACAATCAGGCGACAAGTAGCAGCACTGGAACTGTAAAGCAATTCATCACCTTTCTGACATTGGTCTTTTTCTTATTGAGAATGATGTACAGTATATCAAGAAGCTATAACTATGATGCTCTGCCTAACCATAACCAATGATGTTGTAATATTCCACATCATGTAAGAAACATAAAATGAATGGATTTTAGTCAAGCCAGTGATGATGGAAACTATGGGGGGGAGAGTGAGTGTGAGAGAGAGAGGAAAGAGAGCGAGAGAGGGGGCGAGAGAGAGCGAGAGAGCGGGGGGGAGACAGACTACTGCATTTAGGTACACAGTGTCATTGGTCATTGTACACAGACAGAGGGAGTAGTAGTACCAAAACCTGGTCTGTCTGATCTGGCGGAAGCCTGGAAAACAGGGAGCTCCCCCTCCTGTCCCGGTTCCACCCACTCCATCATATTCTTGGAGTTGTACCCTTGATGGAGAGCCAAGTGCATCTGTCAACAAGTAGTAAAGCCATCAGACGTTCGAGGGGGAGCGCATTCTTCAGGAAACAAACAACTGGCTGAACACTCCTCTCCAAGGGGTGAAGAGTACAAACTGTCACATTGTTTTCTTCTTCCTGGGAATCATAAGCTTTAATTCCTTGAATTACTGTTGGTGAACAGTTGGTGAAAATCATATTTTTTGTTAATAAGCAGTAATAAAATGAGGTACAAATATTTGTGTTTGAAATGGAAACTGACAATGTACTATCAGTATTGGATATAGAGAACCTCTGATGTTCTGTTAAAGTAAATTATAGGCTACAGGTATTTCTGTATTCTCGTACCTTCACCTCAGAGAACCAAAACAGAAGGAGATGCCGCGTCACTCTTTAAATATCACCTATTCGTGATCAAAGTCATTTGGGTTCTTGAATTGATTTGGAAGGTGTAGCAATTCTGAGCCTTGGATTGATTATGTATACTGCTATCTTACCATCTCCGTGACTCTTTTTGTGGTACTGAAATGTAACGATTCTGTTTCAGACGGAAACTTCTTCAGAGTTTCTTTCTGGGTTTACTTTAGGTTTACTACTCATCCAGGGGTAATACAACCGCTAAAGTGAATGTAGAAACTAAACGACTAAGGAACTTAAACCAATATTGTTAAAAGGCTGTGTATTTTGACTATTATCATTTATTGCCCTGACATAATATGAGGGAACATTTTCAGACACTTTGCATTCCTGAGCGATTATGTTACACAGACTTAAAATTGACATGACATAAACTGAAGGTAAGCACCCTGTTTGTATTTCCCTCATAAAATCTGGTTAAACTGATTTCATTACAATTTAGTCATACGTTTTGCATTAGTTTCCATAAAAGAAGCCTGGCAGACTGACCCGCTTCAAATAACACTAGCTATGGAAGTTCAATCTCACCAGGACCCAGGACCAGTGTTATTCTTGCTTGATACATTTTCACAGTTTGGTGAGTGAACTGTTGCAGGCTGATAGCTCAATGGCATTACAAACCATGGTTTAGCATCACAAACCATTTAAATACATCATGAGCAAAACTCCTCTGCTTGTTTGACTACCTTAGCCTCAGCATTTCAACACAAACGTGTTCTATAGATACACTGTTAAAACTGCCTAACTCATTAAAGAAATTGAGTGGTGGCTACTCAAACATCTCTAACGGTCAGTAGAACCCAAATCATAAAAGTGGTACTAACTCATGTCAATAAGATGTCTTATCACTTAATGTTGTTGAGTACTGTTAACAAATATTAGGTTATTGAGTAAATTGTTTTTACAAGTTATGATTATTTCATATTTTAAAGTTAATCTAACATTAAATAAGTTGTTCTTATTGTGCAGACCGCACCACCGTCTGGAGAGCCCGGTGGTTGTGGGCGGTGCAGTTGCCGTACCAGGCGGTGATACAGCCCGACAGAATGCTCTCAATTGTGCATCTGTAAAAGTTTGTGAGGGTTTTAGGTGACAAGCCACATTTCTTCAGCCTCCTGAGGTTGAACAGGCGCTGTTGCGCCTTCTTCACCACACTGTCGGTGTGGGTGGACCATTTCAGTTTGTCTGTGATGTGTATGCCGAGGAACTTGAAACTTACCACCTTCTCCACTGCCTTCCCGTCGATGTGAATAGGAGGGTGCTCCCTCTGCTGTTTCCTGAAGTCCACGATCATCTCCTTTGTTTTGTTGACGTTGAGTGAGAGGTTGTTTTCCTGAAACCACACTCCGAGTGCCCTCACTTCCTCCCTATAGGCTGTCTCGTCATTGTTAGTAATCAAGCCTACTACTGTTGTGTGGTCTGCAAACTTGATGATCGAGTTGGAGGCGTGCATGGCCACGCAGTCATGGGCTAACAGGGAGTACAGGAAGGGGCTGAGCACACACCCTTGTGGTGCCCCAGTGTTGAGGATCAGCAAGTGGAGATGTTGTTTCCTAACTTCACCACCTGGGGCAACCTTTCAGGAAGTCCAGGACCCAATTGCACAGGGCGGGGATGAGACTCAGGGCCTCAAGCTTAATGATGAGCTTGAAGGATACTATGCTGAGCTGTAGTCAATGAACAGCATTTTTACATAGGTATTCCTCTTGTCCAGATGGGATATGGCAGTCTGCAGTGTAATAGCAATTGCATCGTCTGTGTACGTATTGGGGCGGTATGCAAATTGCAGTGCTAGAGGCACTAAGGCACTGCATCGCAGTGCTAGAGGCGTCACAACAGACCCGGGTTTGATCCTGGGCTGTATCACCACCGGCCGTGACCGGGAGTTCCATAGGGCGGCGCGCAATTGGACCAGCGTCGTCCGGGTTAGGGGAGGGTTTGGCCGGGGGGCTTTACTTGACTCATTGCGCTCTATTGACTCCTTGTGTCACGATCGTCTTTGGGTGAGAGAGAGGACCAAGGCGCAGCGTGTGCAAAATACATCTTCTTTTATTAAAGAAGAGAGAAAAAACAAGAAACGAACAACTATACACAAACTAACAAAATAACAACCGTGAAGCTATACATATAAATAGTGCTGACACAAACACTACACATAGACAATTACCCACAAACAGCTAAAGCCTATGGCTGCCTTAAATATGGCTCCCAATCAGAGACAACAATAACCAGCTGTCTCTAATTGAGAACCAATTCAGGCAACCATAGACTTTCCTAGACACCTACACTGAACACTAAACCATCTACTCTACTTAACCCCCTAAACCATACAACACCCTAGACAATACAAAAACACACAAAGACAACCCACCCCAACTCACGCCCTGACCAACTAAATAAATAAAAGAAAAAGGAACAATAGGTCAGGAACGTGACACCTTGTGGCGGGCTGGGCGCCTACAGGCTGACCTCGGTCGTCAGATGAACAGTGTTTCCTCTGACACATTGGTGCGGCTGGCTTCTGGATTAAGCGGGCGGGTATTAAGAAGCGCGGTTTGGCGGGTCATGTTTCGGAGGACGCATGACTCGACCTTCGCCTCGCGAGCCCTTGGGGAGTTGCAGCAATGAGACAAGATCTAAATTGGGGAGAAAAAGGCGGTAAAATACTCTACTGCTGTGGTAGCTAGCGTCACACGGCTAACTACTGAGATTTGGCTAGCTCTCGCAGCAAGGCTTAGCTAACCTGGCTAGCTCGCCCAAAGGCCAGCTATACCACCAAACTAGCTTTTCTACCCACTTTAGTTCAACCCATGTTCCCTTGTGCTGTGTTGAGTAGGCTGACCGTCCTAGCTTGACTGCTCGACAGTTGAGAGAAACACTTTGATATGATGAAAATATGAAATCCATATTTTTCTTTCATGCACAAATCATTTTTGGATTCCCTCCAGATATCATACATGGTATGGCCGGATATTGACTCATTAGATATCCTGAGATAGACCTATGTGGACATCTTATTTTCTCTATATGATGACAAATACTGACAGTAGTCCTACATACTATATTTTCTTAGGACACACAATGCATATGCTCTTGACTAAGATTCATATCAAGATCTTGATATGCATTTTTATATGCTAAATAAGGACAATTTATGATACTTATTTGAGTTTTGAGGACATGGTCAATAATTTGACAAATATTAAATCCATATAATTCTTTCAGCCACTATTCTTTCAGCCACAAGCTAAAAGCACTGTAGTCTTGCAAGAATAATAAAGGTTTTGCTCATGTGGAGTTCCAACTGTCATTCTTTTATTTGGGGTCCACAAATGAGTGTGTAAACGGTGGGTGGTCGAACTGAGAACTGGAGAAACAAAGAAGTGAAAAGCTGTCCAGAAAATACCTACAAGAAGTTAATGCTAAAGTGAGTAGCTAATTTGAGATGTGTATTTATCTTAGTAACTAGAATCAAGAGTGTTAGCTAATTTAGCCAGCAGCCAGCTAGCCTTCTAAGCTTGATAGTGGCATAAACGCTAACTGGTAGCCTAGCTTGCTAACAAATAACAAAATTTCCTTCCCTTCAAGGATTTTTTTCTACTCCCTATAAAGCCTCAAGGTGACAACTAACGTTTTAAAACATTTAGGCGTATTTTGTATTGCTGGCTAATATAAACTAACTTAGCTAGCAAGCTTGTTCCAGTTATTTTTGTCATCATGAATGAAGTAGGTAGAGTAGCTACCTTGTGGTAGGGTTTTGTGAAATTATAATATTTTCTTGCAATATCGACACAATTTTGATTCCTGATTAATACATTTTCAGTCTGGAGTGGATCACAGACTAACACTACCACCATGTCACGATCGTCTTTAGGTGAAAGAGAGGACCAAGGCGCAGCGTGATATAAATACATCTTCACTTTATTTGAAGATGAAACGAACACTAACACAAACTAGACAAAACAACAAACGACCGTGAAGCTACAAAACGAAAGTGCAGACACAAGCTACTAACGTCAAACATAGACAATTAGCCACAACCTACCTAATGCCTATGGCTGCCTTAAATATGGCTCCCAATCAGAGACAACGATAGACAGCTGTCTCTGATTGAGAACCAATCCAGGCAACCATAGACTTACATAAACACCTACACTGAACACAACCCCATGAACTCTACAAAACCCCCTAGACAATACAAACACCCTAGACTAGACAAAAACACACAAACATCCCCCATGTCACACCCTGACCTAACTAAAATAATAAAGAAAACAAAGATAACTAAGGCCAGGGCGTGACACACCACATTGGGTCTGGACTGCGAGGGACCGCCGCTGACGACCCAAGGGGTGTTAAGGGTGTACAACTTAAATTTTCTGTTAAATAAATGAAATACAAAGATTGGCCTACGTTTGCATTTTTACAGAAAATCTGGATTTGCTATGCAGCATTTAAAAAATAGAAATAGCAGAGATGTGCTTCGGAAATAGCAACTTGGATTAAGTATTACGATGTTTGCCTTTCTGTGCCTACTACTGAATATGTTGCAAATGTAAGCTCAGATATGTCACCTTCATGTGAAGAAGCACAGTGATTTTCAACAACTGAACAGGTAAAATAATTTGGGCCCTGGACATTTCATGAGTCGAATTTAGCCCGTTTTCACTCAGACATACGAGGATGAATATTACTTAAGGATATCTATTGAAATTAGGATTTTTCTTTAGTACGGATACAAAAATTATCAGGTAATGACTACAGATATGATACATTTCTCAAAATATGTGGATTTGTTCATGCCTAAGTATAAAGGCTTAGATATGTCAGCATGTGACATACCCTTTCCGGAGTTAGAATATTCTACAAACACAGTATGTAAGTGGGTGCACGTACATCAGGTGCGTGTCTTGAACGTATCTCACCCCAGATGTCTCCCTGGACTCATACGGTAGCAGGGAGATTCCTGAGGTCCGGATGATTCCCAGTGATTGCACTTCTGAAAAACATGTGAGTGAGCTACACGTTCTGTCAGTTCACAATTCATGCCTACAGTTTGCCCCGGGGTTATCCAAGGTGACCTTGTTACCTACCCCACCTTTATACCTAAGGTCAGCAATAGTTTGAATGGTCTCGCCTTAGAGCTTGTGTCTTTCCACCCGTCGCCCTTCACTTCTGCGGGAGAAGAGTGTCTCCATCATTTATGGCCTGTACATTCTTTGCATATTTACGTGGATAGAACGAGAGCATTACGCAAGACCGACCAACTCTTCATTTTCTGGGTGCCTCCCTGCAAGGATTGGCCCCTCCGTCATCAACGGCTATCCCGTTTGATAGTGGAAGCTATTATATTGGCTTATAATAGCAAGGGTTTACAGCCCCCGGTGGGCCTGAGGGCTCATTCCACCAGAGGTATCGCTCTTCCTAATAGGCACCTACTGCCCACCTATTGGGCATGTTGGGCCACCCCTCATACATTACTGAGGTTTTACCGACTGGATGTCACTGCACCTTTGTTGGCGCATGCTGTCCTCAGTGTCGTAGCCTCTGATGAATGATACTGTTGGGACTACCCTGGGTTCAGAGACAATGTCTGCAATACGGGAGTTGGCCATATCCCATAGTAATACATTGAAATGAGTATTTGAAAGAAAACTCAGGGTTTCTTTCGTAACCCCAGTTCTCTGATATGAGTGAGATGTATCACCGCATTTCCCTGCTCACAAGAGTGCAAGGAAGAGAGGCATGCTTGAGAATAACCAAAGGACTGGCGAGTGACGCCTTATAAAGGGAGAGGGGCTCACTCCATTTGCCACTCGACCTGTCTGTCCCCGACAGACGTTTTGTGATTGGTTCTTCCCAGTAGTGTTCCGCCTGGAGGGAATCCCGTAGTGATACATCTCACTCATATTATCAGAGAACCGGGGTTACGAAAGTAACTTTGAGTTTTGGAACAACATTTTATTTAAAGTGTTTTTTCACAAACAGTGAAAGAATAAAAGTCTATAGAGTATAGGCCATGATCTCTTGAATAAGAAGGTACACCACCATTCAAAAGTTTAGGGTCACTTATAAATGTCCTTGTTTTTGAAAGAAAAGCTAATTTTTTTGTCCATTAAAATGCTGCTACTCTCTGTTTATCATATATGCATAGTCACTTTAACTATACATTCATGTACATACTACCTCAATTGGGCCGACCAACCAATGCCCCCGCACAGTGGCTAACCGGGCTATCTGCATTGTGTCCCACCCACCACCCGCCAAGCCCTCTTTTACGCTACTGCTACTCTCTGTTCATCATATATGCATAGTCACTTTAACCATATCTACATGTATATACTACCTCAACCAATCTGACTAACCAGTGTCTGTATGTAGCCTCGCTACTTTTATAGCCTCACTACTGTATATAGTCTGTCTTTTTACTGTTGCTTTATTTCTTTACCTACCTATTGTTCACCTAATACCTTTTTTGCACTATTGGTTAGAGCCTGTAAGTAAGCATTTCACTGTCTTCAGCGCACGTGACAAATAAACTTTGATTTGATTTGATCAAACTGATCAGAAATACAGTGTAGACATTGTTAATGTTGTAAATGACTATTGTAGCTGGAAACGGCTGATTTTTTATGTAATATCTACATAGGTGTACAGAGGCCCATTATCAGCAAACATCACTCCTGTGTTCCAATGGCACGTTGTGTTAGCCTTTTAAAATGATAAACTTGGATTAGCTAATTGATCATTAGAAAACCCTTTCGCAATTATGTTAGCACAGCTGAAAACAGTTGTTCTGATTAAAGAAGCAATAAAACTGGCCTTCTTTAGACTAGTTGAGTACCTGGAGTATCAGCATTTGTGGGTTCGATTACAGGCTCAAAATGGCCAGAAACAAAGTCATTTCTTCTGAAACTCATCAGTCCATTCTTGTTCTGAGAAATTAAGGCTATTCCATGCGAAAAATTGCCAAGAAACTGAAGGTCTCGTACAGCGCTGTGTACTACTCCCTTCACAGAACAGCGCAAACTGGCTCTTTAATCAGTTTTCAGCTGTGCTAACATAATTGCAGAAGGGTTTTCTAACGATCAATCAGCCTTTTAAAATGATAAACTTGGATTAGCTAACACAACGTGCCATTGGAACACAGGAGTAATGGTTGCTGATAATGGGCCTCTGTACGCCTATGTAGATATTCCATTAAAAATCAGCTGTTTCCAGCTACAATAGTCATTTACAACATTAACAATGTATGCACTGTGTTTCTGATGTTATTTTAATGAACAAAAAATGTGCTTTTCTTATAAAAACAAGGACATTTCTAGAGTGACCCCAATCTTTTGAACGGTAGTATATATTACTCCAGTATATAAAGGCAACACAGATGTTTCTTTTCACTTAAAAAATACATGCTTGAAGTACGGTATTAAATAAGGCCTGACATTAGCTAGGGAGGAATTCTCTGGGCATTGTAAAATCAGTCAGTAATGGAAGCCAAGTCCTGCAAATATTATCTGATGAAATGGTCCATCTGATCCTTTAAATGTTTGACTAACTAGTAATCTGCGTCTCCTCTGGAAAAATACTATATATACAGTGGGGAGAACAAGTATTTGATACACTGCCGATTTTGCAGGTTTTCCCTACTTACAAAGCATGTAGATGTCTGTAATTTTTTATCATAGGTACACTTCAACTGTGAGAGACAGAATCTAAAACAAAAATCCAGAAAATCACATTGTATGATTTTTAAGTAATTAATTTGCATTTTATTGCATGACATAAGTATTTGATACATCAGAAAAGCAGAACTTAATATTTGGTACAGAAACCTTTGTTTGCAATTACAGAGATCATACGTTTCCTGTAGTTCTTGACCAGGTTTGCACACACTGCAGCAGGGATTTTGGCCCACTCCTCCATACAGACCTTCTCCAGATCCTTCAGGTTTCGGGGCTGTTGCTGGGCAATACGGACTTTCAGCTCCCTCCAAAGATTTTCTATTGGGTTCAGGTCTGGAGACTGGCTAGGCCACTCCAGGACTTTGAGATGCTTCTTACGGAGCCACTCCTTAGTTGCCCTGGCTGTGTGTTTCGGGTCATTGTCATGCTGGAAGACCCTGCCACGACCCATCTTCAATGCTCTTACTTCAATGCTCTTACTGTTGGCCAAGATCTCGCTATACATGGCCCCATCCATCCTCCCCTCAATACGGTGCAGTCGTCCTGTCCACTTTGCAGAAAAGTATCCCCAAAGAATGATGTTTCCACCTCCATGCTTCACGGTTGGGATGGTGTTCTTAGGGTTGTACTCATCCTTCTTCTTCCTCCAAACACGGCGAGTGGAGTTTAGACCAAAAAGCTCTATTTTTTGTCTCATCAGACCACATGACCTTCTCCCATTCCTCCTCTGGATCATCCAGATGGTCATTGGCAAACTTCAGACGGGCATGGACATGCGCTGGCTTGAGCAGGGGGACCTTGCGTGCGCTGCAGGATTTTAATCCGTGACGGCGTAGTGTGTTACTAATGGTTTTCTTTGAGACTGTGGTCCCAGCTCTCTTCAGGTCATTGACCAGGTCCTGCCGTGTAGTTCTGGGCTGATCCCTCACCTTCCTCATGATCATTGATGCCCCACGAGTTGAGATCTTGCATGGAGCCCCAAACCGAGGGTGATTGACCGTCATCTTGAACTTCTTCCATTTTCTAATAATTGCGCCAACAGTTGTTGCCTTCTCTCCAAGCTGCTTGCCTATTGTCCTGTAGCCCATCCCAGCCTTGTGCAGGTCTACAATTTTATCCCTGATGTCCTTACACAGCTCTCTGGTCTTGGCCATTGTGGAGAGGTTGGAGTCTGTTTGATTGAGTGTGTGGACAGGTGTCTTTTATACAGGTAACGAGTTCAAACAGGTGCAGTTAATACAGGTAATGAGTGGAGAACAGGAGGGCTTCTTAAAGAAAAACTAACAGGTCTGTGAGAGCCGGAATTCTTACTGGTTGGTAGGTGATCAAATACTTATGTCATGCAATAAAATGCAAATTAATTTCTTTAAAATCATACAATGTGATTTTCTGGATTTTTGTTTTAGATTCCATCTCTCACAGTTGAAGTGTACCTATGATGAAAATGGCAGACCTCTACATGCTTTGTAAGTAGGAAAACCTGCAAAATCAGCAGTGTATCAAATACTTGTTCTCCCCACTGTATATGGAAAATTGCATTGCTCTCCCTCTAGGTTAGTCTGAGACAAATTCTAGAAAGCAGGGAGGACCTGATCCTAGATCAGCACTCCTACTCTGAGACGCAATATGAATACGGGCCCTGGCCTTTACTCTATAGGCTTCTGTTCTTTCACGGTCTTCTCTAGTTTTGACTGAATTGGATTGTCGTATTTTGTTCCATCGTTTTTTCTATCATAGCAATTCATAATATAAATTCAACCAAATATGAAGAATCAAACCATAACTCAATACTGGCTAGCCACGTGTATGGCTGTTCTGAATCTTGCCTTAGCAATTGATTCCAATTCCCAGTCAGATTAGTCTATACTCCAGTCACTGTTGGTTACCCTCAAATAATAAAAAAGGAAGCATATGTCCATCAAAAAGTGTGGCTTTACTTGAACCCCTTTTCAGAGTGACACTGATTATTCTATATTCCATATTCCATCCACACCACAATCCTTCATAATATGGGGATTGTTTCCAGCATTACCAGACCTTACATTCAACATAACTTTAGATTTCAGTCAAATGTGTGTCACCTGGCCTCCGTCTGCCCTGTGAATATAGGTCTATATTACTAAATATGATTCATTCAATCTATAACACTAATACAGTGCTAATGCGGAAAATGTGCCTTATGGCAACAGTACTGCAGTTCTCACACATAGGCTGACGTCATGACTTCATTACCCAGATCAATCAAAAAGGAACAGCCTGGGTCTCATTTTGGAGAAGACGTTATTCTTTCTTAGTCACGTCAAGAAGTAGCTGGAAGTGGAACTTCTTCACTCAGTGGTTAAAGATGTCCAAATTCCCCTCAAATTAGTCAATGTCATCCTGTCTCCATGACAACAAATGCTGTTGTTAACCCAAAACTTGGGCTTGCAGCAGGCTTCCCATGTCTCGTCTCTGTCTTGGGCTGGACGGACCTCCGAAATCTCCAGATGAGTAGGAGTGTTTCTGCTCTTGTTCTGCTCATACTGGGAAAGGGTGAAATACACACGTGCTGTTTCAGACGCTTAAATTAAAACATGTTGAAAACAGAGTTGCCCATTTCACCGTCATTGAACTGCAGAGAGACCCAGAGGGCTTGGAGAGCTCCAACACTTGGAAATCTAGGATATCGATTCCCATAATAAAAAATCCCTATTCACTCACAGCTGGCAATGCACAATGTGGCTGTATTAGTTTTAGGAAGTTGCCACAGAGTCAATGTGAACTTGTTAATGAAGTCGGAGTGTAACGATGCCCAGGAGAGCATTGCATAATGGACATTACATGAACCCTGCAATGGATGAGGAATTGCTCAGAACTACCTCAAGTCTCTCATCATGTCATGGAGAGCCTTAGAATGCATTAGCTTTCACTATAAAACACATAGCAGGTGTTTCATACCCATTAGCGGTTGCACAAGAATTATGATAATTAAACATGGCACTGTATTCCTTGCTAGGGGCTGGATTAAGTAATGCATTTGACCAAACACATTATGCATGAACGGCCATTTTATTTCTCAACTCAACATTGTGAGGGCAGGAAAACAAAAGGCCTTGAAGGAGCATTTAAACATGTTGTCATGTAACCCAACACCCAAGCTCTAATTTGCATATAGTTACACATCTGTTATGTTTCGGCTATTGTAACTGGCTCCAAGGAAACAAGTGGGCTCAGACATCGAAATTAAATGTTTTTTGGGGTCCAAGGTTCCTTAACGGATGTTGTATCTTTAGCCCCTAGTCTTGCAATTAAGTCAAAGTGTCAATCACTGATTATCTTTATATTTTGCCTCAAATCCAATATGACATCCAAAATCAAATATAGCTTCCATAATAGCATTTGATGGAGGTTAAATCCCCTGTAAATATGAATTTTGTAAATGAGAGGATTTTTTTACGGAATTGTGTACAACACTCACACCTATAAAGACTGTTGATGTTAAACAATTTTATTCTGAATCCAATATGGCCAACATGATTACATTTAATTACCTTAGCCTGCCCTTCTTCATTTTGCATTGTGTTACTCTGTCTTTAAAATCGTTTCATAAGGCTGTTGGTATATCTTGGACTATGAGTGGCACTGCCATGCCTCTGTTGTCTGAATATTTTTTATGTTTTATTTTACCTTTATTTAACTAGGCAAGTCAGTTAAGAACAAATTCTTAGTTACAATGACGGCCTACACCGGCCCAACACGGACGACGCTGGGCCAATTGTGCGCCACCCTATGGGACTCCCAATCACGGCCGGTTGTGATTCAGCCTGGAATCGAACCAGGGTCTGTAGTGACGCCTCTAGCACTGAGATGCAGTGCCTTAGTCCACCACACGACTCGGGAGCAGCAGAGCCAACAAGTTGTTCAATGTGTATTCATGTTTTAATCTCATTCACACACTGACAGCATATCAACAATGGGCAATTCCACAAAGTAATTCCACAAGCCTTTCACGACACAAGCACACAGTAGCGTAACCAAGTTACAAAGCAACCGTAATACAACAGTCAGCTACTCTAGTAGTGTTTATGTAAAGCCCTCTTTTCCCCACTAAAACTAAGTTTGCAAGGTTGATTCAAAGTATTTGAGGTGACCAGGACATGAACGCATCCTTAAAGGGTGAGGGGACAAAGTAACCAGTTGTAGTTCTGGGGCCTGACCAGTTTGCACAGCTAACTTGTCATCCTGGGAAAGCTGCAGCAACAAGGGTAGTATCCTTCCTGTGTGACTGGTGGGTAGTATCCTTCCTGTGTGACTGGTGGGTAGTATCCTTCCTGTGTGACTGGTGGGTTATTGGGGCTGAGCGGTGATCCGTTTCCATTTCTACAGTTCACTACAGGCAGTCAGCAGATGCAGTTTGCATACAAAAGAGACCCATTTATTAGCTGGAATGTTATCCCAGCCTGAATGATGCTGGGGATACTCCAGTAGTGGAATGGTTGGTTGTCTGGTTGTGAAGGAAAGTATGTGAAAGGGCTGTCACAAACAGACTTGTCTAAAGATCTTTCCAACGCCAAATTGGCCTGTGGGTAGAGTTTTATATGTTGAATGTGGCTAAAAGTCCTGCAGGTCACATCCTGCATATTTCCTTATATTCCTTCAGAAGTCAGGTACATAGGATGATAATTTGGCCCATTATTTACCTAGGCAAGTCAGTTAAGAACAAATTCTTATTTTCAATGACGGCCTAGGAACAGTGGGTTAACTGCCTTGTTCAGGGGCAGAACGACAGATTTGTACCTTGTCAGCTCGTGGATTCGAACTTGCCCAACGCTCTAACCACTAGGCTACCCTGCCGCCCCCACCAATGTTAACCACATGGGTGGTTAACATTGATTACGGACTGGGGCACGGCCAGCAGGAGATGTGGAGAGTGACCTGAGGTTACCTAGAGTTTGGTAAGTGTAGCTAGGTCATAGACTATGACTAAGAAGCGTTGGTTGTGAGGGACATAGCACAGCTCCACACCCATATACATTTGAAGATGATCCCTGGGCTTTGATGGACAGTAAAAGGTTTGCAGAGGAGGTGGAGATGATCAAGCAACTGTCTCACAGCCAATCCCCAGCCAACATAAACGATCACATACAGCATGTTTAACCATCCTAAAGTGCCTCTTGTTTGTAATAAATGGCATATGTCCTTCTCGGAATGTTGGGATTAGTGCAGTTTCCAAGACCAATGCGTGAATGCATGAAGCTCATTCTTCACATGCCCCTGAACAAGGCAGTAAGCCAACTGTTCCCCGGTAGGTTGTCATTGTAAATAAGAATTTGTTCTTAACTGACTTGCCTAGTTAAATAAACATTTGTTCTATTTGTTTTTTAGTTTAAATTTTTTTTTTGAGTCCAGTTCAGGTGTCACATGGGCTGGGCAGCCATGGTTGGTAGCAAAATAGGTACATATGAGGACAATGCACGCCAGCAATTTCCAGACGGCAATCCCCCCCACCCTCTCAGAACGGCCTCGTCGGGGCATGGACTCTACAAGGTGTCGAAAGCATTCCACAGGGATGCTTGCCCATGTTGAATCCAATGCTTTCCACAGGTGTGTCAAGTTGGCTGGATGTCCTTTGGGTGGTGGACCATTCTTAATATACAAGGGAAACTGTTAAGCGTGAAAAACCCAGCAGCATTGCAGTTCTTGGCACAAACCGGTGTGCCTGTCACCTACTACCATACCCCGTTCAAAGACACTTAAATCTTTTGTCTTGCTCATTCACTCTCTGAATGGCACACATACACAATCCATATCTCAAATGTCTCAAGGCATAAAAATCCTCCTCCTCTCCATCTACATTCACTGAAGTGGATTTAACAAGTGACATCAATAAGGAATCATAGCTTTCACCTGGATGCATCTGGTAAGTCTGTCATGGAAAGAGCAGGTGTTCTTAATGTTTTGTATACTCAGTGTAGACTGCCCAGGTGAATCCAGGTAAAAGCTAGGATTCCTTATTGATGTCACTTGTTGTAGAGCTAGGGATAGGGTGGTCAGAGTCCAGGGTTGGATTCTCTTTCCTTTCGTTGGACCCTCCCAGTTGCCTCATTGATGCTCAAAGAGGCTCAGTTACACATCAAAAAACATGTGTAAATGTATGCATTTTTGCCAGGCAGGACCATACAGCACTAAATGAGAGCAAAATGTACTTGGAAAGTTGGCTATTCAACCACAGAAAAATTGAAAGGTGGTGCCAAAAAAGAGAGCTATTTAGGCCGACGCTGCTAAATGTGTGAAATTAACTGTCAATAGCCATCTACTAGGCAGTTATAGTGTTTTTTACTAAATACAAGGTCAATTCGGGGACTGTCTGTGTATTTAAATTGTTTTATCAATATTTATTTGCCTCTGAATCTCAGTCTCTTCAGCCCAGCGAGTGGGTTTATGAGCTGTTTTAACAAGTGACTCTTGTGTCGGATTACATTACATAGCCACCGCCACTGAAGGCTGGAAAGTCCTGCCTATCTCCCGCTTAATTCAAAGACCCGTCACTTCTTGACAAAAAGAATATGCATATGTATGTGAAACGAAGCACAACGCTGGAAATCTATCCGCATCCACATAAACTAGTCCCGGCATCGTTCTTTGACAAACAGAAGGTTGCATATTGAATTCAATAGAAGAAAACAGAGAGAGGGAGGGGGAGAGACTGCCAGTTCTTTAATGTAGCCTTTGGCCGTATTATACAGCCAAAACATTAAGGAACTGGCAGTCTCTCTCTCTCCTTCTCTCTCTCTGTTTTCTTCTATTGAATTATATGTAGCCTAATATTTAAACACTTAGGTAAGTGGGCAGGGGAGAACACTTGGCATGACTAATTTGAAATATGTAGTTAGGCTGTTAGGTATTATACGCTGAGTTTACAAAACATTATGAACACCTGCTCTTTCCCTGACAGACTGACCAGGTGAATCCAGGTGAAAGCTATGATCCCTTATTAATGTCACTTGTTAAATCCACTTCAATCTGTGTACATAAAGGGGGAAGGGTTAAAGAAGGATTGAGACATTTGAAACATGGAGTGTGTATGTGTGCCATTCAGAGGTTGAATGGGCAAGACAAAATATGTAAGTGCCTTTGAACAGGGTATGGTAGTAGGTGCCAGGCGCACCGGTTTGTGTCAAGAACTGCAACGCTGCTGGGATTTTCACCCTCAACAGTTTCCCGTGTGTATCAAGAATGGTTCACCACCCAAAAGACATCCAGCCAACTATGGGAAGCATTGGAGTCAACTTTGGCCAGCATCCCTGTGGAACTTTCGACACCTTGTAGAGTCCATGCCCTGATGAATTGAGGCTGTTCTGAGTTTCAGCCTTGTGTGGCTGAAATGCCAGGCCCTAACTTTTTTCCCAGTCCACCCCTGTCAGAGCTTGCAATATTGGGTTACATGAGCTGCTAGTTGGGGCAACCTGCACTGTAGCGGCTACAGTTTAGCCAATGCCCCTATGTGCCCCAGCCCATTGAAGGCACAGTCTCATGGCACAGGGAGAAGGACTCACATGCAGGCAGGAATGGGTAACAAAGACATAAAACTCTTAATGGACAACAACACATTCAGAATTCCTGATCCTAAAGAAAACATTTGTCTTAATAAAGGAGGTGTTGATTTGAATAAGTCACCAAACCAGTCTGTGACATACATATGGCCTTCGTTAAACGTTGAAAAGATTGTTTGTTTATTTACATGGGACCCTCTGATGTGGCTGAGAAGTAATTCTTTTGAATTGTTTTTTTTTTAATAAAGGAAGAAATCACGACATGCATCCCAAATGGCACCCTATTCCCTATGTAGTGGACTACTTTTGACCGGGGCCCATACGGTTTCATTCAAGATTAGTGCACTATATGTAATAAATAGGGTGCCATTTGAAACACTGGGCTTGCGTCTGTCCTCTTTTAATAAACATGCCATATTAAGGTTATCAGTAATGAGGAGTTGACAAGGGTTTAATGTCTGGTTTTGAGGTCTGTCAATGTGACTGCGCTTAAACATTTCTCTGTACTTGTACTTCGAAAGTATTTGCCCCATACTAGCTCAATTGGCTTTTCTATTGGAACAGCTGCAAAACTAGTTACGGCTCATTTCAAACTCATTTAGTCAAGTTTGTTATTAGTCAGTCATTATTATAAGTACAAAGACATGTTTCCTTCAGTTGGGTCTTAATTAATTGCAATGGCAACTAAAGTTGCCTTTTGGACTGATAGAGGGAGGCTGCTCTCGTGAGGCATTCGATAAACAAATGGACACTCACTTTAGTGACCTGCAGACAATTCACTAAATAAGTCTAGATTAGAAATTGGTTGCTGTTAAACAAATTGCATGGATCAATCAACATGTTCTGTTTCTCTAAAGGATAAATCTCAAGACTTAAGAGGGAAAGGTACAATAAACTGTGTTACACTGATCCCTATTAGAAACAAAAAACTATGTTTTAATTGAGAGGAAGGCATTGGTCTGATGCTGAAAAATAAAGGAAATTCACATGAGCACCACAATGCCTACTCCACCCATTCACTACCAAGGTTTTCCAGCACCCAGCTTTGACCTACTACAGTAGCTGTGTTAGTCTATTGTACTTCAAATAATGTGTAGGCAGGTTGCTTAGGATTCAAACCTTCTCAAACTGCCTAATTCATACTCTTAGAGGAAGTGCTTCCACAATAATGTGATTTGTATCACAATCAAGTTAACCTGTTTCGGCTGCAGGGGCAGTATTGAGTAGCCTGGATAAAAGGTGCCCATTTCAAACGGCCTCGTACTCAATTCTTGCTCGTACAATATGCATATTATTATTACTATTGGATAGAAAACACTCTCTAGTTTCTAAAACCGTTTGAATTATATCTGTGAGTAAAACAGAACTCATTTTGCAGCAAACTTCCTGACAGGAAGTGGAAAACCTGAAATCGATGCTCTGTTCTAGGGCCTGCCTATAAATGTCCTTGATATTTATTAGTATACATGCACTTCATACGTCTTCCACTAGATGTCGACAGGCAGTGAGAGAAGAAATGGAGTGTATAACTTGATCTGGGGTCGAATAAATGCTCTTGGTATGACGTGTCACCAGTTTCCTGTTTTCTGGAGCGCGCGAGAAGGGACCTGGTATTGCCTTCTGAAAAGCTGTCGTTATAGACGACTAATATCTCCGGCTTTGATTTTATTTGATACATGTGACAATATCATCGTAAAGTATGTTTTTTCAATATAGTTTTATTAGATTATTGAAATTTTTTCGGGACGTTAGGCGTGTTGCGTTGTGTGCCTTTGTTCAGGAAGGAGAGCTTCGCGCCACTTTGCTAGCTTTCCGTGCTAATTGACTGGAGAAGAGGACATTCTAAATCCAAACAACGATTGTTCTGGACAAAGGATCCCTTGAACAACATTCTGATGGAAGATCATCAAAAGTAAGACCCATTTTATGATGTTATTTCATATATCTGTCGTACATGTGTACTAGTAGTTTGCGGCCAGGTTTTGGGCACGCTCTCGCCGTAACGTAAACTGCATATCGTAATGAAGTTATTTTTAGAATTCTAACACAGCGATTGCATTAAGAACTAGTGTATCTATCATTTCCTATACAACATGTATTTTTTAGTTATGTTTATGAATAGTTATTTGGTCAGAATATGTGAGTGTCAGAAAAATATCCGGACGTTGTGGGAAAAAGATGCTACGTTAGCACAATGTATAACCACTGATTTCAGCTCTAAATATGCACATTTTCGAACAAAACATAAGTGTATGTATAACCTGATGTTATAGGACTGTCATCTGATGAAGCATATCAAGGTTAGTAAAAAATTATATATCTTTTGTTGGTTTGTTACGATCGCTAACTTTTGCTGCTGGGGAATGGCTTGTGTTTCTGGCTATTGTGGTAAGCTAATATAATGCTATATAGTGTTTTCGCTGTAAAACACTTAAGAAATCGGAAATATTGGCTGGAATCACAAGATGACTGTTTTTCATTTGCTGTACACCATGTATTTTTCAGAAATGTTTTATGATGAGTATTTAGGTATTTGACGTTGGTGTCTGTAATTACTCAGGCTGCTTCGGTGCGATTTCTGATGGTAGCTGTTATGGTAGCTGCAATGTAAAACTGATTTATAGCTCAAATATGCATATTTTTCGAACAAAACAGATTTATTGAATAACATGTTATAAGACTGTCATCTGATGAAGTTGTTTCTTGGTTAGTTTGGTTGGTTCTTGGTTAGTTAGGTTGGTTTTGTGCATGCTACCTGTGCTGTGAAAAATGTCTGTCCTTTTTTGTATTTGGTGGTGAGCTAACATAAATATACGTGGTGTTTTCACTGTAAAACATTTTAAAAATCGGACATGTTGGCTGGATTCACAAGATGTTTATCTTTCAAATGCTGTATTGGACTGTACTCCCTGACGAAGGCCATGCAGCCGAAACGCGTCGGTTTTTAAACAACTTTGTTTCTATTGAACATGCCATACCAATAAAGGCATTTTAATTAATTATATGAAGAGTGCCTTGGTCCTCCTTTCTTTTTGCTGCATTGGACTTGTTAATGTGTGAAAGTTAAATATTTCTAAAAAATATATTTTGAATTTCGCGCGCTGCACTTGAGCTGGCTGTTGTCATAAGTGTACCGACCTCGGGCTTGCAGCCAGGAGAAGTTTTAAAGTATTGGATTCTTCACACACCAGACTAATCCCGTTCCACTACCGTTTCAAACTTTTTCAAATGATCTGAAAATAAGCTTTGCTTTTAAACTTACAACACCATCATTTGATTAAGCGAGTGAGCTGTTTTGTCTTGCAGTAATGTGGTGCCTGTCTGTATTTCTTTAAACCTTTATTTGAATATATATTTTAATTTGTTTAACACTTTTTTGGTTACTACATGATTCCATATGTGTTAGTTCATAGGTTTGATCTCTTCACTACTATTCTAGAATATAGAAAATAGTAAAAAATAAAGGAAAACTCTTGAATGAGTAGTTGTTCGAAAACTTTTGACCGGTAGTATATATATATATATATATATATATTAATAGCAGGACACCGTATAGTCCATTATTCCACTGAAGAGTATAAATTAGGCTGTTTGAGAAGGTTTGAATCCTGAGCAACCTGCATACACATTGTTGGAAATACAACAGACCAACATAGCTACTGTGGTAGGTCAAAGCTATGTGCTTGAAAACCTTAGTAGAGCATGGATGGAGTAGTCATTGTGGTGCTCGTGATTTTTTTAATTTTTCGGCTACAGACCAATGCCTACTTCTAACTTAAAACATAGTTTTTCGTTTTTAATTTCCATGGTTTCTACACTGGAAGATGATTTTCTTTTAAAGGGGAACTGCACCTGCTGACTTTGCCTCGTTTTTTGGCTTGCTTAACTTCTTGCGACTACAGGGGGTGCTGTTCCGAATTAGCATTTTGTCGTCTCCAAATTAAACTGCCTAGTACTCAATTCTTGCTCGTACAATATGCATATTATTAATTCTATTGGAAAGAAAACACTTTCTAGTTTCATACAAAGTTGGAATGATGTCTGTGGGTGACCCAGAACTCTTTCTACAGCGAAATCCATGACAGACAGTGAAAGGTCTGAGAGCGAAGCTCTGGTTTCAGATCAGTTTTTAAGGTCTCTGTCTATCCTATGGAACGACACGAACTGCACCCGCCTTCCCCTGGATGTCAGTAACCAATGAGAAGTGGAATGGGCCTTCTCCGTAGCTCTCAGAGGTTATAAAAGACCAAGGAGTGAGAGTAGCCCCCCTTTCGACGCTCGCCCTTACGCAGGAAGGGACCTCCGGACGCCATTTTCACAGGCTCGGTTATCAACTTGAAATGTATCCGTCTGTAATTTAATTCGATATAGGACTTAGAAACATCATAAGGTAGTTAATTTAAACCGTTTTATAGGAAATTATATCCGTTTAGTGCGATTTTGAGGAATTTCTTTGTTGTGCACTCTGAAACTTTGGACACGTTTTGAGGTCCCGTTCGATCGTTAGTGGATATTTCGAAGGACAGAGGACATCTATCGACCAAAAGACGTTTATAACATAGAAAGGATACATTGCCCAAGAATATGATGGAAGAACAGCTCATAGTAAGCAATATTTAATATGATAAATTGTTGTTCTGTCGAAATATTTTAAACGCATATTTCGCCATTTTGTTTGGTGTAGCTTCACTTGGCGAACCCTGTATTGAAAAGTAAGGATAATTTTACAAATGTAAATCAGCGGTTGCATTAAGAACTAATTTGTCTTTCGATTCCTGTCAACCCTGTATTTTTTAGTCAAGTATATGATTAGCTTTCAATTAAACTAGATCACTCTGATAGATGACGTCAGACATATTGAGGCTTGATTTCCTAGTATTTTTATTGTGTAACCACGGTTTTGTATGGCTAAATATGCACCTTTTCGAACAAACTGTATATGTATGTTGTAAAATGATGTTACAGGAGTGTCATCGGAAGAATTCTGAGAAGGTTAGTGAAAAAATTAATATCTTTTGGCGATGTTGACGTTATCGCGCTCTTTGGCTAGAATCAATGCTGGGGTAACGTTTGCACATGTAGTATGCTAACTTATCGATTTATTGTGTTTTCGCTGAAAAACGCTTAGAAAATCTGAAATATGGTCTGAAATCACAAGAACTGGGTCTTTCCATTGCTATGCTTTGTCTATTTTTATGAAATGTTTTATGATGAGTAAATTGGTCATACACGTTGCTCTATCTAGTAATTCTAGTCGATTTGTGATGGTCGGTGCAATTGTAAACTGTGATTTCTACCTGAAATATGCACTTTTTTCTAACAAAAACTATCCTATACCATGAATATGTTATCAGACTGTCATCTGATGGTTTTTTTTATAGGTTATTGGCTATCAATATCTTAGTTGAGCCGAATTGGTGATAGCACCTGAAGGAGTAAGAAACTGATGGAGTTAGAATAGTGGTGTATTTTGCTAACGTGTTTAGCTAATAGATTTACATATTTTGTCTTCCCTGTAAAACATTTTAAAAATCTGAAATGGTGGCTTTATTCACAAGATCTGTATCTTTCATCTGGTGTCTTGGACTTGTGATTTAATGATATTTAGATGCTACTATCTACTTGTGAAGCTATGCTAGCTATGCTAATCAGTGTGTGGGGGGTGGGGGGTGATCCCGGATACGGGGTTGAGGTTCGGTAAAAGTTAAGAAATGCTGGCGGCCATGACAGAAGCCAAACGTGTGTTGGCTTCGGGGTGTGGTTTGATATGGGTGTTTCTTGGATGTGTCCTTGACACCACCAAAACATACCCATCTGTCAGAACCTTGCCCAAAGCTGTTTCCCCCCAGTCAGCCACAACAAACAAACCTCCTGCAGGTTAAGTTCAATAAATACAGGCAAATGTATAGTGAGCTGCTTTGAATAGGTCAGAAGCTTTGAGTAGGTCAGTAGCGTACAGAGTAATATGAGATTTGTAGTAACGTTTCCATGTAGAGTATACAACCCTTTACATAATACCATAGAAGCAGTGTTCTGTTAATATAACAATGTGCACCTTTCATTGTAATTGTGAGCCGATACAGCTACTGATACAGCTACTGTGCCTATCAGCATTTTGTCTAGTGGTAATGGGGCTACCTTGGCAAACATGTCAGAGTGGTCATACCTTCCTGTGTGGTGACCCGTATACAACAGGAGTTCCCTGATCCTGGTGCAGAATACACAGGGTTTCTCCCTCTCCATATTGACTGATGCCTTTTTTTATTGAATTGAATGGTAATACAAGTAAAAGTTTTGTGTAGTAAAATCACATAATATTGCAAATCTCCATGTGCTGACTCCATACATATTTCTGTGAACACGTACACACATAGTCACTGTTCTATTACCAATGGCAGCTAGGATAGGTGATATCTGACACACAAACGTGTGTCTGACACACAAACGTGAAGTTTGAACAGGTCAGATAAAACCTACCCAATTATGGTCTCCCTATCAAATGACTGAAGCTGTCGTCTGGCAAAAGCATTTCCAGTCCATCTGTAGAAATAGGCAGAGTTAAGGCAGAATTCATCAGTGACACATGGAATGAAAAGGGTGTTGCTAGTACTGGACATTTGTGTTGTACTGTATTAATAGTAATCACCTCTGTTGAGTACCAGGTCTCTCTGCATCTCATGCATCGGTGAACACATACACAGTCACTGTTCTATTACCAATGGCAGTTAGGGATGGGTGATATCTGACAGACAAACATATATTATGTTGAAGTTTGAACAGGTCAAACTAAACCTACTTAACTCTGTTCTCCCCACGGCGACTGTTGGTGAGCAGGCAAGAGGTGAGGCTGGAGGTAAGGTCTTTGCCAGAACAGCATAGATCAGCTTCTGGCCCCTCATCAAAGATACTGGTCGGTCACACAGAAACACACACACACACACACACAGAGCACTGATTAAATTATCAATGGTGGTTATGAGTAGCCTGGTGGAACCAACCTGATTGCTGCATTCACCTTTTAATTTCACTTCAGATATCATAAAATGTGAAGTGAAATAGAATGGGGAACACAGCAATCAGGCTAGGTTATTGTTAGTTGAGAATGATCTGTTAATTGAATGATTAGAATATTCCGCCCTGAAACATATAATTGTATGGAATTGATTAGAATGTATAAAATCATAATCAATAAATGTGTAGTCCTAGTCAGAATTAGGGTAAAGACAATATGTCTTTATGGTATTATAAACACAGACTGTCTGAGCTTGGTGCCGACCTGACTAGAGATTTGGGAGAGAACAGGGAGTACGTGTCAAGGACAAGGTCACTAATCTCTGTCGGCTGGGTAGCAGGACATGTGTGTGCGTCTGTTTGTGTGTATGTGTGGCGTATGGTTGTGTGAATGTGTGGGCGTGAGAAGTCAGTATAAAATGTATTGTTTTGTATTCTTGACTTTAGAACGTTCTCTGAATAAACTGTACTAACCTTTTGTTTAAGTTGAGTCTTTGACTAATTAGTATTATACCCATGGTCTTACAAACCTCGGGAATTGGTCAGAGCTATTGATTGATTGTTATTATCATTGGGATTGGAAATTCTCTTATCAGTTATGCCCTGGACATTGTATGCATGTAAGAAGTAGAAAATAAGCTACAAATAATGTCAGTTTACATAAATGATGTCTCTGAATTGGGTTATCAAATGTATCCAAGTAATGAAGTGGGTTGCCTTCTGTGTTTGTATAAATGATGAGCCTGTGAAAGCTGTTGGTTTTAACGCCCATAGTTATTCCTATGAATGGAACAGTCAGCCTCATGTTTGCAAGTATCCTGCCAGCAACCTTGAAGGTCCATTCATAGGAATGCTCACAGTGAGGGCATGTCTGCATGATGTTGATGAGGGCCCCCTTGCTGGTTTTCTCCGTGCTGCATGTCCGGCTGCAAACTGGACATCTCTCGAACAACTGCAGCAGGTAATCTTATGAGGTGGTGTTGACTAGGAGGGCCTGTGACAGGGTGATGTAATAGACAGCCAAGTTATTAATTGCATTTTGTTCTAAAGAAAGGACAAAGATTTTTGCTAATGCACTTCACAACCAAAATGACTGTATTAGTTGCATCTGCTTGGCTGGGGAATTAGGCTACTAGTTCATCAAGCAGGGTGTTTTTGAATACAACTTTTAAAATATACATAACCAGGTACATAACCTGCAGTCTATGACCTAGCTACCGATATACTCACCACCATTGTGCTGGAGACCAACAAACTCCAACCACCTATTCCGCATTATAGGGTCCTTCGGCAGGGCATGCAAACCATAGTTGGTCAATCTGTATAAAGCTTTTCAGTCTCAAACGGCCGTGATCCTTTAAAACAAATTCAATGAAGGGAAGCAAAGTGGGCTTAGGGGTGATTTGCACGTGAAGCTTGGCAAAAAGGGGCATGATTTGTTCACATAATTGTAATCCAAACCCAACCTTCATTTACTCATTGTGACACACTGAGGATCCAAACTCTTAACCTATTTTGTAGTACATTTTGAGACTAGAATACATGTTTCTGACTCCTATCGATGTCATATAGCCATTTTTAAGGGATTAGTTGGTTTTTAGGGGCAGTCGCTCTTTAAACATTTCCACATGCAAAAAATGATATTTTTTTGCAACCAAAAGTCTGTAATTGGCAGTGCTATTGGAACCTTTAATTTGGCCTCTGCTAAAAGGTCTGGGGCCTCATTTATAAAACTGTGCGGAGGATTCATGTCAAAAGGTGGCATACAGACAAAACACAGAAAGTGCTTACGCACTAAAATATTCTGATTTATAACACAGTGCGCATGCACGTCCCAAACTGGTTTCCCTTTATAAATCACAATGAACTCGAAATTTTGCGCACGTGTGCGAGCGTCTTGTCCCACCCGTTTAACCCTTTTAAATAGCCTAGAAATAGTCAGTGAAACGCCCCTAATTAATATTCGGCAAATCCCGACAGAAAGGCAAAATTTTTTAATTTCACCCAGTGTGAAATGGAAGTTCTTGTAGGGGAGGTTGATGCAAGAAAAAAAATATTGTTTGGTCGACACTATAAATACCAAAAAGGCGTTAGCGTCCAACCACATGCTGCCACTGTGTATGCTGCTGGCTCAGAATGTCAGACCCTCTCAGAAATAAAAAAGTGGTCCGACATAAAAGTGGAGGCCAAAAGGCGCATAGCCTTACACAGACAAAGTGTTTGTGCCACCGGAAATCAAGCGACTTGCTGTATTATAGGGGGATCCCTCCTGAGTTGAGTAGTGATGAAGAGGGACACGGACATGCAAGACGCACCGGAGGATCCAGGTATGTAATTAGTTTTCCCCTCGTTTGAAAAGAGTTAACTAAATGCATTCAAGTTTAAACATTTGACAAACAATTGTGACATTTTCTATTGGTGCTGCAGCTGAGCAGGAGCTGAGTGCGCCCAGCCCTGGGGTCTCCACTGCACCTCACAACTCTCCAGAGGCCGTGTCCTCACAGATGCAATCCTACAAATGCAAAGAGACACCATCGACGCTATTAACGAGGTTGCCAAGGAGTTGAAGTGGGACAGGCATGGCTTGTTTTCTGCGGGTGCTTCTCTGTAAAGCTGGGCCCATTACAGCAGAGAGATCCAAGAGAACATCTCTTGGTAATCTGAACTGGCTCATACGCCACTCCTCATTGGCCAGTAAATCTTGCTGGTCTCTGAAAATTCGCTCTCTCCGAATTCTTCCATTCGCCAAATCGTCCAACAGTGCCAAAGCACCCATTTTGCGTCATTACGTATTGTAATTGCATGCCTTTTTTATACCCACCCATTTGATTGTCAAAGCTTACCAATTGCGTAACACCTTCAGGTGTGGTAATTACCCTGATTGTAACTGACAATGACAGGGCCATTGTCACATTGACAGTTCTGCGCAACGAACATGAGAACAATACATGAAACTGCACTGCTATCTGCCCGACTGAGGCGTCTAAAACGGCATCAGTTTAAACGTAATTTGTCCTACTGTTCACCTTATTATTTATGAGAATACATTTCATAACATGCAAGTACTGTTTAATAATTACAGATCCAATTAAATGATTCCCGATTAAACTGTACAACATATTTGAGGGGTTATTTTGTAAAAACATATCTCCGTTTGTATTTATTATCCTAAATCATGTTTTTTTTTGTGCACTCAAGGGAACTCTTCATATATAATACATGAGAGGTAGTATTTCGATTTATTTTACACAATGGAATCAATTTCAAACGTTTTTCAATTTTCATCCTTCTGCCATCGGAGTCAGTTTCTAATTTCTCCAGTTTATGTGCGTAAGTATGGGTCAGAGTGTCCGTGGAGGACCGCACATTCTCCCGTCAAGTTAGTATTTTATAAATCCCAAAGTTTGCTTAGAAAGTGGCGTAAGCCTTCTTTTGTGCCTACGCAACGTTTATAAATGAGGCCCCTGGGCCTTATTGGCATAGGTGGTGTGCTTGCATAACTGCAAGGGTTGCCGGTTTAAAGCCTGGCTGTTGCCCTCTAATAGCTCAAATCAGTTTTGAACTAGCTATTAAGGTATGTGTAGAATTTACCATGGATAGTCAAAAGATTTTGTCTGCAGTTTTCAGAAGTTGAGTAGCTCAATTGATTGTGACAGTCGTACATTGTAAAATAAGACTCAATTTCCATTGAAAGCGAAGTAAAAGAAAACCATTTTAAGTAATTGACTTTTGAAGGTTGTATAAATCGGCCATAGAGACTAAAATATATCCCATTTACACTTGAACCGCATCTTTCTTGTGTATTTTACAGCCTGTTTATTTTATATTGGTATAATCTGGTTTTGGGGGGGCATTAGCCCTCCACCATGCCTAGAGCTGTGCCACTGGAATGGCCGTGCATGGCAGAGTTGTTGACAAATATCCAACACATGGCAGAGTTGTTAGTTTGGCACTGTTGATCAGCACACCTTTGGATTAAAATGCTAGCAAGCATGCATTTGCACACTGCAGTCAGTGACAACATAGGCGCTATTGGTTGAACAGTGCAATTTGTTTTCTCAGCAGTTTGAGTTGTGCAATGTCTGATAGTAAAATGTGGCTAGCTCTTACCGTAGCTTGTACTATGGAGTAGTAGCTAGCTAGTGTTGCAAAAGCCCATTGTCTACATTGTAAGGTAGCAGCGTGACAATTTTCCTCGAGTTTGGTGTTGCTTTTTAACTGATATGTTAGCTAGCTAGCTATCTTTTGTGGAAAAATGTATGACTGGCATTGGGATGCGAGCGAGCTAATGTTAGTTAGTTTCTTTGCCTGTTTGTTAGCTAGTTAGCTTTCAGCTGACTACTGTTAGCTGTTCCCGCATTTGCCAAAATACAAAGTATACAAGCAGAGGAAACGATTCCTGTGCTTTTAGGGCCCATAATGTCACATTTTCAGATTTGAATCACATTTTCAGATTTGAAGAAATATACAGATACAAAATCATTGCTTAACAAATGATGACAAACGTTAAGAAAATGTTGAGCAATGTAATAAAGTAATTCTTTTTCAAATAAGTTATGTTACACGTTATGTTGTCTGACAATTTGTTAGCTATGCTAGCCTTGCGAACCGCATAGCATATCATTACAGCAGGCTGGACACATTACATTTTTAACAATGCTTTTTTCTGATAAAAACGAGTTCATTGCATCTGCCGTGGAGCCCAGTTTCATAATGTTACCATATGTCCCAGCTGCTTGCCCTAGTTTTGAAGTAATCATGAAAAAACTGGCATTATTTTAGGGCATTTTTCACCCTGCCAGCTCCTATTAGTTCTATTGAGCACTGTGGCACCAACTCGCCTTCCGGAAGTTCTATTCCCAACTTATTGTTCTACGTCACAATGCCTGCTTTGCTATTGTTGGCAATGAGACCTGCCCACGTTGTTTGTAGTTAAACATGGAACTCTGAGGTCCTCCCATTGTTTTCCAAATATCTCAGTGTAGATTTAGATTTTAAAAAAATTGGACACAATTTTAATCATGAGAATCTCCTCTTTCTAATTATGTCAGGACGGGCAGTGTATTCCGTTGTCATGAAACGCTAGCCACGAAATATCTTTTGCCCTTGGAACGCTGAGCTCCCCCCATTGTTTTCCTATGGAGAGGCATGCTGGTATATTTCGCCAAATATCTCGAATGTGTATATTTACATTTTTTCAAGTCGGGCACCATTTTAGTCATGAGAATCTCCTCTTTATAATTATGTAAGGCTGGGCACTGTATTCCGTTGTCATCAAACGCTAGACCAGAAATAGTCAGAAGTTGTAATTTCTTTTCTTTTTTTTTCTAATTCCTTGTATGCGGACATAAGCACACTTGGCACCATCGAGGTGCGGATGTTTACTTTCTACATGAGTTGTTATTTTTCAGTTTCGTCCTAAGAACAGATTGTACTGGTAAAATAAAAAGAGATACATGTTTTGGTGCCATTTAGGCGAAATGGAATTCTATGCATCACTCCAGTCAAAACAGGCTTTGCGAACGTTTGATTCCATTAATTTGCTATGGGGTTGCGCTAGTGTTCCAGGTTAGCCAACATAGGGCTCTGGTCAAAAGTAATGCACTATAGGGAAAAGAGTGAATAATCAAACAAACATTCAAGAATAATCCAACTACTTACTGCTTGTTAAATGTTTGCTATTTTTTTCTCCAGCCCCTCTCTTTACTTTGACAGGTCCAGATTGTAGGTCCAGATTCACAAACCAGACGGATTACCAGGATGCGTACTCTGAACATGCGCTGACCAGCTGACAAGTGTCTTCACTGACATTTTAAACCTCTCCCTGACCCAGTTTGTAATACCTACGTGTTTCAAGCAGACCACCATAGTCCCTGTGCCCAAGAACGCTTTCAAAGGCTGGTGATGGCTCACATCAACACCATCATCCCAGACACCCTGAACCCTTACATACTGCCCCAAGAGATTCACAGATGATGCACTCTCCACACTGCCCTTTCCCACCTGGACAAAAGAAACACCTATGTGAGAATGCTGTTCATTGACTACAGCCCTCCAAGCTCATCACTAAATTAAGGAACCTGGGACAGAACACCTCCCTCTGCAACTGGATCCTAGACTTCCTGATAGGCCGCTCCAAGTGGTGAGGGTAGGCAAAATCACATCTGCCAAACTGACCCTCAACACGGGGCCCCTCAGAGGTGCGTGCTTAGTCCCCTCCTGTACTCCCCTGTTCAACCACTACTGCATGGCCTCGCATGACTCCAACACCATCATTAAGTTTGCCGACGACACGACGGTGGTAGGCCTGATCACCGACAATGATGAGACAGCTTATAGGGAGGAAGTCAGAGACCTGGCAGTGTGGGGCCAGGACAACAACCTCTCCCTCAATGTCAGCATGACAAAGGAGCTGATCGTGGACTACAGGAAATGGGGGTCAGAGCATGCCCCCATTCACATCGACGGGGCTGTAGTGGAGTGGGTCGAGAGCTTCAAGTTCCTTGATGTCCACATCACTAAAGACCTATCATGGTCCAAACACACCAACACGGTGTTGAAGAGGGCACAAAAACAACTATTCCCCCTCAGGAGGCTGAAAAGATTTGGCATGGGCCCTCAGATCCTCAAAAAGTTATACTACTACACCATTGAGAGCATCGTGACTGGCTGCATCACCGCTTGGTATAGCAACTGGTTGGCATCCGACCGTATTGTGCTACAGAGGGTATTGTCAAAGACTGGGTGGCACGGCAAGCAGAACGCCAAGTCTGGGACCAAAAGGCTCCTGAACAGCTTCTACCCCCAAGCCATAAGACTGCTGAACAGTTAATTAAATGGCTACCCAGACTATTTTCATTGACACCCTTTTTTCTGCACTGACTCTTTTGCATTGGCTCTATGCCCACTCACTGGGCTCTACCGACACACTCACTGGGCTCTACCGACACACTCACTGGGCTCTACCGACACACTCACTGGGCTCTACCGACACACTCACTGGGCTCTACCGACACACTCACTGGGCTCTACCGACACACTCACTGGGCTCTACCGACACACTCACTGGGCTCTACCGACACACTCACTGGGCTCTACCGACACACTCACTGGGCTCTACCGACACACTCACTGGATTCTACTGACACACTCACTGGACTCTACCGACACACTCACACTACTACACTGACACTCCAACACACGCACGCACACACAATACATACTGTATGCTCACACACACACACACACACACACACACAAATGCACATTGACACCCCACACACACACACTTTCACATACTCTGCTGCTATTCTGTTTATTATCTAACCTGATTGCCTAGTCACTTTTACCCCTACCTCAATTACCTCACCTACCTCGTACCCCTGCACATTGACTCAGTAGCAGTACTCCTTGTATATAGCCTCGTTATTTTAATTTTATTATGTTAATATTTCATTTTTTTATTTTGCTAATTTGTCTTACTTTTTAACTCTGCGTTGTTGGGAAAGGGCTTGTAAGTATTTCACCAGTTGTATTCAGCTCATGTGACAAATAAGATTTGACTGCAGACTCCTTAAACCAACAACAGAAATGCTGATCTCCGTGCATTTAATTATCAGATTAGAGCCATTACATTTGTTGGCACTAATAAGAAATATGTGAACAATGTACACTGCAGTTGAATCAAGATGCTAGTCTCTCTTTGTAATAGAAAGGAGGAACTTCCCTTTTTAACCTATTGCACGAGGATCTGTAAGCAAGACAAGGTTTACTATTCAAAACGCAATCAATGTCAAGTACTAATCAGATGATATGAAATCTTTTCTGGCTTTTGAGTCTTTCCAGTTGAATTCATCCTTTCAGAGACATCCTTACTTCGTCAACCACACAGCTTTACAATGTCATCACTGTGCTCATGTCCAAGATCCATTTATTTTCCCTGTGGCAATGTGCCACTGCAATTGACAAAACCAATGAGAGAGGGCCATACAAACCTTACAGTAACTATAGTTATGATATAATCTGTAGCGCAGAAGAGCTGCATTATAGCGTGATTGAAATTTAAAGGTCATTTCCGATTGAGTGAATGCAGTCTCCACAAACGCGGGAGCATTGCCTTTAAATTTAAATATTTACATTTTTTAATTCAACCCGTTTCGTGGAAGATCCATGATATAGCACAATTAAAATGTAAAGGTGATATCCAATTGAGCCAACATATGCAGTTTTGCCTTTCAATATAATTTGCGCTGTAGCACGGATCTTCCACGATACAGATTGAATCTAGGCCTAGACCTAAGAGCAGTTAGTGATGTCATCAAGTGATACCGGTGCCAGTAGAAACATGTGTCTTTCACACTACAAAGTTAATTGCATTGTTGGCTCTGGATGTGCAGTACATTTGTAACACTTACACTTGCTAAACAATAGGGTTATGTCATGTTTGGTTAACTTTTGAAAGCTTTCCGAAACTGACGAAACTGACAAAGGACAGGCATGAAATGATTAATGATTCACATACTCTACTCTTCACAGTTGTCAAAATACCATCACACCTGTAAGTGTGCGCATGGTAAAGCAGAAAGCATGCTGTACTAAGACCTGCTTAGCCTGGTTGCTCGTGGTCACAGAGTAGCACAGCATATGTCTCCTACAATAATCAGGAATTGTTGCTATTTGGGTAACAGCTTCTTCCAAGTGATTTAGCACCAAAATAGCTATTTATTTGAAAGGCATAAGTGGTGGTCACGCACAATTATTCAAGCATACTTTTCTACTCAGGCAAACAAGGCAATCCTGGGGGAGCAACCGCTCAATATTTGCATCTTTGGACATATGTGGTAGGCACAGAACTTTCTCAACTACAGAATAAATCTGTGTTGGAGCAACATAATCAATGTTTTTGAGAACTGGTCATCATTTGTCTTCTTATATTTAGTATATAGTCAGTTTCTTCCAGGATGTTCTGCTTCCTGTCACGCCATTCCATTCAATATTGTCTACCTACATAAAAACCTTAAAGGTGCAATACGCAGAAATCGCTCCGCCATTTCCTAGTTGCAAAAATGTGAATATTTCGTCTAATTTCAGTTTGTGACAAAACAAGCAATGTAGAGAATCATTGTACCATATAAACCGCTGTGAAATATATTTTCTATAACCACAAATATTGTATTTTCAGCTTTCTGAAGCTGGTGTACAAAATCGAAGGTAAAAGACGCAAAAACAAAACTTAAGAATGGGAAGCATAAAAATAGCACACAGAAAAGATCTACCGCTTCTTAGGCTTTCAATAAATGACATATCTATAGCACACATTTCTATGTGAATTTGTTCAGGTCATCCAAAAACTTTCGTATTGCAGCATTAAAATACCAATGTAGCCATTTTTATCTCAATATCATATCATTTCTGGGTAACAATTAACTGCCTTACTGTGACTGTTTTCAATTACAATAGTCAGAAAGAAACAAAAATTGCTTCTTAGCAAAGAGCAATATCTCAAGCAAGAGTTTTGCTAGGTCTTCCTGGGAGTGGTCTGAGTGGGGATGGGAAAACTGAAAACTAGCTGTTAATGACAGAGATGTTTGTAACTCTCTTTCTTATTGGTCTATAAACTAATTTACAGCCTAGTGATGTCACCAGGCAGGCTAAAGCTCCATCCCACCAAAACATGCTGAAATTTCAGTCAGTCTTTTCAAACAGCTCTTGCACTAAAAGGGCAGTATCATCATTTTCACAATTTCACAGCATTATTTCAACCTCCTAGTGTGGAAATGTATATACAACCCCAGAAAATCATGTTTTTGACTGCACAGGGCCTTTAATCCAGTTTAATGTTTCTGTGGCTTTATTTTCAACCTCATGTGCTTGGTCACAGAGTGCAGAATCAGCAAACTAAATGCATTTCTAAATATTGACAAGAAGTGATGTAAGAGTAAGATGGAGCCAACTTCAAAGTTTTTGAAATATAATAATATAATTCCATAGGAATGTATTTAGTGCCTGACTTGATGGCAGGTCAGGCAAGTTGCAGACAAACAAAAGTAATACATTTTACTCTTTATTGCTTCGCTCTATAAAGTCCTGTCCATAATAATAATAATAATAATAATAATAATGAAAAAGGGGATTGTCATTTACTTTTGCCCTTTTTCAAAGTAAAAGTCACACAAAAGCCCTTCATGGAGGAACATGATAAATGTGACCCCACGGAGTAACGGAACAATGATCTCACAAACATTTAAATGTATTTTATTTTTACCCTTTTATTTAACTAGGCATGTCAATGACAATGACTGCCTACCCCGGCCCTCCCTAACGACGCTGGGCCAATTGTACGCTTCCCTATGGGACTCCCCATCACAGCCAGTTGTGATACAGCCCAGGATCGAACCAGGGTTTGCAGTGATGCCTCTAGCACTGACATGCAGTGCCTTAGACTGCTGCGCCACTCGGGAGCCATGGAGAGACAGCAGAGCTTGTTTCCTGGTGAAACTCAATACACAGGGCTGTATAAATAGCATGCCTAACTAAAGGTTTCTAATTGAAACTCTCACTCTTCTTGAACAATTTACTGTCTGTTGTAATGTTGTCTGTATGCTAAATGACTAAGGAGTCTTACCGAGCATTTACTGTAAAACAGGGAGAAAATTAGACTGCTGAGCCGTGTAATGCTGTCTTTATCTCTAGAGACACTGTAGAGGAGAAATGTGGAGTCAGGGGAGATTGTTTAAAGAGTAATTTTCGTTGGACTGTGTCTCAGTAAGAACAGTGTCTCAGTTGGCCCTCCAACCATGCGTGAACAGCTATGTGGAGCTAGTAAATGCATGCAGTATGTAAGCGAGTAGGATGAACGCAAGCTTAGCTATAATCTAAGACGGATTTCTGACGTAAACACAAAAAGCACAGGTTCTCTCAAGTACTTTCTTTCAAATATGCGTTATGTAGTATGTGTACTGTGGATACCTTAAAAGATTCCCTTGTACAGTAAGGGTTACCGTCTGTTCCAAAATGTCCATAAAAGTTCCTTACTCTTCAGTATAAACAGTATTTAGAGCTGAATTGACACTAAACTATGATCTATACTTGTTTGTGGTGTATAATCAAGAACACACAAGATGACAGTATATCATCATTTACCTCATAATTTAAAACCGCTTCTATCTCCAGGCCATCAGACTGTTAAACAGTCATCACTAGTCATCACTGCTCTGAATCTTAGACACTGTCACTAGCCGGCTACCACCCGGTACTCTACCCTACACCTTAGAAATTGCTGACCTATAAACACTGGTCACTTTAATAATGTTTACATACTGTTTTACCCACTTTATATGTATATACTGTATTCTAGTCCAAGCTCATCCTATATTCATATACTGTCTGTACACACATATATATATACAGTATATGTTTCAGTGGAGGCTGCTGAGTAAATGGAATGGCATCAAACACATGGAAACCATGTGTTTGATGTATTTTCTACCATTCCACTAATTCCGCTCCATCCATTACCACGAGCCCGTCCTCCCCAATTAAGGTGCCACCAACCTCCTGTGATATATTTCAATTCCGGACTCTGACATTGCTCGCTCTGATATTTCTTCATATTTTTTTTTTAACCGTTTGGATTATGTGTTTATTGTTATTGTGTTATATTACATTACTACACTGTTGGAGCTAGAAACATAAGCATTTCACTGCACCTGCGATAACATCTGCAGATCTGTATACATGACCAATAAACTTTGATTTGACCTTCTTGTCTTTCTCTGCCATAACACGCAACAGTGAAACATGCTTTCACCATTTCATTTACTACACTCCCATATTATGATGGTATAACAACCAATTTAATGACACTGCATATCTTTTTACTGTGTATAAGTATGATTTACTGCATGGGTAATTCCACAATTGACATGGACTTTCCGTTGACCTTCCCAGGAAAACATCTGTCACTACATGTTTTGAAGGAGCGTCTCACATCACGGCTTAAACACTCATCTTTGCTCTTTCCTGACTGTCTCTATGTGATGATGTCATTTGTGTATCGCCTCAGTTCAATCACCGACAGAGGCGATACAATATCAGTTGGAAAAAGAGCCACTGCTACAAAACCATGTTGAGTTACTCTGTTCTTTTGAATTCCAGGTGCTCGTCCTCTGATTCCACATTGGAATACTCTATTGGAATGTAAGTAAACAGAGGAGAAGGTGAAAGGAATGAGGAGAAACCTCATCATAACAGATAGGTGGGATCATCTCTGTGGGGGTGGTGAGGGAGGCAGATGAAGCAACTATCAGGAAAAGGAGTGGCTGCTCAAGGAACACCTCATGTTGTGCAGACGAGCCCCTCTGCCAGACTATCTCCTAGCTGCTGCTGCCTCTTCATCCATGAGGTCATCCCTAGCCAGGGAGATGCTGTGTGTCTATAGTTCTGCTAAGTGCCTTCAAAAGCCAGACAGAAGATCGTTTTTTATTGCACTTCACAGCGACATACAAACAATGGTCTCGACATTGTGTTGAAATCTGTGTCTCCTGTGACTGAATGGTTTGAAATGTTAACTTCTTTGCTAAAAGCAATAAGGTCCAATCGTATGGATTCACTGTTGTTTTTTCACACATGACCAGGTGAAGCGGGGTAACTTCATACTTTTGTTCATTTCTCCATCCACACTCGAGTCATTGCGATACTAAGGTGTTAATCACTTTCAAACAGATTTAAGTGCTCAAGCCCTGTGTGTATGCAACACTACAGTACCCGAGTTCCATTAATCAGAGAAGTCCGCACTGACAAATGAGGCTTCAGGTGTTTGATTATATTCTGCAGATGTGAGAGGTTTGAGCACCAGCTCAAACGTGAGCCCCAGTTGCAGACCCCACAATCCACCAGACACGGGGATTCTTCCCAAATGACACCCTATTCCTTATATGGTGAACTACTTTTAGCCCTATGGGCCCTGGTCAAAAGGAGTGCACTATAAAGGAAATAGGACTCCATTTGGGATGCACACACTGCATCGGGAATGGTTGGCAAATGTGCAAACGGCTTCTCCTTCATCTGGCCTGGCGTCTGTGAGACAACGTGCTGCACTCAAAGTCAGAGCACCTGTGCCAATAGTATCGTCTCTGACCCCTAAAGGTGAGTCACGGCTGGCTTTTGAGAGGTGGATTACTTTTTATAGAGTCAGTAATATTATGCATCCATAACACGACGATGATGACACAGTCTTTTCCTACCATGTAGTGCTTACAATGTAGATCGACCATAAATCATGAATACTTCAAGGACCAAGGATATTGTTTAAACAATTGGATGTGAATTCGAGTCGTCCCTTTGATTAACTTTTCGGTGGACAGGTTCAAGAAGAGGGCACAAGATATTGCTTTTATACTCACTGACCTTAGCTATATCATCTATCAGACAAAATGGTGACTTGAAACTATTTCTGCAGGGATTCTGTTTAGAAATGTACCGGCATCAAAGAGCAGCATCTGCATACCTCTGTAGCAACGGTCCAAGTCAGGGATTCACATCAAAGGCTCATTATTGATAAGAGTGGTACGAAAGCAGCAAGCCCACTCCTCTTCCCTCCCTGCTCATCCCTTTTCAATAAAGTACCAGTACTGTGCTGATGAAAAATGCCAGAGCTGCGTATAGACGTAGAGAACTTCCTTAAATATTTTCTGTGTATCCTTAGGAAATCGCTTTCAGTCCAAAAGTTGGAACTACATCTAATGGAATGGTGCAGTGCACATCCACATTGCATCCAGTTGAAAAAAATCATCTATATTTTCCCGGCTTCCAGTTGCTCAGCTTGAGTGCCTACATGGATGTATTTAAGTGCATAGCAACAAGTGGCTTGTGTGATTCAGGCCATGCTAAACGTACCCTTAAAACAAAAATGAAATGAACTCCAAAGCAGTTAAGCCAGAGCTGACGAGGTGTTTCCATGTAGTTAATAGGTTCTGACCTGATGATTGTAACAAATACAAAGTTGTGAGTCTGACTTGCGTACTTAGCCATTACGATTTATGTTCAGGGCTCAGGCAAATGATTCAGGAGGAAAAAATCTGATGAGGAAAAGTGGTGCGCAAATTGGTCAGATGAAATTAATTACTGCCTTCGGGAAGTATTCAGACCTTGACTTTTTCCACATTTTGTTACTTTGCAGCTGTAATCTAAAATGGATTAAATAAATAAAAATCCTCAGCAATCTACGCACAATACCCCATAATGACAGGCTTTTAGAAATGTTTGCTAAATTATTACAAATAAAAAACTGAAATACCTTATTTACATAAATATTCAGACCCTTTGCCATGAGACTTGAAATTTAGCTCAGGTGTGTCCTGTTTCCATTGATCATCCTTGAGATGTTTCTACAACTTGATTGGAGTCCAACGGTGGTAAATTCAATTGATTGGACATGATTTGGAAAGGCACACACCTGTCTATATAAGGTCCCTTAGTTGACAGTGCATGTCAGAGCAAAAACCAAGCCATGAGGTCAAAGGAATTGTCAATAGAGCTTCAAGACAGAATTGTGTCGAGGCACAGATCTGAGGAAGTGTACCAAAACATTTCTGCAGCATTGAAGGTCCCCCAAGAACACGTGGCCTCCATCATTCTTAAATGGAAGAAGTTTGGAACCACCAAGACTCTTCCCTGAGCTGGCCGCCCGGCCAAACTGAGCAATCGGGAGAGAAGGACCTTGATCAGGGAGGTGAC
Organism: Salvelinus namaycush; assembly: GCF_016432855.1. Classification (NCBI taxonomy): domain Eukaryota; kingdom Metazoa; phylum Chordata; class Actinopteri; order Salmoniformes; family Salmonidae; genus Salvelinus; species Salvelinus namaycush. The sequence continues at coordinate 6,627,911 of NC_052330.1, forward strand.
CAAGAACCTGATGGTCACTCTGACAGAGCTCTCGAGTTCCTATGTGGAGATGGGAGAACCTTCCAGAAGGAAAACCATCTCTGCAGCACTCCACCAATCAGGCCTTTATGGTAGAGTGGCCAGACGGAAGCCACTCCTGAGTAAAAGGCACATGACAGTCAGCTTTGAGTTTGCCAAAAGGCACCTAAAGACTCTCAGACCACGAGAAACAAGATTCTCTGGTCTGATGAAACCAACATTGAACTCTTTGGCCTGAATGCCAAGCGTCATGTCTGGAGAAAACCTGGCACCATCCTAATGGAGAAGCATGGTGGTGGCAACATCATGCTGTGGGGATGTTTTTCAGCAGCAGAGACTGGGAGACTAGTCAGGATCGAGGCAAAAATTAACAGAGCAAAGTACAGAGAGATCCTTGAGGAAAACCTGCTTCAGAGCGCTCAGGAGCTCAGACTGGGGCGAAACTTTACCGTCCAACAGGACAATGACCCTAAGCACACAGCCAAGACAACACAGGAGTGGCTTCCTGAATGTCCTTGAGTGGCCCAGCCAGAGCCCAGACTTGAACCCGATCGAACATCTCTGGAGAGAACTGAAAATAGCTGTGCAGCAACGCTCCCTGTCCAACCTGACAGAGCTTGCGTGGATCTCCAGAGAAGAATGGGAGAAACTCCCCAAATACAGGTGTGCCAAGCTTGTAGCGTCATAACCAAGAAGACTCAAGGCTGTAATCGCTGCCAAAGTACTGAGTAAAGGGTCTGAATACTTATGTAAATGTGATATTTCAGTTTATTTTATTTTATAAAAGAGCAAACATTTCTAAAAACCTATTTTTGCCTCGTCATTATGGGGTAGTGTGTGTAGATTGATGAGGGAAAAAACAATTTAATCAATTTTAGAATAAAGCTGTAAGGTAACAAAATGTGGAAAAAGTGGGGTCTGAATACTTTCCGAAGGCACTGTAAGTGGCATATAAAAGAAAATGCTCAGAGTAGCATGCTCATTTTCTCTTGACTACACATCCACCATTGATAAGTTAAGTACCTTTCCAAATTCTTCTTATCTGTTCCTAGTCCCCTCATTCCTTCCGTATTTCAATCTCAGGGCAAAGAAGTAGCTCAATTTGCTAAACTTGTCCTCACGTTACAAATTCCTGTCAGACACTCTGATAATTTGTCAGAAAACAACATGTTTAGAAATGCATGACTTGATGGTTTAACAATTTCTACATTAACTGGACATTGAATCTTGTTGCCATTTTCTCTCTCACCACTTGACTTTTCCTTTGTTCAAACTAAACCACACCTCTCACGACCTTTGTCTTTATTACCAAATAAATAGTTCTGCCTTCAGGGCATCCAATCAAAATTAGTTCACATCCTGTCCTCATAGGCAGATTTGTCCCAGAACAAAGTTCATGTTATTATAGTTTTCTAGATTTGATTGTTGTAGATGTTTCAATACATATCCCTGAAAACAATCCATCTTTAAATCATCTATTTAGCTGCTGTGATATAATGATTGACACGACAGTACATTTTCAGTAGTTTTATTGAAAAATGCCTCTTGTGTTTCAGAAATAAATAAGAAAATAAGGCTGTGGAATTCACAATTTGCAGTTAAAACATGAAGCAGCAATACCATATCCATAGTCTTGCACACAAATTCCAACTGCATTCGATATTGATAAAACAACAAATGACAACAACTATATTCTGATTAACAAACCATACTAAATATACAGCACAGACATGCAATTCCACCTTTTGGTAAAATCAGCTGTGAGTTGATATAAGAAAACGGATAAATATTTTGTCTGAAGTTACAAAATGGAAGCCATGTTTAACTGCAGTACTGAAGATGAAAACTGTAGATAGATGGTGGACAAATGGCCATCTTTCAAGTGAGAAAAAAAAGCAAAAGTATAAAATAGGAATAAAACAACATTTTGATTATCAGAAATTTTGGATGAACCGTAAAAGAGGCGTTTTTTTGTTGGATGCCCCAACACTGTGTGAACAAACATTTGCTTTCCTTTAATACCTTTGAATGTTGGTTTTGTCATGAAGAGTGGATTGTCCAACACTGCAATTCAATAACACTTAATGCAGATATGTTACAAGCAAAAGACACAATAGGGAAAAGACAGCAAGCTTACAGATCGTCATGTTTTTGCTTCCCCCTCCCCCAACATATGATTTAAGGTACTTCCAAATATAGAGGTATCAAACCCCTTTTTAGTGAAATGTGCATAGCCCTTAATGACACCATATGTGAACACAGCAACAACAAAAACAAGAAGAACAAAAAAAGAAGAACATCCCCTTTTTATGAACCTATACTTTTGGATTCCATTCTTGATAGTGACCTCTTTCGACGTTTGTTTTGTGAGTCGTCTTCTTCTTCGGGTATTGGGACTACGTAGGTTTCAGGCTCAGGTGGATATGGGTCTGCTTGGAAATAGTGTTTTATGCCAATTGAACATGAGTGTAATTTGCAGAGTATGTCAGGCTCAACATGCACAAAAATGAATTGTTGTGTTAGGTTTTCTTTTCAGGCTTGGACATACAGTATACTGGTGAAATGACAATTGAGTGGAACGTGGTCATATCCCTTTATGTTATTTTCAAAGGCACTGATAGTAAGTAAACAATTCAGTGATGGGTGGTTTCAATCATTCAGTGCATTTTCTATGTCTGTGTGATGTTAATAACACAATGTTAATACAGTTTGAGTGGTGGGTGGGTTGAATCGTTCAGTGCATTTTCTATGTCTATGTGATGTTAATAATACAATGTTAGTAAAGTTTGAGTAGTGGGTGGGTTCAATCGTTGAACAGAATCATCATTGCCATTCGCTGCAACTCATTCATGTCTAAACTATCAACACAAAATATCAAAAATCAAGTAAGAGTTCTACCACCAGCCTATTCATACATTTTGGAATTGGGAGGTTATTCCTCATAACATAACAGAGGTAACCAGCTGGCACTGGAAGAATACCAATGAATACTACAGCGTAACGAATGATGATTCTCAGAATGCTACTACCGTGTACATAGATAGAAAAGCTGAACCTCCAAGGTCACATCGGCACAAAAGGCACGTGGTTCAACATGGCCCCTGAGCTGTCTGTGTGTGTTTAGGCTACAGAAACATCCCTTTTAGGGACACGTGGTAGAAAAAGAAGCATTCGCGTTGGCATTCACCAAGCAGCAAGGTTACAAGGCAAAAGCATAACTACAAGTGTTAAAAACCACATTGAGTGGGATGTGATTTCAACATCATTTACAAGGCATCATTAGTTTATTTACAGATGTCACCTCGAGTAACCACGTTAATGTTGTTGTGGAAGTATTTGGGTGTTTGTTTTTGTTTGTTTGTTTGCACATGCTTCTCCACCTGATAGAAGGTCTTTGTCTGCTCGTTCTCTGGCTTCAAGATGCAAACAGGCAACTATGTTGTGGTCATCACCGGCGCTTGTCTGATCTAGTTGCTCTACAATGTTGTTAGTACCGGTCCTCGTTGTTCTTGTCTTTCTCAACATAGTTTGTTAATCTTATCCTTTGGTGGTGTATCCTCAAACAGCTCTAGAGCGCGTGAGCAAGCATCTCAGTAACAGGACCTTTTTTTTCTCAGGAATTCAAAGTGAAAGCAGCACAGGCGATTAGGAAAGTTTACTATGGTGAACCTGAAATAGGTCAAACGAAGTGTTAGTCTTCAGTTGGTATGGGAATATTTACTTTCTCTCCAAATGTTAACAAATGAATTATCACAATTTATATATAGCCGTTTCTGGAATATATCCATTTTGTCATCAGTCTATACTGTACTCACTTATGTTACGTAATAACTATGTAGTAACTACACATGCTTTTCACTCATGTTTCATGCTTCGGTGACATGCAGTCATTGAGGATGTCATGCCCATCAACCTTTCCAGTTATGTACCTCGGTATCCTTGTCCATTGTACGGAATGCTGACGCACTGGGAAGAGTCACAGTAGCCAGGAGTGCCAGGTTGGCCCCTAATACCTGCGAACCCTTGGCGCCCAGGAGGACCGCGGGGCCCGGAGGAGCCTGCGGGGCCTGGAGGGCCGGTCCGAGCTTCGCCTGTTGGGCCTGTGGAGAGAGAAATCACAATCGACCAATTAGAAGGCATAGGCATGTCATCACCCTGTGACATCAGTGGGAGCTATAAGTGTAGTAACTGTTTCTGCCACAACGGTTTGGAAAATTATTTTTTCTTTTCTTTTTTTTTACTGAAGAAGGAAAACCCTGAATTCATTCGTTGATCCTTTTTCCCCCTCTGTTTCGTCTAGACGCTTAGAAAAGCTAAGCTTGGAATGTTTCCCTCAGTCTCTCATCCGTGGTCCTCTAAGTCCTTTAAACATGTGTTGTGAATGTGACCATGAGAGGAAGACGTCAGTACATACATCTGATTGGCCCCTGAACAATGACTCACCATCAGCTAGCTTCCCCAGTAATCTGGGCATTTCCCTTTCCCTGATTCAAGACCACTTTCCAAGTCTTGACCTTGTAGACCTTGAAGCCCAATGCTTTATAGTTACGCGTGCTGAATTTCAGTGGGAGTGGGTGGCTATAGTTAGGCGTGCTGAATTTCAGTAGGAGTGGGTGACTTTAGTCAAGCAGTGCTGAATTTCAGAGGGAGTGGGTGGCTATAGTGAAGCGTGCTGAATTACAACGGCAACTGTATTAGCTGTATTGCACCTCTATGGCCCATGGCAAGACAAACTCATATTATTGTTGGATGTCCTGGCAGGCAGTTTGGCTGGAATCTGTTCCTGTAGCTCCATTACAGGGTTAAACCAATGGGAATCCCACTGTCTGATCTCTGGTTTCAGAACTCAATCTATGATCTCTGTCAGCGCACTGGTCCTGTCAGTGACAGCTTGTAATGACTGTGGTACTGCTCAAGACATTAGAATGGATGAGGACTAAGGCGAGCACATCATCTGAAATGGACCAACTCTGGTTACTATCCATATCAAGTTTGATGTTGCTAATCTGTTTGGTACATTAAATCTGTGATGTACATAAACCCAGTGGTGTAAAGTACTTAAGTAAAAAAGCATTTTAATTACTACTTAAGTCGTTTTGGGTGGGGGCTATCTGTACTTTACATTTTACCTGTGGATAGAAAATGTATTTCAACATCTGTGCGTATGAGCATCTCACACACAAAGACAACATAAATCCCCTAGAAGGCAGAGTGTTTACCTGGGAAAATGCTGAACGGCAGTCATTTATTAAACACAGCTGCCCCAGCACTGCTTCAGGCAACACCTCTGAGCTTAGCAACGCTTGGTTTAGCAGCCTGTAGTTACAGCTACGGAGATTTAAACTGGGAGAAATGGTTCAATTCATAGTGACACATCCAGCTTAAAATGAGAGATGTGGCCAGAAAGACCCCCATTACTGCAGCTAAAGTAAAGTAATGATTGATTTCCCCTGATTCTACCAAAGAATATGACGCCATGCGAATCACTCGGCGAGATTAAGCTTAATGAATGAGCAGTATTGCTATTAAGACAGATGTGACGCAATGCAGGACAGAAGACAAAGACTGGATTGTTATGGATCTGGAGCAAAAATGTGAAACTAACCAGGTGGTCCTCTTTGTCCTCGCTGTCCGACTGCTGCTGTCCCTCGATCACCCTTCTCTCCTGCAGGGCCTGGGAAACAAATAGAAAATCACTCACAGCCGACAAAGACAAGGACACACACTCAAAGAGGAAACCCTAATGCAACCACTATGAGCGCACAGGAATTAACATTTTCAAGAAGTTGCAGGGGGTGGGGGGGGGGGGCGGGGATAGACATTTCCTGAGCCACTGAAAACAGTCTGAGGCAGGCTTATGGAAAGACACACAGAAATACAGACATGACCACTGAGATGAATGGAATATGTTGTGAAGATGAGACTTTGGAAAAGGTCTGTGAAGGCTTCATTCCATTGCTATCGCAGCAATTCTAAGACAGAATTGTATGTCTATGGGAAAATGTCCAGTCTTTGTTCCAACCGTGACAATACCACACAGCAAGAGACACTAGTTAAGCCTACTGCTACTGAACAGCTGGGTCAGGGGTGTCAATTCCTGGAGGTCCATGTGTCTGTTGGTTTTTGTTACTTCCTTTCAATTTGTAGTAAGACCTAGACAACCAGGTGAGGGGAGTTCCTAAATAATCAACAACCTTAATTGGTCAATCGAGTACAAGGGAGGAGAGAAAATCCGCTGGCATACTGCCGTCCAGGAATTGAGTTTGACACCCTAGAGCTAAACCTATTGATAAACCGCTTTATCAGTTAACATAGTGGAATTCTTGGGCTCCTGACAGTCATGGACATCCTGACGACGTACCTCTCTCTCCTTGCTGGCCAGGTTGTCCTGAACTTCCTGGGAATCCATTCCTGCCTGTCTGTCCGGGCTCTCCACGGGGACCCTGGTTACCGCTGGGCCCAGGGGCTCCGGGGGGACCTGGGTTGTTGCTACTACGGTAACCGCTGGGAATCTGGTTCAGCATGGAATTGACTCTACTCATTTGTCCTGAAAAACAATGATAAACATAAACATTGAGAAGGCAACAGACATTTCATGAAAGGCAGACTCTGTTAGGACTTTGATTTCTCTCTGGTGAAAGTACTACTTACAAATGCAGTGCTGAAAAAAGGCCCACTCACCATTTACTATCTGCTCACACACTTGTCTGGCAATGGACCGCATCATGTTCTGAGGAGCAAAGTCGCCCTAGAAACAAACAGAGAGGAAAGGCTTGGTGATGAATATACATGATTTACTGAGGTTCAAAACGTGGAGCTAGAACCCTGGAGATGTTACTCACTCTCTCTCCTCTGTCCCCTTTAATACCATTGGCTCCCTGAAATGAAAAATACAAGGCCGTTACATCTCACTGCACACAGATGTATGTACTGTATGACACAAAAAATGTACCTTTCCGTGGTGTGCATGACATACAGAACTGTTTTATGAGATTTGGTGAGATGGATGCTTACCGAAACACCTGTGTCACCAGGCTTTCCTGGTTTTCCTGAAGCCCCAGGCATTCCAGGAGATCCAGGAGGTCCCTGAATAGTGACAAGAACAAAATAACCAATCAAATACATGTATTGCACCATGCTCTTCAAGGGACCACAATGGGAAGTCATTGACTTTGTGTTATCCCTGTATGTATTTTTTTTTAACTCGCAAATAAAACAATCAATCAATCCAGTGACACAAACAAAAGAACCAATCAGATACAGTGACACAAACAAAAGAACCAATCAGATACAGTGACACAAACAAAAGAACCAATCAGATACAGTGACACAAACAAAATAACCACTCAGATTACACTCAAGAAACTTCTGGTCTGTCTTTACTATAGTGTAGGAGAGGCTGAGTTTGACAGTTCTTAAATGTCTTTATTCTCCCTGACTTTACTTTGACTGAGCATACCATTGGTCCTGTTGGACCTCTGGATCCAGCCTGTCCTTCCTTTCCTTGGGGTCCCTGCATTCACAACACACAGACAATAGAGTTAAACAAGTTGAGCTGATGGGATGAAGTTCATTTGACAGACATTGCATGATCATTAGACAATGGCCCATTGATTTTACTTACCCTCGGTCCAGCAGGTCCGATTGGGCCGATGGTCCCAGCTTTCCCAGGTGGACCCTGGGGAAAAAGGCGGAAACACAGCCCACGTCAGAGCTGGACTTTCTTTTTTGCTTCCTCACAGCTCACATTAACACAGGCCACCTACCTTTGACCAACCAACTCAAACCAGTTTATTTAACCACCAGTTTTCTGTGTGTCAAACAGTACATTTCCCATTTATTTCAAATTTCCTCTTTAAACCCTGCTCACTTTTGTATTGTCAAATCCTCTCTAGCCTTTGATGCTTCGCATAAAATGTACAGGGAACATAATATATTCCAGATCTGTTTTATTGGCCATTATAAATCAGGACTGCATACTCTGCAAGTCGTTAAATGCATGTTGTTATATCATCTGTTCTATCATGGTCACCTGCAAACACTACCCACAATCTATTTAAGCGATGGGTTCACCAAGGCTTTTATCTTGGAATTGATCATTATTTTACACTGGTAATTCATTCTCCAGTGTCTTGTGGCATCAACAAACCTGCAATTCTAAACAGAGGTAAAACAAAAATGTAGGGAGGGGGAAGGCTTTGTTCCCAATTGACTCCTCTGCATAGAAGTACTCTGAGTTTACTGGTAGACACAAAGGGGGCTTCTCATTTTTTATCAGTAAATAAAAGGGGCAGGCTTTTTCTAGAAATACAAAGATGCCATTTCATGTATGAGGACTGGAGGGGGCTATTTGTTCATGGCGTTGTGAGTTTAATGGAAACCATCTCAGAGGATCTCTAAAATGCAGACGTATGACGACACATGGAAGTGCATCGTTGTCCTGTAAAACGTCACAGGCGAAGCCTGGTAATCATTGATGGGCTCCCATAATGTTGTCAATATTGGTGAAATAGAAGAGCCAGCTATGTTATGTGAGCAGAGTAAGGCTCGTTTACCATTATGTTCTGCGTAGCGATGCCATCTATCATATAGGTTTAGTATATTAAAAAGATGGGAGTCCATGAAACTGGATTTTCCATTCTTCCATTCTATATCACCTCATCAGCTTTGTGTGGACCATAGTACAACTGACACAAAGAGGAAGGCCTAATGTGCACGGCCTAACCAGAAGCCCCTGGTCAAGAAGCATTGTATATCAAGGTGATTTGTTTCCCACTCAGTTATTCTTAACTACAAGAAAGATTGAATACAGATTTGGGAATCTCAACCTGCCTCTTCGTGAGTTCTCCTCATATGAAATATTGTCTGTGGATTGAAGAGAGGCCAGAGAAGCAGCATATCTGTACCCTGTGAATTATCCCTGATTTACTGTTCTAAACCACAGCCAGGCCGGTGAGCCAAAGCAGCACTCACTTTCTGTCCAGGTAGCCCAGAATCACCAGCTTCTCCTTTCGGTCCTTGGCGGCCCTGAAACAGCGGAGGGAGAAACACATTCACACTCAGTGTATAACAACATAATACTTCCTCCAAACTCAACACTCGCTAACCTTTAGGTGACAGATCTAAGAAAATGTGTCGTGCCAATCTGCCTTTAACCCAAGATAAACACGCTGTGATGAGAGTTCTGTGCGAGATGTGTGGAAGTGTATTGGTGATGTCTGAACAGTCTAATGGCAATTTCCTTCTTTTTTTTTTGCGAAGAAGTGGATAAACATTCGTCTTGAGTTTGGGTGCTTTTCAGCGAAGGAAATCCCAGTGGTGATTAATGTAGCATTGAGCATTGAGCATTGAGATTAGGCTGGTTTAACATGTCCCTAGACATGAAGAAATGCAGGCTCAACAGGCCACAATTACTCTGCAGCTTGTGATTCCCTTACATAATAAACTGACAAAATTATTCCTATTTGGTGTGTGGCGGTATCGTGGGATTTACGTGTAACTGCTGGAAACGAGCCGTGTGCAGCAGCAACGCCTGTGGCTGGGGAGAGGGGAGTGTGTGTGGCGTGTGGAATGTGTGAGTGCGGAGTGTTCAGTGTAAGAGTGAGACTCACAGCTTCTCCTGGAATAGACAGCCCGCTAGATCCTTGAGGGCCAGGCAGACCCATAGGTCCTGGCAATCCTGTATCTCCACGCGGTCCAATTGGACCCTACCAGAGAAACAAAGACAAGAGATAAGAATCAATTAGACCTGGAAAGAATGTTGCTCTTGAGATCTCCAGACTGAAAATGGCAGTGCAGTCAAATATGCTACTGTTGCAATCTCTGGAAGAAGGCACCAGAAACCGTGGAATGCCTACACTGTCAAACCAAGCCTCCCTGAAATTTCGAGAAGACTAACATACTCCTAATAAGTGAATTCAGATGTGTTTCTTCCTCTTCAAAGCCATGAAACTGTAAACAGTTTCTCAGTTTTCATCAAGAGCAGAAAAAGCTTTAAAATATCCCACATTCTCCAAACTGTGTCAAATGCCATGACCACTTTAGGACTTGCCTGCCATCGGTTACAGCCCTGCAGTCCTAAAGAGGGAATGTGAGAGGTGAGGTTAGTGAGGTACTTACAGCCGGGCCAGTCTCTCCTCTTTCGCCCCGGGGACCTTTGCTACCGGGTGCGCCCTGGTGAAGAAAGATCATTTGTCAAGTTAACACAGGGAGAGAAGGGAGTGTCCAGAAGCTCTGACCCACACTCATGATGGATACTCCCTCCCTGGGGGCTTCATAATCATCACTGTAGTTTCCTTCTGGCTTGCCCTTTTAAAATGAAATACAAGCCAACTTCTATTGTGCAGTGTACAGTCAGTCCTACATAACGAATGCATGTCAGAGGCAACTGTACAGTACATAAATCAAAATGGGTCAAAAAGAGACTTTCCGATCGGCAGATCAATGAGTTCACTAGAAACCCTGGCCTGCAGCATAGAGATGAAAGGAAAACAAGTCCTAAATGGCACCTCATTCCCCATGTAGTGCCTTATGGGCCCTGATCAGAAGTAGTGCACTAAAAAGGGAACAGAGTGCCATTTTGGAGACAAACAGAGAGTGTAGTGGGCGTATCTGGTCCTTACCACTGCCCCCTGTGTTCCCTGGGGTCCTGTGCTTTCCGAGGTACATGTGCAGGCGTTGGGGAGGGACGGGCACTTGGACTCTTCTCTCTGATAACAGGGGAGGGAACAGACAAAGAGACGGGGTGAGCTGCGGTAACTAGAAGGAGTTGGGCTGAAACACAGACCCATTACTGACTGTAAGTCTCTCCAGATAAGAGCGTCTGCTAAATGACCGAAATGTAATGTAAATGTAAGCAGAGGAAGGGTCAGGAGGTTACAGGATAAACTAATGTTATTAGTTTGTACCAGCAGTACGGTATATCTCAAGGAAGACAAACCGATGAAGTACATGCTCACTAGATAAGAGCAATATTTTATAGAACAACTCTAATCAGGCAGATGTGTTGGCATGCAACCCTATACAGCCTGAGTTTCCAGGAAGTCCATTGTTGTAAGCCCTACCCACAAGACATGAAACACATTAAAACACATTCTGGGTGTCCAACCAACAGAAATTGTGCAGCTCTGATTTGTTGAAACAGAGGCGTGTTCTTGGATATCTCTGGCGGAACAAAAGTCCAGATCAAACAGGGGCATTGTCTTGACAGTTTGGCATTGTTTTCTGTTGGATGTACGTATTGTTGAAGGCCGTTCAAAGTTGTGATGCCTTTACAGTCGATAGCCGTTGCTTCTCCGCCTACCGGCCGGGCTCTGGGGCAGCGTATCTGCAAATCAGCAACACTCTCTCCTTGACAAAAGGTGTTTGAAGCTGCAGCTGGGCCATTTAAACACAGTCATGGTTCTTTAACAGTCAGGACAGGAGACCATAATTATAGAATGGCCAACTAGGATTGTAAAATGAATGTGCCTCACAAACATCCATTGAGAGTCTTCCAAGAGTTTGAATAATCAAAGAAGAAAAAAACAGAGATTTCCTGTTCAAACTGATTAACGTTCCTTTTCTGCTGCCAAAATGTGCTCTGTACTGGAGGCACTTTTTCATTCAGCTTCGACTTTGACATATTAGAGAGAACAACTGCATATGGGTGGTCAGTGAAGTGCTAATCATGCCATACTAGCTGCTCGCCATTCCCCTTTCCATAGGTTGAGTGAAATATACTAAGCCCTCTGTCTGCACATGATTTGACCATTGGGAATCAGATTTGCAGGGATGCAGTTTCACTTTTACTGCATCTGTTATACAAGTTATCAGGACAGCGTTAGAATCCAAGACACAGCTGATAAAATACAGGCTTGTTTTTCCATTGTTCCTCTTCACGTGTTCAGGATGAGGTAAGCATGTCCTAAAGCAGAGATGTCCGATGGATATGCATTTGTTTACTGCCGTGTTAAAAGATGAGACAAGCAAGATGCATTGTCTAATTCGCACATGTGCACACGCATGCAGACACACACAACTGGACTTGATCTCAGTCACGGACACTCATGCCAGGCTGAAGGCACACACACTCAGGGGCTCAACGGGTGTCAAGAGGACTATGGATTTGGGTCAGTAAAGATGCTTACAGACTGCTCAAGAGCTTGTTTTGTAGCCTGTTACGTTGTCCCGCCTCTCCCCTCCAGGGAGGTCCAGGTGTAGGGTGAAGTTTCCCCTAGTCACTGATCTGCATTTTCCCCACTAATGGTTAAGGTTAGGATTGGGGGAGAGGAAGCTGATCCTAGATCTGTACCGTGGGGAAATTTCAGCGGAGGTCCACTGAGGCTCCTCGTACTCACCATAGACGGAAGGTCACAGCATCTGTCTCTGCTCGTCCAGCCCAGGGTGCACACTATATCGAACATCTGGAGCTGGAACTGTGGAACAGAATAAAAAAAAGGAAACTTACATACTTCCTCCGCATCCCAAAATATAAAATAAGAAAACAAGGAGAACGTGCAGACAGAGAGCCCGCGGAGCATCAGATAAGGATAACAGGCACATTCCACTTGAGATGCACTGTGTTGGAGGGAGTGAGCTTCAAGGCTTCCTCCTGTCATAACAGCACTCAGATACACAGGAGCACTAAAACCGTCATGCTAGTAGGCTTGTAGGTCCATATCCTTTCATGTTGTATGACAGTTCACTTACAGTTGCAGATTCACCCTTGGAGCCAATGGACTTGGACATTTTGCCAAGAACTTGATAGCCATCTGTGGACGTGTTTCCAGCTTCCTTAATCTCCTTGTCCGCCACCTCTTGGCAGTCGAGGTTCAGCTTGACTTTGGTGGGGGAAACAAGGAGGTGGAGCTGCAGACAGAAAAGATTAGATTTGTTACATTCTTCGTCCAGGACATACTTTCGTCTAGGACCGTCTGCTGTCTATCCTAAAACTCCGCAAATCATTGGGTTATCTGGGGTTGGCAACAGAGCACAGAGAGACACAGGGTGTATTTGGATGTGTTATTTCCTCTCCTTGATGTGTTGTGCCTTGAATCTCTCCAAAAGAGATAGGCCAGAGTACAACAACAAGAGCAGCACACAAACATGATGTCAATGTGTTCCGATGATGTACAGCATCCTAAAAGTGCACACAGGATAAGATACGCTCAGGATAAGATAATCACCAAAGTTCCATCGATGTCATCTCCATTCACTGTTAAATACATAACATTAGTCATATGGCATGTCATATCATCAGTAAGATTTAGCGAGTGTGGTAGAACACTGTAGGAAATGCCGGATCAGCTGTTTGGTTGCCTACTGATTTACAGAACACCGCCATCCATTCATCTGTCTCATTTACTTTGCGGTGATGGGTTTAAAGTGATGTGGTGCACACCAAGGATGAGTCTTTCCACCACTGTGTTTCACAGAGTCAATGTACACACTACGTCGCTCGTCCTTACTCAGATCGACCTCACCACATTTTCTGATGATGTTGTTTTGTGGCGCGACGTAAGAAGTGCTCCCTTTCTACTCTTTCCCTATATTGCCAAACGTTCAGAGGCTAGCTGCTGTTCTGGGGAGTTCAGCTGTAGCCCAGTGACCACATTCTTACTGAGCATGCAAAATGATACTGTACAGTACCAAGCCATGGAGTCAGCCCCAGAGGTTTGACAACCACACACTGTTTAATTCATTGTGGTCAACAAATGTACAGCTATGTTTAGCCGACCGCGAGCAGAGGAAACTCAGATCTCAGGATTCTTCTCGGAGAGCGTGCAGACAGACAGCGGAGCACGCGCCGCAATTTATGGAAACTGTGAGTCTGTTTTGGACGGCAAGAGGGTAAATAAGGTAACGGTACTGTGAGAAAGCAACTCGGCTCAGGGAAATGACATCATCGTCAGCGCTCTAACGTGAAGAAGAAATGCAGCACCTCTAGGAATGCTCTACACAGCCTCAGACTGTCTCCAGTTTAAGACCTCTGGCTGAGCGATTCAAACACAGCAATACAACAAATCACCTTGTCGCCTATCAAGAATCAGACACACTAAACCTTCGACCCTAAGAAAAGGGATACCAAGATGCTATCGTAACCAAAAGGCAAAATGTGGTGTGCAGCAGGCAGCACCGCGAAGATGGCATTCCCTGTGAGCTCACTGATGTGACATCCACGTTACAGATGTTGGAGTTTCCCTTGACCTCTGGTCAGTGACTGGGACAGATTATACAGCTCCTCCCAGACCTTCTACCATCATATGACCATATCCTCTCTCTCTCTCTCTCTCTCTCGCTCTCTCTCACTCTCTCTCGCTCTCTCTCGCTCTCTCTCGCTCTCTCTCTCTCTCTCTCTCTCTGACATGACCATCGTCTAACACGTATTAGCCTTTTCATTCACAAGTCTTGGGTGTTCTCTATCCATTCGGACTACATATGGTTTGCGTTTTGCTCACTGACTCAAGCTTCCATGAAACCCATATGCCTTTATTTGAGTATTATTTGGTACAATATGCATTAGGTTGTTATTGTATTATCCAAACACAAGACGGTGGTTTTTGATAATGAATTAAATGTTTGATACGTTCAGCGTGGTGAAAAGCAGAGTCCATACGGTCAGGGTATGTCAACACTCATTTATCATCTTTGTGGATATTTAAACGAATTCCTAACGACTATTAATCATGGTTTAAGAAACCGCTTTAGCGTTTGATTCCTGAGGGTCTGCTAAACCTACTGTATGCTTACCGTAATCTTAGTGGAAAGAAAGGGTTACTGGCGAGAGAACAAAGCATTCAAACTGTCATCAGAAACAGGCAAATAGAGATGGTTTATAACAGGCGTTTTCAAACTGGGTTACAGACTGTCTGCATATTGCACCAAATAGGTACTGAACGGGGTCCGCAATTTTTTTATATATATTTTTTTGCTAGCTGCAACATAATAACACCATGGATAACATTTTAATTTCTCTGCATCCATTCTAGCTAGCTTTAGCGCAATGACTGGAAGTCTACAGGAACAATTAGCATGCTGGCTGTTCCTGTTCATCCGACTCTGGGGAAGTAGATAAAAGGCTCCAGTGCCAAAACCTCGAACTACCCCTTTAATATGGAGAAAATTACAGTAATAGGATCTAATTACCAAATGTTTTCTGTATAGAAAATTCTTAGGCTTATTTCCTGCAATTCTACACATTTTGTCATGGAGTGCAAAGAAAATGTTGCTATTTTAAAGCAAATTTTCTCACAATTTTATACATTTTGCTATGTCTAATGTGTATTCATGATATATTTGAGTGACTACAAATTACAACAATATCTATGGGCTAACAAAACTAAATTTAAAAAAACTAGTTCTAGAACTGGACACTTATGACAAATTATAAATAGCTCTCTAAGATATGTAATGACTAACATGACAAGAGGAAGTGATGATGCACTACCCAATTTCGAAATTGCCCCTTGTGCATTCTACTATTACAACTTTCAAGAGTAAGTTTAATACAGAATCGGTGACCCGTCCTCGTGCTAACCTCATTAGCATGAGGTTGTAAGAAACCAAAACAAATCCCAGGACATAGACATATCTGATATGGGCAGAAAGCTTAAATTCGTGTTACCCATAAAAGATATTAAACTACGTATATATTTTTAGAATACCATCTTTGAAAACTAACAATCAAATAAAAGCTAGACAGTCAGGGAGAATAATACAAATAAAAAACTGCATTCAGGGCACATGGCTATTGATTTTGTTCTAATGTTTGAGGATTTCTGTTTGTTTGAATTTCAGTACGATTTTCTCCAAACCGCCAAGATACCTTTATCTGTCTAGCTAATAGACTATGTTTGAGTTTACACTTCCTCTTCCAATGAACTGTGGGGAGGTCAAAATAAAGAAACTGCCTACCTAATCTGTTCATTTTAAAATGTTGATTACTTTTATTTGCCATTATCATTCACCTGATAATAAGTCACAATGTGATTGCATTTTTTACTAAGATATGATGGGGGTTCCTGGGTCGCCGGTTTGCCTGGGCAGGGGTCCCTGGACATGAAAAGTTTGAAAACAAGTGGCTTATACAATAGTCACAGTGAGGATTTTTTTTATTGGCTGATATAATGGAATTGTATTTTGACCCAATATACACACAGGAGGCTCCCAATTCCTTGAGTGGAGCACATCTGTTAAACCTATTTTAGCGAGTTTTGTATCATCGGCGGTAACTAAGACCTTTCAAACGCTGAATTAGCAATTTCCTGACTGCTTAGGTCGAGGTAAATCAGCCTTGCGGTGAAGCAGTGCAACGCGGCTGTTTCAAAGCCCATAGCCCTCCTCACCACACAACACTTTCCTAAACCTGCCAGAGTTGGCTAAGAAAACAAACCAGGACATCAATCAAATAAGGGAGTGAGAGTCTGGGTTCAAGCTAGCCCATCTAAATTGTGTTTGTTTATGCTGCATATGCTGGCAGCAGGGAGAGAAGAGTGGGTTCTATAAGTCACCAGTTCTGTAACTGACACAGTCATCTACTTCTTAAAAACACATTATGCATTCTGCAAAGGAAAGTTTCAACCGCTATACTGACTGAGGGAAATTACAAGTGAAAAGCGCTTACACTACTCAATCCCTACTCATTACTGTCTGTCTGTGAGTCTGTCACTGTAAGAAGTGTGGTTGAGGCCCTGTCCCCAGTGGGAGCTGGAAATTGCCTAGCTTGCGTTCCAAATGGCACCCTATTCCTTACACTTTATTTCAATGTTTTATTTAACTAGGCAAGTCAGTTAAGAACAAACTCTTAGAGCACTACTTTTGAGCCCAGCTGGACAACACTGGGAGAGATAGTGCATACATAACCATGCTGGAAGACTGGGACAGATACAGCATACATAACCATGCTGGGAGGTAAACCACAGAACAGAGTCGCCGCCCCTACAGCAACGGCGAGAATTCCCCTGCGGTCGGCTACCAGAGGCAACAGAGGCAAGGCTTGCATCCAACATCCAGGCAGAGAAACGGCAGCAGAGCCAAAAATGGGATAGCGATAGATAAAGAGAGAGAAAGAGAGAGAGAGAGAGAAAGGCAGGCAGAAAAACCTCCCCCCAGCCTGGCATTCCACTGCCTCTCTGATGTAATTGTTTAATAGTTATAGCAGTGACCCAATATTTTCCAGACTAGCACGCCAGCAGCGACTAGCAGTACATTTTAATGGTCTCCGCAAAAGGACTTATAGATTCTAGTGAACGTTTGTGATAGCGTTGTGAAATGACTATGTCCACAGCCCCTATGAGCACACGGCTCTGACCTTATGGTAAATGGAAACTCCAGTAAGTACCAGCGGGAAGTACTTCCATATAGCTCTTAATGCACAGAGTATACACGGACTGCCTATGGTTAATCTTTAGTGGTCTCCCTCCCTCAGGTTACAACTTAATGCACTAATCCAAGAGATCCAAGAGATCAAATATGTCAACAGAGTCTGATTTCTCTGCCCCACTTAGTCCAGTTTCTCTCTGGAAACCAACAGCCATCGAATTAGAGCCCAATGTGGAGTTGGAGCTGGACCAAACATGACCACTTCAGCTTAGCATGAAACCAGTCATTTGATTAGCTTCAAAGTCCAAACAAACTGGTAAAAGATCAATGGCCACTTCTATCGCTTGATTACTTTGAGAGGCTTTGATTACCATCAATAACGTCAATCTATGCGTCATGTAACATTGGGGTTTATACAACTTACAGCCAAAGACCATCTGTTTGCATGAGCAGACACTGTTCTGCAGAACACATGTCTGTAGCTGTATCAGGAGGTACACCTCCTGTAATATACAATGTATCAGGAATGCCAGGTATCCCTTCTCATTATCTGTGTATCCTCAGGACATGCAAGTTTACAGCAAGAAGAAAAGAGACAACTGTGATTGATGTGCCATACCTCAAGTCCAGTCGCCAAGCCCTTGAATGTTCTATAATCTGGCCATTAACTTCACTACACCCAGTATATTCCTCCAATCCCAACAGTCACGCAGACAGGCAGTCAGGGTTTACCTTGTGGAAGCTTCCATGGAAGATTCTCTTCACTTGGTCATTGTCGAATGTGACCCTCTGGATCTCCCCCCTCGTATCCTTGTTATAATACGAAATCGTTTGGCTGGAAGCTGAATAGAGAAAAAAAAACGAGTTTGAGGAGAGAAAAGAAAGAGGTTACAGATAGCTCTCCAACGTCGCATTAGGACTTGGTGTCATGCAAAGCTCCTAAACTAGAAACAGGACTCCAATACCATTATCATCAATGGGCAGTTTATCATAAAGTAGATATGCTTTGTGAAAGCTGCATCACAAACAACATGGTCGGTGCTTTATAAAGGCCAGCTGAAGATAGCTTATACAGGATGCTGGAACCGGAGGAGGGTGAGTGTGGTTACTGAGGGAGACCAAAGCAGCCCTGTGCTCTGGAGCCCATTACGATCCCTTCACTGCTCCCATGAGAGAATATCAGACAGAACAACATAAATCTATCTACAGCTGCTGGATATGATATCTCCTCCTCACACAACCCTACTTCCTCCTTCCTCTATGGCTGTGTCACAAATGGCACCCTATTCCCCATGAAGTGTACTACTTTTTGACCAGGATACATATGCTTCCGGTCAAAAGTAGTGCACTATGTAGGGAGTAGGGGGTCATTTGGGATGCAACACCAGTAACATCTTGTAACCCTCATTGTAAACCCTCTGTCCTTGACCCCTTCAAATCCCCAGAGCTACAGAGCCTTACGATCAATGGTGACCCCGACTTCAGGCTTGTCGTCCTTGGTGGACACCTGCCAGATGTCAAAGGCCTCGTTGGGTGTGTCCGGGAGGAGACGGAACATCATGATGATGGTGTAGGAGTGAGGTAGTCCGTCTGGGTGGATCTCCCTGTTCAAACCCCCACAAAACCCCAACAATAAGACTGACCATTAAAAAAAAAGACGAAATACACAATAATCAATTCACCATTAATATACATGTGTACAGTATTACTCTATGCCTATGAACCCCCGTGATGTGGCTGATGTTTTTCCATAGAGTCGCAAGCAGAGGTAAAACTCTGAGGCGGAAGGTTAAGCTGACTGGAGATATACAGTATTTGATAGGCCTACTGTGCGGCTGATAAAACGATGAGAGATGTACGGTGTAGGAGATAGACAGTGTAGTTGGATGTCTCGGAGCTACGTGGGATGAGTGAACCCAGCAGCATGCCAGAACTTCAGATTGAGCTGGAACACTGCTATAGGGCAGTCCATGTTCTGACATGTTGGGACCTGTTGGGTCAGCCAATCACAATAAGCAGAACATTGTACATTTATTGACCTAGTTTAGAGGGGAATGGGGTCTAACATTTTGTCTGAACATAGTTGAGTATGACGTGTCATCTCAAAGTGCCAAACCAACGTTAATACAGTTTTTGCTGCATGGGAAAGGCCCACAAAAAGGTAATGTTTAAAAACAAGTCATTTCTTAACGCCCGCACTCCCTGCATTGACCGACATCTCCTCAGTCTTCCTGGATTCGAGCGGAGACAAGCTTTCAGAGTCTGAGACTATCATTATAATGTGCTGCAACTCAATTATCCCTTAAATCCATTAGCTCACAAAAGTAGTGCAGACATACACTGCAAATTAGTGGATTCGGCTATTTCAGCCACACCCATTGCTGACAGGTGTATAAAATCAAGCACACAGCCATGCAATCTCCATAGGTCAATCAATCAATCACATGTATTTATAAGGCCCTTTCTACACTAGCCGATGTCACAAACAGACATCGACAGTAAAATGACACGTATTGAAGAGATCAGTGACTTTTAACGTAAGTGCTGTTACTGTGAAGTGGCAACGTTTAGGAGAAACAATGGTTCAGCCTCGAAGTGGTAGGCCACACAAGCTCACAGAACGGGACCCCTCACTACAGAGTTTCAAATTGCCTCTGGAAGCAACATCAGCACAATAACTGTTCGTCGGGAGCTTCATGAAATGGGTTTCCATGGCTGAGCAGCCACACACAAGCCGAAGATCACCATGCGCAATGCCAAGCGTCAGCTGGAGTGGTGTAAAGCTCGCCACCATTGGACTCGTTCTCTGAAGTGATGAATCACGCTTCACCATCTGGTTTGGTGGATGCCAGGAGAACGCTACCTGCCCGAATGCATAGTGCCAAGTGTAAAGTTTGGTGGAGGAGGAATAATGATCTGGGGCTGTTTTTCATGTTTCGGGCTAGTCCCCTTAGTTCCAGTGAAGGGAAATCTCCACGCTACAGCATAGAATGACATTCTAAACTATTCTGTGCTTCCAACTTTGTGGCAACAGTTTGGGGAAGGCCTGTTCCTGTTTCAGCATGACAATACCTATGTGCACAAAGCTTTGGTCCATACAGAAATGGTTTGTCAAGATCGGTGTGGAAGAACTTGACTGGCCTCCACAGATCCCTGATCTCAACCGCATCAAACACCTTTGGAATGAATTGGAACGCCGACTGCGAGCCAGAACTAATCACCCAACATCAGTGCCCGACCTCAATAATGCTCTTGTGGTTGAATGGAAGCAAGTCCCCGCAGTAATGTTCCAACATCTATTGGAAAGCCTTCCTAGAACAGTGGAGGCTGTTATAGCAGCAAATGGGGGACCAACTCCATATTAATGCCCATGATTTTGGATTGAGATGTTCGACGAGCAGGTGTCCACGTACATTTGGCTATGCAGTGTACAACCACAAGAATTGACCATTCAAAGCCAAAGACAATGATAGCGTTGTAAAATTCCAGTAACTTTCATAAAATGCACGTGCTATCCAGAAATCCTGGTTGGAGAATTCTGGATTTCCTGATTATTCCCTCCTGATTCCGGGAATCTTCCAAACAGGATTTCTGAAAAACAGATTTTATTTTGTAATCCAAGACAATGGTATCTCCGACTCACGTGGTGGGCTGGGTCAGGAAGGAGTTCTTATGGAGTCTATAGGCTGTGTAGCTGTTGAAGGAACCAGGTTCCATAGACACTCCCTTGATATAGCCATAGGTCTTCTCTGTCAGGTTGAACGCCTCCAGCATTCTGAAGCCTACAGCACAAGGTGAAGAACTCATTTTAAGTTCTAGAACTTCTCAAACCAATGAGGGAATGATGCACGCGGTTTCTGCAGATGGTTCTAATTTGGGATGTACATAAATAATCATCTGAGCATTTTTACCAGGTGATGTGAATCCATTCAGGTAGATCAGGGGACAAGCTGTGAAGATAATATCAAAGATTAGCAACAGTTCAATTTGTTTCGAGAATTTTATCTTGGGCGATAAATGAAATCGCTTACTGCTAAATACTATAAGTGGTATCCAAAATGGCAAACAACAAAACAGCTTACTAGACGTCGCTGTTTCGCAAATGAAGGTCACAAGGTTGTCTTGGATAGTTGCAAAGGCGTCAAAGTCGTCCACAACAAAGATGTGTCTGTCGCTTGGCTTGCTGCCAATGTTCTGCAGCTCAGCAAAATCCACATCGGCAACACCAACCACAAACACACTGTAACCTGGAGAAGGAGCACCTGCATTCTCAGACCTAGGTCAACTACACTATGTGTATGGGGTGATGCTAAAATGCTACAGAGTGCTAATACCTCAATGACAGCATTTACAAGCATTATGGGATATGATTGACAATGGGTTGACTTGAAGATGGCTGTGCAGCAAATTGAGTAACCCTTACCAGCATGCTGCAGTGTGGCAGCGTTTTTCTTCACCTCATCCTGAGAGCGACCGTCTGTGACAGCTACCACAACCTTGGGGACATTCCTCCTCATTCCATTTTCTGGGGCGAACACCTTCTCCTTGACATGCATCAAAGCAGCGCCTGATCAAGAACAAAGAAAGGTAGATTCATTAAGGTGATAGACAACAATATATATTCAAAGGATGGATATTTCAAGACTAAGCAGGCCTGGCTCCGATGAAACATGTTGGTGTAAAGTCACTTTTACAACCAGAGACTAGTGCTGCATCCCAAATGGCATCCTATTCCCTTAATAGTACACTACTTTTGATCAGGGCCCATGAGGCTAAAGAAGTGCACTGTATAGGGAATAGGGGGGCATTTGGGAGACAACCTAGTTGGTGGAAGCTGGGTTTGGGGAGCCTCACCGGTCTTAGTGTTCCCTCCTCGGTACTGGATCAGCTGTAGAGCAGCGAGAGCGTTGCCCTTGTCCGAGTAAGAGTTCAGCCTGAACTCTGTCTTTGCTTCGTCGCTGTACTGCACAAACGACACCTGTTTCCAAAGTAGAAAGCATTACAAGGAGTTATAGTATGATTTCATACCGCACCTATTATTCTAAACAGTTTGCCAAGTTGACTAACGATTACAACTTGCTTTTCCCACTATTACAATGTGCTTTTCCCTCTATTTACAGCACTACACACCTGCATTCCTGTCGATCCGATGACGTCGAAGGCTCCAATCATGCTGAAGACGAACTGCACCACTTTCCGGAAACTGTCTTCTCCAATACTCCACGAGCCGTCAATAAGGAACACCACATCTGCCTTGGCACCTTTGCACACTGAGGCAAAAGAAAAAGAACTCAGTGAACTGCACTTAAAAGATTCCATGGCAGGCACCAGATTCTGGGCTGCCTGGAACACCAGGCCCGATAACAGAGAAAGGCATGATAATGAGAGTCGGCAACCTCAAAAATAAAAACGTCTGCATGAATCTCACAAACAAAATCATTGAGAGAAAGAAATTACATAATGAAGCTATACATGGCAATTATTGGTTTAATTGATCACACTTTCCTGAAAACAAAAAACTAAACTAGGAACATTTGGTTACCATAAAGGCTGGAAATGAACTGCTCTTTAATGTCTTTCTCTCTTAGCACAAAAAACGAGTTGGCAAAACACAAGATAATGTCTGCCTGATGTGATAGAGCACTTTATTTTTGTATCTCTTGCAATCCCCTTCCTCAAAGTCAGAATCCATAAACAAGTTTTACACAATACCTTATCAAACAAACAGCTTCTTTGGACTTTCTCAACACCTAGGTCAGTCATTAGTCAATGGGTGAGTTCCCACTGAAAACCCTGGACAGTCTGTGTCGAGCATGTGGCGGCCATAACATAACATGTGGCGGCCATAACACTGGCACCACTCTGATCTAGAGGAAATATGTCTGCAGGTCTCTGCTTCTGCCAAATAGTGAGATTTTGATGGCATTGCATGTTTTCTGAACCTGGTTTTTTATGACTCTCAACTAATCGCACTAAAACACACTCAAATTCAAATGTCGTGACTTTGCACTTGACACCTAGTTTGGACTCCAAGGAAGGCTTCAAATGTTCCATATAGCATTGGTGAATGTGGTGCCGTTTGGTGCTTTGGCACTATGGAGGTGATGGATACTGTATATCATAGTCATCATGGCGCCATTGGTTCTTACCTGCCCATGCAGGTGGAATGGTAGGTGGTGGTGGAGGAGTAGGGGGTGGCGTTGGGGCTTCAGTAGGTTTGACCACTTTGAGAAAGAGACAACAAAGTGTCAGTAAACATCAACAAAGAAATTACAAATTCGGACAGCACATTGGCACCACTTTTGTAAAAAGCTGAAGACTACTTAGGTAACTGCCCTGACAGTAAGTCACTGGATAAGAGTGTCTGCTAAATTACTCAAATGTAAATACTCACATGTTCTCTCTTTGGTGCTGACTCCAGGGCCCTCGAGGTTAGGGGTCTGAACGAACACGGTGGCGCTGTAAAGAGCGTCAGGGGAGAGCCCCTTGAAGCAGTACTGACTCTGAGCTGCAGTGATGGTGATCTCCTGCTGACCTTTACTGGAGGCTACACACAGACAAAACAAAGAGAAATATGAGACATGTTGACATATGTTGAGAAGAGAAACATGTTGACACGTGTTGACTGCCGAGGCCGCTGCCTGAAACGTTGCTCCTCGTAAAAATCACGGGTCTTCTCTGAGTACGAAAAGCAGAGTTAATGCCATTCAGCTGGGGCTATGACAGTGCTGCGGTAAAGCACATAGATGTAATATCGGTGTTGTCACGCTACACATGTAATTCAATATGAATTGTTTTGGGGAAAATGCAGAAAGTTTTCCAAAATGTCGTATTTTTGGTCAAATGAACCATGAGACCAAGACAATGGCCTTATAAGGGCAAATATCCCCTCAATCACTTCTCCTGGGCTGACCCCTTGCTGCTCAAGGTAGAAGACCAAGATTATTGCGCAGAGATGTATCCTATGATCCTCATTCCTCAACCACATTCCACTTCAGTAACAAACAATTGGCATTCTAATACTGACTTGGAAGCTCAGTCTGTCTGGGAAGCATCTTTAAAAGGTCGCTAGCTTTTCAAACCTTGGGGACTGTTTACTTTCGGTGAGTGTTCTCTACAGCAGTTGTCTTTCTCACACAAGCAAAGCCTGCTTAAGTTTGGAAATGTGTCATGGGTAATGATTACCATGTTCATATTTAAATCCTTGAGATAATGCTTCTTGTTTTTAAAAGTTTATACCTCTACTGAAAAGAAATTGGGAACAAAATAATGATTGTGCCGTTATACAATACATAGCCTAATAGTCTACCGCGTATTACGCACGGCAGAATTAATATTATTATTTTTTACGATTTCATATGTCTTTGGTAAAAAATTGATCTAGCCTATATGATTCTCCAAAATGAAACAAACTCTAGTAGGTCGAAGGAATTGTCCGTAGTGTTCCGAGACAGGATTGTGTCGAGGCACAGATGTGGGGAAGCGTACCAAAAATGTCTGCATCATTGAAGGTCTCCAAGAACACAGTGGCCTACATCATTCTTAAACGGAAGTTTGGAACCACCAAGACTCTTCCTAGAGCTGGCCAACCCGGCCAAACTGAGCAATCGGGGGAGAAGGGCCTTGGTCAGGAAGGTGACCAAGAACTCGATGGTCACTATGACAGACCTCCAGAGTTCCCAAGATTCTCTGGTCAGATGAAACCAACATTGAACTCTTTGGACTGAATGCCAAGCGTCATGTCTGTAGGAAACGTGGCACATCCCTACGGTGAAGCATGGGGGTGGCAGCATCATGCTGTGGGGATGTTTTTCCAGTGGCAGGGACTGGGAGACTAGGTAGGATCGAGGGAAGGATGAACGGAGCAAAGTACAGAGAGATCCTTGAGGAAAACCTTCTCCAGGGCGCGCAGGACCTCAGACTGGGGGAAAGATTCCCTTTCAAACAGCACAACGACCCTAAGCACACAGCCAAGACAACGCAGGAGCGGCTTCGGGACAAGTCTCTGAATGTCCTTGAGTGGCCCAGCCAGAGCTTGGACATGAACCAGATCAAACATCTCTGGAGAGACCTGAAAATAGCCGTGCAGCGACGTTCCGCATCCAACCTGACAGAACTTGAGAGGATCTGCAGAAAAGACTGGGAGAAACTCCCCAAATACTGGTGTGCCAAGCTTGTAGCGTCATACCCAAGAAGACTCGAGGCTGTAATCGCTCCCAAAGGTGCTTCCACAAAATACTGAGTAAAGGGTCTGAATACTTATGTAAATGGCTGTAACGTAACAAAATTAGGAAAAAGTCAATGGGTCTGAATACTTTCCAAATGCACTGTGTGTGGAAATAGCACTTTTCTATGTTTTGTAGTCAAAAAGATAGAGGAAGATAAATGTTTCCAATGACATCATCAACCAATTAGTAGACAATTAGTAGGCAATGCCTACTCATAATTGGTAAAAGCACATGATGGACACTGATTATGTCATTGGAAACATTTATCTTCCTCCATCTTTTTTTCAACAAAACATAGAAATGTGACATTTTCACATAGGTTGATGTTGGGATGGTGCTGGAGATTATGAACTTTAAGTTGAACATGTAAAAAAGTTTAAGCACATTTCTCTGCTGTAAAACCGGAGTAGCCTATCAGAATGATCGAAAAAGGAACCACGGGAAAGCGCAGCCTCCATTCGCTATTCGAATGCATACGGATGATAATGGCCCATTCTAAATCAAAACAAATGTAGCATATTAATAAAGACAAGATTACATTGAGAATAGTCTGATGAGTTAGAATAGTATCACTTGATGAGGGAACAGCTAGTGCCTTAGAGCGCAAGCTTTTTGTTGTGACTTTGTACAAATCATCAATATAGTTGCATAAAGCAGCCCATATATGTTTGGATTTCTAAGTCATTCTAAGGTTTGTATCATTCACAACTAAAGTTGCCAAATAACTTTAAATCTAGCATATAGGACCTGTTTCAAATGATCACTTTTACGCTCAACATAGCTCATATGCGCACTCGCTCGGGAATGGTAAAAGTTTACTATAAAATCATATAATAAAAAAAGAATGGCACAGAATTTATGAGCATATCTTGTCTATTAAATGAACTAGCCTACAGCCTAGGCTCCCATTGGCATGGCACCTAGCCAGATAACATACAGTAGGCCAACTCATATTCTGCTCTTTTGAAATACATTTTCTCCACATCATAATGTTTCTTTAGACCTGCATAAAATAAATAATTGACGTATTGTGATGGTGGATTTATTAGACTTTGAAAAAATGTAGATGTCCCAAATCAGCAGCTTGTATGCGTGGAGGCATGGAGATACTAAACATGTTTATGTTAATAAACAGTCAATTACCATGAGACCAGCAGTTATTTGCATGACAGTTACCATCTGACAAAATGTCATGACAGTCACCATCTGACAAAATGTCATGACAGTCCCCATCTGACAAAATGTCATGACAGTCCCCATCTGACAAAATGTCATGACAGTCACCATCTGACAAAATGTCATGACAGTCACCATCTGACAAAATGTCATGACAGTCACCATCTGACAAAATGTCATGACAGTCACCATCTGACAAAATGTCATGACAGTTACCATCTGACAAAATGTCATGACAGTCACCATCTGACAAAATGTCATGACAGTCACAGCCCTAGGTCTACAAGCGAACATTAATACAGATGGATTCAAAGGCCGACAGTAATAAAAAAAGATCTCGTCTTTTCAGACAGAAAGACAACTAAAACTTGGTGGTCGGATACGTTCAGAACACGCCACAGTTATGCATTCCCCTTCAAGAGATAAACACAGGGGCGGGCTGAGGATAAACAGTCGTGTGAATGTCTAGACCCAATCTCAACAGCCAGCACCGTACCACTCCAATGTTCTGAACACGGAGGAGGCTGTGGCTCTGATCAGTGGGGATCTATAGCATCTCTGACTAGTGACTGACTAACACCAACTGCAGCATGTGTTGACGCTCCTTCTGAAATCTCCTTTATGGCTTCAGACATAAGAAGAAGCATGAACTCAATTATAATGCAGCAACTCTTCAGGGTAGACAAAGAGTCTCTCATGTAGCCAAGCTTAAAAGTGCAATCTGAAATGAATGTTTGGCTGAGACTTACGGTCCAGAGGGTTGAGCTTGATCCTGTAGGAGGTGGCAGCCCTGTGAGGACTCCACTTGATGCAGAACTTGTCGAAGCCAACGTTGTAGGTCTCGATGTTGGTGACGTTCAGGTAGACTGGAGCGGAACACAAGAAGAAGTGTCTCAGACTGACTTCAAGGCCGAGTCCCAAATGGCACCCTATTCCCTACATAGTGCACTACTACTGACCAGGGCACATAGGGCTCCAGGTCAAAAGTAATCCACTATATAGGGAGCCATTTGGGATGGCTGACGTTGATGCTTCAGAAAGATGATATTTGTGTAGATCAGATACATACGTGTTGTTCCTTGTCCTTCGAGGGCCCCGCTCATGCCAGCATCATACTGGGCAAACACTTTGACATCGTAGGTGGTGCCAGGGAGCAGGTTCTGGAGGGTGTATGAGGTCACGTCACCCACAAACACGTCCAAGCTCTTACTCTGATCTTCTTCTGCAGGCAAAAACAACACAATCTCTACCTTAATAACAGCAACACTACAACACAATCTCTACCTTAATAACAGCAACACTACAACACAATCTCTACCTTAATAACAGCAACACTACAACACAATCTCTACATTAATTACAGCAACACTACAACACAATCTCTACCTTAATAACAGCAACACTACAACACAATCTCTACGTTAATAACAGCAACACTACAACACAATCTCTACCTTAATAACAGCAACACTACAACACAATCTCTACATTAATAACAGCAACACTACAACACAATCTCTACATTAATAACAGCAACACTACAACACAATCTCTACCTTAATAACAGCAACACTACAACACAATCTCTACATTAATAACAGCAACACTACAACAATCTCTACCTTAATAACAGCAACACTACAACACAATCTCTACATTAATAACAGCAACACTACAACACAATCTCTACCTTAATAACAGCAACACTACAACACAATCTCTACCTTAATAACAGCAACACTACAACACAATCTCTACCTTAATAACAGCAACACTACAACACAATCTCTACCTTAATAACAGCAACACTACAACACAATCTCTACATTAATAACAGCAACACTACAACACAATCTCTACCTTAATAACAGCAACACTACAACACAATCTCTACCTTAATAACAGCAACACTACAACACAATCTCTACCTTAATAACAGCAACACTACAACAATCTCTACCTTAATAACAGCAACACTACAACACAATCTCTACATTAATAACAGCAACACTACAACACAATCTCTACCTTAATAACAGCAACACTACAACACAATCTCTACCTTAATAACAGCAACACTACAACACAATCTCTACATTAATAACAGCAACACTACAACACAATCTCTACCTTAATAACAGCAACACTACAACACAATCTCTACCTTAATAACAGCAACACTACAACACAATCTCTACATTAATAACAGCAACACTACAACACAATCTCTACCTTAATAACAGCAACACTACAACACAATCTCTACATTAATAACAGCAACACTACAACACAATCTCTACCTTAATAACAGCAACACTACAACACAATCTCTACATTAATAACAGCAACACTACAACACAATCTCTACCTTAATAACAGCAACACTACAACACAATCTCTACCTTAATAACAGCAACACTACAACACAATCTCTACCTTAATAACAGCAACACTACAACACAATCTCTACCTTAATAACAGCAACACTACAACACAATCTCTACCTTAATAACAGCAACACTACAACACAATCACTACATTAATAACAGCAACACTACAACACAATCTCAACTTTACTCATGAGGATAAGGAGAAGAGCAGACCTATCTAAACCTGAAATCATCTCATTTGAAATGTAAAGATGGCCCTCAGATTTCATGCAAATTATTCTGGGTCATTACTTAGTCATTGCTGTGAAACTTTGGCTTTGCACTGGGACCTTTGACGAGTAAAACCCGGTATGACAAAACGTGACAAAATTGTGAAGTGCTGTAACTTTTATTTCCGAGCGTGTTATGGGTCCCTGCTCATGATTGCATGCACATGGCCCAGAGTCGGACGTCATCTCACCCGCAGGTGTGTAGACCAGCTTGTATCCGAGCACCGGAGACGGCGAAGGGTCCCAGGCAACACGGAAGCGAGTGTACCACTCATCGGAGACGCGCAGGTTCCTGGGCTCCAGCAGGCCAACTGTAACCAAGGCAGAGCAACAGAGTGAGCAGAAACATGTCAACATTCAATCAGTCACGGCAATTACCCTCAACAACAAGTAGGGCCATGACACCATTTCCAGTCTAGCTAGCCCTAAGTGCAGTAAGGCACCACATTACCAGAGCACACAGCCCGGCCTGCTGCTAGGCTACTGCTCTTTTTCCTCCTCCTCTGTTTATGAAGACTATTATGAGTAATACATGTGTTTAGATTGGATAGATTTTTCCATGGTCTTGCTGAGGGAGCTGGGCAGTGGGTGGGTGGGTAGTCGGGTGCGGCGTGAGCTCCCCATTGGAGCGAGGCCCATCCAAACTGCCTAGCTGGCACAGTGGTGCCTCGGTCCAAGCCAAGACATAAAGTTTCTATTGTTTGTGTAACTCGGGGCTAATGTTCGCCAGTCGTTGAGCTTTCCCAGTTGCTCTACTGTGAATTTCCCAATCATCCGAACTCTTCAAACTGAAACATGTTGGAATCGGTTGGCTATTTTGTATGGCTCTTTTAAGTATTTTCCACTCCTGTGCACAGGTCTCACTCCCAGCTCATGAGGCTTGGAAATGATGTACAACTAGCTAGACCATTAGGTGTTCAGTATACCAGACTGAACACTTCCTGACCACTTTTCTAACCGCGTTACCTGTGCGTCCGGGCCCGTTCAGCGATCCCCCTGCTCCATCAGCATAGATGGCTTCCACAGTGATGTTGTAGGGGGTGTCAGGAAGCAGGTTCTGCAGGATGGCATTGTTTCTGTTGCCAGGGACAACGGTCTGTAAGGAAAAGCACCAGAAAGAACTGTCGGTTCATTCAAAAAATGGCTTCTCAACACACTTGACATAGTCCTTTCAGCTCCTAGCGGAGCAAAGCACCTCAACACACAAAGGAATGTAATTGCTAATGGAAGCTATGTGTCGATGCTAGGCTAGCTCCTACGCCAATGCAGCATAGAGAAAAAGGGGGTAACCAGGAGGCTAATAATGAACGTTTCCTGTCCTCTTTAAAAAAACACAATGGACGATTTAGCTCTAGTGACCTTTCATTTCAAACTCAGCATGCTAAAAGACTCCTTACATTTTTCTCTAGTTAAGTAGAGTTTGCTAACACAATAGTTACCTTGCTAGGTAGGGGGCAATGATGCAGTACAGCTGTGCTATCCTTAACTGGTGCTCATGTTTAAGTCATTAATAATAGAATGTAATGTAACATAATGTTTCCTGTGATAATGTTGATCTTACCGAGCATTTAATTCATCTTACTAATCAGCAATTAACTGTTGGGAGTAATATGCCTTTGTATGCCTTCAGTGCTTTGGCAGTAGTAACATTACCACGTTGAACAGAAGGTTAATGCTAGTGTATGGATGTGTATTTGATTTGCCACTCAGCTACATATAAAACGAGACATGTTTAGGTCATAAACTCACTCATCCTTTGAGTCAAACTCTAAGTCCTGTGCTACATGAAAGTTTGTTGAGAATGACTTTGAACTCACAAACTCAGTGATGGGGTCTCCTGTGGTGGGGGCGTAGGCTATCTTGTACTGCTGCACGGGTCCCTCAGCGTGGTCCCAGCCGATGGTCAGAGTGTTGGTGGTGGCATCAAACACCCGCAGATTCCTAGGCCTAGCACGGGGCACTGCAACAGCAACAACACTGGGTTACACTCACACCACATGCACCTAGCAACCACTGCTACACCGTGTGTTTGTTGTAAATAGCTACGTGTATGTGTGTGCGGACGTGCTTGAATGTAGACTACAGTATAAGCAAGTATGCCTGGAAGCGTGAGTAACACTCATGAGCCGGTAGTATCAAAGTAAACAAAAGTGGCATGAGTCAGTAGTACCAATGTATACAACAAAGTCAGATTGATTGGATTCAAGTCTCACATGTTTTGCCGTCTCCCTTCACCGGTGGTCCCTCCCCGTCGGCGTACAGAGCCAGGACGCTGACCGAGTACGGCGTGTCGGGAATGAGCGAATCCAAGAACGCGTTGTTGATGTTCCCCGGGACCAAGACCTTTTGGAGAGGTCACAGGACATAGATCACAATGATGGCTTACAAGAGAGGAATCTTGGTTTCGTGTCCCAAATGGCGCCCTGTTCCCTATTTAGAGCACTACTTTTGACCAGGGCCCATAGATGCACCCTCAAATGAGCTTCTTCAACCATACTACTCTGGCACTAGAAACGTACATAATGAGCTCACTGTGAATCCCTGCTAGTGTTTCCTGGGAGGGAGCCTAGTGCAAAGGCTGGCGGGAAGTACTAACAACGCCCTGAAGAGGTTTAAAAAGCTAAACAAATGCATTAATTTTGCTTAAAAGTGACTGATAAACAGTTAGTGTTATGGAGGCAAATGAAGACGACGCAACCAACAGCACGAGACCAGCGCTCTGTCATTGAACAGGCCTCAACGTGTATCTCACCCCTGTTTCTAACAACAGTGGAGCCTAGACTCGTCATATCATCGGGGTAATCACTATCACTACGCAGCCCGTTATCTATTAGCATGTCTGAGGGAATGCCATTACGTCCTGCTAAACACAGCTGCTCTTTAAAGTGGTCTAGCCTCGTCTACAGCTTATCGGGGGATTCAACTGAACATCTCTGTATATAACACAGTATTTGTCCTCCAAATCTTCAAATGTAAGAATTTGCAGATCTCTCGCAAAGGTGCATATCCACATTTTCCAAACTCCTAGTGATGCAGTAAAAGCTGTTTGTAGGGCAATTAGCTCCACCTTTCTCCTGTAATCCAAGATATGTACATCGGTGCATGAAACCAATCCTGATATACAGACAATTAAAAGCCAAATAGTCTGGATTTCCGCATTAATGAACACTAACCTCATTACAAAGGGAATGCCATCTGCGTCGGCTTCTAAACAGACTTCCTACAACACTCTTCCAGAGAGGCTTTTCCATATCTTTGCTAAACGTGGAGCCCAGCAACCCTTTTCTACTCTTTCATTGCTTACTTTCCCTTTCCTTCTGAGTGGTCTGAGCAGAGAGGGAGAGTGAACGGGAGCGTGAACATACTTCCCACCACACCACAATGGAGAGAGATAGTTTGTATGTCCCAAATGGCACCCTATTCCCTATATAGGGCACTACATAGGGAATAGGGTGCTATTTGAGATGCAGCCATTGAACTTACCGTCTCCGCAGGTCTTTCTCCGGACAGAGGTGTGTAGATGACACGGTACTGCTGCACCTGGCCAGAGGCAGGCTCCCAGCGCACGTTCAGGCTGTTGGTGGTAGGGTTGTACACCTGGACGTTCTTAGGAGGGGTGCGTGGAACTGGGGGTCACAGAGGGTCATAGAAAATCAAAAGAGGAGAGAACTGCTAGATTGACTTCCCCTAACAAGTTTAGCTATCTTAAAAACACAAAACAACTTTGATTTCACTCTACAACGCCTTATCAAAGCTTTGAGTCCATTTCAAAGGATATAAGTAAAGATACCACAAGAAATTGTTAGAATTATTTGACTGCTAAGTTTCAAATAGGACGTAGCTCAGTAAAAAAAAAAAGACGTAAATGCTGAGGGGTGCAAACTCTCCAGTCTCCAAGTGATTTTATAGTGTCTATGTAGACAGCACATAGAGAGAAGCAACACAGTTTGGGTTTATGAAAAAAACTCTTAACTTCCCGTTTAAACTAAAACAGATGTTCATATTCCTCTGGCATTCCGCACTTTAGCCCAATAAAGCTAGATGTAGTAGGTAGACAGACCCAGCCACCTTATTGAGAAGCAAAGTAGAACCTATTTGTCCAACAGTGAGCTTCATTCTATACTGAACACGTGTACAAGTGCACATGCATATGGTGTCTTTAGGAAGATTACTCTGTCAAGCATCGCTTCACATTTGGCCGAGGATCAGAGCACATCAGACGTGAATCAATGATCATAAATCTGTGTCCGTATCAAGACTTGAAACTGACAAGGACATAGTGAGATCAAATAAAATGCTTGACTTCCATTGGACGTCTTCATATTAGCCTTGCACAAACGGAGTCTCTGGAACCTCCCGTGGAACCATCATGCACCATCAGCTCTGTAATACCGATATGCTCCGCTGGATTCACAGCTTTCCAATTAACTTCTCTGGGATGGATTTCTGCTGACTCAGCATGGCAAGCCATTTGAGCAGAAACAAAACCGATGCACACAACCGGTTGTAAAAACTGCACAGACACAGGCAGGGCAACCCAACCAGCAAGTATTATTATTATGGTGAGATAAGCTGCCCCTTTGTTGCGGGGGGGTGCAAATGCTATCTGGTTTGGGGATTGGAATAAAAAAATATATTTATTTCCACTCAGTTGTGTTAAACGTTGACCTGAATAACAA
This sequence comes from Salvelinus namaycush, assembly GCF_016432855.1. Classification (NCBI taxonomy): domain Eukaryota; kingdom Metazoa; phylum Chordata; class Actinopteri; order Salmoniformes; family Salmonidae; genus Salvelinus; species Salvelinus namaycush. The sequence goes on from NC_052330.1 coordinate 6,661,972, forward strand.
TGTTTCCCTGGGAGGGTATCTATTATCCTGAGATCTATCTTGAGATCAGAGTCCAAATTCTGGAAAAACCAAACAGGCTTCAGATAAAAGATGCTACTGAATCAAAACAAATGAATAAAGCACATCTTTGTCCCAATGAGAACAAAATGGATGACTTGAGATCCCTCAGTTGATAACTTACGTGTCTTTCCAGTCTCAGACTGGCGCAGGCCCTCTCCCTCGGGGTAGACGGGGACCACGGTGATGGTGTAGGGCGTGTCTGAGAGAAGGTTCCTCAGGACGGTAGAGGTGGTGCCACCAGACACTTGCTCCTGTTCACAGAGAGGTGTTTGAGATGCATTATCAATGTTTATACCATTGATTGGTTGAACGCTGCAGCATCCGTATTAGGAAGTAAACAAATTCCTAATATGGATGCCGTACTCGACTCAATTCTGATTGGTCAAGCGATACCCTGTACAGTATCAGATGTTAAGGCACAGATAGTTGGTGGTCTTACCATGTCCTCGGCTCCGCCAGAGGCAGGGACGTAGAAGAGACGGTACTGGCGCACGTTGCCCTCCGCTGGCTCCCAGCGCACCTTCAAGGAGCTAGTAGTCGGGTCTGTGACCTGCAGGTTCTTCACCCCACCCAATGCCTCTGACAAGTCACCAAACAACGAGTTGAGCATCAAATCACTTTTTCGATTTTGCTGCACATTTGTCTTTTTCTCACTGTATTGTACCTGTATTGTGTAGTATGTCAAGTCATGACTTACTTGTCTTTCCATTTTCAGAAGTTCTCTTCCCTTCGATATCGCCATACATAGGCACCAATGTCACTTTGTACTCTGTGTCTGGCACAAGGTTCCTAAGAACGGTGTTGGTTGACATCCCAGAAACTGTGGTCTGAAAAAGAGTTTAACAAGAACGTAAAGTAAAACCACACTACTAAAGACATAGCATATTCAATTATTCAACGTATATGTTTATAGTGCGCAAGTTAGTGAGTGTGCAGATATCGCTTTGATGCGCTATGAAAGGAAGTGTTGACTTTGTACCGTGAGTTCAGGCCCTCCTGCTAGCGGGGCGTAGATGACAGTGTACTGGCGCACATCCCCCTCAGCTGGCTCCCAGCGTACCCTCAAGGAGTTGGTGGTGGGGTCAGTCACCTGCAGGTTCTTCACTCCACCCAGAGGCTCTGAAGAAGAAATAACATCCCTCTAAGTAAATGGCGCCAAGGTGCTTAAGCTGTTACTGAGTCTGATATGGAAGCATATACAGTGGGGTCTGAAATTATTATTACCCTTGATAAAGATGAGCAAAAATGACAGTGTAAAATAAATAATTTAAATACTGAACTATGCTCCAAAGATGTTGGGAAACTATATTATTTTGTACTAATACAAAAATGTAGAACTCAATATTCGCGACACCTCTGTTTTCAATACCTCACCTTGCGAGGATAATGGGACTGAGCCTTTTTCTAAATGTTTTTCTAGTTGGACAACATATTAGACCACTCCTCCATAGAGAATCCTTCCAGATCGTTGATATCCTTTGTCTGCGCTTATGGACTGCCCTCTTCAATTCAAACCACAGGTTTTCAATGGGTTTCAATGGTTTTCAATGAGTTTCAAGAGATTGAGAAAAAACAAAATATTGATTTTGTGACCAATTAACAATTTCTTTGTGTTTGGGGTTATGTTCTTGCTGGAAGATCCACTTGCCACCAAGTTTCAGCTTCCTGGCAGAGGCAACCACGTTTTTGGCTAAAATATCCTGGTACTGGATAAAGTTCATGATGCTGTTGACCAAGGGCCCAAGGACCAGTGGAAGCAAAATAGCCCCATAACATCCCAGATCTACCACCATATTCTATATGGGGTTATTTTCTGCTCCTGCATTGTCATTTCAATGCCAAACCCACCACTGGTGTGCAAAAAACCTGGTTGCCCATGCCAAGAAGCTGAAACTTCCAGCATGACAATAACCCCAAGCTCACATCAAAATCCACAAACAAATGGTTCATTGGAAACAAAATCATTATTTTGCAATAGCCATCTCAAACCACTGAAAAGCTGTGGTTTGAATTGAAGAGGGCCGTCTATAACCCCAGATGAAGGATATCAAGGATCTGGAAGGATTCCGTATGAAGGAATGGTCTAAGATCCCTCCCAATGTGTTTTCCAAAAAAACATTTGAGTAAAAGTTGCCGTTATCCTCGCAAGGTGAAGGATTTAGGTATTGAAAACAGGGGTGGCAATAATTTTAAATTCTAACTTTTTGAGCAAAATAAATATTACTTGTTAAACAAAATCTCTTTCTCTGAGCAATCGTATTAGTAAAAAAAGATATAATTGTATTTTTGCTCATCTTTTCATGTGTGTCAATCATTTCAGACCCCACTCTGTCAATGTTAAAAACGATGTATTTTATAATTTTTGAAGTTGACTTAAATGTTGACAGCTACATGCTTCACTAGTGTTATAGTATGGGGTTTCTGAGTAAAAGAAAGTATTGAAACGCTTCACTCACTTGTTTTTCCCATCTCAGACTGCATTATGCCGTCCACGTCTGGGTAGACTGGGACAACAGACACGTTGTACTGGGTATCGGATTCCAGATTATGCAGGACAAGGTTGGTGGTGCCTCCAGAGACTTGCTCCTGTTCAGGGCAAGTGCAGATCAACGTTAGTACTGTATGACAATTACATAATCTACTTATAGTGTAAACATGGCTGAGTTGACAGTAGAATGCCTAGAGAGATGAATAGGAGACGTACCATTTGCTCCTTCCCATCTGGCTGGGCCACGTAGAAGACCTTGTAGTTGCGCACGTTACCGACAGCCGGGTCCCAGCGAACAGACAAACTGTTGATGGTGGGGTCGATGACCTTCATGTTCTTCACTCCACCCAAAGGATCTGAGGCAGAGCAGACGATGTTATAGCATCACACTTACTGTACTGTACAAGCTGAACAAGTAGCAGACATTTTGAAAAAGATCCGTTGCTTAGATGGTCTTTGAATAATTTCACCCCGTTCAGTTCAACTCACTTGTCTTTCCATTCTGAGACCTAGAGAGACCCTCCATCTCATGGTAGACAGGCACAACTGTCACAGTGTATTCCGTGTCTGGATTCAGTTCCTTCAGAACAGTGGTGGTCGTTGTTCCAGATACCTGGTCCTGTTCAAGAAAGAAGAAGGGAGAATATCAGTCAGAAACTGGGCTTACTTACACCTGAGCCATGTTGACTAGCTATAGGGGAAAACACCATAGGCTTATGACACTTTAAATGGAAGGATGGGCTGATTGTAATGGATTTCACCCTCCACCAGTCTCCAATGGAATACACCATTTTTAGTGCGTTAGTAGGGGTGTTGTGTTGGTGAGGTGACCCGGACGTACCACTTCCTGCTCCCCGCCTGCAGTTGGGATGTAGACGATGATGTACTCGCGCACGTTCCCCTCAGCTGCGTCCCAGCGCACGTTCAGGGTGCTGGTGGTGGGTTCAATGACCTGCAGGTTCTTCACGAAGCCCAGGGGCTCTGAGCACCAAGAGGAAACAGGGCAGCTTAGCCATCACGTCCATTTGAAAACAATGATGCACCTGTTGCACAGCTATGTTTTACTACTACTATATGCCTATTGATTGTATGTCTGCAGATGAGCTAATACACATTATGAACTGGGTGGTTGGAGCCCTGAATGCTGGTTGGCTGAAAGCCGTGGTATTTCAGACCGTATACCACAGGTATGACAAAAATATATATTTTTACTGCTCTAATTACATTGGTAACCAGGGGTTTGTGGTATATTGCCAATATACCACGGCTATATATGCATGCACTCCGCTTTGCGCTGTGCATAAGAACAGCCCTTAGCCGTGGTATATTGGCCATATACCACACCCCCCCGGGCCTTATTGCTTAAGTAATTCATGTCTTTCACTGTAGAATTTGCCTGTAACTATCACTGGTCACTGAGAGCATCGTGCAATAAGTTGTCGTTACTCACTTGTTGTTCCATTCTTGGTCTGGGTCTGACCATCTCCTTCTGGGTACACTGGCAGCACAGTGACTCTGTACTGTGTGTTGGGCGAGAGGCTCTTCAGAACTGTGGTGGTTGTGCTCTCTGAGACTTCCTCCTACAAAGGAAAAATCGATGGTGTCACACCAACAGAAGCTCCAACAGACATACTGGAACACTATGGCTGCATCCCAAAAGACACCCTATTACCGTGCATAGTGCACTACTTTTGACCAGGGCCCATAGGGCTCCATTTAGGACGCAGTTATATCTCATACACCAGATCCACATGAGAAGGCCCATGTACCACCACTGTTCTGTGATCTGTAAAACTACATGCACTGCTCTAGTTTCTCTCACCCTTCCATGGAGTTTGTTTTGACAGGTTTGATTTTGAGCGAAAGCTATGCGCCACACTGTTCAGGCCAATTCTAAACAGATAAACCAAACAATGCTTTAGAGCAGTGGTTCCCAAACTTTTTATAGTCCCGTACCCCTTCAAACATTCAACCTCCAGCTGCGTAACCCCTCTAGCACCAGGGTCAGCGCACTCTCAAATGTTGTTTTTTGCCATCATTGTATGCCTGCCACACACACACTATACAATACATTTATTAAACATAAGAATGAGTGTGAGTTTTTGTCACAACCCGGCTCCTGGGAAGTGACAAAGAGCTCTTATAGGACCAGGGCACAAATAATGATAATAATATAATAATCAATAATTTTGCTCTTTATTTAGCCATCTTACATATAAAACCGTATTTGTTCATAGAACATTGTGAATACCTCACCACAGGTTACTGAGAAGGGTGTGTTTGATAGGATGCACATAACTCTGCAATGTTGGGTTGTATTGGAGAGAGTCTCCGTCTTAAATCATCTTCCACACACAGTCTGTGCCTGTATTTAGTTTTCATGCTAGTGAGGGCCGAGAAGCCACTCTCACTTAGGTACGTGGTTGCAAAGGGCATCAGTGTCTTAGCGCGATTTGCCAAGGCAGGATATTCTGAGCACAGCCCAATCCAGAAACCTGGCAGTAGCTTCTGATTAAGTTAAATTTTCACAGAACCGCTTGTTGCAATTTCGATGAGGCTCTCTTGTTCAGATATCGGTAAGTGGACTGGAGGCAGGGCATGAAATGGATAACGAATCCAGTTGTTTGTGTCATCCGTTTCGGGAAAGTACCTGCGTAATTGTGCACCCAACTCACTCAGGTGCTTCGCTATATCACATTTGACATTGTCCGTAAGCTTGAGTTCATTTGCACACAAAAAAATCATACAATGATGGAAAGACCTGTGTGTTGTCCTTGTTAATGCAGACAGAGAAGAGCTCCAACTTCTTAATCATAGCCTCAATTTTGTCCCGCACATTGAATATAGTTGCGGAGGGTCCCTGTAATCCTATATCCATTTGATTCAGGTGAGAAAAACATCACCCAGATAGGCCAGTCGTGTGAGAAACTCGTCATCGTGCAAGTGGTCGGACAAGTGAAAATTATGGTCAGTAAAGAACACTTTCATCTAGTCTATCAATTTTTTCAAAAACATGTCAATACTTTGCACCTTGATAACTAGTGCTCTTCTGTATGTTGTAAAAGCGTTACATGGTCGCCGCCTATATCATTGCATAATGCAGAAAATACACGAGAGTTCAGGGGCCTTGCTTTAACAAAGTTAACCATTTTCCCTGTATTGTCCAAAACATCTTGCAAGCTGTCAGGCATTCCCTTGGCAGCAAGAGCCTCTCGGTGGATGCTGCAGTTCTACCCAAGTAGGTTGGGAGCAACTGCTTGCACGCACGTTACCACTCCACTATGACTCCCTGTCATGGCTTTTGCGCCATCAGCACAGATACCAACACATCTTGACCACCAAGTCCATTTGATGTCACAAAGCTGTCCAGTACTTTAAAAATATCCTCTCCTGTTGTCCTGGTTTCCAGTGGTTTGCAGAAGAGGATGTTGTCCTTAATTGACCCCCCATAAACGTAACAGACATATACCAGGAACTGTGCCAGGCCCGCCACATCTGTTGACTCATCCAGCTGTAACGCATAGAATTCACTGGCTTGTATGCGAAGCAGTAATTGTTTCAAAACATCTCTTGCCATGTTACTGATGTGTCGTGAAACAGTGTTGTTTGATGAGGTCATTGTCTGTATAGTTTTTATGGCCTTGCACATACACATTGCACATTTATGGCCTTGCACATACAACACACTGTGGCTGAGGAAAGGCACTACTCCCAATAACAGTGAACCCCAAATCAATGTAGTTCTCATCATATTTGCACCTCTTTCTGGGACATGGTCAGGGACATGGTCCAATGTCCCTGTCTGTTGTTCGGTGTTTTCCGGGGTAAGGGGGCAGTAGCTCTTCGGCTGCATCAGATTCACAACTGTCAGTGTCCATGCTAGCTGGGCTAACAACAAATGTAGAATTACTGATGCTAGCATTGGATGTGCTCGTGGAAGCAGAACAACTTGTGTCATTGACAGGTGCAGGTGTAGTACTGCTGGTAGTTGATTCTAGGCCCTTACTTTTTTTAACCATTAACACATTTTCGAGCAAACGGAAGGAGCAGCAGCTATGTTTGGTTACATACGGACCATTAGTGGAATTCCCGTGAGAGAGTAACGGTTAATGAGATTGGATGTTAATTACTTGACTAGTTTACCTGTATTTGACATTGTGTTGTTATTTTTTCTGAACACTAGATGGTTAAAAATACGCATACCCCAGTTTGGGAATACCTGCTTTAGAGGACCTTGTTCCATATAAGCCGACCAAACCAAAAAGTCCATTGCATTAGAGTTGTGATCACAGAGCTGTTCACACTCTGTTAGCTCCTACGCAGCCTGAACTCCATCCTCGCTAGGCTACAACAGCGTTACTACTCTGCTGCTGCCTCTCGTCATGCTTAACACAGCAGGCTAACTGCTAACGCTAAGTCCTCAATGCTAACTCCTCAACACTACTCCTCATGCCGGGCTGTCGAAATGCCCACTCCACAAAGTATGCCGTGCAACGAAGTTGGATTCTTCCCCCCCACAGGATTGGAAACCATTGTGTTTCAGGGGGGTTACACTGTCAACAAATGTAACATCACCGTATCAGTGATGAGTTATAGGCTTATGGAGGTAGGTGTCACGCCCTGGCCTTAGTTATCTTTGTTTTCTGTATTATTTTAGTTAGGTCAGGGTGTGACAGGGGGGATGTTTGTGTGTATTTGTCTCGTCTTGGGTGGTTGTATTGTATAGGGGGTTTTGTAGAGTTTATGGGGTTGTGTTCAGTGTAGGTGTCTAGGTATGTCTATGGTTGCCTGAGTGGTTCTCAATCAGAGACAGCTGTCTTTCATTGTCTCTGATTGGGAGCCATATTTAAGGCAGCCATGGGCATTAGGCTGTTGTGGGTAATTGTCTATGTGTAAGTTGCCAGTGTCTGCACTTATTGTTTGAATAGCTTCACGGTCGTCTGTTTGTTGTTTTGTTTAGTTAGTATAGTGTTCGTTTCGTTTTCGTCTTCTTATAAATAAAGAAGTATGTATTGTTATCACGCTGCGCCTTGGTCCTCTCTACAAAGTTACGACGATCCTGACAGAAGGCAGTGTGGTTCGGAGTACAGTAGAATACTCACAATGATCTCAAGGCCTCCTGCGACGGGAGTGTAGATGACTTTGTAGCCCTGCACGTTGCCGTCAGCTGCGTCCCAGCTGGTGGTTAGGGTGGTGTGGGTCGGGTTGGTGACCTGCAGATTGGTCACTCCACCCAAAGGCACTGGGAATAGAAAATAACATGACTTTAAGTGTGGTATTATGATTCTGTGATTATTGGAGAAAATCATGTTTCATGTTTCTCAGTTTATTTTTCCAATGTTCCCAAATCACTTTGCAAAATAGGCTGTATAGGCTACCAGTTAATTTGATGTTGCTACTCACGTGTCTTTCCATTCTCCGACTGGCGTTTCCCCTCTCTGGCAGGGTAGATAGGCAACACTGATACTGTGTAAGGTGTGTCAGGCTTGAGGTTTCTCAGGACAATGGTGGTGGTGCTTCCAGGTACTTGCTCCTATTTACACGAAGAGAAAAAGTGATTGCAGATGAAATGCTTTATCACAGTTTCATTTCCTAAACGCTATTTATGAGGTCATAAGGTGAAAGAGACCCACCATTTCCTCTGGTGTTCCGCCGGCCAAAGGGACGAAGAAGATCTTGTACTGTCGCACAGCTCCGTCGGCTGGGTCCCAGTCCACCTTCAGAGAGGTCATGGTGGGTTCAGTCACCTTCAGGTTCTTCACTCCCCCCAACGGTCCTGGTGAGGAAAACAACATTAGAACCAAAACTATAGAAAACCTGGCCTTTATCCATTATAACCCTCTTATCTCATTAATAATCATGTTACATTGAAAACTCACAGTTTACGGAAGCTTATTGCTGCCAAAAAAAGAAAGAAATGGCCGGACAAAGATTTTTTTTTCTTTCAGGCAGCAATGATTCTCCGTACCTCCATACCGTAAAAGGAAAATATTAAAAGTGAATATAAATAATACAGCATACAGTGGGTACTAATGACAATTTATGCAATTTATGGGATTTATGCTTGCTCTGGCATCTGAGGCGTTCTGAAAAAGTGGAAGTGTGTATTGGTCGCATTCAAGGTTCACACACGGTGAAAGATTGCTTGGATGTCAGCCAGTCTTACTTGTCTTTCCGTTCTCAGACTGCCTTCTGCCCTCTGTCTCGGTGAAGACAGGCACCAGTGAGACGGTGTAGAGGGTGTCTGGTTGGAGGCCTCTCAAGACAGTGCTTGTGGCAGTAGCAGCCACAGTTTCCTAAAGATTACACAAACACAACCCAACTATTAACCTCTACCCATCCCAACATACCAACAATACATGTGTTATATGGCAAGCAAAGGGGGAGACAACCATTTCTACACTATCAGCTACAGTACTCGTCCTACCATGGCCTCAGCAGCTCCGCCAGCAGCAGGTACATAGAAGACTTTGTACTCCTTGACTTTCCCATCGGCTGGCTCCCAGCGCACGTTCAAGGTGGTCATTGTGGGGTTGATCACCTGCAAGTTCTTCACTCCACCCAGGGGCCCTTGGACACACCAAAGTTAAAGTTAAAATCGAGCAATGAAGAGCTACCCTCTACTGATGATACTCTGAAATTATCATTATTTCCATCCCTCTTTCGATGTCAGCCAGGCTTACTTGTCTTTCCATTCTCAGACATCTTCTTGCCATCTCCCACTTCGTAGACCGGCACGACTGAAACGGTGTAAATGGTGTCCGATGTGAGGCCCTTCAGGACTGTGTTGGTTCCAGCCACAGTCTCCTTTACATTATACAAACACAATACAAGTATTAACGTTTGCCCACTCCCAACTTAACAATAACTAATGTTATATAAATCACAAAATAGGACAAGCAACTATATTCAGTCAAACAGGAGTGTATAAGGATTATGAGTACTCATACCCTTGAAAGTTACCACACTTTCTACACTGTCAGTTACCAGTCCTACCATGCTTTCAGCTCCACCGGCAGCAGGTGCATAGATGACTTTGTACTCTTTGACTTTCCCCTCGGCCGCGTCCCATTTCACATTCAATGTGACCATGGTGGGGTTGGTCACCTGCAGGTTCTTCACTCCACCAAGAGGCTCTGGACACACCAACCAGGGCTTTAATAATATAACTTGATACTGATTGATAGTACTTATTACAGTACCATCGTATCTTATGGAGTTTGCATGTAGTTAAAATCCAGCAAAAAAGAGTTAACCTCTCCATTGATGATACTAATGGCTTTCAAGGCCATTGGGCAGTCTCTGAAACATTATACTGATTCCATTTGGTATTGCAGGAGTCTGTATAAAGTTAAAATGCAGACTCAATGGAGAGTTATCCTCTGCATTGTTGGTTATTTATGGATTTTACTCCATAAATCAGCTTTTAAGAAGGGCATTATCAGTCCCTGAAAAGATCACTGTTTAAGTGATCTTTAGAAGATCTTTAACGATCTTTAGACTTAGATGTCAGCCAGTCTTACTTGTCTTTCCGTTCTCAGACTGTTTCTGTCCATCTCCCACTTCATAGACAGGTACCAGTGAGACGGTGTAGAGGGTGTCTGGCAGGAGGCCTTTCAGAACCGTGGTGGTGGCAGTGGCTGCCACAGTCTCCTTTACATTACACAAACACAACCCAACTCATATTAACAACTGCCCACTACCAACATGCCAACTATACATGTTTTATATGGCAAGAAAACAACCATTTCTAACAACACTGTCAGCTACAATACTAGTCGTAATTAGTGATGTGGGGAATAAAATCGCTAGTTATATATAGCTAAATAATTTGGGGGAGATATTATTTTGATATTTGGCTCGTTTTGTAAAAAAGTTACAAAATATATACACTGCTCAAAAAAATAAAGGGAACACTTAAACAACACAATGTAACTCCAAGTCAATCACACTTCTGTGAAATCAAACTGTCCACTTAGGAAGCAACACTGATTGGCAATAACTTTCACATGCTGTTGTGCAAATGGAATAGACAAAAGGTGGAAATTATAGGCAATTAGCAAGACACCCCCAATAAAGGAGTGGTTCTGCAGGTGATGACCACAGACCACTTCTCAGTTCCTATGCTTCCTGGCTGATGTTTTGGTCACTTTTGAATGCTGGCGGTGCTTTCACTCTAGTGGTAGCATGAGACGGAGTCTACAACCCACACAAGTGGCTCAGGTAGTGCAGCTCATCCAGGATGGCACATCAATGCAAGCTGTGGCAAGAAGGTTTGCTGTGTCTGTCAGCGTAGTGTCCAGAGCATGGAGGCGCTACCAAGAGACATGCTTGCTCTTCTTTGGTTACTACATGATTGCATATGTTATTTCATAGTGTTGATGTCTTCACTATTATTCTACAATGTAGAAAATAGTAAAAATAAAGATAAACCCTTGAATGAGTAGCTGTGTCCAAACATTTGACTGGTACTTTCAGAGCTTGAGAGGATCTGCAGAGAAGAATGGGAGGAACTTGCCCACTACAGGTGTGCCAAGCTTGTACCCAAGTGCCTTCGGAAAGTACTCAGACCCCTTGACTTTTTACAGATTTTGTTACGTTACAGCCTTATTCTAAAATTGATTAAATTGTCTACACACATAACGACAAAGCAAAAACAGCTTTTTAGATTTTTTTGCTAATTTATTAAAAATAAAAAACAGATATCACATTTACATAAGTATTCCGACCCTTTACTTAGTACTTTGTTGAAGCACCTATGGCAGCAATTACAGCCTCGAGTCTACTTGGGTATGACGCTACAAGCTTGGCACACCTGTATTTGGCAAGTTTCTCCCATTCTTCTCTGCAGATCCTCTCAAGCTCTGTCAGGTTGTATGGGGAGCGTTGCTATTTTCAGTTCTCTCCAGAGATGTTCGATCGGGTTCAAGTCCGGGCTCTGGCTGGGCCACTCAAGGACATTCAGAGACTTGTCCCAAAGCCACTCCTGCGAGTGTCTTGGCTGTGTGCTTAGGGTCATTGTCCTGTTGGAAGGTGAACCTTCGCCCCAGTCTGAGTTCTTGAGCACTCTGGAGCAGGCTTTCATTAAGGTTCTCTCTGTACTTTGCTCCATTCATCTTTGCCTTGATCCTGACTTGACTCCCAGTCCCTGCCGCTGAAAAACATCCCCACAGCATGATGCTGCCACCACCATGCTTCACCGTAGGGATGGTACCAGGTTTTCTCCAGATGTGACGCTTGGCATTAAGACCAAAGAGTTCAATCTTGGTTTCTGAGAGTCTTTAGGTGCCTTTTGGCAAACTCCAAGCGGGCTGTCATGTGTCTTTTACTGAGGAGTGGCTTCCGTCTGGCCACTCTACCATAAAGGCCTGATTGGTGGAGTGCTGCAGAGAAGGTTGTTCTTCTGGGAGGTTCTCCCATCTCCACAGAGGAACTCTAGAGTTCAGTCAGAGTGACCATCTGGTTCTTGGTCACCTTGCTGACCAAGGCCCTTCTCCCCGATTGCTCAGTTTGGCTGGGCGGCCACCTCTAGGAAGAGTCTTGGTGCTTCCATTTAAGAATGATGGAGGCCACTGTGTTCTTGGGGACCTTCAATGCTGCAGAAATGTTTTGGTGCCTTTCCCCAGATCTGTGTCTCAACACAAACCTGTCTTGGTGCTCTACGGACAATTCCTTTGACCTCATGGCTTGGTTTTTGCTCTGACATGCACTGTCAACTGTGGTGTCTTATATAGACAGGTGTGTGCCTTTCCAAATCATGTCCAATCAATTTAATTTACCACAGGTGGACTCCAATCAAGCTGTAGAAACATCTCAAGGATGATCAATGGAAACAGGAAGCACCTGAGCTCAATTTCAAGTCTCATAGCAAAGGGTCTGAATACTTATGTAAATACGGTACTTCAGTTTTCAATTTTTAATACATTTGCAAAAACCAGTTTTTGCTTTGTCATTATGGGGTATTGTGTATAGATTGCTGAGGATAAAAAAAATTTAAATCCATTTTAGAATAAGGCTGTAACGTAACAAAATGTGGAAAAAGTAAACGGTCTGAATACTTTCCGAAAGCACTGTATATATGTTTTTGCTACTGTAGTTGGCTGTACCTGCTCCAGAATTCCAGTATGTTTCATCCTATAGCTTGTTTTCTATCTTATTTTTAATAGTGAGCCAACATGTGTTTAGCACATTTATTTCCCTGACTGATCAAAACTAGTTTTCTCTCGTCTCTCTGCAATTCTCTCTCGTGAGAATTGCAATACACATCGTATTGGCAGCTAAGTATTGTGATTTCGTATTGTGAGATCCCTGGCAATTCCCAGCCCTACCTACCATGGCCTCAGCACCACCACCAGCAGCAGGTACATATAAGACTTTGTATTCTTTGACTTTCCCATCGGCTGGCTCCCATTTCACGTTCAGGGTGGTCATGGTAGGATTGGTGACCTGCAAGTTTCTCACTCCACCCAGGGGCCCTGGATATGCCAAAAAAGGCTTTAATAATATCACATTATATTGATTGATAGAACTTAATAAAGTACTATCTTATCAAGTTTGTATGAAGTTAAAATCCAGCAATGAAGAGTTATCCTCTCCATTGATGATACTAATGGGTTCTAAGGCCATTAGGCAGTCCCTGAAACATTATACTGATTGAACTTGGTATTGCAAGGAGTCTGTATACAGTTAAAATACAGACTCAATGTAGAGTTATCCTCCGCATTGTTGGTTATTTTATGGATTTACTCCATAAATCAGCTTTTAAGAAGGCCATTATCAGTCCCTGAAAAGATCACAGTTTAAGTGATCTTTAGAAGATCTTTAACGATCTTTAGACTTAGATGTCAGCCAGTCTTACTTGTCTTTCCGTTCTCAGACTGTTTCTGTCCATCTCCCACTTCGTAGACAGGTACCAGTGAGACGGTGTAGAGGGTGTCTGACAGGAGGCCTTTCAGAATTGTGGTGGTGGCAGTGGCAGCCACAGTCTCCTTTACATTACACAAACACAACCCAACTATTAACGACTGCCCACTACCAACATGCCAACTATACATGTTTTATATGGCAAGTGTGATGGAAAATGTTATGTTTGTGCTTTTCTAATTACCAATTTCTGTGTTCTATGTTTGTGCTTTTCTAATAACCAGTTTCTGTGTTCATGCAAGTGACTGACTGAATGAATCCTCACTATCAGTATCTGCAATTTGGCAGTATGCCCAGAACCTTGTTTTGAGAACGAAAGGATATCTCAGTTTCAAGGTCTCAGCTTGGAGAGAAGAAGCCTTGTGAGGTATTGGTCTGTCACATTCATGAACCAGTATTTGTCGGTCACATGCATGAACCAAACATTAATGATGAATTAATTATGAATAATGAATAAACTGAATCATGCAAATATAACTTGTCTGTGTAAGCAGTATATTAGAGAACTAACGGACAGCCTCCGTGGAGCTCCTGACAGACGTGTACTATGTTGCATCAAGTTTGTTGGAACCTCTCCAGTTAACTTACAAAAACAATTCTTCATTCAATTTGACTTTGAGTGTCCCTGTGTAGAATTTCCACGACACAAGCAATGGGGAGACAACCATTTCTACACTATCAGCTACAGTACTCGTCCTACCATGGCCTCAGCAGCTCCACCAGCGGCAGGTACATAGAAGACTTTGTACTCCTTGACTTTCCCATCAGCTGGCTCCCATTTCACATTCAAAGTGGTCATGGTGGGATTGGTCACCTGCAAGTTTTTCACTCCACCCAGGGGCCCTGGATACGCCAAACAAGGCTTTAATAATATCACATTATACTGATTGAACTTGGTATTGCAAGGAGTCTGTATAAAGTTAAAATACAGACTCAATGTAGAGTTATCCTCCGCATTGTTGGTTATTTTATGGATTCACTCCATAAATCAGCTTTTAAGAAGGCCATTATCAGTCCCTGAAAAGATCACTGTTTAAGTGATCTTTAGAAGATCTTTAACGATCTTTAGACTTAGATGTCAGCCAGTCTTACTTGTCTTTCCGTTCTCAGACTGTTTCTGTCCATCTCCCACTTCATAGACAGGCACCAGTGAGACGGTGTAGAGGGTGTCTGGCAAGAGGCCTTCCAGAACCGTGGTGGTGGCAGTGGCAGCCACAGTCTCCTTTACATTACACAAACACAACCCAACTATTAACGACTGCCAACATGCCTATACAACCCTGTTTGACTGAAGACACTGTAGTTGTTTACCATATTTTGTGATTCATAAAACAAACAATATCAAACAGTACATTGATATGCTATTTCTTATTTTTGGATGTGAATTGTTGGAGTATTTTCTACACAGTCAGCTAACTGTAAGCTGAGAGGCTTCCTACCGGTCCTACCATGCCTACCATGCTCTCATCTCCGCCAGCAGCAGGTACATAGATGACTTTGTATTCTTTCACTTTCCCGTCGGCCGCCTCCCATTTCACGTTCAGGGTGGTCATGGTGGGGTTGGTCACCTGCAGGTTCTTCACTCCACCAAGAGGCTCTGGATAAAACCAAATGTCTTTAATATGGGGTTTCAAATATTTTACTGTATATTCTGGTTATTATATTGATTGAACTGAAGTCAAAATCCTCTTGTCTTCTCTATTGATTGTACTCTAAAATGATACATCTATTGGGAGAATGTTGTGCGTGTTCTCTGGCCTTTTTATATGTCTGATGGTTCCAGAGTTCCTGTCGTCGGGTACACTTACTGGTCTTTCCTCGGCCTGAGATGTCTTTGGCCTCTCCGCTGGGGTAAACGGCAGCCACGGTGACAGAGTAGGGAGTGTCAGGCGTTAGCTTCTGGAGGACGACACTGTTCTTCTTCCCTCCTACCTGGGTCTGTTTGGGAGACAACGTGTCAACAGTCAGAGTCTTTTCCTATGTCTCTGGGAGGATAGAACATCTCACTTCAAAGTTAAAAGAGCAGCTCATTATAAAGGGCTGACAGATGGATGACAAGTAACACTGTTTCGATGGTTAGCGCTTTCCTCGGCTCTGAGACAAAATGCCCTGAAGCTCACTGGCTAGCTACCTCGGCAGTTGAGGCCAAGCAGAGTTCTTCTACACTGTCGCGGGGAAGCCATCCAAACGTGACCAATGTCAACTCCAACTCTATCAAAGCAGCAATTGAGTTTCTCTATAATCAACCAATACATGAATCATTTGTTTACCTGATGCCATTTGCGTGAATAGGGTTGCTCATTCAAACACCTTAGGAGAAAACAATTGCCTTTCTCTCACTATTCTGTTCATCAACAAGTAGTGTATAAAAGGGAAGATGAAATGGTCTTGAGGGACACTGGACATCATGGAAGCCTTTTACGTTGCAACATCATGCCGATTAATGGGCCACTACAGTAAGCGACAACTATTGACAGCAGGAAGCGCTGAAGCCATTGAACGGAAGACATACAATGCCATTTCCATTGTATTCGCTTATATCTGACATATCTACTTAGCATATCCCCTAAGCAACACATCCACTGTTTGTACTTTGACATCCCTAAACCGTCATATCAGAGAAAGGCACTTGAGGATCCGCATATCACCCAAGTGTGAATGTCATGCCTGGCTTATATGGCTTATGTTAAATCAACAAGTCTTCAGACCCACAGCAGCAGATGTCTCCATACTGTTTTATGTCTACAGAGATACAGTACTATGATAGCAATAATGTGCTATGATGGGATCGGATATACATGCAACAGCTCTGTCCCATAGTGTCATGTTGAGATCACGGTTTAGAGAACTGACACCTTGTTTGGGGTGCCCAGTCATAACTTCTCAGAGACACTTAGAAAAATGTTTAACTAGCCAAATTCTTTTCATATTAGCGCATTGTCAACCGAAAGACCCCAAAAAGTTCCTAAAGGAATTCCCAAGCAATTTCCGTCGCTGCTCACAATTAACTTATCAGTTAGGAATGTGGGCTTGGCTGCCTGATACAGTAAGTACACAAACAGACCGGATAGGAAGACAATGTCATAATCAAATGTCAAACTAACGATGTGCAGGAAGACAAAAGAGCCTGTTGTTACTACATTTACACTTACAGTAGTGAGTGCATAAATTTTAGTTCTGGTCCCCTGTGGGAATTGAACCCACAGACCTGGCGTTGCAAGAGCCACGCTCTGCCAACTGAGCCACACGGAACTACTACTTCCTACTCTTGTCAGTGGGGGGAGACCACTAGTGGGTCCCAAGAGGAAAGGGATTTCATGTTACAATGAACCAATTCAGAGATGCTTCAGTACTTCTATGCACACGGATTTAGCCCTTTGACTTTAAAGGCACAGTTTGGCCGAATTACAAAATGACATATTGGTTTCGTTACCCTGTAAGCAGTCTATGGAAAATGTATGACAGCAATCCATTCTTTGGTTTAGTTTTCCTGGCACTATTTCCACATGCTAACGTTGTAGCATTTGTGGCACAAATCCCATTGATGTCATGGGACCGATATTAGCCTTTTTTGCACGTCATGTCCAAATCATCCAAAAGTATCTCAAATGTATTGTTGAAAGTCACTTACAGATGATTTTAACATGATGTGCAAAAAATGCTAACATCGGTCCCATGACTTGAATGAGATTTGTGCCATAAATGCTCAAACGTTAGCATGTGGAAACAGTGCCAGGGAAACTAAACCAACGCATAGATTGCTTACAGGTTAAGGAAACCAATATTTTATTTTGTAATTTGGGTGAACTATCCCTTTAAGGTTTTGGGCTGTTTACCTGTTGGCCTTAAGAAGTACTGATGCACAGATTTTCCCAGTTTCATCATTGGGGTTAAACTACTTCAGGCACATTGGAGAAATTACACTGATAACAACTAACATCACCACTCACTTGCAGACCAGAAAGTAAGAACAACCTACTCTAAATTATAGGTGAGTAAACTGAGAGATATCATACCCAGAAGGCATAATTAATCAAGTTAAAGGATTTAGTAGTCAGGACATCATGGGCGGCCAAAGCTTATCAGTTGCTCAAAATACACTTTTAGTTATAATTATTCAAATTTTTCAAGCAACTACTGGAGGGTGTGTGACTTACTGAGAGAGCTTTGCCTCCTGCCACAGGTTGGAAGGAGATCTTATAGTTCTGGACGGGGCCTGGGGCGTGGTCCCACTTCACTGTCAGAGTGACCGTGGTCGCGTTGAACACCTGCAAGTTCTGCGGAGGTCCAGTGGGAGCTAGGAACACATTACAAATCAATACACTGACCCAAGACAGTGGTAATGTATATAAAATGGCTGCAGGGCACATGACACAGCCTTTACCAATTCCCAATGATCACTTGGGGGTCATGAAGCTGGATGAAGCAATGACGGTAATGATGGGGGGTGAGATGATGAGAACACATGATTTGGTGACGAGGACACATGATTTGGTGATGAAGTACACATAAGCGACACAAAAGGAGAGGGAAGCAGCCGGTAAGGTTACCATTAAATATGGCACATGCATTTCCAATGATGGGGACATTGATAAGGAAGACATTGTGACATGATGAGGCTTGACATTAAAGACATGAGGAATGACAACGTTGCGGCATGAAAAACGACATTAAATGACATGAGAAATGATATTATGACGAATGGTTGACAATGAGGTGTCTGTGGTGGAACGTCCGGTCCCTGCGGGTCAGTAGTCCCACTTTGAAAATTTGCAGCTCTTTAAAGGCACATCAATGCACATGCAGATTATAATTTTTTTAAGTGTGTTTTCCATCAACAACACTTTCATTATCGTTCGCATTACCATAATAATTAAGGTCATGAATATTACAATGACAATGTCCTTCTCCGTTTCAAATAACATACCAGGTGTGGTCATCTTTAACACTGGAAAAAGAGAACGTTAAGAGAACAACAGGTTATTTCAATAGGCTGTGGACCACATCTGTGGTCTAACTGGAAAACATGAATGGAATTGATAGGAGGATGACAGAGGAGAAGAAGCGAAGGGTAAACCTACATGTGCGCTGGCTGCCAATCAGGTCCTCACTCTCTGACTCGTCTGGGTAGATGGCCGTGACGGTGACATCATACAGGGTGTCCGGGTCCAGGTTCTCCAGATTATGGGACGTTTCATCACTGTTCAGGATAGACTGGAGAGGGGAGGGGGAGGGGGGGAGTGAGAAAGGGAGAGGGAAAGAGAAAGAGAGAGAAAGCATAAACAGTCACATTTCACCACTCCATTCAATCCTGTCCGCTCTATAGCAGTAGATAGTCCAGTCAACAATCACCGTCGGCTAGCCACTTGATCAACGTACATATTGGAAGTTGTTCTCTCCCTTCTTGGTCCAGCCAATTCGGTAGAGGGCCACGTCAGGGGCCCCGTGTTCCCAGGTGGCCCTGAACGAGGTCTGGGTCACCTCGGACAACTTCAGATTCTGCGGGGCAGGAACAACATCTGTGCACATGGACGGAGACGTGATTATTATGAGGAAGTCCTGAGAGATGAGGCAAAGCCATTTCATCAGACGGGCTGCGAACCATGTGAGGAACATTTTTGCTGCGAGTCCATTTTGTGGATCAATCGTCAACAAATGGGTTTTTGCGTGTGTGTGTGTGTGTGTGTGGAATACAAAATGTCCTCAAATCATCTGTGATTAATGATGAAGAAGGCCCCATGCAGTGAGTGACAGCAGACACACAAACACACAAAGTTTGTCGGCCCATATACAATTAACTAGACTCACACATACACACACACACACACACACACACACACACACACACACACACACACACACACACACCCTCAGGGAACAGTGGCTTCATGTTTGGGCTTCATCTAGAAAGACAAATGACTGAGGAGAGGCTGAATCCAAGGGGGATCTGCAGACTCAATTCTCACCATACAGACACACTCAATTCTCACCATACAGACACACTCAATTCTCACCATACAGACACACTCAATTCTCACCATACAGACACACTCATCTCTAATCGACTGCTCGTCAGCCAAATGATAAATCACACAAACGATTGTGTACCTGTAATGGCTTGTCCAAGCATCGAGTTTCCAACGCCTTCGTCGTAAACTGGGGTGACAGCAACGTCGTACTCAGATTGAGAGATGAGGTTGGTAAGAGGCAGGAATGTTATATCACCATTGACTTCAACCTGGCAGAAAATGGGTATTAGGATTTTAGGATCAACAAACAATTAACAACCGTATTTTTGCTGAACAACTAGAATGAACTACCACTACTAACATTAACAGAAACTCTGATTGTCCCATTTTGAACATTGATGTTAACCAATACAATGTTCTCGAAGTGAAAATCCCCCTCTTTCTTCTCTCCAATTTCTTTCCTTGTTACTTCTAAACGTCATCAGAGCATTTGAGAAAAGCCTTATGAATAATGGTACGTGTCCCTAGAAAAGTCCTAAGGCTATATTGGTAATTCCAGAGGATGTTTAATGGTAGGAAAAACCCTTGAAGTCAAAAAGCTTCCAGCAGAAATGCGGATAAATGTCTCTTTCAATTCAGTTTCCACTTCAAAACTTAGAGAGAAAAAAAATCAAGAAAAAGGTGTCCATAACAGCGATAGTTCTCCAATTGTAACGTAGAGGAAAAATCTGTGGCAACCGACAGGGCAGACCTTAGAACATAAATCCACAGAGAGAGGCTACTTTGGAGACATCAGCCTTCAGATGTTATCCATGAGAGGATCTGGTTGGATGTATCCAGTGGAGACCCATAGCTCATCCATCAGTCATTTCTGGAGGTTATTTTGGGGGTGTCCAAAGAGACACCTCCTTCAACATCAATTTTCAGCTTTCTTCACAGCTTGGCGGTCTCTTAAATGTAAGTGAGAAATGATGACGAGTGACGCCAGTGATATATCTCTGAGTCTGTGGCTGGGTGCTGGGGCCAGGGTCTTCTCTGACTGCCAGTAGGCTTCTTTCCCCACATCGACGTGTGCTGGCCTGCCCATGGAGTCAAGATCCCAGTCTACTGAAAGGGCTGCCATTATAACCCACTGACTTCAGTGGCCTTCCCTAAACAGCTAAGCTATCATAGAGAACGTTGAGTTCCTCACTAAAGCTTTTCCCATGACCTCATGGCACCACTGTAGAACCTTGAGGACAGTATCTGTGTGTCCTAAATGACACCCTATTCCCTATATAGTGCACTACTTTTGACCAGGGCCCATAGGTCTTAACCATACATGTTATTTATTGCTGTAGCTGGAGATTGTGTTTCAAAACCATTCAAATTGAAAGGAAAATTCTATATTCGCAACAGGAGCCTGTTTAAATGTGTGGTGCTAGTGTTACCTCTTTGAGCTCTCCTTCATCTGGCTTGTAGGTGATGATGTACTTGAGGACTTTCCCCGGGGAGGCGTCCCATCTGAGCTTCATGGCGCTATGGGTGACACCAGTGATCCTCAGATTACCCGATGGTGGCAAGGGCACTGGGTAAGAGGAATGACAGAGAAAGGGATAGAGAGGGAGGAAGGAGAGAGTGTGGTAGAGGGGGCAAGGGAGTGAAAGTTAGTGAGTCTTAGACCCATTTGTATTGTAAGGTAGTACACAGTTCTATAGGGTCATGGTGGGAGAAAGAGATGTTGATAAACTCCCATATCTATTGGGTGAAATACCAGTGTGCCATCACAGCAACAAGGGAAACCAGTGAAGAACAAATACCATTGTAAATACAACTCATATTTATGTTTGTTTATGTTCCCTTTTGTACTTTAACTATTTGCACATCGTTACAACACTGTATATAGACATAATATGGCATTTGAAATGTCTTTATTCTTTTGGAACTTTTGTGAGTGTGATGTTTACTGTTCATTATTTATTGTATATTTAACTTGTGTGTATTATTTATTTGACTTGCTTCGGCAATGTAGACATATGTTTCCCATGCCAATAAAGCCCCTTAAATTTAAGAGAGAGAGACAGAAGGAGAGAGAGAGACAAAGAGAGAGAGAGAGAAAGAGAGAGAGAGACGAGAGAGAGAGACGAGAGAGACACAAAGAGAGAGAGAGAAAAGAGGAACATACAGGTGACTCCTTGGTCTATGAGGGGGTTGCTGGCTGCCACTCCATGTAGGGCGAACAGGGTGAGTGTATACGCTGTGTCGGTGATAAGCTCCTTCAGCTGAACATCATTCACATCTGCCCCAACTCGTACCTGCACAGCAAGGGGAGGCAGGACAGGGGGGAAGGGGAGAGGGAGAGAGAGAGAGAGAGTGTTAGAGCAGGCCGGACGACAAAGGGGAACAAAACAACAAGACAGGACTTGTCAAAAGGACACTTTTTGAACACCTGGTTAACAGCACTAACTGTGTGTCTCTTAAGGTATGCCTGCCTTGCTGCCTTCAGTCCATACTGAAATCCCTCTAAAGGGTACACTACGTCTTGCCAGCCCTTACAGAAGCCTGCAGTTCAAAATATACAGCATTTGTTGAGATTTTGTTTGGTTAATATCATCTCAATGACTTCACTGGTGAAAAAATCATCTGCACAGGGTCAGCATGAGCTCGTCCTTCCCATTACCCTATGGGTCCAAAGGGTCTGTTTTTTTGTAGGCCTTGCCTGAACACCACTGTAAACGTCCACTTCCTGCTCTGTGCAGAGATCATCATATTGCCATCTGGAATGAGTAAGGCCCCACTAGCAGAGGCCTTGGCTTCAAGGAGTTATAAACTGGATGGGGATATGCTGATCATGCACATGGAGCTCCTATCCAACGCGTCCTCCACCAGGATGTGTGTGTGTGTGTGTGTGTGTGTGTGTGTGTGTGTGTGTGTGTGTGTGTGTGTGTGTGTGTGTGTGTGTGTGTGTGTGTGTGTGTGTGTGTGTGTGTGTGTGTGTGTGTGTGTGTGTGTGTGTGTGTGTGTGTGTGTGTGTGTGTGTGTGTTTTCCTACTCACCTCTTTCTCCACAGTGGGCACAGTGGCATTGATGGCACGGTAGAGCAGCATATAGCCTGTCGCCCCTTCAGCCTTCTCCCACTTCACCTTAAAGGTGGTCATGGTCTCGTCGTACACAGTCAACTTGATCACCCCGGGTAGTGGCACTGTGGAGAGAGCAGGTAGGAAACCCACAGTTAGTCACCACCAGTCGAAGCTCTCCTCTATCCTGGCACCCCAATAGTGGAACAAGCTCCACCCTAACATCAGGAGAGCAGATTCCCTGCCCATCTTCTGGAAATGTTGGAAAACCTACAACCACAGCTACCCACCTAACTCTAGTCTATTGACATTCACAACACAACCCAGCCACCCACATCTCTGTGTTTACGGCTGAGCCACACTAACAGATTACACAGGAGGGCTCTGGTCAAGAATAGTGCACTATTATAGGGAATAGTGTGCCACTTGGGATGCAAACGTCAGTGGTGAAAAGTACTTAAGTAAAAATACTTAGTTTAAGTTGTTTTTTGGGAGTATCTGTAATTTACTAATATTTTTGCCAACTTTTACTTCATCTACATTCCTAAAGAAATAATGTACTTTTTACTCCATACATTTTCCCTGGAACTGAAAAGTACTCATTACATTTTGACAGGAAAATAGTCCAATTCACACTCTTATTAAAAGAACATCCATGGTCATCCCTACTGCCTCTGATCTGGCGGGCTCACTAAACACAAATGCTTTGTTTGTAAATTGTGTTGGAATGTGCCCCTGGCTATCTGTAAATAAAAATGATGAAATAAATTAATATTAGGAATTTGAAATGATTTATACTTTTACTTTGACTTTTGATACTTAAGTATATTTTGGCAATTCCATTTACTTTGATACTTAAGTATATTTAAAACAAAATACTTAAAAACTTTTACTCATTTAGTATTTTACTGGGTGACTTTTACTTGAGTAATTTTCTATTAAATGATTTTACTCAAGTATGACAATTGAATACGTTTTCCACCACTGATCAACGTGTTAGCTTAAACTGACATATAAAGGAAACTATGGTGATCTCACCCTACTATTGCGGTGTCCAAGTGGCGGGCGACAAAACAATAACCATGCTTTATGAGAGTGAGAAATATCTTAGAACATCCACCATGTAAATCAAAGGGACACATTTCAAAAAGTAACAACGTCCACTATTAAGTACAAATAGAACAATGAAAGTGGTCAGTGTATTTAACCATCATGTGAAATTATGTCAGTTTTCTTAAGACACTTTTAATGAGGCCAAGAATGAGAGAACAATGGTTATTCTCCTCATAAGAAGTCCCCACTTGTGCCTTTTCCAATGGGAAACCTTATGGGAACTTGTTCTTTAACACTTTACTGCCACCAATCAGATATACACCCAATATAACCCTGGTGGTGTAAACAACATTGTTTAATACGCCGCCAAGAGCAACATAAACAAGTTCCATCCATGTTCAACCCATTTAAAACAGCCTAATGAGCATGGAGGGCGGGGATGTAGCTAATTTCAGCATTGTATACCGTAATGAAACATGCGCTCCTACACCAGTGGAACTCCTTGGAGCGGCGTTGCTATCCCCACATTAAAGCTCCCTTTTAATCATCCCTGAGGGCAACCGACAGACGTCTTTGTGAAACTCATCTCATTTCACTTCCTGTGTATCACTGAAGCTCTGGTGAGTCATTCAACTTCCAAATAAGGCTATTGGATTGGCTGAACCGGGCCACCTTTCCAGGAAGTGATTACAAGATTTACTCTGGGTAATTGGGACGAGGTTGTGTGAGGAAACGGAGAAAAGGGAATACAAAACAGAGAGGAGAGGGAGCAGAACAGCTGCAACACTTACAGGTGGTTTCAGTGCCCTTCAGTGGCTCTTCGCTGGTCTCCCCTCCGGTCACAGAGAAGACGTTGATCGCATACTCAGTCAGAGGGGTCAGCTTGGTCAGGACCACAGTGGTGACCGCCCCATCGACAATCATCTGAGGAGTGCAAAGGAACACGGTCGTTATGCAGGAAACCCCACCTCAAAATCCAAGTATAACAGGATGATGATCCAAAAAGCTGAGCAGAAAATAAACAGCAACCTCAGATTCGTCATGGGATTATATTGGAATTACAGCAGGTCAAAAGCAAATGTTCCAATTAATACGGCACACATTTAGGAAACCCAAAACAAAACTAACATCTTCTCTCTTCAAAATTTCAGAGGGCTATCCAAAATAACGGAGCACATATCATCAAATGCAAAGTGAAATCTGATTTATTTGTGTGAAGAAGCTTTTTGGGGTCCAATGCAAGCATTTGAAATGAGGGAGAATGGATGGATAGCCAAGAATCCGTTTCTAGCAGGAGAAGTTATGTAACAAGTCTAAACTACAGGCCTATCTCAAACCTCCCCTTCAACACATGGCCTCTCATGAACTTTCCGAACCCTTCCAGTCAGGCTTCCGGGCTATGCATTGCACTGAAACTGCCTTGGCAAAGGTAGTGAACAACCTCCTCTGTGCTGCTGATGCTGTCAACATCTTCATCCTTATCCTCCTGGGCTTGTCTGCAGCATGTGATATATATTGCAGCATGTGCCATTATATTTTAACTGACCGCATGGAGAGGCTTCTTGGAGTTTCCGGAACACTCCTTGCCTAGTTCCACTCCTATATATCTGATAGACAACAGTTTGTCTAATGTGGCAACTGCAGGTCTGCCCCTGCCCCTGCCCCTGTATCACAAGGTGTCCCACAAGGCTCAGTGTTAGGTCCATTGCTGTTTAGTATTTACATGCTATCCCTTGGCCAGATCCTCTGTCAATTTGAACTCAGATTCCACTGTTATGCAGATGACACACGAATCCACATCCACACAAACCCCAACTCCACTATGTCACCCTCCTCTGTTGTAGACTGTCTCCGTGAATTGAAAACTTGGATGACCAATAACTTTTTAAAACTCAAACGACGACAAAAACAGAGATCATGCTCATGGGCCCCAACTCCCTCATCAAGAAACTGGGTGAACTCAACATGACAATCGACGGCTGCATCATCCACACCAACTCCACAGTCAGGAACCTTGGTGTTACATTTGACCCCACTCTGTAATTTCAACCCCACGTCCAGAACATCACCCTTCTTCCACCTCAAAAACATCTTACAACTCAGACCCTCTCTCACTGACCCCAATGCTGAAACGAATGCTGAAACCTTCATTCACGCCTTTGTTTTATCACGCCTGGACTACTGTGTTCGCCATTCTCTATGGACTCCCCGCTAAAACACTGTACAGACTTCAACATATTCAAAATTCAGCTGCAGGAGTCCTCACACACATCAGACCTTGAGACCACATCACCCCCACCCTCATCAAACTCCATTGGCCCCAGTTCAAAATAGGTCCCTCCTTAAATTGCTCATGTTCACCTACAAAGCACTCACTTCCGCACACCTACACTCCCACCTGTTCACTGCGCTCCTCTGACACTAGCCTCATCACCATCCCTCGCACCAGGCTCTGCTCCATGTGAGACCGGGATTTAGCAGTTCAGTCCCCCAAAACTGGAACTCCCTCCCTCTCCATGTCAGAAC
This sequence comes from Salvelinus namaycush, assembly GCF_016432855.1. Lineage (NCBI taxonomy): Eukaryota > Metazoa > Chordata > Actinopteri > Salmoniformes > Salmonidae > Salvelinus > Salvelinus namaycush. The sequence goes on from NC_052330.1 coordinate 6,688,047, forward strand.
CTCACAATCCATACACATATTCAACTCCACACTAAAGACACACCTCTTCACACGGGCTTACCCACATTCTCTGTTGTCTTAGCTTTTATCCTCTGTCTTGTTCACTTGCCTGGTTAATTTGTTATCATGTTTAGTGTACTCCATGGTTAGTCTGTCCTCATGCTTAGTGTACTTTTAAATACGTATTGCTTTTTATCCTGCTAATTTTATTGTGTATGAAAAGTGTCTTTGGGAGTCAAGAAAAGTGCTTAAAATACAATGTATTATTAAACTGACTGGGTCTGGTCTTAGGTTGAGGCCTGGTGGAAAGTCTTTGGTCTCGCTTTCAGACAGGGCTCACTAGAACCACCCAAACCCTGACGAGGGCCAATGAAAGCAAAGCATGGAATAGATCCATTCCTGTATTTCTAAGGACATAAATGACGGAAGGTTAAGTGAAACTGAATGCAAGTCTGCCTCAGCCACTGTTGTCCACTTCTCAAGGGTGTGAAGAGAGCCAAAATGAATCTGATCAACATGATGAAACGGATCGATGATGACAACTAGGTGGATTTAAGCAAACAATTCACTGTGGATAACACTTGATAACCATGAAATCTCCTGTTAGGCAGCATAGAAGGCAGTTCCTCCTTCAGAAACTCCTGGATAAACAGAGTGAAATGAGGCCGCTGCCAAAGTGGCCCTGATCAACTCTGGCAAGACGAACCATGGAGGTCTGAGAGAGGAATTCAGAACAAAATGAATAATACAGCCAATTCTCTGTCATACACTCGTCTGCATATTTATTTGGACAGTGAAGCAAAACATTTCATTTGGCTCCAGCATTAGGATTTCAATCAAATGTTTCATATTAGGCGACAGTACAGAAAGTCACCTTTTAATTTGAGGGTATTTTCAACCATATCTGTTTTAATGTTTAGAAATGAAAGCACTTTATGTATCTAGTCCCTCCATTTCACTGGGTAAAAAGTATTTGGACAAAATGTCTTACATTTGTATTAAAGTAGTCAAAAGTTTAGCATTTGTTCCCATATTCCCAGAGCGCAATGACTACATCCAGCTTGTGACTCTACAAATTTGTTGGATGCATTTGCAGTTTGTTTTGGTTATGTTCCAGATTATGTTCCAGATTATGTTCCAGATTATGTTCCAGATTATGTTGTGCCCAATAGAAATGTATGGTAAACAATGAATTGTGTCATTTTGGAGAAACTTTTATTGTAAATAACAATATAATATGTTTCTGAATACTTCTACATGAATGTGGATGCTACCATGATTACGGATAATGATGAATGAATCGTTAATAGTGATGAGTGAGAATGTTACAGAGGCACAAAGATCATACCAACCAAGACATGCTAACTTCTCACCATTACCAATAAAAGGGGAGGTTAGAATGTTTTTTGAGGGTATGATATTTACGCCTCTATAACATTCTCACTTCACCGATACTGATAGACTTCATATGTATATACTGTATTCTAGTCATGGCTCATCCTATATAACTACTGCTGTACACACCTTTTCTATTCATATACTGTCTATACACACCATTCACATACATACAGTGCTTCACTTGGACTGAAATAGGTGCTGGTACTCATGGTTGGTACTGTTTATATTTAGGTGGAGGAGCTCAACAATACTTTTGAGCTAATATTTTATAGGAGCAGCAGGAGCTCAGGCAGTCGAAAATTTGAAGCTAATTACCTGCAATTCTATCCATTTTGACATGGGGTTTTGTACTGCGTATTTATATACTGTCACGACTTCCGCCGAAGTTGGTCCCTCTCCTTGTTCGGGCGGCATTCGGCGTTCGAAGTCACCGACCTTCTAGCCATCGCTGATCCACTTTTCATTTTCCATTGGTTTTGTCTTGTCTTCCATCACACCTGGTTCCAATTCCATCAATTACATGTTGTGTATTTAACCCTCTGTTTCCCCTCAGTGATTTTTATTTGTAAGTGTTTGTGCACGTTTGTCCTGGCGTGCGTAGGGTATTGTACCCATTTGTTATATCTGTTATGTTTCCCGGTGAGTTTTTGTTTAATAAACTGCGCCGCTGGAAACACAGTTCTCCCTTGCGTCTGACTTCTCTGCCGCCAGTACGCACCCTCTTACACATACTGTATTCTCAACATAGCTCATTCTATTAGTTCTACTACTCTACATTGCATTTTAGTTCAATTGTTTATACACAACGCAATATTTATTTATATACTGGATTCTTTAGATAGAATCCTCTAATATACAGTATCTAATGCTGTAGATAACATTCGTAGTATATATTGTGTAAATTCATCCAGTGTATTTACATATAGATTGCATTTGGATTACTGTTACAGTGCTATTTGGATATTAATTGGATTCGTTCCGACATTTCTTGACTTATTTATTCAATTTGTATTATTATTATTATTATTATTATTATTGTTATTATTATTATTATTATTGTGTACTGTTTGACATTTTACTGCATTGTTAGCACTAGTAACATAAGCATTCCGCTGCACCCGCTACATCTGCTAAACTGTGTATGCGACCAATAAACTTGGATTTGATTAGATTTTGAGTGTACTGTATCTAAACCAGGTGTGAGAGCTGTGAGAGCTGACGCTCTTCAGTTCAAATGCAGTAAACTTGGAGAGATGTGCTGAACTTGGAGAGGTGAGGTAAGTGAGGTACAGTACTGTAGGCTATAGGCTTACCTGTTCGGTGATTCCTCCCACCACGGGCATGTAGTCGATGCGGAATTTTTCCACAGGACCTTCAGGCCCGGTCCAGGTAGCACGGAATGAGTGGTGGGTTACCTCGGAGGTCACCAGGTTAGTGGGCGGGTCCAGGCCCCCTGCACGAGAAGCGGCGGGAATGTGAGCAAACACGTCAAATATTTCATGCACTGAACACTCTCACAAATCTCTCCCGAACACCTTAGCCTCATTGTCACAGGGCTGTTGGAGCTGTTTCTATATATCAGACAAAAGTCTTCTTTAGGAAATAGTTTCCCTCCCCGTGTAATAAATCACCATTGTGTTTCCTCCTAAATTTGATTTAAGGACAGGAGTGCGTCCAAAAAACTAAAGTTTCCATCAAATGGGTGGACCTTATGTAACTTAAGTGAAGAAACTCAATTTATCAAGTGTGTGAGGCAACCTTCGAGACCAAATCCAAGTGTTGGCGTTCAATCCGTCTTTTTATTGGCTCGTCTCATCAATCATGCTGCTCTTATTGCTATTCTCTACCTTCTATGCTAATCCATTTATGCAACTGATGGGAGATATCAGTACAGCTTGTTCTCGGTGACAGATTAAATTGCTTTCTAATGCCTGCTCTCTGCCATCTGTGCTGTTTTTGGCATATTAGATTAGAAAGACCCCTAACCGCTGTACCAAGTACAATACACAGCTTGACTCAGGAGAATCATTTTACAATAGCAAAACTTTAAGTTGAGCATTGCTTCACAAATCCATGTTTCTCTCAGTGATTGGGAAAGAGTTAGACAATTAGAGAGAGAGAGAGAGAGAGTGAGAAAGAGAGAGAATTAGAGAGAGAGAGAGAGAGAGAGAGAGAGAGAGAGAGAGAGAGAGAGAGAGAGAGAGAGAGAGAGAGATGGCCTTACAGTACCTGGACCCTTCACACTGTTACAGAGGTTGATGGTGAGCTCATCCACTATGTCCAGCAGGAAGGAGAAATCATTCACATTGTACATGTGAATCTCATCTGGGTCGGAGGCAATGGACCTCAACTCATTCTCATCAGCGTTCTTCACACCTAAAAGTCACACAACAACACAATATTTACATATGTGGGGTCTGGACAAAAAGACTCTGTCTTTTTCATGCTGTCCAAGCGTTGAAAACCTTCGCATTGTAAAATGTCTGTTTTCACTTGACATTGTCACGACCTGGTGATTAGCTGAACCATGACAGATTTAGAGTTATACACTAGGAGTGTCACTCACCGATGGCGTAGAGCTCGATGTTCTCATCCCTGAGCACCTGGGAGTTGGTGATGATCTCGTCCTGCGACTTGCCGTCAGTGATGAGCACACCGATCTTGCGCGAGTCCTTACGCAGTCCCACGTTGGACTTGAAGTTGTTCGTGAGGATATAGTTCAAGGCCATACCTACAGAGAGACATTCGAGAGATTGTTTAGAGGCCCAGTGCAGTATATTATTTTATATCATTTCCACAAGTTGGAATAATACTGTGAAATTATGAAAATTATGATAATGCCATTTTAGTGTAAGAGCTGTTTGAAAAGACTGTTTTGGTGGGATGGAGTTTTGGCCTTCCTGGTGACATCATTAGGCGGTAAATTAGTTAATAGACTAATAAAGAAGAGAGTTCCAAACCTCTCTGAAAATAACAGCTAGTTTTCAGTTTTCCCCTCCCCACTCAGACCTCTCCCAGACAGTCCTAGAAAAATTATTGGTTGAGAAATTAATCTTTGCTAAGAAGCTATTTTTGTTTCTTTTTTACCATTTTCATTTAAAACAATCACACTGGACACTTAATTGTTAGCCCGAAATGATTTGATATTGAGATAAAAACACCTGCCTTGGACTTTTATCATGATTAAGTTAAGTGAAGTTATTTTAAGGTAAGTTAAGTTAGGTTGGGTTTTTTAAAAACAGATGACAGCTCGAAGTTATCCCTTCATTTGATGATACGTCACCTGTCATGGTGTTTCCCCCTTTGTAGGGCAGGTCAGCCACAGCTTTGAGCAGACCATCCCGGGTTGAGTGGGCATTCAAATGCCACTCAGTCTTGGGGTCTCCACTGTACTGAACCATACCTGGAGACACACACAACAGCATGAGACTATACCTACCTCCAATCAAAGTGATTGTTCAGAATATAACATTGATTTTCAATTATGGCATCAAGTCGAGATCAAACTCAATTGAGTTGGGTGATGAACCTATGCCATCGTACACATTGCTAATGGGATTTGATCAAAAGAAAGATTACCGATCATGACTCTATCAGGGCCGATGTCAAAGACACCAACGATGCGAGCGATGAAGGCGCGGATGGTTTTGAAGTTCAGACGGCCAATACTCCATGAGCCATCGACCAGCAGGATGATGTCAGCCTTGGCCTGGCTCTTACACTTGGCTTCTGTAAGGGGTGGAGGAGAGGGCGGTGAAAGGGAGGCCTGATACCATAGACACCCCTCGGATGTGACCACTTAGTACAGTCCATGTAGTGTGACAGTAGAGAGGATGTGTGTAGGAAGGGACGAGGAGAGGGGTGCCAAAGAACAATAGAATATATATATTTTTTAAACAGTTTCAGACAGACATGCACAGGCAAAATACACACACCAAATACAGACATCAACAAGCAGGAGGCAGAAAGGCATTACAAATATCACAATAACTATACTCAAAAACTATACGTACTATACAATAATGTTTCTACAATAAACTATCTATTGCTTCAACACGTTTTGCAGCAGTATTTTTCTCTTGCGGGGGGGGCATCAACTATTTTCTTTCCCCTGGGGGGGTCCATCTTCTTTTCCCCCCTCTTTTTTTCTGTGTATATCCAAAAGGCCTTTTGTGGCCTGCGGCTCTTCGGGATGCTCGTGGGGTTTCTGTCGTTGGGTTTGTCCCCTGCCTCTGAACAACAAGAGCAACCAGCTCACAGACGATATACGAGAGACTCCTCTCCCCGAGTTATCGCACATTCCGGCTGTGCTCGCTACTCGACACCTGTGGAGGTGAAAGGGTGGTTGCTCGCTCGCCCTGCAGCCGAGCGAAAGGACCCAGAGGCGTTCAGACACGGAGCTATGCAATCTGCCCGCTGTATCTGCAATTGAAAACAGGTTAGAGGAGACAAACATTTACCCACTTTCTTTACTGCAGCATGGAGAAACAGGTGCTTGACGATGTGTGGGGGATAGCCCCTCGTAAAATGTGTATCTGGTTATATATGGAAGCAGTTTGTTTGAGTTACACAACGCGGGTAAACAAAACGCTTGTAAGCTCAATGTAAGTCTATGAGACATTCCCCATCAAAACCACCTGTCATCAACTGAGACAGTAAGACGCTGTAGAGACGTATTAACGACTTAAGTCTTGTCATGGTGGACTGGAACGTCCCTAGCTCTGCTCTGATCGGTGCGGTGGGCACTGTGTCACTGTGTGTCAGTGTGTCTGCTCCCCATTACTGAGAGGAATTTCGGGCCAAGGTCAGCAGCTCTCTTAGGGTCTTTTATGAGAAACATTTTCCTAGCTGCATAGAGCTGTGTTCCGCGGCAGCCCGGGTGCACTGCATACTCTCCTGGTTGTAAAACATCTCTAATTAAAAGCAGAGAAACGTTTTTTTTCCATTACTAACTTTTTTTTGCGAAGTAAAAATGAGAAATATGAACTTTTGCATGTCAGGAAGGATTAAGGAAGAAACAATATGGCTGCTGGGTCAATTGGGCACAGTGATGAGAAATATTGGTTTGTGGCAAAAGATACACAAACATGTTTGGCATGCTGAACGTTTGGAGTTGTGGGGGAGTGTAAGTCATCACACAGTGGCACTGCAAGAAAAAGGAGGTCAAGACATATCACCCATAATTAATTCATCCTAAAAATATCATAATGTCTTGCTTATCACCATGCGTGATGAGTATCATATGTACCATATGAAATTTGGTACCCTGGTTCAGTTACCTGGAGCGTTTGTGAGAATTCTACAGAATATGTTTTGCTTTGAAGAGACCAGAAAAATAATTGTTTCTCGTGCGATTAGCAAGACGCACATTCTCCATGACGTTGGCGAGCTAGCTTGTTTATAACGGGCAAAAAAGTTCCACCCGACTCGCGCTGCCGCGTCACAGTACCTGGTACTCTGGTCCTGGATCTTGGACCACCTACTCACGCAGGTCCAGGATTCGTTTCAGCCAGTGTTCGATCGCGTTTCGCAAATGCTTTAAAGCGCCATCAGGGTACCAAACGCTCCAGGATCCGAATCATAGGGGGATTTTTGAAAGTGCCTTTAACATGATATGAGGCAGAAAAAAGGCCATTGGAGCCAAACAGCTATAAGTGATTAGTACTCATTAGAATTGATGGCAGTGTGATGTGATGCTTTATTCCAATGTGTTTGTGATGTGGATTAGTTTAGACAGACACATAATTCCCTATAATGGGATGATTAGCGTCATACTGTAACTCGCAGTGGGAAAGCCGTTCCTCTGCTCTACTAACGAGGATGGGAACAGAGATGGGCTGTGGCTGGGACACTGTGTGTCTGTGGTTTGGTCTGTGTTTCTATCTGAGTGGTTGTTCTGTGGCTGCCTCCAGTACGGCGCCCTTTTCCCTATATAGTGCACTGCTCTGGTCAAAGCTAGGAAATGAGGTGCCCTTTAGGATGCAACAAATGTCTGTTTTGTCGGTCGTCGGTTACGTTATGGTATTGTAAGGTTTTACCGTTCCAAGGTTCCAATGGGACATCGGGTGCATCAGAGAGGGTAGTCTTCTCCTCTCCAGCCAGTGCAGCAGAATGGCCTCCATCAAACATTCCAAACACTGCTACAGAATACTTGGTTCCGGCCCTGATGAGATGGAGAGATGAGATTCAAATGACTATAGTCAATAGTAGTGCACCATATGGAATAGGGTGCTATTTGGGACGCAGGTAATGTCACAAGGCAGAAGACTTCCTGTCTGAGGTTATAACTTCCTGTCTCTCACCTGAGCTCCTCTAACACCACAGTGTTGTCATAGGGCCCAACCTGCAGCTCTCCCAGGTCGATATCATTGCCACTGGGGTGGAATGTGACCTTGTAGCCACGCACATCTCCAGGGGCTGCATCCCAGGAGACTCTGAAGCTGGTCTTGCCAGGGTCTGAGGTCTTCAGGTTTCTGGGAGCTTTGTAAGGTGATACTACAAGGGGACAAACAGAGCAAACATATCAGTTCAAACTCATGAAGAGAGATCGTAACTTCATCTTTGGCAAAGCTAGCCATTTTTCAATGGGATCAGCCAACCCACATTCCAGTCAGTTTCTCATTAGTCCATAATACAAGTCTTGAGTCCCAGCATGCGTCCCAAATGGCATCCTATGCCCTATATAGCGTACTACTTTTGACCAGAGCCATATGCACGTCAACAGTAGTGCACTACAAAGGGAATATGGTGCCATTCCGGCGTCTAAGAACCCAATGACATTCCATGTGTTAGTAAGTGGTAAGATCTCTCTCTCTCTCTCTCTCTCTCTCTCTCTCTCTCTCTCTCTCTCTCTCTCTCTCTCTCTCTCTCTCTCTCTCTCTCTCTCTCTCTCTCTCTCTCTCTCTCTCTCTCTCTCTCTCTCTCTCTCTCTCTCTCTCTCTCTCTCTCTCTCTCTCTCTCTCTCTCTCTCTCTCTCTCTCTCTCTCTCTCTCTCTCTCTCTCTCTCTCTCTCATATATATATTTTTTTATACTTTTTTAAAACTTTGTGTGTTAAATATATGTGTGTATTAACCAAGTCTCTGAGGTGTCCTTAGTGAAAGATACCTGCCCCACACCCACAGTGTTTCCCACTGCACCCTACTGTCTCTCATCTCATGGGGTTGAATTATGGACCAACGTACGTGTCGTTCCTACTCCTTGCCTTGCTTTTCCTTCTCCCCGCTTGTAGATGGGGTGCACCGTGATGTCATAAGTGGTCATGGGCGTCAGTCGCTTCAGCACAGTGGAGGTGGAGGTGCCAGGAACCTTGGCGAACATCTCTTTGCCGCCATCGGTGGGTACGTATGTCACTCGGTAGTTGATGACTTTCCCCGGTGCCGCCATCCACGTTATCTTCATGCTTCGCTCGGTCTCATCGGACACAGTCAGAGCCTTCGCAGCAGCAGACACTGAGGACAGAGAGGAGGAGAATGTTCGATTCGTAGCGAGGATGTTGAGAAAAATCTGTTTATCTTAAAGGCCCAGTGAAGTCAAAAACGTGATTTCCTGTGTTTTAGATACAGTTGAAGTCAGAAGTTTACATACAATTAGGTTGGAGTCATTAAAACTCGTTTTTTCAACCACTCCACAAATTACTTGTTAACAAAATATAGTTTTGGCAAGTCAGTCAGGACATCTACTTTGTGCATGAACCAAGTCATTTATACAACAATGGTTTACAGACAGATTATTTCACTTATAATTCACTGTATCACAATTCCCGTGCGTCAGAAGTTTACATACACTAAGTTGACTGTGCCTTTAAACACCTTGGAAAATTCCAGAAATGATCGCATGGCTTTAGAAACTTCTGTTCGGCTAATTGACATCATTTAAGTCAATTGGAGGTGTACCTGTGGATGTATTTCAAGGCCCACCTTCAAACTCAGTGCGTCTTTGCTTGACATCATGGGAAAATCAAAAGAAATCAGCCAAGACCTCAGAAAAAAATTTGTAGACCTCCACAAGTCTGGTTCATCCTTGGGAGCAAGAAGGTACCAAATGCCTGAAGGTACCACGTTCATCTGTACAAACAATAGTACGCAAGTATAAACACCATGGGACCATGCAGCCATCATACCGCTCAGGAAGGAGACGCATTCTGTCTCCTAGAGATGAATGTACTTTGGTGCGAAAAGTGCAAATCAATCCCAGAACAACAGCAAAGGCCCTTGTGAAGATGCTGGAGGAACCAGGTAAAAAAGTATCTATATCCACAGTAAAACGAGTCCTATATCGACATAACCTGAAAGGCCACTCAGCAAGGAAGAAGCCACTGCTCCAAAACTGCCATAAAAAAAGCCAGACTATGGTTTGCAACTGCACATGGGGACAAAGATCATACTTTTTGGAGAAATGTCCTCTGGTCTGATTAAACAAAATTAGAACTGTTTGGCCATAATGACCATCATTATGTTTGGAGGAAAAAGGGGGAAGCTTGCAAGACGAAGAACACCATCCCAATCGTGAAGCACGGGGGTAGCAGCATCATGTTGTGGGGGTGCTTTGCTGCAGGAGGGACTGGTGCACTTCACAAAATAGATGGCATCATGAGGGAGGAAGATTATGTGGATATTTTGAAGCAACATCTCAAGACACCAGTCAGGAAGCTAAAGCTTGGTCGCAAATGGGTCTTCCAAATAAACAATGACCCCAAGCATACTTCCAAAGTTGTGGCAAAATGGCTTAAGGACAACAAAGTCAAGTTATTGGAGTGGCCATCACAAAGCCCTGACCTCAATCCTATAGAACATTTGTGGGCAGAACTGAAAAAGCGTGTGCGAGCAAGGAGACCTACAAACCTGATTCAGTTACACCAGCTCTGTCAGGAGGAATGGGCCAAAATTCACCCAACTTATTCTGGGAAGCTTGTGGAAGGCTACCCGAAATGTTTGACCCAAATTAAACAATTTAAAGGCAATGCTACCAAATAATAATTGAGTGTATGTAAACTTCTGACCCACTGGGAATGTGATGAAAGAAATAAAAGCTGAAATAAATAATTTTCTCTACTATTATTCTGACATTTCACATTCTTAAAATAAAGTGGTGATCCTAACTGACCTAAGACAGGGCATTTTTACTCAGATTAAATGTCAGGAATTGTGAAAAACTGAGTTTAAATGTATTTGGCTAAGGTGCATGTAAACTTCAGACTTCAACTGTATATTTGCACACTATGAGGTTGGAATAATAATGTGAAGTTTTTTAAATTATGATAATGCCCTTTTAGAGTAAGTTTGAAAAGGCCGCCAGAAATGTCAACCTATTTTGGTGGGATGGAGTTTTGGCCTGCCTGGCGACATCACCAGGCGGTATAAGTCAATAGACCAATAATAAACAGTTTCGAACCTCTCTGCCAATAACAGCTAGTTTTCAGGTAACATATCCCTCCCATTAGGCTCATCCAATTAGGACCCTTCACTCAGACCGCTACCAGACAGTCCTAGCAAAATTCTGTCTTGAGAAATTGCTCTTCGCTAAGAAGCTATTTTTGTTTCTTTTTTACCATTTTAATTGAAAACAATCACAGTAAGGTACTTAAGTGTTACCCAGAAATAAATTGATATTTTGAAAAAAAACAGCTGCATTGGACCTTTAACTTTCCCTTTCCCCTATTGTGAATGAAGCTAAGCTCCATAGACCATGTAATAAGGTCCATTTGTTCCACCATTTCGGCACGCAAGAATAGTCAAACCAAAGGCAATCCTTCCAAACAGTTAATTATCCCAGGAAAAAAAGGCAGACCACTAGTCTTCATTCATTCACTGGGAGGATTGTTATTGGCGGAAAAAACATGACCTCCAACTTCTCAATGTGTTGATTGACCTGAATGAACCTGTAACCCCGTTACCGGAGATCCATTGGTTCCGCTGTGCGAACGTAATGAGGTAAGCACAGATATGAAAGGTGAGGTCTCCTGAGAATGTCTCAAGGTTATTTACTGTTCAAAATATGCTTGACTTGGCCTGCCAGAGTCAATAAACTAATTACTTTCCATATCTAGAAATGTCTAATCAAACCATCTCACTGGTTCCTCAATTGTTTGAGGACATTTCCATCAATGTGATTTCCCATGTGTAGGATATAGGGATGTGTGGTGGATTTGATAGTGTGTCTAAATACTGCTCCCACGCACCCTAACGGCAGTATACAGGACACATTACACCATGTGCCAACAAATGCATCATTTAACAAAAAAATCCCCTCCACAAAAGTAAGGTTATCTTAGATTCTAGAACACATAATGCATAATAACTGTCACCACCTCAGCTTTCCACTGCAAACCACAGTTTAGAAATGATATTTTTCCAAAATACCCGACACCAAGACAAAAGAGTTCCAGAGAGTGAGGATGATGAGCACTGGAATGGAATATTTTCATATTTTATCAATTTGTTTAAAAAAAAATCTCAATCTAGGGACTGGCATAGTGCAATTGTATGAAAATATATGTGATGGCCCAGGGAGAGTTTCAAACCGTTCGACAGATCTACAAAATGCTTCATGGATACATCCAAACCGTCACAACTAACACCACTTCCGTGACTCATTACTTTGGTAATCCATAGCAGTGATGAGACATTGATTGTGTCCCAAATGACACCCTATTACTTACTTAGTGAACTACTTTTGACCAGAGCCATATGGGCCTTGGTCAAAAGTGTTCCACTATATGGGGAATAGGTTGCAGTTTGGGATACGGCCATTGTGTCCACCTCTGACGTCCAACACTGAGAGCTTTCCCTGTCCACAGACAGAATGAACGGAGGATGATGTGTAATAAGTCTTACCATCGGTGGTCTCCTGTCCAGTCAGTGGGTCCCCGTCTCCTCTGCCGTAGGAGGCCACGACAGACACCTGGTAGAGGGTCTCAGGTGTCAGACCATCCAGGACAGTGTTGGTGACATCTCCAGGGACCGTCTTCTCCCCTGACTCGTCACTGTACAACGACTTCCAGCGGATCCTGTACATCTTCACGTTTCCAGGGGCAGCCGTCCAGGACGCAGCAAAGCTGGTGTCCGTTACGTCGCTGGTGACAAGGTCCTTGGGGGAACCCAGTTCTGAAACAAAGGAAAAGAGATCAGATTTCTGGGTGATGATTTGGGAGAGGATACAGGATACAATGTTTGGTTAATGATAGTCAATGAACGTTCCAACACACTATCTGGATAGGCCCTTATGCACTTCTCAGTAAAGGAAGAGAAAATGCTCAACTCTAAATCATCTTGCGTAAACAAGTAAAAAGGGTGCTTAGAACCATAAACATTATGCACTTTTGCAAACAACACAGTGCCTTTGACAAATCCCCACAGCCCAGCTGTATCTAAGCATCCATTTTGTCTGACTGCATCTGGCCAATTGGACTACTCAAAATGGAAAGCATTGAAACCCGTGTCCAGAGGACAGCATAGTTGAACAGCTAGTCACATCTATAAAGACAAAAGATCAGCAGAGATACCACATATCTATCTCGGATTACAAACATGCCTCGCACTGCGACTGGACCTGTGACATATGGGCTGACTTATAGGAGACTCCCAATAAACTAAAGGTCAACAGTGCACATCTGCTTCATATACTGGATGGATGGAGAGAGTGATGGAGGGAGGGAGGACACTGACATGACTATGCGAGAGCATGGTCATGTTGTGGGTTCTCACCACTGTTCCTAACTGATGAAGCAGACAAGGGAAGCCTGTTCGCCTTAACATATAGATTTGTTTCATTAAACAAGACCAAAACTAATTTCCTGTGCATATGGCTCATGTTACTGCAAAAAGACACATGGAGCTTATGCTACACAGAGCCAGCAGTCTATAGGGACTATAGACATGACTGGGGTTTGTGAATGGCGGTGACAATCTGCATCGCCATTGTATATGTTACATTTGGCGCATTCGTTTTGCATCACTCTGTGCCACTGCCGGGCGGAGTTTGCTCCCAAGGGCAATAGCTCACCGACCCTGGGAACCCGAGCGATGCAAAACAAACTCACCACATTGGTCATGAGTTGAATAGAGGTAAAACATTGCATAGTAGTACAAACTCTGTCTGTTTATGATAATAATGAAAAATGTCTGGTCGAGTGATCTAACTAAACAATGTAACTACAATGTAACAGAGAGTAGCCATTAGACATACAACACTTCACTTTCTGCCAATGGACATATTGGGATTGTAATGGATAGTGTACTGCACAGTCAACTGATTATAGTGGACCACAGCCAGTATTACTCTCCAGATACAAGATGACATTTTCATGAATCATCAAAACCTGTGTTCGGGTTCATAGTGTGGTGGATCCGAGACAGACTCTCTTAATCGTTTTAGGGTAGCCCAGAGCAGGACTACTGGTGGATATTTACTGGTAAGACACGTGACCAATCTAACCATGCCACCACGAGTACATCGAGCAGATACTGACTTAAACCATTACCTTTTGTCGTTTTCTCATCTTACCACTAAAGCCAGACAAGCTAACCGATAAATGCAAACGTCCGGTGCCCCATCAAATCAACATGTGAACATGTGTCCTCTTTCATATTGAAAGACAAACATATGGAAGTACTGTTATACTTCAGGGGGGGAAAGAAAGATTTGGGGTTTTTTTCCTGACAAAAAATTGTACAGGGAGAGATGTTAACTTTAAGCATCTGTTTAATTTTATAGATCAACAAGTAAGCTGCGTCTGATTTCAGGAAAAGTCTTTCCAACTGCCACGCCAAAAAGAATCTATCAAACATAATATTCCTCTGAAGCAACCCATTCCAGCCCCGGCTAAAATCTAATTTCCTTCATTTTACTGGACATGTACTGCCTCAGTCCACATGGGCAGGCTCTCCGTCTCCACCACAGAGGCACAGCAGCAGCCACTGCCATTAGCTCTCACGTTCAATGTCTGGGAGGGAGTCTGGAGGTTTTCTAAATATCAAACCACAGGCGGCTCTCGCAGAGAATCTGGCGCTCGGCGGCCCGGCCTGAAACCCACTCAACCCTATTATAAGGAAAAACTGAACAAAACCACAGTACATTCAACTCTCTTTCTTTTAAACACACATTTCTCTCTAAAAACGATCCACTATTTTGGCTTGGAATATTTTCTGAATCAAACAACTATGTGATTTTACGGCTGCCTGCATAACAATGAATAACGTTGTTAAGACAATCAAATGAGTCAATTGTTGAAACGTAACAAAATATATACACTATTGTTCTGTTCTAGTTTATCTTCACACACTGTAGCCTTCCAACACCAGGCGGCATTGATTTTGTTCAGGCCTTTGAAAATCTAAATAGCCTTGACATATCAAGCACGTTGCAACGTCCTACACTCAAGACAAAACTCTATCCTGCGGAGAAATCTGCCGTGCATTTGTATCCAGCACTGATATTAAGCCAAAAGAGCCTAAAAGTTCAGTACCACAGTCAAAACAAGCTGGAGCTTAATGTTTGAAGTTTGAACCTTGCTTTCATATTCTTTAGACCCTGGTCCAATAGAAGGGAGAGCGCAGGTCCTGAAGTGCAGTCTGCCCACTGCATGTTTGTCTTAACGACATCCCTGAGGATCAGAGAACAGCAGCTTGAATCCTTTATAAACTCTGACAAATGCCAGATAGGGGAGGGAGGAAACATTCAGCTCACTGAGAGGGGGGATTCTAAGGTGCTATCTATCCTAAAGGAAGACAACTATATAACTACAGAGCCTGAGTCCCAGTAAGAGAAAACCACCTCTTGCCTTGGCCTGCAACCTCCTTTATGCTCGTTTTTGATTCAATTTCCATGCCTCGCTTTGGTTCTTTTTGATTCCCGGCACAGCCTTGGCTCCTAATCATCACCACGCCCTGATGAAAGTGGATGGTGAGTGCTCAGTATGGAGGCGGCCAGCGTTTACACAGCTTTGAAGTATTTTCCCAGGTAACACTTTCCATTCGCCTCCTCTGTCTTTGACATTCATTATCTCACCACTTTTCCTTTTTTCATTTGTTTTCTTACAATTATTCTGTCCTCCTCCTACCACATCGAAATATTAAATTAGTGGGGGGAAAACGTACAGTGTGCTCCGTCGATTTACCGCCTCAGTGTGAGGCAAACTCCAAGTCAGAAGTCATCCTTTTCCACCAATAGGGACTGGAGCTGTGCTGGAGTGTGTTGCTGGCCAAGCTGGACGCTCCGCAGAAACGGCCACCCCCATAGGCAGGCCTAGGGTACGGCCAAAATGGCACCCTACTTCCTATACAGTGCACAAGGGTGCCATTTGGGACGTAAGGCGAGGGTCCATTACCCCTTAAGGGTGTCCAGGCATAGGGCCTGACAAATAATCACAACATGGACTCCCCTGGTCAACATTACTCCAAATCCCCACTACCTCACTGGGACCAACATTATTGGATTTTGCTCTGTTTATAAGGACTTGCAGCTAGATACTGTACATATTCATCATTACAGTACGTGCTTTCTACAATATATCACTACGGTTCAGTTTTGTTTTAGGAATTCACACAACATTGTTACAGTGGGAGAAATTCCAACACACCAAATCCAGTAATTCCACTATTTTCAGTTGGGAATTGAAACATACCATAGGTTCTTCCCAGTGGTTGAGTCCCTAGGCTTCCAGTGGAGCCCAGCACAAAGTGATCAGTGTGTGTCGGCTTGGCGGCGTGAGTGAAAGCAGAGAGAGTCCCAGATGCTGTGTCAGCAAACTAACTAACTCAGAGACTCTGCGACTCCTCCACGTCCCCTCAGGAGAGAAGAAAGTCGGCCAGCAGGGGCCCGGGCCTCCCCCAGTCGGCCAACCTCCATGACAGGCTCAGACACGTTCAAGGACCATGGCCCATTCCCAGTCACACCAAGTCAAGGTCCAGTCAAATATGCACCATTGTCCAAAGCCTGGAGAAGGAAGGCTGGCTAACATCAAGCTCTTGGCATTTTTTATGAATGTAAAAGGGAAGGATTTAGTGGAAAAGGCAAAAGGGATGAGATGTTCTCAGTTTAAGAATCCTCTTTTGCTCCTTCCTACTGCATTGCATGTGTGACTCTTGCCAGAAAAAGTCTAATATAGCCTAGTGGTTCTGCTTTATGTCAGCTCCGACGCTACTTCAATGTCCATTCCATTGGAAATGGGCCACAGTGGCAGGTAAAGAACTAGGTGAGCACCACTGGGTGTGATACAGTAGCTGTGTTATTGTGGCAGCGATCCGGGGCAAACAGCTTGACCGCCAGCCAAAACACAAGCACACAACATGATCTCCAGCATCCAGAGGGATGGAGCTGAGCTGACTAAAACAGCTATAGGAAAACAAGATGGCTGACGCTGTCTCTCTCTCTCTCTCGCTCTCTCTCTCTCTCTCTCTCTCTTTCTCTCTCTCTCTCTCTCTCTCTCTCTCTCTCTCTCTCTCTCTCTCTCATTGCTGTCTGTCCAACCCAGTTGGTCCCAGGGATTCGCACAGTGAAAAAGCTGAAATTCACTACCTCATTCATCTGCTTGCTCTGCCCTTAGATTTAGCCTCACATTGAAGTTGTATACCATGTTCTTTTCAGGACAACCAGGGCTACAAGTACAACACAACATTTGGCCTAAACAGTTGCATTCATGAGTTTTATTGACAAATGTCAATGAAAATAAGGTCTGGAATCATAAAGTAACCAAAAAAGTGTTGCAATGGACATTAGACAGGTGGAAATTTGTCCTTTGGTCTGGATTCCGAATTGGAGATTTTTGGTTCCAACCACCGTGTCTTTGTGAGACGCGGTGTGGGTGAATGGATGATCTCCGCATGTGTATTTCCCACCATAAAGCATGGAGGAGAAGGTGTTATGTTGTGGGGGTGCTTTGTTGGTGACACCGTCTGTGATTTATTTAGAATTTAACGCACACTTAACCAGCATGGCTACCACAGCATTCTGCAGTGATATGCCATCCCATCTGGTTTGGGCTTAGTGGGACTATCATTTGTTTTTCAACGGGACAATGACCCAACATACCTCTAGGCTGTGTAAGGGCTATTTTACCAAGAAGGAGAGTGATGGAGTGCTGCATCAGATGACCTGGCCTCCACAATCCCCCGACCTCAACCAAATTGAGATGGTTTGGGATGAGTCGGACCACAGAGTGAAGGAAAAGTAGCCAACAAGTGCTCAGCATATTTGGGAACTTCTTCAAGACTGTTGGCAAAGCATTCCAGGTGAAGCTGGTTGAGAGAATGCCAAGAGTATGCAAAGCGGTCATCAATGCAAAGGGTGGCGATTTGAAGAATCTCAAATATAAAATATATTTTGATTTGCTTAAGACTTTTTTGGTTACTACATGATTACATATGTGCTATTTCATAGTTTTGATGTCTTCACTATTATTCTACAATGTAGAAAACAGTAAAAAATAAAGAAAAACAGTTGAATGAGTGGGTGTTCTAAAACTTTTGCCCGTTAGTGTATGTGAGCTTATTACTGTATTATAGACATTATGTCCTCAGATATCCTATGATCTTCTATGTAGACGAACCCCTTACCTTCTAACAACTTTTGTGTGGCTTGTGAACATTATATAGCAAAGCAGAGCGTATTCATGAAAGTTACAGCTTTTCATAGTGGGGTCATAATAGTTTGCAGTTCAAACCGTTCGGACTTTACATACGTTTTTGTGAGAATAACTGTTTTTCGGGATCCGCCCTTGTCTCACAAACACCACTCTAGCTGCACTCCAATGAAACTATTTTAGGAACTCTCTACTTTACCTTCCAGTGTGGTTCCTTTCCCCTCCAGAGGGTCTCCTAGGCCAGAGGAGTAGCGTGCGCTGACCACCAAATCGTACTCAGTGCCAGGCTGCAGGTTCTTCAGAAGGGTGTTGGTGTTCCCTCCCTTCACCCACACCTCCTTCCTCTCGCCACCCGCCGACGGACGGAAATTGATACGGTACTGGAGGACGCGGCCCGGTGCCGCAGCCCACGAAAGCTTCATGGTGGACACCGTCTTGTCAAAGACCTGCAGGTCACGTGGAGATCCCAGCGCTGAGAGAGAAGAGGCGAGAAAAGCCACGCTGTCAATGAGGAGCCAATCAAAGTTGAAGTTGTTGTGTGTAGGCTATGGCATATGACCAATTAGCTGAGGTGTCCAATATAGTCTGATTATAGTCTGTTATTAGACAAGACAGATTGGAAAGACCACAAGTCTTCATTAATGCAAATCTTAAGTCATATAATTACAGAAACCTTCAGATTTTTGGAAAGGTTACGCAGTGAATAGCACAAAAAGGGCAACATTGTAAAGAAGATTGAGGAAAAAACACAAATTCATCTCTGAAACAGCTGGGTGGTGAATGATGCCAAAGAGGCACAGGCTGGGATATGTTCTACCCTTTTAAAGGCTCTGGAAGTAAACAGCTGCCTTATTTAAAGGAGCTGGAACGTCCACGGGCACTAAATGCTCTGAGAGCTGATAATCACTGAGAAGAATGTGGTTGCCGTGGTGAATAAGAGTACATTTTTGTTTATTTCCCCTTGCTCCTTTGGCTCCGACGCTGTAAACTACCGCATTACTGGACACACACACACAAACACACCTCCGATATGCATCGAAAAAATCCCCCCTTAGACTGCAACCCCTTTGTGATGCCTTCCCGCCAAAATATAATGACACAGTAATTTTGGGTGGAATATTAGCTTAGTAGAACATGAAGAAAATGAAACATGAAGAAAATTAAAACTTTGTTGGAAACAAAAGGCAGGCATGTTCAGTTCACACCCCTGGAGGGATGGTATAAGGGAGTAGGATTCCTAGCCTCAGTCCCCAGCATGAAAGGTCTCAAATAGCTTTTCTATAGCATAATTGGCTAAGACGTTGCAAAGCAGAGGAGCCCTAGTTCGAGCACAGTGAGGGACAGGGATGTAAGCTATACTATTAAGCAAGCGCAGTGATGCCTGTTACATAAGCAGAGATTTAGTCACCTTCTTTGGTGGTGCCATCGATCTTCATCTCAGCACCAGTGCCTGACTGGTACTCTGCAGCCACCATGACGCGGTACGTTGTCAATGGGAAGAGCTCTGGCAGCACGATGGTGGTCTCATCGCCGACGGTGGCTGTCTCTAATCTTGTGCTGTCACCCCTGACTGGTACATAGGTTAGACGGTACCGTACCACCGCCCCTGGCGCTGCCGCCCACGACACCCGGAAACTGTCTGTCGTTTCCTCTGAAACCCTCAGGTTACGCACTGGTCCTTGTTCTGCAACAAAGATGGTGGGATTAGAGGTCATAAGGAATTTAGAGGTTAAACAAATATTAGAACAGAAGTTAAGGCATTGCCATCAAATTCTTTATCTGTTGGTATCTGTTGGTCTGACGGTGCTGACCATCTAGTGTGGTCTCGAATCCATTCAGAGGGAAGCTGTCTCCTTCGGTGTACTGGGCAAAGACGTTGACCTCGTAGTGGGTGAGGGGCGTGAGGTGAGGCAGCAGAGTGGTGAGCGTGTCCCCGGGCAAGGACATGGACACAAAGTCCCCGTCGACGTCAGCAGCAGGTCTGAACTGGATCAGGTAGGACAGGACATTGAGGGCATCGGTCTCCCAAGTGGCTCTGAAGCTCCTGGCGGCCACCTCAGAGAAAGTTAACGACCTTGGTGGGAGTAAGCCTGGAGGAGATGGCAGATGACTACGCGTTAGGTCACAACACTCAGGATGCGTCCCAAAAGGCACCTTATTCCCAGCCTCCCATAGGGCTCTGGTCAAAAGTAGTGCACTGTATAGGGAATCAAGTGCCATTTGGGATGGAGACCCAATAACACTCAAACATCTCTATTCCATTAGTGAAAATCTCTGTATTGTTTTCTATGTGTACAGTTCTCTATGTTGTCATAATAGATTATTATATAAGGAATATATCATGAATAATCAAACCTGGTGTGAGTTACGCAATACACTGGCCATGTAATGCAGAGCGACTAATATTTGGTATTATATTTCCACATGCAAGTCATCTTACTGCCCTGAGAGCGCAAGAGTTTTTACATGTGTGTAACACATTGCTAAACAGAAGATGATAACTTTGGAAAAGAGTGTTGTGACAGATGTAATTGCAAGCATATGTTGTATACACTCATAGGATTTTCTCTTCTACTTCTCAGGTAATGGACCAACAAGGCCAAGGTAGAGTGGAGTCATTTTCAAGAGTTATTCTCTCCGAATTGTCCAAATAGAAGCAGTTGATCAAAACTACATTGATTAATAAAGTGTAAAAAAGTTTTAAAAAGGTGAAGATTTTTGCCACAATTCATCAAATTACCCAAGTATACTGTATAATATTTCAAAACATGGTTATTTGCTCAAAATCAAGAAATCAAAAACGTAAAAACTGACTAATGTTTCGGATGTAAGGTATACATCGGAAAACTGTGCTCCTTGCTTGCTGCCATATGGCGCTGTATGATACTGTGCCAGATGTTAGCTTCACACTTTACACACTGTTCGAATCTCATCACAAACAACTTTAGCATTTGAGCTATTTAGCTACTTTGCAACTACTTAGCATGCTAGCTAACCTAACCTTAACACTAACCTTAACCCTTTACCCTAACCCCTAGCCTAGCAAAAAATTGGAATTCGTAACATATCATACGTTTTGAAAATTCATAACATATCATACGAATTGAAATTTGTCACATGGATGATGGACTCCCACAAATTAATACATACCATACGAAACGTAACATATCATACTAATTGAAGTGCCACGGATTTACTTTTACTATGTAATTCAATGAATGCTAGCATTTATTTTTGTATTGCAAACATACTGTATCTAAGACACTTCCATTAACATCTTAGACTTTGGAAATACTGGGTGCTGGGCCATTATCTCCATTGAGAATCTATGGCATACTCAAATGTCCCCCATATTTCTTGTTTGCAAGACATTCTATTTTGCTAAGAAATTACTTTACTTACTGTAGCCTAGCAGTTTGGAGAGTTGGGCCAGTAACCGAAAGGTCGCTGGTTCAAATCCCAAAGCCGACTAGGTGAAAAATATGTCAATGTGCACTTGAGCAAGGCACTTAATCCTAACTGCTACAGGGTCGCTATCAATAATGGCTGATCGCTGGCTTTGACTCCACTCTCTGAGGGTGTCTCAGGGGGAGTGGGATATGCCAAAAACATGTACATGTGTGAAATATGACAAATGTAAGCACCCAACTAATTACTATTATTTTTAGCCATTATCTTCACTTGAGTACAGTTGGCATGGGTTTACTGACTAACAAAAATAACTACATCATGCAGATATAGAGAGGGTCCTACTCACTTTTCTTCTTGATGTTGAGGAGCTCCTGCTCAATCCTCAGGCAGATGGACTGGGTGAGCTCTTTGGAGATCCTCTGGAAGGCGTCAAAGTCCTCCACGGTGTACACATGGGTCTCCACAGGCTCGGTAGCAATGGCTTCCAGTTCAGACCTCACAGCGTCCTTCACGCCCACGGCAAAGATCTCCACGTCTGCTTTCTTCAGCTTGGTGGCCGGGTCCTTGAAGGAGTCGGACGACTTCCCGTCTGTGATGAGGATAGTGACGCGGGGAACGTTTGGCCGCGATCCTCGGTTGGTCAAGAAGATCTTCTCCCTGACATAGGTCATGGCCCTTCCGGTGTTGGTGGAACCGCCACGGTAGGGGAACGTCCGGACGGCATGGACCACAGCGCTCATCTCGTGGTGGGTGTTCAGGTAGAACTCAGTGTGAGCGTCCCTGCTGTACTGAACCAAGCTGATCTGAATCTTGTCCTGTCCGATGTCAAAGGAGTTCACCAGCACCTCCAGGAAAGCTCTGACTTTAGCGAAGTTGGACAGTCCGATACTGTATGAGCCGTCGACCAGAATGACAACGTCAGCTTGCACGTCTACTCCAAGAGAACATTCTAGAAGAGGACACAAAAACATCTGTCACGTAATGACAAAATCAGACACTGGATGACTACAACAATGACTGACATACAGTATGACTTTTAGATATTGTTGTAGAGGATACTCACCAAGGGACACCTTGACTGGCTCAGTCTTCTCCATGGTCATGATGGGCTCACTGGGGGTCAGGCCCTTGAGGGCAAACAGGCTGATCTGGTACTCTGTGTCTGGAGACAGGCCCGTAACCATCACTGAGGTCTGGCTGGCGCCTACGTACAGCTCCTGGTGCTTGCTGCCGGCCATCATGGGGATCAGCTGGAGCTTGTAACCCGAGACATCTCCAAAGGAAATGTCCCATGTCACCCTCATAGACTTGGAGGCCATCTCCATGACTCTGAGGTTTGATGCTGGTTCAATAACTGAAAATGAACAATCACGACGGGAATTTGTTAGGAAATGATCTCCCTAGCTGGAAAAGTTTTGAGCAACCCCCATTAATTCATGCATCTCTAATAATTTCTTCAAAGTTATCCATGCCAAAACCACTTCCAACATTTGAGTCGTAAAACTGCATTTTACCTTCCTCTCCGCTGACGAGCGAGTTGAGTTGATCGTCCACCCCCGAGCACACATGGGTAATGAGCTCTTTCTGCACATTTTTGATAAGGTCAAAGTTGAGAACATTATAGACGTGCGTCCTGTAGGGGGTTGAAGCCATTTGTTTTAGCTCGTCCTCATCTGCTCCTTTGATCCCTAAATTGGACAAAGAACAAAAAAGGGGTGTAAAATGTATATGGTCTCTTATAAAAACTGGGGAAAATGTTCCATATCACCATTGTAATCCTGATCTCCCGACAGTTTCAGAAGGTTTACTCATTCATAGTTCAAACCAATAAAGTCCAAACACTCCTTGTTAAAGTCAATGGCAGCACATGAAAATTATTCCGAATGTAGGAATTAATTGCGGCATAGTTTCTCAGGTTCGAGAGCTTATACTGAATAAAACAAGTGATCTATAAAGATATGAAATGAAGCAAGAGGTCTTTCCTTCTTTTCCACTTTTAAGAACAACCAGCTGGATTCACTATGGAATATATACATTTTTCAACAGGCCATGTCATAACTTCAGTTGGAAGGAATGACAACATGGTAAAAATGTGTGAAACACATTTCATACCATTCTAACTTGTAGGTTTCAGGATCCTTTACTTTGTGATATAAATACGGCAATTTACTCTCATGACTATAGAATATATATAGACAGGATTAGCAGTATCAGTAAGACATAAACAGGGTTAGATGACAGAAAGGTAGCCTGTAGTCACATACCCAAGGTGAAGATCTCCACCCCCATGTTCTTGAGTTTCTTGGCGATCGCCTCCACAGGGTCTTGAGACTTCCCATCTGTGATAATCATGGCCACCTTGGGAAAGCCTTTCCTGGCACCGTTTGCCTCAGTAAATGTGTTTTTCAGCAAATAGTCCATGGCCTCACCTGTAACAAAGTGGCATGACGTCCCTTTTGGTTATAACATTGTTCATTTGATTCACTCTACCAACCTCAGAGAGTTGTTAATGACGAACTACGGCTTTGTCAGTTAGTATTATGTTATGATTGTGTATTGTATAGCCAGGTACTGTACATGGGATGGGTAAGTACCTGTCATGGTGTTGCCACCCTTGTAAGGCAGTGTGTTGATGGCTCTGAGGAGTTCGCCCCATTTCACGTGCTGGTTGAGGTTAAACTCTGTCTTGGTATCAGTGCTGTACTGGACCAGGCCCACCCTTGTCTTGTCCTCCCCAATCTCAAAGGCACCCGCCATGGCAGAGATGAAGTTACGGATGTATTTAAAGTCTCTTCCAGCGCTCCATGAACCATCAACCAGGAACACCAAATCTGTGACAGCACTGAATGAACACTCTGGGAGAGAAGGAGAGGTAGAGAGAAGGAGAGAAGAAGGAACATGAAAAAAGTAGCATACACTGGAAAAATGGGAGAGGCAAATTATTTGAGCTGAGGAGAAGCATGTCCTGTTTCCGTAGCTTTACAAGTCCCAGATAGCTGTATCATTGACCAAAGAAAACAAAGTGAAGAGTGCTGTTGTGCAAATATATACAGTGAACAATGAAAGTAGCCTCCAGGTGCAAACTTTGGTCCAGCGTTTTAACATTACTGTATGAAGAAAACAAGGAAAACGACCCTCTTAACACTCATATACTAGACAGGAACTATGGAATATCAATTAATATTTCTTATTGGCAAATACAAATGCTCAGATAGGACCCTAAGGTGACAAAGAAAGAATGCAATAAAAAATATTGATGTTATTGCCATCCCTTTTGACAGAATAACACTGTCACTACCAGAATCAGCACTGTATTCATCAGGCTCTTCATCAGACTTTTATTTGATGGGCTGGAGGTCATTCACCATACTCACTAGACCAGATACCGGGTTAGGGATAGTGGCATCAACAGTGCAGTCAAGAATAATCCGATTGATATAAGCCCAGCAGTCACATCCAGCTCAAATGGTTATACAAACTATTAGGGGGATACTTTGAGATGTAAGCCCTCATAGTGGGTACAGTCTTTGGGAACACTACGAAAGGTACAGTGGGTGAATAGGGGGTTACCTGGAGGGTATTTTCCAGTTATTCCTTCTGGATAGAAATAAAGTCTGAGAGAGGTTTTCCCAAGTAGCAGTAAGCATGCATCATCTGGGGGAGGCCACATTGCTCTTGTAAAGAGCTGTATCCGTAATGGTTTCCACTTTTCTCAACCTGGCTGTGTACTCTTCCGCTCCAGCACCAGAGGTCCTGCCCCCTGACACAGGTGTTAGCTCCACACCACTGACCCCCACACTGAGCATGTGCAAACTCCTTCACTTAGCATGATTGACAGCCTGACTATGACAGGCAGCAATGTTATGATCAATATTTTCAAGATTTATATAGTAAAAAAAACTGATTTGGTTATACAATGGGGCATTGAATAGAATAATATGTGGAAACTCCCTCTACTGTGCTGTCGACCACACACCAACGGAAAGAGACCAGGCACAATAAGAGAAATAAAAAGAGACTGTAGCCTATGAACAAACTGGAAAATGTTGTTAACTGTTAAGTGTCAGAAAAAGAAAAGGCCAATGAGGCAATGGACTTACTGACTGAGTCTATGACCTGTGGTTTCCTGGGACCTCCGTGTGCTGTGCCACTTGATTGGACTGAAACACAAGCAATGAGACAAAAAATAATGTCAAAAAAACAAATAAATATATTTAACCTTACCCACAACACCTTAATGTAAAAGAGTCAACTAGTAGCATGGGGGGGGAAATGTATTATAGAATTTATACATAAAGATATACTTTGTGTATATATTTGATGAGGTTGTCTCTAATAAGATCAAATCCACTAGGGGTCACAACGAGCAGGCAGGCGAAGCCAGCTCCCAAATTATAATGGACTGATGCAATTAGTTACGGCAGTTTTCTCAGTAATCTCTAAAGACCCGGACTGGGCTGCTTCGGACTTTAGTATCAGAACTAAGGACCGGTGCCAAAGAGGCTTCCCCACCAAGCAGTTCATATTACATTACAGCATACATAAATCACTGTTAGACTTGGGAGGGGGGTTGCCTCTGTGTTAGGGCCATGGATAGTCATTCCTCTTTCTATACATTTGGAATCATTCACCAGTAGACTAAATCCTCAAAAAGTTATACAGTTGCACCATTGAGAGCATCTTGACTGGCTGCATTACCGCTTGATATGGCAAGTGCTCAGCATCCGACCACAAGGCACTACAGAGGGTAGCGTGTATGACCCAGTACATCACTGTTGCCAAGCTCCCTGCCATCCAGGACCTCTATACCAGGCGGTGTCAGAAGAAGGCCCAAGAAATTGTCAAAGACTCCAGCCAACCAAGTCACAGTCATGGTTAGTTCTCTAAGCTACCGCACGGCAAGTGGCACCAGAGTGCCAAGTCTGGGACCAAAAGGCTCCTGAACAGCTTCTACCTCAAAGCCATAAGACTGCTGAACAGTTCATTAAACAGCTACCTGGACTTTCTGCTTTTTACCCCAACTACCCAACTATCACCCCAACTACCTTGTATCCCAGTACACTAACATGGTACTGGTACTCCTAGTATATAACCTGTATATATCCTCGTTATTGTTATTTTTTTGTGTTACTATTTTCTTTTTATCTATTTGATAATTTTCTTACTTTTAAACTGTATTGTTGGGAAAGGGCTCTTAAGTAAACATTTCACGGTATGGGACAAATACAATTTGATTTGAAATTAGAGGCGGGGGGCGGGGTGTGTCCCAAAAGGCACCATATTCCATATAAAATGCACTACTTTTGACCAGGGCACATAGGGCTCTGGTAAAAAATAGTGCACTGAATAGGGAATAGGGTGTCATTTGGGATGCAGACTCTGTGATAAAGGCCATGCAGTAATTCAGTGCCATTCCTCTCTCTAGTCTGAATCAATCACCAGTAGACTAAACAAATGGCTGTGACCGTAAGTGACTCACTTCATTCACCAGTATAGTCTACATAAGATGTGATAGTAAACGACTCACTTGTGAGCTGTCCTGAGATGGGCAAACTTTCCTCAGATCCAGAGTATGCAATGATTGTTACTACATAGTCCATGTCTGGCGTCAGATCTGTGATGGAGGTCTTAGTGGCAGTGGCAGGGAGGGATACATGTTTTGTTGGTTCGTCTATGGAAATAATACAGTACCAAGTTTAAAATTAAAGGTTAGGGAAATTAGCAATTCTGAATCTCAAAATCAAGCAATTTATGCCTTAACAATCTTAGTTCAGTGCAGGAAATGCTTAATATGTGGATCCCATAATGATTTGGTGAAAACAGGAAATGTAGGTGTTTTGTCATGTCAATGGCAGTGATTGCTTGTTGTAAACTACACAGGTAATGTTGCAGTAAAGGTAGTGAAGTTGAGAGAGATGGCCTGCAGAAAAACAGTCCACCAACCTGTTTCTGAGGCCACTTGTATCTTGAATCCCTCTATCCGTGTTAGTGGAACATTCCATGTCATTTGTACTGTGTTCTCATTTAAAATCTTAAATCTCAAGTCTGAAGGTGGTTCAACTGTGAAAAAAAAAGTTGCAAATGTTATTCCAGCTTTTGCAAAATAAGTGTATTTATGATGAAACATAAGGTGTAGGTAACACATATCCCAACAATCAACACTTCAAGGTTGAAGTTATCCTATTCATTGTTGGGGCAAACAGCAAGAGGTGACAACAAGGCAACATAACATTTGACACGCGAGCAGCCATTTTGGAGAAAAATGACATTCGTTTGAGCTGTCCGACCACAGTCAACAACTCAAGCACATACAATATAGTGAGGAGAATAACAAAGGGTGGCAACAAAAAAATATCCAAGGGCACAATTACTTTTGTTTACATTGACTAACTAACATTTTGCATGCTGATAAGGTCATGCCTAAACTGAGTCAACCGGCAACAACATACATCATAAAACTTGTGGAAATGGATTTTACAATGGAGTCTTCTCATACCTTTATATACCATGGTTGTGTAAAGGCCGACATGCAGTCATACATAGCCTTCAGTACATTGTGTCCTTTGATTGACCCATGTGTATGACTCCCATCCATTGAAAACCTCTTAAAAGAATACACAATGCCATTTAAGACCATTGGGTACATCTTTTCCAACCCCTCTAGCGCTAAGTAGTGAGAATCCACAATGAAAAAATATATTAGAAAAACACAAAATCAAATAGAAAAGCAAAACAAACCATAAATGTGATTGGTCACAGTGAATGGACTGTCTGAAGATCATGCACATGTACATGAAAAGTTGTTTGTAACAACTTATGGAACCGGACAAAAGTTTCCATGTACAAGACGGACCAGAGAAAATATTTTAGAAATATTTTTAAATGATATTCGTCTGTTGGGGGATGGGTTTAAGTAAGTTAGGCTATTAAGAGAAAACAGCATTAACAAGAGTAGAGTATTAAAGGGATGCCTTTGGCAGTGAAGGCCGTTATCTACTTCCCCAGAGTCAGATGAACCCATGGATACCATTTGTATGTCTCCACGGGCAGTTTGAAGGAAGTTTCTAACTAGCGTTAGCGCAATTGCTAACTAGCATTAGCGCAATGACTGGAAGTCTATGGTAACTGCTAGCATGCTAGTAGATACCATAGACTTCCAGTCATTGCGCTAACACTAGTTAGCATTGGCTTGAGAAACTACCTCTAACTTCCTTCATACTGGATGCAGAGACATAAAAACGTTATCCATGAGTATCCGTTTAAGTAGCCTATATAGTAATAACAGAATGTCTAGAGATGTCTAAAATGACAAATACAGTAAATGATAAGACAATATGTGTAGTGGTTTAAGATGAATCTGCTTGTTGATTAACTATAACAAGATAATGTGTCAGTGGATAGTGCAGTGGTGCATAGCAGGGTAAGTATTGGGTTGTGGTCTAAATAAGGGTTTTCTAAATAAGGGAAGCTGGTGGGGATCAAGAATATCATTCTAAAATATTGTTGAAAAGCCATGACTCAGGACAAGTTGAATGCAAATTTGCACAGCAAATGACCTGAGCAAAGCTTGTCCAGTACAGGATATCAAAAATGAGAACCACCAACCTGGCAGATCAACTCAAGGGCCATGGTCTGCTCCTTCTCTGTTTCCAAATGGACCCATCAAAACCATACAGTACTACCCACATTTTCCTTGTTACGAAGCTCTTAGTTAAAGCACACACACCACAAACAAGCACAGGCATACGCGCATGTACACACAGTCCACAAAGGCATGCACACACAAACACACGCAAACACACACACACAAACCTCAATAATGAGCCAAAAAGTTTTGTTGGAGTTATGACTCTTTCTCTTCGTTTCTGGTTTCTCCATGTAGTTCAAGATTTGATCAGTGAGCATCCTGGTCTCAACATGTCAAGCCATTCAACAAGGAACATACCAATGTGGGGGGTGCGGGGGGGGGGGGGGGGGGGGTGCTACTATGACCTCTGTTTGTGATCTCTAGTTCTGGTCATCAAGGTCCGAGTGTAGGCTACAGTCTCCTAAAAAGAGAGGCCTTCTCTTAAAAAATACGGGGTCTATATGATATGCTAACAAAATATTATAGCCTTATTATAGCCTGATTTAATGAGAAGAAAGCAGTGTTGTAATCTGTAATCTATATGAATGGTCATGGAAGCTTCTGAAGAATGTTTTTTCTCAGTTTTTGGAAAATAATTTTAGGGACACTCATATTTTGTCTTTCTGTTCCATCAGACAGAAAAAGAACACAAGAAGGAAAATCAAGCCCCCTTTTTCTCCAAATGAAAGAGGAGACAACTGAGTTCTCGGTTCATTTTTACTTGATCTCTCATAGTACTGTACTAGCTAATCTATTACATCCCTTACGGGCAAAACATGTGTTACTTCCTTCACTTAATTGTTTTACCTAGCTCCTTTATCATTACCTAGTACTTGTATTATTACCTAGTTCCTTTATCATTACCTAGTTCCTTTATCATGATAGAGTTATGGTCAGATTTGCCAAATGGAGCGCGAGGGAGAGCTTTGCACGCGTCTCTGTGTGTGGAGTAAAGGTGGTCAAGAATTTTTCCCCCTCTGGTTGCACTGCTGATTTAAGTTTCCCTACATTAAAGTCCCCGGCCACTAGGAGCGCCCCCTCAGGATGACCTTTTTCCTTACAAATAAAATTTGATTTGATTACCCAGCTCCTTTATCATTACCTAGCTCCTTTATCATTACCTAGTTACTTTATCATTACCTAGCTTCTTTATCATTACCTAGCTCCTTTATCATTACAAAGCTCCTTTATCATTACCAAGCTTCTTTATCATTACCTAGCTCCTTTATCATTACCTAGCTCCTTTATCATTATCTACTGTATCTTCCATTATCATTACCTAGCTCCTTTATCATTATCTACTGTAGCTTCTTTATCATGACCTAGCTCCTTTATCATTACCTAGCTCCTTTATCATTATCTACTGTATCTTCCATTATCATTACCTAGCTCCTTTATCATTACCTAATGTAGCTCCGTTATCATTACCTAGCTCCGTTATCAATACCTAGCTCCTTTATCATTACCTAGCTCCTTTATCATTACCTAGCTCCTTTATCATTACCTAGTTCCTTTATCATGATAGAGTTATGGTCAGATTTGCCAAATGGAGGGCGAGGTACGCGTTTCTGTGTATGGAGTAAAGGTGGTCTAGAATTTTTTTCCCTCTGGTTGCACATTTAACATGCTGATAGAAATTACCGGTAGGTCAAACTGATTTAAGTTTCCTTACATTAAAATCCCCGGCCACTAGGAGCGCCGCCTCAGGATGAGCATTTGATTACCTAGCTCCTTTATCATTACCTAGCTCCTTTATCATTACCTAGCTCCTTTATCATTACCTAGCTCCTTTATCATTACCTAGCTCCTTTATCATTACCTAGCTCCTTTATCATTACCTAGCTCCTTTATCATTACCTAGTTCCTTTATCATTACCTAGTTCCTTCATCATTACCAAGCCTCTTTATCATTACCTAGTTCCTTTACCATTACCTAGTTCCTTTATCATTACCTAGTTCCTTTATCATTACCTAGTTCATGTATCATTACCTAGTTCCTTTATTGTTACCTAGTTCCTTTATCATTACCTAGCTCCTTTTTCATTACCTAGTTCCTTTGTCATTACCTAGCTCCTTTATCATTACCTAGCTCCTTTATCATTACCTAGCTCCTTTATCATTACCTAGCTCCTTCATCATTACCTAGCCCCTTTATCATTACCTAGTTCCTTTCTCATTACCTAGCCCCTTTATCATTAACTAGTTCCTTCATCATTACCTAACTCCTCTATCATTACCTAGCGCCTTTATCATTACCTACTGTAGCTCCTTTATCATTGCCTAGCTCCTTTATCATTACCTAGCTCCTTTATTATTACCTAGTCCCTTTATCATTACCAAGCGCCTTTATCATTACCTAGCCCCTTATCATTACCTAGTTTCTTTATCATAACCTAGCTCCTTTATCATTACCTAGTTCCTTCATCATTACCTAGTTCCTTCATCATTACCTAGCTCCTTTATCATTACCTGGCTCCTTTATCGTTATCAGGCTCCTTTATCATTATCTGGCTCCTTTATCATTACCTTATCATTATCATTACTTAACTTATTTTTTAACAGATTTCTTCTCTTCACCAGAGAGTTGGGCCTGCTAGAGGAACTAGGTACTGATGACAAAGTCCTATAAAAAAAAATATCAAGCAAGTGCCCCTCCTAGCGCAAGAAAGACTTCACTACAACTATCATGCTTAGGGAGTCGCCCCTTCACTAATTTCCAGACTAGCCTACAACACTATTAGAAGAAAAGGTGCTATCTAGAACCAAAAAGGGTTATTCGGCTGTCCCCATAGGAGAACCCATTGAAGAACCACTTTTGGTTCCAGCTAGAACCCTTTTAGGTTCAATGTAGAACCCTTCTACAGAGGGGTCTACATGGAAACTCAAAAAGTTATACCTGGAACCAAAAAAGGGTTATCCTATGGGGACAGTCACAAAACCCTTTAGGAACCCTTTTTTCTAAGAGTGTATGATGGGGCCTGTTCCACTTTGAACTTTTAGATTAAAAAAAATCTATTTGAACCAGTTTTAGATTAAAAAATATAATTGTGCTTATATAATTGTGTTTCAAGGCTACTCAAAAGTTTAAAGTGTGATGTTTGGAAGTATAGGGGTTGTCACTAGTTACCACAGCCACAAAGTCAGAATTGGCTATTGTAAAAATTCATGACAACAAAAAATTGCTTTTTGGTCTTAATTTAAGGTTAGAGTTAGGCATAAGGTTACCAGTGTGGTTATGGTTAAGGTTAGGTTTCAAACTAGATTTTAAGAATATATACATTTTAGAAATAGGCAGGGTTTAGTGAGAAGTAAGACTGTGTGGCCGTGGTAACTAGTGACGACCAAGTAAAAGGTTAGCCTACCTACCCTAGGCTACTTGTTTGAGTTGATTCAACCTGTCACAATTAATAGGCAGAGAAAATTGGATCAAAAGACAAATGAAATAGCCAACCTATTCAAACACAACAAAAATACAAGAATCCATAGGCCTACCGATGAAATAGGCCTATAGGCAAAGGCCTACATGAGATACAAATACTGTAGACATTTTATTTCAGCAAAACATTTATTCATAAAATAAAACTGCATTGGTGAAAGTATTGTAATTTCACCATGAGGAGCTTAAAAACGGACACAACTAGCTACAGAGAGAGGGGGGGGGGGGCTGCATATTTTTCATTCGGATCAGATGTGTTTAATTAACAGTAGGAACATTGGAGGGGAGGAGGGAGAACAGGACAGCGGGTGAGGGGTAACTTTACCTTGGGCCTCGACGGAGGATAGTAGCACTGCAAGGAAGGCAGCCGCTGCCAGAGACAGCCTTATCTTCATTTCGACTCGCTCTCTTTCTCTGGCTCAGCAGAACATGAATGAGGCTACAAAAGGCACGGGCAATTACACAAGGATCTCAGCAATGCGCCATCCTTCAACACACAGTCTACCTTTAATGACCACAAGCAACATTTACATTTGACATTTTAGTCATTTAGCAGACGTTCTTATCCAGAGCGACTTACGGGTAGTGAGTGCATACATTTGTGTACCTTTTCGCAGATGTCCTATCATCCAATAGCCTACTCTTAAACATACAGTGGGTATTATATCATAAGTATTCATCCCCCTTGGATTTTTTGTTGTGTGACAAAGTGGGTTCGATTTCAATTTAGTTGTGATTTTTTTGTCATTGATCTAAAGAAAATACTCCATAATGTCAAAGTGAAAGGAAAATTAGACAAATGTTAACAAATAAAATAAAGATTTAATAGCTCAAATATTGCAAAAGTATTCACTCCTTTTTTAGGCGAGCCTAAATTAGTTCAGGAGTAAAATTTGGCTTAGCAAATCACATAAATGACATGGACTCACTCTGGTGAAATACTGTTTCAATCTGTTTGAAGATCGATGATCCCTAAACACTTTGACAGAGCTTGAAGAATTTTGAAAAGAACACTGGGCACTATCCAGGTGTTTAATTTTTCCATTCCTTTTTTTTTAAATTATTGAATTTTTATTTTCACTTTGACATTATGGAGAATTTTGTGTAGATCAATGGAAAACAAATCTCAATAAATACATTTCAATTCAACTTTGTACAGCAACAGAATGTGAAAAAATCCAAGGGAGGGGATACTTATGATACCCACTCTCAAAGAGTGTCATAGTTAATTCAAAGACAAAAGGCAAGACCATTGATCGTCCAACTGCATTGGCTTTATAAATTAACATATTGTTCCACCTTAAATAGCATTCAAATATCCTCAAAAACTCACAATCAACTTTCAATGCGGTTTAAATGACAGCTACAAATGGAAAAGAGTCCTTTGTAGGTCTACACTTTTCTATGGGAGCCTGCTGTAGTATCTGATCAAAAAGGCTGCCCCCATTAAGTCAAAACGTGCCTTGAGGAATGCATTCGAATTGATGGAGATGGGAATGCTGTGCCTCACTAGCAAAACACAAAAACCATAACTTTCACAAACTTGTACAAAGCCTATGAAAACACAATGCATAGCATTCCGTGGTCTCCCAACACAAAATCCAAATAAAAGATTCAAAGGCGCCAGAATGCAGGTGCGCCAGATGCAGGCTACTGGCCATCACTCTGCTGCTGATAGAGCAATCGATTCCAAAAACGTGTCCGTCTTTATCCTGCATTACATGTTAATCTAAGTGTTATAGCGAAAACTGAATACGCAACCAAGTTATCAATATGTTGTTTCTTCTCGAGTTAAATTCTACTTTACATCACATACATTATTACACGAAGAAGCGGTTAACTATTCCAACAGGCACGGCATTTACGTCATGGTTGTTGGGCTATAATTATGGGCTATACTTCATTTCAAACCAACATGACACTGATGATAATAAGGCAAATGAACAATAGGCAAATGCTAAAACACTTGCCCAGAGGCCAATCTTGGGACACCCTAGCCTACTTCCCTGGTCTCCGGATGACCACAACTCACCTCACTCTCCCCATCTTCCTCTCAGATAGCCTAAGCAACAGTCCAATCCATATTCAATTAATTCAATACTGACCTGTGGAAATGATGTTTTCTCTCGTCTCAGAATATAAAAAAGTAAAGCCTCTTTGGATATGCCTCTTCAGCCTAATGATGGATAAAAGTTTAACTTGAGGGGAATCAAGTAGCCTAAGCACAGACGAAAACTCAGTGCTCCTCTTGCGGAGGTCCCAGATAAGAAGCCTTTTTCCAAGTGGGAAGACTCTACACAATCTGCTACTTAATAGGGGGCTGTTCCCAACTCTCCCTTTTACATCGTAGGCTCTTACGACAGCCAGCAAGCATGGAACCCTGCCATGGGTTGACATATGCAGCCTCTCAAAGTGTGGGGATTACTTTTGGAAACTTTGCATAGTTTTCTGCATTCCTTTACAATGATGCCCCTCTATGTGTTGTATCCACAAGTCCACTGCAAATTAAAGGGATAGCATCTGCGTTTGGAAACCAGGAGATGTTTTACTGGCAGCCGTTAAGCCGTTTCTTTTTTTTTTGGGACAATGGAACAATGGAAAAATCCTCAACAGCCCAATAGCATTTATTAAGTGACCAAGTTTAAGAGTCAGTAACCATGTCCTTTTAATTTAATGTGCTTTATGTCAGTAGATAAATATTTAGAAACGTATTATGTTATTGAAGTATTTAATAGGTCTTTGGATTCAACTCAGAAAATGTCAATAAATTCTTAACAGTCCAATCAGAATTATACAGGCAAGGCACGGGGAAAGGGTGATGCTTTCTGTCCTGGTTCCTTCATCTCTGTGAAAAAAGTGAATTGATAGGCCTAACTGAATTAAGGCCTAGGCCAAGATAAAACAAACCCTTTGTCCTGCCTATTAAAAATAGGCTATTGGAGTAGTCTAATAAACCCTCATTTATGAAATACAGATTATAGCCCTACAGATCATTTGGAAGATTCACTTTTCCAAATGAACATTTTGTTGATAATTGACATGTTAAATGGAATAAAAAGAGATCGTCACGTTTAACCTATTTTATATGACAGAATTCAGTTACCTGACCATAGACCTATCATAATGTGAGACCCAATCCATTCCAATCCATAGGTCCCGTGTGGCTCAGTTGGTAGAGCATGGCGTTTGCAACGCCAGGGTTGTGGGTTCGATTCCCACGGGGGGTCAGTACAAAAAAGTATGAATGTATGTACTTGTAAGTCGCTCTGGATAAGAGCGTCTGCTAAATGACTTAAATGTAAATTCCCTTGAAGACATAGCCCTCTAGTGACTCAAGAAGCAAAATGCTCATGGAAAAGAAAAATCCTGCAGTGCTGGTTCCTTGGGCAAATAAGTTCATTAAAAAACGTTACTTACATTTCATGAGTTAAATGTCTGATAAAAACACTTTATCTGCTACTCAACTTCGTAACGTGCACACATAGCCTATCACCATTTTTTAAAATAAACAATACACAGCAAATTGCATCTCATGACATTTTCCCATGACATAGTCCTGATTTCTGTAGGCTAGAGCTCAAGGCACATTTCAAAATAGGAGCATCATTTTCTGATCGTAGACTAATTTCTTTACAAAGTATCACGATGAACACATTTAAGACTGCTCTTGGCCAAATGTAGCCTAGTAATCTTAGACTGGCTTTAAAGCAGCCAAACTGCACAAAGTGGGGAAAGCGTAGTCAGGTAGCCTAGTGGTTAGAGTATTGGGCCCGAATCCCCGAGCTTACAAGGTAAAAATCAGTGGTTCTGTCCCTGAACAAGGCAGTTAACCCACTGTTCATAGGCTGTCATTGTAAATATGAATTTGTTCTTAACTTGCCTGGTTAAATAAAATGTAAATAAACCCTGAAATTGGAGCATAATTGTTCTCTTTGATGCTGTTTATAATAAGATCAGTGTGTATATCCATTCAGGAAATTTCTAAGACAAGATGACTTTCCATTTACAGCACGGATAATAATTCCCATCATGAGAACGTCATTAGTAGCAAACCAGATTAACAACATTGTTACGGCCTTTCTTCCTCTGCCTGCGTTGATGATAATGAACACTTACCAGACATCCAGATGTAGGCTACCACCAACATTCCTCTACACAGACTATTGTGAGCATTGTTGATTCAGTGTAGTTTAAAGGACAAGAGAGACCAACACAAACGTCAGCCATGCCCAATAGATCACCTGCTGGGTTTCAACGAACGGTGGCGATACCACATGCAGAATTGTTGGCACATTAACAGAATATGACAAC
Organism: Salvelinus namaycush; assembly: GCF_016432855.1. Lineage (NCBI taxonomy): Eukaryota > Metazoa > Chordata > Actinopteri > Salmoniformes > Salmonidae > Salvelinus > Salvelinus namaycush. Next base: position 6,724,807 of record NC_052330.1, read on the forward strand.
CGATGCTCTGTGGTCAGAGGCGATAGGATGGCCGCCCGCTGCGCACTACCGACGTTTGTTATGGTGTATCCTGTACTTAAAATATAAAATTTACACACATACAAAAAGAACAACAAAGACCACTTGGTAATGAGAGGCATATTTAATCATCCTCAGTTATAAATAAATAAATAAATATTGATCCCATGAACATGAAACAAAAGCCATTATGACATGACAAATCAACCCCCTGATGACACAGAGACAACTTTTTACAACTAATAGGGTGTCATGTAGAACAGGTGAGCCCAGCAGCTGGCGTCACTCCTTCTTCTTGGGGAAAGCTGCACAAACCAGTTCATATATGACATATGCAGATCCTGCAATAACATATAAAACATCATTACTAATTAAATACAGTGTTATTACAAAGGTGTTGAACAATTTAAAGTGGTAATGCACAACCAGACTATACCAAGATCTGGTGTCTACATGGATAAAAAAAAAAAAAATGTTTTGCCATTGAGTTCATCTGTACTCACCTAGGATAGTGAGTGTCATTGTTGCTCTGTACAGGATAGCATCGCTGGCACCCCCTTTCAAATGAATTGGAATCCCATTGTCCTCCTGGTGAAGAAAAACATACCGTATCAAACGCATGTCATGCACAGCAACATGCACTATAAGCATCCTACTTCCTTTAAGCCCACCAAAGCTGTGGTATTCTCCAAGTGGACATTGCCTTGACATTCCTTTCAGCTTCTAGTGGCGCAAAGGGCCTCAATGGTGCATCTACAGCGACCTCTGTTCTAGGTGGTTGAGTGGTCATTAATACCCCCAAAACGGACCATTCTAGTTAGCCACAGAACGCAACATGTTGCCATTACGAGTGTCATTATTGACAGCAAGACCTGCAACGCACCCGTTTTAGAAAGCATTTACAGCAACACAGTTTGCACAATCAGTTATTGAAAAGCAGCCAAGGAGGCAGTGGCATCACCCTCCCTTGATCATGTGCCAGTGGCAATCGCTAATCAGAGTCAGACATGGGTTTCTCATCTCACGCCATGGTCTATGTCCTGAATGGCACCCTATTCCCTATTTAGTGCACTACTTTTGACCAGGAGCCATACCTTTACACACTACATGCAAATAAGTAACTCCAACCCAGTGAGCCATCTTTCAGATGTACTTATCTGTCAACTATATGGGTCTCAGGCTTCATCGTGTGTAAAGAAACTACAGGAGCAGACATGTCACCAGTCATTAAAACACATATCACATTGTCATTGATTTGAAACTACATTTTCCTTGACATTGAACTGAAATCAGAGTACGTTTTAATATTAAGTTTGAAATAGACATTTTAAGTGTAAACAATTACCTGGAAATGCTTCTGTTTATGTGGGACCTTGTTCTCCACCTGCCTGCGCGCACTGGTGCTCAGTGTCCGCCGCGACACCTGCTGGAGCGCCTGTCAATTAACGGAAAAGAAGCATCCATTTCTAAGCCCCTCACCAGCACTGCAGTTTCACAGATTTGGAGATTTTAAGATCAACGCTGGTTTGGAATAGGCCGCTGTCTATCTGAATATTGAACAAATTAGCTAGTCTGCCATAAAGACTTGTCAGAACATAAGCTATAGAGAAGCAACGGGCACTCAACGCAAGTCTGATGGGATATGTCCTCACATGACCGCTAAAGGCTCGTGATGCTGGCTTCTCTTGACCTTTTAGAATGCTTTAAAAAAAAGGCAGACCGATGGCATGGAAAACAATTATATTAAGAACTACACTCAAAACCATACTAAATCGCATCTTACTTGAATGTGTCGGTACATAGCTCCACGTCAACAATCGTCGTACGGTCGTACAAGGACACCGGAAGACTGCGCATCCACTATTTTCTTCTTTGAAAAGATTTACTGACGCATCACGAACACTTGTGCATGCTGCCACATAATGGTCAGGAGTGGGTACTTGGAGAGTAGCCAACACATGAACCACCATTCTCTATTTCTGGGCTAAAAAATAAATAAAAAATAAAAACTGCCTCAAGATTGACAAATGATTTGTTTGTATACGTATTCACTTTTTCCATTTCACAACAAAGGTACATCTCAAAACATTTCTAAATAAAAGCAGGTGACTAAACAAAATTATGAGTTGTTCAGACATTTTATTTGTCAAGCAACAGACATAGAATCTCCAGGTAATAAATCCATGGCAACTTTAAAGTGCAAAACATATTTCAATTTGCAGCAGTCTTAGTAAGAAAACGAATATGTAGGTTTTTACATAGTCTAACATGAACAGTAGCCTGGTCCCAGATCTGTTTGTGCTCTTCCCTACTCCATTGTCAAGCCAAACATGTTTGGCATGACAATTCCATAAGGAGTTGGCAAGAGAGCAGAGAGACTGTCACCCAGGCTACTGTACACGAATAAAGCTTTGGTCCCTGAAAAAGAAAGTCATTTTCAAGGTTGTGTAATATGACAAACTTGACTCAAGCTCCGCATATTCCAGGCAGCTAAACATCATTACTATATATACTGAGAATAGAAGTACATACAACGCAAGCATTCCATAACACTTGTACGAAAAACCAAAAGTCTATAGCCTTAACTTGAAGCAATTCTAGCCTAACAGAAAGTTCAGATTTGCTTGACTGTATTCAAACATTCTTTTAATAATTTATTCATTTAGAACTAAACATCTATGACTGACATACACATATTTCTGCATTTAAACTGATCTCCAATAGAATTTTCACGTCGATGTAGCGTCATTCAATTTCAACTTACTGCCACTACAACGACTTGACAGCAAAACTGCCTACAGTACACAACTGCATAGCTTTGACCATGAAAAATAAATACGAGAGAACTTCCACTTTATCGCAACTTTCCCCTGACATCTTTACTCATCCAATACTTGCACAGCACTTTTGACAAGCAGCCCATTCTTACATACAGTACACAAGCCAGGCACAAGGGTCCCACCAGAGCTTGAAATTAGCTACTGGTTATGTTCACTTCCTCTGCTAGCCAGCATGCAACATGCATATAGGACATCTTTAGTTAGGGATATCAGCGCTGTGGTTGCGGCTGCCATATTTGTGGTGGATGAGGAGGACCACCCCCAGGAAGAAGCAGACGGAGCCCACAGTGATGTAGGCGATGCCCAGGAAAAGGTCCTTGCCCCCCCATCTAGGAGACGGTACTCAGGATCACACGCTTCCACCCCTCAAAGCTACAAACAGGATAGTCTGGGATCCACTCATTAAGGTTGAAAAAAATGTTAAACTTCAGACCCATTTAACATCTGACTAACCGAAGAACTCTGTAGCAATAAGGATCTTAACGTATCATACAAAAAAAATGTGGACTCATTATGAATATGTTAGTCTATATTAGTGGAAACGACAAAGAAAGCCAGCATCCATCTACATCCAGCAGGTGGTACCTATTGTTATAGCAAGTGAAGGAACGGCCACCTACTGCACACGGCTGGACATCGACCTGGTCTGTCTGACCTATTATGACAATGACTGATTTGGAGAAAAAAAAGACTACTACATCACAAGCCATCATTCCACAAACCCAAACTTCCTGTAAATCTGTATCATTTGAACAGCTGCCTGTGAAAGGATACTGTAGGTGACTTCCAGGGTGTAGTTGCCCCGGGGAAGAGTCGGCGTCACGTTGTTCTTCTTCTGGATAATACGGTGCAGCTTACAGAAGACGGGGAAGGCAGCTTTGCGCATCCACACAATAAAGTCCTCATTGATGAAGTCATTATTTTCAGCGTCTGTGTCCAGCTCATAGACAGTCTTGCGCCAGTTGATCGGCTTGGTTGTTCCTGGGGGAGGAAATTACCGTGACTTTCCTAGGAAAAGACAGTGAGACTCCTTATCAACTTCAATGATAACAATTCTTCTGAATGCTTGCTTACCTTGGAAAGCACTTGTGAGGTTGGGGTTGCCTCCTGGGTTCCTGAACTTCACATGCTTGTCTGTCTACCAAGCGATGCCCATCAGAGGAATTTGGATTCTTGTGCCATTAGGGTCAATGTAACACAGCTCCAAAGTGTCTGAGGATAGAGATCCTGATTAAACGGAGCTGCTCTTATTGCAATCCTTGTAATTCTGACCTAAAAAAGGACAGAACTGTCTTACCCTTAAAAATGCTGTTGGCGATGGCACCACATGGCGCAATGGGCATGTTTTCATTGCGAGCGTAAGGCTCACACTCCTTACTAGGGTTCTGTGGACATTACAAGCAGACAGGTAATGTTGCATGTAGGTCATAGCACAGAACATGACATCTTGACAATTTGAGGGATATGTCAAATAACTGAACACGTAAAGCTGATGATGATCAGTCAAAAGTCATTGCAGATATTCAGGAATGCAGTGTCAAAATGTTACATTGGTACAGAACCCCTGTTCATGTACCATTAGAGAGGTGGGGTCCCCATTCAGTTGGCTATCATCCCTGGACTTGACATAGCGCCGGTGATATTGGTAGAAGTTGAACAGGCAATAATACATGAAGACATTGCTCTGTTGAGACAAAATTCTATTAGATGTTTATGATGATCCATTTTCAATTGAAGGGTACCTGTATTCATGGGTTGCATGTTTCGTTACAATATTGTTCATTTTGGACTGATGTCCGACTGAGCATTCTGCTCAATGCATCAATGAGCGCGGATGAAGATTTCTTTAAAAGCGCATTACAACGGCTTGGAACTATATGACATTCAAAAGGAGACATAACTAGTAGGAAAAACATATTTTGATGTCGCCAGATTGACTTTATATGCAGTATAAGCATTGCTAGCTATTTTTGACAAACTTTGCTAGCTAATGACTACACGGTCATCTGTCTGAAGTAAATTTTGCGACATGATAATGCTGGCAAAGTTGTTTCCTACTAAATATTTGGACTACTTTAACAATGTCATTGTATTTCCTGGCACTAGTGTAATTTAGACAAAACAGTAGTTAGCCTCCGTCCAGAAAGACTGGGTTTATCGCGACTTTAGGGCACAGCTATGGCATCACCTGTAGAGGGCGGCTCGAGAAAGTTCATAACAATGGCATGACGCGACCGAGTGACAGAGGTGCAACATATGAATACAGCACAAACTGAGTGATTGAGACGTCATGCTTTAGACTTACTTCAAAAGGCTGTTCCAGAGATGGGCAGTGCACAGGTGCATTGTCTTGTGCTGTTCCAACTAAAGCTCTGGGAGCAGTCGAAGCATGGGCTGGACTTCTCAGTCCCAGTATAATCAATCTGTAATTAGATGTGATGTGTACATCCAAACATCATTTCCAAATAGCTAGCAATCTGCTGCCTCTGGGGGAATGATGAGAGCCATTAACATTATTTTAATGGTGCACCTGGCGTCAAATACATAAGCTTGATCGGACTTGTTCAAGTTTATATTCTTTATTGATAACAATCATTTAAAACGACAGTGGTAGAAGCATATATACAAGTGAATGGCACATATTTTGATGCTAAAATTGGCAAAAGGTTCAAACAAGCAAATATGTAAATTCAAAAGTTTTGCTCCATGAAGTAATCCAACCGTGCATTCCGCAATCTTGTCTATTTGAAGTCTACTCTCATCGATTTAGACAGGTGGGTCCACCCCAAAGTGCCATATGTCATGATGACAGAGACCTGTCTCGATCAATGAGAGAACTTGAAATAGACAAGATGGCGGCGTACACATTGTTGGATTACTTCATAGAGCAAAACATATATATATACTGTATATATTTTAATAATGGAGCATTTTCCAAACTCAAAACAGACCCCTGCAACTGGACAGACATTTTGTTAAACTCCTGTTTCCACGACTCGAGGACGAAAACAGTATCATCGAGTTAAGGTTGGTCAAACATGTGCTTTGCTACACCAAACAGTACCTAACCTGTAACTCCCAGGATAATGGATACCAAATGTTCTTGGTTAAATCAAATTATCTGGTGTTACAATCTGTAGCTAGTTTGGGACCCCTTCTCTTTGGGCTTGTTGAGTAGCTAGCTTGCTACACATGGGAGCAGGTTGCTGGTTATCCCAAAGGCCGGCAGATGGCGATAATGAGTAGTTTCATTTTACAGTCCAAACGCATTGTATGCAGCAGACAATTCACTCATATCCCTGGTGGACCGGTTCATACCTAAAACATTCTCCATTCAGGCTGCCAAGGTGTCAATTTACTCAAACTATATTTAATGGTGAGGGGGAACTGGGAAAATATGCTTTCTTTATGAAACACCATTTTCCAAAACCATGCTAGAGTGGCTAATGCCTAGGAATGCTAGTCCCGGATGTTGCGTATTGCATTCAGGTTGCAGCAGACTGTTGCAACAAATCTCTACACTAAACAAGCAAGTATAGTGTCGAGAATCATTGTCCATCAAACAGCAGTGAAATATTTTCCATAACCAAAAATGTTGTATTTTCAGCTGTTGGAAGCTGGTGTACAAAACCAAAAGTAAGACGCAAAATCTAAACTTAACGGGAAACATAGAAATTAGAGGGCGACCGATTATGATTTTTCAACGCCGATACCGATTATTGGAGGACCAAAAAAAGCCAATACCGATTAATCGGACGATTTTTATTTATTTATTTGTAATAATGACAATTACAACAATACTGAATCAACACTTATTTTAACCTAATATAATACATCAATAAAATCAATTTAGCCTCAAATAAATAATGAAACATGTTCAATTTGGTTTACATAATGCAAAAACAAAGTGTTGGAGAAGAAAGTAAAAGTGCAATATGTGCCATGTAAGAAAGCTAACGTTTAAGTTCCTTGCTCAGAACATGAGAACATATGAAAGTTGGTGGTTCCTTTTAACATGAGTCTTCAATATTCCCAGGTAAGAAGTTTTAGGTTGTAGTTATTATAGGAATTATAGGACTATTTCTCTCTATACGATTTGTATTTCATATACCTTTGACTATTGGATGTTCTTATAGGCACTTTAGTATTGCCAGTGTAACAGTATAGCTTCCGTCCCTCTCCTCGCCCCTACCTGGGCTTGAACCAGGAACACATCGACAACAGCCACCCTCGAAGCAGTGTTACCCATGCAGAGCAAGGGGAACAACTACTCCAAGTCTCAGAGCGAGTAACGTTTGAAACGCTATTAGCGCACACCCCGCTAACTAGCTAGCCATTTCACATCGGTTACACCAGCCTAATCTCGGGAGTTGATAGGCTTGAAGTCATAAACAGCGCAATGCTTGAAGCACAGCGAAGAGCTGCTGTCAAAACGCACTAAAGTGCTGTTTGAATGAATGCTTACGAGCCTGCTGGTGCCTACCGTCGCTCAGTCAGACTGCTCTATCAAATCATAGACTTAATTATAACATAATAACACACAGAAATACGAGCCGTAGGTCATTAATATGGTCGAATCCGGAAACTATCATCTCGAAAACAAAACATTTATTCTTTCAGTGAAATACGGAACCGTTCCGTATTTTATCTAATGGGTGGCATCCATAAGTCTAAATATTCCTGTTACATTGCACAACCTTCAATGTTATGTCATAATTACGTAAAATTCTGGCAAATCAGTTTGCAACGAGCCAGGCAGCCCAAACTGTTGTATATACCCTGACTCTCCGTGCAATGAACACAAGAGAAGTGACAATTTCACCTGGTTAATATTGCCTACTAACCTAGATTTCTTTTAGCTAAATATGCAGGTTTAAAAATATATACTTCTGTGTATTGATTTTAAGAAAGGCATTGATGCTTATGGTTAGGTACAGTCGTGCAACGATTGTGCCTTTTTCGAAAATGCGCTTATGTTAAATCATCCCCGGTTTGGCGAAGTTGGCTGTCTTTGTTAGGAAGAAATAGTCTTCACACAGTTCGCAACGAGCCAGGCGGCCCAAACTGCTGCATATACCCTGACTCTGTTGCAAGAGAAGTGACACCATTTCCCTAGTTAAAAGAAATTCATGTTAGCAGGCAATATTAACTAAATATGCAGGTTTAAAAATATATACTTCTGTATTGATTTTAAGAAAGGCATCGATGTTTATGGTTAGGTACACGTTGGAGCAACGACAGTCCTTTTTCGCGAATGTGCACCGCATCGATTATATGCAACGCAGGACATGCTAGATAAACTAGTAATATCAACCATGTGTAGTTAACTAGTGATTATGATTGATTGATTGTTTTTATAAGATAAGTTTAATGCTAGCTAGCAACTTACCTTGGCTTCTTACTGCATTCGCGTAACAGGCAGGCTCCTCGTGGAGTGCAATGTAAAGCAGGTGGTTAGAGCGTTGGACTAGTTAACTGTAAGGTTGCAAGATTGAATCCCTGAGCTGACAATGTAAAAATCTGCCGTTCTGCCCCTGAACAAGGCAGTTAACCCACCGTTCCTAGGCTGTCATTGAAAATAAGAATGTGTTCTTTACTGACTTGCCTAGTTAAATAAAGGATTTTAAAAAAAAAAATGTTTAAATCGGTGTCCAAAAATACAATTTTCCGATTGTTATGAAAACTTGAAATCAGCCCTAATTAAATCGGCCATTCCGATTAATCGGTCGACCTCTAATAGAAATAGCGCACATAGAGCAGATCTACCGCTTCTTAACTTGCTTTCAATAATAAATGTATGTTATAGATCTGTCAATGTGAATTTGGTCAGGTTGCCCAAAAGTTACATATTGCAACTTTAAATTAAGACAAAAAAAGCTGGGGGGTTTTATGACTTACAATTATAGCCAATTTTGACTTTGTGGCAACAGCCTGAGTACCAGTCTCTTTGGCTAACATTCCACTCCTTTTCATTGTTAAACAGATTTGCCTTTCTGCCATTTTCAAATATGAACATTCTATAATGAGTTTGAGGAGAACAGAGGTAACCAGTCTGTCAAAAGTAGCTAGTTAACATCTAAATTCTCAACCTAAATACATACTGCAATTCCAACCATCAAACCTTCATGCTTTGATTTAAAAGTGGAACTGATAGCGTTTTGGCAACATGAAATCTTGTAAAAATCTGTTCATATACACCTCCAGGAAAAATGACACCCTTTTTAAAATCTTCTGAGGAGAGCACTTAGATATGGTCATTTTCACAAATTCATAGAATGTTTGGGAATTACTATTAGTAAGGCATTGGTGAAGATGATATAGTATTAGTGAGAAAGTGGCCATGCTCTTGCAAAATGAAGACACTTCAGTAAATAAAACCTGTCTTGTCCAGGGCCGTACTCTACGCAGACCGGTGACCCATAGCCAATCAGAGCTTCAGTAGGCCTATATGCAAATATCAAAAATATCAATTTGCTACACCGGCCTGACATTCACTTTGAACTGGACTGTGTGTTTACAGGCAGTAGCAACAGCGCAACTTTAGAATGTATTCGCTAAAAGCAATCTGAATGATTTCTGCAAACATGTCTATACCACGGGAGTCCTCTTATATTTGGGAACTTCACAGTCCTATTGATTATAAAAACATGAAGGTAGGCTTCTCCCTCAGTTGCCTATACACATCAACAACTAATGCTAGCCAAAGTGAGATCAGCTAAAATCTAAAAAGGGATAATTAGATAAGCTCTCAAACTTTTCCACTAGTTCGCCGTCAAAGTTGCACTGAAACGATTGGGAATAATAGCCTGCTCGTCCTTCTGCATCCTGCCTGCAAATGCATTCTTGTCCCAACCCACGTTTTGACAACTGAATGGGAACTTGCCTGCCTGACCATTTGATCAATGCCAAATACATTTGATTGACAACTAAGAGGTATGCTAACTATGGATAACAGTCGTTCAAGTTCAGCATCGCTAGCAAAGCGATTCACATTTCTTGCTAGCTAACCAAATCACACCTGCATCTCTAGCTGTAGCCACCGAAAAAACATATGAGGGGAAAAAGTTGGTCACTCACCCACTCTTCCAATGACATCCTCCCAGCAGCTAGCTAACTAAAGTTAGGCTCTGTGTTAAAAGCTTGCTAAATAAATAGCTACATAAATAGATTGACACCCCTGAGCTAGCCTAACTCAATCATCGCACGGGGTTATGGAGGAAAAAAAACACTGAATTCGCGAGCCAGATATAGCCTATTTGTTTTTGGGTCGTGCAACTGCGACCCAAACTGGCCATTGATTTATTAGAAATTATATGGCCCTTTATAATGTCCACTTATGTACATAAGAGGCTGTATATAGCATTTTTGCATATTAAAACAAAATAAATATTAGTCCAGCCTTTGCTATGTTTGCAGATGTGTATAATATGCTACGACCCTAATCAAAAAATAATTAATAATTCCAAATAAAAACATAACAATAGTTTTGTTGTAACATTTGAACTTTTGAAAAAATGTTTCCACTACATGGATCACTGGTGTAGTTGAATGCAGCATTGCTGCCTGCCTAGGTTACTCCTCAAATATTGCTGTAAAAGGCCTACATGTTTCTCCTTTTCATGGTGTTTTGTTGCAGGTTTAGTTTTGGTTATTGATTGTCAAGCTTTAAAATATCGATGACACACTGCAACATTTTAGTAGCCTGGCTAGGACTGCATTTGTCTACACTTTCCCTCCACTGCATGCACGCACGAAAGCAGTGCAATTGAAGTTGAATTCACCTACGTGAGCGCATCAGGATGTAATTTCATAAAGTAAATTACTAATTTATGCTTGTTTGTGTGTCCTATTCGCCCCGCGGGCCTTGTGTTTGACACATGTGCGCTAGCCCATTAGCCACGTTATGAACGACTTGCGATCATCGCATTGACATTTCCAGCCTTAGTTAAAATCGTCCGTTTTTGTAAAATAATATTGAGTCATTGAAACTGAAACAGTGCATCCTGAATGGGTGGAGGCAGTAAACAATGTACCTGGCCAGCTGTGATTTAGAACCTGATAGCAATATTTATATTGGACTACCAAGAAATGCATTGGTCAATTATGTTAATCATGCATTTAACTGCATCCATATATTCTGCCAACAATGCCTTACTCTATACTGTATAATGGCATTTTGAATCAATCCATTTTTAAAACCGCTTATAAAGTTGGTTTAAGCATACTGAGAATGATATTTTTGACTGATATGATTGTTTCATATCTGCAAAGTAGTTAAAACGCTGTCAGTGCCACTTTAAGCATCAAAATACAACAACTTGCCTAGCTAACAGCTAAATGTTTTTTACTTACAATTCTAATTTCGAGGCTCCACATGTGGTCATGAAAAATATTACTTTAATGTTATTTCCAACAACCAACTCCGCCGTAAATCAAGTTGCACGTTGAATTTGCCGAATGGTCAGTCACCTTGGCAATGGCAAGGAGTGGAATGTTAGCTAAAGACTGGTACCCAGAATAGTGGTAACTAGTGACAACCTGCCCCATTACCTCAAACTCCTTGATGTTGTTAGACGTGACGTAGAGTCCTATACCAATGGGGATTTAGATGAGACGGATAACGAAGAAAGCTGGGAGAACTGTGCCTGCTGTCAGAATGGGTTGCCAAGCAGGTAATCGTTGTTGTTAAAACGCTGTGTTATCGGACTTTTATTGATGGTCCCACAAGTACGGCGATGTAACCGCCTTCCTCCGCCTTCCTCCTTCGCGTCGTAGCTCGACGCCATCATGGCTTCTGACCGAAAACAACCAGTGTGTCAGCTATTTTGGGTCGTCTCCCTGAAGCTGAAGAAGCTAACAGTTTAGCTGAGAAAACTAGCACAAATATATCAGCGTTTTCTATAGGTTATTTCTCCATATATAACTATGTTTTATATTAAAAGATGGCTTGCCCGACGTTAAACACCCAAGTCAGAAAGTTTTTACAAACTTGCGTACTGCGAAGCGAAAATACGTGATTACATAAAATATGATAAACGTTTATTTGTGGCAAATAGTATCATTCATACTATAGCTAATGTCTGATTCAATTCAGGAGATTAATTAAAAGTCAATGAATTATATAATTATTTTATAATTCTCATTTGTTTTTCCCAATAAATTGATATTGAATATTTTCCTGACCCGAATAGACCAAAACCATTTATCGGTCTAGTAGGAGATCAATTTATGAACTCTCAAATAATGACAAACCATTTGAATTTTCAAGTTAATTGTTGCAAACATAACCAGCTGATATTGCATACATGGGTCATCCTTTGACAACTGTGCCTGATTATCTGGATTCTTAACATAAATGACCATTTAGAGCATACTGCGGAGTTCCCCAAATGGTGGACCGCAAGTGGAATTTGATTGATATTTGCCCCCCTATGTTATTTTATTTATTTTTGGGCATTAAATACTGTAAAAACACCAGCAAACCAGCCCCAAGTTACTTTAATTTTGGAAATCTGTTCCAAACTATTCCCACACGTAATAGAAAGATGCGTTCACTGGCCAGTTTATTAGGTACACCAGTCTAGTACCGGGTCAGATCCCCATTTCCCTCCAGAACAGCCTGAAAAGTTCCACAGGGATGTTGGTCCTTGCTAATGTGATGGCATCACGCAATTGCTGCAGATTGGACGGCGGTACATTCATGCTGTGAACCACCCATTCCATCTCATCCCAAAGATGCTCTATTGGGATGAGGTCTGGGGACTCAAGTAAATGGAACTCGCTGTAATGTTCCAGTTAAAGTTTTTCCACGCCTCAATTATTCGGGGTTGGTGATCGTGTGCCCACTGGAGCCGCTTCTTCTTGTTTTTAGCTGATAGGAGTTGAACCTGGTGTGGTCTTCTGCTGCAACACCCCATCCATGACCAGGATCACACCACTGTTGTACTGCGTCATTATTTGTCTGTTTGTGGCCCATCTGTTAGCTTGCACGATACTTGCCCTTCTTCAACCTCCCGCTCATCAACAAGCTGTTCTCACCCACAGGTTGGAGCTGATGTTGTGTTTGTCGCACCATTCTCGGTAAACCCAAGACACTGTAGTGAGTGAAAAGCACAGGAGGGCGGCCGTTTCTGAGATACTGGATCCAGCGCGCCTGGCACCAACGATCATAACACACTGTCGTTTAAGGCACTCGTTTAGCCCATTCTAACATTCAATCGAAAAGTAACAATGCCTCGATGCCTGTTTTATGTAACAAGCTATCTTGTGATCGTACAAAATTACTTTTGTTATTTAGTGATCGAAATAACGAGGGAATATATATTTTTATTCATATGTCCTCAGGACTTCCTTATTTTCCAGCCCTAATGCCAGGTTTGACAATTTACCTGTCAAACATCACCATGCTTGCGCTCAGATGGGAAGGGTGGAAATATTTGAGGCATGTTAACATGATCCAAAGTACTAATTTCAGGCAGCACTGGTTGGGATATTTCAGGCCAACCAAGAGCTGGTTTTAGCGGTAACAGTTGGTTATGGCATACATTTTGACAGCAGAGTCGCAACTTATCCAGCTGTGACACGCAAGGAACATGTGATTTGGGGCCTATATATTTCATATTTATAAACATTACACCTTTCCCACCACTTGTTTTATTTGAATAAGTCTTCTTTTTGTCCTGTCAAGACCATCGATAAAGTGTTTGGCTCGTGAGACCGCTTGGAAATGAATCTTAAATCACCAAAGCTTTATTCAAATATCATGTTTGTGAGAAGCAAAACAGTGAGCTGACGTTCCCTTTAACTATCTATTTTTTATAAGCAGGCCTAAATTATTTTAGCTATGCTTTGGACGTGCGTAAAACCCCTTCCATGACGTAGGCTACATGCCCATCATGTAGCCTACGCTTCATACCGGTGAACCTCGTATTTAGAAGTTAATCTCCTGTAACAATTGTTTATTTTCCCCCATTTCATATTTGTAAAACCCAAGCCCTCTGTAAGCTACCCTTACTCTAGGCCTACTATAACGAAGTCCGGTTCAACAGCAATGCGTCATCTTTTTTTATGCTGGCAATTTTATATCATTCCATTTAAATGTATTTAAAACACTTTTTACAGTGCTTTTTTTTTCTTCATAAAATCTTATTAAAACTAAATTTATTATAATGATTCACTGTTCAGGTTTTATGAGAAAGTTAGTGGCACGCATGCAATGCAACTTTTGGAGAAGTCTGAATGCAGTCGTTAAGATGGTCCCAATATGTACAGTACCAGTCCAATGTTTGGACACACCTACTCATTTCATTCCAGGGTTTAACTTAATTTTTTACTCGTTTCTATATTGTATAATAATAGCAAAGACATCAAAAGTATTAAATAACACATATGGAATAATGTAGTAAACAAAAGTGGCACTCAACCAGCTTCACAAGGTAGTCACCTGGAATGCATTTCAATTAACAGGTGTGCCTTTAGTTAATGTGAAATTTCTTTCCTTAATGCGTTTGAGCCAATCAGTTGTTGTGACAAGGTTTGGGTGTTATACAGAAGATAGCCCTATTTGGTAAAAGACCAAGTCCATATTATGGCAAGGACCGCTCAAATAAGCAAAGAGAAATGACAGTCCATCATTACTTTAAGACATGAAGGTCAGTCAATACAGAACATTAAGAACTTCTCAAAAACCATCAAGCGCTATGATGAAACTGCCTCCCAGAGTTCTCTCTGCTGCAGAGGATAAGTTCTTTAGTTACCAGCCTCAGAAATTGCAGCCCAAATAAATGCTTCAGAGTTCAAATAAGACACACCAACATCAACTGTTCAGAGACTGAATCAGGCCTTCGTGGTCAAATTGCTGCAAATAAAACACCACGAAAGGACACCAATAAGAAGAGACTTGCTTGGGCCAAGAAACAAGCAATGGACATTAAACCGGTGGAAATCTGTCCTTTGGGCTGATGAGTCCAAATTTGAGATTTTTGGTTCAAACTGCCGTGTCTATGTGAGCCGCAGAGTAGGTGACCGGATGATCTCCGCATGTGTGGTTCCCACTGGGAGTCATGGAGGTGGTGTGATGATACTTTGGTGGGGACACTGATTTATTTAGAATTCAAGGCACACTTAACCAGCATGACTACCACAGCATTCTGCAGCGAATCGCCATCCCATCTGGTTTGCACCTAGTCCCACTATCATTTGTTTTTCAACAGGACAATAACCCAACACCTCCAGGCTGTGTGAGGGCTATTTGGCCAAGGAGAGTGATGGAGTGCTGCATCAGATGACCTAGCCTCCACAAATCACCCGACCTCAACCCAATTGAGATGGTTTGGGATGAGTTGGACCGCAGAGTGAAGGAAAAGCAGCGAACAAGTGCTCAGCATATGTTGGAAGAGTGTGTGCAACCTGTCATCAAGGCAAAGGGTGGCTACTTAGAATCTAAAATTGAGTTGTCACAACCTGGCGACAAAGGGAGTCCACACATTGGCAGTTAAGGAGTAACAAATATTTATTCAATAATTAACTAAGTATAAAACTACAAAAGGAAAACTAACCTGTGAAGTATGAAAGTAGGCATGTGGGGGGTGTAATGAAGATGCATGGATGAAGGTAAAATGTGTGTAAGTGTTTAAGGGTGCACCTAATCAAAAAACAATCAGATCAAAACAAAATGGTGCTTGAGAGAGAGCCAGGACTGGGCACCAGGAACTTTTATCTCCTCGTTGATCCCAAACCCAGGTGCAACTTGTCACCTTAATGACCCAATCAGCAAATAAAAGCACAAACACAGGAGGCAGGGAGAGCAAGGGGGGATGTAACACCCCATCCCATAAATTGAGCACTAACAACCCAAAAACAAAACCACAAATACAACTGATCAAAAACCATAACTAATAAAGGTTGACAAATACTATACAAACCATATAGAGGCCCACCGGATGCCCATGACAGCAATCCATGGGTGTGGGTAACAGTCAGGTTGTCACACTTAACCTTCCGGTAGTCATTACAAAATCTTAGAAACATCTGACTTGCTCACCAAGAGACATGGGAGGCTCAACTGGAGAATGATGGTACAGCGATATTATTAACTAGCATGTACTTAATCTGGAGTCCAAGTGGCATAGCTTCTCCAATGACACGATACAAACATTGTTTAATAGGGACAGCATCCCCAACATCAATATCGTGCACTTCCAAATGTGTACAAGAAGGTGTCAGCAAACAAAGACTGAAAGTGAGTGATCAAATCAGTTAACTTTGCTTGACAATAAGACAGGTGACCCAACAAACGCGCCAAGTTTGCAAAGGAACTCTGAATTCATCAACCTACCCTGTAAAATACCATCAGGGCCCGGCAGCCCCTCTTCCTCACACTGCCACTGTATGTGAAGGTGGAGTGGCTCACCTCAGATAAACAGATTCCACCAAAAGAACAGGACTAACCACGTCAGTTTTAGGACATAGTTCAAATGAGCATAATAGGGCTTTAACAAATTGACACGGCAGAGCGGATTCGCCTTTCTGCGCTCAGGGGTAGCAATCAGATTGTGGTTCGGCAATTGTCCGATCTGAACTGTGTATGGGCTGCTGAATTTAGCCTGAAAAGGAGAACCGACAACGGGCAGCAGGGCCAGAATCTGGTCCCCTGGACTAAATTGTCACGGCGCAACTCACCGGTCAAACAACCTTTTTATCCTCACCTGAGAGGATGCTAGTTTTTCTTTAGCTATTTCACAAGCTTTGTACAACCTGTGTTGGAAACTACTAACATGACAAATTTGGGGGACGTTCAACCACCTTCCAATCCTCCTTTAATACAGCAAGGGGACCACACACAGTATGACCAAAAACAAGGTCATTAGGACTGAACCCCGTGCGCGCTTGTGATACTTCTAACAGTGAGTAGCAACCAGGGTAACCCCTCATCCCAGTCACATTCTAATTCAGTGCAGTACGCACGTGACAGGGACTTCAAAGTCTGATAAACGCTCAAGGGCCCCTTGACTCCACGCATGAAAAGCACTGGCCTGATTATGTTTTATATGCATTTGTTGCAAGACTTGTGCAAATATGTGCGAAGTGAAGTAGGAACCCTGATCGCTCTGAATCACCTTAGGTATTCCAAAAATTGAGATGAACTGTGACAAAGCCTTCACAACAGACTTAGTGGTTATGTTCCGAAGTGGATAGGCTGCAGGATATCTCGTAGCCTGACAAATCAGTTAACATGTAGGTGCTACCAGCTTTAGGACAGGGTAAGGGTCCAACACCATCAATAATCAAATGGCTGGCCTGTAACAGGAATAGGTTGTATGTAGCGAGACTGGCCTTCAAATCTGATTAGGCTTCCCAGTCAGCTGACAAACATGGCATGTTTAGATGTTTAAAGAAAGACATTTCCGATTACGAGGCCAAGAAAAATGACAATTTTTATCTTAAGTTTTTACTAACCCCTAAGGAACCAGAAACGTCATGTTTTCAAAACTTGATCTCGAAGCTTAGAAGGAACCACGATCTGAACAATAGCGTCACCCACAACTTTTGCTGTGAGGTGTACATTTCCTCACCAACAACTGATCTTGAATGTTGTAACCCTGGGCAGCACTCCTTACTTAATCGATTATCAAACTGTTCAGCTGTGTTGTGTAAGTTCCGTTTTGACCCTAGTGTCAGCACAGCTCATAGCATGAGTCACAGCGCATGTAGAGAATACCTCCGGGAATCTCTGTAGGTTTTAAGCGATAATCCCTACATGGGATGGGTTATGAGAAACCACCAGAGGAGATGCGTCACACCAGACTACCGGCTAAGTTGATACCCAAAATCACATGAACACAGTCAACGGGCAGAAAGGGACCCACCCCAAGGTAAACATCACCTTGCATTAGGTCAGATATAAGTTTGACATTTGTGCAAGGGTACAGACAATGTATTCAAATCTATCCCTTGAATCAGGACACTGGTTCCTGTATCTGTCTCCAGACAAAAAGGCAGAACAGACTCCAAAACAAACGATTCAGAGGCACCAGTGTCTCGCAGAAACTCTACTGGCACATCCCAATAGTGAAACAACCCTCTGACAAACGGTGAATAATAAATACTGAAAGGTTCGGACAATTTTTGAGCAACAGGATTAGCATGAACAGGCCCAGTTAACGCAACAGGTTTTACATTTGTGCTGGCCAATCTGCTGACCTTTTTACCAAGGACAGGACATTAGCTCTTCCAGTGGCCTTTTCCATAATACAGATTTTACTTACATCATTCTGTCCACATGAAACATGTTCGGATCTAGATAGAAATGCTTCATTACCAGAACCAAAGGAATTTGCTGACTGAAATTCACTTGAATGGTTCCTCTGCCCCGAAGCTCACATAACTGGACCCTCAAACTGCCTTTGGGGGTCAGTACGTACGCATCTGCCAAAACAGCAGCTTCAGATGCAGTCCGCACTTTAATCTAGGTAGCAAGACGATCAGGGACAGATTAAATTGTTCCAGGACAACCAGGTTGTACAAAGCTTCAAAACGAGTGACTGCTGACGCAGTACACCAAAGATTGAATTGAGTTAACAAATCCAGTGAAAACAAGATGGGACTGTTTCTCACCTTTCTTCAATGTTCTGAAATGCTGTCGATACGTTTCAGGGACCAACTCTTAAGTATGCAGGACAGCAGTTTTAACCTTTATGTAATCATCGCCATCTGTAGTGCTAAGAGATGAGTGAGCCCTACCGGTCAAAATACACTGTAGCATCATTCTCGCGGATGTTGCAACCGCAGTTTAGCTTGCTCTGTATCCTGCTTCAACCTTTCAAATCAAGTTATTTTTGATGTTTAAATCTTTCCAGATCTTTGTCATGATTTCGCTGCAATAAAAGTAACTCATTTTTCTGCTCAAACCAGCACTAGATACAATTGGTACAGCCAATACAGCTGGACTAGTTTCACTCAATTCTGCCTTCAAAATACCAGCTGAAAGCAAATTAGCTGACAGAATAGACCTCACTGGATCCTTGAGACGTTTGTCACTAATCTCAACATGATAATACTCACTCAACTTCAAAAACTGTTCCTTGGTAAACTGCATAAGCAACTCTTCAGAAGGAACACGGACAAAATCCTCAGTAGAAGCCATAATGCTACTACCAAATGAACAGATCAGTGCAAAAACAGATAAGTATTACTTGAGTTTCCCCAAATCCTATTGTTAAACTTAACCCTAGTCTTCGGTGGCTTTGCGGCAGGTATTGATGCACTAGAGCCCGCTGGCACGAAGGAGGAACCAGCTTGCTAGTAACCAACCCCAAACCACAGATGTGCTCCAGAGACAACTGCTTTGACCGCTGTCACCACACAAAAATAACAAAACGACACACAACTTGCTCCCAGTGGGAACACGCCACTATACCTAACAGGGGGAAAGACCATAGGTCTGGACGATAAGTTGTCTGCCTCAACTTCTCACTGTCATACATTGCAAAGACAACTCCCCTCCATAATCCGATGACCCAACAAGGAACAGAACAAAGTGTCTCTAGACAATACAGGAAAAAGAGACTTTGTGGTCTTCTCTCCACCGAACTAACCTGTGACGTATGAAAGTAGGCATGTGAGGTGTGTAATGAAGATGCATGGATGAAGGTAAAATGTGTTGAAGGGTGCGCCTAATCAAAAAAGATAATCAAGCCGATCACAAAACAAAATGGTGCTTGCGGAGAGAGAGAGCCAGGACTGGGCACCAGGAACTTTTATCTCCTAGTTGATCCCAAACCCAGGTGCAACTTGTCACCTTAACGACCCAATCAGCTCCACCTGTCCCCAATCTGCAAGTAAAAGCACAAACACAGAGGAGCAGGCAGGGAGAGCGTAACAGTTGTGTAACACTTTTGATGTCTTCACTATTATTCTACAATGTAGAACATTTTTAAAAAATAAAGAAAAACCCTTGAACGAGTAGGTGTTTCCAAACTTTTGACTGGTACGGTATGTATCTGTCCTCTCACACAAACCGCTGCAGCGTTAGCTCGGGTCAAGGGTGTCACGTGCGGCTTGAGTCTTCAGGCCTTCCATTGAAGAACGCTCAAGCCGCACGTAACAGCCTGAACCAGAGCTACTGTAGAGTACACGTTGCATACCCCTTTTATACAACTCCATGTGGCTATTTCTCATAGTGATGTAAGCCAGAATCCAGAGGTAATACTATTAGAAAGCCCACAGAATTGAGAAGAGAGCCTTGTTAGGTGCCCTGAGGTTAGAAATCATCTCCATGACAGTCTGCATGCGGAGTTCTGACTGTTTTCCGATGGTTGTCGTCTGTTGGCTTGACCCTATGGTTGCCGTGGCACACTGTAAGAGTAGAGTAGGGATGCTTGTCATAGGTGAAGGAAGGAGTTCCACATTACAGTCTCATCATCTGGGCTCAACTATCACATGGTGCACAATATTTCCTGTGGGGACAAGAAATCAATAAAAGGACCATGAGTGATACTGTGCCATTGCATCCTCACTCAGACCAACCAATGAAGACATGAGGGTCATTATTCAAATAGAGAGGTATGAGTTGCGTCCCAAATTTCAACCTATTCCCTATATACAGTGGTGTACAACTTTTGACCAAGGCCCATAGGTTCCGGTCAAAAGTAGTGCACTATATAGGGAATAGGGTGCCATTTGGGATGCAAGGAATGAGTCTGTCGATCAACCGATGCAATTATTTCGAGTATTGTTTAGCTTTGTATTTTTGTAACACATTTTATAAACATTACTGATTTTTGTATGTGCAAAATTAGATTCATCCACACTTTGATCCACCAAAATCTGTCAGTCAAACAACCCCAGGGGAGTGAAGGCAGCCGACCATTTGCAGGATCAGGATGCAGCTGAGTGAAAGTGGAATTCACTTGTGAATCTGTGTTTCAGCTATCTCATGTTTACTGTCCCTGGCCTGGTTTCCAGATGCTTCTCTTTGGAGGGAGACCCTACATGAACCCAACTCCACCTTCTCTTCTCTGTGAGGATGTCCCAAATGGCACCCTATTCCCTATGTAGCGCACTTCTTTTGACCAGAGCCTTATGGGCCCTGGTCAAAAGTAGTGTACTATATAGGGAATAGGGTGCCATTTGGGACATCCCCACAGAGACGGTGGAGTTGGGTCTGGTACCCATCACCCTCCATCTGTAGCTGGCTCGACAGAATATTCAGGAATGCACTCCAATGCACCATGACATAAGCAAGTTATTTTTCTTCCTGCCTCATTTCACTTATGTAAACCTTTGTTCATCCGCTCATTAGGATAGTAGGATGTGTTCTCATGGGAGTGGTAGTCTGTGGTTTGTGTTATCGGTTTAGAGAGTGGAAGGCTGCTTGTTAAAAAATAAGTATTTCTTAATTGCTCTAGTCTAGAGGGTGTTTAATCAAGTGGTGCATGGCTATGAGATCCAGACCTGTGACCTGCTTTCCCTCAGCGCTTCCTTTTCACATCCTTGCTTAATTAGTTTTTGGAACAGGAGCCATTTGGAGGAAATACTGTAGGCCTCAATGGTCGCTAGCCAAATGTAGTGGACCTTACTGTAAGTCCATAGTCCAGGTAAATGTAGACTTCATTGATAATTTACCATAGAAATGACATTACATCTAGTGATCAGAAAGACTGCTCAGTTATTTTTGACACTCCAATTCTGCAATTTCAGATACAGCTGTCCGTTGTCCAGGTGAGGGAGCTATAGACCAACATCAGACCATATCTTAAGCCAGCAGAACTATCTGCGTCGACTGGGATGCAGTGGAGAGGGACAAAGGCTTTTAAGTTCCTCAGCGTGCACGTCAGAGGAGCTGACATGGACCAATCTCACTGACACCATGGTGTAGAAGGCACAACAACTCCCCTTCAACCTCTGGCATGGAGCCTCAGATCCTCAAGAAGTTCAACAGCTGCACCATCGAGAGCATCTTGACGGGCTGCATCACCGCTTGGTATGGCAACTACACTTCCCTCAACCACAAGGCTCTACAGAGGGTGGTGTGGATAGCCAAATACATCATTGGGGGCAAGCTCCTTGCAGGACATTCACCTCCCTGACCAAGGCCCTTCTCCCCCCGATTGCTCAGTTTGGCTGGGCGGCCAGCTCTAGGAAGAGTCTTGGTGGTTCCAAACTTCTTACATTTAAGAAAGATGGAGGGCACTATGTTCTTGAGGACTTTTAATGCTGCAGACATTTTTAGGTACCCTTCCTCAGATCAGTTTCTCAACATGACCAAAGTGTCTCCTCCCCTTCATCTACACTGATTTGAAGTGCATTTAGTGACATCAATAAGGGATCATAGCTTTCACCTGGTCAGTCTGTCATGGAAAGAGCAGGTGTTGTACACTCAGTGTAGATAATAGGTTGCCATTTGTGATGCAGTCACTGAGTAAAGTTCAATGACTCAACAAGGAAAAGCCTCTCCCATCAGCACTCTGCATGACTCTAATCAACAAACGGTTTGAAGTACAAACAGTATCACTTTACTGTCATTGCAGGTCACTTATGTTTTTAATTTTATTTGCTCGTTAGGTAATCAAACCTTGTGATGGATTTTATGTACTTTCAGATTGTGGCTCTGCAGCTGTGAGGAAGCCTTTACAATGTAAATAAAAGCCTACTCCAAAATATCAGGTATGAAAATTCTAGTTTACATTTTTATTCTGATTGACTAAAGTATTTCATTCCTTTTGTATGGATATACAGTACTAGTATTATGAACAAGCAAGATTACAGATTAGGCTTTTGTTTCTTTTGCTTAGTATGCCAAACATGCAGTAAGCAATTTTATAGATGTATGGATAAAGCACTATGGAAGTTTCCATGATTGTTACTCGCCTGCATTCACTAAATTATTTGTTTAGTGAACATCAAGAAGATTTTGCATTGTCATATCTCCACATGAATAATAAACAAAACAGTGTCAAACTTTATTCCAAATAATGTTTATTTTTTAAGAATTTGGTGCCACAAATTAGTGACGTTGATGACAACCAAAATGTATTTCATATGCAAAACCCATTAGAGCGACCGTATTCGGAAACCTCCATAAGAAATTGTGAAATAAACAAGAATATTAACATGAATTATGAAATAAACAACTTAGTGCGACAACAACCCAGGTGAGGGATTAGTAACGTGTCAATCAAAACAAAAATCATTTCAACATGGATAGAAAAATATTTTTTGAAAACATTCATAATTACAATACAATCTAATTTCAATGCTTTTTTACCCCAATGTTTAAAGAGGAAAGGGACATGTCTGTGATATAGCTATTCTGTGTTCCTGTTTCTATCTGAGCAGATTAAGGTGCCTGCAACACCTATTCTATATGTTTTTGGCTGGCAACAGACTGGTCAGAATTGAATGATCGGTGACTGAGTCCATAGATAGATAGCGGGGCCACATTTCCATGGCAGCATGTGGCCCTCAGCACTTCCCTCCCCCTGTGGAGGTAGAGCTGCAGACTGTCGACCTCCTCAGTTCAATTTTCATAGACTGGCACTCGGCTCGCGACTCTAACCGTGTCACAGTGGAGACACCTGTCACAACTGCCTTGCCTGTTTTCATACCTTTTGACATAGGGATTCGTGTGGCTGCGGCACGAGTTGACTGCACATCCGCCCCGGGCTGAAAGGAATCACACAACATAAGACAAAAAAAAGCACAGACAGAAAATATATATTTTTAAAGTATTATCGTAAACTAGCACAAAAAAAATAAATGATTTACTTTGTGTACATTTGGTGAAAACAAATTCAGGATGGTAAGCTATCAAATTTTATTTGTCACATGCGCCGAATATAACAGGTGTGGACCTTACCCTGAAATGCTTTCTTACAAGCTCTTAGCCAACAATGCAGTTCAAGAAAGAGTTATAAAATATTTACTACATAAATTGAAGTAAAAAATAAATATATATAAAAATACTAATAAAAAAGTTAACACTTGTTAGAACAGTGGTGCAGAATTACATGTAAATTAAAGAAATCAATTTACAGGTTCAAGAGGGATGACAAGAGTTGGCCATATTGGATATTGATTGTGATTAGAATTGCAATAGGATTAAAGTGCTGCATTTCTTATCCTTCAAAAAGCTTCCATCCATACAGAGCCTCTTTAAATCTAGCTGTATGAAAAACCACAATGTTACCATAGCTCACCTTTAACCCTTCACAGTATTAAGAAAGAGCATTGCAAAGCTAGCGTTCACAGAACTTGGGAGAGGAGATTATACATTACAGTATGCTGTTCATATTGCTGATGTGCGGGTCAGCCCACTTTAGAAGTCAAACATCCAAATTGGTCATCACTGGTCCATTTTCAGTTAAAAAGGGAGGAACATGTCAGTTTGTGCCAGTAGAAACAGATGTGTCAACACAAGACCCTTTGAGAGGGGCCTTTTTAAGGTGGAGATATGCGTGTCAATTCATTCCAGTGTTAGTATTGGTCATAGGTAAAAGGAGTGCATTTGATTTCGGTATACCTGGAAAGAGTGCTATCTAGGGAGCAGACACCACCTGATATCATTTTGAAACATTTCAGAAGCAACTGAAATATAAAAGATTGGATATCATTTAGATGGTTTGTCTGAAAAGAAAGTCACGTAATTGAAAAACTGTATTACTAACAACGATATGGAATGTATTCAGCATACCAGCTGAAAACGGTTACAGAAAATATACAATTACAAAGCTTCTCTTTTAGTGAGACAGCCGATGTTCAAATCATCATTAAAGGGAGAGGGAGAGCTAAACGGCAGAAAGAACTTATGTAAATATACTCGATTTTGACTACTCACCACAGACTGAGTTGGCCTGGATGGTGCCAAGGTGATGGGGGTGATGGTGATGCTGCTGGTCAATTTGTTAGGGGTGGTCTTCCCAGGAGCGGTGGTGATGTTGCTGGGGTGACGCGGGGAGCGCAGCACCGTACCTGGGGGTGCCTCCTTGCTCTCTGTGCTCACACTAAGGGGCCTGACCGTCACTGTGGGGCTGCTACTGCTGACGTCTGATGGCCTCTTGAACTGAGGTCCCAGGTGGATGTGGATCTTGTTGTCCTCCGTGGTGGTGATTATGCTGGCGTTGGAGTTGTATTTTCTGACGGGCATAGGCAATGTCTGCTTCTCTGGGGTCACTTTGAACACAGCCCGGCCCATGGTGCTCATGTCATGGGGCTCTGGGGATGCGGAGGCAAAGGCCTCCGTCACAGGAGTGGTGCTCACTGTGATGATGGAGACGGGGGAGAGGGGTCTGTTCGAATCTGAGTAGGAGGAGCCCTTACTCCTATCTGGGGACTTGGCCCTGGAGATGGTGGTGATGGTGACTGGAGACTTGCACCGCTCAGGCCCCCCCATCACGCCCTCACCCGGCTTGCTCTTTGAGGACACGGTGGTGGGCTTGGGAACAATGGTGATGCGAGGCCTCTGCAGGCCCAATGTGGGGATGATGGTGGCGCTGGAGAAGAAGTCCTCAGCACGAGGGCCGGTGATCTCCAAAGTGGCAGTGCTGTTCTCGTGATGGGGGGTTACTCGAATGTGCAACGGCTGGCCTGGCTTTTGGGACATGGACAGCTCTGGTGAACGAGGGGAGGAGTTCCCGTTGTCCTGAGGGGTTGGGGTCTTCTCTGGGGTGGTCTGAGTGATCGTCACTGCATCCTTCTTCTTCATCCAGGGGATCCATGATTTTCTCATGCCCAGCTCGGTGGTTGCTGGGGGGTAGCGCTCCAGCACAGTTACAGGCTTCTTCAGACCCCTCTGCCTCAGGTTGCTCATGATATGGTTCTCCTCCAGGACAGATTTCCTGATGAACACTGCAGGCGTGTCCTCCTCGGCAGGTTCACTGACCACCACGTCTGTCTGGACTGCGGTGGAGGTGACAGGGACGTCTACTATCCTCCTTCCATTCATA
Organism: Salvelinus namaycush; assembly: GCF_016432855.1. Taxonomy (NCBI): domain Eukaryota; kingdom Metazoa; phylum Chordata; class Actinopteri; order Salmoniformes; family Salmonidae; genus Salvelinus; species Salvelinus namaycush. Next base: position 6,750,608 of record NC_052330.1, read on the forward strand.
CTGGGACGCAAGGCGCGGCTGTAGCGCTTGGTGACCTCCAGCTCTTTGGTGAGGTTGATCACTTCCTGGCTCAAGCTCTTCTTCTTGTCCTCCTCCTCCAGGAATCTCTGCTGGAGGAGGGAGTAGTCCACTTGCAGCTGGGAGAGCTGGTCCTCCTTGTTCATCAGCTCGTGGATCTTCTCTTTGAGGGCCTGGACGTCTGCCTGCAGGTCTCTGGTCCTTGCCTCCTCCATCTTGCAGCGCATCCTGAGCTCAGCCTCCTGGCTCACCGCCTCTCCCTTCTCTATGGCTTTGTTCCTGGCAGTCTGACTCTTCATTTCCTCCAGCAGCTGAGAGAGGGCATTGGCCCTGTCCTGCTCCATTCGAAACTTCTTCTCCAGTAAGTCATACTCGTCCTCTGTCTTCATCAGGTCACCTTCCACCACCTCTAGCTGTTTGAGGTGTTTTTTTAGCCTTTCAATTTCCTGCGTTAGCTCCATGAATTTGTTTTCCTCGTCTGGGGGTCTCTTGCTGTCCTTATTGGCTTTGATTTTTAACAATACTTTTTCTGCCTCCTCTAGCCCGTCCATTCTTTTTTTCATTACGCCGACCTTGGAGCTAAGATCCCTGCACTTTTCCTCTTCACTTGCTAGTTTACTTTTCAGTTCATCTTTCTCTTTAGTAAGAGACGTCACTTTTACCTCCATTTCTGATTTCAGTCTGAGGAGCTTTTTGCTCTCCTCAATCAACTTTTCTGTGACCTCCATAACTTTACTCTGCTCAGTTTTGAACATTTTATTTAAATCATCGCTCTTTAGCTCCTCCTGTTTTATTCTCTCAGTCATGTTCCTTCTCTCATCCACTAGTATCACTGTAAATGACTTCAGCTTCATCAGGTCATCTTTTAGGCCCATCTCTGCCTTCTCAAGTCTCGACTCAGAGTTCTCCAGTTCTTTCACACGGTTTTTCACTGTGTCCAGCTCACCAGCCAAGTCCTTTGCCAGTCCTTTCTCTCTTTCTAGGTTAATATGAAGTGTTGCACACTCTGATTTGCTCGTGTTGAAAGCCCTCTCCAGTTTCTCCAGATCCACCATTCTCTTCTGCAGTTTCTCCACCTCCAGCCTCAGCTCCCGGCCGGTGGTCTCCTCGTCCTGCAGCCTTTTCCTCAACTCTCTGGCCTGGCTCTCCGTCTTGGTGATCTCCTCATCCTTGCCCTCCATCTCCAGGACTCTCTTGCGCAGGGTCTCCAGCTCCGCCATGAGGCTGGAGTTCCCACACTCCCCCTTGCTGATCTTGTCCCTTAGCTCCAGGAGGTCCTCCTCTGACTTCTGTAGTGCCTTGTTGTTCTCCTCCAGCTCCTCGATCCTGTGGGCCAGGCCTGCCAGCTTCAGGCGGAGCTGACGGCCCTGGGACTCCTGGTTGGCCAGCTTGGCAGTCATCTCCTCATGCTCCTGGGTGAACTTGGCAGCTTTGCACTCCAGCTCCGCCTCTAGCCTAAGGACCTTCTGTGCGTCCTCTTTGGCGGTGCCGCGTACAGCGGCCAGACGCTGTTCTCTCTCCTGGAGCTTGCTGCTGAGGTCCTGGACCTTCTGGCTCTGCTGGTCGATCTGCTCAATGTGGAGCTGCCGCTCATCCACCAGCATCAGAGCAAAGGACTTGAGTTTGACCAGCTCCTCACGGACCTTCTCTAGCCTCCTGCTGTGATCCTTGTCTTTACGAGCCTGGTACGCCTTCTCCTGCTCCAGCAGCCTCTTTAATCTGGGAGAGAGCGAGAAGAGGGGGGAGAGAGAAAGTGACAGACACAGAGAGCGAGAGAGATGAAGTGTGATTGAAATGTAAATTCTCAATTTGATAGGCTTTATTCAGATGTTTCACCTGATGATAATAAATCCCCCTCTGTATTAAGAGACCGTGAAACTGTATCTACTACGTTGTTCCTGCTGATGTAATTACAGTATACAGGAACAATGTAGGCCTGTTCCTGTACACTGCTACATAGTACTTACAAATATTGAACCTTTGATTTTGTAAACTAAAAATAGTCTGGGAAAAAAGCATTTCAATAAAAATAAAAAGTATTTTAACTCTTAAAATGTCTTAGAAATCTCCAAAGTTAAGTAACATTTCCCAGAGTAGAGGAGCCTGACCAGACTCAGAATGAGTGCCTTATCCCCAGCCCAAAACCCCGTGGGCAGTGGTGAGATCCCGGATGGGAGGTAGGCAAACAGAAGAAAAGGCATGATAGAAGAGGAAACAAAGGAGGGGGTGGGGGGCAGATTAGAAGCCTGAACCCTCATATGATTCTCCCCAACAGGGGCAACACTGCCCTTCACACTGAGCAAAGTACCACAATAGAGACATGCTAGCTAAACTGTAAAAAACACAACCAGTGTCCTTAACACGGAGTGAACCTTAACGGAATAATGTGAGTAGATGTTTAACTAATCTCTGTGGGAGTCTCTCTCTCTGTGCAACTGCTATAGTGTGTCTGCTGCCTACAACAGGTCCCTTCCATATGGTTCTCACACAACCACACTAGAAACTCAGTGCATAATCAGGAGCGAGTCCTGATCATTGTCCGCTGTTGCTTTGCATTACAAACAAATGTTCCACCAGCAGCCGGTCTAACAATGCACATGATACTGTAACAGCCAGACTACTCTGTTTCTTAAAGTTTCAACAGCTAAAACTCTCAGACTTACCCAGTATTAGTCGGGATGGATTCACTAGGTCCTTGCGTGCTTTAGATAGTGCTGAGCTGTATTCAGGCAGGCATCTGCTCCCTCTCACTGTGTAGTGAGAAGGCCCCCAATCCACGAGGAATTGGCCATCAAATTCCAAACATGTCATCGATGGACAATGAAAGGTGAATTGTGTAAAATTATCCCTGCTCCACTAGCTGGTGGTGATGTCATCCCTCCTCCCATTTATGCCACAGAATGGTACTGCCCTTGTTTGGCCACAGAGGGGTTCAAGCCAGGGGGGGGAGGCTTTTCACACTATCTTTCCTGTTCCCCTGCTCTCTTTCCCCCCCCCCCCCTTTCTCCTCCAACAGAGAAGGGGAATTGTATTTGTGAGATTCAGTAGATTTGCAGCAGCCTTTTAGACCAAAGGTAAATGTATATAGAATTATACTATGTTAGCAGGGCTTCTTTCCACTTCCAACACATAAACTGTTGTCTTGCCTGACCCAATTGGTTCTTGTCCATCTTGTGACCAACCATGTTCCCATAGAAACAAGGCAACAATGCAAGGGGAAAGTTGTTGTTGTTTTGGGAACAATGTCAGACTAGTGCCAGACTAGTTCATAATTGTCTGCCCCTTGAATGCAAAGAAGTAAATCCAAATTTCGATATTTGTAGGATGCTACGGCTACAGACATATTACAGTCGCAGTTGTAAATGAGAACTTACCTGGTTAAATAAAGGTGAAATAAAACCGTGTAATTAATAGATGCCAGATCCTAAGGTGGTAAGGTAAAAGTGGACTTGTACTTTTTCACAACGGGATGAATTTGCTGCACCAGAAGCCCAATCCTGCAGTGGATTCAGATATTTACAGCACTGCAGCTCACTCACCCAGCCCTATGGGCCCTGATGAAAAGTAGTGCACTATATAGGGAATTAGGGTGTCATTTCAGACACAGACCATAACTCCTGGCTGGGAGCAACACTTGTGGTCTTAAAGTGTAATCATGCAAATACCACACGGATGATGTCACTAGGTCCAGGGTGGCCCTCACACAATCTGCCTGGCAGCTTGTCAAGCAGAAAATGCTTCAGATTAACAGCAATACAGGAGTCAATGGTTGCATGACCCACCTCAAATATTTACCATTAGCTACCACTGCATTTCAGGAAAGAGTATACAAGGCTACTTCAAAGTATCCAGATAATGTTAATGAGACCAAGTTGGCGTTCCTAATGGCACGTTTTTCCCTTTATAGTACACTACTTCTGACCAGAGCCCATAGGCCCAATTATGATATGACGTATAGTTCTGCAACAAGATACTCCCTTTATTCCCCCATTCTCAGTGGTGATGATAGTGTTTAGAATATGAGCCAGGTGTCATTTCACTGATTATCGTGGCATTATGAATAAGTCCTTTAGAAGGTGACCAGCATGTTTCCTGGTGGTCAGGGCTATTCATAGCCTCTCTGTTGACAGAGGCCTATCAGTGACGGCAAAGAAGGTCCAAAACCTCCTACACAACATGTCCGTGGCCAAGCTAAGCTCACAGCAGAGACTGAACTAATGTCATACCAATTACAGTTACTATAACGATCACTATAACGAATCTTCAAACAGAAAGGAAGTCACATTTGAAAATAACTCTAATTGGAATACTTTCTTCATCTGGAACAGAATTAGCTTGTTGGATTTTTTTGTTTCAGTTTAATTAACAGATATGGTCATATCAATATATTTTAATTTAGGGAAAATATACAGTATCATTTCCACGTACGAAGAACGACTGACTGACCTCATAGAAAAGGAGTGGGAGAGGTTCCACCATGGTGAATGAAACAAACAAAGATCTAAGTGGCTTAGCAAAGTTCTCTCACTCCCCTGACTGACTAGCATCCTTTCACAGGTGCTCAGGGTTGTCCACTATGACATCACCTGCAGTGAATCTCTGAGATGACTGCAGCTGGGAGGAATGTGTTATCACATGGTGCTGCGAGCAGAGCGGGGGAGGTCATCGGTGACGGGGGGGGGCAACTAGAAATCTGTGCATCAGCGAGCACAAGAGCATGCAAGTATATAGTTTGCTACAGACTCACAGACAAAGCTCACATTTATAAAGTAGAATGCTACTTTATAAAAATCTTTCAAAACTCGAAACTGAACCCGAGAAGGACATCTACTCACCAAATGAGTAATGCTTTTGGAGGTGACAATACATTTGGAGATGGATTATAATAATTGGCATGCATTTGAATTGTGCAGAGGTCACAAGTCTTATTTCACATGTTTCTGAATGTGACCCACTCAAACAAAATATGAATATAAAACCTCCAAATCTAATATTACAACATTCCATATTTTCAACACTCCCTCCACTATTTGCCTAGAGGCTCCATCCACATAAACCTAGCTAAAGGCTTTAACTAAATGTATGTACGGTTGTTGGTCAGCTTGATGTTCCCAACCTTCTTAACACTGGCCATTTCAACAAGGTAATAAGACTGAGGTCATCGGCCGTCATCTCCATGCTACGTCCGACAGACCGTTAAACGTCGATTTATTCACCAGTTCACTGAACCAGCCATTCTACATGTCCTCAGCACAGAAAAACAAAGTGAATCTCATGTTGAGAACAGGAGTAGGGTGACATTGCCCCTAGATGCTGATCGTGGGTCAGTTTTGCATTTCCCCCACTAATAGTTAAAGTTAGGATTTACTGTCTGGCAGTGTAGATAATGTCCGCAAGTAAAGGTTGACCTTCCAATTACACTGAACAGAAATATAAATGCAACATGTAAAGTGTTTGTCCCATGTTTCATGAGCTGAAGTAAAAGATCCATGAAGTGTTCCCATATGCACATAAAGCTTATTTCTCTCAAACTGGGCACACATTTGTTTTCATCCCTGTTAGTGAGTATTTCTCCTAAACACAGGTGCTCCTTGTGCAGGGGACAATAAAAGCCCACTTTAAAATTTACAGTTTTGTCACACCACATTTAAAAAAAAAAATTGGCAGTACATCCGTCGAGCCTCACAACCACAGACCACGTGTAACCATGCTAGCCCAGGACCTCCACTTCTTCACCTGCGGGATCATCTGAGACCAGCCACCCAGATAGCTGATGAAACTGTGGGTTTGCACAACAGAAGATTTTCAGCACAAACTGTCAGAAACCGCCTCAGGGAAGCTCATCTGTGTGCTCATCGTCCTCAACAGGGTCTTGACCTGATTTCAGTTTGGCGTCGAAACAGATTTCAGTGGGCAAATGCTCACCTTTGATAGCCACTGGCACGCTGGAGAATCCCGGTTTCAATTGTACCGGGCAGATGGCAGACAGCATGTATGCAAGCATTTATTTATTTTTGGTACTTTTTATCCCGTTTTTCTCCCCAATTTCATGATATCCAATTGGAAGTTACAGTCTTGTCCGATCGCTGCAACTCCCGTACGGACTCGGGAGAGGGGAAGGTCGAGAGCCATGCGTCCTCCGAAACACGACCCCGCCAAGCCGCACTGCTTCTTGACACACTGCTCACTTAACCCGGAAGCCAGCCGCACCAATTTGTTGGCGGAAACACTGTACAGCTGGTGACAGAAGTCAGCGTGCATGCGCCTGGCCGCCACAAGGAGTCGCTAGAGCGCGATGGGACAATGACATCCCAGCCGGCCAAACCCACCTCTAACCCGGACGACGTTGGGCCAAATGGGTCTCCCGGTCACGGCCGGCTGTGATGCATCCTGGGGTCAAACCCGGATCTGTAGTGACGCCTCTAGTACTGTGATGCAGTGCCTTAGACCCCTGCGCCACTCGGGAGCCCCGTGAGTGGTTTTCTAATGTGAATGTTGTGAACAGAGTGCCCCATGGTGGCGGTGGGGTTATGGTGTGGGCAGGCATAAGCTACAGACAACGGACACAGTTGCATTTTATCGTTGGCAATTTGAATGCACAAAGATACCGTGACGAGATCCTGAGGCCCATTGTCGTGCCATTCATCCACCGCCATCACCTCATGTTTCAGCATGATAATGCAGGGCCCCATGTCGCAAGGATCTGTACACAATTGCTGGAAGCTGAAAATGTCCCAGTTCGTTCATGGCCTGCATACTCAGATATGTCACCCATTAAGCATGTTTGGGATGCTCTGGATCGACATGTACGACAGCGCATAGCCATGGGAAGTAGGGGCGCTGAGGGTGCTGCAGTACCAGTCAAAAGTTTGGACACCTACTCATTTAAGGGTTTTTCTTTATTTTTACTATTTTCTACATTGTAGAATAATAGTGAAGACATCAAAACAATGAAATAACACATATGTAATCATGTATTAACCAAAAAGTGTTAAAACAAAAGATTTTAGATTCTTCAAAGTAGCCACCCTTTTTCTTGATGACAACTTGGCACACTCTTGGCATTCTCTCAACTAGCTTCATGAGGAATGCTTTTCCTAATAACAAAAAAAAGAACCAAAGTAGTTCACTAAGGCCTTTACTGGTCCTGTATTAGCGGTATTAGCGGACTGATACTGTAGACATCTGTAGCGTGTGCCAAAAAATTCTCCGCCCCCACATCCCCAAAATTCTTCCTGCGGCTATGTGGCAGCATTTTCCAGTTCCCGCCAATATCCAGCCATTGAAAAGGAGTCGGACAATATTCCACAGGCCACGATCAACAGCCTGATCAACTCGACTGGTTTTCTGATCCACCCCACTACATTTTTAAGGTATCTGTGACAAGTCATGTGAAATCCATAGATTAGGGCCTAATGAATTTATTTAAATTGACTGATTCTTATATGAACTGTTACTCAAAATCTTTGAAATTGTTGCATGTTGTGTTTAAATAGGCTACGCCACGTGTGCATTGTTCCAAAATGCAATTAGCGGGAACACACTGTTCTGGAAAGCACACTGCATATGCCAGTGGTTTCCTGTGACAGAGATGAAAATATTTTAGAATTTTAGAAAGAGGGGAGATCTAAAGATGCAACAACTAGCATGGTTTGCTAATATGATTAGGATTGTCTCTTTGGCTGCTGGACAATGAAAGAGGGTTGATTTGAAAACCAATAGGACTTGATAGAAATGCTAGTTTAATAATTCCCTTAACATTTCTGTGGTCTGATTTTGGCTAGTGTACTCTTAAACAAGGTAAGACATGCTTCATAAAATGACATATAACCTCCAGGTTTTATCCAATTAAGTTTATGGTTTAATACTTTCAAAATTGTTGACTGCCTATGCTCTGATTGCAGGGTGGGTGATGTGTGCAGTGTGCAACATGCGCTGGCCAGTGGCCTCTCTCTCCACTCTTGTGAACTAACCATGCCTCGCATGTCAGAATCAAGCCTTTAAATATTAATGTTAATAATCCTACATTATATTTGTCAAACATTACTGCAGTTTAGCCTTTATGTAACTAAAAGTCTGGCTACATTTCCTGGCACCTCCCTCATATCATCATCGGTGTGGACATCACCTAGGATACACTTTAATTTTTGTACAGCTAACTGCCAAAATAAAGGAAACACCAACAAAGTGCCTTGGCATAGATTCTACAAGTGTTTGGAAAGCTTTTTATACATGACCCTAGGCATAATTGCTTAACTCAGGAACCACACCTGCTTTCAATATACTTTGTATCCCTCATTTCCTCAAGTTCTCCATTATTTTGTCCGTTAACTGTACATTTATGCAAAATAGATTTGAATGTTATTCTAATTGGCCTTTTTAGAGGCACGTGTGTTAATTTCTAGCTCCGTTGACAGCCCTATTTCTTTATTTTAGTAGTACTCTTATTAGCCTTTTAAATCCCTACTCCAGACCTAGGGTCTGGAGTAGACACACGTTGGCAAATCAAAGCTAAAAACAAAGTATTTTATTTTGGGATGGTCATCTTCAGTTTGGGATGCTTGAAATTGCACTTCGGGACGATTCTGGGACGGTGATGAAAAAAAGTTATTCTCAAGCCCTGGGTATCTATATTCACGAGTGCTCCAATGTATACATGTTTTGAATGTTGAAAACGAGTAAAGGTTTATGAACATTTCATAAATGTATTGCTATGTTGTGTAACTAGCAAACTATTGGATATGAGATACTAAAAACGGTTTGGTTGGCTATTTTAGCTAGACTAACATTAGCTAGCTAGCTAAGCTAGCACTGTATCTGGATCTTCCCCTTTTCAACTGCAGTTTCAGATGAACAGCACTCAGTGAGTCAGTGTCTGCCTTTCTGAAAAAGTAGCTAGTAGAGAGGGAAATGCCAAAGAGGAGAAAAGTTTAGGACAAAAGATTTTTGGGGGGAGTGCAGAGGACTAAGTAAATAAATGAATGGCTACATAGCTAGCTAGCTACATGGAATAATGTATAATAGACTGGTACTATGTAGTCAGCTAGCCAGCTATATTGTCAGACAGTAAATCAATAATTTAGCTAATAAAAGCAGAACTTAATTCATGTTAATAAGCTAACCCCATCATTGTTAAGGCCAGACATTTGTGTCATATGTGTCATATGATGGTATTTGGTCATATGATTATTGCAGGGTTCAAAGACAGTGGAGAGAGAGAAAGCCCCGCCCATGTTGAGGCAGTGTAAAAACGAACAGGTCATCATGTGAGAATTTGAGTTAAGGGCACTATCAGTTAAATTCCTCATCTCTACAGTTGTTGCCTGCATTCTGATTTCATTTGATTGTCATGGCAGGGGTCAGAGAGTCAGTAGAGAGGGGGAGCGCACCTCCCATGTTGAGGCACAGGGAGAGGATGAACAGGTCATCAGGTGAGAATTTGGAATTTAAGTTAACACAAATAAAATAAAGGATTTCTACAGATTTTCAGCACCATTCTCTGCAGAGTTCCTCTGTGGAGATGGGAGAACCTTCCAGAAAGACAACCATCTCTGTAGCACTCCACCAATCAGGCCTTTATGGTAGAGTGGCTAGACGGAAGCCACTCCTCAGTACAAGGCACATGACAGCCCGCTTGGAGTTTGCCAAAAGGCACCTAAAGGACTTTCATACCATGAGAAAAAAATATTATCTGGTCTGATGAAACCAAGATTGAACTCTTTGGCCTGAATGCCGAGGAAACCTATCACCATCCCCACAGTGAAGCATGGTGGTGGCAGCATCTTGCTGTGGGGATGTTTTTCAACGGCAGGGACTGGGAGACTAGCCAGGATCGAGGCAAAGATGAATGGAGCAAAGTACAGAGTAGAGGTCGACCGATTAAAATCGGGGCCGATTTCAAGTTTTCATAACAATCGGAAATCGGTATTTTTGGGCGCCGACTTACCGATTTGCCCATTTAAAAAAAACATTTTTTACACCTTTATTTAACTAGGCAAGTCAGTTAAGAACACATTCTTATTTTCAATGACGGCCTAGGAACGAGGCAGAACGACAGATTTTTAACATTGTCAGCTCGGGGGATTCAATCTTGCAACCTTACAGTTAACTAGTCCAATGCTCTAACACCTGATTACATTGCACTCCACAAGGAGCCTGCCTGTTAGCGAATGCAGTAAGCTAAGGTATGTTGCTAGCTAGCATTAAACTTATCTTATAAAAAAACAATCAATGACTGTCATTGCTCCAATGTGTACTTAACCATAAACATCAATGCCTTTCTTAAAATCAATACACAAGTATATATTTTTAAACCTGCATATTTAGCTAAAAGAAATCCAGGTTAGCAGGCAATATTAACCAGGTGAAATTGTGTCATTTTTCTCTTGCGCTCATTGCACGCAGAGTCAGGGTATATGCAACAGTTTGGGCCGCCTGGCTCTTAGCGAACTAATTTGCCAGAATTTTACGTAATTATGACAACATTGAAGGTTGTGCAATGTAACAGGAATATTTACTCATGGATGCCACCCGTTAGATAAAATACGGAACGGAATAAACGTTTTGTTTTCAGGGTAATAGTTTCCGGATTAGTCAAAGGTATATGGTTTAGAGAGAAATAGTCGACGCGTTATAATTCCTGTGATAACTTGCGGCTGAATTTGAAAGGGGTTCCTTCGTTATTTTACCGTTCATGTCTTCCATAGAGAATGTCTTGATCTACTTCAAATAAGGTCTGTGTTTCGTGCAGGCTTAAACCGCCTCGACGTTTTGATACCCGTGTAAATCTCACGGTAACGTTTGTCAACATATTTTCATAAATCCACTCTACAAATTGTTTTATCTTCGCTTATATTTAGCCAATATTGATCAGAGTTACCTTGTCCTATGGATATCTACACAGTTATAAAATTGGCACGGTGCTGTAAGCCTACACGAAACACAGACCTTATTTTAAGTGAATCTAAAAATATCCTATGGAATAAATGAAGGAACCGCTTTTCAGATTTTGCTAGAAGGTGTCATGGGAATTATGACTCGCACTTTGGTTGTCAATTCTTACCATGCCCATTATTAAAATAGGATTTCCTGCATATAGAAATTAAAGTTTTTGGTTTTCAACATTCATCACAGGTAACTTAAACTCTATTTTTATTCAAACAGTTGAGAGTATTTGTCTCCTAAGCAGACTCTTCAGTATCATTGTCACTTCAGAGCTGTGTGCGTGTGTGTGTATTTATGTATTATATTAAGTTAAAATAAAAGTGTTCATTGTTCATTCAGTATTGTTGCAATTGTCATTATTACAAAAATGTGTGTTTGTGTATGATATATATATATATATATATATATTTTTAAATAAATCGGCCGATTAATCGGTATCGGCCTTTTTTGTCCTCCAATAATCGGTATTGAAAAATCATAATCGGTCGACCTCTAGTACAGAGATCCTTGATGAAAACCTTCCAACAGGACAACGACCCTAAGCACACAGGCAAGGCATCACAGAAGTGGCTTCAGGACAAGTCTTGGAATGTCCTTGAGTGGCACAGCCAAAGCCCGGACTTGAACATCTGTAAAGCTGGCTTTGATAATAGCTAGTGCCTACGCAGCCGCCTTTCTGCAGACATCTTTTAATCTTAATTCAGACTCGATATTTAGAGTGTTTGGAAAACTTGGTCACAAATTGAGGAAGATTTTAAACATCATTCTGTACACATATTTACACCTGTACTGTTCTTCAACTACATTGCCTTCAGAAAGTATTCATACCCCTTGACTTATTCAACGTTGTTACAGCCTGGATTCAAAATTAAAAAAAAAAAAATCCTCAACCATCTACACACAATAACCCATAATGACAAAGTGAAAACATGTTTCTAAAATGTTTTGCTAATTTATTGAAAATGATATACAGAAATACCTAATTTACATAAGTATTCACACCCCTGAGTCAATAGATGTTATTATCACCTTTGGCAGCGATTACAACTTTGAGTCTTTCTGGGTAAGTCTAAGAGATTTGCACAGCTGGATTGTACAAAATGTTCATTCTTAAAATAGTTATTAAAGCTCTGTACAGTTGGTTGTTGATAATTGCTAGACTTGCCATAGATTTTCAAGCCTATTTTAAGTGAAAACTGTAACTAGGCCACTCAGGAACATTCAATGTCTTATTGGTAAGCAACTCCAGTGTATATTTGGCCTTATACAACAGGTGGGTCTAATCCTGAATGCTGATTGGTTGAAAGCGCATTCCAGCCGGTGTCTATTCCACAAGTTACCACCGGCTAAATCTATAATGTTAAAATGCCTATTTACTCTGTTCCATCTGACTGCGCAATCCACTGTCTCATCAGCCCAGGCAGAGAAGTTCTAAACTTAATCTCCACTATAAAAAGCATCTAGACATTCTCACATTTCTTTTCGACTAACATTTAGTTTTCAACAGCGGAGATTTGTATAAACCTTGCTGTAGGTCTCTCCGACATTTGTAACATTGTTTCAATATTCAAATTCAATCTCCAACTGTCCCATAGTAATGAACGTGTAGGGGTCAGGAGTCAGAACGTGACAGAAAGGCAGGCAGCGTTTCTCAGCCAGTCGAAATCATGAATCAGATGGCATAATTTTTATGGATATATAGAAAAAAAGGTCAATTGGAAAAAAAGGTAAAACGAAGTACAGCTAGTTTGCAGTCTTTCCAGCTTCAGTTTGAAGTGATTGTGTTAGCTGTGTTGTTGCCTAGCTCCTCTGAACAGTGTCCTAATGAGAGAGCACAACACCCATGCCAATATAGCTTCAAAACACTGGCTTCTCGGGCATTATCCCTTAATTGTGTTTTAGGTTATTGTCCTGCCTAAATGTGAATTTGTCTTCCAGTGTCTGTTGGAAAGCAGACAACCAGGTTTTCCTCTAGGATTTTGCCTGTGCTTAGCGCTATTCCGTTAATTTTTTTATCAAACTCCCTAGTCCTTGCCGATGACAAGCATACCCATAACATGATGCAGCCACCACGCTTGAGAAAATGAAGAGTGGTACTCAGTGATGTGTTGGATTTGCCCCAAACATAACGCTTTGAATTCAGGAAATAGTTCATTGCTACGTTGTTGATCAATCCTCAGTTGTCATCTATCACAGTCAACAGCCATTAAATGCTGTAAGCACCATTGGCCTCATGGTGAAAATTGAGCAGTTTCCTTCCTTTCAGATAATGAATAACTTCATCATGCTCAAAGGGTTATTCAATGTCTGCTATATTTTACCCATCTACCAATAGGTGCCTTTCTTTGTGGTTGAAATCCACTACTTGACTGAGGGACCTTTCAGATAATTGTATGTGTGGGGTACAGAGATGAAGTAGTCATTCAAAAATCATGTTAAACACTTATTTAACACAGAGTACATGTGACTTGTTAAGCAAATCTTTACTCCTGAACCTATTTAGGCTTGCCATAACAAAGGGGTTGAATAAAAATGTCTAAAAACATAATTCCACTTTGACATTATGGAGTATTGTGTATAGGCCAGTGACACAAAATATAAATGTAATCAATTTTAAATTCAGGCTTTAACTAAATGTGGAAAAAGTCAAGGGGTGTGAAAACTTTCTGAATGTGTTTTTGTAAAATTTTCAGTGGACATTTCGGAAATATAGTCATTGTGTATAGAGTTGTATGGTTTGTTTAACTTTGCAATCAATGGTGTTTGTTTGGCATACATTTAAAACTCTGTTACCATGGAATTGCCCAGATACAAATGTGACCACTGAAGGTATATAAATGTCCTGAACAACATATGAACAGGCAATTCATTCTAGCACAAGTAAAACAAGGTCAATTATAAGTGACAAATGATTTGCATACACAGCGATTAATTTGGCAATGCTGGGCAGGTTTTCGCTTGTGGACGAGGTCATACACAACATTTGTTCCTCAAATAGGAACTGGGACATCCATCTGTTCCTTACATAAGACTACTAATCAATTAGCATGCAACCCACTGTCAAAACACTCCAATATTTTCATGTTGTGGGTAAATGGTTCAGTGAGGCATGAGGTCTTTCAATTGGGGAATGTTTTACACCTGGAGTAGAACTAGCTGTGCATAGTGCTGTGTGAGCTAGCAGTGTTCTGATGGTGAGGAACCATTCATCATCATGCATTATCAGATAGACTGATCCTTATCAGATTACTCTAGTGTTGGGTATAGATGATGTCAGTGCTCTGTCCTGACTTGCAGGTCTTGAGGTACTGTCAGACAGTCTGTGTCCCAAATGGCACCCTATTTCCTACATAGTGCAATGCTTTTGACCATGGCCTACGGGCCCTGGTTGAAAGGAGTGCACTACATAGGGAATTGGGTACCACTGAGGCACTGTACTGGAGGCCAGGTTAGATTTGACATCTGGATTCCACCTTTGTTATGAGCCTCATAAATTCCACCTGGGAACATCTTGCTGGTATCGGATTTTTTATCTCTTCTTCATCCTTGTTTTAAAGCCATAGTCAAACTCAGTTGGTCTCCAAGGAGGCTAAAATGATTTGATGGGTAAATCGCAGCTCGTGACAGTTATTATATATCTATGAAGGCAAATGGGTATCATAACTTTTTAACAACCATGCCATAAAAGAATGATATATTCTATGTAATACTGCCATATTACTGTAAATCATAGTTGTAGCAATGTATACTTCATCATGTCAGTACCTCTTCTACATATGTGCTGTGTCCAATAACAATTGTTAGGCCATTGTGGTCTAATGACCTAACAACTGTAACAGAGTGGCACTATCATTGTTCACTGGTTGAGTCTATTCATCACTCTATCGAGCATTGACTCTGTTCAAGCCCTTTTGAGGGGTTCTCTAGCTTGGGTGTCGACATGCTACATCTGGGCTCTGAAACTGCCTCTTTGTCCCGGTGTCTTTGTCTGGTATTGTTTGGGCTTGCTTCCCCGTGTGCTCTAAATTAAAAACATTTACTGGTGCTCCCAACTGAAGGTTAGGAGCACAACATAAAATCTAGGAGCACCAGAACATATGCTTTGGGAATGAGATATAGCATATTGGACCTATATGAACTCTAGCTACTTTTGAAGCATGTTATGCTCTATAAACTAATAACGCTGTATAAAAATGTTGATACAAAAACCTGTCATGGAATTTACAAAGTAATTCATGGAATATTAGGTTTCTACATTGTGGAAAAGTACTACATATTGAGATGTGTTACATTAAATGCTGCACTGTCTCTCTAAGAGCGTCAAGTTGTGAGTGATGACATGCAAGAGATCAGTCATTCATTGCTATGATCATTGGTCTTCTAAAAAAGCTATCCCTTTTCCTTTCTTTCTGTGCCCCCAAATATTTAGATACAGTATACCGGTAAAGTAACCTGGTTGTTAGCTAGCTAATGAGGTATGTTTGGCCGGCAGTGTTTCTGTACTGCATGCGCAATAGCAGAGTTTGCAAAACACCACCCGATTGATACAAATCATCATATAATTCTTCCAGGTAAGCCTACTTTGCCGTTAACATTAATTCGTTTTATGGGAAAGCCTTCAGCTAACCGGCGACACAAAGTGGTAGACACAGGCATTGTATGAATCTGCGCTAGTTTTTTTCTCAAGGGCACTCGGAAACAACTGCACAGTGAAGCCCATCATTACAACAAATATTATCTGGGTGATTTCTTTCCTGGTTGCACTGGTGCTACCAAAATAAAATGTCAGGTCACACAGCAAAATATCTAGGAGCATATGAGATCAAAATGGTCACACTTTAGAGCACTGCGGGCCTTGTGATTTGCAGAGTGCAGTGACAGATTGGCACACAACCAATTGTAACATGATGTAATAACTAATTTGCGTACTGCAGCTACCGCAAGGTGGGGCTCTGGGGGCCCCAAACCCCAAAAATATATAAACACGTCATAAGCCATGGAAAAGTGTGTAAAATAGTCATGGCAAAACATGGCAATATGTGTTGCAGTTAATTAGCTTTAAAACAGTAACATTTTCTCTGACTTATGGCAAAATGTGTAGAATAGCATGAGATTAGCTATAAAACTGCAAAAGTTCTCATGCCAATGTGTAGAATTGCAGGAAAATTGGTTTTAAATTCTACATTCTCTTAGCCTCATTGCAAAACGTTTAGAATAGCATGAGCTAAACTATAAAATCTATAAGCTATAAAACTGTACATTGTTCTCTGCCCCATGGCAATATATGTAGAATTGCAGGAAGTTAGCGAAACTGCGGTAC
Organism: Salvelinus namaycush; assembly: GCF_016432855.1. Classification (NCBI taxonomy): domain Eukaryota; kingdom Metazoa; phylum Chordata; class Actinopteri; order Salmoniformes; family Salmonidae; genus Salvelinus; species Salvelinus namaycush. The sequence continues at coordinate 6,766,890 of NC_052330.1, forward strand.
GCCACTGTACTTACACACATGGAATAAGGAACATGCAACTCTCTCTCACCTCTCCCTCTCCTGCTCCAGCAGGTTGGTGAAGTCATCACTCTTGTTCATGAAGTCTGTGTGTTTGCGTTTCTCGCTATCCAGCTCATTAACCGTGCGGCGGTGACACTTCTCGGCCAGCAGTAGCTGCTCCAGCATACGCCTGTACGTCTCGCGATGCTTTTCCTCCAGCCGGTCCAACTGATCAACATATTAGAAGGTTTTCAATGGCATCCACCATGTTTTCATTCCAAATTGCACCCTATATAGTGAACTATTTTTGACCTGGGCCCATATGATAAAAATGAATTCGCTATTAGGGAATAGAGTACCATTTGGAGCACACGCCATGTCTGAGTCATTCAAACACGTATCTATCCATCCAGTATGTTCATTAAAAACATTGAACATTATCAACACTATATAGCGATTTATAGTTCATCTATATTTATTTTGGTATTAACTTCTATAGCAACCTGGACTCTGGGGTAAACGTAACATAGCTAGGGCATGGGTTAAGGTTAGGAACTAGATTGTTGGAGGAAGGGTTAGCTAACATGCTAAGAAGTTGCAAAGTAGCTAAAAAGTAATAAGTAACGTAGTTGCTAATTAGCTAACATCGTCTGTGACGATATTGCCTTATGTAACTTTCTGTCTTATGTAAGCATACCAAACATAATACAAATTTGAGTGTCCCAGATTTACATTTACTATGCTATGAGACCAAACTGTCTATAGTGGTACTCACCTCTTGCATGGGCATCTCATAGACGTTGTCCCCTAGCGTTGTAGTGTTGTTGGTCAGAAGGCTGTCTCTCTGCAGGGCCTGGAGGGGTTTGATGGGGGCGGCTGAGCCGTAATGGGCCTCCAGGGCTTCGGGTCGCGGACGCTCTGACTTCAGCATGTGGATGATATCCTCTCTGGCCTACGGGCACAAGGAGCAGGGGGACACGTTAGGTCACCTAAGAATCATTTACACGGGGATAAAGACAATAACATTATTACCTTCTTTATTCTCGATGACATTTGAACCACTTCAAATTGACGGATGTGGCTTTGTTATTGTGAGTAGTGACACTTGGAGGTTGCTTTTGTTTTTGAGTTGGGAAATGTGAAGATAGTATCTTCACTAGGACACAATTTCCCCCTTTAACTGTTTTAAATGTGTTGTTGTGAACTATATTTGTTGAACTGGGCCCAAGTTAATCATTATTCCATACTTTATCCATGTAAATCCACTTAATCTTTCAACTACATCTCCTTCAGTTTGTTTGGTCAATTGTCGGGTCTAGTTAATTGTATGCAGGTGTGTGGGCCACAACCCTAATTGGTTATTGCCCACACCTGATTGTGTTTCTCATTTAAAATGGAGGTTGAGAAGAGTTTGGGGAGTTCTTGACAATGTGGTAAGAAGCTAGACATGCGATGTATCTTAAGGGTCAAGTGTTACTTCTTTTTGTAGCCTTCTTTATGTTGTTGTTGCATGTTCTATATTTTATCCTCTGTGATCTGTTTTTAATAAATATTTATACATTTTTGATAACTTTTCAGTTGTATTTTTAACTTCTTATGTGTATGGCGTGACAGCCAGCTCCGTCAAAGGAATTTATTGGTAAAAGTTCAGTTTGGTTCACCACCCCTGTTCCTGGAGAGAGACCCTTCTGTAGGTTTTCGCTCCAACCCCAGTTGTAACTAACCTGGTTCAGTTTATCAACCAGCTAATTATTAGAATCAGGTGCGCTAGATTAGGGTTGCAGCTCTCCAGGAACAGGGCTGGAGAGCCCTGGGTAAGAGAATATACATGGGCAACCATATAAAATTATTTTTGAAGTATGATCATTGTAAAATATTTAAATGACCACAGGGTGGGGTAACTATTGAAAATAAACAGCACATTCATAGTGGTTTTCCTGCACTGTGAGCTCAACTCTCCCCACAGGGGGGTGCTGTTCTCCTTAGCTAGACCCCTGAGTGTCTCCTCTCATACAAATGCAATCCAAAACACAGGTTTTTTTCTCAACTGACCCCATATGCCCAGGTTGGAATAGTGCACTATATAGGGAATAGGCTGCCATTTGGGACATAATTATACATTCCTGCATAGAGATGAAGGACACAAGACCCTTTATCTCGCTCCTTATAAATTATTAATAGAGTTTAATTATTGCCATACCACTGTGCTAGAATATAATTAGCAAGTAATTTAGTATAAACAAGACCATTCTTCTGTTTTCACAATACCTTGAGTGTTGATAAGACATTCTAAGCATGTTGGATTTCAACATGTTCAGGGTTGGATTTCAACATAAGGTGTAGGAGGACGTGTGTTATTTATCCCAAGTTGCAACTTTGCAAAGTCATCAACATGCCTAAACAACTCAGCTGGATGGAGAAAGGGATGAGGGTGCACTGATGGCAGCAGCATCACTCCCTCCATAGAGCCCCACAGTAGTTGTCATAATACCCATAAAACCTAGCTCCCAAACACGGAAATGGTTCCAATTGTTTTTCCACCATTCATTTTTCCCATAGGGGATTTTAGAAACACTTAAAATAAGTGCTGTGTTTTGTGTAGGCTTGCCCTGGGTTGCAGTCCAAACACTTAAAAGACGCCCTATCCCCTCAGCCCTCAAATTAAGTGGACACTTCTGATGACGACTCACAACGTCTGACGAGTATACACTTGCAGGGCAAGGGGCGAAGGAGGAAGGAATGCCCGGAAATTCGGCACTTATTCATCCCACGATGATTGTGTTTTCAGCCACCTTGTCGGTGCTTTATATGCGCTACAGTCAATTATGATTGCATGTCTACTTACATTAAATATATAATTATGAATATACACCTACTGTATAATGGCTAGCAAATGAATTAGTTAAATAATGTTAGCCTGCCTAGCTGGAACTTCTGAAGAAGGAAAATGTTTAATTTCTACAATTTCCAAAAGCTAACCAAACAAAAATATCATTACTTTTACAAGATGTGTTTGAGCTGTCATGTGCATTAGTTGCACAATTTCAAACTTATTTACATTAGTTTTTACTTACACTTGTATGTTGACTCCATATATTGACGTTGAGGTTTTCATTTTTGTCTGACTTTACTTAGCGGATATACAATCGTCGCGAATTGAATTATGGGGAGTTTCAGGCCCAAAGTGAACATACTGTAATTGTACACTCGCAAACTTGACTAAACACGAGGGCTGATGGGCTTACATTGCAAACTTCCCTTGCTTGGCTAATCATTTGGACCGCCCTCCAAGATGTTGAGGGCATAAGGTGAGGGTAAGTGAACGAGGGTGTGTCTTTTATGAGTTTGAACCGCAGCCCCGGTGTGATGTTTTCATAACCATGTAAATCTCTCTCGGACAAGGTGACTTATCAATATATTCGGCTCTATTTTTTCTCAGATTTGAAAATGCTAATTAGCATCAAAGTAGACATCATGCAAGACTGCAAATCCCAGCAAGCTCCTTCACGTCAGCTTTAGCTGACACCTTTGCTAACAGGTATTGTGTATTTTAAAACTTGCCCAAGACAGTTCACAGAATTGTCCATTTAAAGAAATGTAGCGAATTTATTCATTACTACATTTAGCTAACATTAGATAGTTAATCCAGAGATACTTACCTTTGCCTCGAGTCGGCAGTCTCGTGGAGATCGTCATGGTATTTGTAGTTCTGCATGATAGCCACATTAGCAGCTCATTAGCGTTTCATTTTTTGGGGGGTAAATACAGCCGAATATATTGATCAAATTCGAGAGAGATTTATACGGTTATCAAAACGTCACGCCAGCCCTTATTTTAAGTGTTTCTAAAATCCCCTATGGGAAAAATGAATAGTGGAAAAACGATTGGAACCATTTCCCTGTTTGACCGCTAGGTTTTGTGGGTTTTACGACTCACACTGTGGTACTCTATTGAGGCTTGTTTATAAATGGAACTCCATTAAGAAAATAATGAACAGCAGGCTTAACACTTTCATTAGGACCCACAGAGTGGGGCAGCGTGGGAAGGTACCAGAGTTAATGGCTGCTGACACTGAGGTTGACTCTCAACAGCAGTGAGTCAGCATCATGACTCTTGGGTTACGCACTCCTGGTTACAGTAACATGTCAAGCCAGACACATAGGCTGAGATGATGAGAGGCTGAGATGTTACCACCTGCCAAATATAACACAAACCACTTACCACAATGTTAGCTGTTACCTAGCACACAGCAGCACAGTGTCAGTGGAGAAACTCTCTGAATGCATCCCAAATGGCACCCTATTCCCTATACAGTGGTGGGAAAAGTACTCAATTGTCATACTTGAGTAAAAGTAAAGATACCTTAATAGAAAATGGCTCATGTAAAAGTGGAAGTCACCCAGTAAAATACTACTTGAGTAAAAGTCTAAAAGTATTTGGTTTTAAATATACTTAAGAATCAAAGTAAATGGAATTGCTCAAATGTACTTAAGAGTCAAAAGTATAAATCATTTCAACTTCCTTATATTAAACAAACCAGACTGCACAATTTTCTTGTTTCTATATTACCATGCTGTATTCATTTACTTATAGCCAGGGGCACACTCCAACACTCAGACATCATTTACAAACAAAGCATTTGCTGTTAGTGAGTCCGCCAGATCAGTGGCAGTAGGGATGACCAGTGATGTTCTCTTGATAAGTGTGTGAATTGGACCATTTTCCTGTCAAACTTTTGGGTGTCAGAAAAAATGTATGGAGTATAAAGTACATTATTTTCTTTCGGAATGTAGTGAAGTTAAAGTAAAAATTACTAAAAATCTAAATAGTAAAGTACAGATACTCCCAAAAAACTACTTAAGAAGTACTTTAAAGTATTTTTACTTAAGTACTTTACACCACTGCATATATTGCACTACTTTTGACCAGGGCACAGCAGCACAATGTTAGTGGAGAACCTCTCACCTGCACCTCTCCTTCCATGACTCCCAGCAGACGGAGAAGGTCCTCCTTGGAGAGGTCTGTCAGCCCTGCTGCCTTCTTTTGTCCTCTGCTGCTCTCTGTGGTTGTCTGGGGCCTTTTCGCTGTTCCAGACACCACTGACTTCCCCTCTTTCTCTTCTCGCTGGACCTTCATTTTCCTCTTCACCAGCTCTGGTGTGTTCTCCCCCTCCTCTTTGGGAAAGGCTTTGGTGGGCTGGGTGACCTGGTTTATCTGTCCGTCGTCTGAGCCCTCCATGGCTGTGCTGCACCTGGACCGCATTCTCACCTGCAGGGCGGAGACAGACAACAGGGACACTGAATCCACAGCCCAAATAGTTCACACTATGTTATCCAAATAAATAACTTGAAATTGCCCTCTTGGTGGCTGTAAATTGTTTAGAGACGATGAGGATTCTATCAGTTTTCTTCCCTGGCTTTGGATAGCAGCTATTTTGATCACAGTGGCCATTGGGGAGGTAATAGTCAGTGGCTCCTCCACTCCTGGCATAACAGGATCATGTTTTGTTTACCAAGCCTGAGTCATGTAGTGCGTCATTATCTCTGCAGAGCAACATAATCATTTGACAGTATTGAATGACAAATAATATGCCATGAGATCACTTCTTAAAGCGAGTGACGGGATCTTAAGCACTTACAAATGTGTAACATATTGTACGAATTGGAAATCGTAACATATCATACAAAATGGATGACATTGTACACAATAGTGCACAATTTCCGGGGACCCGTTTTGTAGCTCGTTAGTGTTATTTTCGAAGCCACTGGCTGAAATGATACAAAACCTTATATAACACTGCCCTAGCATAATGTTTTTGTTCAATTAATATTCTCTGAGCATTAATTATATGGGGTTGTCTCTCATGGCATATGTTTTGAACAAGTTGAAAGTGTTGCTAACATTTCTCAGTGGAGATCTCCCTCGGCCATACATACAACATAGACCAGTAAGAAAGCTTGTACAATAGAGAGTAAATAACATCTCTGTCATCTCAGCCACATTTAAATATGACCTCAAGACATGTTCAGAATTTCCCCTGTGATCTCACATAACTTAACCTCTGACCTCTGACTAATGCCCTTTGGCCTATGTCATTCCCGCTGTACTAGTATTTCACACTGCTCCCTTTTTCTGTTTCTTAAATTGCTATACTTGATTGTAATTAGGTGTGGGACCCAACTCTGGGAGTGAGAATGGTCTAGAAGAATGTTCTCATAGGGACTTTTAAAAACATCTGGAACCAAAGGTATATTATGAAGCAAGTAGCTATAATAGCAACTGTGTTATTCTAACCTGAATAAACGAATATATTCAGTGTGACGTTAATGCATCAAAAAACATGTGTGTCCTTGAATGGTAGGCTATGTGAACTAACGTATACAAATAAATACATGACTACCGTGACTTTTTAGTATTCTAGTGTAACTTGTAACCTCTTTCACCATACACTTCCTCGCTGTGTGCAGTTAGCCTAGGGATGAGGTTAGCGTAGTTCTAACTACAGTATATGGAGTGGGTTAGTTACTGCTTTTACTGCAGGGAGGACGTTTCCTGGCCAAGAGCTCTCGCCTCCTACTGTGCCAAATCAGATCCATTGTTTCCATTGTCCTAGAATCTATAGAGCCAGAGTCACGCTTTCCATCATGTCACACCAGCGGAGCTGCTACAGTATGCCTGGCCTGGCTGGCCTTGTTTGGACATTGATCAGACCAGTGTTAGTTGTCTGTGTCTGTAATAAGTCCGCATCGCCATCAGAAGCATCATAATCAAAGCCGATATGCTGTGAAAATGCAGATCCCAGAATATAGTCATAACAGATGGGCAATTTTAATTGAATTTGGATGATAGATAACTGGTTCGTTCTGTGTGAATCAAAATAATTTGCTCAGGGGTCATATCAGGGGTCGAGCTTTGAGACAATGCCAGTTATGACGATGGTCACATCAACACAACAGCCCAGGCAGAAGACCTAGACACAGGGGATCCATAACATTGGAGGGAGGGAGGGAGGGAGGGAGGGAGGGAGGGAGGGAGGGAGGGAGGGAGGGAGGGACACGGCGGGGGTGCTCAGGAAAAGAACACGATGAGGCCATTGCATATGAATGGGGCCAAAGTTCCCCAAGGTTGCACAGTCTCTGATGAAAGCAGCGTGTGACTCAGGCTGAGAGAATCCTGGCAGCCAAATGGTAGCAGCCACTTTAGAGTTGGGCGTTATTAATAGTTGTTTCAGGGGAGAAGCCAAGCACTCCATCGGGTGCAGCCATGGAGCTGTCTTCATGTTGAGTGTCAGTTTGATTCGAACCAAAATGAAGAGTTGTGTATAAAAAAATAAATCCATGACAAGCCCAGGGTAACAGCAGGCAGAATATTACATTGGAATGTTTACCTAAAGGTTCTGTATCGAATATCTCAAATGGGCTCAGGGGAAAGAGTGGCAATAATATTTACGATGTTATTCTGAAGTGGATTCATACCATAGAAAGTCACCCACTACAAGTTACTGTACATGTTCTTCTCGGTCTCATGCCCACCCTTCAATAACAGTAAACTTAGAACAGAAAATAAAAAGGGTGGTTGGCAATACTGTTGTTCACAACTCTCTTTAAACGTGGATTCACAGGACAGGAGGTTGGTGGCACCTTAATTGGGAAGGATGGGGTCGTGGTAATGGCTGGAGCGGAATAGTGTAATGGTGTTTGCTGCCATTCCATTCGCTCCGTTGCAGCCATTATTATGAGCCGTCCCCCCCTCAGCAGCCTCCACTGATTCACAGGCACTATCCAATGGTAGGTTAATACGCAAACCCTCACTATAAACATGGTGTCTGTTCACACATTGAATCACACTTTCCCTCATTACTAATGACTATGCTACAAGGCACAACTTTCCCGTTGCCCAATATCACATGTTGATCATCACGAAGATCATGCAGCTTAAGTACGTAAAGATGAATGTTCGCAGGGCCCAGGTATTTCTGGGGATGTGATCGTGCCAGGCTGGTCTCCTCAACTTACACTTGAGCCTTGCTAAAACCTGGGACAGCTGTGGCCCATAGCTGATGGTAGAGCATAAGCGCATCACAAATGGAGCCCTACTCCTTACATAGTGCACAACTTTTGACTATGGGCCCATAAGGAATAGGCTGCAATTTGGAATGCACCCTATGTGAATTCTCTGCCCATGAAAATAGGGAGGTAAATAAGGGCAGGGTCCCTATTTTTGAGCTGGGCCTTTGGCTGGGCGGCATGCACAGCTGTCTGCTGGTGAAGTTTTCAGTGAGTATTTATAGGAGCCCCGTCCCTCAACTTGTGCAGTGGGACCCAGAAGTGGAAATGCCAAAATGTGATCACTTTATAAGCCATCAGCATTCTAAACAGCTGTCAATACTTCTATTTTACTCCACAGCTGTAGGTTTTCACACACGCCAGTAAATGCACATCACACAGTTCCTCATTCGTTCCTACGATCCTCTGCACACATTTTTTCAAGAGGTATGCAACATCCTTTGATATTCAAAGACCTCTGCTATTTATAGAAATAAAATGGCGGATATTGATATCATTTCTTGGCTTCTCTAACAACACATTCCTCCATGGGCATAATGATAGCACAGCTAATCAGGGGAAACAAAGACTGGTGGTGTTGGCCAAGGCAGTCAGCAATGACTCTTATAATTGATATGTTATATGATATGTATAAACATCTCTCTGGCAGGCTGACAGTATCACATCTTGGTATTATGGCAGGTCCACCTGCTAGTTTCTCTCACGGTGCATTACCACATACTGCAGTGAAAGGGAGAGTGTTTAAATGCTTAACTTCAAGCGTGTCTGTTCTCAGCTCCAATACTTCCTTTTGCCACACAACGCCTTTCAGATGTATTCTTTGCTTAATTTGGTTCCTTACAGAGTTACAAAGGAAGATCTGACACATTGTCTCGTCCAATCAAGGCTACTTGAATGTGGCGAAGGCTCCCTGTGGACGGTCTCACAGACCAGCCAACTTAGCCCCAGTAAAACGAGGTACTGGTTGGTGCCGGCAGCTGTCCAAATCCCCCACTACTTGATTTTGTAGCTCTTCAAAAATGTCCCTTTGAAATGGAATTTCGATTCAGTCATGCATGCGACTAAAGACTCCCAATGTGACTAAATATGGGAAGACGAACATAGGGGAGAGACTTTTTATTTTGAAAACCGAAAATCCTATCCTGCTGCAGCAACTCACTCAGAGTAAAGGGAAGAAAAAGCAGCATAACCCGACTCGTGTAACGGGACCATACACTTGCCACATCTATACTCCTCTGAGAATTTTACTGGTGACAATATGCTGAGTAGATTTCACCTCATTTCCAAAAGCAAAATATTATGCTGTGGTTGTCTTGGCAACCATGTATGGGGTAGACAGTAGAGAGAGCTGTGTGCAACATCAGAACTTAATGCAGCTTTGCACTTCGTTTATCAGACGATTGAGTAATCTTCCTCTGGGAGTCTGCTTCACACCATGCTGTATTCATGAGTTCAGCTGCCACTGTCGGTAAAAACCCCCGCCAGCAGGGGACAAAACAATCTGAACAAAGCTATAAAAACTAAAACAAAGTTCTGATAAGTCACCTCTAATGAAATACCACTCAATTCAAACCCATCTGACTCTGTCAGTGAGAGACACTGTGTGCATTCCAAACCTCGGTTACCTCTGGGTAGCCTGTGATTAGCTACAGTATATTATATTCAGTCTCCCACTGTAAGGTGAATACCACTGAGAGTTTATAGGTACAGGAGGAGGTCAATCTGTCTTTTCAATGTCACAGCTCTCTGTAAATTCAGTGTAAAACAGGCACTTCCTGAAGTTTCCTACCATTGCTACCTACCAACCCAGACAAGTTTGTGACAAAAGGTCAGGGTAGGGTCAAAGGTGACTGGGGGGGTTCAGATCAGGGTGGTAAAACAAAACTCTGTGAAACAGGAAGGAAAACTGTCTACAAGGGTTCAGTCACTCAGAGCCAGGGTTGGGTAGGTTACTTTCTAAATGTAATCTGTTACAGTTACTAGTTACCTGTTCAAAATTGTAATCAGTACATCACTTTTGGATTACCCAAACTCAGTAACGTAATCTGATTACATTCAGTTACTTTTAGATTACTTTCCCCTTTAGAGGAATTAGAAGAAGACAAAAAAGTATGTTACCAATTGAACAACATCTATTGCAGGATAAATCAATGTTAAAGTTTACATGGCTGGCCATACATGGATGCTAAATTTTACTTTATGGGTTGGTTATGTAGGCTTCTTCTAACCCATCGCGTTCTACTACATATAATAATACGATTAAATTATATCTTCACATTAAAAACCAAAGTCGATCAGAATTCCAGTCATGCCAATAAATGGTATACCCCTTGATCTTCAAGAATAGGACTTGGAAATATGGAAGTATAGATTAGCTAAATTGTTTTACCTGAGCATAACCCCAAAACTAAGGATTTATAAGCCAGTCCTACTCTGTTGTTTATGATTTTATTGTCATGGAGGACTGATTGGGCTCATTGATACAAGTTGAAAAATAAATGCTGCGCTCATGGAATGGCATGCTCATGGAATGGCATGCTCATGGAATGGCATGCTCATGGAAGAAGCCTACTGCTGAAAAGTGCTATTTACATGTGAAAAATAAATGCCATATCCTGCATTTGCAATAGGCCTATTGTTTACCTTTTTGTTGGTGACACTTTGATATCTAATATGCAGCTGTTTAAAGGGAAAATCCACAGATTAATCAATACCAAAATGGCCGCCCCACCTCTGTTTTGGTAAAAAGCTGAGGGATGGGCCTGGAAAATGTAACGACTCTCAGATTAATAGACAGAACTATGGATGCAAATTATTGTTTTAACCATGTTATGAGGCTATACAGTGTTTGTTTACATTTACAATGTTTACATTATTGGAGAAAAACAAGTTTATATTTTGGGTTCTCATGTAGTGTGACAGTTAAACTAAGCTCATGAGGCGCATTTATAAGTTATATTCTTCAAGAATTAATCGATATATATACAGTACCAGTCAAAAGTTTGGACACATCTACTCATTCAAGGATTTTTCTATATTTTAATATTTTCTACATTGTAGAATAATAGTGAAGACATCAAAACTATGAAATAACACATGGAATCATGTAGTAACCAAACAAGTGTTTAACAAATCAAAATATATTTTATATTTGAGATTCTTCAAAGTAGCCACTACTTGCCTTGATGACAGCTTTGCACACTCTTGGCATTCTCTCAACCAGCTTCATGAGGTAGTCACTTGGAATGCATTGAAATTAACAGGTGTGCCTTGCTAAAAGTTAATTTGTGGAATATCTTTCCTTCTTGGATGTAGCAACTACAGATTGCCCCTTCAAGTCTATTAGAAGTGTGCGAGTTTGAGCATGTGTCCATTAGGCCTATGGATAATTTTTTTAGCAGCATGAATTAGATTGAGCAATAAAAGCCTCACTTTTATTCCATATGCTGGGATCCGCACTATGCAGCTGTTGCAAGAGCGCATTTTTCACTGGTTTCAAAAATAATGATTGATAGGCGGCTTAAACTTCTTGAATTCAACCATTATTGGGTTCAAATACACATTTAGATTTGTGAACAGCTATCCACAACAACCACAATCCGTACGGTGCAAATAACTAAACAAGAGAGCAGCAGTGTGATTCACGTCAATGCGCTATGTAGATATCAATAATAAGTGATATCCGTATCGCCGTAGACTACACCACTGCTGCCATCCTTACCTCCAAGCGTTTATTCAAATTGGATAATCTTTGGATGCCGACAGCAGTCGCACCATTGGAAGACATACAGTGGCTTGCGAAAGTATTCACTCCCCTTGGCATTTTTCCTATTTTGTTGCCTTACAAACTGGAGTTAAAATGGATTTTTGGGAGGTTTGTGTCATTTGATTTACACAACATGCCTACCATTTTGAAAATGCAAAATATTTTTTACTGTTAGACAAACAAGAAATCAGACAAAAAACAGAAAACTTGAGTGTGCATAACTATTCACCCCCCAAAGTCAAATATTTGTAGAGCCACCTTTTGCAGAAATTACAACTGCAAGCCTCTTGGGGTATGTCTCTATAAGCTTGGCACATCTAGCCACTGGAAGTTTTGCCCATTCTTCAAGGCAAAACTGCTTCAGCTCCTTCAAGTTGGATGGGTTCCGCTGATGTACAGCAATCTTTACATCTTTAAGTCATACCACAGATTCTCAATTGGATTGAGGTCTGGGCTTTGACTAGGCCATTCCAAGACATTTAAATATTTCCCATTAAACCACTCGAGTGTTGCTTTAGCAGTATGCTTAGGGTCATTGTCCTGCTGGAAGGTGAACCTCCGTCCCAGTCTCAAATCTCTGGAAGACTGAAACAGGTTTCCCTCAAGAATTTCCCTGTATTTAGTGTCATCCATCATTCCTTCAATTCTGACCTGTTTCCCAGTCCCTGCCGATGAAAACATCCCCACAGCATGATGCTGCCACCACCATGCTTCACTGTGGGGATGGTGTTCTCGGGGTGATGAGAGGTGTTAGGTTTGCGCCAGACATAGTGTTTTCCTTGATGGCCAGAAAGCTCAATTTTAGTCTAATCTGACCAGAGTACCTTCTTCCATATGTTTGGGGAGTCTCCCACATGCCTTTTGGCAAACACCAAACATGTTTTTTTTTCTTTTTCTGGTCACTCTTCTGTAAAGCCCTTCTGTGGCATGTACGGCTTAAAGTGGTCATATGGACAGATACTCCAATCTCCGCTGAGGAACTTTGCAGCTCCTTCAGGGTTATCTTTGGTCTCTTTGTTGCCTCTGATTAATGCCCTCCTTGCCTGGTCCATGAGTTTTGGTGGGTGGCCCTCTCTTGGCAGGTTTGTTGTGGTGCCATATTCTTTCCATTTTTTAATATGGATTTAATGGTGTTCCGTGGGATGTTCAAAGTTTCTGATATATTCTATAACCCAACCCTGACCTGTACTTCTCCACAACTTTGTCCCTGACCTGTTTGGAGAGCTCCTTGGTCTTCATAGTGCTGCTTGCTTGGTGGTGTCCCTTGCTTAGTGGTGTTGCAAACTCTGGGGCCTTTCAGAACAGGTGTATATATACTGAGATCATGTGACAGATCATGTGACACTTAGATTTCACACAGGTGGACTTTATTTAACTAATTACGTGACTTCTGAAGGTAATTTGTTGCTTGGATCTTATTTAGGGGCTTCATAGCAAAGGGGGTGAATACATATGCACACACCACTTTTCAGTTTTTGTTTTTAAATAATTTTTTGAAACAAGTTATTTTAAAAATTTCACTTCACCAATTTGGACTATTTTGTGTATGTCCATTACATGAAATCCAAATAAAAATCCATTTAAATTACAGGTTGTAATGCAACAAAATAGGAAAAGGCACTGTAGCTTGGACTGTAGCCAACAAAAGACTATTCCTGCTCTTTTCCCGCGATCCATCAAACACATTTGGTGTGTCATCAAAGTGGTCTCTGACTTAAGTCAGACTCGCTCACGTTGAACAAATTTAAATTTGCGCCTTTTTTCTATGCTGATTTGAATGTCCTTGAGAAGATTTTATTTAGCAAATATCCTTTCTGAATTGAAAAGTAATCCTCGAAGTAATCATCTAGTTTTGAAAAAGTATCTGTAATCTGATCACAATATTTTTGTGGGTCACTGACTCAAAAGTAAAGACACAAAACCCCTCTAGTCTATGAATCACAGGAGTCTCTTCCATGACTCAGACTACCAGATAGACTTGAATGAGCACTGTATAAGAAAGCTATCTTGACAACCCAGACATTTTAGGAACCATTTAATCTTCCTATTTGATTTTCTGATAAAAGTAAAGAATATATTCTAATCCAGCGTTGGAAGCCGTACATATCATTTTAGAGGTATATGTATGAGTGTGTGTGGGGGTTCAACACTAGCAGGTGGGTTCTACATGTGCCACGGGCGAGGGGGGAAGTTGTCAGTAACGAGGTTACATTAAGATTGCTATATTTATGTCATCTGCATGAAATACTACAGATTGGAACCCGACACAGTGATATTCCACTCTCGGCTGTATACGTACATCAGCACTTGGGGCAGTAAATGTTTGATATTAATAGTGGACGTTGTACAGTACAGTGAGGTCTGTAATATTACATTTACACAGTGGTAAGATGTCCATAGAGGTTTAGTCAAATGTACATCAGTGGTCGGGAATGTTTAATTTGGTGTTATTCCACAAAACAAACCATAGCAGTAAACGATACAGTACATGTAACCTAAACAGATGCATATAACCAGATGGCCATGCAGTTCTATTCACAGAGGCTATAACTTTCAAATCAAATCCAATCCAATTTTATTGGTCACATACACATATTAAGCAGATGTTATTGCGGGTGTAGCGAAATGCTTGTGTTCCTAGCTCCAACACCAAATAAAACATTCCAGACCACTGATGTACATTTGACTAAACCTCTATGGACATCTTACCACTGTGTAAATGTAATATTGCAGACCTCACTGTACTGTACAACGTCCACTATTAATATCAAACATTTACTGCCCCAAGTGCTGATGTACGTATACAGCCGAGAGTGGAATATCACTGTGTCGGGTTCCAATCTGTAGTATTTCATGCAGATGACATAAATATAGCAATCTTAATGTAACCTCATTACTGACAACTTCCCCCCTGGCCCGTGGCACATGTAGAACCCACCTGCTAGTGTTGGACCCCCACACACACTCATACATATACCTCTAAAATGATATGTACGGCTTCCAACGCTGGATTGGAATATATTCTTTACTTTTATCAGAAAATCAAATAGGAAGATTAAATGGTTCCTAAAATGTCTGGGTTGTCAAGATAGCTGCATTATACCGTGCTCATTCAAGGCTATCTGGTAGTCTGAGTCGTGGAAGGGACACCTGAGATTCATACAGTAGAGGGGTTTAGTGTCTTTACATTTGAGTTAGTGACCCACATCCTTAGGCAACATTACATGACATCATTATCTGCCACCTTACAAGGGTATCTGAAGTCAGACAAATGAGTGAGCAGCAAGGTTCATGTGAACGCTGGTATAAAAATAGAAATCGGACTCTTGAGCAAGTTCAAAGTTGCACACAACAAGAAGCCAGGCCAGGTTTTTTTTATTAGGGTTTTAGCAGAAAGCAGGCCTTGGAAAGGGCTTCTCAGAAACCAGACTGGATCCAGGACTAAAGCCATATGAGTGGATCTCACTTGAAAAGAGGAGGTTCAGCTGCAATGTCAATCCTAAGCCTAGGGCTAGATATTAAAACGGAATAACAAATCACAATGTTACGTGCGTCTAAAAGAGGCGCAGTGCTGAAAGGAAATGTTTCATTCAAAACTATTGCTATCATAAAAGGACATGGAATATAGTACACTTAATTAAATAGCACTATAACTTGTTATAACTGTGGCGTTATTTCAATAGTCCTATTTCCATTGCCAAGCCTAATAGGGTGTCTTAAAGATTGGCCGTGACTTGACTTCCCTGTCATCATCAAAACTCTCACAGTCCGAATCAATTCTCAGTCCTACATGTTCAATCAGCAGTGAAAATGAACGAGCAAAAGATATGGCAGGTTTGCTTCTATCTTCACAAGCCTCTGTGCTGAGTCCTCATCAGTGGTTATGGATCCAGCAAACTGACACCACTAGCCAGATGTAGTTCTCGAGCTGGCCAGTCTCAAATGCCTTTCTGGTGGAATGACGATGAAGTCACTTCCCTCATAAAGCGAGAGACAAAGAGACAGCGAAGAGAGAGAGAGAGAGGGGAAGAGAGAGAACAGAGAGAGAGAGAAGAATGTGTGAGAGTTTGAGACCCTATGAGAGAGGGGAGAGATTAATGCTGACTGTGTTTTATTATTTTGATTTTTACAGACTATTTTCTCCCTGAGCCTGAAACACTCAACTATTTGTTTGTCATCAGTTTCCCAGAAAACACATGCTGTCATAACATCAAGGAATGTCAGGACAAATGGGGTGAAGACAGAATTCTTGCAATTAGAAAAAAAGACAGCTCACAGAACAGTCTGTAGGTAGATCAGCCTTATCTTACAGTAAACATACTTTAAAGGCTTTATATCGGTAAATATGAGTTGAGAGATGTGTTATGTTCTGAACACAAATCACAAATGGTCCTCCATTTGGGGTGAGCATTTGAGCATTTGGATTTAAATACATACAGTACATCTGCTCTTACAACGCTGAATTATGTAAACCAGCTGACCAGCTATCATTTGAAATCCTTTGATTCCCCTTGTTAGGAGCAGTACAATAGCAAGGGCTGGAAATGATTGTGGGGTGCTTCAGATGCAGCTGTTCCAGCTGATAATGAGAGAATAATCCAGAGACGTTGTGTGAGGCCAGCACCACTCCAAATCACTGTGTGTGTGTGTGTGTGTGTGTGTGTGTGTGTGTGTGTGTGTGTGTGTGTGTGTGTGTGTGTGTGTGTGTGTGTGTGTGTGTGTGTGTGTGTGTGTGTGTGTGTGTGTGTGTGTGTGCATGCTGTCCGACCCATGCACCACACCTTCAGCTCTACTTCAGTGTGTGGGCAGGCTGGATGATTCCACTAAGTGTGGGCTGATATGGAATGTTAAATAGCATAGTGGTAATGCATGGTTACCCTTGGTCATTTTTAAAGAGACACACCCTTTGTGGGATGTAAAAGCACCCACAGCATAATGCTGACAATGGGTTATTCAGTCAAATGTGTTTATCTGTCATCTCCATTCAACATTTTTCCTGATATACTATTTTTATGAAGCGCACATAACGATCTGTGATAGAGATGATATATAGTATTATTTAATTCACAATATTTTGTGATCTCAGCCGGTGTTTTTTGTGTCCTATCATCTGGCAAGCAGGTTAGTGGTTTTCGCCATGAATCTTGTTCTGGAGGCAGCTCGGCAGTAGTCACTAGCTGGCACAGCCATAAAATCTGATGTTAAACCTAACCTTAACCGCACTGCTAACCCTAATGCCTAACCCAAACCTTAAATTAAGACCATGAAGGACATTTTTGTTTTCATGAATTTGTACTATATCGGCATTTTAGATTTTGCAGCTAGTGAAAATCGCTCAGTTCTGCCTCCAGGACAAGACTCATCCCAAAAACGTCAACAAGGCAAAGCACCCAAACAAATGTAATCCATCTCTCTCTAGTCCCTTATTTTGCTGTCATGGGAACAGCGGTGCTGTTGTTACGAAACAAAACATGAGGACAGGCCCTGCTGTTTCCCTCCATGGGAGATTGCTGAGCTGAATTAGCTAAGTGATCTCATGGTTCACTGTCTTATCACTTGGGCCTTGGCTGCCGGTGAAGTAATGCCACAGGCACAAACTGAAGCAGATGATTTAAAGACAACCGCTGCCAGAGAAACTTACAAGAGCACCAGGGAATGCAGTGGGATCAATTGAGTTACAGACTGAAGGGGAGGACAAAAGAGAGGCTCCACAGGCAGTAATTTAGTTTCTCATACATAATACCTGATACCTACCCAACCTGTCAATAATCTGTCCAGAAAGGTATACTCCATTAAAGTAATTCAGGCTTGTTAATAGAGATTAAGGAGGAAGTATAAAAGTGTCCAAGAATAATATCTGTATAAACTGCCCTTTGAGAAATGGTCATTGATATGCAACAGGACCTCACTATTCCTTCAGTTGTTCTGAACACTATTGGCATTGTCCAAAATATTTCTAAACAAACTGACCTCTGACCTGTCCATTACAAAAGACAATAGATTTTTTTAACCCTTGATCATCCTCCACATAACACACAGGATAGCTGTGTGGAGTTCCTAAAGCCGATGACAATGACTTGATGACGCAAACGCCACTGAAGCCCTCCCTTACCCACACGGAGAGCAGACATTTATTGTATCATCACAGAGGGAAAAATATTTTGATCGGATTAAAAATAACTTACAATTGAAACAGTGGAAAAAGTTATTAATGGAACGTTCCCTAGTCCCTAGGGATGTGACTGCCTGGCACGGGAGGCTGCAGAGGGGAGGACTGCTCATAATAATGGCTGAAAGGGAGTAAATGGAATGGTATCAAACACATGTGTTTAATACCATTCCGCTGATTCTGCTCCAGCCATTACCATGAAACTAGTCCTCCCCAATTAAGGTGCCACCCACATGTGCTGCCTGGGTATGTATGTATGGTACCACAAGCTGGCAGAGGACACATCTACTGGCTACCACTGGAATAACAGTGAGAGGGTGGGATAGCATCTCTGTTTACTGTGTGCCTTCAAATGGCGGGGTCTCTCATGGAACCTCTTATCAGAACAAAACCCACTGGGAACATCTATTGTTTTGACATGGGAAAACGTCAAAGTGGACAGACATGATAGTGATAATATCAGCCATTTAGCAGACGCTTTTATCCAAAGTGACTTACAGTCATGCTTGCGTACATATTACATTTGGGTGGCCCTGGGAATTGAACCCACAACCCTGGCAGTGCAAGCACCATGCCATACCAACAGAGCCATACAGGCTTATTAATAAGAGAGACATTCTTTAATGTTAATTACTTCAACTTTCATCCAACGTGAACAAGTTGACATGTTTAGAGACAAATCTCACAGTCCAAAGAAAGTTGAGCAACTACAGTATGTTAGACCCTGATTTATCATTGTATTATTGCATCATTTTCACTACGTTTCCTGTGTTGTTACTCAGCTATTAGTACATTTAATATATCCTCTAGAGAGAGAGCTAAAGCGTTCTTCTGGTAAAAGATGTAATCAATGAATGCCTCCTAATGTACCATTTCCTGAATTGAGTCTGGACCGGACGTCAGATGGCAGCAACTAATGTTCTTTCCCAACTCACTGATTCACAATGTGTTCCATTTTACGAACTAGAAAGGGAACTAGAAGCCAAATAATTGGGCATCTAAATGTCCCAACATTTAGTCCATACAAGTTTATTTTTGCAAGGAAAAGAAAAGCTATTCAAATCTATGAAGAATAGCAGAATCATTTCCCCTTACCTGTTCTCAATGGTACCACATCACAGGTGACGACAGGTCAAAAAGGAATATCTCAGTTACTGAGAATCAAGTCCCAGAGTAAAAACCGTCTCTCCTCAATGTCTCAGTGTTCTTCAGTTACCTTGACTGTGTGTGTCAATAAGAGACATCATATCAAACGTAGATGATCTATACTCTCACCTCTTACTTTTCTCTTTTAATAACTTGTTTCTCCTCTTCTCTCCTGTCAAGGTAACAGAGGCAATGCAAGAGGCGTCTGAAGATGAACACCAAGCTTTGTCCTCTCCAGGAGTTTGGGCCGGCAGTCTTTCACAAACTGAGAGGATGAGAAAGAAAAAGAGAGAGAGAGAGAGAGACCAGCAAGCAAGAGGAGGTGGTCAGAGCTGCTTTTGTTTGAAAAGTCCGTTTTTCCTTCAAATGGAGATATCCAAAGTTAGATTGAGAGGAGGGTAGATAAGTGGAATATAGCCTGTCAGTAGCCAGGACCCTGCCTTTTCCCTTTTGTTCCTGGGCAGGAGAGTGTAGAGCTTTGAGTGTAGCAGAGTCTGCCTGGGCTATATTTAACAAGTGTTCTCAGTCACTCATGGCTGTTAGCAGCTGAGCAGATTGAGGGAAGCTTTTCCAAGCCCCTCTGACAGCTGAACTATCCCACTCTGAAGCAGGCAGGGGAAGTCCAGCTCTACCACTCCCGCCAGAGCAGAGGCAGGGTTAGCAAGGAGGGCTCAGTCTCTGCCTGGTTAGTCAATACACAGTCATCTTTTCTAAGAAGCAAATGAGAAAATCGCAGGCAAATAATATAAGATCACCAGTTTGCCTTCAACCATTTGAGTATGAGAAGTTAGTTTATTGTTTTTGTGTAAAGGTGGTTCCACTTTATGCATCCATTTGCTTGCTCAGCAAATTTTTCCCTAGAAGGAATAGACCACTGATACCGTACAGGGGCCAAGTTAACCTTTTCAAACAAAAATGATTTATTGAGAGCCATAAATATGAGAACATTTGTTCCCAATAAAACCAAGTCAAAACAAAGCATTACAAATGAGAAGCAGTGATCCACTCCTGTGAGGGTTCTGCTGCTGTAGTGTTACAAGCGTGACATCTAGCCTTGACAAACATAGGCTCCGTTGACACCAAAGTGTTGTAAATGTCATTGTCTAGGGGTGTATGACCTTGCTCACGCTGTAATTGACAATGGCTCTCGCACCGGAGCCACTTGAACAACACGTCTTTCTTTAAAGTGATGGCATTTAAGAAACATAAACATTCATTGTGAGAGTAACTCCAGCGGCATTACCAGTCACCATTGATATAGAAAGGAATAATCACAAACGTTTGGCAACTCTTTCCAATAAAACTAGCCTAAAGCTCAATCAATCAAGTTGGTTCTATAATGACACATGAAAGCTGGAACTTCAGACAGGTGCTAAGTTGCTAGGTCTCCTTGTTGAAATATGTTATCTAGTCTGGCTGTCTCCCAAACGGCAACCTATTTCCTATGTAGTGCACTACTTTTGACCAGAACCCTATGGGCCCTGGTCAAAAGTAGTGCTCTACATTGGGAATATGGTGCCATTTGGTACGCACCCCTAATGCTATTCAATACTTTGGAAACAGATGTGCAGTATATGTTCACACAGAGGTCTTATTAATGCACAACTCATTATACTTGAACCACACGCCCCAATGAAGTCATAAAGTTGGTGTGAAAGATGTTGTTGTTTTAAAACATGGATCCTTCTATATTTTTAGCCCAGAGCTGATGGTGGTCCTCACATTAAGATTCAGTGTTGCACTTGTGGATAACATGAGTCACGGCTGTGAAAGTGACCAAACTGTTTCAAAGTCTAAGTATTTTATTAAGTAATCTAGTGGTTAGAGATAATTCTTCTGTGTAGATGACATACACTGAGTACACAAAATATTAAGAACACCTGCTCTTTCCATAACATAGACTGACCACGTGAATCCAGGTGAAAACTATGATCCTTTACTGATGTCACTTGTTAAATCCACTTCAATCAGTGTAGATAAGGGGGAGGAGACAAGTTAATGAAGGATTTTTAAGCCTTGAGACAATTGTTACATGGATTGTGTATGTGTGCCATTCAGAGGGTGAATGGGCAAGACAAAAAATGCCTTTGAAATGGGTATGGTAGAGTCCACGCCACGACAAATTGAGGCTGTTCTGAGGCAAAAGGGGGGCTGTTTCCCTACAATTCTATCCTAATATCCTTCCTAATTATTATGTCCACGTTTGATCTTCATCCTGACATGTACCATAACAACAGTAAAATGACAACTGAAAGTTTATTGTATAATTATTTTAAATCTTTCCGGAACACGAAGGGTGATGGTGTGCTCATAACTGTGGCTATGGTTACAGTCTTCCATTCTCTCCTAATGCACAGGGAGCCGGAAACCAAAGCACTGCACATTACTGACAATTGAGTCAGGGCCTCTCCTTCTCTCTGCTCCCTAATGCTCCGAGATGGTTATCATGGTCAGAACCTCTCTGTTGGGCATTTCATCTGGGGTTACTAAGATACTGATCAAGTCAGTACCTTTTCAAGTCATTTTCAAAATGTTTGTTTACCTTATCCAACGTAAGAGCCCTTCACCTTTTGTATGGACCCAATACCTTTGCTCAAGATCTTATCGTTTGCAACTGTACAGTTCCTCTGATCAATCAAAGAAATATAGTGAGCGTTTCATGTCGTTACCATTGACAATACATGTAGAAAGGTATGTGTACAACTCTCCACAACCTCTATGTAATCAAGCCAAATCAAAGTGCAAGGTGCATTGAATCCAGCTCTGTCATTCAATCTAGCTAATAGAGACATTGGTGTGTTCCATTGTGAGAAATGCTAAGTGTAGAATTTGATACGGCCCTCAACAGACTCATCCATGGTAAGGCAGGATGAGCAAATAGGCAGCAAGGCAGCTCTCTGTCACATAGCAACCCAGACCTATTTTGGGGAGGTGTTTAAATGTGCTTGTAAAATCAAGGTCCATGTCATTTTTTTATTGGCAAGTAAAATCAAAGCAACATTGGATACACCGTATTGAATCCTACGTATTTGGATGAGGTTCAACACTTGTTTTAGATATGAGTTTTCCCCCCCATGGGTATCCAGAGGTTCATAATGATATTTTGCCCTCTGTAGATTACATATATCTATCTTCACAAGAGATGGGTTCAGCATCTGTAGCGTGTCACGTTTGGCAAAGGAAAATGTATCAAATTATTTACACATTTACACGGTTCGTTCTAGGTGTCTGGAAACAGATGTTTTGTGACTTTCATTAAGGCTAGATCTCTGTCCTCTTTATTGCAAAATATAAATGATGCAACATCTGTTTTGCAGTTTTCTGGTGAGCGATTTCATGCTAATGTCATTAGCGCGCCATAATGTGCCAAACAAAATAATATCCTATTGAGCTGCAACATAATGTAACATAATGTTTCCGATATGTGTAATGTCTAGCTTGTGGGGAGCTGGCTAGAGCAGTGGAGTTAGATTTTGCAACACACACAATTTGTTTCAGGAAATCATTAATCATCAGTTAGTAGTAGTGGAGCTTCAGTAATAACACATTAGCTGAGATTTGTGCTTAAATAAGGAGACCCCACCCCCCTTTACATTGGTCTATTTAGCCTTATGTATGAAAGCCCTCATCTGTTTTGCATTATGGGGAACATAGGACCCTTTCAGTTAATATCACACGTCAATGGTACAGGCTGTTAGGCTATGAATATTTAATTATATTTTCATGGCACTGGCTTTACCATAATGGAGTTTCAGTGGAGACAATGAATAGGCTACTTGACCTTGGGCCTTTACAGTGGGAGTATGTGATGTAGTAGGCCTATGCATTGGAGAAATGGCTGCATCCAATTACAACAATCAGGAGGCATTTCAGGGCATGCCACTACACATTTGACAGATTTGTATCTGATTATTTAAGATAAATGCATACTTTTTTTTGAATGAAATGGAAAGTTATTACATATATTTGTACAGCAGCTCATTTATTCTGGGGTATAATGATTTCATTCAGAGCAACAATACAGCACTGAGAAGTGAGTCGGCTATGTGACATGAGAGGGGACTCGGGGATGGTTCAGCTTCTCCTAGAGAGTTGTCGCCACCTAGCAGTTCACTGTGGTTTGGGAATGGGAATTTAGGGATGTGGTATTTCTGAATGAAATCAGTTATGCGAACACTGCTGAATAGTAGGGATGGGAAGATAGCTTTTTCTTGTCTTCGTCAATACATCACATATTTTGTCACTTCGCACATAAGCACTTATTTTCAAGCAATAATTAGTCACAGGCTTATCATGGTAGATGACTGTAACCATGGTTCAACTTACTTGCAGTTGTTTAGCCAGCCCTTACCTTCACAGGCCGAATAATACTACAATGAGGCAACAGCAGCAGAGGTGCCGAAGTAGACCCACATGTATTATTTTGATAATGTTTTACCTAGCACCTCTGAGTAATAGGCAAATCAATAACGTTGGGCTTTTCTAGCTACCAAACAATGTTACCCCATTTACAACTAGCTAGGTACTTTGTAACAATCGAATGGGCACAATGTGTGTAGAGCTAGCACAATTATTCTGAGACCATTACGGTACATTTGGCAACTAACTGTTTGTTGGCTGAAAAAGTAATCGACACATTCTGCGTTGTGCGTAGAACCACAAAAGCCAACTCGCGATCCCTCTGCGAGATTGGGTCGCTGGTGAGCAGCAAACACCATCTGAAAGAGGAAGAGAACATGGAATAAACATGGCACACAACATAAGCTTTTTTGAAGGTAAAGTGAGACTTATTTTACCTAGCTAATTGTAAAGGCAAGGCGGCAATGTTTGTTAGCGATCGTATTCCCAGGTCTCTAAACGAGACGTCGGATCCAGCGCGCGTGCCTCAAATTTGGTTTCAAGCCTGTTCGGAGAGCGCTAGCATCTAGCTAGCGAGCTAAAGTTAGCTATTCCTTCCAGAACTAGCTAGCTACATTTATTCACATAACTTACATCTGTAGCTACATTGTTCACCGCGAATGGACATTTCAGAACCAAAAAGACCTAATTAAAAAGACCTAATACGATTACAATGGAATTATCAGAGTCACGTTGCTTTACTGAACGCCGTCTATAGTTATGCTAGCTACTAAGCTAGCTAGCTAACTTGTCCGTGTATGTCTGACTAGCTAGCCAGAAGCTATCTGACTACCTACTAGCTAAGCTAGCTAGCCTCAAATGTCGTAGGAAATGGGACACGGTTTTACTGACATAAGTTTGCGCAGTATTTTACAGGAGTAATTTGTTTACATAAATTATAGCTTGCTGCGCCATGGGGTAAAGTTGTAACTTACTTGTGGACGTAGGTACTGAATGTACTGTAGATAATGGTCAAGATTGAACAGTCAGACAGCAAGGCCTAGCTGGCTAACGTTAGTTACCTAGACATAATTGTTGACAGGCCTTCATGTCAGCTATACTTTTACATGTCCTTTTGTTTTTCATTTGAAAATATTTAACAGTGGATCAACCTAACGTTATTTGTTGGTTAGCAATCAAGCTAACGTTAGTTATAAACAATACATTCTTTATGCTTTTCAAGGTCTTAAAACTCAGAGAAGGGTTGTCAGTTTCCATTTCAGACAGCGCATAACAAAGTAGCTAGTCTGATGGTGTTCATGTAAATAGCCAGCAAATAAATGAGCAACTTTATAATATGCATTCTTATATCAAAGTGCTAACTTGCTCAAAAACAAGGAAGGGAACACTTCTGTAAGCACCATGCCAGTGTGGAATGTGGTGTCTCCAAATTCAGTGTGTTGGGGGTGGGGGAGTTGAGGCTATAGGTATAACTACGGTATATCATCTGCACATAACTCTTAACAAGACGAACACTTTAAATATATTTTGCTGTTAACACTCGTAGTCATGACCAATTAAGTAATAGGCATAAGTATTTAATTGCCTGTGCCACAGACTGTGGCGCAAGGAAGTAGTTAATGAGGACAGTATGCAACCCAAAGGCATATTGATAAAGGCAACTCCTGGAATAACTTTGTTTATTAGTTATTTCTATACTAAATTACTAGCTTTATAGACCACATCCTGGGAGAGGGGTCAGTACATTGAGACATTAATCTGACAGATTCTAAAGGGAGCCTAAATGTAATTCTAGAAAACTCTAAAAACACATGACAATCTTCTTCCATTATAAATAACTGTAAGTGCCTACAGTGGGTCAGCTAAGTGGGAAATATCTTGCTGTACCTAGCATAGACTGGTTTGGGCTGTCTTGCGGCAGTCTGTCTGGCAACAGTGCCCACAGTGTTGAGAAGGGAACAAAGCTGCAGTGACTGTGTCATTGAGCCATGGGTTTGATCCACTGAGCCAGACTCAAAGCAATCCTTCAACTGCTGTGCCTATCTATGACTGACCAGCCTCATTCATTTAGACTGCTGATGGTGTTATGAAGGTGGGCTAACACATGTAGGGTGGAAGCCTTGATTTCATAACACTGTAAGGATAGCCTACAGTGTTAGGAAATCAAATCATAGCTAGTCGGGTGAAAATGGAACGAGCTCAGTGGTCAAGCCATTACCTAATTATCTAGGCTACAGTTGGTGTACTAAGATCCGGTATAAATACATTCTAACTGTTAGCCTAAACACTTAGTGACAGAGTTTTTGACAGCAAAATATAGACCCTTTGGCTAACTGCCACATCCCCAGCTTCACTGCGTACCCTGCTGCTGTGCCACATAGTATTTATTGGAAAACATTTTAAGTGCTTCCTTGAAATGGTTTCCTACAGCGGTGAAATGTCTATCCTCAGACATTGATATGGAGAGGCCTACAGTTATGTGATTGCACAAAACACACCTACTCAAAGCATCATGCAAATAACTTTTTGTGAAATACCGCCATCCCAAAAACGTTTTTGCCGTCTCTAAACCAGCTATTGTGATTGTCGTGAGATATTACGACTCCACCGTGTCTCATTTTCGAGCAGCATGGTGCTACGCCTCTAAGCCTGTTACACATTTATGATGAGAGTCACCATAGGAAATGAGTCTTGTCGTCCACAGAGAGGGGGAGTAGCTCCTTGGCAAACACCTGCTCTGTTGTCAGCTGCCGATGTGTCTCCTCTGCTTACAGTTTTATCGCAGACATGATTTAAGCTTTATTCATCAAAGAACATAGAAGGGCTATTCAGTTATTTCTTTGTTGACTTGACTTTAGGTTGAGGCTATTTGGCTTCATCTTAACATCAGATTCATAATTTAGTTTTAGGATTACTCATGAATCGAAGTTCTCTTTGATGATTTGAATGATGCATATGGTGCTAATACAAGCAGTGTTGAAATGATTAGTGCAACTCCTAGAAGTACACATGCTCATTTCAACTGATGCCCTCATTTTCCCGTCGTATAACTGAACTCATGCAAGTTGTGGTTTATTATATTCAAGCTCTGGATAGATCAGAGGCCAGGCGAGATGGAGGGTACAAGCAGAACTGGAGCTTTTCTCTTTCTGAAGGCAGTGAAGAGGAGAGGAGACATGAGTAAGCATTTCTCCTCCGGACCTCATTTCAGCACTCGGCATCGCTGCATTGCATCAATTTCACCCTGCCACCCGCCGTATCCACCAGACTGACAGACCCCACGATTCTTTCTGTTCTGTTTATTAGTATTCCCACCTGAGAGCCTGCCTGCCACCAGCTTAATATACAGATATGGCCACATGCACACGCACTGTCTGCATGCAGAGTCTGTGTTGTAATAGAAGTGTGTAGACTGTAGAAGTGTTTTACACCAGGGATACAAACTGACAGTGATGTTACTGTAAAACTACATGTATCACAGAATCATGCGGTTACATATGACATCATATGACATTGTAATTCAATAATTGATGTAGTCCAGTAACTTAAGGAACTACCCAATATGTTTGTCTGATGGTTTGGTCTAAGTGGACATAAAACCAAGGCATTATCTAACCACGCTCTTCCACCCCTTTTTCTCTTATTTTCTCCTAAGTTGCACATCGGTGGTGACCACGAAGGAGATGGATGGACAGCAGCACTCCTCCCCAGAGGGGCAGAAGGTACTGTAGGCTACCTCCCTCACGAAGGAAATCCTTATCGTGCACCCCTCCGCGTTACTCACATCTATGGCATTGTTGCTCGCAGCAGGCTACAGGCTTTCTGCTCTGTCCTGTTGGTGCCCTCTGCCGTTCTGTCTCATCTCCCTCCCTTTTTATATGTCCTTATTCTTTCTTTCTCTCCTTTCTTTTTCTTTCTCTCTCGCTCTGTCAAATCTTGTATGGCAAAGGCATCCAGAGGACTCCAGCTTTGTACCAGCAAAAATGTTCTGTGCTGCTGCTGGTGAAAAGTAAATGTTGTGACATTTTGATGCTAACTGCACTGTTAGAATACACAGAACATTTAATCCGGTGAAATTTGTTGTGAATGTGATATTATTTAGGGGTATTATTACTAAATATTCAAAACCTGTTTCTCTTGTCTCAACTGAACAGTGAACAAGAACATCAGCTCAGTGCTGTTTTTGCCGTGACTTTATCAGTGTTTAATGCAGCATCACTCAGGCATATACTGTATGCTCTCAGCCCGAAATGCACTGCAACATACTTTATGTAATCAGATCCTCTTTGTTAATTCTCTTCTTTGTTGTCTCTCTCTCCACCAGTCCCCCGCTCTTAGGCACTTCTCTTCTGCGGATCCCCTGAAAACATATGAAAACAGGCCAAATACAAATAATCACATAAGGGCTCTAAACAAACTAGGAACTGGCAAGAGGCTAAGGTATGGCACATCATTGTTGCTAGTATCTCTCCTGTCCAAGTTGGAACGTTTTGATGACAATGGCAAATATGATAATGAACAAATTCGACCTGTGTTCAGTGAAACCCGGCGGATGTTGTTTCTCTGCTTTCCTCTCTAGTGAAATTCCATACCCGGTAGCAACGACGTCGCCAATGCCGAACAGAACAGACTATTTAATCGGCAGCCCAACACTGCCTCAAGGGGTCGTTCTACAGGGGAGACACTTTCAGCACACCCACCATGTTCCTGCTGCAATGAGGAAAACTGTCCAAAGGTATGAGCCCTCACGGAAGTCACACTCTAGTCGTCCTGCAAAACAAAGCATCGAAAGCGACTCTGTGGTTTTGTATGTCAGAACGCTTGATTTCTCCCAAGTTGCCAGGTAGGGCTGGATCTCTAGTCGATCGAAGAGAGAACATGTTACTCTCCCTTTTTATGTAAGGGGTTGATCAATTCCGTTTGGCTAATTGCCATCAAGTTGGAGGTGCAGCCCATTTAATCATGGATCATCACAATTATTGTGTTAGACTTGATTGTATTGCTAGATGAGACTTACTCTCTCCATTTTCCTTTCTTAAGCAACCTTGACTTAAAGGAAAGGTAAGACATTGAACCCAGAGGACTTTCTCAGCCATGCTTTGTGCTGCAACCACTCGTAGTGAGCTGAATGGTCTGCTCTCTTTGTCCTGTTCTGACTTTGCATTTCATGTCATGCTGTAGTCAAAGCAGTAGTGCCTGTGCCGATGTGCGTTTGTACTTTTTAGCTAACTTAATACCCTGCTCAACCTGCATCCACCCACCTTTGGTCTGGATCTGTAGGGCACTGACTGAAGTCTGTTTGCATGGAATATCCCATGTCATGTGTTTCATCATAGCCTTACTCCATTGTGAAATAGCTTCATTTGCGCTCCTACACTTCATATTGCATATTTTGCTTATCTCCAATGATCCACTGCGGATTTGAGTTGTTTACCTAATTTATGGCTGTTGACAAAAAAAGTATTTGTTTTAAATGGCTGTGCTTCTGACCAGAGCCATAGATTTAGACATATCTAGATATATGGCTGTGCTTCTGACCAAACTGTGCCATTTTTCCCGCAGAAAAGAGTACAGCACCACCCAGCAGCAGATCCAACCAGTAGAAGTAGAGAGCATCATTCTCACCTGTCCAGAGAGCCCAGGTAAGACGACACTGTGCCCTTACATTCACTGTATTTCAGGGTTTCCGTTATGAAAATGTGGCGCCGGACATTTGACCGGCAGCATTTAAATTTACCGGACATTTGAGTAATGTACCGGACCCATGTGCAGTGGGTGCGTAACCTGATTAGGGTGTCCAATCACCGTTTTCAGAATGACAGAAGTCACATTTTAGATTATGGTAAATAGTCGTTAGAAGAACTGTCCACATTTACATTTTCCTCAGACGACAAAATGAGTAATGAGTAGCAAAATCGCTAGCCTATGTATAGGCGGCACGTGAGTTTCAAGTTTGGAGAATAACATTTCACCGTAAAAATGCACCTTTTATAATAAAGCATTCCATGCATCATCGCATTTGCAGACTTATGTAAGATAGCCTACTATTCGTAATGTGATGAGTAGATTGGATAGTCAAAATGTAGGGTAATAATATAACTCGATCACTATTCGCAAAAAAAGACAGTTCAATGCATGGCTGAGCGCGTAGAGGCCTGGGCTATAGGCCATATCGGGTACGTTCCTTCTTTCTTTGCACGTGAAACACATTTCTTGCGATTCTACTGCACTTTATATGACTGGAGACATTAGCAGAATCTTGTTAAATAAAACAAATTACAGGGTAGCCTACTCTAACACTGACAAACAATCAAAGCATTTCTTGTCCATATGATAGGCCTATGAGAAGGGGATACACAACTAGAATATGACGTCCATCTAAACTGGAGGAGGTAATTATTGTCCAAAAACAAACTTTTAAGTGGCATTGACCCAACAATGATAGTGTGAATATGTGCAGTGTGCACCAGGGATATGGCTGTTGCTCTCCGCTGGTTCCAATATGATAGGCTATAGGCCTGTTGTTCGCTCAACTAAAAGACAGTTTAGTCTTTTCATTGTCATCTCTTTACAGCAATAGTTTTGAAAGCAAATAGCTATGTTTTCTTGTGATTGAATGTAGAAATTTTGTGATATGCCTTGCTGGGTGTCTGTACTTTTCACTGACAGTCACAACTCAACAATCATTTATTTGGTATTTGCAGTGCACGCTGCCAAAATTGCGCGGGTTGCCTTTCCTCCCGACTGTAGGCAATGCGATTTTTAAAAATCCACAAGGTGTCATTTTTTTTACGGCTAGGAGAAGCTAATGATCCTCTGTGGTCAAATCTTGCTTTAGTAACCTATTTTGAAGTATGGTATTTATTTATGTATCGACAGGAGTAGGCTAATTAGGCTATATAATTTTGCCAATTTAATATGGTTTACTAAGGGAAGGCTTAGCTTCCCCTAGCCTTGAAGACATGCCGCATATGAGCCTATGCCAATCTACTATCCCCATTTGTAGAAAAGTCTACCTATTCTATTTGTCAGCTTGTCGAGAAACAAATAGCCCAAATAGGCTATGGGACGATAGATCCCAAATTCATATAACCAGTAAGCCTAGGCTACATTAACAAACAAAAAAAGTTGAAGCAATGAATCTGCAACATATCAGAACATTCAGCTTAAAATGTTGCTAAACTATAATGTAACTTTTTTAGTGCAGCAATGTGCACAAGGCAGTAGGCTACGCGCGAATGTGCATTTGGCTACTGGACAATGAAAGAAAGTTGATAACCAATAGAACATGAGAGAAATAGGCTACTGGTTTCAATTAGAGGTCGACCGATTATGATTTTTCAACGCTGATACCGATTATTGGAGGACCAAAAAAAAGCCGGTGCCGATTAATCGGCCGATTTGTTTATTTATTTGGTCACTTCCCTGACCAAGGCCCTTCTCCCCCGATTTCTTAGTTTGGCAGAGCAGCCAGCTCTAGGAAGAGTCTTGGTGGTTCCAAACTTTTCCATTTACGAATGATGGAGGCCACTGTGTTCTTGGGGACCTTCAATGTTGCAGACATTTTTTTGTACCCTTCGCCAGATCTGTGTCTCGACACAATCCTGTCTCGGAGCGCTACGGACAATTGCTTCAATCTCGTGGCTTGGTTTTTGCTCTGACATGCACTTATAATTGTGGGACCTTATATAGACAAGGTGTGTGCCTTTTCTAAATCGTTTCCAATCAATTGAATTCACCACAGGTGGACTCCGATCAAGTTGTAGAAACATCTGAAGGATGATCAATGGAACAGGATGCACTTGAGCTCAATTTCGAGTCTCATGGGAAAGGCTCTGAATACTTATGTAAATTAAGAATTTCTGGTTTTTATTTTTAATGAATGAGCAAAACTTTCTAAAAAACCAATTTTTGCTTTGTCATTATGGGGTATTGTATGTAGATAAGGATTTTTTAATTTATTGAATCAATTTTTAGAATAAGGCTGTAACGGAATTTTTTTTGGGAAAAAGTCAAGGGGTCGCAATACTTTCCGAATGCACTGTATATGCACTGTATATACAAAAGTATGTAAACACCCCTTCAAGTGAGTGGATTTTTGCTATTTCAGCCCCACCCGTTGCTGATAAGATAATACAATTGAGTACACAACCATGCAATCTCCATAGACAAACATTGGCAGTAGAATGGCCTTAATGAAGAGCTCAGTTACTTTCAACGTGGTACCGTCATAGGATGCCACCTTTCCAACATGTAATTTCGTCAAATTTCTGCCCTGCTAGAGCTGCCCCGGTCGACTGTAAGTGCTATTATTGTGAAGAGGAAACGTCAAGGAGCAATAACGCCTCAGCCGCATAGTGGTAGGCCACACAAGCTCACAGAACGGGACCACCGAGTGCTGATGGGCGCAGCGCGTAAAAAATGTCTTTCATCGGTTGCATCACTCACTACTGAGTTTCAAACTGCCTCTTCAAGCAACGTCCGCACAGTAACTTTTAGTCGGGAGCTTCGTGAAATGGGTTTCCATGGCCGAGCAGCTGCACACAAGCCTAAGATCACCATGCGCAATGCCAAGTGTCAGCTGGAGTGGTGTAAAGCTCGCCATCATTGGACTCTGGAGCAGTGGAAATGCATTCTCTGGAGTGATGAATCACTCTTCACCATCTGGCAGTCCGACGGACGAATCTGGGTTTGGCGGATGCCAGGAGATTCGCTACCTGCCCGACTGCATAGTGCCAACTGTAAAGTTTGGTGGAGGAGGCATAATGGTCTGGGGCTGTTTTTAATGGGTCGTGCTAGCTCCCTTAGTTCCAGTGAAGAGAGATCTTAACGCTACAATGTACAATGACATTCTAGACGATTCTGTGCTTCCAACTTTGTGGCAACAGTTTGCGGAAGGCCCTTTCCTGTATCAGCATTGATATTGGCGGGAACTGGAACACGCTGTCGTAAACGTCAATCCAGAGCATTTCAAACATGCTCAATGGGTGACATGTCTACTGGAATTGTGTACAGATCCTTGCTATATGGGGCCGTGCATTATCAAGCTGAAACATGAGGGGATGGCAGCGGATGAATGGTACGACAATGGGCCTCAGGATCTCGTCACGTTATCTCTGTGCATTCAAATTGCCATTGATAAAATGCAGTTGTGTTTGTTGTCCGTAGCTTATGCCTGCCCATATCATAACCCAACCGCCACCGTGAGGCACTCTGTTCACAACATTGACATTTAGAAAACCGCTCGCCCACATGATGCCATCCGGTACAGTTGAAACCAGGATGAATCCGTAAAGAGCACACTTCTGCAGCGTGCCAGTGGCAATCGAAGGTGAGCATTTGCCCACTGAAGTCGGCTACGATGTCAAACTTCGGTCCGGGTAAGACACTGGTGAGGACGACGAGCACGCAGATGAGCTCCCATGAGATGGTTTCTGGCAGTTTGTTCAGAAATTCTTCGGGTTGTGCAAACCCACAGATTCATCAGCTGTCTGGGTGGCTGGTCTCAGAGGATCCCGCAGGTGAAGACTGATGTTGAGGTCCTGGGGTGGCGTGGTTATACGTTGTGAGGCTGGTTGGACGTACTGACAAATTCTATAAAATGACGTGGAGGTGGCATATGGTAGAGAAAAGAACGTTCAATTCTCTGGCAACAGCTCTGGTGGACAATTCATGCAGCCCAACATCATGATTTTCTCTACAAAATGTTTGTGATACAAATGTAAAAAGCATGTCAAGTTTCTGTGTGAGAATTGCTAGAACAATCTGAGATGCCCAAACCATCCTGACATGGAATCACCCAGCATGGTTTTATATGTGGACAAAGTGTACTGTACTAAGATGGCATGGGTAAATGCTAGTGTATGTAATGTGATGTAATGTGGGACTTGGTACTAGGTGGTAGAGGGTGTCTGGATGTGGCTTTGCAGTCTCAGTCTCTGGCAGTGAAGGCTGTAGGGTCTGCGGGGCAGCAGATCTGTGCTGAGCCTCCTGCCTGTGTCTGCCAGAGGGGGATTGCAGCAGGCCTCACAGATTACTCCGCCTGCAAAGCTCCTCTGAGAGGAAGGAGAGAGAGAGCCTGGCGGTCACAAATGAGCATGGGGAGGAAAGCAGCACACACAGGCAGTCAGGCTAATAAAGCACACTGTGCCCAGCCAGCCAACTCCTGCACAGCAAAATATTATGGGAGTGATGATGATCACATGTGGTGCAGCAAGGTGACCTTGGAACATTGGAACACTGCACCCATGTGAAACTTTTCCCCAAGGGCAATTTTTTCCACTCTGGCAATTTGTGTTTGTGTTGAAGATGAGGCTGGTTCTTAACCAGTTGTTACTGCACACTGTATATGACAGATAAGTCATATTTTTCCTTTCCATGTTATCTTTTGTTTCCTTTATAGCCAACGACAACTCGAGCATCAAACGGCGTGTCCAGCAGCACAGTCGGAGAGCCTCGGCGGAGGGCTGTTGTAGCTTTCCCTTGCAGGTTCAGACCGAGGAGGTAAGAGCAGTTGCTTATACACTTTGTCATCTCGGAGTAGGAGTGCTGATCTAGGATCTGTTTTTGCTTTTACATTATAATGGATATGTTAATATGGACGGGGGAGGCTGATCCTAAGTCAGCACTCCTACTCTGAGATGCTTTATGTATAGGTCCTGAAGGTGGAAAAGGACCTGTGCCTGCTTAGTAAGTGCATGTCTCTGTGGTCATCTAGATTTGACTGTTTAGTGTTTACCATGCAGCCTTTCCATATGAGAGGACTCTGACCCTGCTGGGCTGGAGTGGCAGCTACTTCCCTCTGGGCCTTTCTCTCAGGCCTTGCTAGTCAACTATCAAACCATCCAGCCTGCTCCTTCCTGTCTGAGTCATACCTTTAGTGCTGGGCCTAGAGCCAGAGATGAATAAATACCTGACTAGAAAGAAGCATGTGTAACAGTTCCACTTCAGTGGACCATTTCAACCCAAAAGGGCAGACAGGTTTTAAGACGATACCCCTGACAGATAGTGTTGAGAAGAAAAGCAAAGTATTTGAATGTGAATGTATCTGCTGCTGAAATGAAATTGTCTCTCGTCTTTTTTGCAGGCCCTACATCCAAACGTAGTGTGCGGGAAGTGTAGCAAATCCAGTGAAAACAGCACCATGTGTGAACACTGCGGGAACCCCTTGGCGTTGGAGGCCCCCCACCTCCACCACCCCCCTGCAGCCCAGCCTACGTCCCCCACGCCCAGACTCCCCATCCGACCCCACCCCCATACCAACCAGCACCCCTCCCCAGGAGCCAACAATCTACAGCTGAGGAAGAACAACTTCTACGGTTCGGCCTCGACCTTGAGGGCGCCGCCGCTGCGCGTGGACACTGTGATGAACCCGCCCATCCCGGTACGCATTACCACCCGGGCCGGCCTGCTACTGCCACACAACGGGAGACCCGTGGGGGCTGGGCTAGTGGGGAGCTGCTGCGCCGGGAAAGTCGCCGCCAACAAAGGCAGGAGGACGGCGGCCGCCAAGCTACACAAGATCAACGACCCCAGTAAGTCTACTGATCCATCCCAACCTGCTAAGTACTCACTTCTCGCATCTCCCTACAGTGGTTATTGTCAGGGTTTACCTCAGGGCTTTGCATTGTGTAAGGTAGTGCAGGAAGTTTTCATTTAAATTGGCAGTACAGAATGTTCTTGCTAGTAAACCACACACTTCAAAACCACTAGCACCTGTCTGTACATCTTACCTCTCTCACACAAGGTCACATTTGTTTGCAAACGAATGCCACTTTTCAAAATCTAAATCTCCTGCTCTTCTTGAAAGAATACATTCAACTATGGTGGAGCGAGTGACTCATTCTCAGTCATGAAATGTCTGTAATGTGTGTGTGTTCCAGTCGTGCTGTCCAGTGACGATGATGAGGAGGATGAAGCAGACGACGGCAGCACTGGTAGCGTCAACAGGCTGGACAGCGTCTCCCCGCTGCCCGCTGACTCGGCCCACTCCTCGCCAGCGCCCTCCGGAGGCAGGGTAGAGGCGGCAGTGAAGAGTAGCGCAGGAGAGGAGCAGGAGGAGATCACCTCTGATTTCTTCTCCGACGTCGACAGCAGAATCTCACTACCCAAAAGGAACCGCATGAAAGATCAGGTATGTGTCCGCTTCTTTGAGATACACTGAGTGTACAAAACATTAAGGACACCTGCTCTTTCCGTGACACAGGCTGACCAGGTGAAAGTTGTGATCACTTATTGATGTCACTTGTTAAATCCACTTCAATCTGTGTATATGAAGGGGAGTAGAAAGGTTGAAGAAGGATTTCTATGCCTTGAGAAATGGATTGTGTATGTGTGCCATTCAGCGGGTGAATGGGCAAGACAAAAGATTAAAGTGCCCTTTGAACGCGGTATGGTAGTAGGTGCCAGGCGCACCGGTTTGTGTCAAGAACTGCAACGCTGCTGAGTTTTTCACGCTCAACAATTTCCTGTGTGTATCAAGAATGGTCCACCACCCAAAGGACATCCAGCTGCCAACTTGACACAACTGTTAGAGTCAACATGTGCAAGGATCCATGTGGAACGCTTTCGACACCTTGTAGAGTCCATGCACTGACGAATTCAGGCTGTTCTTAGGGCTGGAGGGGTAGACAAGTCAATATTAGGAAGGTGTTCCTAATATTTGGTATACTCTCTATATATTTAAAATGATTTTTTTTGTTTTATTCAGACTGGGATAGCATGAAATGAGTAGTGTCGGGGGCTGGGATTTGTACCCATGTTGTGGTAGTGTATATGTGCTGCACCAGCCTCTGTGTATAGGATGGCACTTGTGTGGATACGTAATGAAATGTTGTTGATCCCGCAAGGATGTTTCCGCAGTTCTCTTCTCAAAGGTCGGCCACATTTAGTACACAGGCCTAGCTATAGTGAGCCAGTCTGATAGTGAGCTGTTTTGGAACATTTCAGTCTGGATTTATTGACCCTGTCCGTCAGAATGTCCTTGAGAACTCAATGTTCCTGATCTGCTCTCTCAAGGTAACATTGTGGGTTGTTTTGCTTGGCAGCAAGTTATATTACTCTGTGTTTCTTTATTCACTAAGATAGTCCCACTCCCAATGGCCAAAAACAACTCACGATTATGTCTCCTAATTTACTTTTTGTGTGTTCAGGATCGTTTTCCTTTGAGAAACATACCGCTCCTGACATTTAGCTTTCAAACTAATTATGCAGCTGAATCTAAATGACCAGTTGAGGAAGAATCCGATATTGTTGGCAAGACGAGTACTGTACATGATTGGTCCCTAAGAGGAATGAATGATACGAGGCGGCAGATTTCGAGGCTGACCGTGTGTTTTTCAGTTTGGAAACCAAATACCCGACGACTCTACACCCAGGAAAAAACAGAAGACCTCCCCCTACAAGCTGGACAGCATCATCCTGGACTGTAGGAGCGTGAGAGTAGGGACTCTTCGCAGGATGGTGACCAAACCTGTCATTGTAAGTACTCCGCTCCTGTACTCTGTTCTCTCTCTGTACAGACACTGTCGTGCTTATCAAAAATCGTGCCAAAAAAAATAGCCTATAGCAATATGGTCAAAGCTGAAATTATTTATACTAATTGTCTTACTGACATAATGTATCATTCAACCATCTCTTTGTCTTTCAGTTTACGGGCGATTACATTCAACTTGAAACTGAAGGTGAGAGACATAAGAACATAAAATGTCTTACGCATTTTTTCCCTCTGCTCTCCAATGACAAAATGTTGTAGATGCATTATACGCACACTCTTATACAGTATGAAGGGTGGCATAATTCCAATACATTTCCCAAAATTCCCATGTTTTCTAGAAATCGTAGTTGGAGGATTCCGAATTTCCTGCTTATTCCCTCCTGTTTCAGGGAATCTTCCAACCAGGGTTTCTGGACAACCTGGGAATTGTGGAAACGTTACTGAAGTTTAGCAAACCTAACAGTATGTGATGTTCTAGTGCTTTGTATCCCAGGCCCTGAAGTGGATTCTCTGGAGAAGGTGCGCCTGCAAGCGTCTGGGCTTATCAGCTGTGAGTGGTGCAGCGTGAGGAAGCTACCCGTGCTCTTCTTCCAGACCACCCAAGAGGAATGTCTGCGGCTTCGCACCCAGCTCAAGATGACCCGCGACAAGGGAGGCCTGTGGTACGACTGTGCCAGCAACGGTGAGAAATGCCAATCGAAAAGTGAAACACCCTTGCCAGTTGCAACATCAGTAGTCTGTAAAATAGTTGGATGAATATGTTTTTTGTTTACAAGACTCGTCAACGTTGTCCCTCTGTTTTGGAGAAGACTTTCTATGACATATTTTTTTGCTAAATCAAGTCTGTGACCTCACGGTCAACAAAATGTCAAGTCTTATTGCTCTCCCTACTCACCCCAGACTCTGACGAGAAGTACATCGTGCTGATCTTTGAGAACGGGCTGTCGATGCACGAGCAGATGATTCTAGAGGAGATTCTACAGGAGATCGGCCGAGCCAACAAACTGAACGAGTTCCCCACTAAACTGCCGTTTGATGAAGCTAACATCAGATTGGTCAACTACAACAAAGCAACAAAAGAAAAGGTGGGCTTTCTCTCCGTGGAAGATTAGCATCTTGGAGCCTTTTGAGACTAGCAAACAAAGTATGTGTTGCCGGTGTTGCCTTTCCTTGGCTTCAGGTTTTCAACAGTCTCTTTTAAACAATCCCTTGACCATGATATTTTGGTTGCATCACTTTCTTGTAGGTAAAGAATAATAACGACAACAATGGCGGTAATGCCAACAACACACCGCCACCAACAGTGCGGACACGCATGGCCACACGGCAGCAGACCAGCACGTTCTTCGATGATGAAGACGATGACATGGCTGAGCTCCAACCCACCTTCACTGGACCAATCGTAAAGTACGAGGGTTATCTATCTCCTACACCTGGGTCATGTTCAAGAAAATGGGCTGAAATAGGAAGGGGCTAACACTCGTTTTCTGTTGTAAACCATTTCACTTCGGTGTGCCCTGTCCTCCTAAGTATCATTCTAAAGTGTTTGTGCCTAATGGTAATTGGATGGTTGTGTTGTAGGTTGATGGTGTACCCACCTCCTCCAGCCAAGGGGGGCATGTCGGTGACTAACGAAGACCTCCACTGCCTTAACGATGGAGAGTTCCTAAACGACGTCATCATAGACTTTTATTTAAAGTTAGTGGCTTTCGCGTTCCGTTGTATATTTCCCATTGTTGTTTTTTGAAGTCACATTCTAGGTTTGATATTCTATAGAAACACAAAGTGCCTGCATTTGTAGTACACTGGGAATTTTGCCAACCTTACAAGGAGAGTGGATTAACAGTTTTTCTGTGTGCATCTTCCCTTTAGATATTTAGTTTTGGAGAAGTTGAAAAAAGAAGACTCACAAAGGAGTCACGTGTTCAGCTCCTTCTTTTACAAGAGGCTCAACCAAAGAGAGAGGAGAAGCATCCCAGACACCACGAACCTAACGTGAGTCTCCTCTCCTCTGCCGAGAGCGGCCGGCCCGACAGCTCCCAGATCTATTTGTGCTGTTTTGCCAACTCATTTGGTCATTATCACGGCAAACATTGTTTTAGTTGTCGAGACGGCACAAACTGATGTGGGACCAGGCAAGGGCAACACATTTCAGACAGAATTCAGTAAACCATGTCTCTTGTTTGCCAGGATCCAGAAGAGGAAGCACAATCGGGTGAAGACGTGGACCCGACATGTAGACCTGTTCCAGAAGGACTTCATCTTTGTTCCCATTAACGAGTCGTGAGTGCTGCTCAATATCCCTGGCTGCGCCCAAATTACACCCTATTCCCTATGTAGTGCACTATATTTGAGTGGAGCCCGACTATATAAGGAAGGGAAAGGGGATACCTAGTCAGTTGCACAACTGAATGCATTCAACCCAACTGGATCAGAGCGGTGCGGGGGGCTGCCTTAATCAACGCCTATGTCATCGGTGCCCAGGGAGCAGTTGTTGTGGGGGTTAACTGCCTTGCTCACGGGCAGAACGGTTGATTTTTCCACCTTGCCGGGATTCGAACAAGCAACCTTTCGGTTACTGTCCCAACACTCTAACCTCTAGGCTACCTGCCATTTGAGATGCAAATTTCAACATGGAAATGAATTGACTGTTTTCTTGTTTCAAGTGCAATGATGAAGGTGAACAGACTGATACAAAATAATAGACAAAGATGGTAGACCTAACTGTCTCTCTTAACCAAACCCATTGCTGTATGTGTTTCAGAGCCCACTGGTACTTAGCAGTGATCTGCTTCCCAGGCCTTCAGGGCCCTCAGTTTGTGACCAACCCCCTATACCAGGCCCCGGAGTCAGCACCAGGGCCGACACAGGCTGCCCCCCAGGGCAGCCCCCCTGACCACTGCCGGCCCCTGTCTCCAGAGCCAGACCACTTTGAGCCTCTGTCCCCAGACAGAGAGGAACCCGTGGCCACCTCAGAGAAGCTGTCCCTCAGTGCCACTGAGGCCTCCTCGGGGAGACACTCTCACAGCGAGCAGCCAAAGGGGGTGTCCACCTGTCCCAATGGGCGCCAAGAGCCTCCCAAGACCTCTGGAGCCAGGGTGAATGGACAGGTCAACGCCCAGCCACAGTACACAGGTAAGGCACAGGCAGATGTCACTACTTGCAAGTAGCATTTCATTGCACTGTGTACAATACACTACGTTGTATCCTGCGCATATGGCAAATAAACTTTGATTGCGATTTCTTGGAAGCTGTGTGGGAACTGACGGGAAATGAATCTGTGATTCACTGGCCTTTTAATTATGTTTTGCAGATGGTCTGCACAGAATCGGTGTGTGTTATGGATCAGGAGGTGGCAATGGTGATGACACCCATACCTTTTCTGATGATCAAAGCTCCTGCCAGGTAACGGTGGAATTTGCTTCTCTGTTTGGTGACATTTCTGAGGAAGTTAAATGAATGTTATGTGTCACGTTGTTGTTTTTCCTTTTGTCTAGGATGAGTGCAGTGAGGATGGTGCACTTGCTGAGGACCCGGTTACCCCTGAGAGCTCGGAGTGTACCTCCAAACCCACC
This sequence comes from Salvelinus namaycush, assembly GCF_016432855.1. Classification (NCBI taxonomy): domain Eukaryota; kingdom Metazoa; phylum Chordata; class Actinopteri; order Salmoniformes; family Salmonidae; genus Salvelinus; species Salvelinus namaycush. The sequence continues at coordinate 6,807,466 of NC_052330.1, forward strand.
ACCTGTAAACAGTGAGTAGGAGAGGATGTTCTACTTGTGCCAGTAGATGGCGATATTGCTCTCCTGACACCTTTGTGGCTAGTGTGATTTGAGGTGATTGTCCATTTCATATTTACCTCAGAATCACAATGTTTAAGCATTTGCTGAGTGATTTTTGTTTGTTTTCTCAGGCCCTGCATTCTCATCATGGACTCGTTACGTGGCCCTTCCAGATCTTCAGTAGTTAAAACATTACGAGAGTAAGTCAATTCTTTCATACTGTTCTGTATATTGTACATTTAGTTTGCCTAATTTGTACGTTATCTAAGTATTACACGCATTGGCGCACCAAAGCAAACCTTCCCAAGCCATTTAAATGTAGTGTTTTTGTTTGTGTGATTTGCGTGTGTAACTGCAGGTACCTGGAGGTGGAGTGGGAGGTGAGGAAAGGAAGTCAGAGGAGTTTTGGGAAGGATCAGATGAAGGGCTCCAACCCACGTGTGCCTCAGCAAGATAACTTCAGCGACTGTGGAGTCTACATCCTGCAGTATGTGGAGAGCTTCTTCGAGGTGAGAGCATAGGCTGAATGCAAAGTGGCTCTGTTCAAAAGTAGTGCACTATATAGGGAATAGGGTGCGATTTTTAGGATGCACACGGCGAGAAATACAACCAGTGCAGTGTATAAAATAACAGACACCTGGGGCCATATAATGAGACGTGGTCCATTTTCATTTTCTATTGGTTGTATTTTTAGATTGGCAATGTTTACCGAATTGATTTACTGTAACAACTACTGATAGCCGACTCTGCTAACCAGAAGTGAATCCCAAATACGGATACCAGCTACTGTTTTAAAGCAATCGCACCAAACCAGGCCTTTATAGACTCTTGATTTTGAAGCTCATTTTCTACCTTACAACACTCCAAAAATAGATGGGACATTGCTTAGGAGTGAATCCATAATAATTACGTTTTTCTGCCCTCCATTCAGAGTCCACTTGCCAGCTTTCATCTCCCCTTGAACCTGGCGGAATGGTTCCTGCAGCAGCGGATGAAGACTAAACGCGAGGAGATCAAGGAGCTCATTCGAAAGATCCAATCCCAACAGAAGGAGGCAGGCCAGGGCTCAGCCAAAGGCTCTCCTGGTGAACAGGAGGTGGGAGGAGAGGATACAGAGGAAGGTGTAGAGATACAGATTCAGAACTTTCCCGTCAGCCCCTGAGGTGCAGTGTCTGGTCTGACACGGCTACCTACCTACTCTCTTTTACTTTGACATGACGGTCCTATCTATCGGGTGGGGCTGCCTGGCCAAGCCTGGAGGTCGGTCCGTCTGCCTTCCTGCTGCCAGGGCCAGGCCTGATTACATGCTGCTGGATTACCCCCCCCCCCCCCCCCCATTATTTCCTAACTGTCCTATTCCTTCCATTTACAACAAAACAAAACATTTTACATTTGTATTGAATAAAACATGTATATATGCTGGATGTTTTTGCTGCCTTTGAGATTTACTGTTTTTTTGATGCCGCGCTACACATGGATGATCATCATCCATATCTGTTTTCTTCATAGATGTTCTTTTTTTCGGGTGCAGAATATACTGTTCCGCTCTTGTATCATATTTTTTATGCATCTGAGTTGTGTAGAGAACTTGCTGTTATTTGTCATTTATAGCCATACCGGTCTGGAAGAAAGTATCATTTTCAAAATCCCAGTACCTCTCATGAATTGCTTAACAAGTACTTGTTAAAGGCCCAGTGCAGTCAAAAACATGATTATCCTGTGTTTCATATATTTTTACACACTAGGAGGTTGGAATAATACTGTATGATAATACTGTATAATGCCCTTTTAGTGTAATAGCTGTTTGATGGGATGAAGACATCACAGCTAGATTTCCGTTTTTCCCTCCCCACTCGGACCCCTCCCAGATAGTCCTAGCTAAATTCTTGCCTGAGAAATTGATCTTTGCTAAGAAGCTATTTGTTGCTTTTTGACCATTTTTAATTGAAAACAATCACAGTAAGGTACTTACTTGTTTCCCAAGTATGATTTGATATTGAGATAAAAAAACGGCTGCATTGAACTTTTTTAAGTCTCTATGTGAGTGGATGGATCTTGAGCATTAAACAGAGATGCAAGAGCACATCATTTGCCTTAGTTTTTATAACATACTGTTGGTCAGCGTTCTTCCCTCCTGTTGTTGGTTTTCCTCTGCATAAAACATGAGTTGAGTGCACCTTTTCTTTAGTAAAATATTTGGGACACTGTTACTGTGATAGAATTCATGTAATTCCATGAGATGTCATCCCATATTCAATATCTCTGTTGTAGAAGTGCATTTGTGCCAGGTTTCATCATCTGGTCGACCCGGGGCTGATAGGATGAAAAGGTGGTCATCTAGATGTGTCTGTCCTCTATTGTTTGAACAAATGACTGCTATTATCCATCATTTAGGGATGATTGGGTCTTGTCATTAATACAGCGATATACAGTTAGTTGATCTTCCTTTGCTCAAAATATTTTATTTTCTATTACCCTAGCTCAAAAAGTTTCATTTACAGGTAACTGCCAAATTAAAGGAAACACCAACATAGTGTCTAAATAGGGCGTTGGGCCACCATGAGCCGCCAGTGTACCCAGAATGGCTTTAATGCGCCTTGGCATAGATTCTACAAGTGTGAAACTGAGATGCAACAGCATTCTTCCACGCGAAATTCCATAATTTGGTGTTTCGTTGATTGTGGTGGCGTTGATCCGCTCCAGAATCTCCCGTAAGTGTTCAATTTGGTGGAGATCTGATCCCAGTTTTTAAAAGATATCTATCTGGATTTCACCTATCGGATAGTATTACATGTAATGAATAGAACAAGAGTCCCCATCCAAGTCAATTATTTGTCGGTTCTATTCATTCTATTTCTATGTATTTTATCCTATCCAATAGGTGAAATCCAGATAAATAACTTTTTTAAAAACTGGGCCCTGATGACTGAGACAAACAAAGTCAATGAGATATCTTCTAGCCATGGTAGCCAAAATAATGGGCAACTTGGCATTTTTATACTTGACCCTAAGCATGATGGGATGTTTTAATTGCACAATGAACTCGGGAACCACACCTATGTGGAAGCACCTGCTTTCAATATACTTTGTATCCCTCGTTTACTCAAGTGTTTCCTTTATTTTGGCAGTTAACGGCATATTCATAGGCTTTATTTATTGTCTTTAAAAAAAATCTTGTATCTACTTTTTTCAGTTATCATAATGATCTTAAATATACTGTATGTGAAGAACAAGTATGTTAAAATAGCAGCGTGAGGCTTTCCTCTCCGTGTGTAGCATTTTGAGTTCAGAGAAGCGTTGCATTCATTCCGACCCTCCCTCCCAACATGTCCTTAGAAACCAATGTTACCTTCCAAATGGCACCCTATTCCCTTTATAGTGCACCACTTCCGACCAGGGCACCTATATAATGGACTACATTTGACTAGGGCCCATGGTACTCTGGTCAAAAGTAGTGCACTATATTTGGGATGCAGACAAGGAGTGAATAACCTGGAGCTGCCTTTTAAGTCTTTACTGCGGTTATGGTCACAGACAATGTTGTGTAAATATTTTAGAAGCTTAAGTAGTATCAATGCATCCTCGCACTGCCCTCTCCAATGTGACGGACAGTATCTATTGTCCCTCTGAAATGTCAAGTGCATCCAGACCTATTCTGCCAGTCACCATAGTTTCCATGGTGTATAGGCCATAATGCTGTTTGCACAGCTAGCTATGTTTTTCATGAGGGCTGGCCCTAGTGGGATGGTGAATAGACAGACAAAACCACATTTCCTCCAGCACAACCTGAATTTGCATTTCTTATGTACATCATGCAAGGTGGCCAATGAACTAGCTCACCTCACCAGGTGTGGAGTGTAATATATGTGTGCTTTCCCCTCCATATCTTATGTCCCAAATATATAAAATCAAGTTTTATTTGTCACATGTGCCAAATACAACAGGTGTAGACCTTACAGTGAAATGCTTACTTACAAGCCCTGAACCAACAATGCAGTTTAAGAAAAATACCTAAAGAAATAAAGTAACAAATAATTAAAGAGCAGCAGTAAAATAACAATAGCGAGGCTATATCCAGGGGGTACGGGTTAGTCGAGGTAGGTTGAGTTATTAAAGTGACTATGCAGAGATAACAGAGTAGCAGCAGTGTAAAGGGGGGGGGGGGGGGGGGGAAATGCAAGTAGTCTGGGTAGCCATTTGTTTAGATGTTCAGGATTCTTATGGCTTGGGGGTAGAAGCTATTTAGAAGCCTCTTGGATCTAGACTTGGCGCTCTGGTACAGCTTGCCGTGCGGTAGTCTTCGACCATTTTTTGGGCCTTCCTCTGACACCGCCTGGTATAGTGGTCCTGGATGGCAGGAAGCTTGGCCCCAGTGATGTACCCTTTAGTGCCTTGCGGTCGGAGGCCGAGCAGTTGCCATACCAGGCAGTTGTAGAACCTTTTGAGGATCTGAGGACCCATACCAAATCTTTTCAGTCTCCTGAGGGAAAAGGTTTTGTTTTGCCCTCTTCACAACTGTCTTGGTATGCTTGGTTAGTTTGTTGGTGATGTGGACACCAAGGAACTTGAAGCGCTCGAACCTGATCCACTATAGCCCTGTCGATGAGAATGGGGTGCTCGGTGCTCCTTTTTTTTTCTCCTTATTCTTGATCATGTTGAGGGAGAGGTTGTTGTCCTGGCACCACACGGCCAGGTTTCTGACCTCCTCCCTATATGCTGTCTCGTCGTTGTTGGTGATCAGGCCTACCACTGTTGTGTCATCGGCAAACTTAATGATGGTGTTGGAGTCGTGCCTGGCCGTGCAGTCATGAGTGAACAGGGAGTACAGGAGGGGACTGAGCACGCACCCCTGAGGGGCCCCCGTGTTAAGGATTAGCGTGGCCAATGTGTTGTTACCTACCCTCACCACCTGAGGGTGGCCCGTCAGGAAGTCCAGGATCCAGTTGCAGAGGGAGGTGTTTAGTCCCAGGGTCCTTAGCTTTGTGATGAGCTTTGAGGGCACTATGGTGTTGAACGCTGAGCTGTAGTCAATGAATAGCATCACATAAGTGTTCCTTTGTCCAGGTGTGAAAGGGCAGTGTGGAGTGCAATAGAGATGGCATAATCTGTGAATCCGTTGGGGCGGTATGCAAATTGGAGTGGGTCTAGCGTTTCTGAGATAATGGTGTTGATGTGAGCCATGACCAGCCTTCCAAAGAACTTCATGGACACAGACATAAGTGCTACGGGTCGGTAGTCATTTAGCCAGATTACCTTAGTGTTCTTGGGCACAGGGACTATGGTGGTCTGCTTGAAACATGTTGGTGTTACAGACTCAGACAGGGAGAGTTTGAAAATGTCAGTGAAGACACTTGCCAGTTGGTGAGCGCATGCTCGGAGTACTAGTCCTAGTAATCCGTCTGGCCCTGCGGCATTGTGAATGTTGACCCGTTTAAAGGAACAGCTGGTGCTCTCATGCATGTTTCAGTGTTACTTGCCTTGAAGGGGGGAAAGAAGTAATTTAGCTCATCTGGTAGGCTCTCCTTCCTCCCGAAGTGTGCACTTGTTCCCTTCCCTGTACCTTTAAAGGAAATTAGTAGAATAAGAAACATGGTGGAACCTACCACTAGCCAATGCCTCCACCAATCCAATGCTTTTAGAATTATGGGAGGTAGTAAACAATTCAGGAGACACGAGACATTATTGGGACCCACCGGTGAGGTGATATGAGTACACTTGAGGCACCATTTTGTCCCATTGTCTGTGTGTAGAGAAACATGAAGCAGATGTAGCCCTGGCCTCCTCTCAGGTGATTCTCTAATGATATGTAGGTATCACCTTTCAATCTGGTATTGGATGACTTCTTTAGGGGGGAAAACTTCACCAGTTTAATGTTACTAGGTCACTCAAAAATGTATGATGCCCAAGTTGTGGTGTTGTGTGGAAACTTGGTCTGCAATGCTGTCTGTCTTCCTTTTTCTTAGCAACCCAGCATAATTGCTTGGAAATAATTATGGCTATTGAGCCACATAACAGTAGATGCATAGACAGTTTAAAAAAGATTAAGGGATACATACTCTGGATATAGAAAACATTAAGAACACCTGCTCTTTCGATGACATAGACTGACCAGGTAAAAGATATGATCCCTTATTGATGTCACTTGTTAAATCCGTTTCAATTAGTATAGATGAAGGAGAGGAGATTTTTAAGCCTTGAGACATGGATTGTGGATGTGTGCCATTCAGAGGTTGAATGGGCAAGACCAAAGATTTAAGTGCCTTTGAATGGGGTATGGTAGTAGGTGCCAGGCACACTGGCAGTTCTTGTATCAAGAACTGCAAGGCTGCTGTTTTTTTTACACTTAACAGTTTTCCGTGTCTATCAAGAATGGTTCACCACCCAAAGGACATCCAGCCAACTTGCCACAACTGTGGGAAGCATTGGAGTTGGGTCAGCATCTCTGTAGAACGCTTTCGACACCTTGTAGAGTCCATGCACCGACAAATTGAGGCTGGTCTGAGGTCAAAAGGTGGGGGTGCAACTCAATATTTGGAAGGTGATACTAATGTTTGGTATACTCGGTGAAGAATGTTAAATGTGTACAACTGACACTCAGTGTTAAGCGCTCCCAATGGTCAATGGATGCTACTGCTTGTGATGCTCATGACGTCACGAGCAATTCTCTGGGGTGTATTCATTCCGCCTATTCTGTTGCAAAACGTTTCTTAAACGGAAGCGAACGAAACGAAACGGGCGGGACCTACTTGAATTTGTCCAATAGAAACTCTCGTTTTGCTCTGTTTGCTTCCGTTTGGTTCTTAAACGGTAAATGGTTTCCGTAATGAATACACACCAGGACTTCTGAGGGAGTCGGAGGGTGCTGCTGCAGGAAGGGGAGCTCTGGGAGAGCTCGGAGGTTGGATCTGCACCCGGCAGTCTATCGTGGAAACTTTACATTTTTTATAGACAATAAGTGTCCGACTGCACAGGTTGAAACGCATACGAGGTAGGTAACGTCCGCGACTGTCTTTTTCCTCCACAAACTGAATCCAATGTAATTGTTGAAAGCTTTGGAAATGGTGGTAGTTTTCCGTAGCTGGCTAACGTTAGCAGGCTACATTGATGCCAATGGAGGCTGTCAACACAGAAAGCGATGATTGTCATCAAATGTATCATTACTTTCGAAAACCGTAAACGCAGCATCTTGGAATGTGGAATTGTGTTGCCATTGTCGCTGAAAGCAATGCTCCCTTTCAGAAAACACTACAGGTTTCGAATGATATGAACATATATCTGGAAAATTCGACATTTGACAAACACTCCAGGACCGAACAATGTGGGAATCACTGAAGGTTCATTACACCACTCTTCAGTTCAGTCGTTTCCCAGCTTCAGAGCGTGCACTATAGGCGATGCCAGACGGTTGTTTTATAACCGTTCCAACGAATAGTTCTATTCCAATATAATCCTGTCAATCATGCATCAACGCAACTCGATGATTAATGGAACCCTTACTTGTCCCCTGGCCGCGGTGTACCGGTTTTTGTATTCATTGTCTTCCCACAGTGCTAATGAAGTATGGGCCTAGGCCCGCATATCTTACAGTACACAGTGTTGAAAATAGAAACAGATGTCATATATGGACACACAGGTGTGCGTGCTCTCGTTATGGTCGCAACAACTAATGCCTATGTTCTTTTCACATGTGTAGCCTACTGTCCTGAAAATTCTACATTTTCTGTTAATGATTACATAAGAGTTCAGTGTGTGTGCAGTTTAAGCAACGCTGTTCTCGTGTCTGACAACTAGACCAGACAGACCACTGATGATGGAAAGAACTAGAACTGTCAAGTTGACAATTTCCCATTGATCCCACTGTTTATGGAGGGACGTTTTCTACAGAACATTATTTGTCATCGTTTTTCGAGGCACTATGATCTTTGGTCATTTCCCTAACTGGTTTTACGAGAGTGAATTGGTATGAGTCATGTCACAGTGATACTGCTGCTTTTTGCCACAGAGGTGTAGTACCTGTGACATCCTGCTAGTAAAAGTTGAGAGAATTAAAACTTCAGAGTCCTTTTCAGGAAATGCTCACTTTACCACCCAGCTCCTGAACTAACCTGTTTTTTTGTTTGTTTGTTTTGAAGACCATACTGGCGAGACCCAGTGGAGGCTCCTTATAGGAGGAAGGGGAGAACCATTCTCAATTTTTCAGAAGTTCACTAAAGTTAACCTGATTCATATGAAGGCAGTGGTGTCAGTTCAGCTGGGAAATGTTCCAGTGGTACTGATCCAATGATGAAGACAGTGAATATGCATGCACTCCCTGGCATATGGCTGATGCTTTCCGCTGGTGCCAATAAGATAGGCTACTGTGCGCTCAGTTGGGAGTTGAGAAGTAAGATAACTAGAGACAGATTAGTATTTTCCTTACAGCAAACAGTATTTCCAACAATTGTATTTTAAAATATTGAGCTAGGCCTATTTACCTGCTTTTCATTGACCTCTGCAACTCAACAATCAGCTATTTGATAGACGATTTGTGGCGAGCGCTGCCCAAATTGCGCGCTTAAAGCAATCCACAGCTCACTTTTTATAAGACTAATGATGCTCTGTGGCCAAATCATGCTCTCTGGTGTAGTATTTGAATTATTTTATTTCTGTATAGACACGAGTAATTAGATAGGAAATCTTCGCACATTTCATTAAATTTACTTTAGGGTAAGCCACTAGCCTATTGGACACGCCTCCTATGCTGACATTAATATTGAAAGTAACCGGTGCATAAAACATCTGGATGAGGCATACAAGGCCAAGTTCAAATGCCATGTTAAATTTCAAGCAATCAGCGCACTGCCTAAACAGTTTTCTTTGCTGGTCAGCCATCTGGCCCCTTCTCTGCATTTTTTAATTTTTATGAAAGGCGTGGCAGGCTGGCAGCTTCTCTCCAGGCAATGCTCCGTGTGGTCCTAAAGCCAACCTTCCTAGATGCTTATTAACAGCCGTTTCATTTTAACTGGGATTGGAATGATTGTAGCCTACTTTTACATCTTGGTCTTGAGATATGGTATGGCGCCATACCCTGTATGAAGGCCTCTGGATTTACTGGTGCTGCGCGTACACTATAAAACACAAGGTTTTTGAGGCTGTAAAATGCAATCTCACTGGTTACTTATTTGATTACTGTCATCGTTGATTACTGTGTTGATTGTGAAACTTGGAGACGTTTTCCTAAAACAACATCCCACACATTGGCCCAGCCAGGGTTACTGTGACCCTTTCATCAGGCATTGGCTGCATCCTTGATAGTGCCCTACATTAGACCGGGGTCCTGATCAAAAGTAGTGCTCCTATATAGGGAATTAGTTGCTATTTGGGACGCAGCCATTGACTCCACCCATAACCGAAGCAGATTTAAGGCTAACCACCACAGTAGTGTGGTGGGTGCCAGTGATGACAGAATGGGGACGGGACTGCGCAAATAGATCGTGTTTCTGGATGGTATGATGCTCTATGTAAGGTTCCAGACCCCATCACCTTTTGTAATTAGTGTAATGTGAGCTGAATTAGTCATGCCCCAGTGATCAGACTGAAGTCTCAGTTTAGTGTGATGAGGAGTGTCACCTTACACAGTTTGCGGTGTAGGCTATCGAGCCTCTCCTCCAGGTGCTGTGTCTGACTAGTGTCTGTTGTACGTACACACACATTCATAATAAGTCCACCAAACTAGCTTTGTTGTGCAGGACAAGAGACGTAGATTGAAGGGCAATGGAGGTTGGAGCTGTGAAAGGAAAGTTTTGTTTTTCTTTCGTTGTGCTATTAGCACGTAAAACAAAGTATGTTCTGATGTGTAGGGGTGTAAACATTCACCTTTAAATGCAATTGGGATGTTAACGTTAATTTAAAAAATCCCTAACCAAAACCTTTTCTTCCACAAAATAAAAATCCCAGCGCAGTTATCAGAACTTCCACTAACAGGTGAATACTTAACACATCAGTGCTGTAACGTTAGTAGGAGACATCTTTCAAATGATTTGCCATGGATAGAAAGCACTCCGCACGTAATCGTTGGAAAAATGGCAGAGAAAAGCAAGCAACCGCAGCGAACAGCCTGCTCTGCCCTGAGTCAATACTGCTGCCTGTGCTTTTAGCGGGCCCAATGTTACAACGTATCGATTGTTGCTTTGGAAACATGCTGAAGTACAGACTGACTGCTGCGAACATGTCTACAACTTCATCAGCAAGCTGTTAAACTATTGTAAATACGTGACAAGTTACACGCTGTTTATCAGTGCAGTGCCCAACATCCTTGGCTAGCTAGCTAAAATTCCATCCCTGTGTTTGTCAGGGAATCTACCTAGCAGCGGACAGGCTACAGCAAACTAAATCAGCTGATGAAATCACTGGTGACCGATTTTATACTTTACAACTTTCTCAGGGCGAGTTTCTCTGCCCCAGTATCTGTGTTTCATAGCGAGTGAGGCATGCAACAACGGGTTGCAGGAAACAATGCTAGCGAATGGATTTTGAACTATTGATAAGTGGCAGTTGGGACATCAAGTGTGCATCGTCTCCATGCTCATTTTGGCCAGAACACTTGCAGACTAGTGATCACTATCGAACAAAACAGCAAGTGCCCACTCGATAAAGGGCTTATGGGCAAATTGTTCAGTTTGAGATTCAGACTGACTGCGGTAGATAGAACTTCATTGCCCCCTAGAGGTCATACGCAATATGACCATATTCGCATTGTGAATAAGCGTGGAATTGTATTCATCTTTCTAATTAAGAATTTTTTTCCCCCAATCTGTCACATATCTATATGATACCATTGAGGAATGTTTTCTTTCTTTCCTTCCTGAATCAAATGGCTGAGCCTCTGTACTGACTGAATCTTTAGTACTGCCCATGGCACATTTGGTATGACACTTTTACCACATCCCACTGTTGCGTTTTGGGAGTGGGCTCGAATCTTCAGTTCATTTGTTTTTCTCCCTCCATAGCTCAGCTGTGAACTTGGCCTTATTGCCTAACACGCATGCAAATGAACCCAGACATAATTAAGGCAGGTAGTGTAACATACATTGCATTATACCTCGTCCCTGATGCCAGAGATCACAAGTTTTTGACCTTTGGAACCTCAAGCCAAGGCTGCCCTCAGAAATGGCGTTAGTCTCTGTATCTGTGTGTCTCTGTACCAGATAGTCTGTACTATTGCTGTAAGGACAATAGCCTACATGGTTTAGTCTACAGTGCACGCTACAGTTAACGTAGGCCATTTCCATGTAAAAGGACCCAAGAGCACCAACGTGAAGTTAATAAGAGAGCATACAATTTGGTGTCAAATGAAAGCAAAGGGTCTATCTATGAGAAATGAAGGCATGTATACTTTTTTTCCAATCTAAAGATTTTGAATAAGCAAAGCCATTTTGATTTCTGGTTTAACAGATGGAAAAGGGGTCTTTGCTTTTAAGACTTTCTGGTTGCTGTTTTCTATTAGAAATGCCTCTAAACCCAATAATGTTGACGTTAAGACCCTTGCCAACTAACATCAACATTTTGTTTCATTTTGGAATTAGAATAATAGCCAATGTGTCAAATAATACCCAAACATGCAGAAGGAGGATATTGCATGTTTCTACCTATTTGTGTACTTATAGATATGTGTTCATTGTGATGCATCCTGAATAAGTATGCATTTCTGTATAGTACACATCAGGGACCCATGATGTCATTCAGGTGTTAATCCACTTCATTTACTGTAGTTCAATAACCAAAATAGATTTCTTTTCAAACTCAAGGTGTCATATTTGACACTCCATTCTTTCTGCTGACATCTTTCAATCTTAATTCAGTGTAGACATTTTTTTAAGAGTTTTTGGACAACTTGGTCACAGAGAAACTGAGGGAGATTTTCACGAGATATGCACTGTTCTTCAATTAACCTAAAATGTGGTTTTGTCAATTTTACATGGATGTTTTGTGTAAGGTAAAAATCTGTCTCCTTGTCCTTCTGTTACCATGGAATTGCCCAGTACCCGTATGTATGTTTTAGTGTTGTTGCTGATACACACTTCCTATCTCGGCAATATTTGGTGATTTGAGTATCAGCTTGATCGTTTTTATACCAGTGCCCAAGGCTGAATAGGCCTTGTACACACAGCCACAACGCACAGGCTAGACAGAGGCCTATTAAATCAATTTATTTGCTTCTCTTTTCACTGTCTGCAGCCAGCTAGTGCTCTAAGCTATGAGTTTAGACTAAAGTTGCTTGTTGACTCAAGCATGAGGAGTTTCCATTTGTAATATATTAATGTATTATTTATTCCTTCCATTGCCATCCCTGTAGGCTCATTAGGTATTTATTCTGAACAAAAATATAGATGCAACATTTTCAAATATTTTACTCAGTTACAGTTCAATTGACTGATTTCCTTATGAAGTAAATTAATTTGGCCTTAATCTATGAATTTCACATGACTCGGAATACAGATATGCATCTGTTGGTCAAAGATACCTTCTTTTGTTTTTAAATCGAGGCGTGGAGCAGAAAACCAGTTAGTGTCCGGTGTGACCACCATTTGCCTCATGCAGCGCAACACATCTCCTTCGCATAAAGTTGATCAGGCTGTTTGTGGCCTGTGGAATGTTGTCTCACTCCTCTTCAATGGCTGTGAGATGTTGCTGGATATTGGCAGGAACAGGAACGTGTTGTCGACCCAGAGCATCCCAAACATGCTCAATGGAAGGTGACATGTCTGGAAGAACTGGAACATTTTCAGCTTTCAGAAATTGTGCAGCAACCTGTCGCCAACATGACGCCATACATGTCTGCCATTTTCCTGGTACTGTTGAAACCGGTATTCATCCGTGAAGAGAACAACATTCTCCAGCGTGCCAGTGGCAATCATAGGTGAGCATTTGCCCACTGAAGTCGGTTACGACGCCGAACTGCAGTCAGGTCAAGATCCTGGTGAAGATGACGAGCATGCAGATGTGCTTCCCTGAGATGTTTTCTGACAGGTTGTGCAGAAATTCTTAGGATGTGCAAACCCACAGTTTCATCAGCTGTCTGGGTGGCTTGTCTCTGGCGATCCCGAGGGTGAATAAACTAGATGTGGGGATCCTGCGCTGGCATGGTTATACGTGGTGTGCGGTTGTGAGGCCGGTTGGACGTACTGCCAAATTCTCTAAAATGACTCTGGAGGTGGCTTATGGTAGAGATATGAACATTCAATTCTCTGGCAACAGCTCTGGTGGACATTCCTGCAGTCAGTGTGCCAATTGCACGCTCCATCAACTTGAAACACCTGTGGCATTGAGGTGTGACACAGCTGCATGTTTTGGTTGCCTTTTTTTGTTGTCCCAGCACAATGTGCACCTGTGTAATCTGCCTCTTGATATGCCACAACTGTTAGGTGGATGAATTATCTTGGCAAAGGAGAAATGCTCACTAACAGGAATGTAAAGAAATGAGTGCACAAAATTTGAGAATTTGTTTGTATCGGTGGAACATTTCTGATATATTTTATTTCAGCCATTGAAACATAGGACCAACACTTTACATGTTGTTTTATATTTTTTTTTCAGTATTGTATATATTAGGGGTGAGGTATCGTGGCAAGGTAACAAAACATAAAGCGGACTGAATTTCTTGAGGAAAAAGTTCTAATGTTGGAACAAGCGGCCTTATGTTGTCACCCTGAGTCACGTTTTTTCCCCCGGGTTATTTTGCATACAGTACTTTAATAGACCAAAGAGTTTAGTCTTCTTTGTGTTTTCCTCTTATGCCATGGAAAATCCCGTATCGCAATACTGGTATCGTGACAACCCTAATTAGGATCCCCGTTAGCTACCACGGCAGCAGCTGCTCTTCCTGGGGTCCAAATAGGAATAAAACATTACATCATAATAAAACAAGACATCATACAAGACATTGCGTTATACATGTTTACATTGCTCCAATATTACAAATGTACTGCATTATATTGATAAAATATTTACAGGTGTCTCCCCACAGTCCGTGTGGTTCCATGAGGTGTTTCATCAATTAAAATTTTTAAAAAATAAAATAAATTATTTATCAGGTTTTACTTCTAGCTTGAGTTACTCAAGGTGGAAGAGTTCCATGTAGTCATGGCTTTATATAGTACTGTGCATTTCCTAGCCTCTGTTCTGTACTTGGGGACTGTGAAGAGACCCCTGGTGGCATGTCTTGTGGGCTATGTATGGGTAAAGCTTATTCAAGGTGAACTTTGACCCATATTATTCCATCCGCTCCCTTATCCCAACCCTGTGACATAAAAGGGAATAATAGACCAGTGCTTTTTTTTTTTTGCTTTTAATTGAGGGACATTTTTTTTAGGCAATTTTTCTACACAGAAACATTCTGGTTCTATAGAGTAGTGGAAAGTTTTGCCTCGCCCATGGGATGAGCATTCAGCATTCACTTCTTTAAAAAAAAAAAAAAAAAAAAAATTTAAATCAGCATTTAGCTACAGCATCCATTATTCACGTGTCTCTATCGCTTTTAATCATGTATAGCTTTTTACTAAACTTAGCTCTCCACTGTGTTGCTCTCCATCCTGTACCGCTGCTGATACTCAACTAGTGCTTCTAAGAAACACAGTGGGATAAGCAGCTTGGGGCCTCCAGACTCTACTGTGAGTTTGTCAGTCTGGGTTTCCTGGGCCTAGTGTGTGTGAGAGGCCACCACTGTTTCCCTTCCAGGCCCATTTGGCTCAGTCAGTGTCTCCATGTGTTTTCCATGTTCTCTTTCGCTGGATAAGATTGATGGCCTCTGGGGGAAGTGGGGACTCCTCTCCTGGTTCTTTGGTCGGCAGTGTGCCTCTGTTGCTATTGGAGTGTCTTCCGTCCGTGGCGCCACCGAGGCTTCCCCTCTATTCATTGTGGGTGTCTGTAGAGTCTCTGGCTGAGTCCCAAATGGCACCCTAGTGCACTACTTATGGCCAGAGACCTATGGGCCCTGTCAAAAGTAGTGCGCTTTAAAGGGAATAGGGTGCCATTTGGGATGTGCACGTAGAATAATCAGTGGTGTTCACACAGCAAAGAGATTACTGTACGCCTGAAAAGACAAGATTGTGGGGAAGAGATTTTGTCTGTGTCTCGAGGGACTGGCGGTAGAGGAAGTTATCTTAGGGGTTAGTTGACTAAAGACCGACTGCACAGACAGGGCCCCAGTGCTGTCTCGTTTTCAGTGAGCGGAATCCTTATTTGAGTTACTCGCACCACAATTAGCCTATGCATACAGTATGTCAATGGAAGATTGGCATGAATCGTTGTATGTGACGATGGAATCAAAGATGAAGGCTCACGACTCGAGAAGCATGATTGGAAATAAAATACAAGAGAATGTGAACTTTTAATATGAAATTGAATAGTGTTGGGCTTCTTGCTGGAGGAGTTGAAATGTTCCTGGAAGCTGTGGTGCCATAAGGCTGGGCACATTAGAAGTGAATTGACAGTGAACATGTTAAGCTCCTTTTCATTGTTTTACTGATACTTTAATTTCTGGTAATAATGTGTGATCTGTAAGCCACCCTGGCCCTTTAGTCAGTTTGACTTTTCAATAATACCAGTGGATGTAGCCTAGATCTAGTGCAGTGCAATGGTGATCAAATCCTCTCGTCTATGCTTAGGCAGAAATGCTGCTCAGTTCATTAGGGGCAAAACATTTGCTAATCTTTTTGTGGATTAAAGTTGGACTGAATTTGGACAATTGTTATTTAAAGTGCTTTCGGAAAGTATTCAGGCCCCTTCCCTTCTTCCACATGTCATGTTACAGCCTTATTCTAAAATTGATTAAATGTGTTTTTCCTCATCAGTCTACACAAATTTACCCCATAATGACAAAGCGAAAACAGGTTTTTAGAAATGTTGTGCAAATGTATAAAAATAAACAAATACCTTATTTACATAAGTATTCAGACCGTTTGCTATGAGACTCAATTTAGCTGGGAGACTAGTTAGGATCGAGGCAAAGCTGAAGGAAGCAAAGTACAGAGTTCCTTGGTAACCTGCTCCAGAGCGTTCAGGACCTCAGACTGGGGTGTCGGTTCACCTTCCAGCAGGACAACAACCCTAAACACACAGCCAAGACAACATAGAAGTGGCAAGTCTCAATGTCCTTGAGTGGCCCAGCCAGAGCCCGGACTTGAACCCGATCAAACATCTCTGTAGAGACCTGGAAACAGCTGTGCAGCGACGCTCCCCATACAATCCGCTTGAGCGGATCTGTAGAGCAGAATGGGAGAAACTCCCCAAATACAGCTGTGTCCCAAACTTGTAACTTCATACCCAAAAAGACTCGAGGCTGTAATCGCTGCCAAAGGTGTTTCAACAAAGTACTGAGTGAAGAGTCTGAGTACTTATGTAATTTTATTTTCAATTGAACATTTCTTAAAACCTGTTTTCACTTTGTCATAATGAGGTATTGTGTGTAGAAGAATTATAATCCATTTTAGAATAAGGCTGTAATGTAACAATGTGTAAAGTCAACGGGTCTGAATTCTTTCCGAATGCACTGTATGCCCAACACCCCTAAACAACTGTATGAAATAGGAATTAGGAAGGAATGGATTCGATCCACTAGACCTGTAGAATTTGTCCAATGTTTAACTTTTAAGTTGTAGAGTCCCTCTGAGAACCTTTTTAATGGTGTTAGACTTGAGGAAGATGATTCTTGTCAATCTTTAAGCTGTGTAACAGGGGTTGTAGGTTGAAGTTAGGCTTTGGATTCACTGCATCTGCTGACCTCATCAAAACCAAATTCACTGGACTGGGAGGGAGTTCACAAAATGGAGTCTATGGGGGGGGGGGGACTCGGGAGGGGAGGAGATTCCTGTCCACTTCAATAGCAAAAAGCTGGTAATCTTCTTATCCTTTTACACTCCTAGTTTGGGCAAGGCTTGGCTTTAGGAGAGTAATGCTTCAGCTTTTGTACAGTTGCCTATACTGGGTCAATCACTCACTGGGCACACAAACTGGAGAAATGTTGTCAAATTTAAACGGGAGCAGTAATACAGGCCAAGTTCAGTTACTGTTGGCTACCTCCTGAGTTTAAAACCCTTGTTTAAACCCTAGACTGGCGAGTGTGACCCTCGTAGGCATTGCCTTCCTAGACCAGACTGGCTGGAACCAGGATCAGGGAACTACTCCTGCTGAGCCTATGTCAGCTCCAGTTAACAGGGCATGGATGAAAGCCCTATTTCTGACCTGCAGTCAGGAACCATCAGAGTCAGGAACCTTAGAATGAGTTTACCAGACCAATTTCCAAGGTTAGAGGTTTCGAACCGGTTCTACTCATTCTATTTCTATGGGTGGAACCCTGTCTGAGGAAAAAAAACATTTCTGTTGCGTGAGCATGACAGTGAGAAATTGAATTCCCTACATAGTTATAACAAGATGTATCCTAAAGGTGTTAACTTAAATCATTAGGTCTCTATAGTTTCAAAACCTGTTTTTGTCAGGTATGTACAGACTGTGTTCTAGGGCAAACCGACGCACCCTTCAGGGCAGGGAAGTCATACTTTTATAGTCTCTCTCTCTGGGACATGGGTCATGTCTCGACAAACCACCACCACCTGACTCTTACTCCGTGATGCAAGTTCTAACTGAGAGAGAGTTATTAAGCATGACATATGGTATTAAAGTACACACTAGTCTGCAGGAGTAGGCCTCTCCCACTGTGAGCTCATACCACCATTAGCTTACGTTTTGCAGGCTGCAATAATTGATATATCTGATAACCAATCATATTAAACAGGAAACGATAGTTCATACCAGTAATATGCTATCTTTAGAGAGCTACGCATAACCATAGGAAGGCTGAGTGTCATAGAAATTGAGGCTTTGCAGGCAGATTCACAAGGCTTTGAAGGCTCAGCTCTTTTGCTCTTCTTGGCACATTCAGCACAGCCTCCAGGCCCATTGTTTCTGAACCTATCACAGGGTTTTGTGTTCAGAAGCTGTCTGTGTCCCAAATGGTACCCTATTCTCGGTATAGTGCACTACTTTTGACCAGGGCCCCTAGTCTCTGGCCTAAAGTAATGCGTATGGTAACATTTGGGATGCAGCCTCTCTCTTTTTGTCTCTTCACCACGTGACTTTGCTTTACCATGACAGTAAGCTCTGTGTGCAGCGGACAGTCCAGACAATACTCCAACAATCCTCTGTTTTGTTCCAGCTGTGGCAGAGTGAAGAGTAGGCCCCAACATGCATAACTCGCAGCCCATTCAAACACTGCTCTCAACTATTTCCTCTGCTAAGGTAGCAGTGTCTTACTTTAGAATGGAAAGGCTACAGTCTGCCTTGAACTCCAGCTCCTCTTCAGATACATACAAGAAACTTCAACCAGCAGCTGCTATTGGCCTGAACGTTCAAATTAATACCATTGGTTAACTGTCTTCACAGAACTGTCCCTTTAACCAAATGTTTTTTTTTTTTTTTTTTTTTTTAGAGTGAACAGGCTTGGCTATGTCTCCCAAAACAAATACACACACAAACACACTCCCACCCCTCGTGGCATCCTTCCTAAGCTCTTCTTCCATATTTGCCTCCTGCTGTTTGTCAGATTGTGGAATCCTCAGAAGAGGGAGAGTAGCGTGTCCACCCACTCTGCCCAGAGTGGGTGAAAACGTGCTTTGGTGATGACATTTTATGTAATACAATACATTTTATGTAATACAATATATTTTATGTAATACAATACATTTTATGAAGATGCGTATGATTTTCATGTTCTGAATCTTTGTGGGGTCTTTCTAACACAGGGGTTCCCAACGACCCAATTTTCATATCTAAAAATTCTCGTGATCTCAAAAATATGAAGACATTTGTGATGAACAGCCCATGTTTTTTTTGTTTTTTGAGGCTATAGCAGTCAATGGAAAAACATTCTAACATGCTGACCACACCGACCGCGTTGCGTGCTTGGTTCTATTTGAGACGCTCAATATGCTGCAGGTCCTGCCTCTCCTATCTCCTCATTGGTATTTAGGAGCATATACCCACGTGCCATCTCATTGGTTGTTAGGAGATATACCGACATGGGTGATTGAAAGATGAACTGAGGTCCACACTCCAGTTGGTGGTGGTAATGCACCTCAAAGTTGGTTGCCAACCGTCATATGAAGTCCAAAGAATACTAGAGGAGTGATGACTAGAAACTAACTCGGTTTAACGTTACCCTTTTCATCTGTGGATTCATTGTCGGCGTAGAGGACATTGTGCATTTTAGGTAAAATAACCCAATGTTTATATATCCCAGGACAAATTAGCTAGCAACAGCAAGCTAGCTAATAAATCTCAGTTCTGTGATCAGCTCTTGCCGACAGTTGCTCTCGTTGTATCATACATTGCGTCCATATGACAGAGGGAGACGCCATTCATAACTAGAGTGCAGATGCCGGCCCGCCGTCCCGCCATAGATGGAGCCCCATCTGTTGCGGAAGCCCACCATTTAACCCCATGGGATCTGTTTTTCGTCAATATAGCCAGGCAGCACCCTGAACATCCCCTGTGCTGTTTCATGCTTGTGAATTGTGAGACCGAACAATATTTCTTTGTGAATAGTATCCCCCGACATGTATAGCAAACAGAAGTCAATGCATGGGCGTCTTAGCCTCCCTCACAATGCATGGGCGTCTTAGCCTCCCTCACAATGCATGGGCGTCTTAGCCTCCCTTAGTATTGATGTGAGTTTCTGTGCCGTCTGCCTCCCCATACATTATTTTGGGCAGTAATATGAAAGTCTCTGTCATAGTGGGTCGTTTCGTAGCAAGCCTAGCCATGAACTGTGGGAATGATTCAAGGGCAATGGTCAAGTGGACTATTCCCATTGGTTGGTTTAATTGTGTCTTTTAGATTTGAATAATTTTCATTAAGGTTAACCACATTTACAATGATTTTGAGATACAAAGACAATCAGGTTTTTTTGTGTGTGTGTATATATATATATTAGTTTCTCTGGATTTGGGAAATTTTCCTGCAACCTCATTTTCTTATCAGGCGACCCCTAATTTGGGAACTGCTGCTCTTTTTTAACTTTTTATTTATTATTATAATAAAAAATAAAATAAAAATTTAATTTTTTTATCCCCTTTTCTCCCCAATTTTCGTGGTATCCAATCGCTAGTAATTACTATCTTGTCTCATCGCTACAACTCCCGTACGGGCTCGGGAGAGACGAAGGTCGAAAGCCACGCGTCCTCCGAAGCACAACCCAACCAAGCCGCACTGCTTCTTAACACAGCGCGCCTCCAACCCGGAAGCCAGCCGCACCAATGTGTCGGAGGAAACACCGTGCACCTGGCCCCCTTGGTTAGCGCGCACTGCGCCCGGCCCGCCACAGGAGTCGCTGGAGCGCGATGAGACAAGGATATCCCTACCGGCCAAACCCTCCCTAACCCGGACGACGCTAGCCCAATTGTGCGTCGCCCCACGGACCTCCCGGTCGCGGCCGGCTGCGACAGAGCCTGGGCGCGAACCCAGAGACTCTGGTGGCGCAGCTAGCACTGCGATGCAGTGCCCTAGACCACTGCGCCATCCGGGAGGCCCTTGGGAACTGCTGCTCTAACATATTAAAATGTTATATCCAATAAGTCAAATTTTGTTATCTGATAATAAACACCAAGCTCTGGCAGAACGGTGCAGATTCCTCGCCAAAACTTTTTTGAGGATTTTACATTTTGTGTTTGTCGGCTTCCAAGATACTTTGGGGCAGCTGACATTTCACGCGGACACACAACACAATCACTGATGCAACTGGTTCATCACGATGGCATAATGCTGTGCTAACTCTTCATGACGGTAGTGCATATGTCGCCTTGTTGCTGCTAGTGTACCCGACTCCGGCTCATTATGACTGTAAAGCAAAGTGTTGTGGTTTAGTTAGTTAGGCTGTCAACCCTTCAGTTCCCATGTCATTTTCCATGTTGTATGCTGAGCTTCTTTGAGTTAGGCCTATATTTTGAAGAGGGAATGTTACTGAAAAAGAGCCGTGCATTGCTCAAGTTGTTCATGTCAGAACCAATTACTGGCCTTGATGTCTACCTCAAATTTCTTTGCTTATTATGTAAATTGTAAGACGTGGGCTGATAAGCGAATACCTCCTTGTTACGCAAGCATTGTCCTAGTAGGTGTGTCGAGCCAGCGTGTCGTGCCCCCCCAATTCCTGTGAAAATGTCTTCTCTTAGTTGCCAGGCATTTGCCCGGTCTCCGTGCTGGAGTTGCCATGATGCAGCAATACATCACAGCAGGACTTTATTTGCATCTCAAATGGCACCCTATTCCCTATATAGTGCACCATTTTTTTTTTTACACCACAGCCATATGAGCCAGGCTAGGCACTAGTCCTACACAGGGAATAAGGTGCAGCCCTTGTCACAAGGCCAGGCAAATAAGTCTCGGCGTGCCCTTTCCTCTGCCCAGGGATTGGTAACATATTTTCTTCAAATGCACATTGCTCAACCTATTTCAGATGTGCCAGAGTGCCTTACAGTAGTTTATTGACGCTCAATGGCGTGAGCTGTGAAGATTGACTGGCATACCTCAAGTGCGTTCAGAAATCTTTTAATTGATTGCCTGAATAGAGTAGCAACTCGTACTCGCTCCAGAACGGCATGTTGAAATCACATGATCAGCCGTGACTCTATTTCTGTGTTACCATCATATAAACGGAGACCCAAATGGCACTAAATAAAGTATTGGGGCGCAGACAGAGTCCGATGGCTTCGATCACTGTGTTTACTGTCCCCTCAGTTATCAGGAGGGTGGAATTGTAGTCAGCCGTATGTGATATCTGCCCAATTTATCATGTTGTCTGTACGCTAGACTGATAGTCCTTCACACCATCATTAATAGCTGCATCGGGAAAACGCCGTTCGCAGATGTGCAGTCAGTGCTTGGTTTGCATTTCTGATTTTAATTTCACATGCCAATGGATGTGGTAATGAGCGTGCATGATGTATGCCAGTCAGTCCTGTGATGGGACTCTCTCTGACACATACAGAAGGAGAGCCCTTTGCCATGGGACCTTATTTTTAGACTACGAGCTACAATGTGACCACAATTCTGCTTGTGAACACATGGGCTTACATGCATTTTTAGGTGCTCGTTGAACCTTCAATAATTCTGCTGAAGCTAAACTGTCAGATGTTCAGTTGCAGTGTGTAGGCTTCTGTGGGTGGGTGTCAGGTTCAGTCTTGCCTCGCTCTGCATGGCTCTCCAAGGCTCCAGTGTCTTTCCATGTCATTTCAGCAAGCCATGACGCCGACCGTCTCAGATTTTTCTGAAATAGTTTCTGTAGTTGGAAACATAAGACAAGAATTACAGAAACATTATTCTGTTGAATTATAATTTGATTCCTGAGAAATTAAGCTATTTCATAGCACCCACATTTTTATTTATAGGATTCATATGACAGCAATCTATGCTGTGGTTTTGTTGGACACTGTTTCGAATGCTAACTTTTTTAGCGTTTGTGTCACAAATTCATTGCAAGAAAATGGTACCTAGATTTGAATTTTTGCGCTTGATATCCAAGTCATCTAAACTAACATCGTTGTTACACAATCAATTTTTTTTGTTGATACATTAGGATGATTTAGACATGAAGTGTATAAATGCTCATA
Organism: Salvelinus namaycush; assembly: GCF_016432855.1. Classification (NCBI taxonomy): domain Eukaryota; kingdom Metazoa; phylum Chordata; class Actinopteri; order Salmoniformes; family Salmonidae; genus Salvelinus; species Salvelinus namaycush. The sequence goes on from NC_052330.1 coordinate 6,830,142, forward strand.
TAAACTTAGCAACAAAAAAAACGTCCCTTTTTCAGGACCATGTCTTTCAAAGATAATTTGTAAAAATCCAAATAACTTCACAGATCTTCATTGTAAAGGGTTTAAACACATGCTTGTTCAGTGAACCATAAACAATTAATGAACATGCACCTGTGGAACGGTCGTTAAGACACTAACAGCTTACAGACGGTAGGCAATTATGGTCACAGTTATGAAAACGTAGGACACGGAAGAGGGCTTTCTACTGACTCTGGAATAACACCAAAAGAAAGATGCCCAGGGTCCCTGCTCATCTGCGTGAACGTGCCTTAGGCATGCTGCAAGGAGGCATGAGGACTGCATAAATTACAATGTCCGTACTGTGAGACGCCTAAGACAGCGCTACAGGGAGACAGGACGGACAGCCAATCATCCTTGCAGTGGCAGACCACGTGTAACAACACCTGCACAGGATCGGTACATCTGAACATCACACCTGCGGGACAGGTAAAGGATGGCAACAACTGCCCGAGTTATACCAGGAACGCACAATCCCTCCATCAGTGCTCAGACTGTCCGCAATAGGCTGAGAGGTTGGACTGAGGGCTTGAAGGCCTTTTGTAAGGCAGGTCCTCACCAGACATCACTGGCAAAAATGTTGCCTGTGGGCACAAACCCACTGTCGCTGGACCAGACAGGACTGGCAAAAAGTGCTCTTCACTGACGAGTTGCGGTTTTGTTTCACCAGGGGTGATGGCCGGATTTGCGTTTATCGTCGAAGGAATGAGCTTTACACCGAGGCCTGTACTCTGGAGCGGGATCGAGGTGGAGGGTCTGTCATGGTCTGGGGCGGTGTGTCACAGCATCATTGGACTGAGCTTGTCATTGCAGGCAATCTCAACGCTGTGCGTTACAGGGAAGACATAAAACCTCCCTCGTGGTACCCTTCCTGCAGGCTCATCCTGACATGACCCTCCAGCATGACAATGCCACCAGCCATACTGCTTGTTCTGTGCGTGATTTCCTGCAAGACAGGAATGTCAGTGTTCTGCCATGGCCAGCGAAGAGCCCGGATCTCAATCCCATTAAACACGTCTGGGACCTGTTCGATCAAAGGGTGAGGGCTAGGGCCATTCCCCCCCAGAAATGTCAGGGAGCTTGTAGGTGCCTTGGTGGAAGAATGGGGTAACATCTCACAGCAAGAACTGGCAAATCTGGGCCAGTCCATGAGGAGGAGATGTACTGCAGTACTTAATACAGCTGGTGGCCACACCAAATACTGACGGTTACTTTTGACCCCCCCCACCCCCTTTGTTCAGGGACACATTATTCCATTTGTTAGTCACATGTCTGTGGAACTTGTTATGTTGATACAAATATTTACACATGTTAAGTTTGCTGAAAATAAACGCAGTTTACAGTGTGAGGACGCTTTTTTAGGTACCATTGACTTGCAATGAATTTGTGACACAAATGCCAGAAAGTTAGCATTTGATAAGTGCCCAACCAAAGCATGGATTGCTGTCAACTTGTCCAGGGTAAGGAAACCAATACTTATTTTGTAATTTGTTTGAACTATCACTTTAACAATGTGTGCGGGGGAGGGGGAGGGGGGGAAATCTTCAAACTATTTTTTTCACTTTATAGCAGGAACAGTGCCGTCTAGTGTTCAGAACCTGGTAATATTAGAATGTTGGAGGGGACAAATCTAACTTTTAAATTAATAATTTCTCTGAATAGGGGAAAAAATAAACAAATTAACATCTCCAAATTCACTGAATACATTTTACACAGGATGAAGAATCAAAATTCAGAGCCGCAGCTGCGTACTACATGGGTAACTTGACTTTCTTTGGATTCCTCATGTCTAAGTCATTGTTAGGAAAAAGTTTGGTCCAAATCGGATGTTAGGTACTATATTTAGTGAAATATTATTACGAATCCTCTAAATTAAGTGCCAATTTGGGTGCAAACAATTAGATGAATTTCTCAGATCAAACTATTTCAACAAAATGCTGCAAGAATCTTATCTGTTTCTAATAACGAGAACGATTTCGGAACAATCTGAGATGGTGGGGGTCAATCTTCTTTCTTGTGTTTTTTGAGGTGGAACGACCCTCCAGGCAGTTCTAGTAACACATTTGGTTCATGTGACTATATTAGAGTACTGCATCAGCAAATCTTTGCTGTACGTTTTAACAGTGGGCGGGCATGTATAGTACGTGGTAGTATGTGTTGAGGTAATGTCTAACTGGGTTAATTTTGCTTAAAGATTGCTTAAGGTTAGGGAAAGGGTTAGCTAAAATGCTACCGTTGTCTGTCACTCGAACATATGCAACCTTTTGGTCTGTAGCAATACTCCATTTACCTGCCACCTCCTGATGTGGTTTCAGGAATTAACCTTTGACTTGCAATTCAAATGATCCTGCATCATCAGCTCTGATGTCACGTGTCTTCGTATTGGGATAACTTCCTTCTCCTCAATAGACTGGTCAGAGTGACGTTAGCCAGATGCCAAAGAGTTATTGGCCAAGTGTAGCAAGATATTATGGACAGACAAAAGAAAAAAAGTCTTTATAGACCTAGTATTTCCGATGGAGTTAGCCTATCTTTCTCAAGAGTACTCATCAGCATGAGGTTGTGTAAAACTTACAAGGGCAGGTGAGTTTTACAGCCCAGCCAATAAGTTACTAGTAACCTTTGACTGATGTGTTGTTATGCCTGATTGGATAGAGGGACATTTCTGGAATCATAGTGAGTCCCTTTTAGGGTAATGTGGAAAGCAGACTCTGCTCTTGGCACAGGGCTGAATGGATAGAGGTAATGAATGAATGAATGAAGGTCCCCACACCTACTCATTCCAGGGTTTTTCTTTATTTTTTTACTGTTTTACTCATTGTAGAGTAATAGTGAAGACATCAAAACTATGAAATGGCACATATGGAATCATGTAGTAACCAAAAAAACAGTTAAACAAATCAAAATATATGAGATTTTCTTCAAAGTAGCCACCCTTTGTATTGCTGACTGCTTTGCACACTCTTGGCATTCTCCCAACCAGCTTCATGAGGTAGTCACCTTGAATGCATTTCAATTAACAGGTGTGCCTTGTTAAGTTACTTTGTGGAATTTATTTCCTTCTTTTAAGCCAATCAGTTGTGTTGTGACAAGGTAGGAGTGGTATTCCAAATTTAACCCTATTTGGTGAAAGACCAAGTCCATATTATGGCAAGACCAGCTCAAATAAGCAAAGAGAAACGACAGTCATCATTACTTTAAGACATGACGGTCAGTCAATATGGGAAAACGTGCAGTCGCAAAAACCAAGCGCTATGATGAAACTGGCTCTCATGAGGACCGCCACAGGAAAGGAAGACCTAGAGTTACCTCTGCTGCAGAGGATAAGTTCATTAGTTACCAGCCTCAGAAATTGCAGCCCAAATAAATTTGTTCAAGTAACAGACACATCTCAACATCAACTGTTCAGAGGAGACTGTGTGAATCAGGCCTTCATGATCGAATTGCTGCAAAGAAATCACTACTAAAGGACACCAATAAGAAGAAGAGACTTGCTTGGGCCAAGAAACACAAGCAATAGACATTAGACCGGTGGAAATCTGTCCTTTTGGTCTGAGTCCAAATTTGAGATTTTTGGTTCGAACCTCCATGTTTTGTGAGACGCGGAGTAGGTTTCCTACCGTGAAGCATGGAGGTGTGATGGTGTGGGGGGGCTTTGCTGGTGACACTGATTTTATTTAGATTTCAAGGCACACTTAGTCATGCTGGTTATGTGGCAGCTTCATTAAATAGTACCTGCAAAACACCAGTCTCAACGTCAACAGTGAAGAAGCGACTCCAGGATGCTGGCCTTCTAGGCAGAGTTGCAAAGAAAAAGCCTTATCGCAGACTCGCCAATAAAAAGAAAAGATAAAGATGGGCAAAAGAACAGACACTGGACAGAGGAACTCTGCCTAGAAGGCCAGCATCCCGGAGTCGCCTCTTCACTGTTGACGTTGAGACTGGTATACCCGCGTACTATTTAATGAAGCTGCCCGTTGAGGACTTGTGAGGTGTCTGTTTCTCAAACTAGACACTAATGTACTTGTCCTCTTGCTCAGTCGTGCACCGGGGCCTCCCACTCCTCGTTGTAGTGTGTGTTTTTTGTTCTTCAAAATGGAATAAATGTTTCATGGCTTTAGGAACGTGAACAGGCCTCTAACGGTCTCCTGTTTCTTTCCTTTTGTGTTGCAGTGCTCTTCAAGCGGTCCAATGGAGGATGGGAAGCCGGTGTGGGCGCCCCACCCAGCAGATGGGTTCCAGCTGGGGACCATAGTGGACATAGGAGCAAACAGCTTGACCATCGAGCCGCTGAAACAGGGGCAAAAGGTAGGCGATCATATGTCCAGAAAATATACACACACCCTCGCGAAAACAGACGTCCATCGCTATAACATTTTGAACAGAGAATTTGCGTAATTGTGGTGGTGGTCATCAGTAGGCAGGTTTCTATTGCACCAGGTTAATATGACAAAAGCAATGTCCCCCCTAAAAAAAACATTGTGACATGTTTATTGGTAACTGCAGCTATAGGATAAATGCTCTAAAGATCAATAATTTATTTTATTTTTTTATCTGTTCGACAGGTGGATTTTTTTCTAACTATTGTGATAAATTTTGATTAACTGTTTTTTGAATAACTTATGAATCAGACCACTCTGCAATTTATTTTAAAGGTGTACTGCTTGATAAATCTTGTCCTGACTTTCAAGAATGCCTGAATTGCTTTGCTTTTCTGGATGCAAATTCCACCATTCAATTATTTCAGATCTACAGGAGTGCAAGTTTCCCCATGGCACAGACCGTGGCAATACCTTGAAACTTGGTAATATTTTGAAAATTGCAAATATTTGATGGGGGCCACAGAAAATCGGAACTCATCTCGAGGGGCCGCAGTTGCTAGCGGGTCTGCGTGCCCATTTTGCCATGGGGCGTAGAGAAATGTTTGCAGGTATTAACATATGAGTAAGACTAACAAAATCATATCTTACCGATTTTATAGAAAAAATGTTAGCTGACATAGGCTAATTGAGTGACTATCAATTACTGACATAACAAGAGAAACTACTGATGCACAACCAAATTTTGAAATTGCACTTGGTGTATTCTACTATTCTAACTCTCAGCAGTAAGTTGAGACCCCAACTGAGTTCCTAACACTGTTCCATATACATTCTGCGTAACCACAGCATTCAAACAAGGCTGCAATGAAAACTAATAGGACTGTAGAAACTGTGTTGGCGTCAAAATCCGGGGTGTAAACTACATTTCTATTCAAATGTTGATTGACATGGTAATGGACCAATAGTATTGGAGAAACTATGAGAAAACGGACCCCTCTGACGCGGTACTTTACGTACGGCACGCATTATGCAACTCGCTGTGTGCCGTACAACCTCTTTCCACGAGTAACGCTTCTCTCGCAGAATAAAAACAAGAAATGATCAATGGTGAGTTAATTCCTCGTGAGTTCATCAATAGTTAATTCAGTCAATAGTCAAATGTTTGTGTCATCGCTGCGAGCCATCATGACTCTCAAAAGCCGCGGCAGCCGCGGTTTACTTGTGAAGATTACTTTAGCGCCGACCTAAAACACCCTACTCAAACTCACACAAACATTCAAATGGGTATGTAATGAGACGTTATAGAATCTCTTTATAGTGTTTTATTTACATTTTACAGGTGATAAGTTGGAGAAATCCAGTGGGGGAAAAAAGCTTCCCCGCACAACACATCTCCCCCCTTTTTACTATCACTCAGTAGCCTTCGCTTCCCCGTCCGCCCTTTTTAACAAGACCTGGCTGAGCTCCTTTGACTTTTTCAGTCCTCCATAGACGGGCAGCATTAAGGTCTCATTTATTTTGCTGGGAAGGCGAGAAATTGTGCTTTACAATGGTATTCATATTATAGTTGACCTGGAAGTATTACATTTTTGGCGTACTAAAATAAGGTCAAATGTACAGAAGTTGGCTAGCGTTTTATCACACACAGTGTGTGTATACAATACATTAAGATCATGATTAGGTGAAAGCTGTCAGTCTATGACCCCTTATTGGTGTCACTTGTTAAATCCAATTCATCAATGTAAATGAAGGGGAAGAGACAGGTTAAAGAAGGACTATTGAGACCTGGATTGTGGATGGGTACCATTCCGAGGGTGAATGGGCAAAGGATTTAAGTGCCTTTGAACGGGGTATGGTAGTAGGTGCCAGGCACACCGGTTTGTGTCAAGAACTGCAACGCTCCTGGGTTTTTCACTCAACAGTTTCCCGTGTGTATCAAGAATGGTCCACCACCCAAAGGACATCCAGCCAACTTGACACGACTGTGGGAAGCAATGGAGCCAATGTGGGCCAGCATCCCTATGGAACGCGTTCGACACCTTGGAGGGTCCATGCCCTGACAAATTGAGTCTGTTCTGAGGGCAAAAGGGAGTGTGCAATGGCAAACTCAATATTCGGAAGGTGTTCCTAATGTTTGGTATACTCAGTGTATATGCATGTTTTATATATACAAAAGTATGTGGATTTGGCTATTTCAGCCACACCCGTTGCTGACGGGTGTATAAAATCAAGAACACAAACCTGCAATCTCCATAGACAAACATTGGCAGTAGAATGGCCTCACTGAAGAGCTCAGTGACTTTCAACGTGGCACCTTCATAGGATGCTACTTAAGTCAGTTTGTCAAATTTCTGCCATGCTAGAGCTGGCCCCGGGCAATTTTAAGTGCTGTTATTGTGAAGTGGAATCGTCTAGGAGCAACAACGGCTCAGTCGCGAAGTGGGTAGGCCACACACGCTCATTAAATAGGTTTCCATTGCCGAGCTGCCACACACAAGCCTAAGATCACCATGCGCAATGCCAAGCGTCAGCTGGAGTGGACTAAAGTTCGCTGCCATTGGACTTTTGAGCAGTGGAAACGTGCTCTCTGGAGTGATGAATCACGCTTCGCCATCTGGTTTGGTGGATGCCAGGAGAACGCTACCTGCCCGACTACATAGTGCCAACTGTAAAGTTTGGTGGATGAGGAATAATGGTCTGGGGTTGTTTTTCATGGTTCAGGCTAGGCCCCTTAGTTCCAGTGAAGTGAAATCTTAAAGCTACAGCATACAATGACATTCTAGAGGATTCTGTGCTTCCAACTTTGTGGCAAGAGTTTGGGGAAGGCCCTTTCCTGTTTCAGCATGACAATACCCCCGTGCACAAAGCGAGGTCCATACAGAAATGGTTTGTCAGGATTGTTTTTTTTAAGAACTTGACTGGCCTGCACAGAGCCCTGACCTCAATTGGAACGCCGACTGCATGTCAGGCCTAATCGCCTAAAATCAGTGCCCGACCTCATTAATGCTCTTGTGGCTGAATGGAAGCAAGTCCCCGCAGCAATGTTCCAACATCTAGTGGAAAGCCTTCCCAGAAGAGTGGAGGCTGTTATAGCAGCAAAGAGGTGACTAACTCCATATTAATGCCCAAGATTTTGCAATGAGATGCTCGACAAGCAGATGTCCACATACTTTTGGTCAAGTAGGGTATATATTTTTTATTTGGGGGGGGGGGGGGGGCGGGGAATTGATCCGAGGGCTTTCAAAAGGGGGGCCACCAGTTGCCGATCCCTTGCATAAATGGTTAATGGAAACACTTCAACTACTTTTATTTGACGCAAGGTTTTTGTAAAATAGTTTTAAAATAATTTTTACCGACAGTCAATTGTCGCATCTATTTTCTATTAACTTTTTAAAAGTCTACCAAAAATCGCTGGAGAAGTTAATGGAAACCTATCTTGATACGAAGACCCTCCAATAGCCAACATACTAGTGAAACATCAAATCTCTGTAGGCTGTAGTTTAGTCGTTTATAGATACTACCCTCCTCCACTGGTACAAAATGAAGCCCCAGTATCTGAGGTAAAGTGGCTCTTACCTGGTCAAGTAGGCTTTCCCTTCGAAGCCACCAGTCACTGCTAATTCACTAGATAATGTATTACGCTAAAGCTCTTGATGTTAGCGAAACCCAGTTTCTATGGTAACTCGTACTTCCTTGTGTGGCTTTGTCATAAAGTGAACGTCCTCCTCAATTTGCTCACTTATAGTGTTTACATCCGGCCCATAAATCATCAGACTCCGTCAGATCTTTTATTATGAAGGAAGCTGTGTGTGTGTGTGTGTGTGTGTTCCAGTCATTTGTAACGGATGTGTCCATTCTCTGGCATTTATGGTCCGTTCTGTGCTGTAAAAGGCAGTCTGAGGGGCACAATGTGTCTTCTGTCCCTGCAGCAGCCAGTTAGTGCCAGTCTACAGCTCCCTTCCTCCACACCCAGCCCGCTCAGAGCAGCAGCGGCGTACGCAGCCTGGCAGACCCCTGAGGGGGGATGTCAGGAGAGAGGGGCTGCTCAGTGCATGACACCGTGTCACACACACAGCCTGAGCCACAATGGCTGACTCTGTGGCCCACAACGTTAGGTAATGTGTCCCAGACTGGGCCTGTGTCCCCAATGGAACTCTAGAGCCTTGGTTGAAATTGGTGCCCTATAAAGGGAATAGGGATACCATTTTTTTCACTGTTTTGCTCTGCCTTGGTGTGTGTGAAAAGAGAGAGGGGGGGAGGAGGGGTGAGGGACGTATTTAAATTCAAGGGGGCATTGCCTCACCGTCCGTCCCTCCCCACCTCCCTCTCCTTTTCCTCTTGCCTTCAGTCACCTCACGTGGCTCAGTGCTTTGGAATCTTGCCAGTTTGGGCCCAGAATGTGGCACATACCAGTGCAGGAAAGAATGAACCGACTGTACGTCACCTTGGCATCTCCACTCTTGGAAGTTTTAACACCTTCTTGCAGTGCCTTTATTTGAGACACTAAGGACACATCCCAAATAGCACCCTATTTCCTGTATAGTGCAATACTTTCACAAGTAGTGCACTAAATAGGGAATAGGGTGCCAATTGAGATGATACCTAAATTGCTGGCCCAGAAGAGGAGAGGCCAACAGGTCCCCATGGCCCACAGGAGGGAGCTGGCTCTAGCTGGTTGACCCAAATGGCACTCTATCCCCTACGTAGTGCACTTCTTTTGACCAGCACTATGTAGGGAATAGGGTGTCATTTGGGACGCAATGCTATGTCTGGCTTGGCCTCGCTAGCTACACACATTGCAGCCCGCCTGACCCGCTTACTAGTCTAAGGTCACCCCACAGATGTTCCCCAAACGAACTTCTAAAATATTTGTTAAGCATGTACATTTTTTCCCCTGGTGAAGAAATGTTTTTGCCACGTGTGGAATGGACAAGGTAAAATTGCAGAAGGCTTTTAGCTGGTGCTGTGTTAGGGGCAGGCCAGGAGAATGTAGCTCTCAACTCCAGGCAGCATTCTGCCTTCTCCCTACAGTTTTCACCAGTTAACTCAGCGCCGGGATTGTAGTTCACATGAGCTTTTAATGTTTAGATAATCATCGCTTGCGACACGGCTTTCGAAACAACATATGGCACTTGTCTTTCATCAGCGAGAAAGAACCCTTCAAATAAAAAAGATACACTGACTGTAGCAGTTATGCACAGACCCATAAGGCTGTGTGTGTCCATCTGTTTCCTGTAAAAAAGCGCTGTAACATTGGGATATGGCCATGTGGGAACACTAACCCTATAAAGGTGTGTAGTAATTTAAAGGTTTTTTAAAATGTATATTTAAAAAATATATAATTTTCTCGCTGATATGAAAGATACCTTCCTTATGTTTCTAAAACACAAGTGGTGCGTGTTAATGTGTACCGCAAACATCTGGGCTCTTACCAAAACTCCCCCGGTCAGAAGATACCGTCGTCAATAGGCGCTAAAGCAGTTGGCGTCGATGAATTGGGTAAGAAGAATGTATCCATGCAGAAGGAGAAAGGTGCAGCCAGCCATCTTTCACTAGCTTTGGTTAGCCAAGTAGCCCACTGTGTTTGTTCATAGTTCCATGAACATGAATGCACTGCATATCTTCAGAAACGATTCACACACCTTGACCTTTTCCACATCTGTTGTTAGACTGAATTAAACATGTATTCAATTGAGATGTTTAGTCACCGCCCTACACACAATGCCCCATAATGTCAAAGTGGAATTATGTTTTCCAAATAAATTAAAAGCTGAAATGTCTTAAGTCCAAGTATTCAACCCCTTTTTGTTATGGTGGGACTAAATAATTTCAGGAGTAAACATTTGCTTAAGTCACTTAATAAGTTGCAAGGACTCACTCTGTGTGCCGTAATTTACATTTACATTTCATTTTAGTCATTTAGCAGACGCTCTTATCCAGAGCGACTTACAGTAGAGTGCATACATTTTATTACATTTTTTACATTTCATTACTAAACATTTTACATACTGAGACAAGGATATCCCTACCGGCCAAACCCTCCCTAACCCGGACGACGCTATGCCAATTGTGCGTCGCCCCACGTAATGGTGTTTAACATGATTTTTGAATCACTACCTCATCTCTACCCCACACATACAATTATCTATAAGGTCCCTTGGTCGGGCAGTGGATTTAAAAGGTAGATTTAACCACAAAGACCAGGGAGGTTTTCCAATGCCTCGCAAAGAAGGGAACATATTGGTAGATTGAATAATGAAACTCATCAACTACGCTAAACTGCTAGTGCGCTTTCACATACGGAGTCACGCTAACTTGCAATTGCAATGTGCTTTTAGGATTCTGAAATAACCCGTAGTACTCACCAGATGTGTTTACCTTAAACACATGCTATGAGTAACACACTAACACCAGCCTCACAACTCAAGCCCTGCCTATGGGGACATGTAGCTAGCAGTATTGTTTGTCCTAGGCCATGCATGTGTACTGATAATGCTGGTGAATAATGCATGGTGGCTGGCCTCTGCAGTGGAGGTGCTGACCGACAACCATGGGCCTGAATAGGGGAGGGGCTGCAGCTTGCAGTCAGACTCCGCAGCACCTCACTAGTTAACTCCCAGATCCTGTTTCTGCCTCTCCAAATAATTCATTGTCCCTTGTCACTCACTGCTGCATACACCCGGGCCTTTGAAGCAATGGCGTTCTGAACAGTCAGTGTTTTGAGTGGCCGTTGGGAAACTTGGGGATTGCTAAAAGAACACGTTGACATACTTGGAAAAGGTTACTGACTTATATAGACTTCATGGGTTTATTTACTCGTGTCTCTCTCCTTTGTGCATTATTTGGTATTTTAGGCCACATACTTTTATGTGCTTAGTGACCTACTCTTCAACTTTTAATACATTAGAAAGAGAACAGCATGGTGAAATGCTTAAATTGTACAGATTTAATCCTGTTTCACGTCCATCTTGTTTTGACAGAGCTTTACGGCCCAGATCAACCAAGTTTTCCCAGCTGAGGATGATGTCAACAAACATGTGGAAGACAACTGTGAGTTTATAGCACAAACACTGCTATTGTTTTAGCAGAAGTCTGCAGTCTCCAGCACAAGGTTTTTATGTTTCTTACCATCACATAAAGTTGCCCTAATGGGCACCTAAGTGGTTTTGCAGCACTATAGTATACTATAGTAATGAACTGAATTACAACCCTGAAACTGTTACCCCCAAAAAATCCACTGAGGTTTGAGGAATGCCATTTTGATCCATCCTCTTCTTGACAGCTTGTGATTTACTGTTGTTTTTCAGGTTCTTTGATGTACTTGAATGAAGCCACTCTATTGAACAACGTCCGTGTGCGGTATAGTAAAGACAAAATTTATGTAAGTACTTTATAACAGACATAACCTGTATTTTCGCTACCGTTCAAAAGTTTGTGGTCCGGTGCACAACTGAGCAAGAGGACAAGTACATTAGTGTCTAGTTTGAGAAACAGACGCCTCACAAGTCCTCAACTGGCAGCGTCATTAAATAGTACCTGCAAAACACCAGTCTCAAAGTCAACAGTGAAGAGGCGACTCCAGGATGCTAGCCTTCTAGGCAGAGTTGCAAAGACAAAGCCATATCTGACTGGCCAATAAATATATTAAGATGGTCAAACGAACACAGACACTGGACAGAGGAACTCTGCCTAGAAGGCCAATTTTCACCTGTGCTAACATAACTGCAAAAGGGTTTTCTAATGATCAATTAGCCTTTTGAAATGATAAACTTGGATTAGCTAACACAACGTGCCATTGGAACACAGGAGTGATGGTTGCTGATAATGGGCCTCTGTACGCCTATGTAGATATTCCATTAAAAATCTGCCGTTTCCAGCTACAATAGTCATTTACAACATTAATAATGTCTACACTGTATTTCTGATCAATTTGATGTTATTTTAAATGAACAATAAAAAATAAAAAAATTGCTTTTATTTCAAAAACTAGGACATTTCGAAGTGACCCCAAACTTTTGAACGGTAGTGTATATCCTGCTGTCTTGTTCCAACAGCTGAACAGGTTGAACCAGTAGGGGCAAGGCCGATAGAACACTCACTCATTATCATGCTAAAGCCCTGTCACCTCAGCCACTTCTGTCTCTCTTCACCTACTGTACTTTACTGCATGTGTGTGTTGTGGTGTGTTCCCTCCTTGATGGATGGCGTGACGGCCTTATCATTGTCACTCTGGGCTGCATGTCAGGTGGCTGATGGGAGCGAGGGCAGCTACATTGACGCGCACGCACACCTGACAGGCAGCCCAGAGTGACAACGACAAAGCCTTCACACCGTCCATCAGGGAGGGGACACAACACATATACACACGCAGACACAGCTAGCGCTTGTCATCAGTCTCCCTGCTGGCCCCTGTCTACCCCTTTGTAATTGGCCAGGGAGCAGAGCAGAGCCAGGGAGCGCTATCCTGTTCCCTACTGAACTTAATTAGGTCCTCTGAGGTGACAGCCAACCAGGCAGGCAGGGGGACATGGATGCCAGCTGGTGGGGAGAGGAGTCATGGGACACTTGTCTTCCAACGGGTGGCATCTAGTGGCTGCAGTGAGAAACTGCTGAACGGGTTGCTGTGTTCTATGGAAGTGTTTGGCTGATATGCAGTGAGGCAATTCCTTTTAGCAGTGATGGGACTTGTGTTTTGTTAGGTACTTGAGGAAAAACTGGGTGTTATCAGAAGTGTTCACCCCAAAAGCATTTGTGTATCTAGTGCTGAGCGATTAACTGAAATGTTGGTCATTTTTTTTGCTTTTTAAACGACTAATTTACTGACATCGGTTAAATTATTTGAATTCCATTTATTTTCTTTTTTTCTGTGAGCTCAATGCGCAGTTTCTCTAGAGAGAAATCTGAAGTCTGAACTGTGCGACGTAGTCAGGAGTTGTGGTTTCCAACATGGCGGAAATAATATTAACTACAATAACCATAATCCATTGCATGCCTACGTGTCCGGTCTGTGTGTGGCAGACATGGAGAGGGAGAAAAGAGACAGAACGTGCTGTTGCTTTGCTTGGTATCTCTACCTGAAAATACATGATATAAGTGATTTGATATTCAGCAGTCAGTATGCCTTATTTACTTTGAAGAACTACTCAAATCTATAGAGATGAGATGCTGACTTAGAATGAAATAATAAAGTCATAAAACAAAATGTAATATACATTAAGAAAATATAGTTAAGTAATGTGAATAAATGATGGTTAATAAGTGAAAAGCTGTAATGGGTAGTCACTACCGTCATGGGACTTACTAATTGTTTTATTCTGTGTTACATCATTCAACCCACATAATGTATGGTGCATTATATTGTTTTAAGAAATGTGCGACACTGAACCGACCTCAAAAAGCACTAATCGCTCAGCACTAGTATGGTATCTTGCTTTAAAAACTACCTTTTGTGCTAGAGTATTTCTGACTTCAGGTTTCCCTTTGTTTTTTCTCCCAGACGTTTGTAGCCAATATCCTGATTGCCGTGAACCCGTATGTTGACCTCCCAAAACTCTACGCTCCAGAGACCATTAAACAGTACCATGGGAGGTCCCTTGGCACCCTGCCGCCCCACGTCTACGCTATCGGTGAGTACTAGGGAGGAAGGAACTTCCAAATGGAACTCTCTTCCCTATATCGTGCACTACTTTGACCAGGGCCCATTGGGATCTCGTCAAAAGCAGTGCGCTATGTAGGGAACAGGGTGCCATTTGGGACGTAGAAACACGGATGTCTCTGTGCCACTGTTGGGCTGACAATGCATTACACTTTCACATCTGTCCACTAGAGGGCAGTCTATAGTAATTTTCTCTGCTCTGTCAAATCAAATTCTATTGGTCACATACACATTTAGCAGATGTTATTGCGGTCATAGTGAAATGCTTGTGTTTCTAGCTCCAACAGTGCAGTTATCTAACAAATCACAACAATACACACATCTAAAAGTAAAATGATGGAATTTATAAATATTAGGATGAGCAATGTCGGAGTGGCATTGACTAAAATACAGTAGAATAGAATACAGTATGTTAACATTATTAAAGTGACTAGAGTTCCATTATTAAAGTAACCAGTGATTCTATGTATATAGGGCAGCAGCCTCTAAGGCGCAGGATTGAGTAACCGGGTGGTAGCCGGCTAGTGATGGCTATTTAGGTCTGATGTCCTTGAGATAGATGTTTTTCAGTCCCAGCTTTGATGCACCTGTATACTGACCTCGCCTTCTAGAAGATAGTGGGGTGAACAGGCCGTGTCTCGGGTGGTTGATGATCTTTTTGGCCTTCCTGTGTCTTGGCATATTTTCAGTGTGATTTCGCTACCTATTTCCAGTGAGCATTCAATGTACAGTTTGACTTTGCTAATGCAAACATCCATCTTGAGGATCCCATTTGGATTATGTTGTGTGTGTGTTACTGATGTGAACACTGTAATCATTTAGAAGTACAAGGAGCATTCATTGTACCTTCTGCGTGGCTATTGCAAACCGTAGACTTCATTTATGATCCCATTGAGATACTTTGTTTGTGTCACTGAGGTAACGGAGAGGGTAAATAAACTGTTAACACTGTCTAATGGCTGGATGTCTCTTGTCAGCTGACAAGGCCTTTAGGGACATGAGGGTGCTGAAGATGAGCCAGTCCATCATCGTGTCCGGGGAATCTGGTGCCGGAAAGACTGAAAACACCAAGTTTGTCCTCCGGTAAAGTTATGACGTTCTCTGTGCATCGTCAACAGACAGGCTGTGTCCCAAATGGCACCATATTCCTCATAGTGCACCATTTTATTTTCCAGAACTAGTCAAGAGTAGTGCACTATATAGGGGAGTAGGGTGCCATTTGGGACGTATCCCAGTCTGATCTGGCAGGCTGTTTTCTATTGGTTTGTGTAAAAAAAAGTGCAGTCAGAGTATTCACATTAACTCAGATTTTTTTTTCTTCTGCCCTGTAGATACTTAACAACGTCTTATGGAACAGGTCAAGATATTGACGAGAGAATAGTTGAAGGTACATCAAACATCTCACTTCCCAGCAGCGTGACTTAATACCACACTGTATGGATTTGTGTTTTGATTTCTCTTCCTCAATCCCACAGCCAATCCCCTGCTGGAGGCTTTTGGGAATGCTAAAACTGTCAGGAATAATAACAGTAGTCGCTTCGGGAAGTTTGTAGAGATCCACTTCAACGGAAAGGTACAGCAGCAACACTATCATACCGCTGTACCATATTTCACGATCATTAAAATCATCAGACAACACCATAATAATAGTGTTCAAATGCTATTTGAAATTGTTCAAATACTTTGAGCGTTTGCTTTGGCTACGTCTGATACTAATTGAACCGGTGTTGTCTGGTCAGAATACTGTGGTGGGAGGCTTCGTGTCCCACTACCTGCTGGAGAAGTCCAGGATCTGCCAGCAGAGCCAGGAGGAGAGGAACTACCACATCTTCTACCGGCTGTGTGCCGGAGCCTCAGAGGACATCAGGACCAAGTTCCATCTGGAATCCCCAGATGCCTTCAGGGTAAGTGGGGCCTACTGGCCGGCCTAAAACTCACTCACTCACCCTTTGCTAGCTCCTTGGAGCGTGTGCGCTCAAGAAGATCAACCTGAGTAAGGAGCTCCGCAGAATCACTGATCTACAAATCACCTTGCATCTCAAATAACGAGTCGTGGGATTGAGATTAGTGAATCTGCGCAGCTCCTTGCTAAGGGCGATCCCTCAAACACTACCTGACACTCGTATCAGTGTGAGGGAGTGAGGACTCGGCTCCTCCACCCCAAGCAGTCAGCTCAACGGGGGGTACCAAAGCTCCTCATTAAATATTAAGGAAACTCACTCGTTTTGGTGTTTAGGATTAACATAAAACGATGCTATGAAAATGTCAAGTCATGATACATGTTTGGATGAATTTTTATTGTTGCGCCGTACCTCTGAGACCACTAGATGGCATTCTCAGCCATCCTTTAAGAAGGGCTTATTTTCATGCCATAAACTTCACAAATATAACAATCCATTGCATTGTGCTTTAATTAAGGAAAGCCAATTCTGTTATAGTCAGTTGTCAGATTATTTGAGAAGTTGTACAAACTCTCTTCCTGCCTTGTCCATTATCGTTCATCCTTAACATTCTCTGTCTGGTTTTCCCTCAGACTGTGTTATCGACACCCAATTCTGCTGTTATTAGCTGGCAGGTGTTTCGAGAAGTTGTACTAACTCAGTGCCTTCCATTTCTGTCCACCATTGGTCTAAAGATCCCCGTCTGGTTCCTGTCAGGGGGATGAGATACTTTTAAGACACCCAATTAGGTTGTAGTTAACTGGCAGGTTTTTAGGGAAGTTGTACAAACTCCCCTCCTGCTTTGTCCAATATCGGTCCCCTCTTTTAAAGTTCCCTCCCTGCCAGGGCTCTTTTAGGCTGGTGGTTCCCAACCTTTTCCGTTCTGCGGACCACCAAATTGCGATCAACTGCCACATTTTGTAAAATTGACCACCAAGATATTTTAATCAGTGAATGTAATAGATTAAAGGCATTATTATTATTATAAACAATTGTCATTGTAAAAAGTAATGTAAAATTGCATAATAGCATAATAGCATTAATACTCCATCAAAAAAATGTGTGGACTACCTGCAGTGCCCCCGCATACCACCAGTGGTTGATCAGGAAGTTGAAGTGCTTTGACTCCAGCTCCTGACAGGAACATCGTCCACTGTAATGGAGATAGTCAAACTGAGGGATGCAGTGACATTTCTTGTGATCTCCAATTCAACTTGGACATTACTATTGACCGTTGGAAATTATATAGAATTATATATAGAACAACACCCAGACAACTCATGTGCTCTGTTTCACATCCAGTGCAGATTAGCAACGCATGGAATTGAAACGGAGTTTGAGCAGCTAGACAGGAAGGAAGTTGCAGGGAAAAGGGATTTCAGTACCTTCAACATCACTTGCTGCGGACACATCATTTCAGCGTGGCTCCCAAGGTAGCCTACATCTCCCCTCTCTTCAGCTGGACATCACTTTCATGTCAGAATTATGTTCTTCAGCTTCCTCTCATTTGTGTCATTTGCCGTACTGCGTATGGCCATAGTTTCCCTGTATTTCTGTGATTTTTCTCCCCTGCGAAAGCATTTCTTCTGCGCCGTAAGCCAGGTACTTCTGCTCGACCGTGGTCCCTTGCTTCCTCGAATAGTCTTATCTGTCCTACCATTTTTCTGATGATCTGGAAACTAAAATGTCATTTTATTTATTGATCACACCAATTACTTTTGTGCACAGCAGAGACCCAGTGGGGTTAGCAGCAGGACTTTGTGGAGCTTTGTAAGATGTCTGTTATGTTCTGTAGCCTTGTGTTGCGTTACTGAATATGCCCTGTCTGGAGTGTAGAGCACAGGGAAGAGAAGGAGAGAGACATACAATCCTCCTCAAGGCCTATCTCTGTAATTAAAGTCTTTGTTCCGTTCCATCTGGCCAGCTGAAAATGACTCGTCTCCTACAAACAAGATAAGCAACCGGGTTCTGTTTTGTTATTCTCTCCTACCCACCTGGGACGTTGTCGTCGCGCTCATCAGGCCCGTATCTCTAGTGACAGGCAGGAAGGGAGCAAGCGACTGAGAAGTCATTAAAAGTCGCATGAAGGCAATTACGGAGAGGAGTAACGTATTTTGTGCCAAATACACTCTTTGCCATGAACAATGGTGAATGATCAAGACCCAAGTAAACAACAAATCCGCTCACAGCGAAGTGTAATCCATCATGTGGAACGCCTGTGCAGGCCACACAGACTTACATGGAAATAGAGAGACAGTGATGTGGAAATGCAATCGCTACATTTTGTAGCCTTCACATGAACCCTCAAAAGGGAATACATTCGATTTTTTTTTTTTTGTCCTACCCCACATTTTCAAAGTTGAACTAAAATTATCAAAACATTTCCTAATTAAATAAAGAAAACAAATGTCTTTATTGCTCAATGCTTCTCACCAGAGTTAATGCTTGGTGGAAGCACCTTTCGTAACCATTACAACGGTAATAATTATTTTATGAACTTCTACTAACTTTGCACAACTCTTAGGGCAGGATTTATCCATTGTTTTTGTCAAAATTGCTCAAGGTCAATCAATTTGGGTGAGTCATTGATGGACAGCAATATTCAAACATTTTTTGAAGTCCGTTCTGGGGCAGGACCACTCAGAAACTCTCAACACCTCATGGAAAGCCATTCTTGTGTGTCTTTGACATACAGTACCAGTCAAAAGTTTGGACACCCCTACTCATTACAGGTTTTTATTTTGACTATTTTCTACTTTGTAGAATAATGGTAAAGAAATCAAAACTATGAAATAACACATGGAACCATGTACTATCCAAAAAAGTGTTAAACAAATCAAAATATATTTTATATCTAAATTCTTCAAAGTAGCCACCCTTTGCCATGATGACAGCTTTGCACACTCTTGGCACTCTCCCAACCAGCTTCATGAGGTAGTCACCTGGAATGCATTTCAATTAGCAGGTGTGCCTTGTCAAACGAATTTGTGGAATTTATTTTCTTTATGCATTTGAGCCAATCAGTTGTGTTGTGACAAGGTAGGGGTGGTATACAGAAGAGAGCCCTATTTGGTAAAAGACCAAGTCCATATTACGGCAAGAACAGCTCAAATAAGCAAAGAGAAATGACAGTTTGTCATTACTTTATGACATGAAGGTCAGTCAATACAGAACATATCAAGAACTTTGAAAGTTTCTACAAGTGCAGTCATAAAAACCATCAAGCGCTATGATGAAACTGGCTCTCATGAGGATTGCCACAAGAAAGGAAGACCCAGAGTTACCTCTGCTGCAGAGGATAAGTTCATTAGTTACCAGCCTCAGAAATTGCAGCCCAAATAAATGCTTCACAGAGTTCAAGTAACAAAGATATCTCAACATTAACTGTTCCAAGGAGACTGTGTGAATCAGGCCTTCATGGTTGAATTTCTGCAAAGAAACTACTACTAAAGGACACCAATAAGAAGAAGATTTTTGGTTCCAACCGCCGTGTCTTTGAGAAACGCGGAGTAGGTGAACAGATCTCCGCATGTGTGGTTCCCACCGTGAATCATGGAGGATGTGGTGTGGGGGTGCTTTGCTGGTGACAACGTCTGTGATTTATTTAGAATTCAAGGCACACTTAACCAGCATGGCTACCACAGCAATCTGCGGCGATACACAATTCCATCTGGTTTGGGCTTAGTGGGACTAACAGGACAATGACCCAACACCTCCAGGCTGTGTAAGGGCTATTTGACCAAAGAGGAGAGCGATGGAGTGCTGCATCAGATGACCTCGCCTCCATAATCACCCGACCTCAACCCAATTGAGATGGTTTGGGATGAGTTGGTCCGCAGAGGGATGAAAAAGCAGCCAACAAGTGCTCAGCACATGTGGGAACTCCTTCAAGACTGTTGGAAAAGCATTCCAGGTGAAGCTGGTTGAGGGAATGCCAAGAGTGTGCAAAGCTGTCATCAAGGCAAAGGGTGGCTACTATGAAGAATCTAAAATATAAAACATGTTTTAATAAAAAATAAAAAGTGGTTACTACGTGATTCCATATGTATTATTTCATTAATGAGTAGGTGTGTCAACTTTGGACTGGTACTGTGTGTATATATATATATTTTTTTTTTTATTGTCCCACAAATTTTTTTTAACTCTATCCCAGGGTTAGCTTTTCGGAAGACTAAGGCAGGTTTTCCTCAAACTTTTTACCTGGGCTTTGCTCCTTTTTCATATTTTATTTTATCCTGACAAACGTTCCATTCCTTGCCAGTGACAAGCATATGCATAACATGATGCTGCCGCCACACTACTTGAAAATACAGAGTCTTTCACTCTGTTTTGTTGTACTTGATTCGACCCAAGACTGTTGTTTTTAATTAAGACCCAAAAGTCAATTTCTTTGCAGTATTCTTAACAGCCTTGTTGCAAACAGAATGGGTGATTTGGAGCAGATATTTTTTTAAACGGACTTCATTATGGGTATGCCGATCTCCTGCAGGGACTGGGGAGTTTGTTAGGATAAAAATAAACATGAAAGTAGCAAAGGCCAGACAAAAAGTTAGAGGAAATCCTGCCTCAGTCTTCTGAATACCTAAACCTGGGATCGAGTTCTATTTTTCAGCTGGCTAATTACACACATTTTATTGCTAAAGACACACCAGAATGGCTTTATATGTGTTGAGTGTTCCTGATTGGTCCCGTCTCAGGCCTGACTTAATTGTGCTTGAAATTCAGAGACAATGATTGAATGGTTCTGTCATCAATGACACTTAACCAAATGTACTGAGCTTGAGCAATTTTGATAAGAACAATGTATATATTTTGCCCTAAGAGTTGTGCAAAGATTCTTATTCAAAATTATTTTTTCATTTTTAAAATGTGGAGTAGGTTGTGTACATCAGTAGGAACAAAAATCTAATTTTAAAATGTTTTAATGTCATTTTAAGGCAGCAAAATGTGAAGACCTTTCAAGGGGTGTATAGACTTTGACTAGGCACTGTTACTTACCAATGGCTTTCAAAAGTCATAGTTTCCCATATTACTGCTAATGCATTGTGTTTGATGTGTTGACAATCATTTTAAACCATCCTGTACCAAGGTTGATGGGATATTCAATAGATTTAGAGTCAGTTATAACTATACTGAACAAAAATATAAATGCGACATGTAAAGTGTTGGTCCAATGTTTCATGAGCTGAAATAAAAGATCCCAGAAATGTTCCATATGCACAAAAAAGATTTCTCTCAAATTGAGCACAAATGTGTTTACATCCCTCTTAGTGAGCTTTTCTCCTTTGCCAAGATAATCCATCCACCTGACGTGTGGCATAAAAAAATCTGATGAAACAGCATGATCAATACACAGGTGCACCTTGTGCTGGGGACAATAAATGGCCACTCTAAAATGTGCAGTTTTGTCACAACACCACAGATGCCTCAAGTTTTGAGGGAGCACGCAATTGGCATGCTGACTGCAGGAATCTCTACCATAAGCCACCTACAGTGTTGTTTTAGAGAATTTGTCAGTACGTCCAACTGGCTATACAACCACAGATCACATGTAACCATGCCAGCCCAGGACCTCCACATCCGGCTTCTTACTTGTGGGGTCGTCTGAGAGGGTGCTGAGGCGTGTTTCTGTCTGTAATAAATCCCATTGTGGGGAAAAACTAATTCTGATTGGCTGGGCCTGGTTCCCAAGTGGGTGGGTCTATGCCCAGTCATATGAAATCCATAGATTAGGGCCTAATGAATTTATTTTAATTGACTGATTCCCTTATGAACTGTAACTCACTAAAGTCTTTGAAATTGTTGCATATATATCATACTGCAGTATCTTGATCCATGCAATCTTCTGTTGATTGTTATATTTCTCTGTGTTGCAGTATTTGAACAGAGGATGCACTCGCTTCTTTGCAAACAAGGACACAGACAAACAGATCCTTCAGAACCGCAAGAGCCCAGAGGTACAGTGCATGTCTTAATCTCCTTTCTCTCCTTTCTTTCTTCATGTACCTTCCATATTGATTGTCTTCAGCTACTCTGGGTATTCCCAGATATCTGGACAACCACAAAGGAAATCCTCCCTCTGATCCTTAGTTTTTGGCTGTCTAATGACAGATGGTTTCTCATCTCCAGAACTAACTGGAAATGCACTTAGGCACGACTGTCTATGCTGAGAGAAAATAACAGAACGTACTCTTCCATCCCTATCTTGCTCGCTGTGTCTGTCAAAATGTCTTTTACTTTTACTAAACGGCCTGCTCAGTCAAATAACGATCATTGTTCTTGGTCTGCGGATGCACTGATGTAGTGATTTAAAAATAAAAATAAACATTTTTTACTGAACAAGACACTTAAAAATATATATTTTTTTTTACAAGTTTTAGAACTCCCACCGGTTGCCTACAAATTGTTTTATTTTCATTCTGGTCAGATAAACCCCCTTATTTATACATACATACATACATACACCTATGGAAACTTCATCTGAGATGTGATGCAAACAATTTATTTAAGAAAGGAGCCAATGAGATGAGGACTGTATGAATAGATGAAAGTACCGTATCAATGAGAATTCTTTATGCTCCGTCGAAATGAGTTCCTTGCTTTGCCTTCTCCCTTTGATTAATTATGCATAAGTTCTCCATTATTGCAACACCCCTTCAGGACTCACAAGTGTAATGAATTATTATTGTTATTCTGAAATGCCCTGGACAACAGTGTGCCTCTCTTGCTCTCCCCTTGAGGGACGTTGATGATTAATCCGTTCTATGTAGTCAGGGCCATGTGGGAGAAAAGAACGTGGACGTTTTCAATCCGATAATATCATGTTTTGTAATTGTGCTGCTGATGCTGTATGTTTTAGTAGAGGTTATACTACCATGTAGGTTAAAACCATACAATTAGAATGACTTCCATTATTATAGTTAAAACTACACCGTAGGCAAACAAATGTTGAGTACTTTTTGGGCAGAGTTTTTCAGCGTCTGTTTTACCTAAGCAGATGGTCTAAAGATGACTCTTTTTAGACGGTAGGTACAGTACATGTAGGTGATACCTTTGGCCCCTTTTTTTAGGTTCACACCAGGAGAAGGCAGTCTCCAGAGAGGCGTGTAGCTTGTTATATGATCATGGAGGATTGTACCTTTTTTTGATCACAGGAAGCACCTGTTCATGATAAATGCTGGGTTTGGCCTATTGGAGAGAATCATGTTATGACGAATGCTGAATATGGCCTTTATGCTCATTGCCTGTGGATATAATAGGCCCATACCCTGTTTGTGTTCCAAATGGCACCCTATTCACTGTGAGGCCTGGTCAAAAGTAGTGCACTAACTAGGGAATAGGGTGCTATTTGGGACGGACCCCTCGTTTTATACTGTTTACTGTCACTGTTGTTGATCAAGGTTGTATGTCTCTTTGCACTGCTTCTGCTCTATATAATACAGGATGATCAGGTGATTATAGATTTTGTGCTATTACAAGGATTATTTATTTTCTTTCTATTTTATTATGATGTGAATTTTGGGGAGTTTCTTATTTTGTGTCTGGGTTCACATTGGTGCTGAGTGTGGTGGATTCCTTGCATGCCTTCTCTCTCTTTAAGTGCATGATGGGATTTTTCTCTGGAGTGTAAGACTTGAGGTCAAAATGACCACATTTTGTGTCCAGCGTAAAGTTGGACCAGAATGTCAGTGTACAATGTTTATTTTTTTAATGGCATATTTGAGGACTACAGATGCAAAGTAGCTATTAGCGAAATCTGGTGGGACGCATCATTTCAAAGTGCGCTGAGACTTATTTTTTTTGTTGTGCATTGTCCCTGCCAAATAAACCTAATGAAATAAATAAACTCGGGGCAATATTATCCTTCTAGTTGATATCCGAAAGTTACTGGGAAGTTTGTGGCCAAGGAACTTTACTCAGTACATGAAATGCAGCCAAGCAGCTACTGTATAATTGGGAATGAAGTGCTCAAATGTGCTTTTAACAAACTGCTTGGTTTCCATTATTGTAATGGCTTGGGTTTCTTATCACCTTAGGCCATCAATTTGACTGTAGAGAAGAATAAACCGCTTTGACACACTAGCACTCCTATAACTTATGGTTGTGGTTTACAAGGCAATGTCTGCTCTGTACTGTGTTGTATGCAGAAAAGTATTACTCATTGCCGTAGTTAATTCATAAACTAGTGCAACCACCTTCAGTTGATATTCCTTTAATGAAAATGAATTCAAGAGTTAAGTTGAATGATGAGATGGATTCTTATTAGTGTCTCATTATCCACGAACCCATTCAAATTTACATCTTTAAAAAAAAAAACAGTTTAATATTAGGTAACCCAATTATCATAAAAGCCGTTTATCTGCCATTCTAATCTGGTGTTTGAAGCTACTGTATGTTGTTATTGCTATGCCAAGTATACCATCGTACTGTAACATTCTTCTTTGTGTTGCTGGTTTTCCAGGTGTGGTCTCTACCTTACTATCCTTGCTCCTCTTCCTACCGCAGGAGATGTTATGTACTTTATCTTCCATGCAGGTTTAATGTGCTAATTCCATTTTAAAAAATCAGCCCAATTAGCTCGAAGTCCAATAGCATTGCCTCATCTCAGATCTAAACAAACACTTTCACCAAGTCAAAGAAACTCTTGCCAGTGAGGGAAATGGATGGTATTTTTATTACTTTATGGGTAATATGTTTTTATTTATTTTATTGATGTTGGGGCACAACATTAACACAGCTACAATGCAAGCCTTCGATCTTTGAGACGGTACCCCTTCTGTAAAGAGCTTGTGACCCTGGTCACTGACCCATCCTCTCCCCATGGTCTCTCGGCACCTGAAAGCTGGGCTTCTGAAGGGTTAAGGTTGTAGAGAAAGGCTGACCCCTACTTAGGGTGACCACTGACCCGTTCTCTCCCCATGGTTCCTCAGCACCTGAAAGCTGGGCCCCTCAAGGACCCTCTGCTGGACGACCAGGGGGACTTCAACAGGATGTGTGGGGCCATGAAGAAGATCGGCCTGGATGACACGGAAAAGCTGGACCTGTTCAGAGTGGTGGCCGGGGTTTTGCACCTAGGCAACATCGACTTTGAGGAGGCAGGGAGCACATCAGGTGAGCAGGGTGTCTGTCGGTCTTTCTGTCAGTCTCTATTCGTCTGACTGTCCTTTTTCTCTCTCACACTCTCTCGCTTTGTCTCTCACTCGTTCACTGCTCTCTATAGCTTCCACATCAGGTGAGCAGGGTCTCGGTGTCTCTCTCTCCCTCCCTCTCTTTCGCTCAGCGCTCATTATAGTTTCCACATGTGAGCCGGGTCTCGCGCTCGCTCCTCATTGTTTTTTTGCATGCTTGTTTGCAAGCTTTCTTAACAGATGGCTGGCTTATAAGATGTCAGAGTATATCACCCCACTCACTATTTGGTACACTAAACAACAACAAAGCACTGTCTCTCTTTCAGTGCAGTGACAATATGAGTAAAGCACCAGGGCACAGGACAAGAAGTCTAAGGGATGCTGAGGAAGTGGTAGCGTTTTGTCAGAGAGCTGGCAGACACCTTTTGCATTTTCCTCATTGTGTGGTGTTGCCTCAATAAGTCATCTGTCTAGTCCAGGTATGGGAAATTTTGATGGGGGGAACCACAAAAAATCTGAACTCATCATGAGGGGCCCTGACCAGAAAAACTATCTTTTGTGTCCTTGCAGTAGGTGCGCCATTTTGCTGTTGTCCCCAGGAAACTCTGCTCTGTGATCAATTACTTTGATCTTCAGCTTTCTTCTAAAGGCCCGTGTGGCCTCTTGTTGTAGTCTGTGAAATTCATTTTATTCCCGATCAAAGAGCCACCGACACAAGGACACTTGGGACTTGTCATTCTCCTCCCATTCATTTATTATTGATACAAAGCCGTTGGATTAATTGATGAAATGTTTCACATGTCTCTTTGTGAATGTCGCTCTTTGTAGTACCCTACGGTTATAATAATATCATACAGAATAATCTCATATTTTTATTGTTGTTGTTAGGGCAAGTATATTATTTTGTTTGGCAAGGCTGATTCATTACGATGTGAATGTCTTTAGGCTCTCCTCCACCCACTGACTTCACATTACACAACATGCTGTTTCAGACAACCCAGAGGAAGGTCACATTTTGAGAATAGACCATTCCTTTTGAACATCGAAGTGAAACGCGAACGTAGTGCCTTTCAATTCTCATCTTTTCCCCCTTCTGTGAGAGTGAGAGCGGCACAGCATGGCAGCATTTTAAAACAAGTACTTTGTACTCAGCGGGAGTCTCCCGTGGTGCGTTTTTACTGTGAACTGAAGCAAAGAGTCCAGTCAGAGAAGATGATGATCATGAGGATGGGAACCGTCCAGCTGCTCCCTGTCCCTGACATGAAACACATGATATCCTGCCTCAGCTCCTCCTGAGAGAAGCGCCATCTGGTGTCGCACGGAGAACTCTCCCCCTTATCTCCCTCCTTCCATCGTTACCACCAAACTGTACCCCTTATCCCCTCCTTCCTGTGTTGCCCCAACCAAACATCCTTATCACCTCCTTCCTGTCGCCCCTAAAATTTCCATTATCCCCTCCTATGTCTCGTCCCAAAACTGTCCTCCTTATCCTGTGTCGCCCTTGAACTAGCCATTTTATTCCCTCATTACTTTCCCACTATCCTGCTTCTTGTCTATCTACAGACTGTACGCCAGATAATGTGATATAACCAAAGATTTTTGGGTGTTAGTTACAGGAAAGCCCCACACGAACCACCGCCATAGAATTTTCAACTAACCTGTTTTTGGTGTTTTTTTTTATTTCTTCATTCTCGATTCGGTTTTTAAAAAGTTTCTTTAGAAATGTCAGTTTCCAGTTGCATGTGGTTCTACAAAAAAAACATATACATTATTTTTCTGAAATATTAAATCCATGTTTTGTATCCATTGAGATTTGCCTCTTACGTATCTGTAGATCTTTGTTTTGGTCGCACTGTGTCATCTTCTACACGTGGCCGCGTCGCATAGAAACGACTGCGAAGATGCTGGGAAATGTTAGATTTGGGCAGCTAAGATGGCGAGGAACCTCCTTGCTGGTTTTTGTAGAACCACCTGCAACTGGAAACGGCCATTTTATAAGAGAATGAAGACAGTATCGCCAGGAACGGGTTAGCTGAGAGATCTATGGCGGTGGTTGGTACGGGGCTTTCCTGTAATGTCCAGAAAATGGACACCAGGAATAATGGAGCCTGTTTCATTATGAAATAGATTGGCAAAAAGGTTACGTCTGTGCTGATAAATCATGCGAGATTTGATTGTATGCTTTGTCCTAATACTATTGAGACCAGACTAGGGTGAAGCTGGATTGCTGTACGTAGCTTGTTCTTTAAAAAATGCAGTAGTCCCGTAGCTAGTAAGAGTATTAGACTTTGATCGTGCTGTTTCCTTATTGACGGTCTGTCAGAATCAATGACTGTATAGCCGGAATGGATGTTAAGTATCGATATGAGCAGTATTGAACTGTAATCCATGTCATGTATGTCAAAACCATGTTGTAATGTACAATATGTGCAATCACTGTATGCATATTTACCCAGGGTCAGAGCTTACTCAGTCTTCAATAAAATCACTGACGTTCTTCCTAACCGCTCACAACATTCTACACGTCATCCTTACAACGTTACTAACAACTTTACGAGCTACTTACAACGTAACCACTCTGTATGTCTGTCCCACCAGGTGGCTGCACCATAAAGAACCAGTCGAGCCAGACTGTGGAGTACTGTG
Organism: Salvelinus namaycush; assembly: GCF_016432855.1. Taxonomy (NCBI): domain Eukaryota; kingdom Metazoa; phylum Chordata; class Actinopteri; order Salmoniformes; family Salmonidae; genus Salvelinus; species Salvelinus namaycush. The sequence goes on from NC_052330.1 coordinate 6,857,890, forward strand.
CTGAGCTGCTGGGTCTGGAGGAGTCGGACCTGCGAGTCAGCCTCACCTCCAGGGTCATGCTCACCACAGCAGGGGGCGCCAAAGGAACAGTTATCAAGTAAGTCACCATATAATGACTTGTAGAACATATTACATACAGTACCAGTCAAAAGTTTGGACACACGTACTCATTCAAGGGTTTTCTTTATTTTTTACTAATTTCTACAATGTGGAATAATAGTGAAGACATCAAAACTATGAAATGGTCCTCGTGAGAGCCAGTTTCATCATCAACGCTTGATGGTTTTTGCGACTGAACTTGAAGAAACTTTCAAAGTTCTTGAAGTGTTCCGGATTGACTGACCTTCATGTCTTAAAGTAATGATGGACTGTCGTTTCTTTGCTTATTTGAGCTGTTCTTGCCATAATATGGACTTGGTCTTTTACCAAATAGGGCCACCTTCTGTATACCACCACTACCTTGTCACAACAACCGATTGGCTCAAACGCATTAAGAAATAAAGTAAAACAAATCCACAAATTAACTTTTAACAATGCATACCGTTTAATTGAAATGCATTCCAGGTGACTACCTCATGAAGCTGGTTGAGAGAATGCCTAGTGTGCAAAGCTGTCATCAAGGCAAATGGTGCCTGCCTACTTTGAAGATTCTAAAATATATTTTGATTTAACACTCTTTTGGTTACTTCCTGATTCCATATGTGTTATTTCATAGTTTTGATGTCTTCACTATTATTCTACAATGTAGAAAATGTAAAAGATAAAGGAAAACCCTGTAATGAGTAGGTGTGTCCAAACTTCTGCCTGGTACTGTATAGCGCTATAGCATTTCTGTTTAAGTCACTTCCTTCTCCTCAACGGCCTTGCATGGAGAGAGGACTGCGGGTGCATCTTAAATGGCACCCTATTCCCTATATAGCGCACTACTTTTGACCAGAACCTATAGGGTGTTTTTTGGGAACCATGCACTGCCTTTTATGAAAGGACAGGCAAAATAACAGGTAGCGCCTGTGTTCTTTAATTGCATGTGACACGTGTTTGAATTCCTAAACGTTCCGATGTGAGACAGTATGTGTGTCAATATGGTGATGATTCTAGCCTATATTTCTATTTGTATTGGAAGGCTTGTCTTTGTGCAGATGGTGTCAGGTCCACACGCTTAGCACTCATGCTCTGTTAACAAATGCCTTACTGGTCACATGCCAGTTACCATAGGAACCAAGAGATGCGTGTGTGTGAGCATTTCTATTGTGTGTGTGTGCTGCAGTTGTCACTAACAGTAGTGCTGTGCCTCTGAGTAAAATCAGGAACTAGCCACTATTGAATGAATACGGGCCCTTCCCTAGTCCCTGTATGTGTCCTAAATGCCACACTATTCCCTATATTCTGTAGTGCACTACTTTTGACCAGAGCCCTATGAGCCCTGGCCAAAAGCAGTGGACTATACAGGGAATAGTGAACCATTTGGGATGCATGCCTCGTTCTTGATCTATGGCAAGGCCCTGTGTGCATTTAGCCGTGGCCCAGCCTGTCTTATGCCTGACAGTGATTGTTGTATGGGCAGCTTGGCGCTCCCTCAGCTCGCCAAGCTGAATGCCAAGCCAGTCGCTATGTGCAATTACCCTTATGTCCATTCACTAATGTTTGTCTCATTTGTGGAGAGAGAGAGACACTTTCACACAGTAGTTAAGCTTTAACTGCTGCTTTATACGGGCCTGTCTGTGTCTATGGGTGAGTCCTACTCTTTTCCCTACATAGTGCACTATTTTTTGACAAGGGCCCATATTGTTCTGGTGAAAAGAACAATGTAGGGAATCTGGTGCGATTTGGGACGCACCCTCTGAGGGCTTAATATTAAGCAATTAATTAGTGGTGTGCCGTGGCTTGTTTAATTTCTGTTTAATTAATAGCAGCAATCGCAATGTGAGTACAGTTACATTAAGACTTATAAAGGGTGGGTAAGGATTTCAACAGGCTCTCTCTGTCTGTGGCTCCACCACTAAGCGGCCTATTTTTATGACTTATGTAAGGGGGAAAGCCGTATCTAAATGTTAGCCTGTTTAGGGACTAGCTTTTAAGGTGTTTATGTGCGAGGCAGAGTGGGTGGGGGGGGGAGATGTTAATCATGTTGACCCCACCATGGTGAATTCACTAACGGACTCGGCATCTCGGCGATGCCAGGTGGGGTCAGTCCACTCTCTCAACTTACCCATATGCACAGTGCAGTACAGACTCTTAACGGTAATTTTAAATAAGATGTGTGCCCCTCAACTTCCTGATAACATGCTGCCGGAGATCATTTTGTGGAGATCATTGAGCAAGGTGGATAACCTCGAGCTTCGTAGGGAATACACACATCCCCGCTGCTGTTAGTGTTCTGGCATTTCATACCTCTTGGTTTGTGAATGAGAGGCCAGGGCTTAACCCTGGTATTTAGATGTTTTAGCTGTGGACCGGTAGTTTCTCACTGGCTGGAAGAATATAAATGAAACATGGTTTGTGGTTGAGAGAGGGCGAGAGAGGGCCCAGTTGTACTGAGAGCTTAAGGAGGCAAAGGTGTAAGACGAGGTGATGTGATGCTGGTATCATAATGGGGAGTTCTTGTCTTGTGGGATGTGCTAAATGGAGATCCACAGGGGGGGACGAGATAATGGATAAGTCCTGCCCAAAGAGTTTGTGTGTAGGTGTGAGGGATGGAGGGGAAGGTGTGTGTGTGAGGAGAATCTCTAAATCAACTCTCACTTCAAGACATTAGAGGTGGCTTTTGGACATAGCCATTAAGTACTTAGAGAACTGCTAAGTGCTACTTGTACAGCATTATCCCGGTTCTCTCCAGCCTGAAAGGATCAACTTTAGAAGGAAAGTGTCACTTGCCACTTAATCACAATGATGCTTTTTGCCTCATGATTCATTTTACATCATCTTGATGTGACAAGTGACACTTTGCATCTTGAAGTCCAATAGCTTGAAAACTTGACATGCAAAACATTGTGGACTAATGAAGAAAAATACCGAAAGATAGTTTTTGAGTGGAGTTTTCCTTTTAAGTGCATGATAAAGATGCGTTTGAAGCGAAGGTGAAGCTTGACGAGGAACTTTTAAGTCCACGTGGTAGTCATGTTGTACATTTCACGCTCCCCTGCATTCTTAGCCCTCTCTCGGTGGCCTCGGATTATTCAGCTGAGCACTTGACCGCAGTCCGAGCTCTGGGGACGTCACAATACCTTCACAGAGCTGTGATGCTCATGCCTTCTCTCATTGTCATGGCTCCTTATCACACCGCAATCACTCTTTCCCCAAGATGTCAATAACCCAATTATCCGCTTGGGAAACCAAGCAGACCCTCAGTATTTTTGCAGACCCACGGTGATGAATGCGTAGGATTATTTAAACTGACTCTGCCGCTGTTATGAATTGTAGGCTATTGATTACACCAGCCGTCATTGCTCAAGTCTCCGTCTCTGATGTATGCGTGTAGTTGCCTTAGCGCTATGTTTCTTTGCTGGTGACAAATCCAATTCCCCCATGGTAGATTTTAGATTAGATATACTTAAATTGACTTTGCATACAGAGAAGGCAAGTATTCAATTATAATATACAGTATGCTATTTAGCAGCTACTGTTATCCAAAGCAACTGTCATGCTTGCATACATTTTGGATATGGTTGGTCTTGGGAATCGAACCCGCTATGCTGGTGTTGCAGAGTATGGTGCTCGCGAACGGAGCTACAGAGGACCAGTGCTAGAAGGAGGAACTATGTGCTCTCTCTCTCTCTCTCTCTCCCAGGGTGCCATTGAAAGTGGAGCAGGCAAACAACGCCCGGGACGCCCTGGCCAAGGCTGTGTACAGCCGGCTGTTTGACCACGTGGTCACCAGGGTCAACCAGTGCTTCCCCTTCGACTCCTCCGCCAACTTCATCGGGGTTCTGGATATCGCAGGCTTTGGTCTGTACCGCCTCTATGTGCAATGTCTACGTGATATATGATAGCAGTAGTAAACGTTATTATCCCTCAGGCGGAAAATGGTTTTGCAGCCTAATTGTCCATTTAAAAACGACATCAAACAGACATTTCGCCATGGACATTATACACAACATAACGCAAACCACACATTGCACACGCATGCTAGAGTTCATTAGTCAGAGACAGTGGTGGTTTACAGCCGAAGTGTTTTTTTTAATGTCTTTTCATTTCCTCTTCCAGAGTACTTTGAACACAACAGCTTTGAGCAGTTCTGCATCAACTACTGTAACGAGAAGCTGCAGCAGTTCTTCAACGAGCGCATCCTGAAAGAGGTGAGCACTTCTTCCACTGTCTGTCTGTAGACCCCGATGCCCCCTCTCTCCTTGGTTGACATCCCAGCTGTCCCAAGAGCTCGATCTCAAGTTGCCCTTTCTGTGATTCCTACCGTCCTATCTCCTTGCCTCCTCCTCAACTGTGTTCGAGGGGAATGACCCTCCCATTGGGTCCTTCTCCAACGCATCCTGAGAAGGAGAGCGGATGCGAGACATCTAGGAAAGATGAACTGAGGAAGAGGCCAGATGTTTGCAACAAGCAAAAGGAAACCTTGATATTTCTAAGATTAATGAACTTGCTAACGTAATGTATTATTGCTGGATAGCTATAATGGACAAAGCTTCTGCCCTCATAGACTTTATTTGAATACATTTGAGGCTTTGTTCTCTCTTCTAATGAGGCCAATCTTATATACACTACCGTTCAAAAGTTTGGGGACACTTGGAAATGTCCTTATTTTTGAAAGAAAAGCAACAAAAAAAAATATCCATTTTTTAAAAATAACATCAAATTGATCAGAAATACAGTGTAGACATTGTTAATGTTGTAAATTACTATTGTAGCTGGAAACGACAGATTTTTAATGGAATATCTACATAGGCGTACAGAGGCCCATTTTCAGCAACCATCACTCCTGTGTTCCAATGGCACGTTGTGTTAGCGAATCCAAGTTTATCATTTCAAAAGGATAATTGATCATTAGTAAACCCTTTTGCAATTATGTTAGCACAGCTGAAAACTGTGGTTCTGATTAAAGAAGCAATAAAACTGGCCTTCTTTAGAGTAGTTGAGTATATGGAGCATCAGCATTTGTGGGTTTGATTACAGGCTCAAAATGGCCAGAAACAAAGAACCTTCTTCTGAAACTCGTCAGTCTATTTTTGTTCTGAGAAATGAAGGCTATTCCATGCGAGAAATTGCCAAGAAACTGAAGATCTCACATAACGCTGGTTACTTTTGTACCTGTTTCCTCCAGCATCTTCACAAGGTCCTTTGCTGCTGCTCTGGGATTGATTTGCACTTTTCACACAAGTACGTTCATCTCTAGGAGACAGAACGCGTCTCCTTCCTGAGCGGTATGGCGGCTGCGTTGTCCCATGGTGTTTATACTTGCGTATTATTGTTTGTACAGATGAATGTGGTACCTTCAGGCATTTGGAAATTGCTGCCAAGGATGAACCAGACTTGTGGAGGTCTACAATTTTTTTTTCCGGCGGTCTTGGCTGACTTCTTTTGATTTTCCCATGATGTTAAGCAAAGAGGCACTGAGTTTGAAGGTATACCTTGAAATACATCCACAAGGTACACCTCCAGTTGACTCAAATGATGTCAATTAGCCTATCAGAAGCTTCTAAAGCCATGACAGAATTTTCTGGAATTTTCCAAGCTGTTTAATGGCACAGTCAGTTTAGTGTATGTAATCTTCTGACCCACTGGAATTGTGATACAGTGAAATAATCTGTTTAAACAATTGTTGGACAAATGACTTGTCATGCACAAAGTAGATCTCCTAACCGACTTTCCAAAACTACAGTTTGTTAACAATAAATTTGTGGAGTGGTTGAAAAAGTTTATCACTCCAACCTAAGTGTATGCAAACTTCTGACTTCAACTGTATATATATTTTTAATAATAACAATTACAACAATACTGAATGAAGACTTTTTTATTTTAAATTAATATAACACAAAAATAAAATCAATTTAGTCTCAAATAAATAATGAAACATGTTCAATTTGGTTTAAATAATGCAAAAACACAGTGTTGGAGAAGAAAGTAAAAGTGCAATATGTGCCATGTTAAAAAGCTAAAGTTTAAGTTCCTTGCTTAGAAAATGGGAACATATGAAAGCTGGCGGTTCCTTTTAACATGAGTCTTTAATATTCCCAGTTAAGAAGTTTTAGGTTGTAGTTATTATAGGACTATTTCTCTCTCTACCATTTGTATTTCATATACCTTTGACTATTGGATGATCTTATAGGCACTATAGTATTGCCAGCCTAATCTCGGGAGTTGATAGGCTTGAAGTCATGAACAGCGCTATGCTTCAAGCATTGCGAAGAGCTGCTGGCAAACGCAGGAAAGCGCTTGTTTGAATGAATGCTTGCTGCTGCTTGCCACCGCTCAGTCAGACTGCTCTATCAAATATAAAATCATATACTTAATTATAATAAACACACAGAAATATGAGCCTTAGGTCATTAATAGAGTCAAATCTGCAAACTATCATTTCAAAAACAAAATGTTTTGTTCTTTCAGTGAAATACGGAACCGTTCCATATTATAAGGGAACAGGTGGCAACCCTAAGTCTAAGTATTGCTGTTACATTGCACAACCTTCAATGTTATGTCATTATGTAGAATTTTGGCAAGTGAATTACGGTCTTTGTTAGGAAGAAATGGTCTTCACACAGTTCACAACGAGCCAGGCGGCCCAAACTGCTGCATATACCCTGACTCTGCTTGCGTTGAATGCAAGAGAAGTGACAAAATTTCCCTAGTTAATATTGCCTGCTAACATGAATTTCTTAACTAAATATGCAGGTGGGCAGCCTGCCACGCACTCCTCGTGGATTGTTATTTTTGTTATGAAAACTTGAAATCGGCCCTGATTAATCGGTCGACCTCTGATTTTGAGCCTGTAATCGAACCCACAAATGCTGATGCTCCACATACTCAACTAGTCTAAAGAAGGTCCAGTTTTATTGCTTTTTTAATCAGAACCGTTTTCAGCTGTGCTAACATAATTGCAAAAGGTTTTTTTAATGATCAATTATCCTCTTGAAATGATAAACTTGGATTAGCTAACACAACGTGCCATTGGAACACAGGAGTGATGGTTGCTGAAAATGGGCCTCTGTACGTCTATGTAGATATTCCATTAAAAATCTGCCATTTCCAGCTACAATAGTCATTTACAACATTAACAATGTCTACACTGTATTTATGACCAATTTGTTATTTTAATTGACAAAAAAATAGCTTTTCTTTCAAAAACAAGGACATTTCTAAGTGACCCCAAACATTTGAACGGTAGTGTAAGTAAACAGACTAAAGTTATTTTCTGAATGTCATTATAAATGCTTGTTATTGGAATCGTTCTGTTTTGAATTCTAGGAACAAGAGCTGTATCAGAAGGAGGGTCTTGGAGTAAATGAGGTCCATTATGTCGACAATCAGGACTGCATAGGTTTGTCTCGTCTTCGTATCATTACATGCACATCATTTGACATACACAGTGTCCTCCGCCTAGTTTCCAGTGTTTTTCCCCTGTTTTTTCCCAATGTGTTGCCTTTCAATGTTCTTCTGACTGGAGATCGGTTTGGCTTCCGTATGTGTGGGAAGGTGGAATAGCTGTTTTCTCTGAGAGAGGTTACGCTTTTGAGCACACTACTCTTGACCCTGACCCCAAGTTATGTTTCATGGTCAACAGAAATGAAGCAATTGATGGGAGGTAGATTGATTATGTTGCAGAGCACACCTAAACCCCTCTGTTTGAGATGTGTGGGGTACGGCGGCAGGATACCAGAGAGTGGAATGGAGGTGACCGGGGTTAACGCTAGATAGAATTGGGTCTGCGTTTAAGAGAAGAAGCCGTTGGCGCAAAGCATGCCCTGTAGACTCACTCTCTGAGACCAGACATTTTACTTTCTGTTCCATCAAATAGGGTTGGGCGTTTATAGCCAAAATATATCACAATATTTCACTTTTTTTTGTTGTAGTTTTATGTTTTTTAATAGAACAGGTTATACATTTGCTTTAAGTAGTGCATGACCTTAGCATGGCAACACATACATTGATTTCAATGGGTCTTTCTCAATACTGGTTGTTTTATACTGTTAAATCAAACTTCAAACAAATGTAATTTTCATATGTCTGCATTTCTTGCTCTCGTTTTGAGATCATGTCCACAGTGCCACGAACGGCTGCATGATATGGGCAAAAAAAATGGAGGCCTTATTTTTAAACAAATGTTGCGATTGCTATTTGACTTGTGATTTACATCAAAATACTTGGGTGAACTGTTGAAATCATGAAAATATATAATTATTTTAATTCTAGAGATATAATAATGGGCACTTTGAATAGTGTTTCCCAGCGGACCCTAATTAGATGTTAGCTACGTTAATGTTTTCTCTTACTTGATCTAACTAAAATATGCATGCTTTGCCTATTCCTGTCTGATTTAGAAGATACTGTTGCACAAACAAAATGCTGACTGGTACCTGGCTGTATTAGCTAGCTACGTTTTCTCTGTCTCAGTAAATGTATTAGCTAGCTAGCTTACTTGCGATTAGCAGCTAACACGATTTATTTTAGCCACAACTTATTTTAAATATATTTTTTTCAACCTTTATTTAACTAGGCAAGTCAATACGAACAAATTCTTATTTTCATTGAAGGCCTAGGAACAGTGAGTTAACTGCCTTGTTCAGGGGCGGAACGACAAATATTTTTTCCTTGTCAGCTCGGGGATTCGATCTGGCAACCTTTCGATTACTAGTCCAACACTCTAGTCACTAGGTTATCTGCCGCCACTTGCTAATAAACGACAAACTGTTTGCACACAGTAAGATACACAAACTAATAGTGTAATTATAGAATCCTTGTGGATTTATATTAAGATGCAAAGTGGAAAGCAGCCTCGTTGTCAACACTTTGTTGCATCCGCTGCATTGACCATGCAGACTGCAGAGTGAAAGACAAGTGGTCTTGCGGTCCAAGCAACAACTGCGCTCCTTGAGTGACTAGGGGCGGGGAAAGAGAGAGGGGGAGACAGACGACTCAAGTAGCGGAGTGAACTATAAAAACTGACACGTTACACATAACACACGCACTCTACACAGACGTACACATGGATTTTGTGTTGATATGTGATAGTAGAGTAGGGGCCTGAGGGCAGACACAATGTGTTTTGAAAAGTGTTATGTAATATTTGTAGTTGTATCTAACTGCCTTATTAATGTTGCTGGATCCCAGGAAGACAGCAGCTAATGGGAATCCCTAATAAATACGCCACACTGCCATGTTTATTTTATCACATTTAGCAAACCAAACATTGAAATACCGCTATAGAAGGTAAAGTAAAAACCCAAACCGGTCCGTGCGTCAATACCGATGTCAAATTTTATTGGTCACATATTTAGCATATGTTATTGCGGGTGTAGCAAAATGTTTATTTTCTAGCTCCGACAGTGTAGTAGCATCTAACAGTTCACAACAATACACACTAATCTAAAAGTAAAAGAATGGAATTAAGAAATAACGGGGGTGTGTGTCAATGTAAATAGTCCGGGTGGCCATTTGATTAATTGTTCAGCAGTCTTATGGCTTGGGGGTAGAAGCTGTTAACCTCTACTTCCTCAGAAACCCGGGTCCGGGAGCACCCCCACCAGTAAAAAAGCTGACTAGCATAGGCTAGCATAGCGTCACAAGTAAATAGTAGCATCTAAATATCATTAAATCACAAGTCCAAGACACCAGATGAAAGATACACATCTTGGTAATAAAGCCACCATTTCAGAATTTTAAAATGTTTTACAGGGAAGACACAATATGTAAATCTATTAGCTAAACACGTTAGCAAAAGACACCATTTTTCTTTGTCCACCATTTTTTCTCTCCACCAGTAGCTATCACCAATTCGGCTAAACTAAGATATTGATAGCCACTAACCAAGAAAAAACCTCATCAGATGACAGTCTGATAACATATTTATGGTATAGGATAGGTTTTGTTAGAAAAATGTGCATATTTCAGGTATAAATCATAGTTTGCCATTGCAGCCACCATCACAAATCTCACCAAAGCGACTAGAATTACTACAGAGAGCAACTTGTATTACCAATTTACTCATCATAAAACATTTCTTAAAAATACACAGCACATAGCAATGGAAAGACACAGATCTTGTGAATTCAGACAACATTTCAGATTTTCTAAGTGTTTTACGGCGAAAACACAATAAATCGTTATATTAGCATACCACATATGCAAACGTTACCCGAGCACTGATTCTAGCCAAAGAGAGTGATATCGTATCATCGCCAAAATATATAAATTTTTTCACTAACCTTCTCAGAATTCTTCAGATGACACTCCTGTAACATCATATTACAACATACATATAGAGTTTGTTCGAAAATGTGCATATTTAGCCATAAAAAACCGTGGTTATACAATGAAAATAGTAGCAAAACAAGCCTGGAAATGTCGGTCGCCATCTTTGAGTGATCTAGTTTAATCAATAGCTAATCATATACTTGACTAAAAAATACAGGGTTGACAGGAATCGAAAGACAAATTAGTTCTTAATGCAATCGCTGATTTACATTTTTTAAATTATCCTTACTTTTCAATACAGGTTGCGCCAAGCGAAGCTATACAAAACAAAATGGCGGCGTAAGCGTTTAACATTTTTCGACAAACACGATTTATCATCATAAATTGTTCTTACTGTGAGCTGTTCTTCCATCAGAATCTTGGGCAAAGAATCCTTTCTTGGGTCTAATCTTCTTTTGGTCGAAAGATGTCCACTTGTCCGTCGAAATGCCCACTAACGTACGACCGGGACCCCGAAACGTGCCCAGCGCTTCAAAGTGCACAACAAAGCAATGCCTCAAAATCGCACTAAAAGGATATAAATTGCTATACAACGGTTCAAATTAACTACCTTATGATGCTGTTAACACCTATAACGGGTAAAAACATGACCGGAGAAATATTACTGGCTAAACTAACGCTTGGAAGGAGGCGAGTCCGATGTCCTTCGCGCGCAAGGCGCAGGCAGCAAAGGGAAGCTACTTCCGGTATTTGCTGTTTTATACAGCCCCTGATTGCGCAATCGACTCCATTCAAAGCGTCATCACGCACTGACATCCAGGGGAAGACGTAAGAAGTGTCTGTTTCTTCATAGCATTTACACGGACCTTTAAACTGACTCCAGATCAGTGGCCAAAATGTTTGAAATCTGACTCCCTATCATGAAAAGTGCTGTAGATTGAGTTCTGTTTCACTCAGAGACAAAATTCCAACGGCTATAGAAACTAGAGAGTGTTTTCTATCCAATAATAATAATAATATGCATATTGTACGAGCAAGAATTGAGTAGGAAGCCGTTTAATCTGTAGTGCAAATTATGCTAATGCGAAACAGCACCCCCTATATTCGCAAGAAGTTAAGGTGGTAAGGAAAGCACTTTTTAAAGAACAGCTTGGCATCCTCTACTGACCGGATGAGGTCAATATCCTTCCAGGATACCCGGGCCAGGTCGATTTAGAAGTGTTTTAGGGAGCGTTTGACAGTGATGAGGGGTGGGCGTTTGACCACGGACGCAGGCAGTGATCGCTGAGATACTGGTTGAAAACAGCAGAGGTGTATTTAGAGGGCAAGTTGGTCAGGATGATATCTATGAGGGTGCCCATGTTTACGGATTTGGGGTTGTACCTGGTAGGTTCCTTGATAATTTGTGTGAGATTGAGGGTATCTAGCTTAGATTGTAGGATGGCTGGGGTGTTAAGCATATCACAATTTAGGTCACCTAGCAGTACGAACTCTGACGATAGATGGGGGGGCAATCAATTCACATATGGTGTCCAGGGCACAGCTGGGAGCTGAGGGGGTTCTATAACAAGCGGCAACAGTGAGGGACTTATTTCTGGAGAGATGGATCTTTAAAAGTAGAAGCTCGAACTGTTTGGGTATAGACCTGGATAGTATGACAGAACTCTGCAGGTTATCTCTACAGTAGATTGCAATTCCACCCCCTTTAGAAGTTCTGTCTTGACGGATAATGTTGAAATTGGATGGAAGTTTCAGATTTTTTTTGTTGGCCTTCCTAAGCCACGACTCAACATTTGCTATTGCAACATTTGGTTCAAAATAAGGTTTAGATTGTTTGCCCATATCGTGTAGCCCTACATGGCAGTGTGGAAATTATCTCAAATGAGTGCAGGAAATGCAGAAATTTATAAAAATGCTAAAAAATATATTTTGGGTTGAATTGAACAGTATAAAACAATCAGAATGGGGATATGCTTTTAGTGTGACATTGAAGTCACTTAGAATGTATATGTTGCCACCCTGAGGTCATGCACTACTTATAAAGCAATTTTTTGTCCATATCACCCAGCACTATGTGCTAGTAGTTTAAACAGACACCTCTGTATATTCAACATGTAAATACCTCTCACAAATAGTGATGTCAATCTCTCCTCTACTTTGAGCCATGAGAGATTGACATGCATGTTGTTAATGTTAGCTCTTCATGTACATTTAAGGGCCAGCCATGCTGCCCTATTCTGGGTCAGTTGTAATTTTCCCGAGTCCCTCTTTGTGGCACCTGACCACCCGACTGGGCAGTAGTTGTTCTGGTGCGACAAAACTGCCTTGTTGATAGTGCTGTTAAGAAGGCAGATCAACGTTTTATTATGGACAGACCTCTCCCCATCTTAGCTACTGTTGCATCAATATGTTTTGACCATAAGTTTACAAGCCGTAGTTACTCCAAGCAGTTTAGTCTCAACTTGCTAAATTTCCACATTATTCATTACAAGATTTAGTTGAGGTTTAGTGAATGATTTGTCCCAAATACAATGCTTTTAGTTTTTTGAAAATATTTAGGACTAACTTTCTTGCCACCCATTCTGAAACTGACTGCAGCTCTTAAGTGTTGCAGTGATTTCACACACTGTCGTAGATGACGTGTTGAGTCATCCGCATACATCACACAGGCTTTACTCCGAGCCAGTGGCGGTCGTTAGTAAAGATTGAAAAAAGTAAAGGGCCTAGACAGCTGCCCTGGGGAATGCCTCATTCTACCTGGATTATGTTAGAGAGGCTACCATTAAAGAACACCATATGTGTTCTGTTAGACGGCTAACTCTCAATCCACATTATCTCAAGCCATAACAAAACAGCTCTCACAATCTTTTTATTATCAATTTCTCTCAGCCAATCATCATTATTTGTGTAAGTGCCATGCCCTTCCCAAAAGTGTGCTGAAAGTCTGTTAATTTAGATACTGTGAAATAGCATTGTATCTGGTCCAACACCATTCCCCCCCCCCCCCCCCCCCCCCCCCCAGAAGTCTACTAGGGGTTGGTAAAAGGCCGATTGGTCGGCTATTTGAGCCAGTAAAGGGTGCTTTACTGTTCTTGGGTAGTGGAATTAATTTTGCTTCCCTCCAGGCCTGAGGGCATACACTTTTTTGTAAGCTTAGATTGGATGGTGAGTATGAGTGGCAATATCGTCTGCTATCCTCAGTAATTTTCCATCCAAGTTGGTAGTCAGTTTGTACATTTTTTTCACATCTTCCACACTCAATTTACAGAATTCAAAATTACAATGCTTGTCTTTCTTAATTTGGTCAGTTATACTTGGATTGGTTTGGCATTTGTTGCTGGCATGTCATGCCTATTTGCTAATCTTGCCATGAAAAAAAATATTTAAGTTGTGATGAATGAGCCATCTGATTTCATTTGAGGTGGTCCAAAGCGTTTTACTATTCTTTATATCATTTGTCTTTGTTTCATAGTGTAGTTTCTTTTTGTTCTTAGTCACATGATTTCTTAATTTGCAGTAGGTTTGCCAATTGGTTTTGCAGAAAGACTGCCATTCCTTTTCCTCATCCCTGTCAACACTTTTCAATTCCTTATCAATCCATGGGGATTTTAGTTTTTACTGTCATTTTCTTAATGGTTGCATGCATATTAGTAACTGGAGTAAGCAATTTCATAAATTTGTCAAGTGCAGTGTCTTGTGGCTCCTCATTACACACCACAGACCAGCAAATATTATTTACATATTATTATTATTATTACATATTAACATATACATATTATTTACATAGGACCTCTTATACACAATATTAGGTCCAGTCTTTGGTTACCATGTTACCGCTCAACAATTTGCAGCTAGTGAAAAGGGGAGAGTGGGGCTAAATGTAACACGAGTCAATTGTAGGGTGAATTGGGGTTAAACGCCAACCTACCTTAAATAAATAAGTATTTGTGAGTGACTTAACTTGTGATGAGACGGATTACATTTTTTTGTTCAGCATGAGTAATGGCAACTGGGGATGTGTTGGGGGGTGAAATGAAGCTGACTAGGTGAAAAATCTGTCGACGTGCCCTTGAGCAAGGCACTTAACCCTAGTTGCTACTGTAAGTCACCCTGGATAAGAACGTCTGCTAAATGACTGAAATATACATGTAAGTGGTTTCTGTGAGAGATACAGGCTGGGGGCGTGTTACCCCAAGTTGCCGTAACAGGTAGACCTATATTATAGATTTACTGCGTTTATTCAAGTTCATCAACAATAAGATGCTAACAAATTAAATAATCGCATTTGGGATCTAGCTAATGATTAGTTCAATAGGGGAAATGCAGATAGGCAACCCCATGCTTCAGCCATTTTATTTATAGCCACTATGTTGCTATCAGATGGGCTACAGGTAATTGCTAAAAGCAGACCTGAGGCCTCCCGGGTGGCGCAGTGGTCTAGGGCACTGCATCGCAGTGCTAACTGCGCCACCAGAGTCTCTGGGTTCGCGCCCAGGCTCTGTCGCAGCCGGCCGCGACCGGGAGGTCCGTGGGGCGACGCACAATTGGGCTAGCGTCGTCCGGGTTAGGGAGGGTTTGGCCGGTAGGGATATCCTTGTCTCATCGCGCTCCAGCGACTCCTGTGGCGGGCCGGGCGCAGTGCGCGCTAACCAAGGGGGCCAGGTGCACGGTGTTTCCTCCGACACATTGGTGCGGCTGGCTTCCGGGTTGGAGGCGCGCTGTGTTAAAGAAGCAGTGCGGCTTGGTTGGGTTGTGCTTCGGAGGACGCATGGCTTTCGACCTTCGTCTCTCCCGAGCCCGTACGGGAGTTGTAGCGATGAGACAAGATAGTAATTACTAGCGATTGGATACCACGAAAATTGGGGAGGAAAGGGGATAAAATTTATATTTATAAAAAAAAAAAAAAAAAAAAAAGCAGACCTGAGATAGATACATAGAGATGTATGTGTATATATATGCATGGTACTATATGTAAAAATTATTTTAACTAGTCATTTTACCAATTTCTTATTGGGCTCATTTTGGGAGGTGGAAATTATATTTTAGGTTGTGGCGGCATCATTTTATTTTAATACATTTTGTAGTAGAATGTCCTTTTTTAAAAAGTCACAAGAACTGAGCTTCTCAGTCCTTCTACATAAAAGTGGCGCTGGGCATGGCCGAACTACCGCATTTGGTAATCCAGCCCTGGGCTATACAAAGGCTAAACCCCTAATGAAATACAAGAAGCAACAGTATAGCTCAAACTGATAGATGAATGGATATAGTCATTTTGGATACCTTGACCTTTTGACCTCTGTTTACAGACCTTGTGGAGGCCAAGCTGGTGGGCATCCTGGACATCCTGGATGAAGAGAATCGTCTACCTCAGCCAAGCGACCAGCACTTTGCAGAGACTGTACACAACAAACACAAGAACCACTTCCGACTAACCGTGAGTTTTAACATTAATCAGGATTCATGTCCTTTCTGTCTGTTATAGGCAGTGCACGTGTGTGCGTGTGCATTTTAGCGTTTGTAAAGTCATTTGTGTTTCTTTCTTTAAGCCATTTGAAAGGTCATGCTTCAGTGGTTGTATTTGTGTTTCACTTATTTAAAATGGATGGTGTGTGATGCATCCCTCAGGTGCCCAGGAAATCCAAGCTGCAAGTCCACAGGAACGTGAGGGATGACGAGGGATTCATTGTCAGACACTTTGCAGGAGCGGTGTGCTATGAGACGGTATGTTCAGGTTCACACACAATGACTCAGCATGATGTCTGAAGGCAAAAAAACATTACACCTTTTTTTATGATTTTTATCATGTATATTTATGTTATCCACCATATCCTTGTGGTAGGCCTTTACTGCAGCATCTCCAACCAAACATTCTCCTGCTTTGAAACCTGCACAAAACCCAGCAGGTGGAACTCAAAGCATGTTTATTTTTATTTAAGTGCCCCACTTATCTTCCCAAGCAGAGTAGCCTTTTTCTGAACGGGGTACTTCTGCGTCTTCAAGGTTTTACATTTTCTCTGAATTGCAGACCAAGTTTGTGGAGAAGAATAATGACGCGCTGCACATGTCCCTGGAGTGCCTGGTGAGTGAGTCTAAAGACCGGTTTATCCGGGATCTCTTTGAGAACTCCAACAACGCCAAGGACTCTAAACAGAAGGCCGGCAAACTCAGCTTCATCAGCGTCGGCAACAAATTCAAGGTGAGGACGAATGTTAATCCCACGCTTTTTGTTACCACGCTTTTTATGACCACACTTTCTTCTTATGCTGCTTAACATGGTAGGTATCCCAAATGGCACCTTATTCCCTATATAGTGCACTACTTTTGACCAGGGCCCATAGGGCTCTGGTCAAAAGTAATGCACCATATAGGGAATAGGGTGCCATTTGGGATGCACCCACCGTTGCCTATGTTCATGTATGTTAATCCTGTGTTTTATAGGCAAAACGGTAGCATCAAGGCTATATGTTTACTTTATGGTCATAACAGTCATGTCCTTCCTTACTCTATGCTAAGTGATATTGATCCTGTGAGAAGTGTTGTTATATTCATAATTATTATTAAGTGAAATCCGAGGGAAATATTTAGTCATGTTAATAGGCAGTTCTTGTTAGCTGTCACGGAACTACACTGCACCTAGACAGTGGAGAGAAGCAGAAAGGTTAAGAGCACAAAGAGCGTTGCCAAAAGTTATTGCAATTTAAGAGGGTTTGTACAGGGTTCTCGGTTGCATAATGTGTTTTGATGGTGTTGTCTGATTGAATCTACCTTTCGTTTAGTTTCCACAGAGTTCATGTTCTCTATCCTGTTACCTGTGGTGTTCTTCCTAATGCCTCTCCCTCCCACTGTTCCGCCTCCCTTTCTGCTCTGTTCTTCATTCCTCCTCCTTCTGTGTCTCCATCCTTTGCCTATCCCCCCCCATCATAGCTGTGATTTTAAAGTTGTGTAGCGAGAGGGAGAAAAGCAGAAACGTAGGGGGGGGGTTAAATCAATCGTGATGACTCGTAGAAACAGCCAGGGAAATAAGGTAACTCGTCTTGTGCTGTTGTGTGTGACGAATCCCACAATGCATCAGTGAATAATCCAGCTAACCGCTTCCAGCCACCCCCTGTCCCCTCCCTCCCCAGTCTTGTCCCTGTGCTGCCTCCCTCCATAATTTGTCCCCTGCAACACAACACGCATACTTTGGGTTTGAATCTGAATTCAGCCCACGGCAAACACTTGCTAATGATATCTGGATGTTGGCAGCTTTCAATTCCAATTAATTGTAATGTTATTCATATCAGTATTGCCAGTGTAGTGTCAATATTTTTGCAACTTGTTATAGACCACAGCGAGATCCATAGCTTGTAGGATCAGATCAGTCTTTACTGACAGGATCAATGACCATCGATCCAATTACGATGCCACATTGAAATTCTGACAAGTACAAGACTTATGTGCATTCCAGTTGGCAGTTTCACTCAATATGACTGCCTGCCAAGCAGCTACTATAAATATTAAGCAGCTACTGTAAATATTATGCGGCTACTGTAAATAAGGCAGCTACTTTAGAAATAGTGATATAGATCAGAAGTCTTTGAGCTTGACTCGGGCCTGATCATTGATGCAGGTTAGTACCTGTCTGTTCTCAGCGTAACAAGGTGAGATAGAAAGTGTTAGCAGCTGAATATATGAGATGTGCGATCCTGCCGGGTGTATGAATATTAATGTCCCACTCTTGGTCCCTAGAGCAATCAGTCTGTTAAACACAGCTCTTTGCAGACTAGGATTGCAAAATTCCCAGGTTTTCCAGAAATACTGGTTGGATAATTCCTGAAACACAGGAATTAATTTGAACTGGGATTTCTGGGAAACCTGGACCAGTTGGGAAAATTACAGGGGATTTGCAACAAGAGCTCTAGAACAGTGACCGAGAGGGGCCAGCAAGCGGTTATCTGTCTGTCTGTCTGCCATCCCTCAATGCACGGTTAGTCGGCTACCATGCGTTCCTCCGTCTGTGTCTGTCCTTCTGTTCCTGTGGTCCTACCGGGGTTGTATTTGGACCTGTTTGCATGAATGACATTAAAACAGAATCTCTTTTTGTTTTAGTTTCAATGCGCTTCAACAATAAAACGTGTGCCTTTCACGGCTGTACTGTTGATTTGAGTTTTGGACAGGTGCGCTGGAGGCAGAGAGCGAGCGAGCAAGTACCCTTAGTAAGCATGTGTTCATGTTGTTAGACTAGACAGGCCTGTCTGTGTCACTAAACAAAGATTTTCTTTTCTACTTTTACCTCGACAGACCCAGCTGAACATTCTACTGGAGAAGCTTCGCAGCACGGTTAGTATTTACTACAGTGCTAAACGATTTACTGCTTCACCCCACTCACAGGGCATCTAACTTGAGTTGAGATCAGGTCTCCTATAATATAACTTTATCGATCTCCCAGGGAAATGTTTTCTTTTGTAAGTCTGAGGCCTATGCCGATGTCCAACCAATCTGGGTCACCAAAGAAGTGCGCTGTGGCCATCTTCAGTGTGGCTTTTATCAGGGCTAACAGCTTGAAATTGCATATAGAACACTTCAATTGAATAGGGTCTTTATGGCTAACAGCCTTCTCGCTCCCCTCCCCCCAGGGCTCCAGTTTCATCCGCTGTATCAAGCCCAATCTGAAGATGGTTAGCCACCAGTTTGAAGGGGCCCAGATCCTCTCCCAGCTGCAGTGCTCAGGTCAGTGTATATATAGTTCTAAAGAGAAGGACTAATCAACTTGGCACCCTATTCCTTGTGGGCCCTGGTCAAAAGTAGTGCACTATAAAGAGAATAGGGTGCCATTTAACACACACTCTACATTGGTGATGGATGACGTGAAGTTTCCCCACCGTACTGTAAAGCGTTAATTATTCATTTGTTTATATTTAACTTGCGTACAACTACACTGGGAGACATGACTACAGATGTGGATTTTGAATCTGCCAGATAAGTGATCAAATGCAAAATGACCAGTGTGATTTACATGCCTTTATTGAAAACTCGGTTTTCTTTTCTCTCCAGAAATTGGCACACAATTACAGTTGACGAGCTACTGTATAGCATCTACGTTTCTGCTTGTTCATCACAAGTTCCTACCAGTGACCTGAACTTGACAGTGCCCTGTTCCACAGCAATCCTCTTCGTCCTAGACCTAGATGGTTTTACGTGGGGGGGGGGGGGGGCCCGCTGGGGGGCCCGCTGGGGACAACGGCCAAGAGCTGTTCTACTTCTACTGTTTCTCCCATTCTCCTGGTCAATTTGCGTACTGCATTTGACATGCTTTCTTCTGTATCCTTGGAGATGCCAGATTATATATATATATTTTTTAATCTACACAAACTCGTTAGTGATCCCACAGATAAAGGGAGAGACTATGCGCCAGTTCTCTGAGTTTAAATACAAATGGTAGTGCATTAACTATACTGAATGGAGTCAGCAAACGTTAGTTTGAAACATGGGAAGAATGAATGTGTGTTAAAATTGACCTCTGACTGAACAGGAGAAGATTGAAGCTTTAACTATGGTTTTACAATAAATATATGTTTGAAATGGTGTGTCACTCCTCAACTTGTGATGCAATATTTGATCCTTTAAGGTTATTTGATGATATCATTCGATTTTTTTTTTCTCCCTTCGACAATAAATCTACCATTAGTTACAAGTGCCAAGATGTTGAGTTCTCTCTTTGGGCTGGAGTGACCCTGTGTCTGTCTGTGTGTGTAGGAATGGTGTCTGTGCTAGATCTCATGCAGGGAGGCTTCCCCTCCAGAGCGCCATTCCATGAGCTCTACAACATGTACAAGCAGTACATGCCTGCCAAGCTGACTCGCCTTGACCCAAGGCTCTTCTGCAAGGTCAGCGCCTCATGGCGCTCACACACACACACACACACACACACACACACACACACACACACACACACACACACGAGCCCTGCTCTGGGCTCCTCTACAAACACAGTTTGACGTGTTGATATGACATGTATTGACTTCTTGTCTTTGCGCTGCAGGCTTTATTCAAAGCGCTGGGTCTGAACGAGAACGACTACAAGTTTGGGCTGACCAGAGTGTTCTTCAGACCTGGGAAGGTGAGAACTCCATGAGCTGTCTCTGTGCTGTTGTCATTGCGCTGGTTCTCATCATTACAATGTTCCTCTGACTGAATGGACTTCAAAGGAAGCAGCATTAGTCATTTGACTGTGAGGGGGGGAAAGGGATTTTGATAATAAACCATCTAACACTGTGGGTATTAATTTCTGCACCAGATGAATTAGTCAGTGACGTTAAATGTGCGATTTGGCATTTCACATTGAAGCTCTGTAGTTTGGTGCGTATGAGTAAATCAATATGTTATCCTCTATTGACCCTGACCAGACAGGAACTGCTGTTATGGCTTTAAATGAATATATCCACCCGCTATTGTCATGTCCGCTGAGCAGGGAACATCCGCATACTGATGGCTGTTTTAGAGGGGAAAGTGCCTTTGACTGCTCTGTTCTCTCTCTCTCTCTCCTCTCTCCTCACCCGTGTCTGTCTCATTCCTCTTTCCTCCATCCATCCTCACCTCAGTTTAAGGAGTTTGATCAGATCATGAAGTCCGACCCAGACCACCTGGCAGAGCTGGTCAAGAAGGTCAACCAGTGGCTCATCTGCAGCCGCTGGAAGAAGGTCCAGTGGTGTTCCCTCTCTGTCATCAAATGTGAGTAACATCCTGCTACCTACCACATCACCATTATACACCAGGGCCTGTATTCTCAAAGCGTCTCCGAGTAGGAGTGCTGATCTAGGGTCAGTTTTCCCAATTAAGTCATAATGAATACAATTATATGGACAGGGGGGGGACCTGATCCTAGATCAGCTCGACTATGCTGATATGCTTTGTGAACACGTGTTTTAGGAGACAAATGGTTTAAAGTGATTTGCACCAGTTGCTCCGACCCAATTCTGACCATAAAACGCCAACTGGCTCTGGCCATCTGTTTTGTGTGGCGATGTCCTCTGATATAATCAGACCGCCTCATAAAACAGTCATTTTAAACCTCTTCATCTTGGACCAAGGTATTGCTATTTCCTCCATTACTCTAACGTGCTGTGGGGACGTGTTGGCAGACCGTTCACCTCAGTCCTTCAGGTAGGATCTATTACCTGCCCAGACAGTATACACTGTCTGAGTGTACAAAACATGAGGAACACCTGCTCTTTCTGTGACATGGACTGACAAGGTAAATTCAATCAGTGTAAATGAAGGGGAGGAGACAGGTTAAAGAAGGATTTTTAAGCCTTGAGACATGGATTGTGTATGTGTGTCATTCAGAGGGTGAATGGACAAGACAAAATGTAAGTGCCTTAGAACTGGGAAGTAGGTGCCAGGCGCACTGATTTGAGTGTGTCAAGAACTGCACCGCTGCTGGCTTTTTCAAGCTCAACAGTTTTCCCGTGTGTGTCAAGAATGGTCCACCACCCGACCAACATCCAACTTGACAAAACTCTGGGAGTCATTGGAGTCAACATGGGCCAACATCCCTGTGGAATGCTTTCGACACCTTGTAGAGTCCATGCCCTGACGAATTGAGTCTTCTGAGTGCAAAAGGTGGATGGTACTCAATATTACACTCCGTGTCTGTGTCCCAAATGGCACCCTATCCCCTAAGTAGTGCATAGGGCTCTGGTCAAAAGTAGTGCACTAATAAGGGGATAGGGTGCTATTTGGAACATACACTCAGTCACACATAGTCTTTGACCCATTGGGTTTACCTCCTCACTGAGGCAACATTTCCATATCGTATGCTCTTTCTGTGTGAATTACCACTGGTGTGTACTGTGCAGCGTGTCCCCTATATTCATTTAGCAGCGGTGCGCCACATGTCTGGTCTCTCATTGTCATCCTCTCTTTCCTTTCTCTTTCTCACACTCCATGTCTCCCGCAGTGAGGAATAAGATGATGTACCGCGCCAGTGCCTGCATCAAGATGCAGAAGACGGTGCGCATGTGGCTGTGCAGGAGGAAGCACAAGCCCCGGTGGGTATCCTCTAATACCTCCCTCTTCCTCGTTATACTGCACTTTCACAGCTCAGGGGTGCCAGGCTGCTTAGCACATGATGCATGCATCTCCACAGAGACTGTCTTATCTGTACCAGCTGGTGCCACAAGACTGTCTTATTACCTTTTGTAAAGCTCCAGGAGATCTGTACTGATTACCACAGAGCCCGGTTGCATAAAACACCTTAAGTTGAGTTGAGTTGAGTTTGAGTTTATTTTTACAGGGACAGTGCACATTAATCAACGTTCATTTTCCTCTTTTCTTTTCCCTTTAATTGTCCTTAACTTTAGGTCAGTTGCACCAAACATTTTAAGGTGAAGTTTCTGCCATACATGCCTTCAAACTACCGTAAAACCCCTTAAGTATGCCCGTACCTAAGGAGATATTTGAGGGGCTATATGCAATGCCCTTAAACAATTCCCTTAGGTAGGGGAACATTATTCCTTAAGGTAAACCCTAAAGATGTTTTATACAACCAGGCCCAGAGCCTCTAGGCCAGTGCGATAGGGGTTACTATGCGATTTTGTAATTATTTGAAAACCAACTGTCTTCGACTAACTGTGTGTGTGTGTATGGTACAGGATCGATGGGCTGGTGAAGGTTCGTAGCCTGAAGAACAGGATGGATAAGTTCAACGAGGTTATCGCCGGCCTGAAGGAGGGCAAACAGGAGATGAGCAAGCAGATCCAGGAGCTGGATGCCTCCATCAACGCAACCATGATCAAAATCAAGGTCTGTGAGATGATACCCCCAGCCTTGTAACCTCTCTGAGTTCTATGAAATGCTTTTTTAGTCAAACTTCTACATAACCCCTTTCTCCTCTTGTCTATGAATCCAAAAACAAAAGTCTATTTCGTCAAGTTAGTTGAAACTCTCTGTATTTCCAAATAAATTATTTCTCCACGTTCGACATTGAAGACCTCTATACAACTCCTTCTTTCTCCTCTTGTCAGTTCTCTAAGAAACCAAAAACAAGTCTGTTTTAAGTTTGGTAAAGGGAGATCAGACATCAGACATGTTCGTTCACCTTTCTTTGTTTCATCATTCCTTCTTTGAATGTCAAACTTCTATCCAAATGCTCCTGTCCAAAAATAGTATTTCGTCAAGATATTTCATAATTCATTATTTCTCTACATTCAACATTTTGTTTTCTGAATGTCGTTACGCCAGTATGTGCATCGAATCCGCTCAGCGTCAAAGACGTGTCCCAAACAGCACCCTGTTCCCTGTAGTGTGCGCTACTTTTGACCGGCCCTGGTCAAAAGTAGTCCACTATACAGGAAATAGGGTGCGGTTTGGGATGCAGGCATAGCGCTTATATAACACATTCATCCCAGTGTGGAATATTTAACACATGGTTGATAGTTGGAGGGAAGCTCTACCTGTTAATAATAGGCTTCAGCCAGCCAGATGGTGTGCAATTATGGCAGGCTCAGTGTACAGACTATGAATTTTTGGGGAACCTCTAGGGAACCTTAAGACTTTTAAATGAGGGCAGCTTTGACTGCTGTAAATCATTCCCCTGTTATTCATTTTCTCTCATTTTGTGAGTAGTATGATACAGGGTTTGTTATTTATTCACAGGATCTGATGTTTTTTTTGGCAGCTATATATATATATTTGATATTTGAATCAGGCCTTTGAATCAGGCCTTCTCTCTGTCTCTACCCGTTGGCATCGTGGCTTTTTTTTTAACGATGGGAGATATTTTTCATCATAGCCAAGGCTGGATTTAATAGGATGCCTCAGTCCACGGGCTATGATCTGCATTTTGAGAAGAAATGCATCTTGTCTCAGAGAGCCATGTATATTAAATTGACTTCTTTTTTTGCATTGTTAGGGTTAATGATCAAATTGTATTAGTCACATGCGCCGAATACAACCGGTGTAGACCTTACAGTGAAATGCTTACTTACGAGCCCCTAGCCAACAATGCTGTACAAATTTAAAATCTTCGAAAGCCAAATTGACAAACAGATAACCGAGCATTTCGAATCCCACCGTACCTTCTCCACTATGCAATCTGGTTTCCGAGCTGGTCATGGGTGCACCACAGCCACTCAAGGTCCTAAACGATATCATAACCGCCATCGATAAAAGACAGTACTGTGCAGCCGTCTTCATCGACCTGGCCAAGGCTTTCGAATCAATCACCGCATTCTTATCGGCAGACTCAATAGTCTTGGCTTCTCAAATGACTCCCTCGCCTGGTTCACCAACTACTTCTCAGAGTTCAGTGTGTCAAATTGGAGAGCCTGTTGTCTGGACCTCTGGCAGTCTCTATGGGGGTGCCACAGGTTTCAATTCTCGGGCCGACTCTTTTCTCTGTATATGTCAATGATGTCTCTCTTGCTGCTGGTGATTCTCTGATCCACCTCTACGCAGACGACACCATTATGTATATGTCTGGCCCTTCTTTGGACACTGTGCTAACAAACCTCCAAACAAGCTTCAATGCAATACAACACTCCTTCCGTGGCCTCCAACTGCTTTTAAATGCTAGTAAAACTAAGTGCATACTCTTCAACCGATTGCTGCCCGCACCCTCCCAACCGACTAGCATCACTACTCTGGACGGTTCTGACTTAGAATATGTGGCCAACTACAAATACCTAGGTGTCTGGTTAGACTGTAAACTCTTCTTCCAGACTCACATTAAGCATCTCCAATCTAAAATTAAATCGAATCGGCTTCCTATTTTGCAACAAAGCATCCTTCACTCATGCTGCCAAACATACCCTCGTAAAACTAACTATCCTACCGATCCTTGACTTCGGCGATATCATTTACAAAATAGCCTCCAACACTCTACTCAGACTGCATCCAATTTGCTATCACAGTACGATCTGTTTTGTCACCAAAGCCCCATATACATCCACCACTACAACCTGTATGCTCTCGTTGGCTGGCCCTCACTACATATTTGTCGCCAAACCCACTGGATCCAGGTCATCTAAAAGTCTTTGCTAGGTAAAGCCCCGCCTTATCTCAGCTCACCGGTCACCATAGCAACACCCACCTGTAGCACGCGCTCCAGCAGGTATATTTCACTGGTCATCCCCAAAGCCAACACTTCCTTTGGCTGCCTTTCCTTCCAGTTCTCTGCTGCCAATGACTAGAACGAATTGCAAAAATCACTGATGCTGGAGACTTATCTCCCCCTCTAACTTTAAGCATCAGCTGTCAGCAGCTTACCGATCACTGTACCTGTACACAGCCAATCTGTAAATCGCACACCCAACTACCTCATCCCCATATTTTTACTTATCCTCTTGCTCTTTTGCACCCAAGTATCTCTACTTGCACATCTATCACTCCAGTGTTAATGCTAAATTGTAATTATTTCACCTCTCTGGCCTATTTATTGCCTTACCTCCCTACTCTTCTACATTTGCACACACTGTACATAGATTTTTCTATTGTGTTATTGACTGTACGTTTGTTTAACTGTTTTGTCGCTTTGCTTTATCTTGGCCAGGTCGCAGTTGTAAATGAGAACTTGTTCTCAACTGGCCTCCCTGGTTAAATAAATAAAAAGGAATAAGAAATAAAAGTAACAAGTAATTAAAGAGCAACAGTAAAATGACAATAATGAGACTATATTCAGGGTGGGTACCGGTACAGAGTCAATGTGCGGGGGCACCGGTTAGTCGAGGTAATATGTACATGTAGGTAGAGTTATTAAAGTGACGATGCATAGATGATAACAACAGAGAGTAGCAGTGGTGTAAAAGAGGGGGCGGCAATGCAAATAGTCTGGTTATCCATTTGATTAGATGTTCAGGAGTCTAATGGCTTGGGGGTAGTAGCTGTTTAGAAGCCTCTTGGACCTAGACTTGGTGCTCCGGTACCGCTTGCCGTGCGGTAGCATAGAGAACAGCCTTTGACTAGGGTGGCTGGAGTCTTTGACAATTTTTAGGACCTTCCTCTGACACCGCCTGGTATAGAGGTCTTGGATGGCAGGAAGCTTTGCCCCGGTGATGTACTGGGCCATACGCACTACCCTCTGTAGTGCCTTGCGGTCAGAGACCGAGCAGTTGCCATACCAGGCATTGATGCAACCAGTCAGGATGCTCTCGATTGTGCAGCTATAGAACCTTTTGAGGATCTGAGGACCCATGCCAAACCTTTTCAGTCTCCTGAAGAGGAATAGGTTTTGTCGTACCCTCATCACAACTGTCTTTGTGTGTTTGGACCATGTTAGTTTGTTGATGTGGAAGCTCTCAACCTGCTCCACAACAGCCCCTTCGATGAGAATGGGGGTGTGCTCGGTCCTCTTTTTCCTGTAGTCCACAATCTCCTTTTTTTTGATCACATTGAGGGAGAGGTTGTTGCCCTGGCAACACACTGCCAGGTCTCCGACCTCCCTATAGGCTGTCTCGTTGTTGTCAGTGATCAGGCCTACCACTGTTGTTTTATCAGCAAACTTAATGATGGTGTTGGAGTCATGCCTGGCCATGCAGTCATGAGTGAACAGGGACTACAGGAGGGGACTGAGCACGCACCCCTGAGGGACCCCTGTGTTGAGGATCAGCGTGGCGGATGTTGTTACCTACCCATACCACATGGGGGCGGCCTATCAGGAAGTCCAGGATCCAGTTGCAGGGGGAGGTGTTTAGTCCCAGGATCCTTAGCTTATTGATGAGCTTTGAGGGCACTATGGTGTTGAATGCTGAGCTGTAGTCAATGAATAGTATTCTCACATAGGTGTTCCTTTTGTCCAGGTGGGAAAGGGCAGTGTGGAGTGCAATAGAGATTGCATCATCTGTGGATCTGTTAGGGCGGTATGCAAATTTGAGTGGGTCTAGGGTTTCTGGGATGATGGTGTTGATGTGAGCCATGACCAGCCTTTCAAAGAACTTCATGGACACAGACATAAGTGCTACGGGTCGGTAGTCATTTAGCCAGATTACCTTAGTGTTCTTGGGCACAGGGACTATGGTGGTCTGCTTGAAACATGTTGGTGTTACAGACTCAGACAGGGAGAGTTTGAAAATGTCAGTGACGTCACTTGCCAGTTGGTCAGCACATGCTTGCAGTACATGTCCTGGTAATCCGTCTGGTCCTGCGGCCTTGTGAATGTTGACCTGTTTAACCCCCATTACCCCCATCTGCTGCGGAGAGGGTGATAAGTCTTCTGGAACAGCTGATGCTCTCATGCATGTTTCAGTGTTATTTACCTCGAAGCGAGCATAGAAGTAGTTTAGCTCGTCTGGAAGGCTCGTGTCACTGGGCAGCTCTCGGCTGTGCTTCTCTTTGTAGTCTAATGGTTTGCAAGCCCTGCCACATCCGACGAACGTCAGAGCCGGCGTAGTACGATTCGATCTTAGTCCTGTATTGACGCTTTGCCTGTTTGATTGTTCGTCAGAGGGCATAGTGGGATTTCTTATAAGCTTCCAGGCTAGAGTCCCGCTCCTTGAAAGCGGCAGCTCTAGCCTTTAGCTCAGTGCGAATGTTGCCTGTAATCCATGGCTTCTGGTTGGGGTATGTACGTACGGTCACTGTGGGCACGACGTCATCGATGCACTTATTGATGAAGCAAATGACTGATGTGGTGTACTCCTCAATGCCATCGGAGGAATCCCAGAACATATTCCAGTCTGTGCTAGCAAAACAGTCTTGTAGTTTAGCATCTGCTTCATCTGACCACTTTTTTTTATTGATCAAGTCACTGGTGCTTCCTGCTTTCATTTTTGCTTGTAAGCAGGAATCAGGAGGATAAGAATTATGGTCAGATTTGCCAAATGGAAGGCGAGGAGAGCTTTCTACGCGTCTCTGTGTGTGGAGTAAAGGTTGTCTAGAATTTTTTCCCCCTCTGGTTGCACATTTAACATGCTGTTAGAAATGATGTAAAACGAATTAAATTTTCCCTGCATTAAATTCCCCGGCCACCAGGAGCACCATCTCTGGGTGCGCGTTTTCCTGTTTGCTTATGGTGGAATGCAGCTCATTGAGTGCGGTCTTAGTGTCAGCCTCGGTATGTAGACAGCTATGAAAAATACAGATAAACTCTAGGTCGATAGTGTGGTCTACAGCCCATCATGGGATACTCTACCTCAGGTGAGCAAAACCTCGAGACTTCCTTAGATATCGTGCACCAGCTATTATTTACAAAAATACATAGTCTGCCGCCCCTTGACTTACCAGACGCCGGTGTTTTATCCTGCCGAGACAGCGTATAACCAGACAGCTGTATGTTGATAATGTCGTCGTTCAGCCACGACTCCGTGAAGCATAAGATATTACAGTTTTTAATGTCCCGTTGGTAGTTTAATCTTCCGGGTAGGTCATCGATTTTTATTTTCCAAAGTTTGCACCTTTGCTAGCAGAATGGAAGGCAGGGGTTTATTCAATCGCCTACGAATTCTCACAAGGCAGCCTGACCTCCGGCCCTTTTTTCTCTGCCTTCTCTATATGCAAATGACGGGGATCTGGGCCTGTTCCCGGGAAAGCAGTATGTCATTCACGTCGGGCTCGTTGGACTTGATAAAGGAAAATAAGGATTCTGACAGATCGTGTTGAGTAATCGCAGTTCTGATGTCCAGAAGTTACTTTCGGTCATAAGAGACGGTAGCAGCAACATTATGTACAAAATAAGTTACAAACAAAAAAAACAATTGGGTAGGAACACGTAAAATGTCAGCCTTCTCCGTCGCCATGTTTACAATTGATAGTACAAAAAAAGTGTTAATTCCTTTGCGTCCAAATGATTTGTTATCCTTTTAAAAGTTAAACTTTTTATTGTAGAGTAGTGGGCCTTTTAAGGTGAAACTAACATCAAATGCTGTTAAGTGTGACTTCAGAGTCTGATGTCGTAGACAAAGCATAATTCAACGGATGTTTGGGTTATGAAAACCGAGTGAGGAGACGCTCTCTATCCGTGTCCTCGGGCGGTAGTAAAACACATCAAACACAGGCCCACAGCTGCGGAGCAGAATAGGGCCTGATAAAAGGTTACTTTGACGACAGATGCGTATGAATATTCATCAGCAGCAGTGTTGCTGTAATACGTTTGCCTCTAATTCAAACCTACACCACTGTCTGTGGAAGCTCTGTAAATGCCAGCAGTCACAAATGTAGGGCTCTGATTGGGATGAATGTGTTAGTGCTCAGGGACGGAGATGGCACCCAACAGAAATATGAACTTGAATACCCTCCCGTGCCATCAAGTCCAATTAGTTGAGGCGTGGGTCTTGATGGTCTGGGAAGGTGTTCCAGATCGTATTTCTGTTTGCTGCAAGGAGACACTTGCTGAATCCCAAACCAGTCCCTTCCTCTCGGCCCTCCATTTGCGAAAGTGTCCCAAAGCTGAGGGAGTGAAAATTAAGTGTGGAGGGGCTAATTAGACCCTTCAATAGCCAATTCGATTGAGCCAGCAAAGCTGAAGTGCTATCCCAACACGTGCCACGATTTTGCTCAATTTCATACAAAATAATGGAGAGGAGTGGCTTTCATATATGCATTGTGTATTTGTTTGTGTTTGGTTTCGAGGGTAAAATGAAATCTCTGTCTCACACCTTACCTGTACCGATGTCCTACTCCCCCTTCAATGTAGAGATTGGGTGGATACTGCACCTTATGTTTGTTCTTAGTCTTTACTGAATTCAATAAAATTTTGGCTGATGCCTTTTTCACGGGACTCCACTCTCTCCTCAGACTACAGTCATGACCCGCATGGACATCGACCACGAGTACCAGGCCCTAGTGACCCGGTCAGAGCAACTGCTGACCGCCATGCAGAACAAGAAGAAGGAGGAGGAAGAGAAGGAGCGACTGAAGAAGATCCAGGAAGAGATGGAGAGAGAGAAGAATAGGAGGGAGGAGGAGGAGCAGCGCCGCAAGCAGGAAGAAGAGGACAGGCGCCTGTGAGTGGAGGGGGATGGAGAGATGGAGGGATGAAAAGAGAGCAGAGGTTGTCAGATACATTAGTCATGCTTAGTGTCCTCCCCTCTTTTCATTGGTGTATAAAACCCTTAAGCAGAACTAATGGCCTATTGTATCTGTCACTAGATCCTAATTTAAGGCATTAGAGACGACTACCAAAACTTTATGGACCTCTGACGACTCTGCCAAATTTATATGCCTGGTAACTGAAGGGCACCGTCATGGAAATGGTCTAATAATTAGGCCTACCTACTGCTGAGGCACTTTGAGCATGACCATGTCAGAGGACCTTGATAAAGTCATAGATGTCGTAATGCAATTATCAGGGCTCTTCCAGTGGTCACTTACTGTAGGTTGGATTTAATCCAGGGATTATTTATTGGTTGGATCCAATTGAATTGATTCATGTTTCACCTCCCTTAATTCTGTAGCAGTGTCCTACCAGGATGGATAAAGTATTGATCTACAGACTGTATGAGCTTGACTAGTACTGAGGAGCTGCTGTATGTTACAGTATTGATTATGAAGTTCAACCTTTATGACTCGCTGTGACACCAGACCCTAACAGCCTTTCTTATTCTCCCTCTTCCTCAGGAAAGCAGAGATGGAGCTGAAGAGAAAACATGAGGAAGAGGAGCGGAAGAAGAGAGAAGAAGAGGAGAGGAAGCTTCAGGTTAGTGACAGTGTTCTTCTTCCATTGTTGGTTTCTCCTTGTCAATGTCTTTCGCAGGGCATAGTACAATGCTTAACTTAATGTTCTCTGGTAGATGAACTCCCTCAAACTTCTGTGCTGCTCTTCTCCCCCACCTCCAACTCTCTCCTCTCTCTCTCTCGCGCACTTTCTCTCTCGCGCGCGCTTTCTCTCTCTCACGCGCTTTCTCTTGCTCTCTGCATTCTCCCACCTGGTGCGCGCTTGAGCTCTCTCCCCAGGGAGCTCACGAGTTTGCACTCCTCCCTCTCTCAAACTCACTCTCCTCCCTCTCTCTCGAACTCACTGACTAGCTCTCTACACCCACTCACTCCAGTTCCGTGGAGATGGTTAGACTTCTGATGTTTATATACTGTCCATCTGGCTCCCCATGTTGTCCATCTGAAGAGGGATAGCACGAAAGCGCCCCAGAGATCTGACCCTGGATAATCTACAGGCTTTTTAGCTTTTATTGCTGAAAACTGAACTCTTAAATCAGTTTCTGGCCTAGAGCCCACCCTAACCCAGGGACAGGGTTGGTGCATACTCAAACAGCCTTTTTAACCTTTAGATACCCCATCAACATCACATTTGGCTTCCGTGTACGCATTGGTATGAATATGCATGATTTACACTGCAGATGTTTGAGTTTTGGGAGGAATGAAATGAAACACAGGGCTGTGACGGTCACAAATTTTCATCAGCTGGTGATTTGTCAAGCAAATAACTGTCGGTCTCACGGTAATTGACCATTTAATTAACATAAACACATTTTAGCATATCCTGGCCTATAAGCCACTGATGCAGACCTTTGTAACATCTACATTTTAATAAATAAATCCATGTAATATAGCCTACACCTTCACAATAAATCCATAATTTATTTTAGATAGACTCTTCCTATCATGTTTCTTTAGACCTATTTCAGAAGAACAGAATACCATACTCTGAGTTGTCCTTATGTTAGGTCCGGATCTGGCAATGCCAAAATGGCTGTGGGCTACACTAGTTAATTTAGCAGACAAGATTTGCTTAAATCGTTTGGAGAAAATATCCTTTATTTTATTCAGCTTTGTTCTGAGGGAGTGCGCACATGCGGCTATTCTGTGTTGAGCAGTTAGCATATAGGAGTACCTATTTCTTTGTTTAGAGTTATTAATGTAACACTGGTTGTTCTACAAATGTTGGGCTATATGTTTTGAATTGTAATACATTGTAAGGCTGCATAATGCAACTCTAATGATGATTTGAAAAAAGTTGCTTGAAAAGACAAGCGTACACACTTCATTAGTCTCTCATTCACAATTTGACAAGCACTTGAGAATGCCTAGAATTTCACCGCGGCATCCCGTGTGGCCGTAATGCACCCTAAAAAATCCATGCCTTTTGCGGGCAGTACCCTTTGCCCGGAGTGCTACGCTGTGCCGTTCTCCCTGAGTGCTGCGAGCTCCGAAGCACCTCTCACTCACATGGCTCTCCATCACGTGATTGGGTCTTTCTCACAGGCTACAAGTGAAGACAGACACATCGGGGACGCAACCGCATGTGTCCTTATCCAATTCCGAGGTGCATATTGAAGATATTGAAAGAACTGTCCACATTTACTTCAGCCTACAAGATGAGTAGGCCTTTACGAACAGCAAAATCACTAGCCTATGTCAGTCTACTATCCCCCATAGTACAAAAGTTGACCTATTATATTCTTTGCGAGAAATAAATATTCCAAACATAGTCTGGGACAGTTGTGGGTTGCAATGGATCTCAAATTAATACAACCACTAGTATCAAAAAATGCAATGTGACTGATGCAACAGATCAGAACATTTAGCTGAAAATTGATAAATTTACTAGGCTATTTCTTCACATTATAAGCGCAGCAATGCGCACATGGCAGTAGGCTATAAGTGATTATATGTGATTATGCATGTCATGCTTTTATTATAAAGGTGCATTTTTATGGTGAAAATTATCTTCCCCAAACTTGAAACTCATGCTCTGCTTATGTATGTGTAACAGTATAACTTCAGTACGTCGCCCCGACACGGGCGCGAACCAGGGACCTTCTGCACACATCAACAACTGACACCCACGAAGCATCGTTACCCATCGCTCCACAAAAGCCGCGGCCCTTGCAGAGCAAGGTGCAACACTACTTCTAGGTTTCAGAGCAAGTGACGTAACTGATTGAAACGCTAGTAGCGCGTACCCGCTAACTAGCTAGCCATTTCACATCCGTTACATATGCATGTCTGTCAGGCTTTACACCCCATATGAAGCGGATTTGTACTTAATTTTAAGAAGTTATTTGGACACTTTAGTTGTGATACAAACCTTATCAAAACATATAGGCCTATGGGCTAGGCTACATGAACTGTGAGGCTATAGCTGTGTTTGAATACTCATACTAACCATACTACAGTACGTGTGATGTGAATTGAGTATATAGTATGCTTATTGGTCATAGTATGGATATAGTTAGTATGCCAAAAGTTCCCCGATGTCATACTAAATTTGCCAAAATATGAAGTATACACACAGAGGACACTATTTCCGTACTTTAGGGCCCATAATGCAATTCAGGGCCCCTTCGTTTTGAGATTTGAAGAAAATAGCGGAAAATGTGCCGTCGAAGTACAAGAGCGAATACAAATTCATTGCTTTAACTAATTATGACGAATGTTAAGAAAATGTTGAACAATGTAATATAGTAATACCTTTTCAAGTAAGTTACCTTACACGTTATATTGGCTGACAATTTGTTAGCAACGCTGTCCTTATGAACCACATAGGTACATAATGCTGTAATGATACTCTATGTTAGCTAGCTACCTAACGTTAGTTGGCTACTATACTTATACATCAAACTTGCCAGTATATTAACTATAGGATATCTAACTACCCAACGTTTATTGACTTGATTATTACCATCATTCTTAGCTTAGCTAAATGGTATAGTCATTGTGCGTTCTCAATGGACATTCGGGTGCTTTCGTTAATTCGCTCTGGCTATCTACTCCGATTTCAGAGCACTCTTGTCTGAGTGTACCAGAGTGCAAAATAAGGAATTTACGAGCGCACAACACCCGTTGAATATGGCCGGTGTCAGTAAACGTCCAGTAAAAAAGCGTAATTAAATTGTTGCCAGCATCACAGTTAGTCACCAACGCTCTGGATAACAAACTGTCTAACCAACTCTGCTAGGGCGAGTAAAATGGTCAGTGGTCTCATTTGTGTCTGGAAGTAGCAAGCTAGCCAACGTTAGCTTGGGTGCTTGACTGCGGTTGTAAGGTCAGAACGCTCAAATCAGCCCAAGCGTCCAGTGTGCGCTCTGAGCGCGAAACGTTCCAAATTTACAATCTGACAAACGCTCTGAATTTACGAGCGCACTATGGCACTCCAGATTGAATTAAAGAACACACCGGAAATCGTAAAATGTCTAACTAGTCATTTGTTATGCTAACTAACTAGCAAGAGGTTGCATAGCAACATCATCAACTTCCGGTAGACAGGCTAACAGCTCAACTGAAAGCATACTGTTCGTTTACAGTTTACTAAAATGAACTAATAGTATATACTCATTAAGTACGTAGTATACAGTATGTTAATATGGGTATTCGAACACAGTTTATGATTTAGAAAAAGTTACAACAAAAAAGCCATTATTTCTTGCCTTATGCTGGACATCATTCACAAGTGAAAGGCTAATATTGTCACCCATCAGCCTATTCTTGATTTATTCTTGTCTTTACATATACTAAATAATATGTGACATTTTGGGGATTTAGAAAGGTGCATGCTAATGGTCCAATCTTGAAGCAGGGGCAACAGGAAAAAATGCATGTCTTCTATGCACTTACAATGAATTGAGGACACTTTTCCCGTGATTCATTTTCATGCCAGCCAGGTAGGCTATACTCCTGTTGTAAAGATGAGCAATGTACTTAATACTAGGAAATTTGAAATAAATATAGTAGGCCTAGCCTATAGAAAGCAGATGGAGAAAGCAGTTTTAATAGATGCCATCACTGTTTTCTCACACAATACCATAGCCTATAGAAATGTCGCGCAACATGAGCTAATGGGCTCATGAAGTTTTATTAGATTTTCGATTACATTGATTGAGCATTGATGTCAGAGTGATTAGAGGGAGAATAGAGTGCTGCGTACCAGGCAGTTAGCAAGTTTGGTAGGCTACTAATGACCAGCAGCAGCATCAGAGCTTAGCAGCCTAATTACCGTGAATAAACGGTCACGTGGAATTTGACTGCCTTCATGACTGGTGACCGCCGGTGTGGCGGTAATATGGCCACCACAACAACCCTAATCAAACATCTTTTGATGCTTTTTCTCCACCTTTTAATGGATCTTGTCTTCCTGAATGGAATTTCTCTCAACCCAGGTGTTTCTTTCAGTGGTGTAAAGTACTTTAAAGTACTACTTAAGTTGTTTTTTGGGGTATCTGTACTTAACTATTTATATTTTTGACTACTTTTACTTCACTACATTCCTAAAGAAAATAATGTTCTTTTTACTCCATACATTTTACCTGACACCCAAAAGTTAAATTTTGAATGCTGAGCAGGACAGGAAAAGGGTCAAATTCACACACTTATCAAGACAACACATGGTCATCTCTTCTGCCTCTGATCTGGACTCACTAAACACAAATGCATCTTTTGTAAATTATGTCTGAGTGTTGGAGTGTGCCCCTGGCTATCTATACATTTTAAAAACAAGAAAATGGTCCTGCCTACTTAGCTTAAAAGAAGGAATTTGAAGTGATTTATACTTTTACTTTTACTTCTGATACTTAAGTATATTTTAGCAATTACATTTACTTTTGATACTTAAGTATATTTATAACCAAATACTTTTAGACTTTTTCTCAAGTAGTATTTTACTGGGTGACTTTTAGTTGAGTAACTTTCTATGAAGGTATCTATACTTTTACTCCAGTATGACAATTGGGTACTTTTTCCACCACTGGTTTCTTTAAATACAAGTTCTCCATTGATCTTATTGCCAAAAAAAATTTGATCTTTTCAACCCTGCCCCTTGTATTTTTCCCAGTAAACTTGACCAAAAGATACATGTGCTTGGCTTGGTACTGTGGACTCCATTCCCTAGTTGCACGCCTGAAGGCTGCTTATCTCCTGACCCTGGATGGTGGCCAGCTCCTGTAGACTACAGCTAACAGTCCCTCAGGGATCAGGCTCATTAGTGGATGTGTAAGGAGTCTAATCAGGCCCTGCCACACACATAGCCGCCTCCTTTACATCTCTGTGTTTAAGTCCCTGACAGACTGTATAGAGACTGCGGGGGGGAGACAGATGTAGACTGGGAGGACGAGACGGGGAGGGCGGTGGGCGTGACTGGGCGAGGGTGATTTGAAGGTGCCAAAGGGAGTATCACCCTATCTTGTGAACCTGCAGTCATCCCGAGCCTGCAGCGATGAGCTGCTATTTTGAGAGCACTGTAAAACGGCATGCCCATGTTTATATGCATTATCTTCATACAAGGCGTCTTTGGTGCCCTTCATGAGTCTGGCTTGGGCAGGGAGTGACTTATGAAAATGTGCTCATAAGGACATGGTGCAGGCAGGACCATCCATCATATTATTGGGTCCATCAGAACCACATGCCACCTTCAGCGTAACAGAGGAAATGAGGCTGTCTTCTGACTCGCCTCTCACTCCCACAGGGCTCATTCTGCACTGCCTTTGGTGTGTTATTGGATGCTGTACTTTGTGGATTTGTGCTTGTGTGTTACAACATCCTGGTGTGTGTGTATATTAAACTAAACTGTCTCTGCAGGCGGAGATGGATGTTCAGCTGGAGGCCGAGCGAGAGGAGGAGGCGCTGCGCCAGAACATCTTGGAGCAGGAGAGACGCGACAGGGAGCTGGCCATGAGGATCGCCCAGAGCGAGGCTGAACTCATCCCGGAGGAAAGCCAGAACGACGCAGGCCTGCGCAGGTAACAGCTCACTAACACGGCTAACACACCTCCATAGACCATCTGTAACCCTCTGATGCGAAGCGGAGATGGGGCTTGAGGACTTTGGACCTGGGGAGAGACTCCGACCATCTCTAGGCCTGCCTAACCAATCTCTTCTCTTCTTCTCTTCTCCCAGTAACGGCACCTCAGGTGTTCCATCATCCCCAGAGAGCGCTACGTAAGACACCAAGATTTAACCCCTTAAACCCCCCGTCCAACCTTAACCTGACCAGTGAAGCATAACTACCCTGCATGCTGTAACAATCTGCCAGCTTAACCAACCAACCATGCATCTTACATGCAGACACAGCCATTGATTGATGCTAGGCTAAGTATGGTATTTAAACCAAATACTAATTCGACTTCAGTTAGTGCTGACTTTTGATTCAGAATCGCCTTCATTCACCAAGTACATTTACGTGTACCAGGAATTTGACCTCGGAATTTGATTCCCAGACATGACTGAGGTCACTCTATCAAATCAAGTCCATTTTATTTTCAAATTATTGCCAGAGGAATGATCAGTCCTTTTTAACCAATCAAAGAAAGAGGAAAAGGAAGAACCTGTTCTTCCAGTTCCCCGTTGGCTCCTGTATTGTGTACGGTTGTAATCCTCATCATTCTCTTGTTGCAGTGGAGCTGGTGGATCGCAAAAGCTCAAGGGCATGTCCATGTAGGTTCCTTTTTAAACATCACCTTCGCTGTGTAAATACACCTTCAGCACACTTGCACTTCTTTTAAATTCAGACGAGGTGCACGTAGAATATCACACGGTATATGTTTTCTATTTATGAACTATAAGGATCTGCACGTCTTTTGCATGCTTTTTGTTCTTTTTTTTTTAGCCTTGAGGCTGAAAAGAATGCATTGTGGGAAAAGCAACGGCTAGGCTGACTGCACTGACCGTTATCTTGATATTACTAATCTATTCCACTGTGTGCTGTAGCAGCATCTGCCAACTAGACCTCTGCTCTCCACAGCATTCCCACAAGCCCCTGAACTGCACCAACTCACTAACCCACGTTTTGATGGATGTGTCACATTGTGAATCAAAGACATGCTTATGTGCACTCTGAAATGGTGTTTTGAAGGGTCATAATGGATTTGCCACATGGTTACTCTCTTTTACAAGCCACTGTTCCTGTCAATTTGAAAAGATTTCTTTGGAAATACGCTCTCTCTCATTCGGTAATAGGAAATTGCTTTGAAACACAGTTCTGCATGTTCTAGGCAGAGCATAGCTATTAGAATGTACACGTTCTCTCAGTTTGCGTCACCTGAGAGTGTGCAAACCGGGAAGAGAAGCGCTACGTTATTTTCTTTTTTCATCCTTTAAAACAACAGGAGTGAGAACATCAGAGTGGTGAGTTTAATCAGTGGCCCTGTAGATCAAATCAAAGTTTGTTGGTCGCGTACACAGATTTGCAAGTGTAGCTAAGCGTTTCTATTTATAGCTGCAACAGTTCACATGCTGAGCTCTGGGCTGTTCACACGGCCTCATGCAGAAAGGATCTCACACACACACAGATTTATATTTGAGTCATTTAGACAGTTATCCAGAGTGACGTACGGGAGCAGTTAGGGTTAAGTGCTTTGCTCAAGGGCACATAGATCGATTTTTTTTTCTTCACCTAGTCAGCTCAGGGATTCAAACCAGCGACTTTCCGGTTACTGGCCCAACGCTCTGAACCGCTAGGCTACTGTCCGCCTGATCAGCCTCTGTATGTCACGCTACAATGTGAGACCTGCTCAGATTCAGTGACCAGTAAACCAGCAGTGTTCCAGTTAAGGAGGGAGGGAGAGTGCATTTATATTCCTGGCTGCACATGCACACACACCTTTTCTCTCTTTACACGCCTTCTTTCTCTCTCCTGTCTTACAACTGCAATCAATGTGACAGTTGGCTGGTATTGAAAGTGGTTCTAACTCTTATTATGCTGGGCTCATCATGTCCTTTTTAGGGAGGAAATGGCCAAGGAAATGTCTGAGCTTCTGTCTAGGTGGGTAGAAATCCTTTAAATTCTATGAATGAAATCTCAGGTAATCGTTACGATCACTTCAAATCTCTGGATCAACACGTGTGAATCTGCGTATCAATACTAATCTTCTTAGTAGAGATGTATCTTAATTGAGGCTAATTCTTCATAATTCCACTCAATTAACGATTGTTGAGTATTCCTACACAATGGGGTAGGGCTCCCCACCATGCAGATGGATGGATGCTTGGTTTTCAAATCAGCCGATGTCTTTTTAAGTTGTTAAATCTCAGACAATCACTTAACTTTAGCTAGCTTTTGCTGCTGGTAAGTAAATAATGGTGAGACTCACGCTTCTACAACGGGGCCTCGTCATATGTTTGTTCCAACTATTATAGTTACTCACACATTATATAAGTCAGCCACATCCTGATTCCTGGCCCGCTGATGTTGCACTGTAGTAGAGCTCTTCTTTATTGGGATCCCAATTAGCTGACGCCATGTGGCCAGCCGTCAGAATGACTGAATGAGAGATGTTTGCTGGAGCCCTTCGACTACACACCCAGCAAGCACTGTTACGTTGTCTGTTTACTAATTGGTTCAAGCCGCCTCCCACTACGCCCCATTGCGACACATGGCCACCGGAAGTGGGATCAGAAGGTGCCCCGGCCTGCTGGCCCAAGGTCGATGGGGCTGCGTGCTTCTGGGTACCCGGAATAGCCGCCAACGGTGCGAGGCACGGTCCCCTGGTTGGAGAGGCTCAGTGGCTCAGTCAGGCAATAGGATTAGAGCGTGGCCCAGGGCCCGCTCCAGCCTCAGATCCAGAGAGTCTAAAAGGGGCAAATCCCAGCCAGGATGTAATTAGCCCTGTCAGCAGTTAGCAGGAGGAGGAGGAGACGACAGATCAGACTAGCAAGAAACAGCCACACAGCTGGAGAGTTGAACGACACACAGGGCCAATTTCCCCGACACGGATTAAGCCTAGTCCTTAATCTGTGTCAGGGAAACCGTCCCATACAGTGCTAAATGGCTGTTCAACAGAATAAAGCAGTACTGGAGCAGCTCCATGACCAATTCAGTGGCCTTGTGGTTAGTGTTCTGCCTGAGATTGGAAGGTTGGGAGTTCGATTCCCAGCCGAGTTATACCAAAGACTGTAAACATGGGACCCGATGTGTGTCTGTTTGGCACTCCGCTTTAAGGAGAAAAATGATGGGCGAGGCCCTGTGATAGACTAACATCCTGTCCAGGAGGAGTAGTTGCACATCGAACTGCCTCACGCTACAGAAACAGGAGATAGGCTCCTGCTCCTATGAGCCGTTCCAGCTCCATACAGTTGGGTTGTGAATAGTCTGTGTTACTGGTGTGGGGTTGTTAAATTTCTCTTGTCTAGCTGCAGTTCACCTGACAAACTTCACATTTCACCCCACATCATCCTGCTCCCAACTCCTCCAATGAAAATCGCAATATGTCATCATGTGATTATGACCTTTGATCTCTCTCGTTATGGATCCTGTCATTCTTGCTCCGCTGGTGTCGGGTGAAGTTGCCCCTAGACGCTGATCTTGGGTCAGTTTAGAATTTCTCCCACCGATGGTTAAGGATTGGGGGAGGGTATGCCGATCCTACATCTGTACCTAGGGGGAAACTTCACCCCGGAGCCTGCTCTGGTTTTGGTTGTAATCCCACTGTCTTGATTGTTTCTGTGCTGCCAGAGGCCCACAGGTTCAGGCCACCAAAGCTGCTGCTGCTGGCACCAAGAAGTACGAGCTCAGCAAGTGGAAGTATGCCGAACTGAGGGACGCCATTAACACATCCTGTGGTAAGAAACTCAGCCATGTTGAATGTTTGGTTGAAGCTCATTTAGAAACTTGACTCTGACATTTTTACGTTAAGAATCTTGACTGGGACATTTTGCTGAGAGACTGTCGCTCCTAACGAACCTTATGCAATATTGAACTGTCAAACTGTTTTCTGAGCCTGGTTGGCTTCGGTCTGAAAGTGAATTGTGATTTTACAGCTTTAACTTGCTCTATGGTTATTTATTAATGCCTACGTTATTATTTGATCACTTTTTTGTACATGAAAGTCATTCTTCTATCATTTAGTAGAACAGTGGGGTACCAGTGGTCAAATGTTGTGCACTATGTAGGGCAGGGATCCTCCATTACATTCATCCGTGGGCCATTTTTTTGTAGTTGAGCAGATGGTTATAAATCATTTGTATACTGCAAATTGACCATAAGAAGCCAATACGGGTATGGTATTTGACCAAAACATAATCATTTCAAACCTTGGTTATTGATTTACGCGCTTGAATATTCTAACAGATTTCCTAAATTAAAAACACTACGCTGATTTCCTGGGGATTTTAGTCTTATGTCCAACAACTATAACATAAAAAATTATAATAATTGGGGAGGGAGGGTGAAGTTAAGTCACCCCCGGCCCTATTGGGGAACCCTGGAATAGGCTTTCATTTTGGACGCAGACTCATTCATTCGCTGCTCCCCAAGCCCTGTGTCTTATGTGCTACCAAAAATGCCCAACAATGGGGTATCTGGGGTTGCTGACACATTTGTATTGAAAGTATTCACAAAACAATCAAGCATGCTGATATTAAGTAGTGTGCCCATTACAGGGAGACCTTTTTGACAGTGAAATGACTCATTTATCTGGTAGGTAGGGAGCCATCTTTGTGAATTCAACTTTACCAAGGCACTTAGCGGGTCTGCTGATGACAGTTTAAATGCATTTTAACCCTAGTAGCAATTGTTTTAGAATTTTATGAAGACATAGAAAGACAAACCCATCATGCTGTCTTGTCTTTTATTATTTTATGTCTTTTGAATTGTTGTGGAAGTAATGAAAGTCTTTTAGCTGTAGCTATCGTCTCTCTGTTGGTAGTCCTCCATCTGTGTGTAGCTCTGTCCTTTGTGGTGCTGGTAGAC
This sequence comes from Salvelinus namaycush, assembly GCF_016432855.1. Classification (NCBI taxonomy): domain Eukaryota; kingdom Metazoa; phylum Chordata; class Actinopteri; order Salmoniformes; family Salmonidae; genus Salvelinus; species Salvelinus namaycush. The sequence continues at coordinate 6,899,792 of NC_052330.1, forward strand.
TTTAGAACTTGCCATGCTCTAATACCTCTTTCTCCCCTCCCTCTCCACCCACAGATATTGAGTTGCTGGCTGCCTGCCGAGAGGAGTTCCACCGCCGGCTGAAGGTCTACCACGCCTGGAAGTCAAAGAACAAGAAGCGTGGCAACGACACCGGCAACACTGAGCAGAGGGCCCCCAAATCAGTCACCGACTACGGTAAGGGACCCCACAGGCCACCGCGTCCCCAACCCACAGGGTCTTTCAGACAGTGTTATACAGTACAACATCAATGTAGGCGTCTTATTATGGGTCTCTTTCCATGCTGTGATAGTCGTGATTTGGAAGCATACATTTTTATTTTAAATTCTGCTCCCAGTATCAGACCTCTAGTCCCCTACTGATATATTCTACTGCAATACTGATACTGTGGTTGCATCTCAAATGGCGTCCTATTCTCTACATAGTGCACTACTTTTGACCGGACCCATGTGGGCCGTGTTCAGAAGTAGTGCACTATCTAGGGAATATGGTGCCATTTGGGACACATCCTGTTGGTGGCTGCTCTCATCCTCCAGCCTGACCTTCTCTCTTATTGTTCTCCATTGAACCCCATGCTGTCTCGCTCTGTGAGCCACAAATGGGTCCTTTCCATGTACAAAACGTGGAGTCGCCATGACAACAAACAGCTATTTTTCCTGTTTGGCAGATTGACAGCAGAAGCTCAGCCTATCCAGCCATGATGCATAGTGCCCATATACACATGGAGCAAGAGATGTGCTTTGTGCCCGTGAATCTCCTATTTAGAAACTTTTTTCCCCCATTTTTTGTTTCATTTTATTAAAAACCAGACATGTCCTCCCCTCTAAATGAAAGCTGTTTTTTTTGTGTAATGTCCAATGCTTTCGCTAAGTAGTCAAGACTATCGATAAATGGTTTGGATTGTGAGACTTCTTAGAAATAAATCTTTATCACCAAAGCTTTATTCAAAGATCAAGTTTGGCAGCAGCAAAACTGTGAGTGGACATCCCTTATTTTTAATCTATGTAGGCTATTACATTATTTTAGCCAGCGCCTGTTATTATTATTTTGGATGTGCATAAAACCCCTCCATGTAGACTAATTGCCCATCATGGAACGAGAGGTAAGATAATCCGGTGACATTAGTATTTAGAAACATTTTGTTATTTTCCGTTTTTGTTTAATTAAAAAACAAACCCTTAGTAGGCAATCCTTACCCTACTATAACAAAAGCTGGTTCAACAACAACATTAGCCAAGTAGCCTATCCATAGCGCATGCGGTATTAAGGCATGGAACGCCATGATTGGCTAGTGAGTGGCCAAGCCCTCGTCACAACCACAACTTGTTTATTCATCAAAACCCAGCCCTTTCCCGCCACCGCCAGCTATTGCGCTCATAATAACGGCTGTGAAAATAGCAACAACAAACACAATGTCGCCCGGACCTATAGCACTACCTCCAGCGCTTAGATTTACCATTGCGTTAGGTTTATTAAAATAGATCCCATAGTGTCACACACACAGCACAGTACCAGCTATGCCTACTGCTCTCTGACACATTAACAAGCCAGAGGCTGAGGAGAGCTCTCATATTTTCAGGCTCCAAGCATAATGTAACCTACAATCTAATGATTTTGCTTGTGAATGATCATGTACAGTAGAATGGCCTTCCCTGTACTTCCATGCCTATGGTCTCATCCATTTAGGCCATGGCTACAGTAAACGCATGTAAAGACATGGTAATGGCGCTATCATTAATATCTATGAAGAAGAGGCATTGATATTAGTGATCGGCTCAAAATAGCCTCGTCTTTCTAGGAAGTTCATTTGTAGTTCCATTATATTGTCTTGCATGTTGATTTGTTTAATACCTGTGTCATACTGCATGTGTTGTTTGTAAGTGTAACCTGGCATGTTTACTTTCAGATCTCGCACCTCATGTGAGACAAGCACGTAAGTGGTTCTCCATGATGTAGTAGCACCACTAACCTCAGCCCAGTGCTAAGCCCTCTATTAACCATGGGGAAATGGAGGGGAGTGCTGTGTGTGTGTGTGGTGGTCACTACTCGTCTGTGTGGAAGGGTTTTAGTTTCTGTTTTGGGATAAGGCTCTGGTCAACAGCAGTGCACTATATAGGAAATGGGGTGCCATTTGGGATGTAACCTTGGTGATGGCGTGAGGAATCTTACAGCAACTGGTTTCTTTCTAAATGTAATCGTCTTTGGTGTGCATGTTATTTTATAACAGAAGATTATTAAGGGGTGTTCACTAAGTGCACCTGGAATTCTTTGCAAGTGTAGGCTATTGTATGAGATACTACACAACACGTACTTATACCTTGGAGATTGTTGGGTGCACATCTACTGTATATTCTCTAATTTTCCTGTCAGTTCAGACCCTCTCATTCACTGAAGTGCATCAGACAATGAGTAGCTGGCCGTACAAATAGACTGACATCCTTGCAACGAAAAGTATTCACATATAGTGCGTCTGTCAAGGAGTTTGGTCAAAAGCAATGATGTGTATTCACATATAGAGATTGTATACACGTCATTGGAACAAACGCCCCCCCAAAAATTCTGTCAGTCTCTCTCGGTTGCAGCTTTTGCAAGCTTTCTCTCTGGACAAAATCAACTGTTTATACGAGGGAAGGACTCTCTGAAAGGTGTTGGGAATGAGTGGGCGGCCATTGTTTGTCTCTAGTTAATAGTACCGCAATGGTTTTGGATTCAAAGTGTCATCCTCATAGTTAACGGCACAACCTTTTCGGCTTTCTTACCTTTTAGTAATGGATCCGTTTTGTTTGGTGGCAGTGAATTCATCAGGGAGAGGTTGCTCTAAACTAAAGGAAAATATGTACTGTACCATGCCTGTCAACAGGACTGAGGCTACTGCACCCCCCGTCTTTCCCTGGTCCTTTTCTCCATAGAGCCTCCCACCCCTTTCAATCACTTGGCCTATGTATTCCCTTATTTATTTGTGCTCCATTTTGCGTAGAATATGCAAATGTATGTTCTTTATGTTTTGATACGAGCAGGCTCTGTAACAAACATCAGACATGCAGCTTGTCACTCTGATTTGCTCTCTGCTAATACTGACCCCCCCCAGCTCTAGCAGCAACGCAGTCCCAGCATCCCTATTGGTTCTTGCTGTTCCTTCCCATACCTACTGGTTCCTGTTCTCATTCCTATTGGTTCCTGTTCCTTCCCATCCCTATTGGTTTCTGTTGCCATTGCAATCAGCCAGCATCATTAGCCTCTCTAACTAACTCCTTCCCCAACAGCCCAGGCGAATCCAGCCCCGCCCATCCCAGCCAGGCAGCATGAGGTGGCCATGAACAGGCAGCAGCGCTACTTCCGCATCCCCTTCATCCGGCCCGGGGACCAGTACAAGGACCCCCAGAACAAGAAGAAGGGCTGGTGGTACGCCCACTTTGACGGGCCCTGGATCGCCAGGCAGATGGAGCTGCATCCGGACAAGCAACCCATCCTGCTGGTGGCAGGTCAGTCAGCAACCTGACCCAGGGGGGAGTTGGGGGGGGGGGGGGGGGGGTTTCTTTGTGTGCGTGCATGTGCCTGTCTGTTCTATTCATACTGTTACTGCCTCATAAAACTCTTGTTTTGCTGTTTTCTCTGTGTGTCTGTAGGGAAAGATGACATGGAGATGTGTGAACTGAGCCTGGAGGAAACAGGCCTGACAAGGAAGAGGGGAGCTGAGATCCTGCCCCGGCAGTTTGAGGAGATCTGGGAGCGCTGCGGGGGCATCCAGTACCTCCGGAGCGCTATCGAGAGCCGACAGGCCCGCCCCACCTACGCCACAGCCATGCTGCAGAGCCTCCTCAAGTAAAAGGTGTAAGGTGAGTTTCCCCCTAGTTACTGATCCTGGGTCAGTTTTTCATTTCCCCCACTAATGGTTAGGATTGGGGAAGCTGATCCTAGATCTGTACCTAGAGGAAACTTCCACCCTGTCCCAAACCACAGGCCTCTATCTCACTACAGCAAAGGGAAGAATGCATTTAGCTACTGTACCTAACACGGCGGGCATTCAAGCATACTGTACCATGTTTTGACTGGAGGTACTCAAGTCATAAGTGAACTGCTTTTTGTTCATTGTCCTTTTTTTTTCTCCTTCATGTTGGTCTTGCCGGCTTTCAATTCTCTTGTTGATTATTATTTGTTGGTGGGAGCAGGGGAATTTGCAGTGAACCTATGCAGAGTAATCGGACACTAATTACATCTAGTTTTGTTTCTTGAGCAAATGTGATGTTTTTAATATTCCTGTTACTTTAACTACGAGGCCTTATAAAAAATAAAAAAAACTACTTTAACAGGGTCATTTGCTGAAAGTAGGGACTGTTTTCAAAGCTGCGCCTCCAAATAAGAGTTTTAAGAGTATTAAATCGTAGATGTTTATTACTGTGTTGGTGGTTTAACCTGACGTCTCATCGTTTTGTCTCTCTGCAGTCTTAATAACAGCTTTTTGATGATCTCACGTAAACCAATACTTTCTGTTCATGTAGTTTATTACTGGACAATACTTGCACAAAAGAGATGTTTGATCCATGGGTGGAAATGGGCTTCAACGCATTCTGGGGGTGGTGGCGGCGGGGTGATGATGATGATGATGATGATGATGATGATGATCTCGCTGTTCTCTCATGTGAGGCAGTTATACTTGAGCGTCAGGTTCTTCTAAGGATTATTTTCAGTAACTGCACATCAATTCACATTCATTTCAAATTATTATATTTGATAATACTGTAAACTTTTTTTTTTTTTTTTTACCTCTGGCTTTCAGACGGAATGTAATTTGAGTCGATTTTGTTCCTTCAGTCTTTACTTTTTGTTTATATGTGTGATTTAGGTATGCTAATGAGAGAAAGAACGAAAGAAAGCTAAAGAAAGATATTTTCACGTTCCCCAACCATTCATTCCTAAAGCCACATGGTTGAAATTGAAATGCATTGTTTCATGTTGTCCACACAAGGCTATGATATTCCAAATATTGTGCTAATCAAATTTAATTTATGATGTGGATTACCAGAAGTGAACCATACAAATCTTGAGATACTCTAGGATTTCAAAATAGCATTCAAGTCATACTGTTGGACCAAATGTGTGTATGGGAGCAGAACTGAATGGAGAAATGAAGTTGGAGGGGTCAAGAAGACCTCAAGCTCAGATACAGTAGTCAGCTAGTCTTCCCTCTCCTGGATATATCATCTCATATTGCAATAGACACTTACGTACAGAATATTTTATATAAGTGTATGATACAAAGAGAGTAATGTTTCTACAGGAATGTACACATTTATTTTCAAAAGAAATCTTTCTACTCTAAAATCAAAGGGTTTGGGCACATGACTCATGTTTCTTGAAAAAAAAAAAACTACTTTAAAATGAAGCAATAATTCCTCCAAACAAAGCTACAAGGAGAAGGACAGCCTTTGTCATGTACTGTGTGTTTTAGAGACAATCTCTTGTGAGACTAGAACTACTCTCTTCAGGTAAGGCTGATTTTGTTAGTCTGGAGTTTGTTTTCTAGTGCTTCTTCTCATTCCCTTTGACGCTCTGCACAAGCGAAAAGGCGACGTCGTGGTTGTTTGAATGCATGAGATCTATGCGCTCGTGTCTGAGGCATGTCTTCTTCAGTTTAGATCTAAGTATTTATTTATGACTTTGAACACCAGAGTATACTACTGTACTGTGTGGTCTCCTGGAATATCTCTTGTAATGTACAACCAATTACTGACTGGCTTCGATATGCTCTGTGTGTCTCTCCACGCGTTACAATCATTCCTCAAATACTGCCTTTTCACTGTCACTTTTTTTTTCTAATGCTGATCTCTAACTGTTGAAATAAACACATTCTTTCACTCAACTGATATTGCTCCTCGTGTTTTACGTTCTGTTACTCAATGCTACAGCAACAAAAAATACAGATAGTTCTGTGAGGAAATAGTTTTAAAAAAGCCCTATTGAAGATGGTGAGCAATTCATTTCCCCGACGTGTACGGAACAGTAGTTTTACAACACCGAGGAAACACCATTACATTATTACAGAGACAGATGTTAATGATACATCACCCACACAGGTGTACAGTATGTGTTATTCCCTATACAACGTTGCAACATAAGTACCTCATTATGAGGAAAACATTTCTTGTAACTTCATCTGGCATTTTACATTAACACTTTCACTACTAAAATAAATGTCAGCACATATGTATAAAAGCGGTTAGCTGTCCTGGGATGCCATAGCAAAATGACCACATCCGTTTGACATTCATCTGTCGTTCCCGAGTCATCAGTGAACAAATGACAATGATCGAGTACGGCTGTCCACAGAGTTCGCCTGAATGTCTGTTTGACAGAAAATGGGAGTATCCTTTCTGGTAAAACACAGGCTTTGGAAAGGTCAAATGAAGGGGTTGTCTGGCTGAGTGCCTGTCTGTCCATCAGTAGCCAACTGGTCAATGTCTTTCTGCAATCACAACATAGTCCGTGATCTGCATCTGCGATTAGCTGTCGTTTATTAACATTCCCGTGTCTTTTCTGCAGTTGCCAAGTCTAAAAAAGAGAAACGGATTCCAGTGTTACCTTTCACAAAGACTGTGTACAGTGCATGCAAGCTAAAATGTATATCATTAATCTAACTGGCATACTGTATAATCCCAAATCTGATGCTTTGAATTGTATTATCTTTTGAATGAAAGTTAGCCAAACTCAATTCTGCATTCTGTTTCCTTTCATTTAACTCTTAATTCAATTTGACCCAGTTCCTCAACAACAAAATAACACTGGCCCGGAAAGAGGATCAAAGAAGGCCAGACTAATCACAAAGCCAGAATACCGACAAAGCCTACATTCTGAAAGCAACAACGGCTTCTGCTCATTAACAGGCTTGAGAATCCGCCTCTACTCCATCAAGAGGTGAATAACATGCGATAAGCCTTCCCTTTGGTAGGTTTAGTTTGTCTGTGTGAAGTGTTTGTCTGTCTGTCTGGCTTACTGTCTTGTAGAAATGCACTCCGCTCTAAATCAGTTTGAGCTCCACCCGTAAACTAGCAAAAATATAATGGACCAGTTTGAATAATAATTATGTCATGGTTTGATTCGCTTTTTTGTTGCGATTAATGTAATTTGATACCTTGACATTCTCTGTCTGGGTCAGAAATGGAGGTAAAATAAAAGTCCACAAGTTGTCCAGAGAAAACAAATGACCTAACAAGTCCTTACCTCAATACGTAGTGTTGTCATTCAACACTCGGTGTACTTAATTCGTCAGGCCTGGAAGATGTATACTTTTCTGGGTATCTACAAAATAATAACAAAACTGATATTGAGACAAAAGGAGCAAATGAAGTAGCAAAAAATAAAACAATTGCCACTATACATAATCCCAAGGGGCAAAGTCACATGGGGAGAAGCGCAACGAGGTTTTTCTGTAAAGAAGAAGTATTAGTCAGGAGGTTCTAGTGTACATTATAAAGACCTGTGAGATGGAATGACACTGAGTTAAATATGGTGCAGTATCCTCTTGGCAAAAACAAAGTACTTTACTTTACCAATCATTTTCAAATATATCCTGATTGTAGGCCTAAATTGCTGTTCAATAGCAACCGTCTTTGAGAAATTAATACATTCCCTAATGTATCAGTACTAGATACATTTAATTTCAATCTGGCTTTAGACCCAACCATTCTACAACTACAGCATTAGTGAAACATACTAATGATATACCTTTTTCATCTGACCAAGGCAAACTAACTGGTGCCATTTAAAAAATAAATAAAACACTTTTTTTTAAAGCATTTGATTATTCTATCTTAATAGAATAAACATTGGTTTCACAAAAAAATAATTTAACTGGTTCCATGCGTGTCTTTGTTTTCATAAGACACATCACAACTTCTTGGACTCATGTGTGTACCTCAAGACTCAGTATTGGGGTATTTGTATTTGTCAGAATACACATGTTCACATATATGCTATTACAGAGCTCTCTATACATCAGGTTAAAATATTTTGCAGATCCAAGCAACACTCCAAGATGATATTAACACTTTGGTTTTAAATCAAACAAAGTCCTATATGCTGTTTAGTACATGCCAAAGAATAAACTCCACAGCAGGCAATTTCAAAATGTGACAGAACACCGCTTGAAACTGTTGATAGTTTGAAATATATGGCTTTGAGGATAGATGCTGAATTATCTTTTGGAAGGCATAAGCTTGAGTTACTATACAGATCTACTGTAAGAATAGTTTTATTGTATCCATTAAAAAGACCTTAGTCTAGGATAGGAAGCAGCAGTTGGGTTACTATGGTGACGTCTATCAAAACACAACCGAGACCTTACTTTACGAGTTAGATGTCATTTATAACAATCTTTGCGGATTCATTCTTGGATGCCGTTATAAGACACATTGCACAATGTATGAATAACTAAATTGTCTGTTACTCCCAAACAGGAGATGACTGCATTGGTACCAATTTATTTTTTAAGTGTATCAACTTAAATTTCCTTGTATATATTAAGGAACACCTAACTTCACAAGACTCGCACTACTCCTTTCGACAACAGCAGCAATTCCACATTCCAAGGGTACATCACGAGGTTGGAGTAAGATCTTTCAGATACAAAGGCGCAACTGACTGGAATAATTTACCTATAGAAATCAAGGCATTAAAATGAGTGAATTTAAGAAAGCTCTTTTTCAAATGTTAACTGTTGGTTTTTAACTAATAGAAACATCTCCATTAAGATATTTGTAAATATGTATACTGTTGAAGTCGGAAGGTTACATATACCTCTGCCAAATACATTTAAACTCAGTTTTTCACAATTCCTGACATTTAATCCGAGTAAAAATTCCCTGTCTTAGGTCAGTTAGGATCACCACTATATTTTAAAAATGTGATATGTCAGGATAATAGTAGAGTGATTTATTTACATTTTGATTTCTTTAATCACATTCCCAGTGGGCCAGAAGTTTACATACACCCAATTAGTATTTGGTAGCATTGCCTTTAAATTGTTGAACTTGGGTCAAACGTTTCAGGTAGCCTTCCACAAGCTTCCCACAACAAGTTGGGTGAATTTTGGCCCATTCCTCCTGACAGAGCTGGTGTAACTGAGTCAGGTTTGTAGGCCTCCTTGCTCGCACACGCTTTTTCAGTTCTGCCCACACATTTTCTATAGGATTGAGTTCAGGGCTTTGTGATGGCCACTCCAATACCTTGACTTTGAAAGTATGCTTGGGGTCATTGTCCATTTGGAAGACCCATTTGCGACCAAGCTTTAACTTCCTGACTGATGTCTTGACATGTTGCTTCAATATATCCACATAATTTTCCTTCCAGTCCCTCCTGCAGCAAAACACCCCCACAACATGATGCTGCCACCCCTGTGCTTCACGGTTGGGATGATGTTCTTCGGTTTGCAATCCTTCCCCTTTTTCCTTCAAACATAACGAGGGTCATTATGGCCAAAAAGTATGATCTTTGTCCCCATGAGCAGTTGCAAACCGTAGTCTGGCTTTTTTATGGCGGTTTTGGAGCAGTGGCTTCTTCCTTGCTGAGCGGCCTTTCAGGTTATGTCGATATAGGACTCGTTTTACTGTGGATATAGATACTTTTGTACCTGTTTCCTACAGCATCTTCACACACTGTCCTTTGCTGCTGTTCTGGGTTTGATTTGCACTTTTCGCACAAAAGTACGTTCATCTCTAGGAGACAACGCGTCTCCTTCCTGAGCGGTATGACGGCTGCGTGGTCCCATGGTGTTTATACTTGCGTACTATTGTTTGTACAGATGAACATGGTACCTTCAGGCATTTGGAAATTGCTCCCAAGGATGAACCAGACTTGTGGAGGTCTACACATTTTTTTTGAGGTCTTGGCTGAGTTCTTTTGATTTTCCCATGATGTCAAGCAAAGAGGCACCAAGTTTGAAGTTAGGCCTTGAAATACATCCACAGGTACACCTCCAATTGACTCAAATTATGTCAATTAGCCTATCAGAAGCTTCTAAGGCCATGACATTTTCTGGAATTTTCCAAGATGATTAAATGGCACAGTCATCTTAGTGTATGTAAACTTCTGACCCACTGGAATTGTGATACAGTGAAATAATCTGTAAACAATTGTTGGAAAAATTACTTGTCATGCACATAACCGACTTGCCAAAACTGTAGTTTGTTAACAAGAAATTTATGGAGTGGTTAAAAAATGAGTTTTAATGACTCCAACCTAAGTGTATGTAAACTTCTGACTTCAACTGTATATTATAGGTACTTAGTATTGTTTTATTTGTAGTTGTAGCAGTATTTTTTATTAGTTGTAGGGTAACACTATACTTGACACCTAGCATCATAACACATTATGACATGGTCATAACCATGTCATAATGACATAACAGCTGACAACTTGTCTCTGCTATGCAATCTGGTTTCAGAGCTGGTCATGGGTGCACCTCAGCCTCAGCCACGCTCAAGGTCCTAAATGATATCTTAATCGATAAGAAACAATACTGTGCAGCCGTATTCATTGACCTGGCCAAGGCTTTCGACTCTGTCAATCACCACATCCTCATCGGCAGACTCAACAGCCTTGGTTTCTCAAATGATTGCCTCGCCTGGTTCACCAACTACTTCTCTGATCGAGTTCAGTGTGTCAAATCGGAGGGCCTGTTGTCCGGGCCTCTGGCAGTCTCTGTGGGGGTGCCACAGGGTTCAATTCTTGGACCGACTCTCTTCTCTGTATACATCAATGATGTCGCTCTTGCTGCGGGTGAGTATCTGATCCACTTCTACGCAGACGACACCATTCTGTATACTTCTGGCCCTTCTTTGGACACTGTGTTAACAACCCTCCAGATGAGTCCCCGGGTCCCCGGGTGGCGCAGTGGTCTAGGGCACTGCATCGCAGTGCTAGCTGCGCCACCGGAGTCTCTGGGTTCGCGCCCAGGCTGGGCTGGGTTCGCGCCCAGGCTCTGTCGCAGCCGGCCGCAACCGGGAGGTCCGTGGGGCGACGCACAATTGGCATAGCGTCGTCCGGGTTAGGGAGGGTTTGGCCGGTAGGGATATCCTTGTCTCAGTATGTAAAATGTAATAAAATGTATGCACTCTACTGTAAGTCGCTCTGGATAAGAGCGTCTGCTAAATGACTAAAATGTAAATGTAATGAGCTTCAATGCCATACAACTCTCCTTCCGTGGCCTCCAACTGCTCTTAAATACAAGTAAAACTAAATGCATGCTCTTCAACCGATCGCTGCCCGCCTGTCCGGCATCACTACTCTGGTCACATCAAACATCTCCAATCCAAAGTTAAGTCTAGAATTGGCTTCCTATTTCGCAACAAAGCATCCTTCTTATGTTGCCAAACATACCCTCGTAAAACTAACCATCCTACCGATCCTCGACTTCGGCGATGTCATTTACAAAATAGCCTCCAATACCCTACTCAATAAATTGGATGCAGTCTATCACAGTGCCATCCGTTTTGTTACCAAAGCCCCATATACTACCCACCACTGCGACCTGTACACTCTCTTTGGCTGGCCCTCGCTTCATAATCGTCGCCAAACCCACTGGCTCCAGGTCATCTACAAGACCCTATTAGGTAAAGTCCCCCCTTATCTCAGCTCACTGGTCACCATAGCAGCACCCACCAGTAGCATGCGCATCTCTCTGGTCACCCCCAAAGCCAATTCATCCTTTGGCCGCCTCTCCTTCCAGTTCTCTGCTGCCAATGACTGGAATGAACTACAAAAATCTTTGAAACTGGAAACACTTATCTCGCTCACTAGCTTTAAGCACCAGCTGTCAGAGCAGCTCACATATTACTGCACCTGTACATAGCCCATCTATAATTTAGCCCAAACAACTACCCCTTCCCCTACTGTATTTATTTACTTTGCAACCATTATTTATATTTCTACTTTGCACATTCTTCCACTGCAAATCTACCATTCCAGTGTTTTACTTGCTATATTGTATTTACTTAGCCACCATGGCCTTTTTGCCTTTACCTTCCTTATCTCACCTCATTTGCTCACATTGTATATAGACTTATTTTTCTACTGTATTATTGACTGTATGTTTGTTTTACTCCATGTGTAACTCTGTGTTGTTGTATGTGTCGAACTGCTTTGCTTTATCTTGGCCAGGTCGCAATTGTAAATGAGAACTTGTTCTCAACTTGCCTACCTGGTTAAATAAAGGTGAAATAAAAAATTACCTGTCATAATATGGTCATAACACTGTCATGGCCCATATATTTAGACATTGTGACATATATTGCGTTATTTTATGGCTGGTTATGACACCTACATAAGTTTCAAAACCCACATTTTATTCAAATGCTTTTTTTCCTGCCAAGAAGTTTCCTTTAATTTGAAAGTTTGTTTCTTAACTCATTTTTTGTTGTTGTAATGAATTCTGTAAAGTCATATTTTAAATAACTTGTAGAAAATACACTTTATGACACTGTCATGAAGCATTATAGCCATCCTGTTTCACTTAGACTAAGAAAAATGCACTTCATGACACTGTCATGAAGCATTATGGCCATCATAATCATAAAAGAGGGTGTGTTGTCCTGCTCCTGAAATATGATTTTGTATTCATCTCAGTCATCAGCAACAGAGCATCGGGTTAGGTGCATCTCTGACATTAATGTGTGTGCAATTACAATGATTACTTAATATGGTCAGTTTCAGAACATTTTATATATAAATATACTGTGGACAAGTAGGCTATGGTGTAATAAAATGTTTTGCCTTGTGTGGTAGGTTTTGTGGGTTTTCTTTGGGCACTCTTATGTTGATGTCATAATCAGCCATAAAATAACGCAATATATAGTACCAGTCAAAATTTTGGCCACACCTACTCATTCCAGTAAAAACATTTTTATTTTACTGTTTTCTACATTGGAATAATAGTGAAGACATCAAAATGATTAAATAAATATGGAATTGTGTAGTAAAAACACATTTGTTAAACAAATCAAAATATATTTGAGATTCTTCAAAGTAGCCACCCTTTGCCTTGATGACGGCATTTCTACACATCTTGTCATTCTCTCAACCAGCTTCATGAGGAATCACCTGGAATGCATTTCAATTAACCGCTGTGCCTTGTAAAAGTTTAATGCATTTGAGCCAATCAGTTGTGTTGTGACAAGGGACGGGGAGCTATACAGAAGATAGTCCATATTAGGGCAAGAACAGCTCAAATAAGCAAAGGGAAACAACAGTCCATCATTACTTTAAGACATGAAGGTCAGTCAACTTTGAAAGTTTCTTCAAGTGCAGTCGCAAAAAACATCAATCGCTATGATGGAACTGACTCTCATGAGGACCGCCACAGGAAAGGAAGACCCAGAGTTACCTTTTCTGCAGAGGATAAATTCATTAGAGTTATCAGCCTCAGAAATGGCAGCCCAAATAAATTAGTTCAAGTAACAGACACATCAACTGTTGAGAGAAGACTGTGAATCAGGCCTTCATGGTTGGATTGCTGCAAAGAAACCACTACTAAAGGACATCAATAAGAGGAAGAGATTTGCTTGGGCTGAGAAACACGAGCAATGGACATTAGACTGGTGGAAATCTGTCTTTGTGAAACGTGGAGTAGGTGAACGGATGATCTCCGCATTTGTGGTTCCTACTGTGAAGCATGGAGGATGTGTGATGGTGCTTTGCTGGTGACACTGTCAGTGATTTATTTAGAATTCAAGGCACACTTAACCAGCATGGCTACCACAGCATTCTGCAGCGATACGTCATCCCATCTGATTTGGGCTTAGTGGAACTATCATTTGTTTTACAACAAGACAATGACCCAAAATGCACCTCCAGCCTGTGTAAGGGCTATTTGATGGAGAAGAGTGATGGAGTGCTGTGTCAGATGACCTGGCCTCCACAATCACCCGACCGCAACCCGTTTGGGATGAGATGGACCGCAGAGTAAAGGAAAAGCAGCCAACAAGTGCTCAGCATATGTGGGAACTCCTTCAAGACAGTTGGAAAAGCATTGCTCATGAAGCTGGTTGCGAGAATGCCAAGAGTGTGCAAAGCTGTCATCAAGGCAAAGGGTGGCTACTTTGAAGAATCTCAAATTTAAAATTGATTTTGATTTTGTTTAACACTTTTTTGGTTACTACATGATTCCATATGTGTCATTTCATAGTTTTGATGTCTTCACTATTATTCTACAATGTAGAAAATAGTTCAAATAAATAAACACCCTTGAATGAGTAGTGGTGTCCAAACATTCGACTTGTACTATGTCACAACAGGTCTAAATATGTTTCATGATCATATGACAGGTTATGTCAGCTGTTATGACATGGTTATGACGCTAGGTGTCAAGTAAAGTGTTACCTTTTTTGGGGGGGACACCCTTGAAAACGAGATGCTGCATCTCAAGAGATTCAAAATGTCTAAATAAAATTGTTTCATAGATTAGATTTGCTGAGACAAAATTGCTCTTTATCTTTGACCTGAGAAATCATAAACTAGTTACAATAAGATTACAGGAATGCTAAATAACGTTTTAACCTTTAGATTGTCTAAGACTTGATATTGTTGACGGTTTGTGGTGCTGTCTGGTCTAGGAGCTAGATTAGTACTATACACGGAATAGGTTGCCATTTTGGATGTACACTGTGTTAATGGGAGATGGCAAATCTAGGTCTGTGTGGGTGGGTTAACTGGTTCCTTGTCGGGATGAAGCCCTCAAATCCCCAGACAAGCAGAAAAGCTGCTCTCACAATTTCACATGGAACTAACTGGATCAGAGGGGGAATTAAAGCCACTGACACTTTAACCTTTGCTTGAACACGACTTTGTCACTAAGTACTTTATCGCTGTTTTTACATATACTGTGTCGAGGGATTAGTTAAGTGGTAGCATAGTTAGTGAAGGATATTTGGAAGTTTCTGATTCTTGTCATATGGGCTTTACTGAAGAATAAACATAAAAAGTTTCCCCCATACAGAAATACATCTTTAAGCATATACCAGTAAAGGCATAATGATTAGCGTTGAATGTGTATGTTAAATAAGAACCAAGATTTGAGTGGTAGTGACTTTAAAGATTTAATCCCCAAAAATAAAAACTTTTTTCAGAAGGTGAGTATGTTCAATCGGGTCTAAACAAAATTATATTAAGAAAAAAAAATGATTATACAGAAATGTTTTCTGTAGGTTCCAGTGTCAGCATGATGCTGTCTGGATGTCTGCGACTGCAAGCTGTGAGCTTATAGCGTCAAGATAACGTCACTGAAGTCCACTAGTATTAAGACTACAGTACCAGTGCAGCTCTCAAAGCAAAATTAATGTTATCTCTAACCAGAATGTGTGTGTAGATTTTTTTATATATATATATATATATATATATATATATATAGCGAGTGTAGAAATAAGAATACATATAGTACAGCTAAATACATGTACCATACAAATCCACACAGTGAAGAAAATACTTTTGCTTACGCCAAAGTCACTATCTCTCTGGTCCGTCTACATTGTGTGTACATGAATAACATGAGAGCTATCACGGCATAAACAAAGGACAGGAAGCCCACAAAAGCAGCTTATGAAAAGGAAGGGGTCTACTGGCACGGCCACCAGCTCAGTGCAGCGCTCCCCGTTAAAGTGCCAGACTTTACCTATTGGGCATCTAAAGCGGTGATAGACACATGGTTAGAGAACACAATATACAGTTCATGAAGAGTGTGTGTAGTGTTGAATGTGGTATTATATTGTCACGTTGTGTTGCTTTCCTCGCAACACTTTAAGTAAACAACATAAACAAGTAGAACAATGTAACAGGTGAGAGAAACAAGTGATGACCATGGATATTATGAATATTAGGTAGCAGTAAAAATGTATGGTTTAATACAAATCTTGGTACATGTATAGAAGCATACTGCAATGTTTCCTATATGTTCAGATAGTTGAAGTATTCTACGGTACCTGCAAGTGGCTCCATGCCCTGGTACTATCTCACAATGGCCCCCGTTCTGGCAGTAGTCAGGCTGCAGGACACAGATACTCTGACAGGGCAGGCCGTCCAGAGCCATGTACCCCGGGTTACAGAGACATTCAGCCTCCCTGGACCATCGATTCACCACACAGTGAGAGAAGTCGTTGCACGCCAAGAACTTACAGGGATCTGCTTGATCAGCTGTTCAGAAAGGATGAGGAAGGGGGAAATGGTAGGATCAGTTTCCATGAAATACCAAAGAAGCTGTGAAGCTGTCTTCTCCCCCTTTTTTAACAATGTTTTTTTTCTCAGGGAGGTAGTCAAAAGTGTTTGATTTTAATGAGGTTTTCCTCTGTTTTTGTCTGAATTTAATTTGAAGGTTTAGCAATTTAGCTATTGAAAAGTCTAGCAATGATGGAACATTGCATTCGATAGATTTTACACTTGCCAATTTATAGTCTACGATAAAAGTGCTTTTATTCTTTAAAGCTGTAATAGTCTCCATGCAAAATGTTTTCATTCATTAGACTGTTACTACAGTATATTTGTTATGTATTTCATTCTGTAAACATCTTGAAATGAGTGTAACTGCAGTGAAACATGGTCTGAGTCTGAAATGGCACGCTATTCCTATGTATTGCACTACTTTTGACCAGGGCCCTACCTATGGGCAAAAGTAGTGCACTATATATGGAATAGGGTGCCATTTGGGACACAACCCGGGCCTCTTCTCGTACCAGGCTCTATGTCCAGAGAGTGACTGTCAATCTCAATGTTGAGTCTCATGGCTGCAGCGTTGCAGAAGTCTTCCAGGACACAGTGGACGGCCTGGGTCACGTTGTATGGCACTGACTTGGTGAACTTCATCTTGCTGTTGACCACAATGCTGCCATTCCTGAAGTTAAGAATCTCTAGCTTCTTGAATCCTGTTAGATTGGACTGCAGGTAAGGCAGCAGCTGAACAGAAACAAGAGATAAGCCAAAAGTGACTAAAGCGTTGAGGACAAATGATTTTCAATTGACATTTAAATGTTTCCAATGTGTTTAACTTTTTTCTCTTAGGCATAGAAAGAGATTATTGGCCTTCACTTATTTGAACGACTTTCTCATAACACTGACATTTTTAATCACTGTCCGTAATTACCATGTGGTAGTTCAAAGAGTTCTACCTGCTACACCCCATGTTTTTATACACTATTGAAGTGTAACAAAGCCCTCATACTAAAATCCTCTACTTGTGACCGGTGTGGCAGTGTCCCATTATTCAAAGCCATGAAGTGATAATACCAGGTCTAAACCAGGTCTAAGCCAGGTCAAAACCAGCACCTTCCCTCGGAGTTGAATAAACCATTTAAAAGGATGTAATTCCTCGGCTCCTGAGCATAGATCAGACAAGTCCGGGGGGGAAAAAAACTTTGCCTTCAGTTATTTCTTTCAATTGAAAATATTGAATGTAGAACCGTTACTGGCAGGCAGCACATTGAATAGTTTTTGATCTTTGGAGGGAAACTTAGGACAGCTTTGATGCTGGTTGAGATCTCGGAGCTTGGCAGTTCATCAGACTTTTGTTGTCAGCACAGCAATCTTCCTTATAGTTTTTCTCACTTCTTGGTTTTGTCAAAGGGATTCAAAGCTACCATTTTAGACAAACAGAGAGCAAAACCCACTCTGCAATTATATGTTAATTATGCACAAATTGTGAGTGAAGTGCCATATCTTTCGAAAATACATATCCTCAAGAGTTGAAACACCTTAAAGGTTGCCTGCATAGCTGGGAATCTGATTCAAATTGGAACACAACATTTAACTACTTTGTTTCTCTGTGTCCCTTGGGGTTGAATTGCTCCTATAAAGTGAAACACATGTGTATTGTAGCTTGAATAAAATGGAAAGTACCACGTGAGGGGTCACTCTGTGCTAAATAGACAATGTACATCTAGGCCTACACTCTTCTTTATTAATAACCACGCCTCTTACAGTCCTGTTTCATTCACATGTATCGTATATCATGTGTGTTTAACACAATAGTCAGAATAGTTAAGGCTCTACGGGTGCAGTATAGATCAGATCAGGCTCTATGGAGCATTTTGTGTTGAAGTATCATGTTATTATGATGCAGCTGGTCATAATGGCTCTATCATTAATTTATCCACATACAGAACGTGCATATGTTTACAATGAGCCCGGCATTTCAAATCCATTAACTTCTCAGAGAGTCTGGCCCTTCAATTTACAAATAGCGTTATTTTTGAAGCCTGAAATTAGCCCAAACAAACTATTCCAGTGGAGTCTGTACATGTGGAGAGGCTGAGGGGTTACCAGCACGCTTTTAGTGATGAAGCTATGGGGTCAATGACATAGTGACAGCAAATCAATGACAGCAACAACAAAAATTGGTTTGACATAGGAAACATTTCATCTCCCTCTCTCTCTCTCTCTCTCTCTCCCACATCTTATCACGTCAAAAGGAACCAGAGGAGTGTCTACGTGCTCGGTTCTCAACATGGCAGCCCTCATCTTCTACAACTTGTTTAACTGTAAGCTGAGTCATTGCACTGTATACCGAGGGGAACGGTGCAGTCGTTTCCGCGTGAAAGTGAGACATGTTATTCGACTTATGTGCATAAGTAAATCTAATCGATGTAAATCATCTGTTGATGATACAACCAATCATTAACGGCCGCTAATAGAGTATTCCTATCTAACATGTCAAGCTCAAGAGAAAGGTGAAGAAAGGTTAGCTATGCGTATACTTTCACAAACAATATACCCATCAGCTGCATCATTTCAATGTACCTTATTCTGAAAGCTAAATCTGCTATCTTATGACTCGTTGCTAAATTCACTCAACGTTAAAGCAGGCACGTCAGTTTAGTCAGAGGAAAAAGGAGTCATGCAAAACGCAGGCCTTTAAATATGGACGTCACTCTTAAATAGACGTCACTCCAAAAATGAACATAGCTGAATTGATGCATTTGCTAAAGAAAAAAGGCACTGCATCGCAGCGTTGTGGCGTCACTACAGCCTGGAGTTCGATCCCAGGCTGTGTCATTGCCGTCCGTGACCGCGAGTCCCATACCTTTTAATATGAATTTTTTTGACAGACTCACTAGAATATGGAGAGAACGGTTCAGAATATTAGGGATCAATGGAAGAAAGCTATGTAAATACATGCATATTCATCTCCTTTTCAGCACCAGTTGGTAGATTTAAAAATACTCTGATCTTGTATATTATTTAGGGTTAGGAAAATATTTATGAATAATAATAAGAGGTTTGGAGAACCTTTACACAGTAAATATATTGGTGAATCAAAAATACAGTAGTTCGATTCATCCTGAAAGTTGACATTTTCAATTGTTCAATCCATTAAATATTGGAAGGTGAGAAAAGAGTACAATAGGGGTGAAACAGTAGTCCTATAAATCTACAATAATAATCCTCACTAATCATGGAACTGTGATGACAACCGTCCAATCTACAGGTTTAAACTGCTACGTATGGTCTGTGTTCCATAGGGATTCAAATAGGCTACATGTCCCAAATTATTGCACAGCTTGGAATACGTTAGCCTAATATGATCCACTATGGCTAGCGATCCTCCGGCACAACCACACAAAGATTACAGAGGAAAGAAAGGCTACCGATACTGGGTAATATTTAACACAATTCAAATTGTAAAATTTCATACATATAATTAAAACATTCTGCAAATCATAAATCAACTCAGTAGGTTTGGTGTTATGCCATTTGTTCATGGCTACAGAAGCCTATAGCTTGGGTCTCCAAATGTCATACCTGCAAGGTTATAAGGCCAGTATTTCATAAATGTCCCTATGGAAGAGGTGATATGTTGATATGTTACAGTTTGCTGCCGTACTGTACGACTGTTTTCACATTTGTCTCCAGCGATCATAAGGTAAAATAGATCTAAAACAATTGTCATTGATATTTACAATCCCCTTATCCAAACAGTTTACTAATTTAGCTAGCTCTTATCAATAGCGCTTATCAATTTGTAAATGACAGTGCATGGAGAATGATGTTATTCCTATTGAACAACAATAAAGTAGATGTTATTCCACTTGGAACGGACAGGTTGCTCGACCTCATTCATCGCTTCATCACGCATAAAGATTGTGGAATTATGAGGGAATTAAGTCGAGGTCAGAATACAGTGTATCTGTAGAACAACTTCCGCCACACCTTAATTTCTTTGATTTCACACCTTCATTTCCTTAATCTCCACCCCAAACGAATAGCGGATTAATAGAATGCTATTCTCATGCTTAAGTTCCAGGTCAGAATACGTGTAAAGAGAAATAAGGGAATTATGTTCCATTTACACGCTTAACTTGGGTCGGAATTCCCCCCTTTATGAACATATTTCATTCTCACTCACCAGTTCCAAAAAGGTGTTCTCCAGGGATCTGTATTCTGAAGAGCTCTTGTTGAAGAGGTCATCTGAGAACCTCATGTTAGTAACCCGTAGACTGAAGAACACCACCAGCTCCCTGCCTTTACTCGCCGTGGTCATGGAGGGAGTGGTCAGGTATCTCAGTGGTGGAGAAGCTGTGGTTTCGACGGGGTGCTCCTCAGGAGCCAATGAGTATCCACTGGCCTCTGGAAGGTTAATGGGCTCTGTGCTCACCAGGTCCATTTGGTCAAGTTCGTCTGCAAGGTCTTGCACACGCTCGTCCTCAGGTTCTGAGACCTCTACGACCTCCTCTTCAGCCTCCTCATCGATAACAACCACCTCAGGCTCCTCAGTATCCACCATAAGCTCTAACTCTGAAGGTGACTCTGTTACATCTACCACAGGCACAGTGTCAGATTCTGCAGGTGGTGTTGACGTAGAGTCAGGGATGGGTTCTGCTATCACTGCTATCTTCTCTTCACTCTCCTCTGGCAATGGAGCAACTTCCACTTCACTGACCTCTGCTGTGTCATCTTTGTAATAGGAGAGGATATTTCAATAAGTCACTAACCATCACAAGTGTGTTTTACCCATACTGCAAATGCCTGCCAACTGTCCAATACATAATACATTATCCTGCTTTATACTGAATGTGGAGCTTCATTCCCTATATGACTGCTGGAATGAAACCGTTCCAGACGAGCCATTCATTTCTGCCGGGGCCTTGCAGTGAATAATATTTGTCTGATTTATTTTATTAAAATCAATCAGCATCATTTGATAAAGTATCTCTCAGCGGTATAAGCATTGGTAATGAATGAATTGTCAAAAGCCCTGTGTTTACTGCATACAAAATGATAAACACGACAAAAGATTCATCAGCAGGCAGCACAGGATTCAGTCCAAATATAGACCATTAATACATCTCTCCCTGGGCCGGACTGTAATTATTAGTTGTGATGCAACTGCACTCCTCTAGCAACAACATTTATTGTTGAAAATGTTTAATTATATATGCCTGTTATCTGTTATTTACTGGTCTATAACAGCCTTTATAACCTACAATACTCACCTGTTTCTTCCACAGTATCAACAGCTTCTTCAGGATACCCGTGGTATTCAGGCAACAGTTCTTCTATTGGGACAATATTGTCCTCTTCAACAGGATCAGGTTTCCAGGTTTCCTCTCCAAATAGAGTGTCCTCTAAAGAATCCACAGGTTGGATGATTTTAATTTCTTCAGCTGGTGGCTCACTAATATTTTCCTCAAGCTGTGTTTCCTCAACTACCTCTTCCTCAGGTTCTGGATCTTCAACTACCTCTTCCTCAGGCTCCAGTTCTTCAACTTCCTCTTCCTTAGGCATTGGTTCTTCAACTTCCTCTTTCTCAGGTTCCGAGACCCCAACTACCTCTTCCTCAGGTCCTGGATCTTCAACTACCTCTTCCTCAGGCTCCGGCTCTTCAACTTCCTCTTCCTTAGGCATTGGTTCTTCAACTTCCTCTTCTTCAGGTTCCAAGACCTCAACAACCTCTTCCCCAGGTTCTGTTTCCTTAATTACCTCTTCCTCATATTCTGGTTCTTCAACTACCTCATCCTCTGGTTCTGGTTCCTCAACTACCTCTTCCTCAGGCTCTGGTTCCTCAACTACCTCTTCCTCAGGCTCTGGTTCCTCAACTACCTCTTCCTCATATTCTGGTTCTTCAACTACCTCATCCTCTGGTTCTGGTTCCTTAACTACCTCATCCTCTGGGTTTGGTTCCTCAACTACCTCTTCCTCAGGCTCTGGTTCCTCAACTACCTCTTCCTCAGGTTCTAGTTCCTCAACAACCTCTTCCTCAGGTTCTAGTTCCTCAACTACCGCTTCCTCAGGCTCTGGTTCCTCAACTATGTCTTCCTCAGGCTCTGATTCCTCAATTACCCTTTCCTCATATTCTGGTTCTTCAACAACCTCAACCTCTGGTTCTGGTTCCTCAACTACTTTTTCCTCATGTTCCAAGACCTCAATTACCTCTTCCTCAGGCTCTGGTTCCTCAACTACCTCTTCCTCAGGTTCTGGTTCCTCAACTACCTCTTCCTCAGGTTCTAGTTCCTCAACTACCGCTTTCTCAGGTTCTAGTTCCTCAACTATCGCTTCCTCAGGTTCTAGTTCCTCAACAACCTCTTCCTCAGGTTCTAGTTCCTCAATTACCTCTTCATCAGGTTTTGGTTCCTCAACTACTGCTTCCTCTGGTTTCTCAACTACCCTTTCCTTAGGTTCTGAGACCTCAACTCCCTCTTCCTCAGGCTTTGGTTCCTCAACTACCTTTTCCTCAGGCTTTGGTTCCTCAACTACCTCTTCCTCAGGCTCTGGTTCCTCAACTACCTCTTCCGCAGGTTCTAGTTCCTCAACAACCTCTTCCTCAGGTTTTAATTCCTCAACTACCTCTTCCTCTGGTTCCTCAACTATGTCTTCCTCAGGCTCTGATTTCTCAATTACCTCCTCCTCATGATCTGGTTCCTCAACTACCTCATCCTCTGGGTCTGGTTCCTCAACTACCTCTTCTTCAGGCTTTGTGTCCTCAACTAGCTCTTCCTCAGGCTCTGCTTCCTTAACTACCTCTTCATCAGGTTCTAGTTCCTCAACTACCTCTTCCTCGGGTTCTAGTTCCGCAACAACCACTTCCTCAGGTCCTAGTTCCTCAACAACCTCCTCAGGTTCTGATTCCTCAAATACCTCTTCTTCTGTTTTCTCAACTACCTTTTCCTCATGTTCCGAAACCTCAATTACCTTTTCTTCAGGTTCTGGTTCTTCAACTACCTCTTCTTCAGGTTCTGGTTCCTCAACTACCTCTTCCTCTGGTTTTTCAACTACCTCTTCATCAGGCTCTGGTTTCTCAATGACCTTTTCCTCAGGCTCCTCAACTACCACTTCCTCAGGCTCTGGTTCCTCAATTACCTCTTCCTCAGGTTCTAATTCCTCAACTACCTCTTCCTCAGATTCTAGTTCCTCAACTACCGCTTCCTCAAGCTTTGGTTCCTCAACTACCTCTTCCTCAGGCTCTGGTTCCTCAATTACCGCTTCCTCAGGTTTTAGTTCCTCAACTACGTCTTCCTCAGGTTCCAAGAGCTCAACTACCTCTTCCTCAGGTTCTATTTCCTCAAGTACCTCTTTCTCAGGTTCCAAGACCTCAACTACCTCTTCCTCAGTTTGTAGTTCCTCAACTACCTCTTCCCCAGGTTCAAGTTCGTCAACTACTTCTTCCTCAGGTTCCAAGACCTCACCTACCTTTTCACCAGGTTCTAGTTCCTCAGCTACCTCTTCCTCGGGTTCCAAGTTCTCAACTACTTCTTCCTCAGGTTCCAAGACCTCAACTACAAAGACCTCATCTACCTCTACCTCAGGTTCTGGTTCCTCAACTGCGTCTTCCTTGGGCTCCGGTTCTTCAACTACCTCTTCCTCAAGTTCTGGTTCCTCAGTTACTTCTTGCTCAGGCTCTGGTTCCTCAAATACCTCTTCCTCAGTTTCTGGTTCCACAACTACCTCTTTCTCAGGTTCCAAGAGCTCAACTACCTCTTCCTCTGGTTCCTCAACTACCTCTTCCTCAGGTTCTGGTGCCTTAACTACCTCTTCCTCTGGCTCTGGTTCCTGAAATACCTCTTTCTCAGGTTCTGAGACCTGAACTGCCTCTTCCTCAGTTTGTAGTTCCTCAATAACCTCTTTTTCAGGTTCCGACACCTCAACTACCTCTTCCTCAGGTTCTGGTTCAACTACCTCTTCCTCAGGTTCCAAGACCTCAACTACCTCTTCCTCAGGTTCCGAGACCTCATTTACCTTTTCACCAGGTTCTGGTTCCTCAACTACTTCTTCCTCAGGTTCCAAGACCTCAACTACCAAGACCTCATCTACATCTGCCTCAGGTTCTGGATCTTCAACTACATCTTCATTGGGCTCTGGTTCCTCAAATACCTCATCCTCAGGTTCTGGTTCCAAAACTACCTCTTTTTCAGGTTCCGAGATCTCAACTACTTCTTCCTCAGGTTCTGGTTCAACTACTTCTTCCTCAGGTTCTGGTTCAACTACTTCACCCTCAGGTTCTGGTTCCACAACTACCTCTTTTTCAGGTTCTGAGATCTCAACTACCTCTTCCTCAGGTTCTGGTTCAACTACTTCTTCCTCAGGTTCTGGTTCAAATACTTCTTCCTCAGGTTCTGGTTCAACTACCTCTTCCTCAGGTTCTGGTTCAACTACCTCTTCCTCAGGTTCTGGTTCAACTACTTCTTCCTCAGGTTCTGGTTCAACTACTTCTTCCTCAGGCTCTGGTTCAACTACTTCTTCCTCAGGCTCTGGTTCAACTACTTCTTCCTCAGGCTCTGGTTCAAATACTTCTTCCTCAGGTTCTGGTTCAACTACTTCTTCCTCAGGCTCTGGTTCCTCAACCTCTTCCCCTTCAATCGGAATATGGATAATATCAACCTCATCTTCAAAGTCCTCTACTGCTTCAGTGGCAGGCTGATCTGTGATGGCTGAGAGAGTCGTCACAGGTAATCCAGGGTTAGATACCTCTTCCTCAGTGGCAATGGCTGTGGTAAGCTTAATCTGAGTGGTTGGAGTAGGCTCAGCCTCCTTCTCAACAACAGCCTCCTCCTCTGATATCAAGTTAGGAAGGAGTTTAGCTGGAGCATTAGTTTCTATACTTTTTATTTCAGGAGCGGAGGTAATATCCAAATCCTCATGGGGTAAAACAGGGTACCCATTAGTAGGGACTAAATTACCAAAAGGTGGCTCAGGGTATTCCTCAGCAGGAGAGGTTGGGAAATAGTCTCTTACAAGCTCACCAGTTCCCTCATCAATGGCTTGAATGGTTTCAATCATTTGTGTGATAAATGGTACCTCTTCCTCTGGTTCAGTTGTCGCTTCAGATTTACTCTCCACTAATTCATCACTAGTATCCATGTAAATGTAGGGCACATCTCCTCTCTCTGGTGGTGCTGCTGCTTCTTCTTTATCTGGCATATCTGTAGAGTCCAGGAGGGTGACGAGCGCATTTTCCTTTTCCACAGGGCCAAGTGGAACATCCAGACGAGGCTTCTCCATAGCAATCTCTGGCTCATCTGTGGATATGTCCAGATCGTTGTGGAAAGCTGGCTCACTGGACTGTTGATGAAACAGACAAAAAAAGCATGTTGATGCAAAGTATGGTATTTTACCATTGGTAGTCTAGATTAATAAGCCAGTACTTACATCTTCAATCGTTTCCTCGACAGCTTCCTTAACAGGTGTTGTAGTTGGTGGAATCCATTTTACTGTGGAAAGACGTACAACAACCAATGCAAAACATGTATTTCAAAAATATAACATACCTTATTCACAGTGATTTGGCTACCTGGTTCAAAGTTTAATGACTGTAGATCCACTGGCAGAGAGGCCTCTTCACTCAAAGCCTTGGCCACCATTTCCCACAGGCTGGGCACAGCTGACACTGGAGTCCCTGTGTCATCCTCTGAAATTGTCTGAAAGACCAGAGAATAGTGCACTGTCACTCCTCCAGGTCTGAAAAAGAAGAATATATTGTATGAGAGAAAATAAGAGTAGCTGGTGATTACTGTATTATACAGATCTATATACACTTTAAGCAATTAACTATCAACTAAAAACAAAGCAATCCCCTGGCAGGTTTAAGAATTGGAGAGTCAAGATCAATTGAAAAGTAGTATACTTGAAATGCAGAGCATGGAAATCAACCACTTTTTTCTTGCAGATTTTAATGACACTTAAAAGATTTAGCAATATTCAGCTCTGTCAATGCAGAAGCCGGAGGGTAAACATATTAGTTCAATGGGATTAATAGCAATGATACATCAATGTTGATACATCAATTTCTTTCCTTTTTGTTTTTGTGAACAGTGAAGATGCCAAGGTCGAATGAGTTGTGTATCCTTTATCAGATTAGTGAAGCAGGCTATTATTGCATGTGACAGCACTGGCCACCACAGGGCCCGCAAATTAGGGAGGGATCAACTCAGCAATTATTCTATTCACACAGGGCTTTGTATTGCACTACTTACTTGCCTTCCATCCTAAAATGAAGAAGCCTATGAAAACCTTGTTAACCCAAAAGGGATATTTTGTGATTTTGGCAACAAGGCCCTCTATCTACTTCTCCAGAGTCAGATGAACTCGTGGATATCATTTTTATGTCTGCATGCAGTTTGAAGGAAGTAGTGCTAGAGAAATTGCTAACTAGCATTAGCTCAATGACTGGAAATCTACTGGTATGCTACTAGCATGCTAGCAGATAGCACATGGACTTCCAGTCAATGTGCTAATGCTACTTAGCATTGGCTCACAAAACTACAGTACCTCTAACTTCCTTCATACTGGACACAGAGACATAAATATGGTACCCACGAGTTCATCTGATTCTGGGGAAGTAGATAGAGGGCCTCATTGCCAAAATCCCAAAGTATCCCTTTAAATGAGCTACAGAAGGGGAGAAAAATGAGTCCCTTTTTCAGCTGACTTTGGTTGCCATTTCTCAACAATGTCCCTGGTTGATGCATTGGCCCATCATGGCTGCAGTGCAAAAACAGCCGAGTAATAGAGCTCGCCAGCTTGTAGTCCTAAAAACCAGAAATGATTTACCTCTGGTTCGTTCAGCCATTCCTATGGGCAAAATGAATGGCGAAAGAATAGGGTTTTGGAATAAATGCCGAAAATAAGGTCTGAGGTTAACACAGGCTTATGAGATCTTATATGTTTTGTTCTATGAGAACATCAGTCAGTTAACATGACCTTTATGAATTATGAAGCCTCTGTCTATTATTTTTTACATTTTCACAAATGCTTCAAAATTCACAAATAGTGATGTTAGCTGATGAAGATTATAGCATAGAACAAAACGTATATTTGATCTCCTAAGCTTATGTTTACCACAGACCTTATCTTCGGTCTTTATTTTTTACAAAATTTTTGACAGGCTTTGTTCAATGAACCATAGCGGAGTTTGTGCCTACAAAAAGACGCCATTACTCTCCATTAATCTCGATTGCCGAGTTGCTGTTTGTTTAGGGGAAAATCCATTTGAATTCAATCACTTTTTTAAAGCAGCCCTTTTGATTTGAACGAAACCTTCCATACATATTTGTGATTTGTAGAAGTGCACAGAAAGTGACTTTTTGGACCTGAACGCCAAAACATTCAAGCGATAAAGATGCTGAAAGTTTACCTATTTTGCATACCCCACCATAGCATGAGACATTCATGTCTTCATTAATGGAAAATATAAATGGTTGAGGTTGACATCATTAGAAAGCTTACAAACAGGGTTGTTAAACCATTGTATTATTTCTTGATTTAATTTTTATTTTGATAAATATGTCTTCTTTTTTTTTTTCTTAAACGTTAATTATCCAAAATATACAGTATATATATGGGTGATTGGAAATTATGCAGACGGTTACATTGATAGAAGCCACAATCTATCTGCAATGTTAAAGCTGATCCTATTCTTTCCATATTCACATATGTTGTAATTTAGACCTGTTGTAATTTATAATCTGAGGTTTTTGTGTTGTGCCCGCCATCGGTTGAGACACAACATGCTATTGAATCCAGGGTGGGTGTCATGTTTTGGCTAATAAAATGGGAATAACATGTAAATGTCAACTTTTAAATGGTACCACAAAGATGGTTGGAGGTCCACACATCAAGGAATGACTTGAATGGGAATATCTGTTGTTTTAAATTATACTCTCAATCCTCCATAGGAAACCTATTGAAATCATAGAAATATATATCATAGAATAGACCAATTAAGTTGACATTCGATGGTGGGTGGACTAGAGGTCGACCGATTATGATTTTTCAACGCCGATACCGATTATTGGAGGACCAAAAAAAGCCAATACCAATTAATCGGCCGATTTTTACTTATTTATTTGTAAAAATGACAATTACAAATAATACAATACTGAATGAACACTTATTATAACTTAATATAATACATCAATAAAATCTATTTAGTCTCAAATAAATAATAAAACATGTTCAATTTGGTTTAAAAAATGCAAAAACAAAGTGTTGGAGAAGAAAGTAAAAGTGCAATATGTGCCATGTAAAAAAGCTAACGTTTAAGTTCCTTGCTCAGAACATGAGAACATATGAACGCTGGTGGTTCCTTTTAACATGAGTCTTCAATATTCCCAGGTAAGAAGTTTTAGGTTGTTGTTATTATTGGAATTATAGGACTATTTCTCTCTATACGATTTATATTTCATATACCTTCAACTATCATCTCGAAAACAAAACGTTTATTCTTTCAGTGAAATACAGAACCGTTCCGTATTTTATCTAACGGGTGGCATCCATAAGTCTAAATATTCCTGTTACATTGCACAACCTTAAATGTTATGTCATAATTATGTAAAATTCTGGCAAATTAGTTCGCAACGAGCCAGGCGGCCCAAACTGTTGCATATAACCTGACTCTGTGTGCAATGAACGCAAGAGAAGTGACACAATTTCATCTGGTTAATATTGCCTGCTAACCTGTATTTCTTTTAGCTAAATATGCAGGTTTAAAAATATATACTTCTGTGTATTGATTTTAAGAAAGGCATTGATGTTTATGGTTAGGTACAGTCGTGCAACGATTGTGCTTTTTTCGCAAATGCGCTTTTGTTAAATCATCCCCCTTTTGGCAAAGTTGGCTGTCTTTGTTAGGAAGAAATAGTCTTCACACAGTTCGCAACGAGCCAGACGGCCCAAACTGCTGCATATACCCTGACTCTGTTGCAAGAGAAGTGACACAATTTCCCTACTTAAAAGAAATTCATGTTAGCAGGCAATATTAACTAAATATGCAGGTTTAAAAATATATACTTGTGTGTTGATTTTAAGAAAGGCATTGATGTTTATGGTTAGGTACACGTTGGAGCAACGACAGTCCTTTTTCGCGAATGCGCACTGCATCGATTATATTCAACGCAGGACACGCTAGATAAACTAGTAATATCATCAACCATGTGTAGTTAACTAGTGATTATGATTGATTGATTGTTTTTTATAAGATAAGTTTAATGCTACCTAGCAACTTACCTTGGCTTCTTACTGCATTCGCGTAACAGGCAGGCTCCTCGTGGAGTGCAATGTAAGGCAGGTGGTTAGAGCGTTGGACTAGTTAACCGTAAGGTTGCAAGATTGAATCCCCGATCTGACAAGGTAAAAATCTGTCGTTCTGCCCCTGAACAAGGCAGTTAACCCACCGTTCCTAGGCCGTCATTGAAAATAAGAATGTGTTCTTAACTGACTTGCCTAGTTAAATAAAATAAAATAAAAATAAAAAAATATACAAATCGGTGTCCAAAAATACCGATTATCCGTTTGTTATGAAAACTTGAAATCGGCCCTAATTAATCGGCCATTCCGATTAGAAGTTGTAATTAGAAGTTAACATTTCAATTCAATTTAAATGTCAACGGTGTATCAGTTAATTGCAGTGGTCTGAAGGGATAGATAGGTCCATTCTATTAATTATATTTCTATGATTTAAATTAAGCCCATCCTGTTTTTAAGAGCACGTTGTGTCTCAACCAATTGCGGGCACAACACAAAAACCTCAGATGATGTAAAGTAAGGTCTAAGCTACAACATATGCGAATATGAAAAAGATCGGAGTTTATCAATTTTTTGATAATTAATGTTTTTATAAAAAGAAACTCAACCGTAGGTTGAAGATGTGATGAAGACATGGATGCCTCGTGGTTTGGTGGGGTATGCAAAAGGGGTAAACTTTGAGCACCTTTATCTCCTGAATGTTTTGGCATTCAGGTCCAAAAAGTCACTTTCTGTCCACTTCTTCCATGGACAAACATGTATTCGAAAGTTTTGTTTAAATCAAAAGGGATGCTGTCAAAAAGTGATTGAATTGAAATGGATTTACTCTTAGGTTATCTGATCCCTCTCTCCCTGGGTCCTGTGATAGATCCAGATACACACTGAGCGGAGCAGCAGACTGGCAGGGACAAGCACAGACACAGAGGGAAACTGCAGCTACCACTCAAGATGGCTCTCATCACAGTAATTAAATTACCCTTCACTCTCATGGGCCTCGCTAAGATTTGGAGAGGGAGAAGAAAAGAGGCCATTAGTATGTGATTTATTGACTTGTCAGCCATTAGTATGTGATATAATGACTTGTCAGCCATTAGTATGTGTGATAATGATTTATCATCTACAAAGGAAATAAAACGTCCTTCATTGCTGGTCGGGTGTCATCACAAACATGTGCTTTTCACTCGTGACATGTATTCTTTTGTATTTGAATGTAAAGATATATTGACCTTCAAAGGAAAGATGTATTTTTTGGCATGCATGTGGTTCACATTAATGACTAAAGTGTTCTTACTACAGTCAGCATAGCCAAGAGCACAACCTGTAGCATGACAGAATGGCTTGGACTGCACTAAAATATTTTCTGTTCCTGGACTTTGACTGCATTTCAGCTAGGTGGGAATGGACTTGTTCTGTATTCAAATGAATCCAGAGTCCATTCCAAATCAACACGTAGTTAAGGTCCGATTTGGAATGAATTGAGTCTGAGAGGAATTTCTCAGCGCAGTGAAAGGCTGTGCTTCATTTCTACTGGTGGAGCTACCAGCTTTCACCTGGCTTTCATCTGTCTCACCTAATCTATTGCTTTTCTCATTAGCTCTCCAAAATGTTGGAACTAAGCTCGAAGGCACCAGATGTGATTATTCATGTCTGCCACAGACTTACCTGATTCCCAAAACACTGATCTCTTTAAATCCTGGGAGCTTGTCAAAAACATGGAGCATCTGTTGAAAAAGAAGATGGACTAAATTAAACTTGTTTATTACAGAATCAAATATGATGCCGTTTTCTGTTGGCACAAATGTTACTGGTTACCAGCTCTCATAATGTAATCTGAGGATATCTAAAGTACTGTAAGTCAGGAATGTATGAACGGGACACTTACACTCATATATCACTATCATTAGTTACTCACATTCAGCAGACACTTGCCACTGGGCACACACTGGTTGAATCAATGTTGTTTCCACGTCATTTCAATGAAATGTCTTTGAACCAACGTGGAATAGATGTTGAATTGATGTCTGCGCCCAGCTTTGAGAGTTCATTGAATTTCCACCATTGTAACATCTAATGCGAGAAAATGTGTAAGTGCATATTTCGGGAGAAGGGTGGAGATCGGGACTGAACCTTGGTGTATTCAGGTTGAGAATCCATGAGTTGCAACTCAGTAATCTACTTTCTTTGCTTCTGACTCATGATCCTGTGGCATTCTATAATTATCTTTACCATGAACCCCTTCAGAGGGCCACAACCCATGAGGACAGTACCACTTGTAGCAATGTGTCACAGATCACACTGTACAGCATCAGGTCCCTGTATTTGTTAGTTGATCGTGTTACACTGATAAGATAATGACTTTATTTCCAATGGGAAATTTTGTTTACGGCACTGTGCATACATTAAAAACATATCAAAAAACATCAAGACACCGAATAAACTGTACCTCAAAGGGATAGCCCATTGGTCTTAGGGACATTTACATTACTGATGGACATAAAGAGGGTATACAGACTACAGAGCCTGGCCTCCCGTAAGTCTTTCCATCTACTGTGCAGTATCTCGACTAGCCTGAGTGTCAGTCCGTTTGCCCCATCATGCCAACTCCTTGTCACTCATTTCCATTCTATTTGGCTTGACAATGACAGCAATGGTTATTATCTCACCTGGTCTTGCAGGTGATGAGAGAGGTCAACATATTGGGGGGAGTCAGGGTCGTCCAGTAGCTCCCTGTAGCCTGGGTCCACCAGGTCAATGCTGAACT
Organism: Salvelinus namaycush; assembly: GCF_016432855.1. Taxonomy (NCBI): domain Eukaryota; kingdom Metazoa; phylum Chordata; class Actinopteri; order Salmoniformes; family Salmonidae; genus Salvelinus; species Salvelinus namaycush. The sequence continues at coordinate 6,932,058 of NC_052330.1, forward strand.
CCACTATTTCCTCCACATGGTTCTCCGGGACAATGTTGGGCAGCTCAGAGTCCTACAAACAGTGGAAGAAAACAGGGCCTTATTGATTAGATACCAAAAGAGTCCTATTGATTAGGTACCAAAAGTGTCCTATTCATTAAGCATCAAAAGGAAAGAAAACAGACTGAAATAGGGAGGGACAACCTGAACTTAAGAAATAGCCGTTTCCGTTTTCCCTTGCAAAACATTATGCTATGGTGTAGGCTCGGCCCTAACATATGTGCTCTCTGTAACCTCTGGGTCTGCATGGCAAATGGCAAATGGCCCAGGAACACAAGGAACATTCTCAAGGGCCAGTCAATCCTGTCCCCATCAAGAGGCCAAAATGCCTTTCTCTCTCTCTCTGTCAGACAGTATGCAGCGGATAAACTATTGAAATGTGTGTTAGTGATGCTTGTTTGGTCTCTATCTGAAACGTGTACCCTGAAGAGAACACTGATGCTATCTATATGGATGTATGATCTCTGTAGTAAGTCTAAATGGTTAGAGTGAACTCTGACAACACTGTATGCAAGGATCGCTTTTGTCCTCTCAGGAATTATGTCTTCTCTCTAGTATACCCAGCCCACCCCCTCAGGTCATCAAACATAGATGTGACCGCCTTCCTAGAGGATGTTGGCTGGTTCGATCTGATTGGATATCTTCGTTTTATTCATTTTGGTTTGGTCTGTGGTTGTCAAAAACGGATTTTCAACACAAATAATTCAGATCTGGTATAAATGGAATGAAAGTATTTACTTCTCTCACTTGCTCCTGTTATCCACTCTACAGAAAGGTTGTTTGGACATGTTTCTCTTGTAGGCTGCTCGGCCTTCTGCCTGAGTAGACCTGTTTTGTTCATGCTTTGCTTTGTAACTCTGACATCTTTATGCCTAGAATAATTCCTTGTAATGTTTGTTAATGTTTTGTAACTTAAGCTTTATTCCTTGTATGGGATTTCATTCTGTTTTACAATGTTCATTAAATATCTGCCTAGAATAATGCCTTGTAGCGCTTGTTAATGTTTTGTAACTTAAGCGTTATGCCTTGTATGGAATTTCATTCTGTTTTACAATGTTCATTAAATATCTTCCTAGACTAATGCCGTGTAATGCTTGTTAATGTTTTGTAACTTAAGCTTTATGCCTTGTATTGGATTTCATTCTGTTTTACAATGTTCATTAAATATCTGCCTTAGGCAATTCGGCAATTCTCAGGCATTTCCTGATGGTTTATTACTGTAACTCAACTATAGTCTCTTGCATAAAGCTAAATCATCTTTATGTAGTCAGATATTTCGTTTCAGTAGACTTTGATCATATTAATTGCATAGTCTTATGACGGGTCATATGTAAGGTATACTGTATATAAAATGCATATATGATACATATTACTTCACTGCAATGGTTTGCCCTGATGAATAGGAACAGCAGTTAGATAATTTATTTTATAAGATGTTAGCTTTTAGACCATATGGCTAAATGTTCTCAGCTCACCCTCTCTGTCTGAGACATACAAGGCAACAGCTGGGCTGGGCAACCACAAGCAAACATTCTGTCAGCTTTCCTTTCAATCTGCAAGCTGTTAGCAATCTTAACATCTAGCCTAAACTACAGTACCTTCAGAAATTATTCATACCCCTTAACTTATTACACATTTTGTTGTGTTACAGCTTGAGTTCAACATGGATTAAATATTCTTACCATCTACACACAATTCCCCATAATGATGAAGCAAAAACAGGTTTTTATAAATGTTTGCACATTTATAAAAATAAAATAAATAAATAAATGAAATATTACATTTACATAAGTATTCAGACCTTTTACTCAGTACATTGTCGAAGCACTTTTGGCAGCGATTACAGCATCAAGTCGTCTTAGGTATGATGCTACAAGCTTGGCACACCTGTATTTTGGGAGTTTCTCGCATGCTTCTCTGCAGATCCTCTCAATCGCTGTCAGGTTGGATGGAGAGCGTTGCTGCACAGCTATTTTCAGGTCTCTCCAGAGATGTTCGATCGGGTTCAAGTCCGGGCTCTGGCTGGGCCATTCAAGGACATTCAGAGACTTGTCCCAAAGCCACTCCTGCAATGTCTTGGCTGTGTGCTTAGGGTCTTTGTCCTGTTGGAAGGTGAACCTTCGCCCCAGTCTGAGGTCCTGAGCGCTCTGTAGCAGGTTTTCATCAAGGATCACTCTGTACTTTGCTCCGTTCATCTTTGCCTCGATCCTGACAATTCTCCCAGTCCCTGAAAAACATCCCCACAGCATGATGCTGCCACCGTAGGGTTGGTGCCAGGTTTCCTCCAGATGTGACGCTTGGCATTCAGGCCAAAGAGTTCAATCTTGGTTTCATCGGACCAGATAATCTTGTTTCTCATGGTCTGAGAGTCGTTAGGTGCCCTTTGGCAAACTCCAAGCGGGCTGTCATGTGCCTTTTACTGAGGAGTGGCTTCCACCTGGCCACTCTACCATAAAGGCCTGATTGTTGGAGTGCTGCAGAGATGGATGTCTATCTCCACAGAGGAACTCTAGAGCTCTGTCGGAGTGACCATCAGGTTCTTGGTCACCTCCCTGACCAAGGCCCTTCTTCCATGATTGTTCAGTTTGGCCAGCTCTAGGAAGAGTCTTAGTGGTTCCAAACTTCTCCCATTTAAGAATGATGGAGGCCACTGTGTTCTTGGGGACCTTCAATGCTGCAGACATGTTTTGATACCCTTCCCCAGATCTGTGCCTCGACACAATCCTGTCTCAGAGCTCTACGGACAATTTCTTTGTCCTCATGGCTTGGTTTTTGCTCTGACGTGCACTGTCAACTGTGAGACCTTATATAGACAGGTGTGTGCCTTTCCAAATCATGTCCAATCAATTGAATTTACCACAGGTGGACTCCAATCAAGATGTAGAAACATCTCAAGGATGATCAATGGAAACAGGATGCACCTGAGCTCAATTTCGAGTCTCATAGCGAAGGGTCTAAATACTTATGTAAATAAGGTACATTTATACATTTGCAAAAAATAAAAATAAGGCTTAACAAAATGTGGAAAAATTCAATGGGTCTGAATACTTTCCGAAGCCACTGTGTGTAGATTACTGAGGATTGTTTTTCTATTTAATCCATTTTAAAATAAGGCTCTAACTTAACAAAATGAGGAACAATTCAAGGGGTCTGAATATTTTCCATTGGCAAGATTTGAAAACGGCTGTCTAGCAATGATCAACAAACAACTTGACAGAGCTTGAAGAATAATGTGCAAATATTGTACTATCCAGATGTGCAATACTCTTAGAGACGTACCCAGAACGACTCACACCCCTGAGTCAATACATGTTAGAATCATCTTTGGCAGCAATAACAGCTGTGAGTCTTTCTAGGGTACATACAACATGTGGAAAAAGTCAAGGGGTGTGAATACTTTCTGAAGGTACTGTCAATGGCGTTTACCTCCTCAGCAGCGGTTTCTTCTTCTACTTCTTCTTCGACTGTATCCTCAGGAGCATCAGGGACACTGGCATCGCTGGTCACAGGAGTGGGTGGTTCTGGTGCAGCAGTCTGGGTCTCTTCTGGACCTAAACGGATCATCGATGTCATGAAGAAGGGCTCATACCCGAAACGTTTGTGTAGGAAACAAAATCTGTTCATTTAAGCTGTTTTAGTTTTTCCCTAAACAGATCATTACAATCTAATTATACTGTATGCAAGACAGACATATACAAGGCAGATTTATAAAATCATTGATTAACTATTGATATGTGCATCTTGATAAAGTGTCTTGCCATACCTGCTATCTCAGTGACCTCTGGTGCTGCTGTGGTTGCAGCTGCTTCTGCTCTGCAGGTGAAAGAGTAGATCATACGAATAATGAATGATGAATGTTTGTCCACAATAGCCCAGCTGTGAGTGGTTAAGCTAATGGTTTGTGAAAAACTGCATTTGACAACAAGCACTTATCCCCCAATTACTTTACAAGATAATTACCATGGCAATGCACAAGCTCTCCACCTGTTTTAAGAATACAATGGTCTTCAACCAGCAGCACCATACAAGAGTACATGTACATGTACAGTATACCAAAGCAGATGTTGTACTGTACAGTATATAGTAACAACCTGGGTAAATACTGGTAATGGTATAATAATGGTAATTATGTCACGTGACATGAACTTTGACCTCTAGGGTACTTATCTGAATTACCTGTATAAATTGCTTTAAAAAAGAAACCCTGATACATTTTAAACTTTGTTTGCCAAGTGTTTCTAAAAGGTGATGAAATTACCTTTCAAATTATAAATAATATAACCAACTTTGAAAGCACCACCTACAACTATTGTTTAAAAATAGGCCATATTGTGCCATTGACATTAGAATGTTGTGAGCTTAGCTGTGGGGCAGCTATGTTTTTGGGTTGTAACTTTGGGGATAGAACCACCAACTTGCACACACACACAGTAAATGTAGAACAGGGTTTTAAAAAGATTTGTAGATACAGGGCCGTCACAGGATTCCCACATTAACCCCATAGAAGCCTTTTTCCAATATGACCGCCAAACATCTCAATGGGGTCTTATTGGATCAATTTCGCATGAACATACTTGTATGAAATATAATTGTAGTATGTCCAATAATATCTTAAAGTATTCATAGTGATGTAGAATACACAACCAAATGAGCCAGGTGTGTGACCGTCTGCCAGCTATAAAGATATTAAATTATTCACACAATTGTGGTAATAATATTTATCAAGCCTTAATTGCAATATTTAATCTTCAAACATGTAAAAATGTATATGTACAAGTAAATATGAATTGATGTGGGCTGACTAAAACGATATACACTGTTATCCTATTGACTGTTTTCATTATGGAGACTATAGACCTGCCCCTTACATTCCATTACTATGTAGTAAAATCCAATGTTGGGCCTGTTGAGGCCAGGGTTGGGGAGTAATGGATTAGATTACATCTGTTACATATAACTGATTACAAAAAAAATGGAACTGTAATCTGTTACGTTACCAGCAAAACATTTTAAATTCAGAAAGGATGTTTGCAACAAAATTATTTGACACCTTTCTGTTTTCTCAATGCCATTCAAATTAGCATTGAAAAATGTTGAGCTTGGAGGGCACTATGGTGTTTAACGCTGGTTTGATCATGCGAAATTGATCCGATAAGACCCCATTGAGTTGTTTTGCGGCCATATTGGGAAAAGCCTTCTGTGGGGTTAATATGTGAATCCTGTGATGTCCCTGTACTGTATCTATAAATCTGTTTAAAACTATGTTCTAGCTGTGTGTGTGTGTTTGGTTCTATCACCAAAGTTACAATTCAAAAACAGAATGGCCAAGCTTCCTACATTCTAATGTCAATGGCACAATATGGGCTATTTTTAAACAATAGTTGTAGGTGGTGCTTTCAAAGTTGGTTATATTACAACAAAGTAAAAATGTATCAATGTGTCCTTTTTAAAGCAATTTATACAGGTCATTCTGATATGTACTCTAAATCAGGGGTTCCCAACCTTTTTCCCCCAGTGCCGCCTTTATCACAATTGAAAAATGTCAGCCCCCACCCTACCCCCCCGAATTCACCCGACTTCCCAAAAATAAAATATGTTTTATTATGATAATGTATATAAACCCTCCATTTAATTATGGGGTATACGTGAGCAATAACTTGTTGACATTGTTTGTCATAGGGTAAAATCCATATGGGAAATGTGAACGTGATGGATGAAAGAAAGAGTGATAACACACAGAAAGCTGTCATTGCTGCAATGCTATCACACATTTTCCAACTCTAGGGACATAGACCTTCAGGAAAATCCCCATTAGACATCGTCACCCCAAGTGAGCCTGACTGACCCCCCTGGACCACATGGAGTGCTGGAGTTATATGGCAGGTCAAATTCAAAGCTGGACTCAAGAGGGCTGCAGTGTGTGTGAGAAAGCAGCACCGTTGACATCTATCAGCAGACAGCAGGCGGCATACTGCCTTGTCTCTAAGCCTTACCCAGTCGACTGCCTCTCGTCTCGCAGATTCATCCTCTACGAAAGTAGAAAAATCACATCATCACATCAGTCATACACATCATCTGAACTTTAAACCAATAACAGAATACATCAAAACTGTGTAGCATATAAAGTATCACTGAAACTTGGGAGTGCTGTCTGCAAATATACATGCATTTTATAAAGTCTTATAGATGTAAATGAACCAAATTGACTAGACTAGAGATTAATATGATGCTGTTTTGTGTATTAATGAGAGCAATATAATAAGGATATGTTTCCCCTTCACTCAAGAGACTGATATGTAATTAATACTGAGAGGAAAGACAAGTTCCAACAATTACTTTCCCTGTGGCTATTGTGCAACAAACAATGCTGTTGTTTCCTGAGGAAATGTACTAAAATAAATGGATTTCACATGATATCATAAATTCACCCATTGGCCATTGCCATTCAAAATTGTTTTACCCCCAGTAAAGACGTGCATATGCTCATTCAAATAATTAAAGTAATTATTGGTCTGACTGCTACGAAACATAAAAGGAAGGCATGTGTTGTTGGTTCCTCACCCTGTACACCATACTCATGTGCTCCTCTGAGTTGCTGAAGTTAGTGGCCAGGTCAGCGAGACACAGAGACTCGTGTTGACATGTGTGAACCCATGTTGTGTACTCTGTAGTGACAGGGATCCTGTCAAAGAAGATCCGGAAGGCCTCCCACACAGCCTCCTGACAAACTGACCAAAGACAGAACAGTCTTCCAGTGAGAATGAAAGATCCTCAGCACTTCTACCAATAGATACAGATCCACATAAAGTCCAAGTGTACATCCCAAATGGCCCCCTATTCCCTATATTGTGCGCCACTTTTGACCACAGCCCTATTGCCCCTTATCAAGAAAAGTAGTACACTATAAAGGGAATAGGGTGCCATTTTATGGGGTGATAGAGCTGTCTCAAAGGAAAAATAACTCTAAACCAAGCAGATTGTTTTCAGATTCATGAGGGTTCAACAGTAGTGAGATAAAAGCTGGGAAAACGGTGGCTTTATCTTGTCAAGAGAACACACCGATGGTTGACATGATGAACAACTAAATTCCGAATTCTTTTCCCTGACCTGTCCTTAGCCAAGTTCCCCACTCCATCCTCCATCCTCCCCTCAGAATGGCCCAGCACTATCAGATTGGTTACCCTTTCAAATGTGAAATTAATTCAAGACTATTGCTGCAATCATTCAGTTTGTTCTTATCCTTCAATCCACCTATTTTGAGACTCTCAGCACGAAAAGAGTTGTAGAAAAGACACAAAGTCTTATGTCTGGTGAAAAGATAAAAGTCTGCTCTTTTATCATCTTTACAAAACCTGTGGGGGAAAAAATGGAATTCCTATTCCCAAAGGTGTGCTTTTATGTTTTTAAAAGGCAGCGAATAAGTCCCAAATGGCAACCTATTTCCTATATAGTGCACTACTTTTGTATTGCATGCTGCCTCAGGGTGAAGCTGTGAGTTTTCTCCATACTTTATCTCAGAAAGAACTCTGGATTACTTTGTTGTTATTCTGCTGCCGAGTCTTCAGTTCTCTTCACTGTCTACTGTAGACTGTAGACTTATCAACATGTTCTCTCTGGTGCACACCTGGATATCAAGTTGTAGGTATTGCTGGGCACTGCTATGGTCCACAATCTATACTAATTGAGACATTTATCACTGGTGCATACCACAACCTTCACGATTTAGTTTGAGTAGAGGCTTTTACACACCACGTAGCAGGCAGAAGCCTCAACTCATGCCATCTAGGGCAGAAGAGCTGGATACTAAACATATCACACTGCAATAGCCAACATGATAGCATTTGATTACATAAATGTAATGATTGTCTGTAATGAATGGGGGGCCCATACCTCTGAGCCTGTAGTAGGCTTGATGGCTGGCAATGACCTCATTGATGGTCTCCTGAGGACAGACTCTCACTCCAGAGTGAAAGAGTGCGGATCGCTTCCTCCGATGCTTTTCCAGGTCAAATATCGTTCTGACATTAGAGTTTTGTTTGGTCGTTTTCAGAAGTTCAACCAAGTGCATAGAATTGATGGCTTCTGTTTCTGTCCCGATTACACCTCTCTGCAAAGAGCCCCGATTATTCCTCTCTGCAAAGACAAGATAAAAAGAAAAATACATTCAAACCATGATATTTTCAAGCTGTGTCAAATTGTATAATGTACTGTACAATGTTTGAAAAGCCTGTGTTGAAAAGCAAATTTTTCCCTCATGGCTATCCTGAAATAAATTACAGTTCTATTCTATCAATGCATACAATATTCAACCATGTCTCTGGCTTCTATTTGTGATACAATTACATAATTGCATGATCTCTCAGCTGTGAGAGAGAAGAATTCTACTGAGGGAGATTCTCAACTTATCAGCAGAAAGTATCCCAGCTAGCACAAAGCGTTCTGAGAACCGTATGTTTCTTAGAGCTTGGTCAGAGCGTGGTTGTCCGAGGGTTATTTTGCATACAACCATCCCACAACTTTCTGAGAATGGTGCAGGATAGTTGCTTGGCTTTGGAACATTCTCAGCACGTTTAAGGAACTTGAAAAAAAAAGTATTTTCTTGGTATTTTCTTGCTTTAACCGAACTTTCTTAAATGTTCAAACATGATTACATTTTGGTAATGTTCTAGGAACGTTCTCCAACTGGTTTGACATTGGGAATGTTCTCAAAAAGTTCCGAAACCATTAAGAAACATCGTTGTTCTGTGGGAATTTCAGTACTTCAGCATAATGTTTCCTACCGGTTTTCTCATGGTTTTATTTAAAGTCATGTTCTCAAATTGTTCCAAAAATGTCAAGAAACAACGTTCTTCTGTAGGAATTTCAGTACTTCACCATAACATGTTCATACAGATTTCCTCATGGTTCTATTCAAAGAAGCTTTCTCAAATTGTTCCTGAGGACATTAAGAAAACGTTCCATAAAAACCACAGGAAAACTTTGTTAAAGTTCATAGAATGTTCTAAGAATATGATTTAAAAACATTTCCGTTCTAGAGAACAGAAGATTATAGGTTTGAATCTAACTCATGCCGGATCACAATAAATAAAAAAATGTGTTCGCATTAATGCCTAAGGAAATTAATTTCCATATGTGCTTGGAGTTCAAATAACCCAAATAAGCTAGCAGTGTTATTAAAACTCTTAATGAAGCATTCCGTGAAAGTTTTAAGGAAGTTATCAAAAAAACTCAAAATAACCTATAATTTCCGTTCTCAGTGTTAATAAAACCTCCCAGGAAAATCTTCAAGGAACCAGACTAAAAGCTTCTCAGAAAGTCTCTGCCACCTAATAATAGGCTTCCCAGAACAGGCAAAATGTTCACTATTGTTCTCAGAACGTTTAAAAAACGTTCAGTTTTACCAGTCAGGAAACCTATGGCTTCATTCCCACAACCATTGTGAAACCAAAAACATACATTTCCACAACTTCCAAGGAACCAAATGTGCTAGCTGAGTAATGTTTACATCCCCTAACCATGAAAGAACGTAGCCTTTTCAGATTTGCACTCATCACCAAGGAAACAGAGACCACCACAGTCTTAATTTAAATGTTGCCAGTAGATTTCCATGTCGTACACAGACAGAAAAGATCCATGAAAAGGAGGATCAACATGATTCGGAAAATGATTGTTACTTCATGGTCATGGGTGGGTATTCGAAATTGAGTCACTTCATTTCATTGCAAATATTTACAGTTTGAGTAATTCTTTAAGACTTTGAAACAGCCTTTCATCCTGCGTGTGTGTGTCTTTAATACTACAAGAAAAAATCTGTCTTCTTTTGATATAACAACAAAAAATACTGAGCAGTTTGTGTGGATATCAAGTTGTGGATACTGCTATGGGTTCTGCCATGGTCCACACTCTATTAGCCTACTTATTTAGACATTTCTGCTGGTATAGTGTAGAACCGTGATCGCGGCACAATCAAACTACAATAACCAGGCATTCATTTGTCTGCTGTTAAATTTGACCCTTTGTCTCTATAGCCTTAAAACAGTTATATCTTCCAAGCCCTTATTACGTCACCAAGTTAGCGCCAGCTGGTTATGCAACCACAATGAGCTCTAAATTGTTCAAACAATGCCAAAAGTTCAAACAATTTCAAAGAGGTTGTGACGCTCACCTCTTAGGAAAACTCATCAGTATCAGGATGGGACGTACTGTCTGTATAGGAGATACTCTATGAGATACTGTAGAACAACAGGCCTACAACCTGTTGTTATGCCACCGTTATGCAACCTGCTCATCCTGCCCGCCATATTCCTATCACGCCCGCCATATTCCCCATCATATGCTGGCTTCCTTGCTGCCATATTCACTCCTTACAAGGTGCAGTATCTCTTACATGTGTTTCAAACGCAAGGCTAGGAGTAGTATCTTACAAAACTTTTTGTGCAAACATATTGTAGTTGAATGAGTATAATCAGCGTAATCAGTAGGCCTCTGTGTCAGAGCTTTAATGGCAGCAGTGATATACCAGTGGTAAAGATAGAAAGCTCATTTTGGATCATTCTAATGCTTGGTTACACCCAATTACCCTTAAAGTAATCTTGCAGATTGTCGTTGTAAAGTTCCACACACAATGTCCAAAATGTAAAATCGTCTTAGCTATGAAAGTGAAATTATTTAACCCACTGTATAAGGGGTGTAACATTTGATATCTAAAGCAGCAAGATCCCATAAAAACGGATTAAGTGTAGTGCCCTTCAGGTACTTAAGGTTTATGGCTCTGTGAACTAAAATGGAGCTGGAAGCTTACCTTTACTTGCAGTGGCGTGGAGAGTGAAGAGGAACAGCGTAATAATGAGTCCACATTTCCAAGGCATAACGGAACCGTTTTGTTTACAAAGTTAGAATAAGAAAAAAATCCAGGTGCGGAGTTTATCTCATGTGGTGCTAATACAGTCCTTGGGATCATTTAATATCAGGATGTCTATCGATTCCGCATGTAGGAGGCTGGTCATTTAGGCTAAGGCTTTGACTTGCTTCCCGGCAGATAGTGAGAATTTGAGGGTGGCATCTGACAGACATGGCATGGAACTAGGCAAGCTCTCTGGGTCCAACTAGGGATAGTGGACTCGCTCAAAGTGTGACAAGAGGGACAGGGTTAAAAAAGCAGACACTGTTTCGGGAATAATCTGTTTATCTACTGCTCAGACATAATCCGTCTTTACCCCATGGGCCCTACAGCCCCAGCGTCATCCTGTTAGGGACTTTCTTGGTGGAAGCATCTGTCAACCAGAGACCTGCCTGCCACCCCCTGGCACTCCTGTCCACCTCATCCTCATCCTCCACGTCCACTCCCAGCCTCACCTGATCCCCCCCCTTACCTCCTCACCCCATCAACTACTCACTATGTCACCCAGATCCCTACTGTCCTCTTTAAGCTTACTTGGAACCCAACTGCAGCAGCTTTCAGTAAATCCTTGACAAGACAATGCACTCTGTTCCCCTGTGGGTTGTACTGTACAGTACGTCAGACAGTGTTGTGTCTCCTCTGGGGTTTAAAGTGGATGCTTTAACTGTGGATTTCCCCCTGCACTCCTGTCAGCTAGCAGGGGGGTTGCCAACCGCCGCTGTTATTTTCGTTCTTGCCGCTCTAAGCCCCCTCTTAGGATGAGTGCCTATGAACTGTGACCTGTTTGATTAGGATGAGTGGGGGAAAGTTGCAAGTACTTACTTATGTCACTGACCATTCAAAATGCCACCCAGTGGAGGCACAGCTTACGCTCGTTGGTCAGAATATTTTTAAAATGACTGTCTGACTGACTGAATGTCTGAACAAACACAACACTTCCACAACTATGGTTGTGTGTGGTTCAATACTGTGCGTTGTAGCATTTAGGTTGCATTCCATCAACCACGTATTCCCAAGACTCCACCGACAACTGGATGGTTGATATTTTATTAAGTAGCCTACTTCTGAAGCTATCACCGTTAATATTCAGATGCTGTATTCATCGCCCTATTCACAGAGGCAACACGCAAAATGTAAATTGACTCCTTAACAAAAGGAAGTGATGAGCTAAAAATAATTGATATTTGTTTGGTACAAACGGTAGGATAAATACACATGTAGGTAGACTCCATTCTCGTTTTTTTTTTCTCCCTTTTCTTTTAAGAGCTTTGTCACAACGGACCACTCAGTCAATGCCCCCTCGGGGTTATGGAGTATGCAGTGTTACTTAAAAAGAACATTCTAATAGAAAATGGTAGCTGGTAACTATTGAACTGAATTGTTAGATACTACTGGACTGTTGGAGCTAGGAACACAAGCATTTTGCTACATTTGCAATAGCATCTGCTAAATCTGTGTATGTGACCAATAACATTTGATTTGATTGTACATAAAGGTGTTTAAGCCATACACTTATAACCATAATCTCCATGATTGAAGCCAATTTCACAAATCAAGCGACATTATTTTGTCTTCAAAAGGACAGCTCTCTTAAAGTGCATTTCAGCTAAATATGAAGATAGATTTTCCACAGGAATCTATAGTATATGGCTATTGTCCTTTGTCCTGTTTGACCCTGCCTCCATGATAACATTGACAATGAAGGCTAAAATGTCAAGTCTTAATGCCTGCATGAAAACACTAGTTACTACAATGCTGTGTATGTTTTAACTTTGCTCAATTGAACACTTCATGCCATAAAATGATTATAACTTCTGTCTAACCTATGTTTGGTTGTCCCCCTCTGACCCTTTTAAAGAGCATTATGAGTCATCGTCTCATCACTGTTTACACTCCCTGGGGCTAACCATGTTGCCTGAGGGCTTTGCCAACATGAAAATGTCAATGCTGTTATAGAGGCTGTTTTATATCATATGCTTGGTTGAGCCTTTCCTTATCATATAGAATCATCTTGAGTCCTATTCTGAAGGGAATAAGCATTATAGCATTTCTTAAAGTGATATTCATTAAGGGATTTGTTGGGGGTAAAGGTCATTGGTACAGAACAAATCCTTATCATCAGTCTAAAAGAAAGAGCTCCTCCAGGGGGTTTCCTTTTGAACAACGCCCTATATAACATCACGTTTACCATCGCAAATCCAACATCCTCTTTCCCTTTTAGAACAGGGTAGCGAATCATGTGGCTATGGTCTGTGGTGTTCTATTGGTTCAAGTTTAACTTGAACAAACTAAGTTTGCTGACTAATCCTGTCAAGGCACTTCAGTTCTGCCTCTGGATTACTCTGTCTGTCGGTTTTGCAGACAAAGATCTGACTCACCCTCAGTCTCTAAAAATGTAATCTTGTTCCAAAATGTATCCTTTGATCTCTCAGCATGCCAGAGTGTGCGTGTGTTAATGTACTCCCAGAAAGAGGTATTTTTGTAGGCCTCTGTATTTTTTTTAAAGGATCTCTGTTTTAATAATTAAAACAGAGATAACAAAATAAAGTGTATGATATTAATAACAAAATAAAGTGTATGATATTTGTAAAATTACTATTCCACTAAGCATTTACCATCAGGCGACGTCTTTTGGACATCTTTTTTTTGTCCTGTTCAGACCGGCTGTCTTCTCTAGGTATTATTTTGGTGCGGTCCGGACCGGACTTGATTTCAACGTCCAGGGACGTATATTTTTGGTCCGGCCCAGACCAAATCTGAACCAATCATAGATGTCTATGTTTGTTTCAGATTTGACCCGGCCTTAATTTCAATGTCCACAGACGTCTGGTCCCGACTAGCCTATATTTGGCCCAAATACAGACGTCTATGATTGGTTCAGATTTGATCAGGTCTGGACTAGACGAAATCTGAAACAATCATGTATGTTTAATACGTATGGACAGTACAGTAGAGCACCACAGATTACAGTAAAGTACAGTAGAGCACAGTAGAGTACAGTATAATTTAATGTATTGTACTGTGTTGTACTCTACTGTAGTCTACTCTATTAAACTCTAGTGTTCTGCATTGAACTAAACTGTACTGTACTCAGTGCATTCGGAAAGTATTCAGACCCCTTGACTTTTTCCAAATTTTATGACGTTACAGCCTTATTCTAAAATTGATTAAATAAATGTTTTCCTCATCAATCTACACACAATACCCCATAAGGACAAAGGGAAAAACAGAAATACCTTATTTACATAAGTATTCAGACCCTTTGCTATGAGGCAAAAAATTGAGCTCAGGTGCATCCTGTTTCCATTGATCATCCTTGAGATGTTTCTAAAACTTGATTGGAGTCCACCTGTGGTAAATTCAATTGATGATTTGGAAAGGCACACACCTGTCTATATAAGGTCCCACAGGCAGTGCATGTCAGAGCAAAATCCAAGCCACGAGGTTGAAGGAATTGTCCGTAGAGCTCCGAGACAGGATTTTGTCATTGCACAGATCTGGGGAAGGGTACCAAAACATTTCTGCAGCATTGAAGGTACCCAAGAACACATTGGCCTCCATCATTCTTAAATGGAAGACGTTTGGAACCACCAAGACTCTTCCTAGAGCTGGACGCCTGGCCAAACTGAACAATCGAGGGAGAAGGGCCTTGGTCAGGGAGGTGACCAAGAACCTGATGACCAAGTTCCTCTGTGGAGATGGGAGAATCTTCCAGAAGGACAACCATCTCTGAAGCACTCCACCAATCAGGCATTCATGGTAGAGTGGCCAGATGGAGCCCACTCCTCAGTAAAAGGCACATGACAGCCCACATGGAGTTTGTCAAAAAGGCAACTTAAGGACTCTCAGACAATGAGAATCAAGATCCTCTGGTCTGATGAAACCAAGATTGAACTCTTTGGCCTGAATGCCAAGCGTCATGTCTGGAGAAAACCTGGCACCAGACTGGGGCGAAGATTCACCTTCCAACAGGACAACGACCCTAAGCACACACCCAAGACAACACAGGAGTGACTTCGGGACAAGCCCAGACTTGAACCCAATCAAACATCTCTGGAGAGACCTGAAAATAGCTGTGCATCTGTGACGCTCCCCATACAACCTGACAGAGTTGGAGAGGATTTGCAGACAATAATGGGAGGAACTGCCAAGCTTGTGGCATCATACCCAAGAAGACTCAAGGCTATAATCGCTGCCAAAGGTGTTTCAACAAAGTACTGAGTAAAAGGTCTGAGTACATATGTTAATTTAATATTTAAATATTTATTTACCTAAAAAACTGTTTTTGCTTTGTCATTATGGGGTATTGTGTGTAGATTGATGAGGATTTAAAAAAAAAACAATTTTAGAATAAGGCTGTAAATTAACAAAACGTGGAAAAAGTCAAGGGGTCTGAATACTTTCCGAAAGCACTGTAACTTTACTGTACTGTACAGTACAGTACGGTAGTATACTCTACTGTACTGTGCTGTTCTATACTGTGCTGTTCAACCTTGGGAAACATAGACGTCTATGATTAATTCAGATTTGATCCAGTCTGTACCGGCCTTAATTTGGCCCCAAAAAAGACATCACTGATTGGTTCAGATTTGGTCCAGTCCGTACCGGCCTTAATTTGGCCCAAAAAATGAAGTCTATGATTCGTTCAGATTTAGTCCGGTCCGGACTGGCCTCGATTTGGCCCAAACAATGTCTATTATTGGTCCAGTAGGGCGTTTGCCTTTCATGCCACGACCCGGGTTTGTCGTTCTCTACAAATGTTAGCCATGACCGTGAAACATCATGACTGGTAGTCCAAGTAATATGGTGAAAACTCCTTCTACTAGCCTATAATTCCACTGATCCTGCTTTTAGATTTGTGGGAAGTACTGTAGTGAATGAGTACAGGCCTACACTTATTTTTAAAGTTGTGGGGAAATGCCCTTTATAGGAACCTTCAGAGGCTGAATGGTTGATTTCTCTCCCGTTCCAGATTTCCTGCAGTAGCAAATACATCTTTCCCATCCAATCAAATTACTGAATGAACAGGCATACTCAACAAATTGTTGCTACAGCAGACCAGGTGTAGCTTGTTAAACACCATATGGAAAGAAGAAGTAGTAGCTTGGTACTTGTGCTGCAAGACAGACGGAAGACTCACTAAACTGGGTAAGCTTTTCCTTTTTCTAAATTAACATTCAATTCATTGTTTATTTCTAATTCTGCTATTCTACTTAAACTGCGTTTGGTAAATTTGACAGCAGCGATGACTAAGCTACTGGTAGACTGTAAAAAAAACTGTAGAAACTTAGCTAACGTTAAATATAATCAGCGTATTATGCTGTCTATATGCTGTAAGAGTTGATAACCAATTGGTGTTAATTGTAATTTTTATCAGTCACATTTTGCACGACTCTTTAGTCATTTTTGACCTAGTGCGTACAGTGTACTACGATTCCCAGAGTGTTATTCACCTCTCAGAGTGCCATTCACCTCCCAGAGTGCCAGTCATCTCCCTCAATCAATACACATTGATTATTGTGTGTTCTGTGTAATTCCTTTTGTATTTTCCAATGCTAACTAAATGGTGAATGTCTGGTGTCATTTTGTCTTCTTTTTGTATGTGAGAAGAGATGTTGTTTCTTAGGGGAAGGTAAATATTTATTTTCTATTAAGTATATTCGAACAATATTCAACTCCAGTTTAAGAACTGGGATAAGCTACAAATCTCACTGTGGGGTAGATGGTTAAAGCTCCTAAACTGAATTGTCATCAACACGTTTCCACTGTCCATACCTGCCTACACCTTTAACACCTTAGACAACATGATTACTCAGTTTATTTGGACTATTAAAAGGACAAGGATTAACCTAGCTAGATTAGACAGAGACAGAAGGGAGAATTAAAGCTGCTTAACATGTATTATATCAAGAAGCCTTTATAACTGCCCAAATAGGCTCTCTTCATTGAGAACTCTAATAGAGCAATTTGGGTTGACATTGAAGAAGAAATGAATGCCCCATTTGGAGCATCATATTATCTGAGTCAACACTTAAATGTGGACTGCAGAGTCCCATAATGTCTCATACTAAGAAATATGGCGTCGGATAAATAGGAGAGACATCTTCACCTTTCCTGACAAGCTTCGTTATGGAACAACCATACACACAAATTAGGAGGACAGGTGGTTGTCTGGAAAGAGTGGTATACGTTTTGTCTAAGCCTCAAAACTAATACATTTCACTTTTGCTTTCAGTGTCAACTTGACTTTAAGTGAGGCTGTGGAATACTGGTCCCTTGATGATGTCTGCAAGTGGCTGAATACCAATGATCTCCATGATTCCATCCCATCATTCCAAGGTTAACAATCTGTCTGAAGAATGACAACTCTATTCAATTGTCCATTTGTAACAAACATACTTTCTCTGTGTCCAGACTACTCACACATATTGGCCTCTATCACCAGCATGAACCATGCTTTCTAATTACCTGTGGACTTAATGGGTGTGGCAAAACAAATAGATGTTTCAGCGCCTATCGGTCACACATCTACCGAAACCACTAAGAGCTTTTAAGCGCCAACTTAGATGAGAATTGCCCTCATGATGAACCCACTGAAGATAACGTGAGCAGTGTAGAGAGTCTGCCAGTGGCTAAACATGTTCATGCCACAGAGATCAACACTGACCAGCTAATTGAAGGTATCTAATAATATCTGTCTTTTTATTTTGAAAATCAGGGAAGAACACTGCATCCCAGCTACGGTACAGAGTAGCATTGTTGAGGACCTCAGAACCATGTTTGATGCATTTATGAAACACTACAATGATGCCCTCAGGTTTTACCTTACAAATAAGCAAAGAAATGTGGCTGAAGATGACAATCTCAGGGACTTGCTTAACAACTCTGTAGTATTTGAGGAATGCATTAGAGTGGATGCTGGAGCACTACTGTGTGAAAGAATTGGATATGGTCAGGCCAATTGTCAGGCCAATTGAAGTACCCCTGAGCAACAAAGAAGGTCACAAAACAAGGTCATTTCAACACATCCCATTGGTCAGCATACTGCAAAAAATAGCAAATAATGAAGAGGTCTGGGCCACCTTGAATCAAGATCAAAAGCCACATAATGATGAAATTCTGGAAGACTTTACTGACAGTGAATTGTTCAAATCAAATCCCAATCTAACGAAGCAGAGCCTCCATCTGCAGTTCTATATAGATGCATTCGAAGTTGTCAATCCACTGGGTTCTAAAAAAGGCAAGCATAAATTGACCACCATGTACTTTAGATTAGGAAATCTTGACCACAAGGATACTTCCCATCTCCAAAATATATACCTCTCCACACTGGTTCATCGCCACGTCATTAAAAAAGCCATCACGTACGAAGAAGTATTGAAGCCTTTGATACGTGACATTCAGGAATTGGAAACACAGGGTGTGACGTTATCATGCAATGGTGAAAAGAAAACATTCCGAGGCAAAATCACAACAATCTCAGCAGATATTCTCTCCACACATGCAGTTGCAGGGTTGAGCAAAAACGTTTCCTCTGGTCGCATTTGTCGCTTCTGCTTGGCTGCCAAGGGGGACATTTGCTCAATAATCACTGAAGAGGAATTCACCATGCGTGATCCAGACAACTACAAGTACCATCTGCAGGCTGTGGAAGAAAATCCAGACAATGCATCGATGTATGGCATCAAAAAAGCCTGTTGCTTCTCTAAGCTGAATCATGTGCCATCTCCAATTACTTATCTGTTTCATAAGGGCATCATACCCACAGTGCTCAGACTAGTGCTGCAACAACTGGTTCAAGAGAGGCAAATTACTCTTGCCCAGATTAACTATATGAGATTGAGAACTTGTTTTATGGCAAACAAGATGTGTCTTCTAAACCTGTGCCACTATCCAAGAGAGAATTAAGGAAGAATGGCCATCTATAAGGAAGTGCATCAGAAAAATGTACACTTTTCCACTCCCCCAAATGATTGGTAGTCAAATACAAAATGGGATCACTACCTCCTGCTTTGAGAGATATAAGACATCATCTATGCCCCAGGAGATCTTGGATCCCGTATCTGGCAGAAAATATCCCTGAATTTCAAGCTCTCTTCCAGGAGCTGTTTCCAGGGAAGACAATCCTAAAGATGCATTACCTCGTCCACTACCCTAGGCTTCTACTTGCCTATGGACCTTTGATCCACCAGTCCACCATGCGATTTGAAGTGAAACACCAATATTTCAAGAGGCTTTCAGCAGTTGTGGGAATCTTTGGCAAAAGACATCAGCTCAGACAATGCTGGGAGCAAACCAACAGCAACTGCCTTGTCAACACAACAACACACTGGGCGGACAGGAGACGTCCCACTGCATGCACTTCCAAACTCTGCCCGTGCAGTATTAAGTGCCAGATTCAGAGAAGCCATCAGAGCAAAATGTGCCACCAATGCAAAGTCTATTGCAGTGCAATACAATGTACTGTAGGAGACTAGTTGGTCATTGACACTGCTCATTCAGAAGAGATCCCTGAGTTCATGGAAGTGTTAGGAATATGCAGTTTCCTTGGTGCTTGTGTAGTAAAGTACTACTACCAGCCAGTTTCAACAGCCATCACCACGCATACAGTAGTAAATGGTTCAACACAGTCAACAGTGGATTGCTGTAAGGCCTGGTGAGGAGATTGATTTCCATGGGCTAGATGGATACAGGGACCCCGAGGGAAGAGTGTCCGTTCCACTCCACCACTGGATTGCAGTTAGTGAAAATTCATTGATTTATTAACTTATTAAGCACAACACACTTTTGTTCTCACATTTTCATATGCGTTCTATTCTGATATGCTTTGACCAGAACACTGACATGTTATTTTTCTTTTGTATCTTTTTTCCCACAGAACACCAAATTGACGGCGAGACATTGATGTTATTGGACCAAAGAATGGTGGAACAATTCATTCCAATGATCAAAGTTTGAATTTAAAAAAAAGAATTAATGGAGAATCTAAAAGCTGTAATAGGTAAGTCAAGATGGCGCCGACAGAGATGGTCACCTCGCTTCAGGTCCTTAGGAAACTATGAAGTTATTTGTTTTTTTTAATGTATTATTTTATGTATTATTTCTTACATTGTTAGCCCAGGAAATCTCAAGTGTTATTAAAATACAGCCGGGAAGAACTATTGGATATAAAAGCGATGACAACTTACCAACATTATGACCAGGAATACGTCTTTCCCGAAGCGGATCCTTTGTTCAGACCTCCACCCTGGACATGGGATCTTATCCCAGAGGCCGACCCAAAACAACGCGGTTGCCGCAGGAGAGGCAGATGGAGCGACCTACTGGTCTACCGAGCACACCATCCACCGCTCCCGAGCATATTACTCGCCAATGTCCAATCTCTAGATAGCAAGGTGGACGAAATTAGGGCACGAGTTGTCTTCCAGAGAGACATCAGAGATTGTAACATTCTCTGTTTCACGGAAACATGGCTCACTCGGGATATGTTGTCAGAGTCGGTACAGTCACTGGTTTCTTCGCACCGACAAAAACAAACATCTCTCTGGTAAGAAGATGGGCGGGGGTGTATGCCTTATGATTAATTAACGACTCATGGTGTAATCACAATAACATACAGGAACTTAAGTCCTTTTGTTCACCTGACCTAGAATTCCTTACAATCAAATGCCGACCGCATTATCTTCCAAGAGAATTCTCTTCGGTTATAGTCACAGCCGTGTATATCCCCTCCAAGCAGATACCTCGTCGGCCCTGAAAGAACTTCACTGGACTCTATGTAAACTGGAAACCATACATCCTGAGGCTGTATTTATTGTAGCCGGGGATTTTAACAAAGCTAACCTGAGAACGAGACTTCCTAAATTCTATCAGCATATCGAATGCGCGACACGGGCTGCTAGCATTCTGGATCATTGCTACTCTAACTTCCTCAATGCATACAAAGCCCTCCCCCGCCCTGCCTTTGGCAAATCTGACCATGACTCCATTTTAGACAGAAACTAAAACAGGAAATGTCCATGCTCAGTTCTGTCCGACGCTGGTCTGACCAATCGGATTCCACGCTCAGGATTGCTTCGATCACGTGGACTGGGATATGTTCCGGATAGCCTCAGACAACAACATTGATGTACACGCTGACTCGGTGAGCGAGTTTATTAGCAAGTGCATCGGAGATGTCGTACCCACTGTGACTATTAAAAGATTTCCTGACCAGAAACCTTGGATTGATGGCAGAATTCGTGCAAAACTGAAAGCGCGAACCACCGCTTTTAATCGTGGCAAGGCGACTGGAAACATGACCGAATACAAACAGTGTAGCTATTCCCTCCTCAAGGCAATCAAACAAGCAAAGCGTCAGTATAGAGACAAAGTAGAGTCACAATTCAACGGCTCAAACACGAGACGTATGTGACAGGGTCTGAGAATGCTGTTCATTGACTACAGCTCAGCATTTAATACCATAGTACCCTCCAAACTTGTCATTAAGCTCGAGACCCTGGGTCTCAACCCCACCCTGTGCAACTGGGTCCTGGACTTTCTGACGGGCCACCCCCAGGCAGTGACGGTAGGAAACAACATCTCTACTCCGCTGATCCTCAACACTGGGGTCCCACAAGGGTGCGTTCTCAGCACTCTCCTGTACTCCATGACTGCATGGCCATGCACGCTTCCAACTCAATCATCAAGTTTGCAGACGATACTACAGTGCTAGGCTTGATTACCACAACGATGAGATGCCCAACAGGGAGGAGGTGAGGGCCCTCGGAGTGTGGTGTCAGGAAAATAACCTCTCACTCAACGTCAACAAAACAAAGGAGATGATCGTGGACTTCAGGAAACAGCAGAGGGAGCACCCTCCCATCCACATCGACGGGACAGTAGTGGAGAAGGTGGGAAGTTTTAAGTTCCTCGGCGTACACATCACGGACAAACTGAAATGGTCCACCCACACAGACAGCATGGTGAAGAAGGCGCAACAGCGCATCTTCAACCTCAGGAGGCTGAAGAAATTTGGCTTGTCACCTACAACACTCACAAACTTTTACAGATGCACAATCGAGAGCATCCTGTCGGGCTGTATCACCGCCTGGTACAGCAACTGCACCGCCCTCAACCGCAAGGCTCTCCAGAGGGTGGTGCGGTCTGCACAACGCATCACCGGGGGCAAACTACCTGCCCCCCAGGACATCTACAGCACCCGATGTCACAGGAAGTCCAAAAAGATCATCAAGGACAACAACCACCCGAGCCACTGCCTGTTCACCCCGCTATCATCCAGAAGGCGAGGTCAGTACAGGTGCATCAAAGCGGGGACCGAGAGACTGAAAAACTGCTTCTATCTCAAGGCCATCAGACTGTTAAACAGCCATCACTAACATAGAGAGGCTGCTGTCAACATACAGACTCAAATCTCTGGCCACATAAATAATGGACTTAATAAAGGTATCACTAGTAACCTTAAATAACGCCACTTTAATAATGTTTACATATCCTACATCACTCATCTCATATGTATATTCTGCTCTATACCATCTACTGCATCTTGCCTATGCTGCACGGCCATCGCTCATCCATATATCTATATGTACATATTCTTATTCATCCCTTACATTTGTGTGTATAAGGTAGTTGTTGTGAATTTGTTAGATTACTTGTTGGATATTACTACATGGTCGGAACTAGAAGAACAAGCATTTCGCTACGCTCGCATTAACATCTGCTAACCATGTGCATGTGACCAATACCATTTGATTTGATGTGTGACTGTTATCTGCATCATTGATTCTGTCACATTGATCCTAATTCCAATCCTCTGCTCTTTGTTTCCCCTTGAAACACAAAACAACTGTGTTATTGCTAGTTCACAACTATAGCAAACAGCCCAGCAAAATGACCCAGCATCTGTCCAGCAAAATGACCCAGCATCTGCCCAGCAAAATGACCCAGCATCTGTCCAGCAAAATGACCCAGCATCTGTCCAGCAAAATTACCCAGCATCTGCCCAGCAAAATGACCCAGCATCTGTCCAGCAAAATGACCCAGCATCTGTCCAGCAAAATTACCCAGCATCTGTCCAGCAAAATTACCCAGCATCTGTCCAGCAAAATTACCCAGCATCTGTCCAGCAAAATTACCCAGCAACTGGCCTTCAGCATGACATATCAACTAGCTAGCAACAGGACAAAACAGCCATCGCCCTACTGTGCGCTCGAAGTGGAGGTCTCAGATTGCGCAGGTCTTAGCTTAATGTTAATGATATAAGTTCCTCAATTATGAATCATAATGCTTGTGTGTGTGTGTGTGTGTGTGTGTGTGTGTGTGTGTGTGTGCGTCATCCTGAGCCCTTCTCCTGTCTTCCATACTCTCCTCCGTACTGTTGTCATAACCACTGCATCAGATAGCATAGCACATATTCAACTTTTACATGATGATAATCAACGGCATCAATCAATGTCATTTGCATTACAAACATAATTGTTGGTCTAAATGTAATGTTGTTTAAGTACCCCAGTACCCGGCAATACGTGGATGTGTGCACAGCGCTCAATCAAAAGTATCCCTCGTTGAGAGACCAGACAGGGAAGGGATATGTAAGAATTCTTCAGTTTCCCTCCTCACACTAATTCACACTAATAACCTTTTTACACTATTTTGCCTACCCAGACCATAATGTGCTGGCTTGGATATTTTCTTCTCACATTGTTAAACCATCACATTTCCAGCAGCATAACAAGACCATCTCTAGTCTGCTCCCCTGACCTCAGTCCCAATAATCTGTCATGACATTTCTCCTCTCCACATTAGATTTTCTTACGGAGTCAAGGCACAGCATGAGAAATAATAGATACAAAAAAATAACATCAGCCGCTTGCTCGCGTCGCACAAGTACAGGAAATGCAGAAGAGGTTTGGGAGGCAAAAAAAAAGCCCCCGATGACACCAAAAGTGAAGACCCGACCAAAATAGCCAAGGTAACTGCATACAAAAAATGGCCCGTATTCAGTGTGTCGAAGTCGCACAGCTGATCACGGATCAGTTTTTAATATCAAATAAAATTGTATGGACAGGTGGGACCTGATCCTAGATCAGCACTCTGAGATGCTTTGTGAATACGAGACATTTGGCCTTTTTCTGTAGACTTTGATCCTGTTTGAGGCTGTATGTATCAATATTTGATCATATTAATATTAGATTTTCAAATTGAGGCTGGTGAGGATTCCTTCAGTCAGAAGTTACATGTTGAAAAGATGCAGGTGGAGTGCCAAGAAAAGAGACAGAACAGAAGTTCCCTACAAAACAAAATGAAAAGGACTGAAAAATATCACTTTTTATGAAACAAAAAGGCACCAAGAACATCTTAAAACAGTACCCAACACTCTGTCTGTCAACCATTGTAAGTAGACAAAAAGTTGCAGAATCTCTACAAGACGGCACTTCTCTCACACACGGAGGTTATTTTTTTAAAATCAATGTTACTGCATGTAAAATGTACCCTTAACAGAATAGAGCCGTTCTAATTCTATTGATTCTGATCTAGACTTTTTATTACACACCCTCCAAGTTAAGGTCTGATCACTGCAGCCATTTTGCTCCTCCCCTACTTCTTCAAAGAAGATCCAAGTGGGCTGTACGTCACAGACAGGGTATGTATTTCCCAGCAGACAAATAAATAAATGCAAAGTTAGTAGTACTGTGTAAGGTGTACTGGGCTCAGTTGCTAACTTACTGTTTGAAATATGACTCGAGTAACTCTAATTTAAAAAAAAATGTTGTTTGTTTTTTACTTCTTACAGTGTGTAAAGTTCCCATCTCTGTAGAGAGGGATAAGATTTTGTGATGTCTGCAAGTGATATTTCTGTGACTTTTAAAGTCAATAAAATGAATTTGTGACTTTACAAGCTTGCCACTAAATGTTATTTGTATTATTATTGTTAATATTATTATTATTATTATTCACAATAGAAAACATGGAACATAAAAGGTTTCTAAAGGTTATTTTAGGGACCTTTTTAAAAGGTTCCTCAAGGAAAAGGTTCCTGGAAGCACCTTAATGTGTTCCGTCATTGTTGAACCCCTAAAGGTGCCTCCAGGAGTCTTTTCTTTTTAGAGTGTGCTACTGCTTACATAGCTGTCAATAAAGATGCCATAATTGAGTGCATGGCTCTCTCAGCACATTTTAGAATGGAGACTAAACGCAACTTCTGCTATGTTCTGTAGAGACAGACCGCACTTTTTCCTTGTGATGCAGTCTGACTACAGAACATAGAAATGCCTGTAAATGTCAGCTATGTAGGTATAAGTATGGTGTCGTAAGGAACATTGCAGAGGTAGTGTGTTTAGTCTCAACGGTTGAAAATTAGCCGGCTGGCTAAAACCGGCACTTTTACTGAAACGTTGATTAATGTGCACTGTCCCTGTAAAAATAAACTCAAACTCAAACTGTAAAATGTTGTGCTGACAAATGGTAGCCATGCACTTTGAGCTATCATGGGACACGATAATGTCCAGCTGCAGGAGTACCAGCTCTGTGGTTCCGCTACCGCTAAATTACGGTCTCACTAATAAATATTGTAAAATAATTCCAGAAACGCATCCTGTTTAAGCTGGTGGCAATATTGGAGGAGCTGTGGAGGATAGGTGGAATCGCAAAGCCAGACGACTCCTTTCATATCAGGAGGCTAGAAATTCTAGAGGAGCATCTGGAGCAAGAGGCCCAGCTAAACAATTCAGACGCCATGGTAATGTTTGATTTCTTTGAATTAAGACAACTAAAAATGGCATGTGTCTAGCACAAATTGAATATTGGTCCCAATCCAGGCAGAGAGTACTGTATGATGTATCATCTTTGGTAGTTCATGAAATGGTACAACATTGTTTTGATATAGATTATTCTGTCTAGGACAGGGGTTCCTCTAGCGCCACTCCTCCCACATTCCAGAGCGCGAAATTCAAAAAATATTTTTTAGAAATATTTAACTTTCACACATTAACAAGTCCAATACAGCAAATGAAAGATAAACATCTTGTGAATCCGGTCAACATGTCCGATTTTTAAAATGTTTTACAGCGAAAACACCACGTATATTTATGTTAGTTCACCACCAAATACAAAAAAGCACAGACATTTTTCACAGCACAGGTAGCTTGCACATAACCAACCAAACTAACCAAGAACCAACCAAACTAACCAAGAAACAACTTCATCAGATGACAGTCTTATAACATGTTATACAATAAATCTATGTTTTGTTCGAAAAATTTGCATATTTGAGGTATAAATCAGTTTTACATTGCAGCTACCATCACAGCTACCATCAGAAATAGCACCGAAGCAGCCAGAGTAATTATAGAGACCAACGTGAAATACCTAAATACTCATCATAAAACATTTCTGAAAAATGCATGGTGTACAGCAAATGAAAGACAAACATCTTGTGAATCCAGCCAATATTTCCGATTTTTTAAGTGTTTTACAGCGAAAACACAATATAGCATTATATTAGCTTACTACAATAGCCTACCACACAACCGCATTCATTCATTCAAGGCACGTTAGCGATAGTGATAGGCACGTTAGCGATAGCGAATAAACCAGCAAAAGATATAAATTTTTTCACTAACCTTCATAAACTTCATCAGATGACAGTCCTATAACATCATATTACACAATACATATGTGGTTTGTTCGAAAATGTGCATATTTAGAGCTGAAATCCGTGGTTATACATTGTGAAAACTTAGCATCTTTTTCCCAGAATGTCCGGATATATTTCTGACACTCAACTATTCTGACCAAATAACTATTCATAAACTTTACTAAAAAATACATGTTGTATAGGAAATGATAGATACACTAGTTCTTAATGCAATCGCCGTGTTAGAATTCTAAAAATAACTTCATTACGACATGCAGCTTATGTTATTGCGAGAGAGCGCCCAAAATCTGGGCGCAAACTAAAAGTAAACATGTTCGACAGATATATGAAATAACATCATAAATGGGTCCTACTTTTGATGATCTTCCATCAGAATGTTGTACAAGGGGTCCTTTATCCAGAACAATCGTTGTTTGGTTTTAGAATGGCATTTTTCCCTCTCGAATGAGCAAGCAAAACTAGCCAAGTGGTGCTAAGCTCTCCTTCGTCACCAAACGCAAAGAACGCAACACGCCTAAACTCCCGAAAAAATTTCAATAATCGGATAAAACTATATTGAAAAAACCTACTTTACGATGATATTATCACATTTATCAAATAAAATCAAAGCCGGAGATATAAGACGTCTATAACGAATGCTTTTCAGAAGCCAATACTGGTGACCTTTATGCGCTTCCTGAACAAAGGAATTCTGGGGTCATGTCATTCCAAGCTCTCTCTTTTGACCATAGAAATACCTAGAAACCCCATTTCACCTCTCACAGCCTATTGACATCTAGTGGAAGGCGTATGAAGTGCATGTATAGTCATAAATTTCAAGCAAATTGATAGGGAGGCCCTGGAACAGAGCCCCGATTTCAGATTTTTCACTTTCTGACAGGAAGTTTGCTGCAAAATGAGTTCTGTTTTACTCACAGATATAATTCAAACGGTTTTAGAAACTTGAGAATGTTTTCTATCCAATAGTAATAATAATATGCATATTGTACGAGCAAGAATAGAGTACGAGGCCGTTTAAATTGGGCACGATTTTTCCCCAAAGTGAAAATAGCGCCCTCTATCCTCAACAGGTTTAACCTCAGATTGCGCTGCTGGTCAAAATTGGTGGGAGGGATGTGAAAGACTGCACCAACAAAATCCTGGACAGGTAGGTACTTGATCATCTAAGCATCTAGTTTCCTGATCTTTTCTATTCATTTGAGGGTTAAAGCAAATAGCTGATCCCTTCTGCACAGTCCCTTATACAGTCATGTAGGCGCATGCACTTGCAGTGTTATCTTAGTCAAACTTGACTACTTCATACACCTTTTGCTCACACTCACTTATACCTAGTCATTGTCATTCAATTTGCTTGGTTGCCATTTTTTGGCTATTCTTGCTTGTATCCCATGAGTTTATTGTGTTTCAGGATATAAAGCTGTCTAAGATACCCTTCTTAAACACCAACATCTGTTCTGTAGTGAACGTAACTACCACCATTTTCCATTGTTTTGTGAAATAATAATTTGCATTTGCTTTCTTTCTTAGCTTTGTACCTTGATACAGGTACGACGTGTTTCCTGACGTGTTTCCGTGACTTGAAATATAAACTGAAATGTGACGTGGAACTTCACCCCTAGAACTGTTGCATTAGAACCGTAGGCTCTATTACATCCTGCTCCTTTAGGGTATCAGTAATTCAAGCCATTGTTTTAGCATTTCTGCACTCATGAGTGCAGGTATGTGTACAGATAGAGGTCTACCCCTGCCCGAGCACCTGCCCCTTTGCCCTCCCACTCGCCAAGTGTCCTTTTGGGTGGTGGTATACATATTCTTTTTTTGTATACCATTTTTGTCGTTGCCTCCAAGTCATCGTGACATCGTCAGGTTTGCCACCCCCCATCCATACACCGTCCGTTGGTCTGCTCTGTACGGAGCTGATCTGCACCCAGTTTTGCCTTTTTCCCAGTCTGCCCTGAGATTACGCACCACACCCGGTATCCAAACACGCATGGCTTGAAATGTGGTCATGGTTGGCTGATGGCCTACGTGGAGTAGCACGTCATAATTTGTTTCCTAATAGAATCATAGCCCCAGGAAGGGTGCTGGAGGTGCTGCAGCATCCCTGATAGATTTAAATACATTTTCCAAAGTTATGGAATTACTGCTGTCTGTTCAGAAATAAATTAAATAATTCAGATTAGCCTACTACACTATGAGTAGGCCTTTAATTTAGCCACAGAGGACCAATAGCTTCTTTTTGAAAATAGCCTAGCTGTGGATTGTGTGTAGCCCAATAAAAAGCAGTGATCCACTATATGGATAGCCACTCTAGTTTCACCCTCATGTCAGTGCTAGCAAGCAGGCTAGGCAGTGCTAGATATCAATCCAGTAGGAGTTGGAAACTATAGTGAGCTTTGATTGGTCTGTCGAAGTTCTGCTTTCCCAACTTTGGTCCCGCCGTGTTCACGCTCCCTCGCGCCCATGCTTGCTTTGCCCAATGGTCCCCTGCCCACTTCGCTTCCCTTCATTGAGGAGATGATTGTGGACGACAGGAAAAGGAGGACCGAGCACGCCCCCATTCTCATCGACAGGGCTGTAGTGGAGCAGGTTGAGAGCTTCAAGTTCCTTGGTATCCACATCACTAACAAACTATCATGGTCCAAACACACTAAGACAGTTGTGAAGAGGGCACGACAAAGCCTATTCCCCCTCGGGAGACTGAAAAGATTTGGCATGGGTCCTCAGATCCTCAAAAGGTTCTACAGCTGCACCATCGAGAGCATCCTGACTGGTTGCGTCACTGCCTGGTATGGCAACTGCTCTGGCTCAGGACCGCAAGGCACTACAGAGGGTAGTGCGTACGGCCCAGTACATCACTGGGGCCAAGCTTCCTGCCATCCATGACCCCTATACCAGGCGGTGTCAGAGGAAGGCCATAAAAATGGTCAAAGACTCCAGCCACCCTAGTCATAGACTGTTCTCTCTGCTATCGCATGGTAAGCGGTACCAGAGCGCCAAGTCTAGGTCCAAAAGGCTTCTTAACAGCTTCTACCCCCAAGCCATAAGACTCCTGAACAGCTAATGAAAGGGCAACCCAGACCCCTCTTTTACGCTGCTGCTACTCTCTGTTTATTATCTATGCATAGTCACTTTAACTCTACCTACATGTACATATTAGCTCAATTACCTCGACTAACTGGTGCCCCCGCACATTGACTCTGTACTGGTACCCCCTGTATATAGCCTCGCTATTGTTATTTTACTGCTGCTGTTTAATTATTTGTTACTTCTATTTTCACATTTTTACTTAACACTTATTTTTCTTAAAACTGCATTGTTGGTTAAGGGCTTGTAAGTAAACATTTCGCTGTAAGGTCTACCTACACCTGTTGTATTCGGCACATGTGACAAATAAAGTTGGAAAGCAAATGGTTCTTGCTGAAAAGTGAATACTCTAATCTGTCTGTAGGCTACCAAAATATTTGATCTTCCAAATAGGCCTATTGAGCAAACATTGTTTTTGAAAGTAAAACAAGAGAGAGGTAGGCTTTTGGCAAAAGTTCATCACGGCCATCGCAGCGAGTAAACTGCTCATCATTGGGTGACTCAGTGAAACTGGACAGCTTTTTTAGGACTATAATTTCCTCCTCATATTGTACAATATGTGTCTCCACACACCTAGGCAATAGCTATTACTGGTGGATTCAAGACAAGGTAGTTTTCATTGATTTCAGATAATCAGTTTGCCAGTGTAAAAGTAGCCTGTCATTTCGATAATTTGTGCGGTATTAAAAAACACACTGCCAAAGCAGTAGCGGTGTGTGGGTAAAATCACTGGGGAAGCAAAGACCCCCCCCCCCCAAAAAAAAGCCATATTACAACCTAGGTATTGTGATAATTGCGTTGTTGGCTCTATAACCTGTTAATTCATATGCCTTGCAACCGTGATGTATAGGTCTAAAGGCTGAGAAAATAAAAAGACACAGTGGCAGAATACATTCATATGGGATAGCAACCTCTGTCCAGTGAAGTCCACAAAGCATATTGCATGTAACAGACAGTTACATGACCTACAGCATGGCCAAGCAAGTTAATGTTTCCAACATTTTTGGACCACTAAACAACTATTGATTTAGAACCACAGAGAGTTACTGCAAGTCGCAAAGAAAACAGCAGCTGCCTCCACTATTTGGGGGGGGGCCTGACTTCCCTTGGCCTCGATGAATACACGCCAACGTGACAAATTCTCCAGTCATGTATAATGATGTAGAATTGCATGAAATGCAAGGCCAAATCTTTCCCAGACCCTAGGCTACAAAAAATAGTCCCCATGTGTGCAACTTCTGTAAGCGCCTCTACTCTACTTCTCTATGCTACTACACAAATGCGATGATACGAATGAAATGCTTTATTACAAAGGTAAAAAAATATATAAAAATAATCTCATGCGTTCTAGCTAACTAGAGGATTTACATCAATCATCAACATCAATGATCAGCTGATAGCCCACCCTCTTTTCCCGATATCAGTCACGTCATAAGGAGGCACGGTAGCTAGCTTGCTTACAATTTGTGCTGTGAGTGTGTTGTTTCTGAAATAAATAGGCCTACACAACAACAACAAAAAATGTAGAACTGTCGCTACAGAGGCAGTTAGCATGTTATGAATTTCGAGATGTGAATTACTGTACGGTTGTTGAGCACCAGCCCCCCCTGAAAGGTCTGTGCACGGCCATGCAATGGGGTATACTTTCCTGTTAATGTTGCAGGTGCAGTAAAGAAGTGGGATCTGAAGGCCCTTGACACACAAACATAAAGGGTGCCATAGCAGACCACTTAAAACATGTGCCAGAAAGAACCGGGGGGCGGTGGCTACAGAAAGGGATCTACATTGATCTTAGTGGCTGCTAAAAACGCACGTGATACTCTATGCACACGTTTTAATGCAGATCATTTTTTGAAGGTATCAACGACATGATTTAGCATTAGATTATTTGTTATCGAATACCTTAATACTTTCTATTTGAGAATTTTCAAATAAAGTGGCCAGAGTCAACTACTTATATTTTAAGTATTTAGCAATTATTTCCATTAAAAGGCTACTATTTGAAAGTATTTTCAAATGCTTAAATCCAAATACATTATTTCAGAGACCAACAAATACTGTGTATTTGAGTTTTTCAAATGCTTGCCAATACGTTCCAAGAGTATTTCACAATACATTCCAATATTACAGATAAAGAATGTTTAAACACTTACTTCCAAATGTAATTGAAATACCCTAAATCGTATTTGAACCAAGGTCTTTTATGTCTTTTAACTTTCCATTCTGCACCTGGAATGCACGTTGACCCTGAAATGCACATGATGTCAAAGTCTGGAAAAGTTTGCTTAATGGGGTACTTCCAGAGGAAGCAAAAAGCTTATGTTGACCACAAACGATTTCTGTCAGACATCCTACCACCTCAGCCCAAAATGAAATGTTAACTTTCTCTAGTAGTACTCTTAGCTTCTCTCTCTTGTTATAAGGGGCCGATTGACTGTCTGAAGATTGCATGTTCCCCTCTGCAGCTTAGCACTGAGAAGATCCCCCAGCTGTAGACAATGGTGGCCAACAGAGGGCACAGTGTGTGCTACAGTATATAACAGTGATTAGAAGCTACAGTAAGTGATTCATGATTGCCTACATGTTGCTCACCAAATGGATGCATTGCACATGACAATTAAACTATCTTGGGATCTTTCCATTCAGCCCTGCCAGTATACTGTTTCATCGTGTGTATTCGCACCTATTGAATGTCACAGTAACGTCTGGAAAGAGTATGTAACGAGTTTGAGAGGTATGAGTATCATTGTCCGCACCTGATGTCACATCACACATCAACAAGATGTTATATTTCTCACAGCAGAAACACCATGGAGGGAAACCAGATGCCCCCTGTCAGTCCCTTACTTTTTCCTTCGCCTGGGTTGATAAAATGCTTCAGATTAGATATACGTTTGAGTCATTTAGCAGACACTCTTACCCAGCGACATTATACTAGCGATTGTATACATTTTTCGTATGTTTTTTTTCTCCATACTGGAACCCACAATCCTGACGTTTGCTCTACCAACTGAGCCACACGGGACACGAGATTTATAGTCTGTCCAACGCAGCAACCCTGCAGTTTATATCCCAGAATGACCTTGGGGCATTTTATCATTAGAAATGAGCACTATGGGAGGAGAAACTAAGGCCATTTGTCTAGTACTGCAAGCAAGTTATGACTCGCTATGACTCGTCTATACATATCAAAGATGGCGACGCCTTTTCAACTGGACAGACAGATAATGACTGTGTAATGAGATGACCTTCAACGTTCACCTTTGCAGTGATTAGCAATGTGACTGTTAGCATTAAGCATTTCTTCCATCCATGCCATCTGTCTAACTGTAGTAATTGAATTGCTGCCCTTTGTCTCATCATCACCATGAGGTAATACAGCTATATTACTGTAGGCCTACATGAAATCATTTGATAATCGCATCATTAGATTCCTGTGCTGGTAAATGCATTTAGTGGTGATTCATGCTATATTTGGGCACATCAATGGGGAAAGCAATTGCATCATTTTGATTCTGACTCTGATAACCAGAATTGACATAGCCTACAGTATGCCCAGATAGCACATTTGGTTCCTTGGAAGTTGTGGGAACGTATGTTTTTGGATTCCCATTGGTTCTGGGAAAGAAGCCATACGTTTCCTGACTGTTAAAACTGAAAGTTTTCTGTGAACATTCATTTTTAGGTTGCAGGGAGGTTCCGAGAACGTATTACTATGGTTCCCTGAACATTTTCCTGGGAGGTTTTATTAACGTTTTGAGAACGGAAATGATAGGTTATTTGAAGGTAATTAAATAACATGCTGAGAACATGTTTCAATAAAAAATGTAATAACACTGCAAGCTTAGTTTGTGTTAACTGTTCTGAACTCCAAGCACAGAGAAGACACATGGAAATGAATTTGCTTAGGCGTTAATCACATTTATTTTTTATTGTGGCACGGAGTCAGTGAGATTCAAACCTCTGATCTGCTGTTCTCTATACATTCAATTAGTCCACTGCACTACCAGGATGGAGCTAGCATGCCATGATTTTTTACTCATACAAAGCTGCTAATTTTTGCCTATTCAAACCACCCCTATTTTAAAGGAAACACCAGTGGCATGTATTCATGGATGCCAAAGGAAGCCAGGCTCCCCCCCAAAATGTATTTTGCCTGTCTGTGTTTCATAAATGTCCTTCAATTCACAAGAGGCTGAATGTATCTCACTGGAGAAAGCATCCTTCCCCTCTGTCTCAGTATGTGTAGCCCATCTATCTGATGCTGTCTGGTCAAAAAGAGTATGACACTGTTGTTGCCCATAGCACTGAAGGCAAGGAAAGCCAGCGACCATTTGGCACCCAGGATAAAATAAACAAATAAAATAATAGCCAATCAGCTTGAGCTAAACTGAGTGAGCTCAGCTGTGAATGGTCCTGGCGCACACAAAAAAAAGTGTCAAGGGAAGCAAGTTTGGATTTGGCTTCACACCAAATCTGAAGCCAAACGTCATTGACAGAAAAAAAACTGAATTTTTGCATCTCGTTGTGTTATTGTCCTCCGGTGGCTAGCTGGCAGAGAGAATACAGTATTCGGCATGTGTCCGAAAGTGATTGATGATCTATTTTATGTGTCACGTGTTTATGCCCTTTTATGTACATTCTGCCGAATGGCCATAGCGTGAGAACATCCGGACAGGATGTCCATAAACACGTAACACATAAAATAGATCATCAATCACTTTCGGACAAATGTCGTATACTGTATTCTCTCTGCTAGCCATGGATGGAAATAGAGATTTGGACTTGTGGTTTTACTTAATTCTCCGTACTGGCCAATGATTATAAAATTCATACATTGTGCCCCTGGTCTGAGAGGATGGAAGTTCAAAATGTAGCTAGATGTACTAGGCTAATGTTAATTAGCTGGCCTGGCGCATCGTTTCCCATGAAAGGAAGTTAGGCTAGCAAGCAAGCATTTTAGCCAGGTGGCCTAGTACAACAAAACCAAACGCGTGTACTGTGTGACAGAGGCATAGACCGTTCAGGCAACATGAAAGAGTGGGATGGCATTGGAGTTTCTCTGTAAGTAGGGTGAGTCAACTTTGTTTTCTACTTGCACGCACACACATACACAGGAATCAGTAACATGGAAAGCCATATCATATGTTGCTTACATTGTTTGGACTAAATCTTTTTTTGGTATCTTTAAGTCACTGTTATAGAATAAGCATAGGTGATGCTGAAATGTTGAAGTTGAAATGGTGCTGGGATAGTTGTTGCAGCGACTTGCAGTACATTTCCGTGGTTCTAAATCAGTAGTTGTTTAATAGTCTGAAAATGTCGGAAACATTAACTTGGTTGACAGTGCTGTAGATCATGTAACTGTTTATTACATGCAATATGTTTTGTGGACTTCACCGGACAGATGTTGCTCTCTGGTTTTGTGTTGAAACAAAGTGGTTGAATTTATTCTGCCCACTGTCTTATTGTCTCGGTTTAGGCCTATATATCACATTGTCAAGGCTTATGAACTAGCAGGTTATAGAACAAACAACGCAATTATCACAACACATAGGTTGTAATATGGCTTTTTTTTCCTGGCTTAGCTTCCCTGTTTTTTTAACCCATGCACCGCTACCGGGAAACACGCACTCAACCAGATAGAGTTCTGTTGATGCTGAAAATGGAATGTATATGATTTTAATTAACATTCTTAGAACATTGTTTGAACGTTACTTTGTTTTGTGTTTTTTTTTATGGAAGGTTTTCTTAATGTTCCGAGAACACGACTTTAAATAGAACCATGAGGGAACCTGCAGAAAACATTATGCTGAAATTCCCACAGAAGAACATCGTTTCTTAATGTCCTCTAAACGTTCTGAGAACATTACTTTAAATAGAACCATGAGGAAACCTGCAGAAAACAATATGCTGACGTATTGAAATTCCCATCACTCATTTCTTTACCTTTGAAATTCTTCAACACATGAGCACCTCATTTTGAGGGCCCAAGTTTTATCATCTTAATCCAGAAACATTTAGGCGAGCCACCTGTGAGTCAAAATTCTGTCTACAATTTTGGCTGAGAAATGTGTAGTAGTATTCACACAATATTTGTAATGCCCATCTGTAGTTACAGTAGCTAGTACTGCTAGTTTAGAATGAGAAATGCCTATACTGTTTCCCATTCTGCGTAAAGTTACCAGACTTCACTGTACTGTACCTGAATACAGAGTGCTGGGCCAGGGGAGGACTGTATTCAATAGGGGGGTAAATAAGGATAAACACATTTCACCAAGCCTTTTTTCATTAACAAACCCAAGTCATCTGACATTTCTTACACATAGTAGTGT
This sequence comes from Salvelinus namaycush, assembly GCF_016432855.1. Lineage (NCBI taxonomy): Eukaryota > Metazoa > Chordata > Actinopteri > Salmoniformes > Salmonidae > Salvelinus > Salvelinus namaycush. Next base: position 6,968,077 of record NC_052330.1, read on the forward strand.
GTTCATCAATGGCTTAAATGCAAAAAGGCATCTCTACATTTACAGGTCAATTGATAAAAAGGAATATGTATTTTTGAATTACACAAATAGCAAATATGACATGCCAAATAAACAAATTGAATTGAGCTGTCAAGGCTGTTGAAGGAACTGGACCAAGGTGCAGCGTGGTGAGCGTACATTTTCTTTATTAAATAAAAATGACGCCGAACAAAACAATAAACACTACATAAAAACAAACCGTGAAGCTCAAAGGCTATTTGCCCTAAACAAAGTCAACTTCCCACCAAGACAGGTGGGAAAAAAGGCTACCTAAGTATGGTTCCCAATCAGAGACAACGATAGACAGCTGTCCCTGATTGAGAACCATACCCGGCCAAAACATAGAAATAGAAAATCATAGAAACACAAAACACAGAATGCTCATCCCAACTCACACCCTGACCAAACCAAAATAGAGACATAAAAAGGATCTCTAAGGTCAGGGCGTGACATGAGCATACTGTGTCATCCTCAATGACATAGCAGGGATGGATGTGTCCATGTGCAGTATTGCCTGTGGGTCTAAATAGTTGTGTAATAGGCACAGTCCTGGTTAATTAACTTAATCGTAATTTACCAAGTACACACCAGTCCATCACTGTCAAACCCTAATGAAGAATGTCTGAATGAATGGACACAGACTTGTAATACATTTAATTAGTGTCTAGCCTGAGATTATCTCTCATTAATGTCAATGATCCTGTTCCTCTGAATAGCTGACCTTGTAATGGGACAGTTTACTGGCTAAACATCAAGGGGGGGGGGGGGGGGGGGGGGGGGGGTGAGCAAGTTCTAGGTAAATGGTTGAACTGACAAGACTCCCCTGTGTAAACGCCAGTCTTGAGACATTGAGAGTCAGGTTGACCGCCGTTACCCTACGAGAGATAAGCGGGCACCTAGATGCTTGGACTTGTAGAACACTCTCCTGACAGTTCATGTAAGAGGGGAGGAGGAGTTGTGTATTGGGGTTGTGCCGCAGAGCATCATGGGAGATGCGTGTGTGTTGAGCATCATGTGTTGAGATGAGCACGTTGTAAAACTCATGTGTTTTTTTTTCACCCCTTTTTTCTCCCCAATTTCCCCTCCCTAACACGGACGACGCTTGGCCAATTGTGAGCCGCCCCATGGGCCTCCCGGTCGCGGCAGAGCCTGGACTCGAACCCAGACTCTCTAGTGGCACAGCTAGCACTTAGACCACTGCGCCACCCGGGAGGACCAAAACTCAAGTTTTTTAATCCTATATAACTCTTGACACATTCATGAAAATAGTCATGGCCTCTAAACCTTCAAGCTGCATACTGGACCCTATTCCAACTAAACAACTGAAATAGCTGCTTTCTGTGCTTGGCCCTCCTATGATGAACATAATAAATGGCTCCCTATCCACTGGACGTTTACCAAACTCACTAAAAGTGGCAGTAATAAAGCCCCTTGACTCAGATAATATAAAAAAAACTATCGGCTTATATCAAAACTCCCATTCCTCTCAATTTTTTTGGAAAAAGCTGTTGTGCAGCAACAGCCTACCTGAAGACAAACAATTTATAGGAAACGCTTCAGTCTGGTTTTGGACCCCATCATAGCACTGAGACTGCACTCGTGAAGGTGGTAAATTACTTTTAAATGGCGTCAGACCAAGGCTCTGCATCTGTCCTCGTGCTCCTACACCTTAGTGCTGCTTTTGACACCATCGATCACCACATTCTTTTGGCGAGATTGGAAACCCAAATTGGTCTACACGGACAAGTTCTGGCCTGGTTTAGATCTTATCTGTCGGAAAGATATGTTTGTCTCTGTGGATGGTTTGTCCTCTGACAAATCAATTGTAAGTTTCAGTGTTCCTCAAGGTTCCACTTTAGGACCATTATTGTTTTCACTCTATATTTTACCTCTTGGGGATGTCATTCGAAAACATAATGTTAACTTTCACTGCTATGCGAACGATACACAGCTGTACAATTCGATGAAACGTGGTGAAGCCCCAAAATTTCCCTCCCTGGAAGCCTGTGTTTCAGACAAGGAAGTGGATGGCGGCGAATGTTTTGCTTTTAAACTCGGACGAAACAGAGATGCTAGTTCTAGGTCCCAAAAAACAAAGAGATGACAATTAATCTTGATGGTTGTACAGTCGTCTCAAATAAAACTGTGAAGGACCATGGTGTTACTCTGGACCCTGATCTCTCTTTTGACAAACATATCAAGAATATTTCAAGGACAACTTTTTTCCATCTTCATAACATTGCAAAAATCAGAATTTTTCTGTCTAAAATGATGCCGAAAAGTTCATCCATGCTTTTGTCACTTCTAGATTAGACTACTGCAATGCTCTACTTTCCAGCTACCCGAATAAAGCACTAAATAAACTTCAGTTAGTGCTAAACACGGCTGCTAGAATCTTGACTAGAACCCCAAAATTTGATCATATTACTCCAATGCTAGCCTCTCTACACTGGCTTCATGTTATGGCTAGGGCTGACTGATTTCAAGGTTTTACTGCTAACCTACAAAGCCTTACATGGGCTTGCGCCTACCTATCTATCTGATTTGGTCCTGCCGTACATACCTACAAGTACGCTATGGTCACAAGACACAGGCCTCCTTATTGTCCGTAGAATTTCTAAGCAAATAGCTGGAGGCAGGTAATTCTCCTATAGAGCTCCATTTTTTGGAATGGTTCTGCCTATCCATGTGAGAGACACAGACTCGGTCTCAACCTTTAAGTCTTTACTGAAGACTCATCTCTTCAGTAGATCCTATGATTGAGTGTAGTCTGGCCCAGGGGTGTGAAGGTGAACAGAAAAGCACTGGAGCGACAAACCGCCCTTGCTGTCTCTGTCTGGCCGGTTCCCCTCTCTCTACTGGGATTCTCTGCCTCTGACCCTATTACGGGGGCTGAGTCACTGGCTTACTAGTGCTCTTCCATGCCGTCCCTAGGAGGGGTGCGTCACTTGAGTGGGTTGAGTCACTGACGTGATTTTCCTTTCCGGGTTGGTGCCCCCCTCGGGTTTGTGCCGTGGTGGAGATCTTTGTGGGCTATACTCAGCCTTGTTTCAGGGTAGTAAGTTAGTGGTTTGAAGATATCCCTCTAGTGGTGTGGGGGCTGTGCTTTGGCAAAGTGGGTGGGGTTATATCCTGCCTGGTTGGCCCTGTCTGGGGGTATAGTCGGACGGGGCCACAGTGTCTCCCAACCCCTCCCGTCTCAGCCTCCAGTATTTATGCTGCAATAGTTTCTGTGTCGGGGGCTAGGGTTCGTGTTATATCTGGAGTATTTCTCCTGTCTTATCCGGCATCCTGTGTGAATTTTAAGTATGCTCCCTTGAATTCTCTCTCTCTCTCCCTGCCCTTCCGGAGAACCTGAGCCCTGGGACCATGCCTCAGGTCTTCCTGGCCTGATGACTCCTTGTTGTCCCCAGTCCACCTGGTCGTGCTGCTGCTCCAGTTTCAACTGTTCTATGGAACCCTGGCCTGTTCACCGGACGTGCTACCTTGTCCCGGACCTGCTGTTTTCGACTCTCTCTCTCTCTACCGCACCTGCTGTCTCTAACTCTGAATGCTCGGCTATGAAAAGCCAACTGACATTTACTCCTGAGGTGCTGACCTATTGCACCCTCTTCAACCACTGTGATTATTATTATTTGACCCTGCTGGTCATCTATGAACGTTTGAACATCTGGCCATGTACTGCTTTAATCTCCACCCAGCACAGCCAGAAGAGGACTGGCCACCCCTCAGAGCCTGGTTCCTCTCTGGGTTTCTTCCTAGGTTCCTGCCTTTCTAGGGAGTTTTTCCTAGCCACCGTGCTTCTGCATTGCTTGCTGTTTGGGCTTTAGGCTGGGTTTTTGTAAAGCACTATGTGACACCGGCTGATGTAAAAAGGGCTTTATAAATACATTTGATTGATTGATTGTAGATAAATGGTTGAACTGATTCCTGTCTCCCGCCTCATCATTATTGAATTGTGGTTATGACAATATTACTACTCAGAGACACACACAGGCCAACCTGAATACATACACTGGGAGTTGATTGGTCCCCATACTGATTACACTGCTACAATATGTGAAGTGAGTGAATGAGCCACAGTTATCATAGCAGCTATTAGAGGAATATGCTATAATGGAAGTGTGTCAATGGGATATTATAATTGGGTGATTTGACTGACAGACGCATTGGCACAATTATATTTTAAAGAGCTAGGGTTGAGCCATAAAAATATTGGTAATGACATGGGGAGATAGACTTTCAAGTAGAAAAAGTGAGAATGAAGGAAAAATCATAACAGTGTGTCTAATCTCACCCCACTTCAGTTCTCCATTAGCAAGGCCCAACATAGCTCAGTTGACAATAATAACTGTCTATTTTTACCCAATTTTTTATTTCTCTGAACAGAAGCGACAAAAAAAAAACATTTTGAATGCAGGTAAAATGTGAGACTGATCTTCAATAGAGAGAATCATCAAAAGATCAGCGCTGTTGTCAAGAGATGAGAAGAGTTGGCGCCTCATTTCTGTGAAGGAACTGAATGGGATGAGTCAAATATAAATTTGACCTCCGTCAGTTTCATTATAGACTGGTGGGGAAAGGTGGGGTGATATGGGAATATGCATGATAACACATTTACTCAGAAAATTTGAGAGAAAATGTCTGCGTTAAGCCCATTGAATAAGTGTTCAATGGACAGATACTGTCGATCCTATTCCAGAATGCCCATCGTCTGTGAACTCTATTTGCTTTCGCAGCAGTTTCACTATTGGATTCATCAGAAAATCATTTTGCCATAGCAGTTATTTAAACTTGCAAAAGAACAGTGCTGCATAATTTAAAGTCAGGTTATAAAATCGCAAATGTGACTTGATACTGCCGGCTATGTCTGAAATACTAATAAACCACTTTTGCCCCAACAATCTCAGAAGTCAATTAAATAGTTCCGGTAAACATGACTATTTAATAGGGTAATTTCTATTCAAGTAAAACATAATAGTATTTATGTATTCAAAACCCCAAAATCAAAGATTGCAATTATTTGGATATGTTCCTCATGTATAGTCCAACACCCCCAACTTCTGAAAAACACTTGGTGCCATTCTCAATTTATGACTGTCAATAGAGCTACCAGCCCTTGAGACAAAGACTTTTGAACTAAGAAGCTAAGTCAGACTGTCATTACTGACCAAGTACTGGAGACAGACCCACCACTAAACTTTAAAATGAGTTTGCCATATCATTGGTTTGGGATTTATCTTGATTGTATTGATTTGAATGAAAGGCGTAATAGATCCCAGTTGATCCATAGGTTCCGGATTGAAAAAAATACATTCAGAATTCTCAGGGGCGGTTTCCTGGAGACAGATTAAGTCCTGGTCTAAAAAGCATGTTCAGTGCACCGGTATTTCTTCTTCTGTTTCTTGCCAAAACACTTGAGAGTGCTGTCTATCACCAACTCTTTTGTTATATCTCTCAGAACAATGTCCTTGACACTAACCAATCAGACTTCAAGGCGGCTCACTCAACTGGGACCGCTTTCCTCTGTCACACAGAGGCTCTCCAGTCTACCAAATTGGACTCTCTCCTTTGTTCTTATACTCATAGATTTATTCCAAGAAATGTAAAGAAAGTTAAAGCTCATTCACTGCAATTCTATACAGTTTAAAAACTTTAAAATGCTATTTGGAGAACAAAAACTAGCAAAAATGACCCCAGCCGTTATCACATTGGTTGCTGTAGATTCATTTACCTCAGTTGATCTACAAGCATATAGCCTATTAGCTATACAATTAGCTGCTATACATTAACACACATTAAGTCAGCACCGGGATTAAAAAATATAATTGAATAGGTACAGAGGGATCTGTTAGCAGAAAAAGTGTATTATGAACAAAAGGTAAACAAATGTCGCTTTACAGGACAATTTTCTTAGCAGTTTTACAGCTAATTTCCTGCAATTCTACACATTTTAACATGACTTTTGCCATGTTATTATGATATCTGAGTGAGAGTGACAAACAAAATCAATGGGGGCCCCCTGGGGTACGAGGCCTGCGTGCGCAGTCGGTAATTCGGAAATGATTACTACAAGTTTAGATAGCTGGCTAACTAAACTAATTTACCAATCTGAAAGAAAATCTAAATTGCACCTTGTGTATTATACTATTTTAACTCTCAACAGTAAGTTGACACCCCGAATGAGTTAAAAAATAAAATAATGATGTCCTCATATGTAGCTCTGGCCCTTTACGGGGGTCAGCTCCCCCTCTCATCCCAGTCAAAGTTCTTCTCTGTCCTGGCACCCCAATGGTGGAACGAGCTTCCCCCTGACGTGAGGAGTTCCTGCCCATCTTCTGAAAACCTACCTCTTTTTATGAAGTATCTTAATTATACTACTAATTTATTACATTTATAAAGTGCTTTTCAATATACAAGAATAATCTCAAAATAAAAAGTGCCTAAACTAAAAATAATAAATAGAAAAACAAAAATAAATAAATGTGTACAATACCAATACAAAAAAAATATAAATAATAAAGAAAAGTAACAAATAATTAAAGAGCTGAAGTAAAATAACAATAGCGAGGCTATATACAGGGAATACCGTTGTTACAGAGTCAATGTGCGGGCGTACCGGTTAGTCGAGGTAATTGAGGCAGTATGTAGATGTAGGTAGAGTTACTAAAGTGACTATGCATAGATAATAAATAGAGAGTAGCAGCAGCGTAAAAGGGGGGGGCAATGCAAATAGTCTGCATAGCCATTTCATTAGATGTTCAGGAGCCTTATGGCTTGGGGGTAGAAGCTGTTTAGAAGCCACTTGGACCTATACTTGGTGCTCCGGTACCACTTGCCGTGCGGTAGCAGAGAGAACAGTCTATGACTTGGGTGACTGGAGTCTTTGACAATTTTTAGGGCCTTCCTCTGACACCGCCTGGTATAAAGGTACTGGATGGCGGAAAACTTGAACCAAGTGATGTACTGGGCCGTATACACTACCCTCTGTAATGCCTTGCGGTCGGCGGACAAGCAGTTGCCATGCCAGTCAGTGATGCAACCAGTCAGGATGCTCTCTATGGTGCAGCTGTATAACCTTTTGGCGATCTGAGAATCCATGCCAAGTATTTTCAGTCTCCTCAGGGGGAAGAACAATCAATCATCAATTGATCAATCATCTCCACAATCATTCAGACTCAAGGCTGTAATCACTGCCAAAGGTACTTCAACAAAGTACTGAGTAAATGGTCTGAATACTTATGTAATTGTGACATTTCAGTTTTTTATAAATTTGCCAAAAAATTGAAAAACATGTTTTTGCCTTGTCATTATGTGGTATTGTGTGTAGATTGATAAGGGAGAAAAACTATTGAATTCATTTTAGAATAAGGCTGTAAGGTACCAAAATGTAGAAAAAGTCAAGGGTCTGAATACTTGCACTGTATATTATGCACTGTATATTATAGAGATCAGTCCTTTCGGTATCCCAGATAATTTATTTATAAATCCTATGGTTCGGTGGTTGGGTTTCCCAAGGGACTCTATAGGCCAGCATAGCTGACCTAAGTTGTAAATATAGAAAAAAAGATTAGCTTGGTCTTTCAAATCTTGGAATGTTCTGAAACCATTACTGTCCATGATATCGGCAAAGGAACGGATTCCACATTTGGACCATTGGGGGGGTGCAAAAGGCCGCCCCCTCCAGATCGCAAGGCGTTATTGTTAAATATTAGAGTATAGGCATGCCATTTTGATTCCCAGTTACATTGCTTTTCAATTTTGCTCCAAATAGAAATTGTGTGAGCAATAATAGGACCAAAGCATAGTTTACAATGTTTAAGGCAGTGAAGATCACCTCTCCTGGGCAATAGGAGACACCATATTTCTCTATATACTCAGCCAGGAAGCAGAAGAATCATGTCTAAACCAATTTAGGATGGAATGAAATGCTAGTACTTGGAAATACAACTTAAAGTTTGGTATGGAAAGTCCTCCTATATCTTTGCAAGATAGTTAATTTATCCAGGCTCACTTACTTTGCCATATAACATTTTGAAACCGCACTATGGATTATATCCCAATAGCCATTGTCTAAATAAAGTAATATATCATCAGCGTAATTTCTTTCGATTATTGAATTGCCTGGGCCAGAGCCTCCAGAGACAATAGAAATAGCAGAGGTGAGATGGGATCACCTTGCCTGCTACTTCTAGTTATTCTGAATGGAACAGAGCAGGTATTGCCTGTTATTACTATGGCTGAGAGATTAGCATTTAGTATTTTAATCACATTAATGAAATTGGAGCCAAATCCCATACAGTATGTTCCAAAACCGACCAAAGATATGACCATTCTATTCTATCAAAAGCTTTTTCTGCATTGAGAGATAGAACTGCCCAAGGAGCATGTAAGATATGTAGACAACGGAGGTTATCTGACGATAATAGTTTTTTAATAAACCCGCTTTGTTCCAGATGTACCAATTTGGGTAAGTACGTTTCGAGATAAGACAACAGAATTTTAGAAAATAGTTTAATATGTGTTTATCAAAGATAGAGGGTGATAATGAGAGCACTGGGTGGCATCCTTACCTTTTTTTAATAAAAGTGAAATTAGTGATGTATTTTACATCCCTTCCAAACGCACTTTTGTGAACGACTGTGTTAATCATCTCAAGTAACAGTGGACCTGATTGGTTCCAAAAATCGTAAATAGACCTCGGGAGGAATACCGTCACAACCAGGTGATTTGCGTTTTTTCATGTTATCCAATGCCCTTTTGAGTTCATGTAGGCTCCCAGCAAGCCGGCTTCCTCAGATGAGAGAAGAGGAGTTATTATATCCTTTAATAATGACTATCTGGCCTGTTGTGGATTTACAATCAAAGGTGTACAACTCTTTAGGGGTGGCTGGTAGCCTGGTAGCCTGGCGGGTAAGAGCGTTGGGCCAGTAACCGAAAGGTTGCTGGATCAAATCCCCAAGCTGACAAGGTAAAAATCTGTTGTTCTGCCCCTGAGCAAGGCAGTTAACCCACTGTTCCCCAGGCGCTGATGACGTGGATGTCAATTAAGGCAGCCCCCCACAGCTCTCTGATTCAGAGGGGTTGGGTTAAATGCAGAAGACACATTTCAGTTGAATGCATTCACTTGTACAACTGAGTAGGTATCTTTCTTTATAGTAACAGGAGAATCTTTGGTTGAGTAATTTGGGTTCTGATAGTAATTCACCTGATACAGATTCAATAGTTGCAATATCCGCTAAATGTTCATTACTGCGACGCTTGTTAGCCAGTAGAAGACTGGTTCGATTACCATGGAAGTAATGGTTGAGTCTAACTCGATGGATGGCAAATTCTGCTCTCTGTCTCAACAATAGATTTAGTTCTGCCTTGGCTTTGAAAAGCGTAGTCGCTACCTGGTCTGAAAAAAGTGTTTGTTGAGAACGCTCTAAAGTGAACAACTTCTCCAATTCTGATATCTTCTTTAATTGTGATTTATTCCTACCAGAAGCAAATGTAGTTGCATGGTTTTAAAACCTTTAATGGCATCCCAGAAAATCACAGAATCATCAACTTAATTTTTGCTAATCATTATGAGTTCAAATTGTTCACAGAGAGTAGGATTTTGTAGTAAGGAAACATTAAAGCGCCATCTTGTGGCTCTTTTAGGAGATTCTGAAATTTGAATCTGGCAGTAATAAGCATTATGATCACGAGGAGGATAATTTTATAGTCAATTCTTTGAGGAACAGGTAGTCAATGGAGATTAGCAAGGATGGGGGTGATGTGGGCAGACTTTTTTGCTTGTGTCAGAATCCTCGCAGCACTGTTTTGGATGAGCTGGAGTTGAATTTGCAGGCAGTACCCCAAGTACTTTGTTCCAATAATCAATTCTGAAGCCAGATGTGCCAGATGTGGTGAGAGAGAGTCTGAGGCGGGAGATGTTCTTAAGGGGGCAGAATTACGGTTTACAGACGTGACTAATGTGGGCACTGAAGGAGAGCGCAGGGTCAAATTTCACACCCAAATTAGTGATTGAGTAGAGGGGGATGATGTGGCTGTCAATGGCAGGGTGGATGCTGCAGGAGTTGGTGATCTGTTGGGGCGGTCCCCATCAGCATTGACTCTGTCTTGCTGCTGTTGAGTTGGAGGAAGTTGTTCTGCATCCATGATTTTACTCCTTCCAGACAGTTGGACAATGTTGACAGAGAATATTGTAAGCTATGTCATGCTTGGAAGATTTTTACATGACACCCCGTAGTTCCTGTGAAAGGATACTTTACGCTACAACATACAATGACATTCTAGACAATTCTGTGCTTCCAACTTTGTGGCAACAGTTTAGGGAAGGCCCTTTCCTGTTTCAGCATGACAACGCCCCTATGCACAAAGTGAGGTCCATACAGAAAGGGTTTGTTGAGATCGGTGTGGAAGAACTTGACTGTCCTGAACAGAGCCCTGACCTCAACCCCATCGAACACCTTTGAGATGAATTGGAATGCCGTCTGCGAGCCTCTGTAGCGCCTTGTGGTCGGATGCCAAGCAGTTGCCATACCAAGTCGTAATGCAGCCAGTCAAGATGCTCTCAATGGTGTAACTGTATAACTTTTTGAGGATCTGAGGGACCATGCCAAATCTTTTCAGCCTCCTGAGAGGGAAGAGGCGTTGTTGTGCCCTCTTCACGACTGTGTTGGTGTGTGTGGACCATGATAATTCTTTAGTAATGTTGGCACCGAGGAATTTGAATCTCTCGACCTGCTCCACTACAACCCTGTCGATGTAGATGGGGGTGCGCTCTGCACTTCGTTTCCTGTAGTCCACGATCAGCTCCTTTGTCTTGCTGAGCAGAAGGTGGAGCATGCTGCTTTTAGTGTTTTGAAATAGCAAGCCTGGTGGTATTTATAGGCCAGTAGGTGTACAGTTAGTTCAGTACTTCTCCACAGACGCTTAAGTCTTAATGCTGCACAGCTCCTCTGTGAACCATGGGGAGGACCGTTGAATGGATACTTTGTGTGCTTTTTCAGGGGCAAGGCTGTTTAAGGTGTTGCTTAGAGTGCTGTTATACAGGTTGACTAATCCCACAGTACCCCCTCACCCCCTAAAAAAACACATAAAAAACAACTAACACCCTTTACTTTCTTGAACTAACACTCACACTTGACTTTTCCTACTAGCACCGACATTACTGATAGCTACTTTGTTGAGATATTATTTGTTTACTTACTGTAGCTACGTTTCCATCCATTTTGCAACAAATTCTTATGTGAATATTCTAGAATCCGTACAAAGACATCTTCCCACCAGTGGTATTTTTCCACCAAATGAACTTATTGAGGATAGAAATTTGTGCGTGATGACGTAGTGCACACAAAATGTACTTGTCATGTACCAAATAAATGATAAAGTTCAATATGTTTCCATCGCATTTTCAACTCTACCGATAGTTTTGTCACAAAAACGATTGCGTTAAATGTGCCTATGGTCTTGGCACCTACACTCTAGCCGACAGCTCGCAGATACAGAGCGGACAGCTGCGCGGGTTGTCTAGTCTACATGATGAAATTATTATGGATAAGAACAAGAATATTTATATTTGTCAAACGGCAGTCAAGCATGGATCACGTAACCAGAATAAGACCCTCAATATTTATTGGAAAGCAGCATCAAGCTCATGTGCACTTTCAATACCCTGTGAAGTTCATCGTAACTTATTCCATTGGTAGCCTAATAAACTGCATGGTTTACTGAGTCCTAGTGGGAGAACCACACACCATATCACAGCGTGACTCCAAATTACCTTCGAGATGATGGTTATTTTTTCAGTGTTTCCACCGCCATTTCCAGCATAATACATTTTACAGAAACAAAAGATCCCACCATGTCGAACAAACAAATGATCTGTTGGCATTCATGAAATTACACCAAATCTTCCTTTTTCCATCACAGCTGTCGTGATTTTTTTTTATACGATCTGACTTTACTCACATAAAAACTGTGGATGGAAATGTGGTTAATGACAGATTTTATTTATTCTTTATTTATTCAGGGCAAACCCATTGTGACCAGGGTCTCATTCACAAGGGTGTCCTGATCACAGACACACAACAATCAAATACAATATGAAACAAAACAGCGATCAATACAAAGTAAAATAAAATAAAAAAATACAGCACATCACTTCACTACATTTAAGAAAAAAAAGTTACATTCCTCAGGTCATCAACACAATTCCTTAAAATTATCCGAGTGGCACCAGAACATCCAATTGTAATGAGATGTGTAAATTGTTCCAGCAGTGAGGTGCATTAAAACTAAAAGTGGATGTGCCTAATTCGGTGGAGACCCGAGGAAGCTCAAGAGTTAACCAACCCTGTGAACGGGTTTGGTAACTCATGGTGTTATACTTCCACAACGAAGTCAGGTAAGTCGGAAGCTAGTGTAGTAGACGTTTGGAAACAAATTGGGAATAGTGAAGTGATCAAAAGGACTTTAATGAGAACCATCCAACATTTTGATGCAGGATGCAGTGATGAGTACTAAAACTGTCACCTGTGATAAAGCGAAAGGCAGTATGGTAGACGGCATCCAAAGGTTTAAGAGTAGTGGCTGCTGCATTCTGGTAAATGGTGTCACCATAGTCAAGAACTGTCAGGAACGTTGACTGTACAATCTGCTTCCTGCTGTTTAGGGAAAGGCAATATATATATATATATACACATTTCAAAAAAAAGAAGCCCACTTTAAATATTTGCTTTTTAACGAGCTCAGTAAATGTTTTAAACGTTAAATCCTTGTCAATTCAAATGCCCAGATATTTATTGGCAGGAACCCAATCAATGGGAGAACCATTGAATTAATAAATATGTAACATTTTTGTGAGAATTACAGAAGACCATTACAGAATAACATATATACAGTGGGCTCCAGAATTACTGGCACCCCTGACTGGCAATGCACAAACAATGCTTAAACAAATATAAACAATATAATTATAGAGAAACTCAAAATACCAACATTGGAGAAATACTGTACTTTATTAATGTTTCAATGGAACCAACCATAAATAATTTATTGATTTAATTAAAAATTAATGTCCTCAAAATCAAGGTTTCACAATTAATGGCACTCTTAAAGACTATTGTAAATAACATCTACCAAAATTAAACCACAAATTAAATTCCACTTATTTAAGTTTATCTAAGTCTTAAGGAACTATATTGAGCCATTACATCACTTCCTGTTTCACTAGGGTATAAAAATGAGGGAACACACATGCAATATCACATGTCATCCAACACCATGAAGAAAACAAAAGAACTGGCAGTTCAAAAGAGACAGATGGTCGTAGACCTTCATAAATCTGGTCATGGCTACAAGAAGATCCACAAACGATTGAATATACCACTGAGCACTGTCAGGGCAATTATTTTAAAAAATCAAAAGATATGGAACAGTTGAAAACCTCACGGGTTTGCATTTTGCCCCCCAGGATAGGGAGGAGGATGGTGAGAGAAGCAACAAAATCCCCAAGAATCACTGTGAAAGAATTGCAGGCCTTGGTGGCGTCTTAGGGTCACCAGGTTTCAAAAAGAACCATCAGACGCCACCTCCACAACCACAGGCTCTTTGGAAGGGTTGCCAGAAGAAAGCCCTTTCTGACCCCAAGACACAGATGCAAGCGCTTGGAGTTTGTCAAACGTCATTTAAATTATGATTGGAAGAAGGTGCTTTGGTCAGATGAGACCAAAATGTAACGTTTTGGTCAGATACAGCATCGGCATGTTTGGCGTCGAAACAGAGATGCATACAAGGAGAGGCACCTCATACCCACGGTGAAATATGGAGGGGGGTCAGTGATGTTTTGGGGCTGTTTTAATTCCAGAGGTCCAAGGGGCACTGGTTAAGATTGATGGCATAATGAATTCCACCAAGTATCAGGCAATTTTGGCTGACAATCTAGTTGCCTCTGCCAGAAGGCTGGGACTTGGCCGTAGGTGGACTTCCAACAAGACAATGACCCAAAACATACCTCAAGATCCACACAGAAATGGTTCTGTGACAACAAAATCAATGTTCTGCCATGGCCTTCTCAGTCCTTGGACCTCAATCCAATCATAAACCTGTGGGCTGAGTGGAAGAGGGCAGTTGATAAGCGCAAACCCAAGAATGTGAAGGATCTTGAAAGGATCTGCATAGAGGAATGGTCCAAAATCCCTCCAAATGTGTTCCTTAACATTGTCAAACATTACAGGAAAAGACTCCATGCTGTTATACTTGCCAGAGGTGGTTGCACTAAGTGCTAAATGAGGAGTGCCAATAATTATGAAACCTTGATTATGGTTAAATTGATTTTGTATTAAATAATTGTATAATTTTGGTTGGTTCTATTGAAACATTAATAAAGTACAATATTTCTCACATGTTGGTATTGAGTTTCTCTATAATTATATTGTTTATATTCTTTAAAGTCTTGTTTGTGCATTGCCAGTCAGGGGTGCCAGTAATTTTAAGCCCACTGTATAACAGAAGAACATATATATTACAGAAGAACATATAATGCAGCTAGCTAATTTAGCCTCCTCAAACCTCCGGCTCTAACAGAGAGGAATGCTATTTATGGTAGCTAGCTGGCTAAGGCTCTCCAACAATGGAACTCAAGGTAAGCTTTCGATTGGATTCATTTATTGCCACCGGTGTAACTCCTAAACTGCTTGCTATACACTGTACTGTGTGATTGTAGCGGGTTTACTAATGCGCTAGTTCTAGTAGCTATGCTGACTATGATGTTAGATAATATGGTGACATTAACAATGATGTAGACTATTTGTAGCGTTTACGGTATGAAGATAGGTTTTTTCGGCAGCTAGATAAAGGCAAGCGTGTGCGAGGCGGTATTGAATGTGTCACTGTCTGTCACCTTGATTACTCCAATTTGTCTCTCGACCTGTTCACCTACGTTCTAAACTTTAATTTGTAGTCAAAGTTGTAGCAACCTCATGACGGATATAATTCGAGTATCATGTAGTAGCCTAAACCTTTCAATATTACATTGAGCCGGGTGAATGGAATATGAATGACAGTCATCCAATATGCTGTAATAGAAATAAGGCAATGGGTCATAAAAAACAAAATCCTCTCTAATCTTAAATGGCACCGACCGCCACTGTCATACACATACACCAACAGTACTCTGCTCTATTTGTGGTAAAGGCAGTGCCAGAGAGGCTTGGATTAATTTACTTGGTGCAGGTGATAATGTTATGAGTAGGACACAGTGGTCTCTATTTTAATAAACCTAACGCTATGGTAAATCTTAGCGGAATAGGTTTGGGAGGGAGGTGAGAAATATTTTTTATATATTCACAACCAGAACTATAGGTGCAGTAACCTACGGTGGCGCGAAAGGGCTGGGTTTTAATAAATAAACAAATTGTAGGTGTACCAAGGCTTGACTCCTCACTGGCCAATCAGAACACGGCTAAATATGTGGTTGCGTCAAGTTGTGTATTTACAGTCTTTTCTGTATTGCATTGTCATCAACAATGACAATGGGGGGGGGGGGGTGACACCAGTCTCAACGTCAACAGTGGAGAGGCGACTCCGGAATGCTGGCCTTCTAGGCAGAGTTACTCTGTCCAGTGTCTGTGTTCTTTTGCCCATCTTAATATTTTATTTTTATTGGCCAGTCTGAGATATAGCTTTTTCTTTGCAACTCTGCCTAAAAGGCCAGCATCCCGGAGTCGCCTCTTCACTGTTGACGTTGAGACTGGTGTTTTGCGGGTACTATTTAATGAAGCTGCCAGTTGAGGACTTGTGAGGTGTCTGTTTCTCAAGCTAGACACTCTAGTGTACTTGTCCTCTTGCTCAATTGTGCACCAGGGCCTCCCACTCTTTCTATTCTGGTTGGAGTCAGTTTGCGCTGTTCTGTGAAGGGAGTATTACACAGCGTTGTATGAAATCTTCAGTTTCTTGGCAATTTCTCGCATGGAATAGCCTTCATTTCTCAGAACAAGAATAGACTGACGAGTTTCAGAAGAAAGTTCTTTGTTTCTAGCCATTTTGAGCCTGTAATCAAACCCACAAATGCTGATGCTCCAGATACTCAGCTAGTCTAAAGAAGGCCAGTTTTATTGCTTCTTTAATCAGAACAACAGTTTTAAGCTCTGCTAACATAATTGCAAAAGGGTTTTCTAATGATCAATTAGCCTTTTAAAATGATGAACTTGGATTAGCTAACACAACGTGCCATTGGAACACAGGAGTGATGGTTGCTGAAAAGGGGCCTCTGTAAGCCTATGTAGATATTCCATTAAAAATCTGCAGTTTCCAGCTACAATAGTCATTTACAACATTAACAATGTCTACACTGTATTTCTGATCAATTTAATGCAATTTTAAATGGACAAAAAAAAAAAGAAATCTTGAAAAAACTAGGACATTTCTAAGTGACCCCAAACTTTTGAACGGTAGTGTATATAAAAACTATTTTATGAAAAAGTATTTTTGGCCTTACTGCTATTAGCCCATACAATCACGATCATTGAATAAAATATTCACTACATGGAACAACAGATAGTATCCCCAAAAAATCTAAAGGAAGTTAGTTCTGAAGTGTCTGTCCTATATCTGAGGAAATTTTATATGTAATTAACCCTTTATTTTTGGCACTAAAACAGTCTCCATATATAGTTCCATTCATTTTTTGATCTGGTACCAGGGGACCTTTCAGATTAGTCTTGTGAAGCCTGTTGGCGTCCTAGAACAAAACAACCAACATGTATGTGTTCGTGAGAGTCTCGCCTTCTCACAGAGGGGTCATATTATTGTGAAGCCCAAACTGTTCTGACACTACAGACAGAAGACAGAAGTTTGCAGATTGGGTGTTCTGACGAGTCCCAAGACACTTGTGGGGGTTGTAGAGCAAAACGGATCGGGGTTGTAGAGCATCATGATCGTAAGGATCTCATCTTTCCATAGAGGGATCATAATAGTTTGTAGGCCAAACCAACGATTTTGTGAGAAGACCGATTTCCGGGAGGTCTCATGGTCTGACAAACCACTCTACAGCTCTGTCGCCTTTCACCGCTGCTGCGACACATCCAATACAAAAAACAAACATCTCTAGCTTAAATTGAGAGATTTTTCTAGGGATTCTTGTATTATGCTAATTCGATCTCCACAGGGGTGTGGACATCGACTTTAGGTTATAGCCTAGAGAAACAAAATGTATGTACAGTTAGGCCCACCTCATCTTTGCTAAATATGTTGAACATCTTTGCAGTCCACACTGTAAGAAGCCTAATTACATGCTACATGGCTTCAATATGGAAATATATTGTTAAACATAACATTTGCACTGCTATAGAGGTCAGGCCTACTGTAAATTGCATTACTGTATGCCTGAGCCATGGACATGCCAAATGTTGTCAATAAGATTAAATAAACTATTGATAAGGCTTAAAAAGACTGAATAATTCTAATAAAATTTGAATCAAAACAACTAGTTTTAAATGTTTAAATACACGCACCATAATTGCTCCCCATGGGAGCAGGTAAAGGTAAACTATGAAGGCTTTTATGCACATCCAAACTCTTCACATGAGCTGGACAAAGATCTAATGTAAAGAGAATGAATGTCCACTCACCATTATACTGCTCCCAAATATGTTTTATAAACATCATGGAAGGATCTTACAGATTACATTTGCTCACTGTTTTGCTGCTCGCAAATATCATATTTTAATAAAGCTTTGGTGATTAATATTTATTTCAAAGCAATTTCATGAGCCAACCCCTTTATTGATTGGTAAATGATTTGGGCAGGAATGCTTGGTTTTTAATCAAATGAAAAACAAGCAACCTGTTGTTTTTTTTAAACAATA
Source organism: Salvelinus namaycush (assembly GCF_016432855.1). Taxonomy (NCBI): domain Eukaryota; kingdom Metazoa; phylum Chordata; class Actinopteri; order Salmoniformes; family Salmonidae; genus Salvelinus; species Salvelinus namaycush. The sequence goes on from NC_052330.1 coordinate 6,985,977, forward strand.
TTTCTAAAATAGGATGGGGTCAGAAGCATGATATCATAAATCACACCTCTCGTTGGCACTGTGTGCACACGTAGGCCTAAATGTTTTTACGCATAACATTTTCACTTCCATACAAAATACTGCTCCTGTCAATTGTATTGTTGCCTATTGTTGTGCAAGGAACATTCTCCGAAAAATCTGCAGTTTATATGGCATTATAAGAGGACTGAATGGTTTAGAGGAGCGAGTCTTTGAAAATGAGGATGGATAGCCTACTTGAACAAGCGAAATGAAGTACACAGGGTTTTTTATGTTTCTAAATATGAGATTCACCGACACAAAAGGCACATCTCTCCTTCCATGGACACTGTGCATCATGGCTGGATAGGCTGCACTTCCGCTCTTCAAATCCATGCAATTATCGACTGTGTTACCGTTAATACCTGCTTTTGGTGGGTTTTAAAAGTTCCCTTTAGCGCTGCATGAAATTGTCACTTTTGTGCTTGTTTTTGAGGAGACACCTCACATAGTCACCCCACCCCCAAAAAATTATGTTTTAGACAAGTAAATTGCCGAACCTGGCGTAAGGGGTGAGAAATTCCAGTATGCCAGATTTTACATGACGAAATTGCAAAACAACGTGCGCTTGACACTTCCACCTCCTTAGCGCCAGCCACAAATAGAGCCCAGAGACTACATCCCAAATGGCACGCTGTTCCCTATATTGTGCATTACTTTTGACCAGGGTCCATAGGGCTCTGGTCAAAAGTAGTGCACCATGTAGGGAATAGGGTGCCATTTGGGACAAACACACAAGATTGGCTGTGTCTGTTACTACAGCACTGCACAATCGAAGCAGCTCTCCAAGCCTTAATAACTCATCCTGTGACTGCTATGATCATGGGGAAGATGAATGGGACTGCAGGTCTGCATGATCCATCTCTCGCATTTTGGAGCTGTCGAGGAGAGTAATCGCTGCTCCGCTGTGTGCTAAACAGAAGGCTACTATAGGGGTAAACGTAACCCCTACACACTCACCCTTACACTGGCCTTTGCACATCCAGCTGCCTGTTTATCCACTCTTTGGTGAGTTAAACTATTCCTACAGTACTATGAAAGTCTTATGACTAATAATGGTCAAATGGTTTTACATGTGGTACTTGTGCCTTCGCCTCTCTGTCCGTGCACAGCATAAACACAAACACAGAAAAGTGTTGAATAAATTAATTTGGTTATCAAATTGAATGCAGTCAACAAAGCAGATTCTTCAGATCGTTGTCAGCGGTATACATTATGCGATAATTCATAAGGCTTTGTAGTGTCCTTGGTAAACAACAAACATTGGGTATACTAGCCAGCAACAATCTGGTCGGCCGCCAATTCTGGAAGCTCTCTGGATTTGGAGTGAGGAGAGATCAAAGCTTTGTTTTACTTGTTATTTTTTTCCCCCGGCAGAGTAATCGTTGCACAGCTATAGAAATGAACTGTGAAGTGAGTCATAATGTATTCTGTATGGAATGTTGTACCTGTATTGTTTGTATCTTCCATGACCTCTACTACTCAATGCGGCTCAACTCTTCATCCCAAACTCTTAACTTTCAAAGTGAGAAAGTGCTTGAAACTTTGTTTGGCAAGGAACCAGAGATTAAGGTACCATACCTCTGTGTAGCAGCCTCTCTGGTAGGGATGCAATGAAGCAGTATAGTGAGCTGATGTTTTAAATTATGACAGGGGAGAAAGTAGATACACTTCATATCACAAATGGGTTCATATAGGCCTATAACATCACCTGAAAAATCCCTGGCCCACAACTACACTCTTAGAAAAAAGGTGCAATCTAGAACCTTAAAGGGTTCTTCGGGCGTCCCCATGGGAGAACCCTTTGAAAACCCCTTTTTGGTTCCAAGAACAACCATTTTGGGTTCCATGTAGAACCCTTTCCACAGAGGGTTCTACATGGAACCCAAAATGGTTCTACCTGGAACCAAAAAGGGTTTTTATGTCACGGTTTTCTAAAGTAGAACCCAGAAGCAGACCAGGACAAGGAGAGTAGGACGAAGGTGAGTATTTATTTACAAGTTTAAACGTAGAGGTAGAAAAATCCAGGTGGCGGAGCGGGCAGCGGAGGTGAGTTGATAGGAGTGAATAGACAGATCCAAGGGAGTAACAGAAGCCACCGACGACCAGACAGGGATGGGGTGAGTGTTCCGGGTGAATGACTGTAGACAGAACAAACGGAGGTAAGTTCAAGGCAAGCAAGACGTACAAAACAACAAAACAAACTCTATCAAACTGGAGGCTGATACGCTGGCACAACATACTGTTCATGGCTAACGATCCGGCAGGGAATGGATGTCAGGTCAGAGCTTATGAAGTGGAGGGGTGATGATCAGGACCAGGTGTGCAGATAGCTGATGGGATACAGGTGCGGGTAATCAGAAATCTCCCAACTAGCTACGTCGCCCGGCAACCAGACCGGGTGCGTTCCAGGACACCGGAAAACACTCCAGGACAGAACACAGGCAAAAACAGACTCAGGAAGCGGGATTCGTGACAGTACCCCCCCTCCGACGAACGCCACCGGGCGGACTACCCGGAGCGCCAGGGTGGAGGCGGTAGAAGTCACGAAGCAGGTCAGCATCAAGGATCTGACGCCGAGGAATCCAACTCCTCTCCTCTGGGCCATATCCTTCCCAATCCACGAGATACTGGAACCCTTGACCCCGCCGTCTGGAGTCCATGATGCGGCGCACCGTGTAGGCAGGACCACCTCCGATCATCCGAGGAGGAGGAGGACGAGGAGGAGGGGGCAACAGAGGACTGAGGAGAACCGGCTTGAGGCAGGAGACATGAAAGGTGGGGTGTACTCTAAGCGTTGCAGGCAACTTGAGTCGAACCACAACAGGATTAATGATTCTCTCCACCACAAACGGACCAATGAACGTCTGTGACAGTTTCTTCGACTCAGTCCGTAGAGGAAGATCCCGTGTAGCCAACCAAACCTTATCTCCGACGGTATAAGCGGGGGCAGGAATACGGCGACGATTCGCCTGGATCTGATACCGGTCAGAAACTCTAAGGAGGGCCTTCCTGGCCCGATGCCAGGTCCGGTGGCAACAACGAATGTGGGCCTGGACAGAGGGAACCGAGAGATCCCTCTCCTGAGAAGGAAACAAGGGAGGTTGGTAGCCGTACAGGCACTGGAAGGGAGACATCCCAGTGGCAGATGAAGGGAGAGTATTATGGGCATACTCGACCCAGGGTAACTGAGAGGACCAAGAGGTGGGATCAGAGGAGACAAGGCAGCGCAGCGTGGACTCCATCTTCTGGTTGGCTCTCTCCGCCTGACCATTAGATTGGGGGTGAAATCCAGATGTGAGACTGACTGTAGCTCCAATGGCCAAACAGAAGGATCTCCAGACAGCAGAGGTAAACTGAGGACCACAGTCAGAAACAATGTCACTGGGCAACCCGTGGACCCTGAAAACCTCCCTAACCAGGATCTCGGACGTCTCAGTGGCAGATGGAAGCTTGGAGATGGGGACAAAGTGAGCGAACTTGCTGAATCTGTCCACAATGGTCAGAATGACCGTGTTCCCATCAGAAGAGGGCAACCCCGTGACAAAGTCCAGGGCCAGATGCGACCAAGGTCGCCGGGGAATAGGTAGGGGGTGAAGAAGCCCAGAGCTGGGCCGATTGGTACTCTTATTCTGCGCACAAACAGGACAAGCGGCAACAAACCTCCGGGTATCTTCTCCCATGGCAGGCCACCAAAATCGTCTGCGCAGTAGCGCCATAGTCCGAGCAACGCCAGGGTGACAAGCTATCTTGCTGGCGTGGGACCACTGAAGGACAGCAGAACGGACCGACTCAGGCACAACCGACCGGGTGGACCGTTACCGGGGCCGGGCTGCGTCCGAAGGGCCGCCATCACATCCTCCTCAATCCTCCATGTAACGGCTCCCACGACAAAGTTCTGGGGAAGAATAGTCTCAGTCTTGGCCCCACTCTCCTCCGTCTTGGAGAACATCCGGGACAAGGCGTCCGCCTTGCCGTTCTTCGACCCAGGTCAGAACGTCAGGGAAAAATTGAAGCGTCCAAAAAACAAAGCCCACCTGGCCTGACGGGAGTTGAGACGTCTAGCCGATTGCACGTAAGCCAGATTCTTGTGGTCAGTCCAGACCACAAACGGTTGCTCCGCTCCCTCCAACCAGTGGCGCCACTCCTCCAAGGCAAGCTTCACAGCGAGAAGCTCCCGGTTACCCACATCGTAGTTTCTCTCTGCTGGTGAAAGACGACAAGAGTAGAAGGCGCAGGGATGGAGTTTACCGTCAGTGGAGCAACGCTGGGACAGGATGGCGCCCACCCCCACATCAGACGCGTCCACCTCAACAACAAACTGACGGGAAGTGTCAGGTTGAGAGAGAATCGGGGCGTTGGTGAATCGGCTCTTCAAGTTCAGAAATGCTCGGTCTGCCTCAGGAGTCCAACAGAAAGTTCTGGTGCAAGACGTCAGGGCAGTTAAAGGGGCGGCCACCCGGCTGTAATCACGGATAAACCTCCGATAGAAGTTTGCAAACCCCAGGAATCTCTGGAGCTGCAATCTCGTACCGGGCTGGGCCCAATCCCGAACCGCCCGAACCTTCTCTTGGTCCATCTTGATCTCTCCCCTGGAGATGATGTACCCGAGGAAGGACGTAGTGTGGGCGTGAAAATCACACTTTTCAGCCTTCACGAACAGGCGGTTCTCCAATAACCGCTGCAGGACCTGCTTGACATGCTGGACGTGGCTGGAAAGCTCCCTCGAGAAGATGAGGATATCATCCAGGTAAACGAACACAAAAATACCAATCATATCTCTCAGCACGTCATTCACCATACTTTGGAACACAGCAGGAGCGTTGGTCAGACCAAACGGCATCACCTGGTACTCGAAATGTCCCATAGGTGTATTGAACCCAGTCAACCACTCGTCCCCCTCTCTGATCCGAACCAGATGATAAGCATTGCGTAGGTCAAGCTTCGTAAACACCGTAGCACCCTGTAAAGAGTCGAAAGCAGAGCTCATCAAGGGCAGGGGATACTTGTTTTTGACCGTAATATCATTCAACCCCCGATAATCAATACACGGTCGAAGAGAGCCATCCTTCTTGCTCACAAAAAAGAATCCTGCTCCCAGGGGTGATGACGAGGCGCGAATGAGACCTGCAGCTAGAGACTCCTTGATGTAGGTCTCCAAGGCTTCACGCTCAGGTCGAGAGATACTGTATAACCGTCCCTTGGGAAAGGCAGCTCCAGGGAACAGATTAATCGCACAGTCATAAGGTCGGTGGGGAGGAAGTGACAGGGCCTTCTGCTTACTGAACACTTCACCCAAATCGTGATAGGTTTCTGGAACCAGGGACAAATCAGGGGGAGCAGACTCACTGACCTGACTGGGAACAGCATGAGAACAGGCAGTCCTAAGGCAGTTAGCATGACACTCAATGCTCCAACTAGTTACCTTACCCGTCACCCAATCAAACGAGGGATTGTGTTCTCTCAGCCAGGGGTATCCAAGAACCAGAGGAACATGGGGCGAAGGCAGAATGAAGAAGGAGATAACCTCTGAATGATTCCCCGACAACAACATCTTAACCGGTTCAGTCCTCATAGTGATCCGTGCCAGACTACTGCCGTTCAGAGTGGTTGCTTCAATGGCTTCCGGCAATTGCTCCTTGGAAAGCCCCAGCTGTTCCACCAAGTCGGCATCAATAAAGCTGCCATCGGCACCTGAATCGATAAAAGCGTTCATCGCTAAACTCTGATTCTTATTCATGAGGGTCGCAGGAAAACGGGGTCTGACAGGGTTCTTGGGAGGTTGAAACTGGCTCGCTAAAAGTCCTCCCAAACTTAGCGAGCCGGGCTGTTTAACGGGCGCTGAGGACAAGCGGAGATGTAATGTCCCGAGCTACCACAGTAGAGGCAGCTGTTGGTCTCACGTCTACGTTGGCGCTCCTCCTTAGTTAACCCGTGCCGCCCCACTTGCATGGGTTCAGGATCTGGCGGCAAGACACCTCCACTAATCCCGTGTGGGGAATAATGATCAACACGTTCTGGTCCACTTCCTGACCCGAATGGTAACCGAGTTGCTGATTGATTGGACGGGCCCCACTGCTTCTCCCCCCTTCTCTCTCGGACTCTATTATCCACCCGAATAGATAATGTGACCAAACTGTCCAGGTCACTAGGCTCTGGATAGGAGATCAGCTCGTCCTTGAGTTGCTCCGACAACCCCTGGTAAAAAGCCGCTTGTAGTGACTCCTCATTCCAACCACTCTCCACAGCCAATGTCCTGAATTCGATCACAAAGTCTGCCACACTGCGAGCTCCTTGGCGAAGAGAGAACAAACGCTTAGCTGCGTCCTTACCTCGGACTGGATGGTCAAAAAGCTTTCTCATCTCTGCCGTGAACTCCTGGTATGACGCCATGCAGGTGTCCTGTCGTTCCCAAACGGCTGAAGCCCATTCCAGAGCTCTACCACGCAGCAGTTCAATAACAAAAGCTATCCTAGCCTTCTCTGTGGCGTAAGAGTAGGGCTGCAGATCAAAAACTAAACCACACTGCATAAGAAATGAACGGCATCTTCCCAAATCCCCTTCGTACTTATCAGGCGTCGGAACCTTGGGCTCACGGAAGGAAACCGCTCCAGAAGCGGCAGGTGAGAGGGGTGAAACAGGTGGTGGATGATCCGCCGGCAAACTGAGCTGATCCTGGATACTCGTCAAGCTAGCAGAGAAGTTCCGGACTGAAAACGCTATCTCCTGTAGCGCCATGCTGTGTTGTCCCAATATCTTCTCCTGATGGGTAATGGCATGGCAAACGGAGTCCAGGTCCGCTGGGTTCATCCTTGGTCGGATCGTTCTGTCACGGTTTTCTAAAGTAGAACCCAGAAGCAGACCAGGACAAGGAGAGTAGGACGAAGGTGAGTATTTATTTACAAGTTTAAACGTAGAGGTAGAAAAATCCAGGTGGCGGAGCGGGCAGCGGAGGTGAGTTGATGGGAGTGAATAGGCAGATCCAAGGGAGTAACAGAAGCCACCGACGACCAGGCAGGGATGGGGTGAGTGTTCCGGGTGAATGACTGTAGACAGAACAAACGGAGGTAAGTTCAAGGCAAGCAAGACGTACAAAACAACAAAACAAACTCTATCAAACTGGAGGCTGATACGCTGGCACAACATACTGTTCATGGCTAATGATCCGGCAGGGAATGGATGTCAGGTCAGAGCTTATGAAATGGAGGGGTGATGATCAGGACCAGGTGTGCAGATAGCTGATGGGATACAGGTGCGGGTAATCAGAAATCTCCCAACTAGCTACGTCGCCCGGCAACCAGACCGGGTGCGTTCCAGGACACCGGAAAAACACTCCAGGACAGAACACAGGCAAAAACAGACTCAGGAAGCGGGAGTCGTGACATTTTACCTAAAACCAAAAAAGGGTTATCCTATTGGGAGAGCCGAATAACCCTTTTGGAACACTTTTTTCTAAGAGTGTCGCCTATTGCATGACTGTTGCAAGTGTTAGAGGACAAAGTAAGCTGGACATAACGATCTCAGAGGCCAGACTACCACTTGGCTTTTCAGGATATGTCTGCAGTCAACCGTTTCAGCCTTCTCAACACCCCAATCACAATGTAGAAGGCTTCGAACAAATTACTTCAAGCCACTCCACCTCAATATTTCTCTTGCATATTGCTGTGGCAGACAATCCACATGAGGGAGCGGAATGAGTAGAATGGTATCAAATACATCAAACACATGGTTTGATGCCATTCCATTTGCTCCATTCCAGCCATTATTATGAGCCGTCCTCTCCTCAGCAGCCGCTATTGATACAATTGTCTGTGCTTTTTATCTCCAACAAAATGTATGTACAATTAGCTCACATTTACTTTCTATCTCTCTCAGAATGTTCTGACCTCTTTGTTTTAAGTCTATGCCAGGTAAACGCTCATTGTCCTTTCCACCTCATCACAACATTGACCAAGGGTGCAGAAAGTCATCCCAGGTCCAGACATTCATATGACAGCCAATAACAAAACCACTGCAGGGTACTGGTTATGGTGAGACTGTTGAGTCAAAGTCTGACTCCTGAGGGACCTCAAGTCACCTTCCTAAATGTCGGTCTCTTTCCTTGTTTGTTTCAGCCCTAGTTTGTTTGTCCTGCCACAGTACCTCACTGGTGGAAAAAGAGCAGATTGTTTCCTGTTATTGTATCTTAGAATCTGCAGGAAAGACAGATGTTTTGTGTACCTTAAGATAGTCAGCCTGTGAAATCTGCTGAATATGCTTGCCATAAACTATCTGTAACTGGTTTATTTTAATAACTGTCAGCAAGTCAGCAAGGTACCAAATAAAGGAGTAACACGGGTAGTGTATGGCATACATGTCCAGCTAATTTCACAGGTGCATGATGTCAAGCTCGAAAAGTATACTTTCTTAAAAAAAAATTTTTTTTTTAAATCGCTGTAGGAACTTTGATTGTTTTGCAAACCAAATTATTTTCAAGCACTGCATATTTCCACGTTCAAGTGTGACTGCATGTCATTGACCTGGTTACGAGCCAATTAAAACACATTTATAAGCCCAGGTTAAAGGAGGTAAGGCAAAAGTATCAGCGAACGAACATCGCCCGTGGCAACACAGCTGTTTCCAGGGTGAGCACCCGACGTAGGCCTAAACAACAATATCAAAATAAAGTTAGAAAAAAAAGTAAGAAATCAATCAATCTGATGATCATGTTCAGACATTTCAAAGATTAGATTCTCATTTACCAAATGGAAGTTCTCTCAAATGAGCCATGATCAAAGACATTCGTATTCTTTGGGCCTTGCCACATTTGACTTTCACTGACAGCCAGAGACGCGAGAACTAATTTTGCAGTACTAATGAGTGTTGCTACCACTACTTCACTTGTGTGCCAGAGGAGAAGGACCGATCCGAAATATTGATACCTCTCTTTTCCTATAATAATCTCAGATTTCACTGTCATAATGAGCACTGATTAGATTGTACAGCGCAGACAGGGAGCATATAATGGAGTTCAATTCTCCCTCAGTGTTTGAAGACCTATTTGGGGTTATGAATGATTCAGGTTCAGCGGAATGACGGAAACATATTAACAATAAATAGGAATAAAAAGAACTTGCAGAGACATTGTGAGATGAGTGGCCTTGTGACGAAGCCAGTGGACATATCATGATGTCTTGAGAAAGCATTGGTTAGTCTTTTTGTTAGATCCAATATGGACTTGTCTCGTAAGCCCAATGTATCAGTTCCAATCAAACACTCACATTTCCTTCGAAAGCCATGACTGAATTTGAATGCTATGAATTCGATATTTGGTATACAAAGAATATTTCGCTCCTACGTCATATTGTGCAAAACACACAAAGATGTGAAATGGTGGGTTGCTTCTGTACATTGAAAAACTAATCTGTCTATCTAGCCATATCTCAATATTTTAACGTGATAGATGTAGATCAAATCAAATGTATTATAAAGCATTTTTATATCAACAGAACACTGATCAGAGAGAACAAAAGATGTAGTTGTAACGGCTGTCTAATGCCTCCTCCTCGGATGAGGAGGAGGAGTAAGGGTCGGACCAAAATGCAGCGTTGAATGTAGACATAATGAATTTATTAAAGAAAGAAAACTCTTACAAACTACAAAACAACAAACGACGTAGACAGACCTGAACTTGAGAACTTACATAGACACGAAGAACGCACGAACAGGAAAGACTAGCCAAACGAACGAACAAACGAAACAGTCCCGTATGGTGCAACAGACACAGACACAGGAACAATCACCCACAAACAAACAGTGAGAACAGCCTACCTTAATATGGTTCTCAATCAGAGGAAACGTCAAACACCTGCCTCTAATTGAGAACCATATCAGGCAACACATTTAACCCAACATAGAAACACATAACATAGAATGCCCACCCCAACTCACGCCCTGACCAACTAAACACATACAAAAACAATGGAAAACAGGTCAGGAACGTGACAGAACCCCCCCCTCAAGGTGCGAACTCCGGGCGCACCACCTAAAGTCTAGGGGAGGGTCTGGGTGGGCATCTGTCCACGGTGGCGGCTCCGGCTCCGGACGTGGTCCCCACCCCACCATAGTCAATCCCCGCTTCTGTAGCCTCCTCCAAATGGCCACCCTCCCAATTAACCCCACTGGATTAAGGGGCAGCACCGGACTAAGGGGCAACACCGGAATGAGGGGCAGCTCCGGACTGAGGGGCAGCTCCGGACTGAGGGGCAGCTCCGGACTGAGGGGCAGCTCCGGACTGAGGGGCAGCTCCGGACTGAGGGGCAGCACCGGACTGGCTGGCGGATCCTGGCTGGCTGGCTCTGGCGGATCCTGGCTGGCTGGCTCTGGCGGATCCTGGCTGGCTGGCTCTGGCTGCTCATGGCTGGCTGGCTCTGGCTGCTCATGGCTGGCTGGCTCTGGCTGCTCATGGCTGGCTGGCTCTGGCTGCTCATGGCTGGCTGGCTCTGGCTGCTCATGGCTGGCTGGCGGCTCTTGCTGCTCATGGCTGGCTGGCGGCTCTTGCTGCTCATGGCTGGCTGGCGGCTCTTGCTGCTCATGGCTGGCTGGCGGCTCTTGCTGCTCATGGCTGGCTGCCGGCTCTTGCTGCTCATGGCTGGCTGCCGGCTCTTGCTGCTCATGGCTGGCTGCCGGCTCTTGCTGCTCATGGCTGGCTGCCGGCTCTGGCTGCTCATGGCTGGCTGCCGGCTCTGGCTGCTCATGGCTGGCTGCCGGCTCTGGCTGCTCATGGCTGGCTGCCGGCTCTGGCTGCTCATGGCTGGCTGCCGGCTCTGGCTGCTCATGGCTGGCTGCCGGCTCTGGCTGCTCATGGCTGGCTGCCGGCTCTGGCTGCTCATGGCTGGCTGGCGGAAGGCTCTGGCTGCTCATGGCTGGCTGGCGGAAGGCTCTGGCTGCTCATGGCTGGCTGGCGGAAGGCTCTGCCTGCTCCTGTCTGGCGGAAGGCTCTGGCTGCTCCTGTCTGGCGGAAGGCTCTGGCTGCTCCTGTCTGGCGGAAGGCTCTGGCTGCTCCTGTCTGGCGGAAGGCTCTGGCTGCTCCTGTCTGGCGGAAGGCTCTGGCTGCTCCTGTCTGGCGGAAGGCTCTGGCTGCTCCTGTCTGGCGGAAGGCTCTGGCTGCTCCTGTCTGGCGGAAGGCTCTGGCTGCTCCTGTCTGGCGGAAGGCTCTGGCTGCTCCTGTCTGGCGGACGGCTCTAGCGGCTCCTGTCTGGCGGACGGCTCTAGCGGCTCCTGTCTGGCGGACGGCTCTAGCGGCTCCTGTCTGGCGGACGGCTCTAGCGGCTCCTGTCTGGCGGACGGCTCTAGCGGCTCCTGTCTGGCAGATGGCTCTGAAGGCTCATGACAGACGGGCAGTTCATGCGGCGCTTGGCAGACGGACAACTCAGACGGCGTTGGGCAGACGGGCAGTTCAGGCGCCGTTGGGCAGACGGGCAGTTCAGGCGCCGTTGGGCAGACGGCAGTTCAGGCGCCGCTGGGCAGACGGGCAGTTCAGGCGCCGCTGGGCAGACGGGCAGTTCAGGCGCCGCTGGGCAGGCGGGCAGTTCAGGCGCCGCTGGGCAGGCGGCAGACTCTGGCCGGCTGAGGCACACTGTAGGCCTGGTGCGTGGTGCCGGAACTGGAGGTACCGGACCCGCACCTTCAGGCTAGTGCGGGGAGCAGCAACAGGATGCACAGGACTCTGGAGGCGCACAGGAGGCTTAGTGCGTGGTGTAGGCACTGGTGGTAATGGGCAGGAGACACGCACCATAGGGCTAGTGCGTGGAGGAGGAACAGGGCTCTGGAGACGTACAGGAGGCTTGGTGCGTGGTGCCGGCACTGGTGGAACTGGGCTGGGGCAGGGACGTGGCGCCGGATATACCGGACCATGCAGGCGTACTGGCTCCCTTGAGCACTGAGCCTGCCCAACCTTACCTGGTTTTATGCTCCCCGTCGCCCGACCAGTGCGGGGAGGTAGAATAACCCGCACTGGGCTGTGTATGCGAACCGGGGACACCATGCGTAAGGCTGGTGCCATGTATGCCGGCCCGAGGAGACGCACTGGTGGCCAGATGCGTTGGGGCCGGCTTCATGACATCCGGCTCAATACTCAATCTAGCCCTGCCAGTGCGGGGAGGTGGAATAACCCGCACCGGGCTATGCACACGTACAGGAGACACCGTGCGCTCTACCGCATAACACGGTGTCTGCCCGTACTCTCGCTCTCCACGGTAAGCTCGGGGAGTTGGCGCAGGTCTCCTACCTGACTTCGCCACACTCCCTTTAAGGCCCCCCCCCAATACATTTTTGGGCTTGACTCACAGGTTTCCAGCCTCGCTTCCGTGCTGCCTCCTCATACCACCGCCTCTCGGCTTTAGCTGCCTCCAGCTCTTCACGAGGACGGCGATATTCTCCTGGCTGTGCCCATGGACCTTTTCCGTCCAATATTTCCTCCCATGTCCATGAATCCTGCGATCGCTGTTGCTTTCTCCCACGCTTCTTGGTCCTTTGTTGGTGGGTGATTCTGTAACGGCTGTCTAATGCCTCCTCCTCGGATGAGGAGGAGTAGTAAGGGTCGGACCAAAATGCAGCGTTGAATGTAGACATAATGAATTTATTAAAGAAAGACGAAACACGAAAACTCTTACACAAACTACAAAACAACAAACGACGTAGACAGACCTGAACTTGAGAACTTACATATAGACACGAAGAACGCACGAACAGGAAAGACTAGCCAAACGAACGAACAAACGAAACAGTCCCGTGTGGTGCAACAGACACAGACACAGGAACAATCACCCACAAACAAACAGTGAGAACAGCCTACCTTAATATGGTTCTCAATCAGAGGAAACGTCAAACACCTGCCTCTAATTGAGAACCATATCAGGCAACACATTTAACCCAACATAGAAACACATAACATAGAATGCCCACCCCAACTCACGCCCTGACCAACTAAACACATACAAAAACAATGGAAAACAGGTCAGGAACGTGACAGTAGTTGGGCACTTTGCCTTTACAAATGTCAATACTGACAGAAATCTAATTTCTCTATGAGAATAAGGACCATTACGGTGTTAATTCATATTGCAGACACATGAAAGGAGGAAATTCAAAAGGAATAAAAAAATATATAACTATTTAACGCATAAACGTAGCTAAGTTTGAAAAACGGATGAATTAAAGAAAAACGCACTGTAATCAGTGTATCTGGGAGAAAAGGACACAGCACTCAGGTAGAACCCTTTCTGGCTCCAGGTGGAACCCTCTGTAGAAAGGATTCTACATGGAACCCAAAAGGGTTTTATCTGGAACCAAAAAGGGTTCTCCTATGGGGATAGCTGAAGAACCCTTAAAGATTCTAGATAGCACCTTTAATCCCACTAAGAGTGTACTCAAGTAGAAGTACTGTTACTTTAATAACATCTTACTCAAGTAGAAGTAAAACTACTGGTGTGAAAATAAAAAGTTGGTTAAGTGTACCTATTAAGCCCACATACCCATTAAGTCCACTCCATCTTTGGTTGTTGTAGCCATACCAGTTCTTTTCCCAAGCCAATTTGATATCATTATTAAGTTATTGACAGTTAATTTTTGCCCTCAGAACAGCCTCAATTCGTCGGGGCATGGACTCTACAAGGATTTGAAAGTGTTCCACAGGGATGCTGACTCCAATGCTTCAAGTTGGCTGGATGTCCTTTGGGTTGTGGACCATTCTTGATATACACAGGAAAGTGTTGAGCGTGAAAAACCCAGCTACGTTGCAGTTCTTGACACAAACCGGTGTACCTGGCACCTGTTACCATACCCCTTTCAAAGGCAATTACATCTTTTGTCTTGTCTATTCACACTCTGAAAGGCACAAACACACAATCCATGTCTCAATTGTCATAAAGCTTAAAAATCCTTCTTTAACCTGTCTCCTCCCTTCATCTACACTGATTGAAGTGGATTTAACAATTGACATCAATAAGGAATCGTAGCCTTCCCCTGGATTCACCTGGTCAGTCTATGTCATGCAAAGAACATGGGTTCTGTATACTCATTGGATTATACACCAGACCATTGGTTTCCAAATATAAGTAAACTATTAGCTATTCTGTATTTTTTTTTTTTACAATAAAGCATTGCTGTTCCAATTAAAACCTGGTATGCTCCTATTAAGCCCAGTTTGCATTGAAACACATGGAGATTGTGTGTTAATCCCTAATATTCAATAAACCTGAGTATAAAAGTATATCTTTTTTTAAATCTGAGATTTATACTCAAACTAGTTATGCATATTATGCATCTCCTGTATCCATGGTGCATTTACCAAGATTAAAATCAATTAAGAACAATTCAAATCCTCTGTACTCTCTCCAAGACGTTTGGAGTGGACATGTAATCGTTGATGCAGAGAGAGAAGAATAAGATCAGGGTTGAAGGATATCAGGGATAAAAGACCTACAAGTAGTGGACAAACACCGAAACAAATGAGGGACAAGAGGACTATTGGACAACTGCTCGTGCAATTAGGGCAGGGGCATTGTCATCTTGTTGTCCGTCCTTCATCCAGATGTTTCATTCAACAGGGATATTTGAAACTGTCTTCAGACATGCTTTAGGAAACCAAGTTGAACTAACTTACAAAGAATACCACAGCAAATGTGAACCAGCTTTCAGATAATTAAAAGTTGTTTGTGTTATGATCTTTGTGCATGGTGTCTTATCCAGAGGCCCAGTGCAGGTTTTTGTTCTAACCAAGCAGTAGCACACCTGATTCAACTAATGAAGTCTTGATTAAAGTCTATGATTAGTTCATTAGTTTAAAATCAGGTGTATGCAGGTTGTCAAGAACAAAAGCCTGGGTCCAAATGGATCTCTGCAGGTACAATTGGAAACTCCCTGTTAGGAATGCTACTTCCATGATGAATAGTAATGATCAGTTGATTTTAATAACTTTAGGGGAGATGATTATAATTTGAATTTACATAAATGTCAGTTTGTAAGTTTCAACATTTGGAATTTAATTTAAATGTATTATTTAAGAGGTGGGCTTATTTGGAACAGGGTATATTCGATACCCATTAAACCCAGTCTGGACTTTTCACATATCTAATCAAATAATATTATCTCACAATAAAGAATTGTGTAAGTAAAGTCATACACTACATGACCAAACGTATGTGGACACCTGCTTGTCAAACTTCTCATTCCAAAATCATGGGGATTAATATTTTATTTTATTTTATTTTTGTCATTTAGCAGACACTCTTATCCAGAGCGACTTACAGTAGAGTGCATACATTTTATTACATTTACATACTGAGACAAGGATATCCCTACCGGCCAAACCCTCCCTAACCCGGACAACGCTATGCCAATTGTGCGTCGCCCCACGGACCTCCCGGTTGCGGCCGGCTGCGACAGAGCCTGGGCGTGAACCCAGAGACTCTGGTGGCGCAGCTAGCACTGCGATGCAGTGCCCTAGACCACTGCGCCACCCGGGAGGGAGTTGGTCCCCCCTTTGCAGCTATAACAGCCTCCACTCTTCTGGGAAGGCTTTCCACTAGAAGTTGGAACATTGCTGCGGGGACTTGCTTCCATTCAGCCATGAGCATTATTGAGGTCGGGCACTGATGTTGGGCGATAAAGGCCTTCACTGGAACTAAGGGGCCTGGCCCTGGCCCGAACCATTAAAAACAGCCCCAGAACATTATTCCTCCTCCACCAAACTTTACAGTTGTCGCTATGCATTGGGGCAAGTAGCGGCTCCTGGAAGCCGCCAAACAAAGATTTGTCCGTCGGACGGTGGTGAAGCGGGAGTCATCATTTCAGAGAACGTGTTTCCACCGCTGCTCCAGAGTCCAATGGCAGCACGCTTTACACCACTCCAGCCAACAATTGTACAATATATGTGCAATCTATGGCTGCTCGGCCATGGAAACCCATTTCATGAAGTGCCTGACAATCAGTTATTGTGCTGACGTTGCTTCCAGAGGAACTCGGTAGAGAGTGCTGCAACCGAGAACAGAGGATTTTTACACGCTTCAACACTCGTAGGTCCCGTTCTGTGAGCTTGTGTGGCCTACCACTTCGCGGCTCAGCCGTTGCGGCTCCTAGATGTTTCCAGTTCACAATAACAGCACTTACAGTTGATCGAGGCAGCTCTAGCAGGGCAGAAATTTGACGCGAACTGACTTGTTGGAAAGGTGGCATTCTATGACGGTGCCACAATGAAAGTCCCTGAGCTATTCAGTAAAGCCATTCTACTGCCAATGTTTGTCTATGGAGATGGCATGACTGTGTGCTTGATTTTATTCCCGTCAGCAAAGGGTTTGCTGGGGTGTCCACATACTTTTGTGTATATAAATTATAATGTACAACTTCACATTAGAGATTAATCTTTCAAATTAGGGCTGTATATGTTAGAAATGTCTAAACTTAGATTGTGGTGTGCTTAATAGGTGCACCTTCCCTAGCTCATTTAAAAAGTACTCAGAGTAAGAGAAATTGAGTTACTTTTCAAATTAAAACATTGATCTTGATCATTCGTTATTTTCGCTAAGGTTACCTGAATATATTATGCTTACTGGATGAAGTTAAAGCAAGCCAGTCAGACTGCCTTACTGAGACAAAATGCAATATAACATTTTGGAGAAATTGTTTTGGGGATGGCCTTGTCTCCGAGAAATGATCCTGGGAGCCAGATGATTTTACATTTTGGTCATTAGCCAGCCCTATGGTGGGCAACTGGCATAGAGTCCCCCCAAAATAAATATAAAAGTTACTCACCAGGAAGAAAGGATGCAACGAAGCACCAGTTGATTCTTAAGATTAAAAACTGATTAATTAGATGTGAAAGACAACATCCGAAGAATAGAACAAAAGTGAGATGATGCTGTAATGGAAAGTATTAGCCAATATGAATTGTTCAATATGACATGGCGCTCTCAGCGACGGAATCAAACATTGGATAAAGTGTTTGGTTGCAATAAGACATTTGCATGTACGTCGACCCCAACTACACATTCTGTAATGCAATATGTATAGTTAAAAGGAACCGATAGCTGAGCGTTGAAGCGAATCATGATTGCCATACTGCGACAAGATATGGGCACATGCCAGATGTGTCCAGCCCAATGCTGGCCTGCTGAGTGCCTTGCATTGCTACAATTAAGAATGGACAATCATGAAATGGACACCAACGACTATATGTATTTATGTGACTGGATACTCACTAAATGAAGCAAACATTTTCTGAAGGGTTTAGATGAAATGCTACAGTACCAGTCAAAAATTTGGACACACATACTCATTCAAGGGTTTTTCTTTATTTTGACTATTTTCTATACTGTAGAATAATAGTGAAGACATCAAAACTATGAAATAACACATATGGAATCATGTAGTAACCAAAAAAAGTGTCAAACAAATCAAAATATGTTTTATTTTAGATTCTTCAAAGTAGCCACCCTTTGCCTTGATGACAGCTTTGCACAATCTTGGAATTCTCTCAACCAGCTTCACCTGGAATGCTTTTCCAACAGTCTTCAAGGAGTTCCCACATATGCTGAGTACTTGTTGGCTGCTTTTTCATTACTCTGCGGACCAACTCATTTCAATTGGGTTGAGGTCGGGTGATTGTGGAGGCCAGGTCATCTGATGCAGCACTCCATCACTCTCCTTCTTGGTCAAATAGCCCTTACACAGTTGATAGTCCCAATAAGCGCAAACCAGATGGGATGGTGTATCGCTGAAGAATGTTGTGGTAGTCATGCTGGTTAAGTGTACCTTGACTTCTAAATAAATCACAGACAGTGTCACCAGCAAAGCACCATAACACCTCCTCCTCCATGCTTCACGGTGGGAACCACACATGCAGAGATAATCCGTTCACTTAGTCTGCGTCTCACAAAGACACGGTGGTTGAACCAAAAATCTCAAATTTTGACTCATCATACCAAAGGACAGATTTCCACCGGTCTAATGTCCATTGCTTGTGTTTCTTGGCCCAAGCAAGTCTCTTATTATTGGTGTCCTTTAGTAGTGGTTTCTTTGCAGCAATACGACCATGAAGGCCTGATTCACGCAGTCTCCTCTGAACAGTTGATGTTGAGATGTGTCTGTTACTTGAACTCTGTGAAGCATTTATTTGGGCTGCAATGTTTGAGGCTGGTAACTCTAATGAACTTATCCTTGGCAGCAGAGGTAACTCTGGGTCTTTCTTTCCTGTGGCGGTCCTCATGAGAGCCAGATTCGTCATAGGTCTTAATGGTTTTTGCGACTGCACTTTCAAAGTTCTTGAAATGTTCCTTATTGACTGACCTTCATGTCTTAAAGTAATGAAAAAAAGTTTCTCTTTGCTTATTTGAGCTGTTCTTGCCATAATATGGACTTGGTTTTTTACCAAATAGGGTTATATTCTGTATGCCACCCCTACCTTGTCACAACACAACTGATTGGCTCAAACGCATTAAGGAAAGAAATTCCACAAATTACATTTTAACAAGGCACACCTGTTAATTGAAATGCATTCAAGGTGATCATGAAGCTGGTTGAGAGAATGCCAAGAGTGTGCAAAGCTGTCAATCAACACAAAAGGTGGCTACTTTGAAGAATCTCAAATATAAAAATATATTTTGATTTGTTTAACACTTTTTTGGTTACTACAAGATTCCACGTGTTATTACGTAGTTTTGATGTCTTCACTATTATTCTATGAGTAGGTGTGTCTAAACTTTTGACTGGCACTGTACGTCTGCTTGTAGGTGAATCCAACCAACGCATGCTGTAATGCAATTTGTATAGATACAATTAAGCGCTTGCTGTGCATCAAACAAGCAGAGAGAGGTAGAGGAAGAAGATATTTCAACGTATAAGCACAAGGACAGAATTCAGTGTTTCTGCGAGCTGAAATAATGCTGCGACCGAAACCCATTAGAGTGCTTAAGAGTACGGAGATAGCGACTAGGGTGTAAAACCAGATCAACAAACATATATAACGAGGAGGAAGGAAAGCCCCTGTGGAAGTTGTAAGCTCACCACAATAAAGAAAACCAGTAAGAAGACTGCCTCAAGAACACATCAATGCAGAGTGAAACAACCTTGTCTGAGTGTTTGATGTACAGCAGAAAAGGAATAGCAGCAGGTAGCTTAGTATCATGAATAAAACGGTTGTATTACATTGAAAAGTCATGCAGATTGAATATGAATGGGACTACTGTGCATTTCACCCATTGTGTTACGTGAAGCAGTCTCTAGGCCTATGAGCTAAGGCCCACTATTACCGTTAAAACGGAATGCAAGTGCAATGACCTGCAAACTACTGAGCCTGAAAAATCCCCCCAAAGTACATGGATGGTAAAATAGTAAAACCCAGACTCCGAGACGAACTGTCAACACAATGAGATCTTGAGATCGTCCAGACAGAGTCCGAGATGATCTGTTGATCCAGAACCGAACCAGTGTGCATATGTAATATGTTCCTGTTTGGAGTGTGATGGAAAAGCTTACGTGGAGCTAGGGCCGGGCGATATGACGATATATATATATATATCGTGTGATGATAGAAAAACGTCTATAGTTTATTTAGTTGTGTCGCAAATCACACTCTTTACGGCAATATTTTTCGTCAATTGGACGACGCTTTGGGTTCTTCCACACGTGCTGTGTGGAAGTAAATTTGCAACACAAGCAAACATGGAGGAGAGTGAACGTGACACAGAACATGGAGACACGGAGCTCGTGTCTAAAAGAGGGGCTACTTCGGTCACATGGACATGGTTTGGGTATGAAAAGTCTGACTCGGACCAGAAAACCATCCTCTGCAAAATATGCCGCAGGTCGGTCCCGAACAACAGGCTCAAACACCACAAACCTCTTTTACCACCTACACAAGAATCATGTGAAACAGTACGGAGAGAGGCTACGGATGAGACCCAAAAGTACAGTCGAGGGCTCAAAACAAACAAACCCCAGACTCAGACGTTGCAAGAGGCTTTTGCCCGCGGCACACCATATGGCAAAGAATCACAAAGATGGAAGAAGATAACAGCTGCCGTTACAACTTACATTCTGCAAAGACATGGCCCCAATTTACACAGTCGAGAAACGGGGGTTTCGTGAGTTGGTGCTAATACTCGGTCCAAGGTACCAAATTGATATGTGACACATATTAATGCCAAAATAATATGGAAAACAGGCAAGCCCCCCCCCCCCCCCCCAAAATATATATTTTAGGCCGATATTTACTGTATTTTGTTTGCAAGGATAGTTGAAGTGGTTTCTATTTACCTTTTTAGATTTGATACATTAATATTTTGTTACATGCTTAATTGAAAATTTGCACAAAGGTTCTAAATAAAATAAGAAATAATCAAATATGACTAGGTACCTTTTATTTGTTGAGTATAATTAAAAATGTAATAAGAAATAGGCCTTTACATGTGGTCATTTTATATCAACCATTTATTCATTGAATTTACACAAAATGTGCTATATGGTGATATGTATTGTTATCGGGATATGAAATTACCTATATCAGGATATGAGATTTTGACCATATCGCCCAGCACTACGTGGAGCTAAAATAGTCCATTGATATGTAGCCTAATTCAGATGCAAACGTTAACTTTCGTCACGTGAGTAAAGTTGAATCACGATGCAACCTTGCGGAGAAGAGCCATGATTTCACTTGGAGCAAAAAACGTACACAAAACAACTGGCCAGACCGGAAGGCATGCAGTCAACATTATTATTCTTTTTAAATTTAGCCTTTATTAACTAGGCAAGTCAGTTAAGAACAAATTCTTATTTACAATGACGGCTTAGGAACTGTGGGTTAACTGCCTTGTTCAGGGGCAGAACGACAGATTTTTACCTTGTTAGCTCGGGGATTCGATCAATCAACCTTTCGGTTACTGGCCCAACGCTCTAACCACTACCTGGCATGTAGCCAGGGTGGCAGGCTACATAGGCTATTATCTATGGAGACCGTGCTTCATTGCAAGAAACGTAACATATATAAAGAGAAATAACATTTCGTTCCACCTGTAAAATATCATAAAACAATAACTTTGATAAAATACATTTAAAAAAAATAAGCCAGTTAAACACGATTTTGGGTCTTTAGAAGATGTGGTCAAATGTGCTCTTTGTACAGTACTGTAGTAGTTATCAACAATGTATTCAAACTTTCCTTTGTGATGGACAGAAACTTGAGATTAGAATGATATAATATTTAAAAAACATTATATCCAAAATCAATACAATATTTTAATATTAGGATTTGCTCTGAATTCCAGTTTGTGTCCACCTGTCCTAAAAACCCCTTGCCTTGTTAGCGCAATCTTCCCCAGTATGTCTTTAATAGGGGTGTGCCGAGTATTCGGACAAAACCATTATTGTTACCGATGTTAGGACTTTGCAGAACACAAATATGAATGGATTATTAACATTATCCGTGATTGTAAAAAGTTTCTGAAAACAGAATTTCTCGAGTCGACTACAAATTTAACAAAACATTGTTTTTGACATTGTCGCCATTGATGGTGGATGAAGTCTTATCTCCCCCAGCACTAGTGGTAACTAAACAACTCTTATCTCCTTTCTTTCTCCGTCTCCCTCGCCTTGTCACTCTCCCCTTCTATCTTTCCCCCCCTTTCTAAGTACAGTATATTAGATTTGCGTTTTGGACTTAGTCAAGCATATGTTCTCTGCCTACCTCTCAGATTCATGTTTAGATAAATTCTTTGTTCATAAAGTATTGTAATGAAACAGCAGGGAGCAAGTCTCGAACCCTCGACCTCCTAGCCCGAGGTCCGGCGCGCTATCGAAGGTGCCGCAAAAGCATGCTCGAGCGGCAGAGTCGATTTCCGCGCTTATAAACACAGGGTCGTTACACTACTCCCTCCTTTCAAAGAGCGCGTCCTCGCGCTAGCTTGCGACTTTACGTCTTACAGGAACGCGCTCACCGGCCAAGCACACGCACTGTCGTGGATGCGAGGTCCGATCACTTCCGACACCAATGTAATGAAACAGGAGGGAGCAAGTCTCGAACCCTCGACCTCCTAGCCCGAGGTCCGGCGCGCTATCGAAGGTGCCGCAAAAGCATGCTCGAGCGGCAGAGTCGATTTCCGCGCTTATAAACACAGGGTCGTTACACTACTCCCTCCTTTCAAAGAGCGCGTCCTCGCGCTAGCTTGCGACTTTACGTTTTACAGGAACGCGCTCACCGGCCAAGCACACGCACTGTCGTGGATGCGAGGTCCGATCCCACTTCTGACACCAATGTAATGAAACAGCAGGGAGCCGGTGCCTCCAATCACTGAAATAGTAGTTAAAATCTTGATAAGATTACTTTGATAAAATATTTACCTAGCCTAATATTTCCCAATGATATCGGTAATTTTTTCAATAAAATCCAGGAAGTAATTTCCGATTAATCCGCGCCGAGCCGCGACTTGGGTCAGAGTCGGAACTTCTTGGTTCAAAGATTTGTATCAACCAGATGACACAAACTGAAGAAAACATTTGCTCTAGTAGGTAGATTTTTGTAACATGTTTTAAAGCCAATCAGATTGTTTTTTGGCAATTCAATGACGAGACAACATTTGTTGCATAAATACATATAGTTTTTCATACATTCTAAATAAAATAGTAAATGTCACATTTTTAAATAAAATTGCAAAAGTCTAAATACTGATCCAACTAACCTAAAAACTGCTAATGCCTAGGCAAAGTTCTAAGGAGGTTAAAATTATTTTTCGATGAACCACCAGTTTAAGTAAATGTATTTGAATTATAAAACCATTCTCGCAGTCCTTTCTGCCATGACTCAAGTTGTTTGCTTGCTGTACTCCGTTAGATAGTTTTGTATAATCCTATATGGCGCTCTATAAGTTAAAACACTTATAAAACAAATTATCATTGTACTACAATATGCATTAAACATTTGTTAAATTAAGCTAAACTGCACATGAATACAGTATTTTTCTGCTTGCTGTATTGTTACAATGTTAATACACCTGCTTTTGTATTCAAATTGTGACTAGTTTCCATCCCCGCTTTACAGCTCAAGGTTTGCAGTCACCCTACCATGCTGTCTTGGAGTGCTGCTTTTGGGGGTTGGAAGAAGGGTGTGGATCCACTAGCCATGTCTGGGAACACACAGTATGACAGACAGTTAAAGAGATTTAATACAGATTCATTCAACCACCTCCTTACAACTTCTAATCATCCCTCCTACTCTCAATCTCTACTCCTCATATTCTGATCATCAACCAACTGTCACGCCCTGACTTTAGTTATATTTGCTTTCTTTATTATTTGGTTAGGTCAGGGTGTGACAAGGGTGATTTGTTTAGTTTTTGTATTGTCTAGGGTTTTTGTCTTGTCTAGGTTTTTTTTGTTTATCTATGGGGATTTGTATTGTCTAGGGGAATGTAGGTTTATGGTGGCCTGAATTGGTTCCCAATCAGAGACAGCTGTTTATCGTTGTCTCTGATTGGGGATCCTATTTAGGTTGCCATTTTCCATTTTGGTGTTGTGGGTAGTTGTCCATGTTTAGTTGCCTGTGAGCACTACGTTGGCGGTTCGGTTGGAGGTTTATTGTTTTGTTGGCGACATCGTTAATAAAGAAGTATGTACGTGTAACGGATGTGAAATGGCTAGCTAGTTAGCGGGTACGCGCTAGTAGCGTTTCAATCAGTTACGTCACTTGCTCTGAAACCTAGATGTAGTGTTGCCCCTTGCTCTGCAAGGGCCGTGGCCTTTGTGGAGCGATGGGTAACGATGCTTCGTGGGCGACCGTTGTTGATGTGTGCAGAGGGTCCCTGGTTCGCGCCCGGGTCGGGGCGAGGGGACGTACAAAAGTTATACTGTTACATTGGTGCCGTGACCCAGATCACATCTGGTTGCTGCGGAAAAGGAGGAGGTTGAAAGGGGGGTGAGTGTAACGGATGTGAAATGGCTAGCTAGTTAGCGGGTACGCGCTAGTAGCGTTTCAATCAGTTACGTCACTTGCTCTGAAACCTAGATGTAGTGTTGCCCCTTGCTCTGCAAGGGCCGCGGCCTTTGTGGAGCGATGGGTAACGATGCTTCGTGGGCGACCGTTGTTGATGTGTGCAGAGGGTCCCCGGGTCGGGGCGAGGGGACGTACTAAAGTTATACTGTTACATACGCTCACAACGCTGCGCCTTGGTCCATTTCTTCAACAGACGATTGTGACAGAACTACCCACCAAAAGAGGACCAAGCAGCGTGGTTACCTGGAGAGTTGGACATGGGAGGAAATCCTGGAAGGCAAGGGACCCTGGGGACAGACGAGAGAACATCGCCGTCCTGAGGAGGTGGCACAGCGGAGCAGGCAACGAGAGGCAGCCCCAATTTTTTTGGGGGGGGAAACACGAGGAGTTTGGCTCAGTCAGATTGTAGACCTGAGCCAAATCCCCGTGCTTACTGGGTGGAGCGTCGTACTGGTCAATGCGGTGGAGCGCACGGTGTCTCCAGTGCACGTTCACAGCCCGGTACGCTACATCGCAGCTCCTCGCATCGGCCGGGCTAGAGTGGGCATCGAGCCAGGAGGGATGGTGCCGGCTCAGCGCATCTAGTCTCCAGTGCGTCTCCTCGGCTCGGGTTATCCTGCGCCAGCCCTACGCACGGTGTCCCCGGTTCGCCAGCACAGCCCAGTGCGGCCTGTTCCAGCTCCCCGCACTTGCCGGGCTACAGGGGGTATCCAGCCAGGACGAGTTGTGCTAGCTCTGCGCTCGAGACCTCCAGTGCGTCTCCACGGCCCAGTGTATCCGGTGCCTCGGCCAAGGCCTCCTGTGTGTCTCTCCACTCCAGAGTCGCCCTCCAGTCCGGAGCCTCCAGAGTCGCCCTCCAGTCCGGAGCCTCCAGCGAGGGTCCCCGCTATAGAGGTCCCACCTAAGTGGGACAAGCCAGAGGTGGAGCGGGGTCTACGTCCCCCACCAGAGCCGCCACCGCGGAGAAATGCCCACCCAGACCCTCCCATATAGGTTTAGGTTTGCGGCCGGGAGTCCGCACCTTTGGGGGGGTACTGTCACGCCCTGACTTTAGTTATATTTGTTTTCTTTATTATTTGGTTAGGTCAGGGTGTGACAAGGGTGGTTTGTTTAGTTTTTGTATTGTCTAGGGTTTTTGTCTTGTCTATGTTTTTTTGTTTATCTATGGGGATTTGTATTGTCTAGGGGAATGTAGGTTTATGGTGGCCTGAATTGGTTCCCAATCAGAGACAGCTGTTTATCGTTGTCTCTGATTGGGGATTCTATTTAGGTTGCCATTTTCCATTTTGGTGTTGTGGGTAGTTGTCCATGTTTAGTTGCCTGTGAGCACTACGTTGGCGTCACGTTTCGGTTGGAGGTTTATTGTTTTGTTGGCGACATCGTTAATAAATAAGTACGTACGCTCACAACGCTGCGCCTTGGTCCATTTCTTCAACAGACGATTGTGACACCAACAACAATCTATAACACACACACCGTTAGAAACTGTTTTTCCTCTCACCATTGTGAGACTTGGAGATGGGTGTGGAACCACTAGCCATGATGTCTGGGAACACAGTATGACAGACAGAGAAAGTGAAGAGATTCATTCAACCACCTCCTTCCAACTTCTAATCATCTTTCCTACTCTCAATCTACTCCTCATATTCTGGTCATGCTTAAACCAAACACACAGACAGTCTTTGAAGTTGTGTGTCATTCTCTCCCTCTTTAGGTTTTTCACCTCCTGGAACAAACCTGGAAACTCTGAAAATATAGAACATAATGGGCTACCGTTACACTTGCATGCAATATGCCTTCAACTAATAGATTGGTAGACACTATACAACTGCACCTACTAACAGATACACCTACAACTGAACCTAATCACAGTATCTATGGGTATATACACAAGTAACCCTGGACTTGCATGCAGGGTGAGAATATTCAGTGGGAGCATCCACAAACAGGAAAGCGTACGGAGAGATTGTCTGAGGGCTCCATTTTCTCGTTAGAGCTCCCTTATTTGAAAGTTTGCAGTGGTTAGCTGCATTTGCATTTCCTGTTTTGACACAGGTGAGGTCCTCCTCATTCTCTGTGTCACTTTGAGGTCTGGCCTGGAAGAACAAATTTGTAACACTTACAAATTTAGACATGAATAGGGGACATTTTTTTAAAGACAAAATCCACAAATTGGCACGATTTGTGGCAAATTGTTTAAATGTATTTGGTTGTGTTGAGGATAAATCAGATTTTTATGACAAAGTGTTATGCTAATATTAGTGATTAGTACATTAAATAGGTGAGACAGGGTTAAATTCACCTTTAATGCATCAACTTAAATTGCACAACTGATGCTCAAAGTGTTAGAAACTTACTTGACATGATATACTGGTCATTAGTTCCACCTGGTGTTTTTTTTCCAGACTTGGCCTTCTTCTTTTTCTGTGATACACTCTGGTAGAGTAACACAGCTACAGTCAGGAAATGACAGGTTTTGTGTAAAGATCCAGCTAGTCAATTTCACAACTAAGCATACTGTAGCCGCCCGCACAGACAGCTGTGTGTTATGTGTTAGGCTATTAGTTAGTTGTGTTGTACTTACCAGTACCCAGTGTTCGCGGGGTCCGACATGCTAATCAACCTGCTATCTGCCAATCACGGGAATGCCTAGAATGTTCTGATGCTGGGCATCCTGGTGGTTGGCGGAGTGGCGTGGAGGGGGGTTGGGCAGGGGGATGGAGCATTGGAATTTAAGACCAGGTTTAGCCATTGTTCTCTCTCTTACGTCTGGTCTTCACAAGAGAAGGTCACGGTTGTTTTATAGGGTATCCTTCATTTATTTGGCGTGGGCTACCGCCAACAGTAGCCTGTGTGAAGTTGGGTTAATAAACTGGACATTCTTAAACTCAACCCTATGTCTGGACAATTGTTCCTTTATGATCTAGTCAGGTCATTACAATACCTTTTGAGTAGTATTTTCTGCTTCTTCCACATAATGCGGGTTCTTTATTTTCTCCCTTTCTTCGCTTGCACATTCTGACCTGGTCCATTTTTAAAAACATTTCTACTAACGTTAGTCTCGCGATCTTCTATAAAGTAAAAATGAACATTATTAGCTAGGCGATAGCTAGGAGCGGCTCACATCACTCACCATGTCTCATACCCCCCTCGCCCCATAATATCATAAGCTGTGTTTGCAACTTAGCCTACTAGCTAGCTATATCTTTTATTTTACCAGGCAAGTCAGTTAAGAACAAATTCTTACTTACAACAACGGCCTGGCAATCAGCCCAGTTAGTATGTATTAGCTAGCATTTGTACAAACCAGCAGCTAGTCAGCTGGTGGATCGGCCTGCCGAACAACTAACTAGCATGCTACCTACACATACTAGTGAACTTTATAAGTGATATAACTAGCTCCTTAGCTAGCTAGGGTTAGCTACATCAGTTATTATTGTTATAGCCAATGTCTTGGCTGTATTATTTTTTTATAACCAAGTTTAACGATTGATAACATTAACCATATCGTGTTAGCTAGCTACGTTAGACTGTGTCATTAGCTGGGTAGCTAGCTAGTTAGCCATAACATAGGCGGGATATCTCTTCCCTGTGCGCTGTCAATACATTCTTAGAAATTGTCGCACGTCCCATCAAACTCTTCAGTATTTTCAACTGGAACAATTTCTGATATCCCTTCTTCCTCAACAACAACAAAAAATTCCACAAGTGCATACATGTTTGGTGATATTTTAACTTTCGCCCATGCGCACGATTTAGTTATTCGACAGTAGACAATGGACCTGATCGGACATCTCAGAGCTTCTGCTCTTTTCTGTCCATAAAAAACAAATGTATTGGTGGAAGAGGCAGGGCAGGCCAGGAGCAAGGAAGTAAGGAAGTAAGGAGGGTGTGGTCAAGCAAGGCATCCCCAGAGGCTAAATGCCCTAAGTTTTTTTTTATCAGAACAGGCATAGATTAGTTTCACCTTTTTCTTTTCCCGTCTTGAGTTTGTGATGTTTAAAAAAAAAGAAAAAAAAATGTCATTATTAAGGTTATAGCTCACAACTGTGCACGATTTAGTTACGTAGAGCTTGGCGCCTTTTATGCTTTGCCGCAAAGTTTTTTTTTATCGCTAGCTACGGGATCAGTTTCATTAGCAGTTGACGTGATGCAAGCAGTTTTCAACAATTAGCTAATTTGCTTACCCTTGTAAGAAATGCCTCCAGTCCGGGTGATAAGGGGACCATATATAAAATGGATGCGTGAGGAATTCTTCCCTTTTCCTCGACAGACCAGGCCATGAATATTAAGGTATTGTTGTTGTAATATTGCTTTAGCCAGGTGTGAGCTAGAAAACGAGATTCATTTTTGTAAATGTAGCTACAACCATATTACTACTTGGGGTGTTCAATTGCTTATGCTATGCTCTTGTAACAGTATAACTTTAAACAGTCCCCTCGCCCCGACACGGGCGCGAACCAGGGACCCTCTGCACACATCAACAACGGTCGCCCACGAAGCATCGTTACCCATCGCTCCACAAAGGCCGCGGCCCTTGCAGAGCAAGGTGCAACACTACTTCTAGGTTTCAGAGCAAGTGACGTAACTGATTGAAACGCTAGTAGCGCGTACCCGCTAACTAGCTAGCCATTTCACATCCGTTACACTCTTACTGGTGTGTATACAATAGCTGTATATCTGCTAGCTAGATACAGTAACTAGTTAACCTGCTAGCAAGATGGTACATTGTCAATGTTTGTATTCAGTATCTAGTTTCTAGCTAGTTACTTACCAACCTCAATCAACATGGCTCTGATTATTTACAACCCCCCCCCCCCCCACACACACACACACACATTCAGTTTCTTAGCCTCACCTTTGTGAAGTCAGTGTCATGTATTTTACCTAATAATTTCATTAGATAATGTTCTGTATTGGTTTTCTGTTAATTTTTTAGGACCCTCTAACACACCCCAATCAACCTGACTCTGATGATTTAGACTGGGATGATGCCCGAGATGGTGTCAGGTGCACAAACATACACACACACACACACACACACATTCCGTTTCTTAGCCTTATCCTTGTGAAGTCAGTGTTATGTATTCTATAAAATATTTTAGTTACATAATGTTCTGTGTTGGTTTTCTCCATGTATTCCTAATTTAGGACCCCCAGACACAACCCAATCAACCTGGCTCTGATCATTTAGACCGTGATGATGCCCCTGAGATGGTTAGTGTCAGGTGCACAAACACACACAACTCTCAGGCCTTAGCAATCTGTTCTACCTTTGCAGATGTATTATATGTTTCCTTCTGGATTAAACAAATGTCTAAATATACCTTGCATCTAACTCTTTTCAGAACGAAGAAAGGATTTACCCTGGGGCATCAGTAACAAAGGGGCAATGCCTTATGGCAATAATGTTCTTTGTTCTGCGTCATCACCTGACTGGAACTTCCCTGATATACCTACTTGCCTTGCTGAATTTGTTTGTCCCCAACTTGGTTCCAACATCTAAATATCTCTTCAAAAAGTTTTTGGGTAATCCAGCCCTGACAGCTGTCTCTCATTTATTTTGTGATGAATGCCAAAATTACTTAGGAAAGCAACTCGAAGACACAAATTGCTCACATTGTGGAACGTCCTTCATCAGAGAAACAAAACGTTTATTTTTGTCAATACCTTTGAGGGACCTTCTGTGAGATACACTGGAGAACCATGGAATAGATATTTTGAGGAAAACGGGGAAGTAAGAAGAATATGAAATTGAGGATGTCATGGATAGATGGAAAGATGTACCAGACATAACTGAAAGAGATGAGGCTATCTGCTGATGATTTAACATTAACCTGGAACTGTGATGGAGTACCTGTTTTTAACTCCTCAAATTACTCAGTTTGGCCCCTTCAATTTACCATAAATGAATTGCCTTACATACATCAGAAAGAAAATGTGATGCAGGACTTTGGTTTGGCCCAGAAAACCCCAGAATGGATACCTTTTTAAAACCTTTTATTGATGAATGTTGCTATTTAGCCCAAAACCCATTACTTTGGAGAGATAACATTTGGATAGTGAAGAGGACAAAGGTCTTCTCCTTGATTTGTTCCTCAGATGCAATTGCCAGGCCAATCCTTCGTTACTGTAAGCAATTCAATGGTGAATATGGTTGTGACTGTTGCTTGCACCCCGGTAAAGTTGTCCACAAAGGTAGAGAGGGGAGGATTTCGGCAAGGCTGACCAGTAGTGTGTGTCACATAAAGTATTTGACTCTATCCACAAAATTAAGGAAATTAGAAGGGGGGGGGTTCGGCAAGGCTATTTTCTTGACTGCCGAAATTCTCCCCCCCCTTCTATCTTGGGACTGCAAGGCCTGGCACACTTCAGAATCATTTTGGTAGCTCATGTTGACCAGTAGTGTGCCACAGAAATCAAAATTTGAGTATAAAGAAACATACTTATTTTAGAAACATTTTGTAATGTTTAAGAAAATAATGGTAATACACAAATATTATCACACAATACAAAAACATCACAGAAAGTTAAGTTTGTTAACAAACATTAAATAAGAAATACAAATTTCGATCTTTGCATAAAATGACAATAAATCAAATATAAAAAGACAAATAACAAACAAATATTGGAAAGCTGCAACAGCTCGACTGAACAATTAGTCCACTTTTTATGGAAAGTTTTCCAGGTGATATCGTCACCTGGAACTCAAGCCTAACCTAGTCCTGACAGGCAGCGCAGACATAATCCTCCAATGGTGAGATGGTTTTCATACAGGACTGGTGGAACCATCGTGGGCAGCGGTTACAACCAATCGGAAATGTATGATGAAAAATGTTAATATATTTAAAACATACATTTTCTTGAATTACAATTATTTCATTATCAGACAAAGCAGATGATACTACCTCTAGAAATATTACTGCTTATACAAATTCATACTCGTAAAAATGTGCTTTTAGAAGTGTACAAGCAATTACCCAGTTAGTGTCTTCCTCATTATTGTCCACCTCCCCACAGAAATGGCACAGTTGGCTCAGGTCATCTAGCAAAACATGTCAAGTAGTCTATACATCTTTACATGTATTTTTCTGAGCAAACAGGGAACAAGGGAATAGTATAGGTTTCGTGTAACATAATTATTGTGTTTTAGTGACCATCTAGTCAGAAGTTGGATCAAAGATAACCTTGAAAGATCCATGTAACTTTTTTAAAATCTACAATTATATTAAATTAGAAATTGAACATACCAGTGTTTTGGAGGAGAGTGACTGCTATTTCTTCTTTCATGGTGTTAACATCTTTGTCCGTATTTGAAAAGACAATCAACTCCTTCAGAACACATTCAGCAAACTGGGGGGGGAATTTGATGGGCTTTTCAGTTTTCCCCAACAAAATTGTTACACTAAAGATTATAATTCCCAAGTATACAATGACACAGCTATAATATAATTTGACAGTTCTGTTTTGCCTTTCAGTCAGTATACTTTCAGTAGGTTAATTGTACATTGCTTATACTCTCATACTTACTTTCAAGGCAAAGACCCCACAAGAAGTAACATATAGTTGGCATGGGTGAGGAAGGGTACCACACGCCCATCTGGAGATATTACCCCCCTTCTCTCTCAGGAATGATCTGAGCATATATGTTAATAAAAGTACAACATTTTGAAACACTTTATTGATTACAATATAGAGATAGCAACTGCGACCTGGCCAAGATAAAGCAAAGCAGTTCGACACATACAACAACACAGAGTTACACATGAAATAAACAAACACAATCAATAATACAGTAGAAAAATCTATATACAGCATGTGCAAAGGAGGTAGGATAAGAGGTAAGGCAATAAATAGGCCATGGTGGCGAAGTAATTACAATATAGCAATTTAACACTGGAATGGTAGAATGTGTGTCACGTTCCTGACCTGTTTTCTGTTATCTTGTATGTGTTTAGTTGGTCAGGGCGTGAGTTGGGGTGGGCATTCTATGTTTTGTGTTTCTATGTTTAGGTCATTTGTAATTAGCCTTATATGGTTCTCAATCAGGGACAGGTGTTTGACGTTTCCTCTGATTGAGAACCATATAAAGGTAGGCTGTTCACACTGTTTGTTTGTGGGTGATTGTCTTCTGTGTCTGTGTATGTTGCACCACACGGGACTGTTTCGGTTTGTTTGTTCGTTCGTTTGATGTAGTCCGTTCCTGTTCGTGAGTTCTTCGTGTATTTATGTAAGTTCCATGTTCAGGTCTGTCTACGTCGTTTTCTTATTTTGTAGTTTGTTGAAGTGTTTTCGGTTTTCGTCTGTATTTTAATAAACTTCATTATGTCCAAATATCACGCTGCACTTTGGTCCAATCCCTACTCCTCCTCTTCGTCTGAAGAGGAGGAGGACACCCGTTACAATGTGCAGAAGATGAATGTGCAAGTAGAGATACTGGGGTGCAAAGGAGCAAGATAAATAAATAAATACAGTATGGGGATTAGGTAGATTGGATGGGCTATTTACAGATGAGCTATGTACATGTGTAGTGATCTGTGAGCTGGTGAGGGAGGTAAGAGTCTCCAGCTATAATGATTTTTGCAGTTCGTTCCAGTCATTGGCAGCAGAGAACTGGAAGGAGAGGTGGCCAAAGGAAGAATTGGCTTTGGGGGTGACCAGTGAGATATACCTGCTGGAGCGCGTGCTACTGGTGGGTGCTGCTATGGTGACCAGTGAGCTGAGATAAGGCGGGGCTTTACCTAGCAGAGACAATGTAAATGACGTGATCATCTTGGATTATCTAACATCTGAGAATGTGCAGGCATTCCCTTGGATGAAGCATCTCTGTCTTGCTGATTGTGCTGTCATCCAGGTGGAAATGTCACCTGCATATCTGATGTAGGAAAAGAGATAAGTTGAGTGTCCTGTTAGTATGTTTATGTACAGTTGAAGTCGGAAGTTTACATACACCTTAGCCAAATAGATTTAAACTCAGTTTTTCACAATTCCTGACATTTAATCCTCGTTAAAATTCCCTGTTTTAGGTCAGTTAGGATCACCACTTTATTTTAAGAATGTGAAATGTCAGAATAATAGTAGAGAGAATGATTTATTTAAGCTTTTATTTCTTTCATCACATTCCCAGTGGGTCAGAAGTTTACATACACTCAATTAGTATTTGGTAGCATTGCCTTTAAATTGTTTAACCTTTTCTCAATAGGGGGGTGCCATTTTCACTTTGTAAGAAATCGTTCCCAAATTAAACTGCCTCGTACTCAATTCTTGCTCGCACAATATGCATATTATTATTACTATTGGATAGAAAACACTCTAGTTTCTAAAACCGTTTGAATTATATCTGTGAGTAAAACAGAACTCATTTTGCAGCAAACTTCCTGTCAGGAACTGAAAAATCTGAAATCGAGGGCTCTGTTCCAGGGTCAGTTTATTAATTTGCATGGAATCTATGGGTCTACATGCACTGCATACGCCTTCCACTAGATGTCAGTAGGCAGTGAGAGTTGGAATGGGGTGTCTAGCTAGATCTGAGGCCGAACAAGACCGCTTGGAACGGAAGGTCTGGTCTTTTCATGGTCTGGCCTGACGCAAGAGGGACGTCTGCATTGCGCTCTGAAAAGCTTTCGTTTTATAAGTTAGATATCTCCGGCTCTGATTTAATTTGATATATGTGTTAAAAACATCATAATGTAGTTATTTTAAACCGATATCAGCTTATATCAGTATATTGCGATTTTCGGTATTTCTTTGTTTTGCGTTATGGTTAGTTGGGCACTTCTGCGCCACATGGCTGCTAATTCCACAGATGAAGACGACATTCTACAACCGAACAACGATTATTCTGGACAAAGGACAACTTGTAAAAGATTCTGATGGAAGCTCATCAAATAGTAGGAACAATTTATGATGTTAATTCGTATTTCTGTCAAATGTTTAGACTAATATTCCGCCATTAATTTCGGCGCTGTCTCGCTATAACGTAAGCTGTATGTCGTAGTAACGTTATTTTTAAAAATCTAACA
The DNA here is from genome assembly GCF_016432855.1 of Salvelinus namaycush. Classification (NCBI taxonomy): domain Eukaryota; kingdom Metazoa; phylum Chordata; class Actinopteri; order Salmoniformes; family Salmonidae; genus Salvelinus; species Salvelinus namaycush. Next base: position 7,020,078 of record NC_052330.1, read on the forward strand.
CAGCGGTTGCATTAAGAACTAGTGTATCATTAATTTGCTGTCCAACCTGTATTTTTTAGTCAAGTTTATGATTAGTTATTGATTAGATTAGGTGCCTCTCCAAGATATCTCCGGACAAATTGTTTGAATTTTGGCTACTTATTCACATTGTTCAACCACGAATTGTACCGCTAAATATGCACATTTTCGAACAAACCATATATGTATTGTGTAATATGATGTTATAGGACTGTCATCTGGTGAAGTTTGAGAAGGTTAGTGAAAAAATTAATATCTTTTGCTGGTTTATTCGCTATCGCTAACGTTATGTTGAATCAATGCGGTTGTGTGGTAGGCTATTGTAGTAAGCTAATATAATGCTATATTGTGTTTTCGCTGTAAAACAGTTAAAAAATCTGAAATATTGGCTGGATTCACAAGATGTTTGTCTTTCATTTGCTGTACACCGTGTATTTTTCATAAATGTTTTATGATGAGTATTTAGGTATTTCACGTTGGTTTCTGTAGTTATTCTAGCTGCTTTGGTGAGTGTTGTGATGGTGGCTGCAATGTAAAACTATGATTTATACCTGAAATATGCACATTTTTCTAACAAAACATATGCTATACAATAAATCTGTTATAAGACTGTCATCTGATGAAGTTGTTTCTTGGTTAGTGACTATTTATATCTTTATTTGGTCGAATTTGTGATAGCTACCTATGCAGTAAAAAAATGGTGAAAAAAAAAGTTGGGTCTTTTGCTATCGTGGTTAGCTAATAGAAATACATATTGTGTTTTCCCTGTAAAACATTTAAAAAATCGGAAATGATGGCTGGATTCACAAGATGTGTATCTTTCATCTGGTGTCTTGGGCTTGTGATTTCATGATATTTAGATGCTAGTATTTACTTGTGGCGCTATGCTAGGCTATGCTAGTCAGCTTTTTTACTGATGAGGGTGCTCCCGGACCCGGGATGAGTACCAAGTAGAAGTTTTAACTTGGGTCAAACGTTTCGGGTAGCCTTCCACAAGCTTCCCACAATAAGTTGGGAGAATTTTGGCCCATTCCTCCTGACAGAGCTGGTGTAACTGAGTCAGGTTTGTAGGCCTCCTTGCTCGCACACACTTTTTCAGTTCTGCCCACAAATTTTCTATAGGATTGAGGTCAGGGCTTTGTGATGGCCACTCCAATACCTTGACTTTGTTGTCCTTAAGCCATTTTGCCACAACATTGGAAGTATGATTGGGGTCATTGTCCATTTGGAAGACCCATTTGCGACCAAGCTTTAACTTCCAGACTGATGTCTTGGGATGTTGCTTCAATATATCCACATAATATTCCTCCCTCATGATGCCATCTATTTTGTGAAGTGCACCAGTCCCTGCTGCAGCAAAGCACCCCCACAACATGATGCTGCCACCCCCGTGCTTCACAGTTGGGATGGTGTTCTTTGGCTTGCAAGCCTCCCTCTTTTTCGTCCAAACATAACGATGGTCATTATGGCCAAACAGTTCTATTTTAGTTTCATCAGACCAGATGACATTTCTCCAAAAAGTCTGATCTTTGTCCCCATGTGCAGTTGAAAACCGTTGTCTGGATTTTTTATGGTGGTTTTGGAGCAGTGCCTTCTTCCTTGCTGAGCGGCCTTTCAGGTTATGTCGATATAGGACTCGTTTTACTGTGTATATTGATACTTTTGTACCTGTTTCCTCCAGCATCTTCACAAGGTCTTTTGCTGTTGTTCTGGGATTGATTTGCACTTTTCGCACCAAGGTCGTTCATCTCTAGGAGACAGAACGCGTCTCCTTCCTGAGCGGTATGATGACTGCGTGGTCCCATGGTGTTTATACTTGCGTACTATTGTTTGTACAGATGAACTTGGTACCTTCAGGTGTTTGGAAATTGCTCCTAAGGATGAACCAGGCTTGTGGAGGTCAACAATTTTTTTCTGAGTTCTTGGCTGATTTCCTTTGATTTTCCCATGATGTCAAGCAAAGAAGCACTGAGTTTGAAGGTAGGCCTTGACATACATCCACAGGTACACCTCCAATTGACTCAAATGATGTCAATTAGCCTATCATAAGCTTCTTAAACCATGACATAATTTTCTGGAATTTTCCAAGCTGTTTAAAGGCACAGTCAACTTAGTGTATGTAAATTTCTGACCCACTGGAAATCTGATACAGTGAATTATAAGTGAAATAATCTGTCTGTAAACAAATGTTGGAAAAATGACTTGTGTCATGCACAAAGTAGATGTCCTAACCGACTTGCCAAAACTATACTTTTGGCAATCCCCATCCCGGATCCGGGATTTCTGTCATTAAAAACCCTGACTAGCATAGCGTAGCCTAGCGCCAGAGGGTAATCATAAAATATAATTTCATGAAATCACAAGTGCAATATTTCAAAACACAGCTTAGCCTTTTGTTAATCCATCTGTCGTCTCAGATTATGAAATTATGCTTTCCAGCGAAAGCAATACTTGCATTTGTGTAAATGTATAGATCGCTCGACAAAACAATAAGAACAGCTAGCGCCAGGTAACTCGGTAACAAAAACCAGCAAAGCAATCAAATTAATCGTTTACCTTTGTTGATCTTCGGTTGGTTTCACTCACGAGACTCCCAGTTAGACAACAAATGTTCCTTTTGTTCCATAAAGATATGTTTTATATCCAAATACCTCTGTTTGTTTGATGCGTCATCACAAGGAATCCACCGGAAAAAGCGTTCGCGACAACGGCGGGAAAAATTCCAAATTATATCCATAATGTCCACATAAACATGTCAAACGTTGTTTTTGATCCAACTTCAGGGTGTTTTTCACATATCTATTCGATATCTATTTTCACTAGGAGCGAGAGAGACAATGGCTACCTTTCAGAATTGCGCAAAAATCACCCGGAGAGCCCCCACCTGTCCACTTACCCAATGTGCTCTTGCAGGCTCATCCTTCAAAATAAAGGCCTGAAACTACATCTAAAGGCTGTTGACACCTAAGGGAAGACATAGAAAAAGAGGTCTTATTGATGTGACTTCACATATGCGATAGGAAGGCATTGGAACACAGAGCTCTCAAAATGAGTGCCACTTCCTGCTTGAAAATTTCTCAGGTTTTCACCTGCAATATCAGTTCTGTTTAACTCACAGACAAAATCCTTACAGTTTTGGGAACTTCAGAGTGTTTTCTATCCTAATCTGACTATTATATGCATATTCTAGTTTCGGGGGCTGAGAAATAGGCAGTTTAAAATGGGTACGCATATTTTGCCAAATGTTAAAATTGCGCCCCCTAGTTACAAGAATTAAACTAGTTTTAATGACTCCAACCTAAGTGTATGTAAACGTTTGACTTCTGTATGTGTATATAAACTCAGCAAAAAATGAAACATCCCTTTTTCAGGGCCCTGCCTTTCAAAGATAATTCGTAAAAATCCAAATAACTTCACAGATCTTCATTGTAAAGGGTTTAAAACACTGTTTCCCATGCCTTTTCAATGAACCATAAACAATTAATGAACATGCACCTGTGAAACGGTCGTTAAGACACTAACAGCTTACAGACGGTAGGCAATTAAGGTCATAGTGAGAAACTTAGGACACTAAAGAGGCCTTTCTACTGACTCTGAAAAACACTAAAAGAAAGATGCCCCGGGCTCCCTGCTCATCTGCGTGAACATTCCTTAGGCATGCTGCAAGGAGGCATGAGGACTGCAGATGTGGCCAGGGCAATAAATTGCAATATCCGTACTGTGAGATGCCTAAGACAGCGCTACAGGGAGACAGGACGGACAGGTGATCGTCCTCGCAGTGGCAGACCACGTGTAACAACACCTGCACAGGATCGGTACATCCGAACATCACACCTGCAGGACAGGTACAGGATGGCAACAACAACTACCCGAGTTACACCAGGAGCGCACAATCCCTCCATCAGTGCTCAGACTGTCCGCAATAGGCTGAGAGAGGCTGGACTGAGGGCTCGTACAGTAGGCCTGTTGTAAGGCAGGTCCTCACCAGACATCACCGGCAACAACGTCGCCTATAGGCACAAACCCACCATCGCTGGACCAGACAGGACTGGCAAAAAGTGCTCTTCACTGACAAGTCGCAGTTTTGTCTCACCAGGGGTGATGGTCGGATTTGCATTTATTGTTGAAGGAATGAGCATTACACCGAGGCCTGTACTCTGGAGCGGGATCGATTTGGAGGTGGAGGGTCAGTCATGGTCTGGGGCGGTGTGTCACAGCATCATCGGACTGAGCTTGTTGTCATTGCAGGCAATCTCAACGCTGTACGTTACAGGGAAGACATAATCCTCCCTCATGTGGTACCCTTCCTGCAGGCTCATCCTGACATGACCCTCCAGCATGACAATGCCACCAACCATACTGCTCATTCTGTGCGTGATTTCCTGTAAGACAGGAATGTCAGTGTTCTGCCATGGCCAGCGAAGAGCCCGGATCTCAATCCCATTGAGCACGTTTGGGACCTGTTGGATCGGAGGGTGAGGGCTAGGGCCATTCCCCCCAGAAATGTCTGGGAACTTCCAGGTGCCTTGGTGGAAGAGTGGGGTAACATCTCACAGCAAGAACTGGCAAATCTGGTGCAGTCCACGAGGAGGAGATGCACTGCAGTACTTAATGCAGCTGGTGGCCACACCAGATACTGACTGGTACTTTTGATTTTGACCCCCCCCCCCCCCTTTGTTCAGGGACACATTATTCCATTTCTGTTAGTCACATGTCTGTGGAACTTGTTCAGTTTATGTCTCAGTTGTTGAATCTTGTTATGTTCATACAAATATTTACACTAGAGGTCGACCAATTATGAATATATATATATATATTTGTAATAATGACAATTACAACCATACTGAATGAACACTTATTTTAACTTAATGTAATACATCAATAAAATCTATTTAGTCTCAAATAAATAATGAAACCCGTTCAATTTGGCTTAAATAATGCAAAAACACAGTGTTGGAGAAGAAAGTAAAAGTGCAATATGTGCCATGTAAAAAAGCTAACGTTTAAGTTCCTTGCTCAGAACATGAGAACATACGAATGCTGCTGGTTCCTTTTAACATGAGTCTTCAATATTCCCAGGTAAGAAGTTTTAGGTTGTAGTTATAATAGGACTATTTCTCTCTATACCATTTGTATTTCATATACCTTTGACTATTGGATGTTCTAATAGGTACTTTAGTATTGCCAGCCTAATCTCGGGAGTTGATAAGCTTGAAGCCATAAACAGCGCAATGCTTGAAGCACAGCGAAGAGCTGCTGGCAAATCCAGGAAAGTGCTGTTTGAATGAATGCTTACGAGCCTGCTGCTGCCTTCCACCGCTCAGTCAGACTGCTCTATCAAATCATGAACTTAATTATGATATAATAACACAGAAATACGAGCCTTAGGTCATTAATATGGTCAAATCCAGAAACTATAATTTCGAAAACAAAACGTTTATTCTTTCAGCAAAATACGGAACCGTTCCGTAATTTATCTAACGGGTGGCATCCATAAGTCTAAATATTGCTGTTACATTGCACAACTTTCAATGTTATGTCATAATTATGTAAAAATCTGGCCAATGAATTACTGTCTTTGTTAGGAAGAAATGGTCTTCACAAAGTTCGCAACGAGCCAGGCGGCCCAAACTGCTGCATATACCCTGACTCTGCTTGCACAGAACGCAAGAGAAGTGACACTATTTCCCTAGTTAAAATAAATTTGTGTTAGCAGGCTATATTAACTAAATATGCAGGTTTAAAAATATATACTTGTGTATTGATTTTAAGAAAGGCACTGATGTTTATGGTTAGATACACATTGGTGCAACGACAGCGCTTTTTTGGGGAATGCGCTTGTTATATCACCCGTTTGGCGAAGTAGGCTGTGAATCAATGATAAATTAACAGGCACCGCATCGATTATATGCAACGCAGGACAAGCTAGATAAACTAGTAATATCATCAACCGTGTGTAGTTAACTAGTGATTATGTTAAGATTGATTGTTTTTTATAAGATAAGTTTAATGCTAGCTAGCACCTTACCTTGGCTCCTTGCTGCACTCGCATAACAGGTAGTCAGCCTGCTACGCAGTCTCCTCGTGGAGTGCAATGTAATCAGCCATAATCGGTGTCTAAAAATGCTGATTACCGATTTTGTTATGAAAACTTGAAATCGGCCATTCCGATTAATCGGTCGACCTCTAATTTACACATGTTAAGTTTGCTGGGGGTGTCCTATTGAGGGCGAAGGGACCTATTGGAGAGGGGATTCTTCATGGAGGCACATTCAGTCATAGTTTTGTTTATTGTATTATTGTACATTTATTTTTTTCTCCTTTTTTTCTATTATTGTAACAGTTTACTGTGATTATGGATATGCACTCATGTTGACTTGTATATTTGAACTTTCTTTTTGGCCCAGAGTACAAATGTTTGATTTATTATTGTTACTACTGTACCTACATTCTTAACTAAAACAGAAAGTGTAAAAAAAAAATGTAAGAAAATCCATAAGAGGGAAGAGCACGACGGGATGGGTAGAGAGAACAGTCGAGGGCTCGTCAGGCAAGAAAATAGCCTTGCCAAACCCCCCCCCCCCCTTCTTATTTCCTTAATTTTGTGGCTAGAGTCAAATACTTTCTATAGAACAAACTTCACGTCAGGATAGGCAACCAAAATGAATAATTAATGTATGTGTGTTATTACACAGAGGAGGGAGTAAAATGTAGGCAAGCAATAAACATTTCAGAACAACTACTAATCGAATAAGACATGGGAGGGATGCTGAATTTTGGCAAAGAGATTTATTTATAGACAAATACACTTGAAACAAATAGCCAAACCGAAAACTGCAGACATTACTAGTGCCTCACCCACGATCAAACAGACATTAAAAAATCAGAAATCTCAACTGGCAAACAAGTCGCAGCAATGAAGAATTGAGTGCATGCGCGTTCAAGGAGTTTCAGGGATGCCCATTCGATGATCCGATCTCGGGTTGACATTAGTTCAAGTCCACTCCATTTCATGTATAGATCAGCTGCAGCAAAACCACCTGCGTAGCCCCACGGTCGGCTTTCACAGGCCAGGCACTACAAACTCATGGAAATTAACACTGGTGTTTTATGCCATTCCTATACATTCAGGACAGAACTAAAAGAGAGGCAAGCGCAAAACAGGGTAGAGAAACGGAACAAACACATTAAGCAGGAGAGAGGCTTAGGCGTAACCAGCTCGCAGGCTATACACCTGAAATGAATTATGCATAAACTGCAAATGCGTGCTATTCATGCTCATTTAACATGACATGATACGTACAGACGTAGCCCTATAATGAGTGAATAAAAGTGCCACCAATTACGCACGAAAGCCGCTACAATAGCCCGACAGCTATAATGTAATCATCATTTATGCATTGCGTACAGACCGTTGAGAATGAATGTGACAATATATGAAGATGAATGTCATCAGAAAAATATATACATGATTTATACTTGCGAGTCACTTATCCAGTAATGGCTACTACCAGTAGCCTGTGCGCACCTGTCTGACTGCAGAGAAAAGATTGGGCTTTGAGATCTCCATTCACTTCCTGCAAAATAAAGTTTGACAAAAAGCACCATATTGTTTAACAAGCAGATTTGTATTATTCCTATTATGAATCCCGAAAGTAAAGAGAACCTAAATGCTCGTGTTTATCCCATTTAACAGCCTGAGAGACAATGCATGAACAGTGCATTTACAAAGCTAAATCTTCTTCTTTGAGATTGGGTTGGCGGATCGCCACCTACCATACTGGAGTGTGAGGCCAGTCACGGCCTACCAACAGTACATTTAAATTGACTTCATTAGTCCTCTTCCTCTAAGTGAAATAGAGCCCTATACACCACTTTCCTCCCCCCACTAAACCACCCAAACCCCAACCCAGTCCAGCCTCTCTAACGCTTTCACACAATCTCTCCCTATCTACATTATACAGTTCACAAAATATCAACACACGCTCCACTGTGTCCTCCACTAAACACTCATCACACACTTGTTTCATGTCTGCCCATCATCCACAACGTGACATTCAAACCTGTGTGCCCAAACCGTAGTCTACTCCACACAACTTCCTCTGTCCTACATCCCATACTCCCCACCTCTTACTTTACTGACCGGTGCACACGGTCAAATTACCTCCCCTTACTACTAGCATCCCAAAGATCGAGTCATTTTGCCCGGATCAAGGACTTGACTTGCCTGCGGCCCAGCGGGACCTGAATATCTACCCCCTTTCTCCTCACCACACTCTTAGCCACCACAACAGCTTTCTCATTACCCTCCACACCCACATGGGCGGGAACCCAGCAAAAGCTTACCACCACTCCCATCCTCTCCAATCCCATTAACAGCACCATCATATCCACAAACAAGTCTCCCCTATCCGACCTGCCCGTCTTCACACTACTCAACACTGCAGCCGAATCAGAGCAGATCACCACTCTGAGTGGTTTCACCACCTACACCCATCTCAGACCTATAATCATGGCCGCCAACTCGGCCGCATACACTGACACATAATCAGTTAACCGCTTACATACTCTAACATTAAAATCTGGGACATACACCCCTGTCCCCACCCTACCACTGACTGGATCGTTTAAGCCATCTGTATATATCCTTAAAAAAACAAATAAAACTGATTTATCTAGATATCTCTCCGCACACCGTCTCACCTCCTCACCCCATTCTCTCCTACCATCAATCATATCCACATCTACACTTGGTTTCGGAAACAGCCATCGACGTACGTTCCCGAATGCAATTGCCGGCCCTATCTCTCTCTTTCGCCCAGTCCATATTCTACCACTTTCTGCCCAATTGTCCACCCGTATGCCCTCTGCTCACACACTCCTTTCTTCCAGCATTCCCCAGTTGCTGGGACCACAGGATGTCCTTCTGAACTCCCTTTCAACCTCACCCAGTACGCTAAATCAAGTTTGTCCCTCCTTATCCTCAGTGGCAGTTCCCCACTATCCACCTGCAATGCCTCAACAGGTGTCGTCCTGAAGGCACCCACACACAATCTCAGTGCCCTTGACCGTATCCTATCCAGGCGCTCTAGTACCATTTTGGCTGCCGATCCATATACAAAGCAACCATAATCTAAAGATGACCTGATCAATGCCTGATACATATACAACAGTGTTTGTCTATCTGACCCTCAATCATATCCTGCCACTGCCCTCGTGATGTTTCGCACCTTCCTACATTTAATTTCAATAAATTTCACCTCCCTACACTTAATTTAATCTCAACCTCTAATCAAACTACATATCTAAATACTTAAGCTCAGACACCCTACCTTTATCCTTACTGTATATATGCAGCCTAACATCTTTAACCTTCCTCCTAGAAAACACCATCAATCAGGACTTGGCCATAGACATCCTAAACCTCCATGTCAGAGACCAATCTTCTACAACTCCCACAGCTTCTTGCATCTTCCTCATCACATATTTCACATTCCGACCTCTTTTCCGTACATCCCCATCATCAGCATACAAGGCCATTCCCTGTCCCACCGCCTTAAATATGTAATCTCTCATCAGGGTGAACAACACTGGACTAACCACACTTCCCTGAGGAGTACCATTGTCCACTTTAATCCACATTGACAATTCTGACCCCACCCTCAATGCCCAATGCACTCAACTTGAGCAACAACCCTTCCCTCCACATGGTATCGTAAGCTTTCTCAATGTCAAAATACACATCACCTATTTTTTTGTCAGGGCCTTGGCTATTTCTGTACTAACTGTCACCAGAGCATCCATGGCAGACCTCCCTCTCCTGAACCCACTCTGTGCTACGCTCATCAAATCCCTAACTTCCAAGAAATACATCATCCTACTCACTATCATCTTTTCCTTGGATGTCAACACGATGGCCTATAACTGGTATCACCCCAGTCCGCCACACCTTATTATACAACCCTAATAATGCTTCCAATGCACTGTTCGGTGCATGCTTAAACATCACAAAGCTAAATCCATCTGGATCAGCTGAGATGAATTAAATGTATCAACATCGGATGACCACTAGACATTCAGGATGGTTGAGTGAAAAAGTGGACCACGTGACATGCGATGCAGTAATAAAAAACAAAAGTACAGAGATACTAAATATGTCTGCGTACTAGTTTCGGTTTGCTCCTAGGTTTGCTCCTAGCAGAACTCGGCTAGGTGACGCGAACGTCTGTGCTTCGCATACTAATTTGAACTATTTCCTCAAAATAGTCCGATTTAATCTAAGATAAATCAAGAAATCTGTAATTAATTTAGACTTTTTTTTGCTAAGGTTGTAATTTTAATCTAATTCAATCTGTCTGCAATATTAAAGCTGATCTACCCCCTAAAAAATAAAAATACATTGAATTTTATTGAAGAATCCCTACTGTTGACCAATCACAGGGACGAAGAGCCGTAGACTTCGGCTACCGAATTTCGACAAGCCTCAATAAAGAATGTGTGCTCGAACTGCCGAACACAAACAGACTGTTTTGACTGGGACGCATACGGTAGTGCACCCTTGACTGGGGAAGGACAATGCGAACTCCCAAGCAATTGTATTAGGAGGGTCGGAAAACCAAGATTGAAACATCTGGGTAACCGGAGGTCTGCCCCATGAGTTAAGGAAAACATTCTCACTTGTTTGAATAGGCCTACCGTTCACAGCTTGCCGACCATGGTCATAGATAATATAACTTCAGCTTATATAGTGCAAAGAAAAGAAGGTAGGCTAATTGACAGAGCAATAATTCCCCCACAGAAAAAGTGTTCTCTGAAGCGTGGTGGCCTACACGACTAGCCACGTTAGGCAAAAGCATCCCAACGTGCCTGAACAAAGATCGAGTGGGTGACTCGACGGCGTGCTTCTGCTGCAAGAAGCGAGTCGGAGAGAGAAGTTGTCTGTTGCTGAAAAACAAGAAGTGAGAGAACAAAGATGCGTTGACATATAAATATATCCCAAGATTTATGCCAATTGGTTGAGAGAGAGAAAAGGTCATAATTGGCACCCTATTCCCTATATAGTGCACTACTTCTGAACAGAGATATGTGGGCCCTGGTCAAAAGCGGTGCACTAAATAAAGAATAGGGTACGATTTGGGATAAAGACATACAATTGATGTATTTCTAGTAGCTGTTGGACAAACGGCATCAGAGTTTGATTAAAACGAGGCAAAGCAATTCTCAAACAAAAACATCCCAAATACTGTACATCACCCAGGAGGTCAGTGTGAATAGGACACACTGTACAGTACCTGTCAGAATGACCACACATACTGTATTTATCATTTAAAAGTTGTTTATTAATCTTTCCCCTTAGCCATCCACAGAGAAAGTGATTAACATATTGTTTGTTGTTAGGCAGCTGTGACACGTGATTTCACGTCAATGGATCATTGATGCTTCTCCATATGAAAACACTGATAATTATGTTGTCAATTCTTGAGCCACCATAGCATAAAAGCCTCTTTCTGAGGCGTGATGAGCCAGCTGAATGTTTAATTATCCCTTTCTCCTATGCTGGTCTGGTGGTCTCAAAAAGCTCATCAAACTGTTTAGCATACATGTGCACAGCCAAAAAGAGGCAACGTTTTTCTTTCTAAAATTACTAAGTGTCCTTAATTAGTCAAAATTTCCCTGCTAGGCTATATATCACAGTCATAGCCAGCCATCACCATGTCTTGAGACGTCTTAACCAAGGTTATTATAGTAAACTAAAAGTGAAAGTAAAACTAATCATGATAAAACAATTTATTAAACAGAAATAAAATAATGAACAAACCTGTTTCAAAAACGAAAAATATACTGAAACTATTTTTGACTCTTGTCAGTGTGATCTGTCAAAGAAAAGTTATTGATGTGGGGAGGTACAGTACTTATGTTAAAACGCAATCTATTTTGCACTAACATTCTCTGTATATGATTGAGCATGTATTGGATTAAATACGTAAAAATGTATCTGGGGAGAGAATCTGCTTCACGACGTGGTCTCAGTAAGACGCAGACTGCTGTATCTTGACATTTATGTCCAGAATCTCTGGCACAGTGCAATCAAAGCCAACAGTTCTCCTGAGTGAAGCAGGAGAAGAGATAGAAATGAAGCAGCCAGAACACGCTCTGCACATCCCAAATGGCACAATATTCCCTATATGGTGCACTACTTTTGACTGAGCCCTATGGAGTGCACTACAAAGGGAATAGGGTGCAATTTGGGACTCAACCGGAGCACACTGGGCAATGGATCCACTCTTCATTCCAGGCCCAAAGCTATGAAATTCATGAACCACCCATGAGACATTTATTTCTCAAAGTGAGAAAATGAGTACTGTACATCTCTAAAAATCTCCCTACATATAACAGCTTGACATATAACAGCTTGGAGATACAATTGGGAAGACCAATTCGCAATTTATTTTATATGAAGGCAAGTGGTTAATCACGTTCAAAGTCCCTACGTAGATTTGCAACTATGATCTTTTAAATGGAGAGTCACTCAAAAATGGAGAGACAATCATATCTTGTGGATACAGAGATGTACATGAGAGAGATTTGTATAGCCAAAATAGTCCATGTATGAAAATGATTTGACATTTAAAATATCTTATTTGTATTCTCATATTATTTGTAATTGATGTCTGAGTAAATGTCGAGACTGAAAAGCTGTCTGAGTTATTGAAGCTCAGGAGGAATTTCACATTGGGCAGCATAATAGTAAAGGCCAAATTCAGCTACTTTCCAGAAAGAATAAGATTATATTTTAGATCGAGGAAGTGTCTGGTGATCAGGGTTGGTGTCAATTCTGAATTGAGTTGCATATTGCTCATTCTTGAATTTGAATTGGCCACACCCTACAGGAAGCAGAATTGTAATTGAATTTGAATTGAAGAAAGTATAATTTAATTCAATGAAATTCAAATGCTTTATTTATTCTGCACATCACCATAATTGTTTTTATTTTGACATCATGTATGGTGACCAATACCATGTACCATGTAGCATAACTCTAGATTGTTGTCATCATTCTTCCCTAAACTGAAAATATTGTGTAAAGATTGTTTTGGAGTCAGTGGGAGTTGGTATGGTGTAGTATATACCTTGGCAACTAAACTATAAAGGCAAAACTATCCTTAGTTATTGGCTGTAGGCCTATAGTTAGTTTCAAAGACCATCTGAGGGAAACTATTAGGGAGCGTAAATGTCCTTGAAGCCCAATATAAGCCCGAGAGTTCATAAAAGTTTGAGTATGACGTAGGTAACAGGCCAAAAAAATAAATAATTTAATGGCTAAATAGTAGCATGTCTCAAAAGTGAGTCATAAGATTATAGTAAGTGGCTGAGAAGGAAATGCCCGGAATAGCATATGGTCTGCCTTTTGGTGCCTAGTGTGTATCATATTGAGATTGTCTTGTGTATATACAGTTGATGTTGGAAGTTTACATACACCTTAGCCAAATACATTTAAACTTAGTTTTTCACAACTCCTGACATTTAATCCTAGTACAAATTCCCTGTTTTAGGTCAGTTAGGATCACCACTTTATTTTAAGAATGTGAAATGTCAGAATAATAGAGAGAATTATTTATGTCAGCTTTTATTTCTTTCATCACATTCCCAGTGGGTCAGAAGTTTGCATACACTCAATTAGTATTTTATAGCATTGCCTTTACATTGTTTAACTTGGGTCAAACGTTTCCACAAGCTTCCCACAATAAGTTGGGTGAATTTTGGCCCATTCCTCCTGACAGAGCTGGTGTAACTGAGTCAGGTTTGTAGGCCTCCTTGCTCGCACACGCTTTTCAGTTCTGGCCACAAATGTTCTATAGGATTGAGGTCAGGGCTTTGTGATGGCCACTCCAATACCTTAAGCCATTTAGCCACAACTTTGGAAGTATGCTTGTGGTCATTGTCCATTTGGAAGACCCATTTGCGACCAAGCTTTAACTTCCTGACTGATGTTGGTCAAAGGGGTCGCATGACAAAAGACGGAACCCCAGCAAGTCACATGGGGCCTGAGGCACTGGGCGAAGAGCCAGGTGATCACAGGTCCCATGTGACTTGCTGGGGTTCCGTCTTTTGTCATGCGACCCCTTTGTCTCGTCATTTAACATTCAAACAGATGTCTTGAGATGTTGCTTCAATATATCCACGTAATATTCCTCCCTCATGATGCCATCTATTTTGTGAAGTGCACCAGTCCCTCCTGCAGCAAAGCACCCACACAACATGATGCTGCCACCCCTGTGCTTCACGGTTGGGATGGTGTTCTTCGGCTTGCAAGCCTCCCACTTTTTCCCCCAAACATAACGATGGTCATTATGGCCAAACAGTTATATTATTGTTTCATCAGACCAAAGGACGTTTCTCCAAAAAGTCTGATCTTTGTCCCCATGTGCAGTTGCAAACGGTAGTCTGGCTTTTTTATGGCAGTTTTGGAGCAGTGGCTTCGTCCTTGCTGAGAGGACTTTCAGGTTATGTTTATATAGGACTCGTTTGACTGTGGAAATAGATACTTTTGTACCTGTTTCCTCCAGCATCTTCACAAGGTTTCTTTGCTGTTGTTCTTGGATTAATTTGCACTTTTCACACCAAAGTACGTTCATCTCTAGGAGACGGAATGCATCTCCTTCCTGAGCGGTATGACGGCTGCGTGGTCCCATGGTGTTTATACTTGCGTACTATTGTTTGTACAGATGAACGTGGTACCTTCAGGCATTTGGAAATGCTCCCAAGGATGAACCATACTTGTGAAGGTCTACATTTCTTTTTTCTGAGGTCTTGGCTGATTTCTTTGGATTTTCCCATGATGTCAAGCAAAGAGGCAGTAAGTTTCAAGGTAGGCCTTGAAATACATCCACAGGTACACCTCCAATTGACTCAAATGATGTCAATTAGCCTATCAGAAGCTTCTAAAGCCTTGACATTTTCTGGAATTTTCCAAGCTGTTTAAAGGCACAGTCAACTTAGTGTATGTAAACTTCTGACCCACTGGAATTGTGATACAGTGAATTATAAGTGAAATAATCTGTCTGTAAAGAATTGTTTGAAAGATGACTTGTGTCATGCACAAAGTAGATGTGTATGTAAAACTTCCGACTTCAACTGTATTAGGGATTGATTGTTTTATATATTAAGGGTATGTGAGACAAGGGTGATGTACCTGTCCATAGTTGTTTATTAGGAAAGGGAATTGTACTAATTATCTCATGTTATGAAACAAACAACAATTTTGTCTGTCATTGTCTGTTGCCACTACAATTGCCATCTAACCTTGTTTCATTCCCCCTTCCCTCTTCAAAATGACCACAAAGGAAACACGCTTTTAAGCTTTGTGTTATCCTTGATTAAAAAAAAAAAAAGTGTTGAAGCGTCACCGGCTGGAGTGCCCTTATGTATGTATTTAAAAAATGTTCTAATACATTTAATCAATCAAAACTAATCCATATGGCCTCTTCTAGCTGTAGGGTACTGTCCACCTAGCAAAATAGGTAATGTATTTTCTTGATTCACTTTAATTAACTATCTAGTTATCGTTTAAAAATAGTTTCATCATCCGCAGAGAAACTGTTTGTTATTAGGCAGCCGTAACTCATGATTTCACGTCAATGGATCATTGATGCTTCTCCATATGAAAACACTGATAATTATGTTGTCAATTCATGAGCCACCATAGCATAAAAGCCTCTTCCTGAGGTGTGATGACCCAGCTGAATGTTTAATTATCCCTTTCTCCTCTGATGGTCTCCAAAAGGCTCATCAGACTATTTGGCATACATGTTCACAGCCAAAAAGAGGCAATGTCTTTCAAAAATGACAAAGCGTGTCCTTCATTAGTCAAGATTAGCCTACTAGGCTATAAATCACAGTCATAGCCAGTCTTCATCATCAAGACATGTCTTGAGACGTCTTAACCAAGGTTTTATGGTAAGCTGAAACTGAAACTAATCATGAAAAAAATATTTTGTAAACTGAAATAAAATAATATACCAACCTGTTTAAAATTTTTAAACTATATTAAACTATTCTATTTGGCTCCAAAACTAACTAAAACAAAAATCACCATGAATTATGTTCAGTTTGAGTTATTAATGTAAAATACATATCCAGGTGTTGTAAGATCTGGCAGGCGTCAGCGACATCTGAGCAGAGGAACGCACCCTTGAGATGGGCCTCGTGCTTCAACTCTCCTGGTTGTTGCGGAAATTGACCCACTACTACTGTTTACTTTGTGCATTTACGACATCTCGCTGAGTCTACCTTTAAAGAAGCACTCAGCAATTTTTTTAATTACCTTTCCTGTTGAAAAACAATACACCTGGACTTCATCACTACCTTGATTACTTCCCCTTTATCTAGCACTCTGTAGCCTCACTCATCAGGCAGTATTGGTTCTGTTTTCTTGTCCAGACGCTTCATTTCTCTTGTTCTGTATCTATCTATGTTCGTTATTATTAAACTCACCAACTGCATCTGCTTCTTGCGTCTCCGTTACAAAAGAACAAAAGAGGAAAGGCCAACCCCCCCCCCACTTGTGCCATGTCATGACATACCTGGACCACATATTGAGATGTGTCTTTTGTTAAGAAAATCAGGTGATAAATTAAGTGAAAAGGAGACTGGTGTAGGTCTTTTAAATCTAACTTAACGTATGACCTGACCCATCACCTTATGCAATACTGCCCCACAGTGGCAAGAAGTGCAATACTGCCCCACAGTGGCAAGAAGTGAGATCCCCAAAAAACGAAATAGCTATACAACACATTTGTCACTAACACTGAAACTAAAACTAAATAATAAAAACAAAATAGAAATGTTTTTACAGAATTTTATTTTAAAAAATGTAAATAAGATCTGAATTATAACAGAATCTAAACTGAATCTCAAATAAAAATGCAAATAAAAACGAATATAAAAACACACATTTATCATATCCTTGATCTTAAAGGGGAATTTCACCCTGGGGTAATCTGGGCTTGTTTTCATCATGACCGAGGCATTTCTAGGTCAGTAAGATTTGTTTCACACATAATTGCCCAGGGGAAGGCAGGTCGGGTCTTCGCTCAATGAATGATACACCCTATGACGGATATATTGTGAATGGCTGGCTAACATACTACTGTGAAACAGTGGGGGAAATCTAATTATTTTCGGTTTGCTTACTTAGGTAGCGAGGTAACTAGCTAGCTAGTCTAGCTAGCTAAACAACCACATGTAGGCTTATCTATGGCTAAATATAGGAGAGGTTTTACAATCAGAGACCTATTGTATTTCGATTGTAAAACCTCTTTTCTTTTTAGTCGTAGATATGGCTACAAAACAGCAACATTATATAACATTATAACCAGCCACCTAAAGCTAGGTTTACCAGCAACCGTTAGCACATGACTGGAGTTGGCTAGCTCGTTAGCCTGGCACCTGCTAACTAGTTACTATGCACCAGGCCTCCCGTTTTTAACTTTTTAGCAAATGTGTAACATCAACAACTGCAAATAGTTTTACTAGCTAGTTATGTAACATAATTAATGAGGGCTGACATTGGTTATGATAATGACAGTAGACAATACTGTGTTGTGCCTGGGCTTCTTCCTGGAGTAGATTCCGAGAGATACAGAATTCCTTTGCCTGCGTGTGTCATTGTAGCAGAACTGTATCCCGTGAACTGTATCCCTCTCGATGGATTGGACATTATGCTGGATTTCAAGTAGAAGATGACTCAGGAGGAGCTGAATGGCAGTTTGGTCATGACAACACTCTTCCCACAGCTGAACAAGTGTTCCCTGAATTTAATGTATGTTTTTTTGGAATGGCAGTTTCATCACAATCACCTCTCCGATCATCTGCTAATCACCAGGTCTCTTAGCTAAAGATTGTTACACCAGATAATGTGATTTAACCAAAGATTTTTGGTATCCATTACTGGGAGTTACAGGATAGGTACTGTTTAGTGTAGCACAGAATTTTCAACCAACCTTAGCTTGGCAATGCTGTCTTCGTCCTTGATTCATGGAAACATGCCTCTCATAAAATGTCCGTGTCCAGTTGCAAGGGGTCAGTTAGAATTGAGAAAACGCTCAGTTATTAACATAAATACTTTTGCTCCATGAATAATCCAACAATGTGTACGCCTCCATCTTGTCCATTTCAAGTCTTCTCTCATTGATCGAGACAGGTGTTTGTCATCATGACATGCGGAACTTTGGGATGGACACTCACCTGTCTCGATCAACAAGAGAAGATTTGAACACGGTTGGATTTCTTCGTGGAGCAAAAAAGTATTTATTTTAATAATGCATTTTCTATATTCAAACGGACTCCCTGGTTAAATCCCTATCTGTTGTAACAATCTGTAGCTACAGTTCTCTACACTTCACTACACCTGAGACACACTGAACTGTACAACAATGTACTGTATTTTTTTGTGCTACTTTTACCATATACTGTAACATTCTTGTTGAATACATGATACATTTAGAAGATTTATTGAAAAGATCCCTATTTATTTACGGTCCTTTATCCGGCTTCGGTACACTGACAATGGTGTTTGGCATAGTAGGCTATGGAAGCAGATTGCTAGTGGTAAATGGTCTTGGGGGCTGCAGAAGGTGTGAAAAGTCTTAGGAGGGATGTTCTTACACGGTATGTATTGTTGTGCATGGGAGATTGAGGAGAAATTGCACCTTTCAATCATTGTCCTACACAACAATACAAAAAAAAACTTCCTCATCTCAAAGACCTATCTGTAAAACTCCCCCAGCCCATTGACTTTGACAGATCATTCTTGTCAATAGTAGCAGGGGATTTTGTTATACGTGTCTTTGTATCATGTTTTGAGAATTTGCAGAGAGAAGAATGAGGTGGTTGTGATTAATTACATGGTCTGGAATGTACTCTGTGGTCCTCAGGCTACATCTAACCACCTGTAACTACATCTAACCCCCTTTAACCCCTTTAACCCCATAACACAAACACTACCCATGCTTACTGTAAATTTAGCTATCTATGCACTTGTAAATATTTTTGCCAACTAACCTTCATCTTGTGCAGGGCAATGGATTGGAAACATGCTGGTGGAATCAGATTATATACCACCTACAACAAAACACACATCAATACATACATTTTACCACCCCACTAATTGTATCGATCTCTATTAGACTGGCTAGCTTAGCACACCTAACATGCTGTTGGCTAGTTAGTGTCACTAAATTGGCAGCAAGATGATTGCTAGCCAGCTGAGAAACTAACAAACCATAGACAATTTATACACATTCATTATTACTACCAACACACCGAGAGTGAGTTAGCTATATCGACAATATATTTTTTTAGTAATGGAGTGTTTTCCAGACAAGGGTGGAATAGATGGCTACTAGATTGAGTTACTATTATTTGCTAACGTTAGCTAACTTACGATAGCTAATGTTAGTCAAAGATAGAACGAACAGACAAACATGTTTACTCTTTCGAAGGTAGCTACTAGTCTAGCAGTGACTACCATGGCATATGCAAAATTGATAGACAATGTGTATCCGAAAGATAGCTAGCTATATGATTTAGGTGATGGCTTTTAGAGTTCAATACAGCAGTACTGTAACGTTAGCTAATGTAGCTAATTTACCTGGTCCAGCTAACGTTACCTTACCTCTAATCAAGAATCTTCCGTTTTGTTGTTAAGGGAGAAAACTATGGTATCGTATCACTTCTCAGCTGTCATCTAAATGGATTCCCTATCCGTTCAACCTGAAAATACCTCTGATAATCTTTGGTCACCGTAAGCATCATTCTTGATAGAACCATTGGCAGCAGCAGGGTAAATTTCTGGTAGGTAGAATGGTGAAAGATAAATCTTTTTTTCCGCTTGTTTGTAATTAGCACAGGCAGACAGAACACCACACAGGCATGATAACAAACGTTAGTGAAAAACAAACGTTTTCCCCCAAAAATGCCAAGAGAAGTTCTGAGATTACTGTGAGTTGGTCGTTCGAAGTAAACAACACCATGGACCAAGTTAGTGGGCAAGCCCCATCTATCTAGTGAGCAGTGGTGTAAAGTACTTAAGTAAAAAATACTTTAAAGTACTACTTAAGTAGTTTTTGGGGGTATTGTACTTTACTTTACTATTTATATTTTTGATAACTTATTTTTACTTCACTGCATTACTTCCCGATTTACCAGTGAAATAAAAATCATATCTTGTGGAGAGATATTTGTATAACCAAAATAGTATGAGAATTCTTTGACATTTAATATATCTTATTTGTAATTGATGTCTGAGTAAATGTTGAGACTGAAAAGCTGTCTGAGTTGTCAAAGCGCTGCCAAATGTTGAGGTCAGAGGGAATTTTACCATGGGCAGCATAATTGTAAAGGTCAAATTCAGCTACTTTCCAGACGGAATGAGATGATCAAGGAAGTGTCTGATAATCAGGGTTGGTCAATTCTGAATTGAGTTGTGAATTGCTCTTGAATTCCAATTAAATTCTTGAATTTGAATTGGCCACACCCCACAGGAAGCAGAATTTGAATTTAATTTGAATTAAAGGAAGTATAATTGAATTCAATGAAATCAATGACATTCAAATGGCTTATTTATTCTACACATCACCATAACATTTGTTATTATCACTGACCTTAGAGAACCTTTTTTATGTCTCTTTTTGGTTTGGTCAGGGTGTGATTTGGGTGGGCATTCTATGTCCTTTATTTCTATGATTTGTGTTTCTATGTTTTGGCCGGGTATGGTTCTCAATCAGGGACAGCTGTCTATCGTTGTCTCTGATTGGGAATCATACTTAGGCAGCCCCTTTTCCCACCTGTGGTTGTGGGTAGTTATCTTCGTTAGTGGCACTATAGCCCTCGGAAGCTGCATTTTTGTTTCTTGTTTTGTTGGTGACATTCTTTTTTCAATTTAAAGTTTTATTAAGTTTTCAATCAACCAACCAAACACATTCCACATTCACAGATGTGACTTAAAAAAAAATAATAATAATACAAAATTATTTTATATATATATATATATATACATACATACATACATACATACATACATACACACATACATACACATATACATATACATATACATACACACACACACACACACACACACTAATAATTATAACAAAATTTAAATTATAGAACTTGCAGCAGCACTATCAAGGTTCTTATTAGCTATTTCCAGCCTTAGCTGAGATGACGAGCCAATAATTAGTTTTTAGATTTTACAGCACCTTACACAACACGCATCTGCTCATCTCCCTGATTCCCCCATTCACTCTGTCCAATTTGAAATATAGTTGAGTAGTGGAGACCAGAGTCTATCAAACTTGGGCTGTCTCTTGTGGAGGTCATAAGTGAGCTTTTCAAGAGGGAGAAAGTCAACAATCTGGTCAATCCACATTTTAAATGTAGGAGAAGTATTAGAGGCCCACAATAGAATAATACATTTCTTAGCAAAGTATGTAATGGTCATGAGCAAATTTTCTCTGTCAGGATCAAGAACAAAGTCCTGCTGGGCATTAAGAAGATAGAGACACGGGGTCATATCAAACTGTACATCTAGTATTTTCTGTGCAGCAGTATGTATAGATTGCCAAAATCTGGCAATCTCTCTACAGCTCCAAAATACATGCATATAGGTTCCACTTTCAGAGGTACATCTTTTACAGTTAGGAGAAATGTCTGTTTTCATTTTATGGAGTCTCAGGGGAGTGTAATAAAATTTGTAATTAGATTCTTTCATTTTTACATTAGTAGAGGAGCAGTATACCCTGTCGCAAACCTCCGCCCATAACTCATCACTGATAGTCAGACCAAGGTCCTTTTCCCATATTATTTTCAAAGGAGTAAAGGAGGATCCTCCTTTCTCAGAAAGGAGTCTATAGATATAGGATATTTTGCCTTTAATGGATTGTGCTGTGACAAGAAGGGTTTCAACTTCATTCAACTGAGTTCTAAACCTCCTCTTGGAAGTAAATGAGGAGATGACATGTCTAATTTGAAGATATTTAAAAAAAATGGGATCTTGGCACATTGAATTCATTGCAGAGCTCTTGAAAGGATTTCAGTGTAGTGGTCTTCTGATGAAATAGGTCTGAAAAGGTCCTGATTCCTAGAGTATGCCAAAGATTAAAGTTGGCATCCCTCAGGGCTTTTGGCAAGTCTGGGTTGCCTACTATAGGCGAGTGAGAACATATTTGGGAGGAGATGCCCAGGTATTTCTTACAGTCCCTCCACGCTAGTAGGGTGCTGTAAATCACAAAGGTTTTGGCTATGTTGCCCACTTCACTAAAGTTATTAATGAATATAGTTGAGCTTAGTGGCAATGAACCACAGGATTGGGCTTCTATCTGGATCCACGTTGACTCTTGTCTGTTTGTGATCCATGTTAGCATGTTGCGGATTTGGGCAGACCAGTAGTACAATTGAAGGGAGGGAAGGGCAAGACCACCCTTAGATTCAGTTTTTTATTGCCCCATATAAATTTGGTGATGCTTTGGTTAATTGTTTTGAAAAAGGAAGCTGGGAGATAGCATGGGAGCATCTGAAATAAATAGTTCAGTCTAGGGAGGATGTTCATACGGATTACATTAATTCTTCCTACTAAGCTAATTGGGAGGGAGATCCAGGTTTGGAGGTTGTTCTTGATTCGATCCAGGAGTGGAAGATAATTCTCCTTGAAAAGCCTATTCAGATCTGGTGTTATGAATATCCCAAGGAATTGAAACCCCTGTGTCTTCCATTGGAATGGGCATAGTGTCTTCATAGAACTGGTGAGTGTAATATTGAGAGGGCAGACAGTGGATTTGTTAAAATTAATCTTATAACCTGAAAACGTGCCATACTGAGCAATTGTGTCTAAAATGGGAGGAAGGGATTTCTCAGGGTTGGATATGCAGAGCAAGACATCATCCGCGTAAAGCGAAATCTTGTGCTGCAGGCCGCCTGCAGGAACACCCATAATACTTGGATTGCTCCTTATCAACTCTGCCAGAGGCTCCGCCCCCAACAAGTAGAGCAGGGGGGACAGCGAGCACCCTTGTCTTGTGCCCCGTCCCAAAGGGAATCTGTCAGAGTTCAGTCCGTTAGTAGTCACCATGGCATTTGGATGAGAGTATAGTGATTTGATCCATTTAATAAAGTTTGGGCCCATATTGAACTTTTCTAAGACTGAGAACAGAAAGCTCCACTCCATCCTGTCGAACGCCTTCTCAGCATCCAGTGAAGCCAGCAGGACAGGGGTCTTCTGTGCGTTTACTTGATCAATAATATCAAAAAGACGGCGAATGTTATCAGAAGAGTATCTGTCTCTAATAAATCCAGTTTGGTCCGCTTTTATTATTTTGGGAAGAAGAGTGTTTAGTCTTTTGGCGAGCAATTTGGTAATTATTTTGTAGTCGAAATCCAACAAGCTTATGGGCCGGAAGGAGGAGCAGGATAGGGGGTCCTTGTCTTTTTTGAGCAACACTGTAATGCGAGCTGTGTGCATTGAGTCTGGGAGAACTCCGTTTTTGCAAAAATCCTCCAGCATTGGCATGAAAATAGGGCTAAGCTGGGGCCAAAAAGCTTTGTAGGACTCTCTGGGGAATCCATCTGGGCCTGGGGACTTGTTAGGTGGCATGGAGGTAATTGCCTCCAGGATCTCCTCAGGAGTGAAGGGGGAGTTGAGATCTTCTTGGTCGGTCTCTGATAGTTTAGGTAGCGAGATTCCCTCTAGGAAGGAGTGGAGTTCTGCCTCCGTGTGTTTTCTCTCAGAGGTATATAGTTTGCAGTAAAAATCATGAAAAGTTAAATTGATCTTTTTTGGGTCATATGTGACCTCATCCTCTGCTGTTCGGATAGCCATAATTGTACGCTCTGACTGCTCTTTTTTTAATTGATAAGCAAGCAATCTACTAGGCCTATTGCTATACTCATGGTATTTCTGTTTAGTAAAGAAAACTTTTTTTTTAATCTCCCGAGTATAGTCCAAATTCAGTTTGGCTTTGGCTGCTTTAAGTTGACTCCAGGAGGTGCTGTCTGGGGATTGTTTATGTACTTTTTCACAGCGTTCCAGCTCCCTCTCCAGATCTAGCCTGTGTGCTTCCATTGCTTTTTTCTTAGAGGAAGCATATGCAATTAGATGACCTCTTAGTGTGGCTTTAGCAGCGTCCCACATTGTGGCCGGAGAAACAGGAGAATCTTTGTTGTCTTGTGTGTAGTTGTCTATCCATGTAGTTACCAATGTATGGAATGCTTCGTTTGATAGCATGGAGGTGTTGAATTTCCAGCTCTTTGACCTCGGGATGTTTTTGCAGAGGTCAAAGCGGAGGTGGACAAAGGCGTGATCCGAAAGCGCTATGGGTCCGATTGTACACGTGGCTGAATTTATGAAACTCTTTGGGATAAAAATGTAATCTATACGGGAGTAGGTGTTATGGACATTAGAGTAGTATGTATAGTCCATAGATGAGCTATTAGTCTCTCTCCAGATATCTATCAGTCCCATCTCTTTAGTAAGAGAGTTCAACATCTTTGCAGATCTAGGATTTGTGGTGGGGACTTGAGATGATTTGTCTAGGGTTGGGTTCAGGGTACAATTAAAATCTCCGGCCAACACTCCAAAGGAAACACAATGCTCATTGAACAGGGTTATCATTTTCGACATAAAAGCAGGAGTATCTGTGTTAGGGGCGTATATGTTTAAGATAGTAATTGGTTGCCCATACAGTGACCCAGTTATCAAAATAAATCTCCCCTCTGGATCAGATATGTTTTTGTCAATTATGAATGGAACATTCTTATGGATAAGTATTGCTGTACCTCTACTGTTGGATTTGAAAGATGAGAAATACACCTGTCCCACCCAAGCTTTGCGGAGTTTGGCATGTTCAGCATTACAGAGGTGTGTCTCTTGCAATAGCGCGATGTCTGCTTTTTCCTTTTTTAGAGCACATAGTATCTTTTTCCGTTTTATTGCATGGCCTAGACCGTGGCAGTTCCATGTCAATAGATTTAAGGTACTAGTCATCGTCATCGAACAGTAATCGAACTTTAGTGCAAGTCATCTCTGGGTAAAGGTGGATAGTAGTTACAGCTGCGTTCACATAAAAGGAAAATAAATGGTTTACATAAAATAACAATCTCTGAACACCCCAGCCGAGTTCCCAAACAACTCGACATATCCCGTTGGATCTATTACCTCCCCGCTCAGTCACAATTCTGTGTTCCAACAAAAAAAAACGGGAACAGTTAGCAACGCACAACGTCTCCCCCTCCCCACCAAAGAAATGCCTCATCCTCTCCGCCCCGCATTGAGTAAATGACAACGTAGCCCCCGTCCAGACCACATTAAAAAAGGGAGAAAATAAAATCAATAGCCCAGCCTACATATAGTAGGCCTAGGTTATAATATGGGGCCTATCCCTCTCAGCTAAAGGAACATAAATATAGATTGGACGGCTATAATGACATTTAGCAGGGCGGGTGGGTCTTTGGATATCGGCTATATGTTGTCTTACCTCCTTTAGTAATAACAGTAATCGCATTTAGTCAATGGTCCATTTCTCATTGACCGGGGTTGTCTTTCAAAAAACGTTTTGCCTCTTCGGGAGTTTTGAAGTGTCGCAGGGCTCCTTGGTGAAGAATCCTGAGCTCGTTTGGGTATTTGAATCCCCTAAAGATGCCTCGGTCAATGGAGCATTTCTTCACCTCGTCAAACTCTCGGCGCTTTCGGCGTATTCCAGCTGACAGGTCCTGGAGTAAGGTGAGTTTGGCGTTTCCCACTGTGATGGTGTTGGTTTTCGCCGCCTGTAGGACTCGTTCCTTGTCGGTGAATCTCCGGAAACGTATGGTGATTGGGCGCGGTGGTTGTCTTGCTGCTGGTGGGGACCTCAGTGCTCGGTGAGCTCTCTCGAGTTCTATGGGCCTGTCGGTGGACAGGTGGAGCCACTCGGGAAGTTTGTCTTGCAGGTAGCGGATCAGTGGCATGTTTCCCTCTTCTTTTTCGCCCAGATTTAATAGAACACAATTATTCCTTCGCCCCTTGTTTTCCAGGTCCTCTGTTTTCTCTTCCAGCTGCTCTATTTTTTTTAGCATATGCTATTGTTTCCATGGCGTCTGTCAATAAGTTTTCCGTGGATAGGATTCGCCCCTCTGCCTCGTCCAGGCGCCCCGCGTTTATGGTTATCTTGTTGTTTATGTCAGGCAAAGCATTTTCCAGGATTGTCACCTTGCCCCCTATCGCACTGAGCTGAGCGTTAATGGCATCTAGTTTAGTGTTGAGTTCTGTACGTTGGGATCTCAGCTCAGAAAAGATGTCTTCGACAGAGTGCGAGGTTGGCATTCGTTGGGCCTCGGGGGGGAACGGGTCCTCTTTCTCCTGGCTAATGGCGCTAGCTTTTTCTGAAGCTAGCTGCTTCTTGGAGGCTTTTTCCGTCGCTAGTGCTTGAGTCCGGGTAAAAATGTCACCTGTAGTGTCGCCTTTTGTAGCCGCCATGACTTTTTGACTAAAGCTAAATGAGTTTAAACTTGAAGTGGAGGTAAGATTAGGAATTGGAAACTACTTGTGCGGAGCTCCTAGTTCATGCGGCCATCTCGTTCAGGGGTCACGTGATCTCCCGTTGGTGACATTCTATAATAAAAGGAAATGTATGCTCACCACGCTGCACTTTGGTCCACTTCTTTCGATGGTCGTGACAGTTTTTGACATCATGTATGGTGAACAATACCATGTAGCATTGGTTGAAACATTTCATTTTTAAAACTCTTTCTCCTAAAACAATTTTAAATAAATACAGTGGGCTGGAAATATTCTAAGATCATGTTGTGGGATATCTATAATAAATTAATCCAAACCCTTGATAAGTGGCATATCCTTGTGATAAAATTGTCGAATGAGACTTCATGTTCCACATCTTAGTTGAATTGGTTTAAATTGATTCAAATGAAGTTATAGTTCCTTCAATTCAAATTCAATAAAATGTTTGCTTCCTGTGTGGTGTGGCCAATTCAAATGTATTGTTTGAATTTGAATTAAACTCTGAAATTCCTAATTGACCCTAACCCAGCAGGTGGTTTAGATGAGATATGTTTTACAATATTCATCTCTGAGCGTTGAATCTTAGCCCTCTATCATACTATGGGCTTCATTTTAACAAACCTAACGCAATGATACATCTTAGCGCTGGCAGCTATTTTTCACTGCAGGAATTATTAGTGCAATAACTGGTGATGGCGCAAAAGGGCTGGGTTTTGATCAGTAAATAAATCATACAGTGCCTTCAGAAAGTATTCACACCATTATATTTTTCCACATTATGTTGTGTTTCATGGCCTACGGAGCAGCGACCAACATGCATATCAAAGAGTATCTCTCCTCTCTCAGTAGCAGAAGTTTGAGTTTCACGTTAAAGCAATGGTGTTGGGTTTACACAGATGCTTTTCCATAGTCGGCCTATGGTTTTTAGGGGTTCTTCATTTTAAATACACTAAACGTTCCATGTTCTGGTCGTTTCATGGACACTCATGTTAATCGTATTTTCATACACTCCAAGATTTAAGACTAGCAATGGATCATTGGTTTTAATCACTACAATTAACACTGCTTTTCATCCTCTCTTTCATGTTATGCTACCTGCATGCCGATCACGGGCGGCACCTGGCAAACCTCTCTTCAACATTGATGCTAGCAACAATGACAAGATACTGGAACTCATCATGGCTCTGGTTCCTTCGCTATCGCTGCGGGCTAGCTCTGAGCTATAGACATCTCACTCCAGCATGGGTGCTGCTACTGCTTCGCAATCGGTCCCAGCTTCACCCTGAAGATTATGGGCCGATGATCCTCTGCTGCTTGTGAACGTTACATTTGATTAAATGTTCTGAGATCGTGGACGCCTAGAGGAGTTCCTGCAGTAATTGCTAATTTTGCCATGACTGTCTAGTAGCTATGTTGCTTTTCTCTTGCAGCATTGCAATCTGCTATATAACACTGACTGTATATATAGCTGCAACTGGTTGGCTGGGTTCCCAGGTAGAATATTGTCATGTACCAGATGACAGCTCATTTTGCCTCCGCGAGGGCACTGGGCTGTGCGTCACATGAGAATTAGCCTACTCATAAGTCTCAGAAGCTATCTCAGTGGCGTGATTACGGCACAGTGTAGATGTGTAGATTATTTTCATTTATCAAGATGGCAGGTTCATCTTGCCTCAGCAAAGTCACTGGGAGCTGAGTAACATGGGAAATGAACTTACTGCGGTTTTCTGAGGTGCTATTTCAGTAAGGTGTGCCTGCTATAGCCCACAAATAGTTTCACCTGCTTGCTACACATACAGAGGCTTGCGAAAGTATTCACCCCCCTAGGCATTTTTCCTATTTTATTGCCTTACAACATGGAATTAAAATAGATTTTTGGGGGGTTTGTATAATTTGATTTACACAACATGCATACCACTTTGAAGAAACAAAATATTTTTTATTGTGAAACAAGCAAGAAATAAGACAAAAAACTTAAAACTTGAGCGTGCATAACTACTCACTCCCTACTCACCCCAAAGTCAATACTTTGTAGAGCCACCTTCTGCAGCAATTACAGCTGCAAGTCTCTTGGGGTATGTCTCTATAAGCTTGGCACATCTAGCCACTGGGATTTTTGCTCATTCTTCAAGGCAAAACTGCTCCAGCTCCTTCAAGTTGGATGGGTTCCGCTGGTGTACAGCAATCTTTAAGTCTTACCACAGATTCTCAATTGGATTGAGGTCTGGGCTTTGACTAGGCCGTTTCAAGACATTTAAATGTTTCCCCATAAACCACTCGAGTGTTGCTTTAGCAGTATGCTTAGGATCATTGTCCTGCTGGAAGGTGAACCTCCGTCCCAGTCTCAAATCTCTGGAAGACTGAAACAGGTTTCCCTCAAGAATTTCCTTGTAGTTAGCGCCATCCATCATTCCTTCAATTCTACCAGTTTCCCAGTCCCTGCCGATGAAAAACATCCCCACAGCATGATGCTGCCACCACCATGCTTCAGTGTTCTCAGGGTGATGAGAGGTGTTGAGTTTGCGCCAGACGTAGTGTTTATCTTGATGGCCAAAAAGCTCAAGTTTAGTCTCATCTGACCAGAGTACCTTCTTCCATATGTTTGGGGAGTTTCCTGCATGTCTTTTTTTTGCGAACACTTAAAGCAATTGCTTTTTTCTGGCCACTCTTCTGTAAAGCCCAGCTATGTGGAGTGTACGGCTTAAATTGGTCCTATGGACAGATACTCCAATCTCCGCTGTGGAGCTTTGCCGCTCATTTAGGGTTATCTTTGGTCTCTTTGTTGCCTCCCTGATTAATGGCCTCCTTGCCTGGTCCGTGAGTTTTGGTGGGCGGCCCTCTCTTGGCAGGTTTGTTGTCGTGCCATATTCTTTCCATTCTTTAATAATGGATTTAATGGTGCTCCATGGGATATTCAAAGTTTTACATTTTTTTATAACCCAACCCTGATCTGTACTTCAATACAATTTTGTCCCTGACCTGTTTTGAGAGCTCCTTGGTCTTCATGGTGCCGCTTGCTTGATGGTGTCCCTCTTCATTGTAAAGGGTTTAAACACATGCTTGTTCAATGAACCATAAACAATTAATGAACATGCACCTGTGGAACGGTCATTAAGACACTAACAGCTTACAGATGGTAGGCAATTAAGATCACAGTTATGAAAACTTAGGACACTAAAGAGACCTTTCTACTGACTCTGAAAAACACTAAAAGAAAAATGCCCAGGGTCCCTGCTCATCTGCGTGAACGTGCCTTAGGCATGCTGCAAGGAGGCATGAGGACTGCAGATGTGGCCAGGGCAATAAATTGCAATGTCCGTACTGTGAGGCGCCTAAGACAGCGCTACAGGGAGACAGGACAAACAGCTGATCGTCCTCGCAGTGGCAGACCACGTGTAACAACACCTGCATAGACAGGATCGGTACATCCGAACATCACACCTCCTTGGATAGGTACAGGATGGAAACAACAACTGCCCGAGTTACACCAGGAACGCACAATCCCTCCATCAGTGCTCAGACTGTCCGCAATAGGCTGAGAGAGGCTGGACTGAGGGCTTGTAGGCCTGTTGTAAGGCAGGTCCTCACCAGACATCACAGGCAACAACGTCGCCTATGGGCACAAACCCACCATCGATGGACCAGACAGGACTGGCAAAAAGTGCTCTTCACTGACGAGTCGCGGTTTTGTCTCACCAGGGGTGATGGTCGGATTCGCTCCTGTATTCTGGAGCGGGATCGATTTGGAGGTGGAGGGTCCGTCATGTTTTGGGGCGGTGTGTCACAGCATCATCGAACTGAGCTTGTTGTCATTGCAGGAAATCTCAATGCTGTGCATTACAGGGAAGACATCCTCCTCCCTCATGTGGTACCCTTCCTGCAGGCTCATCCTGACATGACCCTCCAGCATGACAATGCCACTAGTCATACTGCTCGTTCTGTGAGGGATTTCCTGTAAGACAGGAATGTCAGTGTTCTGCCATGGCCAGCGAAGAGCCCGGATCTCAATCCCATTGAGCACGTCTGGGACCTGTTGGATCGGAGGGTGGGGGCTAGGGCCATTCCCCCCAGAAATGTCTGGGAACTTGCAGGTGCTTTGGTGAAAGATTGGGGTAACCACTCACAGCAAGAACTGACAAATCTGGTGCAGTCCATGAGGAGATGCACTGCAGTACTTAATGTAGCTGGTGGCCACACCAGATACTTACTGTTAATTTTGAACACCCTCCTTTGTCCAGGGACACATTATTCCATTTCTGTTAGTCACATGTCTGTGGAACTTGTTCAGTTTATGTCTCAGTTGTTGAATCTTATGTTCATACAAATATTTGTTAAGTTAAGTTTGCTGAAAATAAACGCAGTTGACAGTGAGAGGACGTTTCTTTTTATACTGTGTTTATATAATGAGATCATGTGACAGATCATGTGACACAGGTGGACTTTATTTAACTAATTATGTGACTTCTGAAGGTAATTGGTTGCACCAGATATTATTTAGGGGCTTCATAGCAAAGGGGGTGAATACTCGCACCACTTTTCCATTTTGAAAGTTTTTGAAACAAGTTTTTTATTTTATTTCACTTCACCAATTTGGACTATTTTGTGTATGTCCATTACATGAAATAAAAATAAAAATCCATTTAAATTACAGGTTGTAATACAACAAAATAGGAAAAACACCAAGGGGGATGAATACTTTTGCAAAACACTGTAGTTGTCACGAATACTACCGAAGGTGGCTCCCCTTCCCGTTCGGGTGGCGCTCGGCAGTCGTCGTCGCCGGTCTACTAGCTGCCACCGATCCCTTTTTCCTTTTCGTTTATGTCTGTCTAATTGTTTTCACCTGTTTCTTGTTGGGGGTTTGGGAGGTGTACTATTTAGTTTCGTTTCGCCCGCTAGTGTTTGTGCGGGCTTATTGGTTGTCATGTTACGTCGGAGGTGGATTATTGATTTTGGGTTTTCGCTGTCCAGTTTATTTCACAGTGGTCTTTGGGTTGTGTTTGCGCCTGTGTTTTGGCGTCACCCCTTTTTGTACCTGTTCCTGTTTGACTGTGGACATTAAAGCGTTTTTCCCGTGAACCTTCTGCTCTCTGCGCCTGACTCTACACCCATCATTCTCCTGACGTTACAGAAGCCCGCACCTCACCGATGGAGTCAGCAGGAGCAGCGACCACCCCTCTCCCCACGATGGAGGAGAGAGTCCTGCATCATACGTCCATCCTCCATCGCATTGGTTCAGCAATGGATCAGATGATGGAGAGGATGGACCGTTGGGAGAGGAGTGGTCTCCCTACTACCCCACCTACCCTCCCACCAGCAACTTTACCATCTCCTCCAGCGGGAGCCAGTGCCAGCGTCCTGCGCATCACGCCTCCGAGGGAGTACGATGGAGCAGCGGCCGGGTGCCAGGGATTTCTACTCCAACTTGACCTCTACCTGGCCACCATTCGGCCTGCTCCCTCGGACGAGGAGAGCGTGAGTGTCCTCGTTTCCTGCCTGTCGGGTAGGGCCCTGGAGTGGGCCAACGCCGTATGGAATGGACCCGACTCAGCGAGGGGTCACTACCTGGAGTTCACCCGCCGTTTCCGGGCGAGAGGTTGTTCCATCTCCGGCAGGGGACGAGGAGCGCGCAGGATTTTGCATTGGACTTCCGTACCTTGGCTGCTGGAGCAGGGTGGAACGACAGGGCCCTGATAGACCATTACAGGTGTAGCCTAAGGGAGGACGTCCGCAGAGAGCTGGCTTGTCGGGACGCTACGCTCAGCTTGGATGAGCTGATTGACATGTCAATCCGACTAGACCATCTGCTGGCTGCTCGCGGACGTTCTGAAAGGGTCCTGTCGGTTCCACCTCCTGCCCCCCCCGCTCCCATTCCTATGGAGCTAGGAGGGGCTGCGTCTAGGGAGACCGGAGGAGGAGGCTCCTCCTGTACCCATTGTGGCCGGAGAGGGCACACTTCCGGTTGGTGCTGGAGGAGTCCATCTGGGAGTCGAGAGGGCAGGCAGAACGTTCCTCGGTCACCCCAGGTGAGTCAGCACCACACTCTCCCAGAGCTTCCTGTTGGTCACATGTTTTTGTTAATCTATTTTCTAAGGTTTTTCCCATCTCTCCAGCATAAGGCGCTAGTCGATTCAGGCGCAGCGGGGAATTTTATTGATCGTGGACTCGCCCAGAGGTTGAGGATTCCGTTAGTCAAGGTAGACCCCCCTTTCCCCGTGCACTCCTTAGATAGTCGACCATTAGGGTCAGGGCTGGTCAGGGAAGCCACGATACCTCTGGAGATGATGACGCAGGGAAATCATAAGGAGCGGATTAGTCTGTTCCTTATTGATTCACCTGCGTTTCCGGTGGTGTTAGGGATTCCCTGGCTGGCTATTCACAATCCTACTATTTCGTGGAGACAGGGAGCTCTCCAGGGGTGGTCTGATGAGTGTTCAGGCAGGTGTTTAGGAGTTTCCATCGGTGCGACAACGGTGGAGAGTCCAGACCAGGTTTCCACCGTGCGCATTCCTGCTGAGTATGCCGATTTGGCTATCGCCTTCAGTAAGAGGAAGGCGACCCTATTACCTCCCCATCGACAGGGGGATTGCGTGATAAACCTCCAGGTAAACGCTGCACTCCCCAGGAGTCACGTGTATCCGTTGTCCCAGGAGGAGACTTGGCTATGGAGACATACATCACGGAGGCTCTGGGACAGGGGTACATTCGGCCCTCCATGTCACCCGTCTCCTCGAGTTTCTTTTTTGTGAAGAAAAAGGAGGGTGGTTTGCGTCCGTGTATTGATTATCGAGGTCTAAATTCCATCACTGTGGGTTTTAGTTACCCACTACCTCTCATCGCTACGGCGGTGGAATCATTTCACGGGGCGCGATTCTTCACAAAATTGGACCTCAGGAGCGCATATAATCTGGTGCCTATTCGGGAGGGAGATGAGTGGAAAACCGCGTTTAGTACCACATCTGGCCATTATGAGTACCTCGTCATGCCGTACGGGTTGAAGAATGCTCCAGCCATCTTTCAATCCTTCGTTGATGAGATTCTCAGAGACCTGCACGGACAGGGTGTAGTGGTGTATATTGACGACATCTTGATCTACTCCGCTACACGCGCCGAGCATGTGTCTCTGGTGCGCAAGGTTCTTGGGCGACTGCTGGAGCATGACCTGTATGTGAAGGCAGAGAAATGTGAGTTTTCCAAACGAGCCGTTTCCTTCCTGGGTTATCGCATTTCCACCTCGGGGATGGTAATGAAGGATGACCGCGTAAAAGCCGTGCGTAATTGGCCGACTCCGACCACGGTAAAGGAGGTGCAGCGGTTCTTAGGGTTTGCCAATTACTACCGGAGGTTTATCCGGGGTTTTGGTCAGGTGGCGGCCCCTATTACCTCATTGCTGAAAGGGGGGCCGGTGCGCTTGCAGTGGTCCGCAGAGGCGGAGGGAGCTTTCCGTCGTTTGAAGGCGCTGTTCACCGACGCACCAGTGTTGGCGCATCCTGACCCCTCTTTGGCGTTCATAGCGGAGGTGGACGCATCCGAGGCTGGGGTTGGGGCTGTGCTCTCCCAGCGCTCGGGTACGCCACCGAAGCTCCGCCCCTGTGCCTTTTTTTCGAAGAAGCTCGGGCCAGCGGAGCCAAATTATGATGTGGGGGATAGGGAGTTGTTGGCCATTGTTAAAGCTCTGAAGGTGTGGAGACACTGGCTTGAGGGGGCTAAGCACCCTTTTCTCATCTGGACCGACCACCAGAATCTGGAGTATATCCGATCAGCTAGGAGACTGAATCCGCGTCAGGCAAGGTGGGCCATGTACTTTACCCGATTTCGTTTTACGATTTCGTATCGACCAGGTTCCCTCAATACTAAGGCCGACGCGCTGTCCCGACTATACGACACTGATGACCGGTCCATCGATCCTACTCCCATCATTCCGGCGGCCAAGCTGGTAGCACCGGTAGTATGGGAGGTGGACACGGACATCGAGCGGGCACTAAGGGCGGAACCTGCGCCTCCACAGTGCCCGGAGGGTCGTAGGTATGTGCCGCTCGCCGTTCGTGATCAATTGATTCGATGGGCTCATAGTCTACCCTCGTCAGGTCACCCGGGTATTTCAAGGACAGTGCGAAGTCTTAGAGGGAAGTACTGGTGGCCTACCTTGGTGAGAGACGTGCGATTCTATGTCTCCTCCTGTTCGGTTTGCGCCCAGAGTAAGGCTCCTAGACATTTGCCACGAGGGAAATTACAACCCCTCCCCGTTCCACAACGGCCGTGGTCCCATCTATCGGTGGATTTTCTTACTGATCTTCCCTTGTCTCAGGGGAACACGACGATCCTGGTCGTTGTGGATTGGTTCTCTAAGTCCTGCCGTCTTATCCCGTTGCCCGGTCTCCCTACGGCCCTGCAGACTGCGGAGGCACTATTTACCCATGTCTTCCGGCACTACGGGGTGCCCGAGGATATCGTTTCTGATCGGGGTCCCCAGTTCACGTCCAGAGTATCGAAGGCGTTTATGGAGCATCTGGGGGTCTCGGTCAGCCTTACCTCGGGGTATCACCCGGAGAGTAATGGGCAGGTGGAAAGAGTGAACCAGGAGGTGGGTAGGTTTCTGCGGTCGTATTGCCAGGACCGGCCAGGGGAGTGGTCAAGATACATCCCCTGGGCAGAGATTGCCCAGAACTCACTAAGCCACTCCTCTACCAACATGTCACCATTTGAGTGTGTGTTGGGGTACCAGCCGGTTCTGGCACCATGGCATCAGAGCCAGACCGAGGCTCCTGCGGTGGAGGAGTGGGTGCAGCGCTCTAAGGAGACCTGGAGAGCCGTCCAGGAGTCTTTGCGTCAGGCGAGTGGACGGCAGAAGAAGAGCGCTGACCGTCACCGCAGTGAGGCCCCCGTGTTTGCACCGGGGGACAGGGTCTGGCTCTCGACCCGAAACCTGCCCCTCCGCCTGCCCTGCCGGAAGCTGGGTCCGCAGTGTGTAGGGCCATTTAAAGTCCTGAGGAGAATAAACGAGGTGTGTTATCGATTGTTACTTCCTTCGTATTATCGTATTAACCCCTCGTTTCATGTGTCTCTCCTCAGGCCGGTGGTAGCTGGTCCCATGCAGGAAGGTGAGGTTCCGGAGGTCCCTCCGCCCCCTCTGGACATAGAGGGGTCCCCGGCGTACACGATACGGTCCATTCTGGACTCCAGACGCCGGGTGAGGGGCCTGCAGTACCTCGTGGACTGGGAGGGGTACGGGCCGGAGGAGAGGTGCTGGGTTCCGGTGGGGGATATATTGGATCCAAGTCTACTAAGGGAATTCCATCGCCTCCATCCGGATCGCCCTGCACCTCGCCCCCGGGGTCGTCCCCGAGGCCGGTGTCGGCGCGCTGCGGGGGCCGCGCGTCAGGAGGAGGGTACTGGATGAATACTTTTGCAAAACACTGTAGTTGTCACGAATACTACCGAAGGTGGCTCCCCTTCCCGTTCGGGTGGCGCTCGGCGGTCGTCGTCGCCGGTCTACTAGCTGCCACCGATCCCTTTTTCCTTTTCGTTTATGTCTGTCTAATTGTTTTCACCTGTTTCTTGTTGGGGGTTTGGGAGGTGTACTATTTAGTTTCGTTTCGCCCGCTAGTGTTTGTGCGGGCTTATTGGTTGTCATGTTACGTCGGAGGTGGATTATTGATTTTGGGTTTTCGCTGTCCAGTTTATTTCACAGTGGTCTTTGGGTTGTGTTTGCGCCTGTGTTTTGGCGTCACCCCTTTTTGTACCTGTTCCTGTTTGACTGTGGACATTAAAGCATTTTCCCGTGAACCTTCTGCTCTCTGCGCCTGACTCTACACTCATCATTCTCCTGACGTTACAGTAGTGTTATACAGATGACATTGCTGAATTATCTTCAAGCTCTTAAATGGTGCACTTCTACCATACACATAGTTTGTTGTCTGATAACAGTTATTCTGCTGTTTTGGGGATTGGGCTATGGTCAAAAGTAGTGCACTGTTTGGGAATAGGGTACTATTTGGGACTGCCTTCCAGCCGGCTGACAAATCTGGGAACAAAAATGATCTGATAGGTTGCAAGATGTAAATAAACCATCACATTGGCCTTGCTATTACCCTCAGCCTGAACTTGCTTTTTTTCCTGTTATCAACTCCACAGAAAGAATAGGCTGCATTAAGCCTTTACGTTTGGGGATTCCTCCCTATGATGGCATTACAAGCCCTCCAAAACACTCCCATCAGTACTTTTAAACAGTCCTCGTAAATTGTGAGAAATGATGGAAGTTTTGGCCGAGCTGGAGAGTGGGGAGTTGGCAGCCTCTTCTAACTGATCCATGGATCAGAGAGGCAGTGTGGGACAGAAAGAGACTGCGTCCCAAATGGCACCCTATTCCCTATATAGTGCACTACTTTTTTACCAAGCTATTCCCTATATAGGCACTACTTTTGACCAGGGCCTGGTCAAATGTAGTGCACTATATAGGGAATAGGGTGCCATTTGGGACACACACGGAGTGGCGGTGCCAGATATAGAAGGGGCTTGGGCTCTGTTTGCCAGATGGATCGACACGACGCTGCTGGCGAGGGTCTCATTACAACGACTCGGGGGCCTTCCTAAGATAAAACAGGCATGGGGATCTGAGGAGAGAAATCCAGTCAGCATTCTGGCAGCCCAGCGTGCTCTCTCTCTACCTCGTCCCCTCCTCGCCCCTCACCCTTCAGCCGACCCCTCCCTGGCTTCATCAGAGCGCTATTGTTTGTGCTGTGGCAGAAAATAGCCCTGTCCACCATGCAGCCCAGCAGTGACATAGGAACACTCAAGCAGAGAGGAGAGATTCTGTCTGCTGTGAGCGATGCACCTGTGTGGTGACTAGCCCAAGATGGAGTGGCAGAGTTGGCAGGTGTTGTTGCTCTGTCATTTGGTTATTTCCCTGGTTGTTATGTAGAGCTGCAATTATAACTTGTGATGAGTTGGAGGAAATGGTAAACAACCATGTTGTGTGAATAAATACAGCCAGTAGAGGTGGTATACTGCTAATGAATGTTTATATACTGTAGGCTAACAGTGGAGCTGATGATCTAAGGGGAGATAGCATGACTCTTGCTGATCCGAGCGTTCCAATGCAGGAGGGGAGAGGATAAAGACATCTCTTACAGGCACCGAGTGCTGGATGACAGCGAAGCTGAAGAGATTGAGCTTGGCGCACATGTGATAGATGGGCTGCACGAGCCTGCATGAGCTTCTGTGACTGGGGTTTGAATCTTGGCTGTCTGTCACTACGGCAGAAGAGGCTTGGCATGTGGGCCAGCTAAATAATCACACCACTGAGATTACTGGTCCATTTCTAACAGGATAATCCGCTGTGAAAGATGAATGGGGAAGTTATGTAATTGTGAGGGATATTATGGAGCGGGACCTAGCTACAGTACATCAAGCCATTTTCACATCTATCTCTGCATTCACACCTTCAGTGTAAAGTAAAAGTAGCCTTGGCTGGCTTGTGAGAGCCAGAAATACTCATAGGAGCAGGAGCCGGTTTCAGTATCATGAGACAGTTTAATGTACAAGTACACCCTCTGGGCAGGACGGTAGTCTGTCGCAGGGCCTTAGCCCCAATCTATTTCCTTGATGCTGAGTGCCAAACGGACGCATCAGGTCCCATTTTAAGGTCTTTGGTAGGACTCGGACAGATAGAACTCCCAACCTTCCAATCCCAGGGCGGACACTAACCACAAGGCCCCTGACTTGGTCTGTTGCAGTGTATCTGGCATTGATTGTTTTTGCCTCGTCGGAAAAATGTGATTGTTTCGATAGTATACTTTATATTTCCAGTTGAAGTCGGATGTTTACATACACCTTAGCCAAATACATTTAAACTCAGTTTTTCACAATTCCTGACATTTAATCCTAGTAAAAATTCCCTGTCTTAGGTCAGTTAGGATCACAACTTTATTTTAAGAATGTGAAATGTCAGAATAATAGTAGAGAGAATGATTTATTTCAGCTTTTATTTCTTTCATCACATTCCCAGTGGGTCAGAAGTTTACATTCACTCAATTAGTATTTGGTAGCATTGCCTTTAAATTGTTTAACTTGGGTCAAATGTTTCGGTAGCCTTCCACAAGTTTCCAACAATAAGTTGGGTGAATTTTGGCCCATTCCTCCTGACAGAGCTGGTGTAACTGAGTCAGGTCTGTAGGCCTCCTTGCTTGCACACGCTTTTTCAGTTCTGCCCACAAATGTTCTATAGGATTGAGGTCAGGGCTTTGTGATGGCCCCTCCAATACCCTGACTTTGTGGTCCTTAAGCCATTTAGCCTCAACTTTGGAAGTACGCTTGGGGTCATTGTCCATTTGGAAGACCCATTTGCGACCAAGCTTTAACTTCCTGACTGATGTCTTGGGATGTTGCTTCAATATATCCACATAATTTTCCTCCCTCATGATGCCATCTATTTTGTGAAGTGCACCAGTCCCTCCTGCAGCAAAGCACCCCAACAACATGATGCTGCCCCCCCGTGCTTCACGGTTGGGATGGTGTTTTTCGGCTTGCAAGCCTCACCCTTTTTCCTCCAAACATAACGATGGTCATTATGGCCAAACAGTTCTATTTTTGTTTCATCAGACCAGAGGACATTTCTCCAAAAAGCACAATCTTTTTCCCCATGTGCAGTTGCAAACCATTGTCTGGCTTTTTTATGGCGGTTTTGGAGCAGTGGCTTCTTCCTTGCAGAGCAGCATTTCAGGTTATGTCGATATAGGACTCGTTTGACTGTGGATATAGATACTTTTGTATCTGTTTCCTCCAGCATCTTCACAAGGTCCTTTGCTTTTGTTCTGGGATTGATTTGCACTTTTCGCACAAAAGTACGTTCATCTCTAGGAGACAGAACGAGTCTTCTTCCTGAGCGGTATGACGGCTGCGTGGTCCCATGGTGTTAATACTTGCGTACTATTGTTTATACAGATAATCGTGGTACCTTCAGGCGTTTGGAAATTGCTCCCAAGGATGAACCAGACTTGTGGAGGTCTACAATTTTTTTTCTGAGGTCTTGGCTGATTTCTTTTGATTTTCCCATGATGTCAAGCAAAGAGGCACTGAGTTTGAAGGTAGGCCTTGAAATACATCCACAGGTACACCTCCAATTGACTCAAATGATGTCAATTAGCCTATCAGAAGCTTCTAAAGCCATGACATAATTTTCTGGAATTTTCCAAGCTGTTTAAAGGCACAGTCAATTTAGTGTATGTAAACTTCTGACCCACTGGAAATGTGATACAGTGAATTATAAGTGAAATAATCTGTCTGTGAACAATTGTTGGAAAAATGACTTGTGTCATGCACAAAGTAGATGTCCTAACCAACTTGCAAAAATTGTAGTTAGTTAACAAGAAATTTGTGGAGTGGTTGAAAAATGAGTTTTAATGACTCCAACTGTATATAGTGCTGTGAAAAAGTATTTGCCCCTTCCTGATTTCTTATTTTTTTGCACATTTGCCACATTTAAATGTTTCAGATCATCAAACAAATTTTAATATTACACAAAGATAACCCAAGTAAACACAAAATGCAGTTTAAGTGATAGCTTTTTTCCTTTAATAAATAAAATGATCCGAACCTTCATGGCCCTATGTGACAAAGTAATTGCCCCCCCTTGTTAAATCATGAATTTACTGTGGTTAATCACATTTTTTGGAAAGCTGAGTTTAATAATCACTAGCCACACCCAGGCCTGATTACTGCCAGACCTGTTGAATCAAGAAATCACTTAAAAAGAACCTGTCTGACAAAGTGAAGTAGGCCAAAAGATCTCAAAAAGCAAGACATCATTCCGCGATCCAAAGAAATTCAGGAACAGATGAGAAACAAAGTAATTGACATCTATCAGTCTGGAAAGGGTTACAAAGCCATTTCTAAAGCTTTGGGACTCCAGCGAACCACGGTGAGAGCCATTATCCACAAATTGAGAACATTTGGAACAGTGGTGAACCTTCCCAGGAATGGCCGGCCTACCAAAATTACCCCAAGAGCTCAGCGACAACTCATCCAAGAGGTCACAAAAGAACCCACAACAACATCTAAAGAACTGCAGGCCTCACTTGCCTCAGTTAAGGTCAGTGTTCATGACTCAACCATAAGAAAGAGACTGGGCAAAAATGGCATCCATGGCAGAGTTCTAAGGCAAAAACCACTGCTGACCAAAAAGAACATAAAGGCTCGCCTGACTTTTGGCAAAAAACATCTTGATGATCCCCAAGACTTTTGGGGAAATATTCTGTGGACTGACGAGACAAAGGTTGAACTTTTTGTAAAGTGTGTGTCCCGTTACATCTGGCGTAAAAGTAACACAGCATTTCAGAAAAAGAACATCATACCAACAGTCAAATATGGTGGTGGTAGTGTGATGGTCTGGGGCTGCTTTGCTGCTTCAGGACCTGGACGACTTGCTGTGATTGATGGAACCATGAATTCAGTTCTTGACCTCAAGCTAAAGCGCACTTGGGTTCTGCAGCAGGACAATGATCCGAAACACACCAGAAAGTCCACCTCTGAATGGCTTAAAAAAACAAAATTAAGGTTTTGGAGTGGCCTAGTCAAAGTCCGGACTTGAATCCGATTGAGATGCTGTGGCGTGACCTTAAAAAGGCGGTTCATGCTCGAAAACCCTCAAATGTGTCTGAATTAAAACAATTCTGCAAAGAAGAGTGGGCCAAAATTCCTCCACAGCGATATGAAAGACTCATTGCCAGTTATCGCAAATGCTTGATTGCAGTTGTTGCTGCGGAGGGTGGCACAACCAATTACTAGGTTTAGGGGGCAATTACTTTGTCACATAGGGCCATGAAGGTTTGGATAGCTTTTTTCCCTTAATAAATAAAATCATCACTTAACCCAAGTAAACACAAAATGCAGTTATCTTTGTGTAATATTTAAATTTGTTTGATGATCTGAAACATTTAAGTGTGACAAATGTGCAAAAAAACAAGAAATCAGAAGGGGGCAAATACTTTTTCACAGCACTGTATATATCTATCTTGGCAGTGATCAAGGTGAGCTCTTCAAAAAGATTTTGCTGTGTTTTGTTTGTTTGATGTGGAGGCAGCCTTGCTCCCATTCAATCGGCGGAAAACAGAGCTGGAAACTAAACTCCTCAAACCACCATTCACCCCTATCACAGCCCGATGAACTGAGTCATTTGTAGACCGTGCAAGAGAAATAGGCACTAAAGGCAGAGACTAATAACTTCCTGGCAGGGTTGAATCTCGAGCAGCAATTAATATTGCCCTCTTCATATTAACTTCAGATCAAATACAGTATGTAACCAGAAATGTGTCTCGATTCATCTCACTCTGTTCATATCAACTTTATATCAAACAAGCAACCTTTAATATCTCAATACTTTCTCAATCCACACCACCCAGAGAAACAGTCAAATTACATGCCTTTTGTAATCTAACTTTTGAATTTATACAGATTCCTCTCCTCAAAGGAGGTTTATCTACACAAAATTCACATAACAAAAAGTAGATGAAGAAAAATGCATTTGGAGCGTACCTTTTCTTCTAAAATGAAGTCCACCCCTCTTCACCTTTCTTCATCCATATCCCGTTCAATATGTTTTTTTGGCTATAGCAAAATAACCAACTACCCACTGAACCTCTGTTCCTGTTTGATAAAGCGACGCGAGTAACCATGGAAACAGTAATCAGAGTGCAGACTTTTAAATGTGTCAAAGTTGGCCTAATCGATCTCAGAAGCAGAGCAGGATATTAATTTTAGACTGGGTAAGAGTAATATTGTTGCCATAGAGTCTGTCTCCCCTAAGCAAAGAGGCTTTTACCTGAGAGCAAAATGTACCACAAGAGGGAAAATGACATTTTTCATATCATAATACAACTGAACCTAATGTACAGAAGGCACCATCCATCCAAAATCCCAGTACAATTCTAAATTGGTCAATTTAGAAGGTGCCCACCGCGTATGTTAATTCTCCTATACACACACACACACACACACACACACACACACACACACACACACACACACACACACACACACACACACACACACACACACACACACACACACACAGTGGGCAGCTTCTGGCAAAAAAAAAGAAAAGGATGCCCCATCATCCACACATCCGGTCTCTGACTTTCACATGAATTAATGATTGCCTATATTATTTTGAACAATTAGGATTTGCAATACCGAGCTGTGAGAAGTGCCTTGACGTGATGAGAACAGACATATTTTAAAAAGCAACAGTGATAGTGAACCTCGTTAAATGTCATCTGGAGCATTTTCAGCAGTGATGTCCAATAATTCAAATGGTCTTCAAAGTTGTGTTCGATTATTAACTTATTAACATACCAATAAAAATGGTTGTTCAGTGTTCAAGGAGGTCGTAAACACCTGGCGTATGCCATAACACACTCTACTAGCCTTTTAAGTTTGTTACCTGTTTTGTTACAGCATTCAAAAGATGGCTTTATCTCATCTCCACAATTATGAGAAACCGATAGAGCAAACAAACGTTATTACTATTTCGACATCATGATTTAACAATATCACACCTCTACAAGCTTTTGGCTGGAATATAGCAGTTGGCCAGCATCATCATACTTACCACAGTTTGTTCTGAATTATAACCTGCTATGTTATCTAATACTTTGGGCTTTTTAGTTACATTTCCATCTGACGTATGAAGTGCAAACTCATCATTACCGTCCTTCTACCATCTTGTTTTTTCCAAGGAAAATGGCCATACCCTTAGATTCCATTGAATGTTTTATTTCTTGTATTTCACAATAGCAGAAGTGATTTGGACTCCACTGGGATGGACCTCTACTCGCAGAGTCAATGCAATTACAGTGCATTGCTTATGAGCAGAGAAGCTTTATTGTACAGCATTAGCTAATTCGGATCAAATAGAACCTCCCTTACATGAGTACTTAGCTGTTGCATCTCTGTAGTTTACTGTGGTTGTATTCCTCAAAATGTGATGTTTAACAATCAAATCTCAATGGATCTTCAACAGCGTATTATTTCTGTAAATTCTGTAAATTTTATCTAGCACTTTTAACACATGCAGCCTGGAATGTAAAGGGAACGCTGAGACATCTTTGAAACATTATCAATATGAGAAATGGTACTGTAGGTGAAGAAATGTGTTAGGTGTCTGTATTCTTGTCTGCCATATTTGACTTTGATTGGTATAATTCTACCAACAGCAGTATTTTGTAATACCCAGAAGGTTGCAGCAGTGAACTCACAGGTAATTTAAGCAGCTCCATAGCAACATATAACAAAAACGACACAAATTAAAAAAAATACACGTTACAATGCATACAGATATAGATACATTGATTGAGGCTTGTTTGATAAAACAAGAGGTCAGCTTATAGTCCAGTTTGAAGTAAACAACCTTATTCACAATAAAATAATACTCAAATTAATATTTTTACATTGACCATGAGATTAAATGAGAGATGGTGTTTAATCATAAAATCCACGCTAATCTCATTAAAGAGTTGGAACAATTGGTAAACATACAAGAAATGGAACGGAAAAGGTCTCTGTTGGCACCAGGATTTGTGACGTGACTGACTATTATTTCCCTATGGGGAGGGGCCTTCCCAGGTGGCTCAGAACCTATTTGTGCTTATCATTCCCACATGAGTTAGCCTACAATAAGTATATGTCCCGAATGGTACCCTGTTCCCTACAGTGTGTACTACTTTTGACCAAAAGTAGTGCACAATGTAGGGAACAGGATACCATTTGGGATACATCCTAAATCTGTCATACAGCAGGCATTCCATGAATGTTTAAATATTAAACGTTATATCAAGCCTCTGTTCCTCCAAGTTAAAGAGCTATTGATATCCAACACATATTAACCTTGATACCAATAACGCAAAAAGGTTATTGCTGGTTTAGGTTGGAATATGAATTGTATAGCCTGGGTGGGTGGTAATCTCATGACTGACTGCCAATCACAAGGAAGGTTGCAGACTGTATATAGCCTATTTCTGAATAGATCGTTCAATGATGTCAGTGATTAATTAATAAATTTTTGCTTTGCAAAATAATCAAGTTTCCAGACTTGCCTGCAGGCCATGTAGATAGGCTTATGAAGTATAATATCATGTTCCTGGGCTTTTTGAAAA
Organism: Salvelinus namaycush; assembly: GCF_016432855.1. Taxonomy (NCBI): domain Eukaryota; kingdom Metazoa; phylum Chordata; class Actinopteri; order Salmoniformes; family Salmonidae; genus Salvelinus; species Salvelinus namaycush. The sequence goes on from NC_052330.1 coordinate 7,064,796, forward strand.
CATGCTAGATACAATACTGCACATGTTTGCAGGTTGATTACGACTGAGTTAGCTAACATGCTGTAATTATTGGAGAGCTGCAGTTTGTGGTGCTGCTGACGTAGCTGAGTAAAATGAAATGGGTTTGGCACCCTTTGTCTGGTAGGTAGCTTATTTTCAGGACCTGCAACATCTAAAGCGTATTAGTTTGTGGAAAGCCTTTTTGAAATCCTCATTGGACATGGTGTAAATGATGGGGTTTATTAAAGAGTTAAGATAACCCAACCAAGTGAATATGTCAAATAATTCTGGATAGAAACATGACGCACAGACTGAAACCACTAAAGTGTAAATGAAAAACGGTAGCCAGCATATGATGTAAGCTCCGAGAATGATCCCTAAAGTTTTTGTCGCCTTTCTTTCCCTGGCAGCGGAGATCCTCTTCTTCTCCAGGAGCGCGTCGGATACAATGACTTTCACATGGTTCACATTGGCAGTTGAGCTATTAGCGTCGCAAGAAGAGGCTTCGTTCGTCCCGTAATTGAGAGAGGTGGTGGATGCCACAGAATGTGTACCCGGTGAGTTTGTTATCAAATGGGCAGAAGTGAGTCTTTTCCCCGGTTTATTAGACGACTGTTTCAAGATTCTCTTTCGGGCTTCCACGTAGATCCTACCGTAAAGGGCTATGAGTAACAAAGTGGGAATATAGAAGGCTCCAAAAGTGGAATAAATAGTGTAGAAAATGTGATCAGTGTTCACGTTGCAAGTGGTAACCTCGTCCGTTTTCACCTGACGCCAGAAGAAGGGCGGCAGTGAGATGGAGATGGCAATCACCCAGGCAGTGGCGATCATCCCCGCTGCGCGCGCTGGTGTGCGCTTCTTGGTGTACTCAACCGCGTCTGTTATTGCCCAGTAACGGTCCAGTGCAATTACGCACAGGTGAAGAATGGATGCGGTGCAACACGTAATGTCTGAAGACAACCATATGTCGCACATAACTTGTCCTAAAGTCCATGTTTGACTCACCGTGTATAGTGCGCTGATTGGCATCACCAATACGGACACTAGAAGGTCTGTCAGGGCGAGTGATGCTATCAGAAAGTTTGCAGGCGTATGCAGTTTTCTGGATTGATAAATAGTAGCAATAACGAATGCATTTGATAATGTTGTTGCAAAGGTTATCAGAGATAATGTAAATGCTAAACCGGCTTGGAAAGCCAAACTATCCTCCTCCTCTCCTTCAGTCGTAACATTTACATTGGTATCATTGGTTGACATATTCCAGAACTCTCCATAAATAAAAGAAGTTGGCTTCAACTGACTGGCGCGCTCCATCCTTCGACACTCTTTTGACAGATGTCATTGAGCTTTGAAGGAAAACCCTTCAAAAAGGGAGCACAGGGACTGCTTATCCAACGTAAACGTCGCATTTATTGTCATATTTTCCAGGTTATGCGCAGCTCCATCCCCTTCGGTGTCCATCAGACGCACATTGATTATCCAAAAATCACACGAAAAAAATGTGAACCCTTCTTCTTGAAATATCCTTTGCCTTGACTTCCCATTAATGTACTTTATTGTTTGTTATACATTCAGCTTTTCAATGGAATGTAGATATGAGAACCTTCCCATTCTATCCATTATTGATTGTCGTTAGTTTGCCCAATTAAACGTGCATTTATTAATTATGTAGGCCTATCACAGTATTGATAAAAACATTTAAAGAATGATAATGATCTGTAGTAGTTTGCTTTCTTTATTGTTGTTCTTTGAGTCTGTTAATCCGCTCTCCTAGGCACTGTGCTGGATCTGCGACACTTCAGAAGTTGGGCGCGGGCGAGGCTTCACACTTGGTTTTATAGAGAACGCTCGAGCTGGCAGAACCCTACAGATATCACACTAGTCCTCCTCTCTCTGTCTCTCAAGGCTGAGCAAGTGGTTTCATACACCGGGTCATAATGCCCTTGGGTTTAGTATGAATCATAGCCAGAAAAGGGATATCATTTGCATATTAAACTATTTTGACATGCAAATATTGTTATGGTATCTGAAATAGGCCTAAATAATAACATAATAAAACCTCAATCTTACATTTACAAATGCATTCCGCCACATAACATTGATTGAGATGCAGTGCAACGCCAGAAAAGTGTCAATCAGCACCTTGGATAGCTCCACTCAGGCGGTCCACTGCAAGGACGCTTGGACAGCTCCTCTTCGGAAGTTTGTTACAATGTCATCAGTTCAACCGGGAAAGCCACGCTTTGTGATGATTATATAGTACTTAGATATGTTGTTGGTGATATTATTATAGTCTATACATAGACTAGGCCTATACGATACTGGTTGTGCTCTGTTCTTTAGAAAATGAAAATACAGGTGTTGTAGGGTGTATAATGAATGCCAATGTCAAATGAAAATCAAATCAAATTGGTCAAATTGGTCGTGTACACATATTTTGAAGATGTTATCGCAGGTACAGCGAAATGCTTGTGTTTCTAGCTCCAACAGTGCAGTGCTACCTAACAATACAAAACAATACACACAAATACAAAACATTTAAATCAAGTAATTAAGAAAGATGAGGATGAGCATCCGGAATATAAATATATATGTATATGATGGTGTGTATAGACTTTATGGATAGTATATGAATAGAAAATGTGTGTACAGCAGCAGTTATATAGGATGAGCCTTGACTAGACTACAGTATATTCTGTACATATGAAGTCGGTAAAACAGTATGTATTAAACTATGTACATAGGGCAGCAGTCTCTAAGGTGCAGGGTTTAGTACCGGGTGGTAGCTGGCTAGTAACAGTGACTAAAGTTCAGGGCAGGGTACTGGGCGGAGGCCGGCTAGTGGTGAAGTCTGCTGGCCTGGAGATTAGATTTGGGGCTACATGTCTGCTGAATGCATAATTGGTCGTCCAGTCAGGCCTTTGTATCTAACGATGTATCCTATGATCAATCAATGTAAAATCATAATGGCATTGCCAATCTGCCTGTTTTGGATATCTTTGAGTATGGCATTTAAACTTTCTCTGTCTGTCTTTTTGTATCTCCACAAGACGAAAATAGAGAGTTGAGACTGAGATGGGCTTTGTGAACTTTGTTATTAACTTTGTAAATGATTAATATGTTGGTGCATAAATTATAGAAGACGATCTCTGTTAGCGTTCAAATTAGTTATCCTCACAATCCCTCAAGTCACTATAATAGGGGAAATCAATTGTGCAATGCATATTGAAAAGGTTTGAGTTATCTTTGTGTAAAGAAGTTGAAGCCAACTATGTCTCTACACCAACTGGGGATTTTATAGTTTATTAAGCTTCTTGGATTTTACTCCATTTTATGCTTTAATTCTAAACTCAACTTAACTTTTAAGTGGGTCATTATGAATCTTTATTAGGCAGTCATTTTCAATGAAATGATATCTGGGGTTCATTCTCTTTCCCCAACCCAGGTCTTGAACAGAGTCAAGGATGGGGACTTTATCGAAATCTGCTGAAGAGAATAATCATCCTTATCAGCTAGTGAGAAAAATAAGGTCAAGCGGTTGCTTATTGCATTTCTATTGTCAGAGACACTTTGCAATCGTGTAGAGTTTGCCTTTGCAACACGAAAGCTGATTGTGATATTGAGGTGAGCCTAATGCTAATTATGACTAATGTATAGTGACTGTACATTATCATTAACATCTTCATTAAGTACTCATTTAGAACCTGTTTGTCAGACTGTCTTTGTTTCTTCCTGGCTGTCCCTCCGCCGTCGAAGGATTGGAAAAGCATAGCTAACTGCCTTAACTCCCAGGCTTCCACCCTAAGCCAAATAGAGACATTCAGTGTCTCTACCATCTCAATTGAAATGTGTTGTTTGTTTGCTTTTTATGAGCTTTGAAATAATTTTCTGTAATGAAAAGTGCTATACAAGTTAAATAAATTATTATTAATCATAATCAAGTGAATCTGTATTAAAATAGGCTATATCATTCGTATTTATCAAAGCTAGATTGAATGTTTGAAACATGACCTAGAATCCTTTCTTTGTGATGAGAACCCTGAATATCACTGATTTAATTTATTTGATCAAGTCAATACGTTTCTTTCATCAGATCGATTTAGTCTAAATTAGACCATCATTGTGACTGGGACAAAAGTCTTCTCCCCAAGACTTGAGATAAAAAACAGTAGGCCTATGGTGTTACTGGGAAGTCCATCTTGTATCACTTCACTTGATTACAATGTTAATGTATTTGACTGTAAAAGGCCTACCTGAAGCTGGCAACGGTCTTGTTCCATCATTGTCTGGTATGACAGTGACTTGCAAAAAAATCTGCAACACATTGGCTTGTGAAACGCACACTCGGTAGTCTGAATGGACCAGCAAACTGTCAATCAACACAGGTCGGGTGAGCTAGCGAACAGATTGCTGATTTGCTGTACAGCTATAGGATCTATTTCCATTGCAGCACAAACGTCAAATTGTAGGAAGAGAGGATTGCCATAATAATGAAATATGCAGCTCCAAAAAAAATTGGTGATCAAGAATATTAGCTGTTTACTTTGCAAGCTCACCAGCAATGGGACAAAAATTACTAGCATATGCCCACTGGTCATTTGGTATGTAACAATTATTTGAAATTGATCATTTACTTATGAAGCTTGCATTTGGAATTTGTTGTTCAAATTATTACTGTGGCGAAGATGCACCATAGGCGCGGCTCTTCACATGCACTCTCCAAACTTCCACCACAGGTAGGTGCTTTATTTGCTCTTGTTGAAATGTTTGCTGTTGCTGTCCATGTTTAAATGCATAGGCCCTATGAGGTGAATCTATGTTCCATCTAATACTACAATAATTGCTAGCGTTTCATCATTCCATCCCTGTACCGTGTATTGCAACACATTTCTATTCAATGTTTAATAGGCCTACATAGACATTTCTGTTTCATGTTTGATAGGCCTACGATACATTTCCATTTAGCCAACCATTTGTTACCCTGCTCTGAGTGGGCGCGATGTTTATAGTGCACATGCACATTCGTAAGACTCATGAGGTAAAAGTTATGTTTATTTAATTCAATGTATGGTTTCCTTTGTTTATATTTCCCGGGTTATGCCAGAGTTATGTGCGTCTGTGTCCTCTCTGTCATTTTTGTTGTTCATAAGGAGCGCGAGCCTCAGTGCGCATAGACATAGGCTACGTGGCCTGCGCTCCACGCTTTGGAGTCAGAACGTTGAATAATGAATAATGTATGCATGGTGTTTAAATATAATTAATAATCATGAAGTCTGATTAAGACGAATGTACCAATGTATGTGGATGTGGAAATTGCCTTTTACATTGTAGAACCAATGTATTGGTTGTAATTGTCAATTGGGTAATTGTGTGGTCCTGGGGGCCAAGTGCTTATATTATGCAGGCCTACCTGTTTGAGCTCCTGTTAGACAGATTCGATGTGGTTATCTCAAGGGGAGGCTGTTCAGTCTTGCCCTCTAGCTGTGTCCGTTCAGATTGTAACAGGCTTAACCTGTCCTAAGACTATTTCTTTTGGGCTATTGCCCTTGTATATTTGGTAAATCTACTTGTATATTTTGAATGATATGGCGTTTTTACCATTGGATCACCAAGACCTATAAATACATTTACACTATGAGCACGTCAACTTGCCTTGCCTTCTGCTGATACAAGGTCCCTATTTTAAAATGACATGGGCTAATCAAAATGTGTTGTAGACAAAAGAATGCAACGGGCTGTCTGGTAGCCTCAATAAATATACAAAGATTTGTATTTGAACAAGTCATTGTATGTATATATATATTTTTACTAGACTTGAGACTCTTAGAATGCATGACTTGGGCTTGACTTGAGTCTTGACCTGTTCGTTCTACTTGAGACTCGGGTCTTGTGACTTGCTTGTGACTCGAATAATAGTGATAGTAGTCCCACCTCTATAATTTCTCAAAGATGGTACCGATAGACTCATTATATATATCAGCTAACCATCCTTAAACCTAATAAGAATAAGGTGGTGTTTTTGGTGTAACAGTAACGTTATACCTTTATATTTGGTTATGTGTAACAGTAACGTTATACCTTTATGTTTGGTTATGTAGAATACCAATTAATCATTATGTGATCATCCGAGACATTGATTCAGCTTTGATCTAACTTTACTAAACGAGCACCATTGTGAGAAGTGGCGGGGTGCTATGGTAGCACTACACCCCCGCAGTCCGCTGAACCGAACAAGCAATTGAAGCGCCCATAGCCTACTCTTTTGCCTTAGACAAAATTTGGTGACGAAGAAACGTCACTGTTTTATGAAAATCTGGGAATATTTTGCCAAGGAAACATTTCTGGTTGGTCTTAAAACAGTTAGGAAAGGAGACTTTTAAAACGGGATTGAGTGAAGTAGCAGCAAATATGTTGAATGAGCATCTAATAAGGATGGAGAGCCTCACATGTTTGACTAATTTACCTTATATCTTTCAGTTTAATACGTCTATTTACTTACTTTTGTAGCTCTTCACCAAAAGCACGCTAGTTAGGCCCAACTGTCCTATCCAACCTTAACTAAAGGACTTGAGAAATATGATTGGTTGACGATAGGCCTATGACGTTACCCTACGTCTCGTCTTGCGCTGCACAGCATATCAGATCTCAACAATGATTGGAGATGCGTTTAACATCACCAGTAAGCTTACGCTACCACATCCTTGTGGTATATATTTTAATACGCGCAACGCGACTGCAAGAGGGGTCTGACTGAAATACGGGACAAATTATATAGATTTTTTCTAAATTAGTGGCGTTTGATTGTTCGGTTGCGGGACAAAGGGCCAAAATGCAGGACTGTCCCGCAAAACCCAGGACACATAGTCACACTTCAATTAATAAGTTGAAAGTACTGGATATGTTCAGTAAAACATATCGCAGGTTTGGTCAGTCTCATGCACACGCGCTTTCATATGATTGACAGCGATCATCATGCGCGAGAGGCTACCTACTGGTAACAATGGCCTAGTTAGCCACCGAAAGTGCTCGTTCAGGAAGGCATCATATCTGATATTTTCACAACACAACGAGAACAAGAGTAACTAGGGTTACTAGCCAAGTTAGCTAACTATATGAAGTTAGTAAAAATACCAATACCTTGGGGTAATCCGCCTCAGGTTTTTATGAACTCGGCTTGAATGATGGAGCGAAGTCCTGCTACCAATGGTAAAATTGCGTAGCTAACTTTGGCTAGCTAGCTTGTTAGTGTGATGTTGTGTTTGCCTGCTTGTTCGTTTTAACGCAAGGTGTGTTTACCATTCTCCAATGTTAGGCAGCCAATTATCGTGACATTGATGGGCTAGCTAGTTAAGCTACTTCTTGCAAACATTGGGCAGACGGTTAGCTGCTAACGTTAGCGCCAATATTGTCGAGGAAGATGGCTAATTGCGCATAGGCGGGAGTGTCTGGTGTTGAACGAGACTAGAAGATGCATAGCTAACGTTAGCTAGCTAAATGAACACAACAATATGATTGTTTTCCCTTGCTTTCAGGGACAGACACCGCGGAATGGGGTCTTAGAAAAGCTAAACTTGTCGTGGCCGTTGCCATAATAAAGAGTAAACCTCACGGGATAAGTGGTCGGAAGCATGCGGAACATTTGGCCAACAAGCTGAATAGCCAGACTGAGGACTGGAAGACCAAAGCCCAGAGGCTGCAGGAGGAAGTGCTCAGAATGCGTCAAAAGCTCCTTCTCTCCCAGATGCTCTCAAAGCCAAAGAACACCAGTGGAACAGAAGCTGGTGGTGGGTCTCATTCATCCTCTGCTAGTTTGTAACTAGCTAAGCCTCAGTCCTTTAAAGTGTGACTAATAGCATATACCCTATGCTAGATATTTAATTTAATAAAAATGTGTATTCTATTGGTCAATCACATGTGAATACAGTATACTCAGTAGGTCCATTGTATTTTAGGTCTGCTGGATAGGACCAGAGCAATGCATTTAGAATTAGATATATCTGTGCCTCTGGATAGGGCTACAGCAGTGTACTGTCAGTAAATAGCCTACCAGTTTTATTATTTTGTTCAATTGATTAACAGCAGGATTCATGCTCATTTAAATGTAGCATATTTTCAGTTAGTAAAGGACTGCTCAGCATGGATTGTAATTGGATTACAATGTCTACATGAGGAGTGGAGCCTAGTTTTCATACCTTAGCTATCAGCCGGGTGTAGTCGTGGCCAAACGTTTTGAGAATGACACATATTAATTTCCACAAAGTTTGCTGCTTCAGTGTCTTTAGATCTTTTTGTCAGATGTTACTATGGAATACTGAAGTATAATTACAAGCATTTCATAAGTGTCAAAGGCTTTTATTAACAATTACATGAAGTTGATGCAAAGAGTCAATATTTGCAGTGTTGACCCTTCTTTTTCAAGACCTCTGCATTCCACCCTGGCATGCTGTCAATTAATGGACCCAAAATATCAATGTTTTGTTCCCCGAGCCACTTAGTTATCACTTTTGCCTTATGGCAAGGTGCTCCATCATGCTGGAAAAGGCATTGTTCATCACCAAACTGTTCTTGGATGGTTGGGACCATTGTGTTGGTACCATTCTTTATTCATGGCTGTGTTCTTAGGCAAAATTGTGAGTGAGCCAACTCCCTTGGCTGAGAAGCAACCCCACACATGAATGGTCTCAGGATGCTTTACTGTTGGCATGACACAGGACTGATGGTAGCGCTCACCTTGTCTTCTCCGGACAAGCTTTTTTCCGGATGCCCCAAACAATCGGAAAGGGGATTCATCAGAGAAAATGACTTTAGCCCAGTCCTCAGCAGTCCAATCCCTGTACCTTTTGCAGAATATCAGTCTGTCCCTGATGTTTTTCCTGGAGAGAAGTGGCTTCTTTGCTGCCCTTCTTGACACCAGGCCATCCTCCAAAAGTCTTCGCCTCACTGTTCGTGCAGATGCACTCACACCTGCCTGCTGCCATTCCTGAGCAAGCTCTGTACTGGTGGTGCCCCGATCCCGCAGCTGAATCAACTTTAGGAAACGGTCCTGGCTCTTGCTGGACTTTCTTGGGCGCCCTGAAGCCTTCTTCACAACAATTGAACCGCTCTCCTTGAAGTTCTTGATGATCCGATAAATGGTTGATTTAGGTGCAATCTTACTGGCAGCAATATCCTTGCCTGTGAAGCCCTTTCTGTGCAAAGCAATGATGATGGCACGTGTTTCTTTGCAGGTAACCATGGTTGACAGAGGAAGAACAATGATTCCAAGCACCACCCTCCTTTTGAATCTTCCAGTCTGTTATTCAAACTCAATCAGCATGACAGAGTGATCTCCAGCTTTGTCCTCGTCAACACTCACACCTGTGTTAACGAGATAATCACTGACATGATGTCAGCTGGTCCTTTTGTGGCAGGGCTGAAATGCAGTGGAAATGTTTTTTGGAGATTAAGTTCATTTGTATGGCAAAGAGGGACTTTGCAATTAATTGCAATTTATCTGATCACTCTTCATAACATTCTGGAGTATATGCAAATTGCCATCATACAAACTGAGGCAGCAGATTTTGTGAAAGTTAATATTTGTGTCATTCTCAAAACTTTTGGCCACGACTGTATTATTGAACTGAAGGCCATTGTGGCCAATGAGCGTCTTGCTCATTAATGAAGTTGAGCATCATGGACACACAAGGTTGTTTTGGAAACAAGGCCCATTGATGTGCAAAACAAGTAAGAATTAGACCTATATGAAATTACACAAGGTGGTGGTGAATTACTTAAAAGGCGAGAGAAACATAATTGAATGGAGTTTAATGACAAAGCTAATTGTGTGAAAACTGAGGTTGTTTCAATTATAGGGCCTAATGCTTAATTCAGTGACACAGAGTATAATGAAGCTGACAATGAGATGTGCATAGTGATGAAGCTCATGTCCTACTTGGTGCAACCTGCAGGAGATGGCTTCATGGACCTGCTCTGTCAGGACTTGGTGAAAGATCCGCTCAACTCAGACATGGACTCCGGCTGTGGGATGGAGAACAACACAGAGACACTTCTGCCCACTCAAGACTCTGCAGAACCCAGTGCCCAGCCAGCCTTCCCACCTGTCACCACCACACCCCCCCAGATCCCATTCTCCAGCCTGTGTGAGGCAGACCCTCGTGGGAAGGCCATGCTGCTCCACATGCAGTTTCTCCAGAGCCTGTGTGGGCTGAACAGGGTGGAGTGGGAGGCAATGGGTGCGGAGGCTGGAGGGTTTAGCCTGGACAGGGACAAGGACAGGTCCGTGGTGGCAGACTCGGTGTGCCAGCTGCTGTCCTGTGTGGTGTCTGCTAGTAGGGATGACAGACCCCTGCCTCCACGCTCACTGCTCCTGCAGGCGTCCAGGGTGGCGGCCCAGGCAGTGGATCATTGGCTCTCCCACAGACAGCCCTCCCAGCTATTTGTGACAGGCATGGAAGATTCCCTGAAAGAGCTCACTGATGTTCTATTACGCAACGGCCAGCTCAACAGGGTAAGAGAACATAATGCATATCGTAGTGTATTAATGACAATATGTTTTACAGTATTATATTTGTGTAGGTGTTTAATACATACTTCCTTTAGTAGGTAACACCAGACATTAAATTCCAAAGCGAGAGGTTCTCAGTCCTAGTCTCACTTACATTTTGGATGATCATTGCATGGGTAAATGTAATATCAAGTTGACCGAAGATTGATGAGTTCAGTGGTTCTTAGTATGCAGTCCAGAATAACAGCCTGTATGTTTCATTACCCTCAGAAAGAAATGACAGTCATCAAAGTGGCATTGAGGTTTATAGATGATCATATCACCAGCTGACTGGTTTTCTGATTCACGCCCCTACCTTTAAGGTATCTGTGACCAACAGATGCATATCTGTATTCCCAGCCATGTGAAATCCATAGATTAGAGCCTAATTAAATTATTTCAATTGACTGATTTTCTTACATGAACTGTAACTCAGTAAAATCTTTGAAATTGTTGCATGTCGCATCTATATTTTTGTTCAGTGTAAATTGAAGACAGACACTTTTCTGTTTTAATGCACAGTAACATTAATATACACTTGAGACTGTAGGAGGAAGGAAATGAGAGCATGGAGAAACAAGTGAGATAAAATGGGGAACGCCACCACACCCACTGTTATGACTAATCATAAGATATGACTGGCAGCACCAATACTTATTAGCTTCTGAGGGGACAGACAATCACCTTAGTGTCAGCAGGCTTGAATAAAGGCTGTCACAGTTGAGTTGTGAAGGGCGTGTTGTCCCTTTCCGAATAAAGATTAATAGGTGGGAGGTTATATGTTGCTTTTAGGCCAATTGTTATTACAAATCTAGCCACAAGTCACTTTGGATTTCTTGAAAAACTGCTTGAAAGATTCTTACCTGGCGCTAAAGCATTATGGTGATTATGTTATACCAAACAACTTCCAGTAGTTGGACCATTGGTTGAGAGGCTGCTGAATCATAGTTATTTTGGTGACCAGATTATATGAATGGCCAGAAATGTGCATGTTAATCTCGACTGGAACCCAGAAACAAATCTGTCACCAGAGACTAATGTGTCATAACATTTACATTATCCCCAAATAGACTGTATGCTGTCCGTATAGGCTAGGTCAGGGATGGGCAACTTTGATGGGGGTGGGGGCCACAATTAATCTGAATTCATCACGAGGGGCTGTAGTTGTGCTGCCAACACGCCCTGACCGTGATTACTATAAGTTTAGATATATGGCCGCTAGACTAACAATCTACATTTTTTAGCTGATATGGGCTAGTTGAGTGACTCTCAGTGATTGACATAACAAGATAAAAACTGCTGATGCACAAATTTTGAAATTGCACCTTGTGTATTCTACTATTCTAACTCGCAACAGTAAATTGAGACCCGAACTGAGTAAAAAAAAGTAAGATATTTTGTATTCTTTTTTGGGGGGGGGGGGGGGGGATTGATCCGAGGGCGATCAAAAGTTGCCCATCCCAGGACTCGGTCATTGTGATGCGTGTAAATAATGTATAGATTGATTTCCATTGGGAGCTCTCAAACATGTCTGGCTAAAGTTCCGTTAGATATTTGCAAACGCTGTATCCCAAGTGCCACCCTACTCCTTTTTTAGTGCACTACTTTTGACCAGTGTCCACGATCAAAAGTAGTGCACTGTATAGGAAATAGAGTAGAATTTGTGACACCTAGCACGCTTTGGTCTCTGCCTCTTTAGCATGTCCTCAAGGTTACTGTTATTTAGAGGGACGGTAGATTGATGACCAGTCAGTCAAGAGGGAAACATATAAGCTAGAAGTCAGCTTAATGTCAGTCAAGGAGGAACAGTCACGGCTGCTCTAGTCTAGAGAGTACATCATGTTTTCCCAATTGTAATACAGTGTGTACAAAACCCTCACAGCCATGTTGCCTGCACCTGCCACCTGCTGCCAGTATTTCAAAGTGGAATAGCCTAAATCATTGCAATGGTTTCTGCATCACCAGTATTCACACAGTTTGAGGCAGTCTGGGACAGTTTATTCTCAAGTGCAAACTACTCAATAATGACCGTTGTTGAAAGGTTAGAGAAGTTATGATATCAAATTAATTGACATCAAGTTTCCTTATGAATATAATATATATGTATATATAGTTCCTTTAAAAAATAAATCAGTCAATTTGTCTCTGTTAATCAAATCAAAGTCTGAAAGTTTGGATAGGGATTTGTTTGTTTGTGGAAAACCCTCCTCACAAAGTCTCTGAGAAGAGTTTCCTTTCCATTGTGCACTAAGCTGGTGTTTGGCTGAGTGTTGGCAAAGTGTAATGCTTTGACAAATAGGATCAATGTTTGCTGTAAAATGTTTGCTATTATGACTATTAAAATACCATGTTCATAAAAAGACAAGGGAGGAAAGCTAACTTTGATTTATCTTAATATAGAGATCAATTGGCTGTGTCAAACTATCACAATTCTGAAATATTTTAAACTTGTCGGGTGCCCATGGGCATCAGCAACAGTGGTGCAGCATGGTTGAGTGGACCTGCAATTTAGGACTGCGTAATACATTGATTGTTAAGTCACTTATAATGAAAACAGGACAAACAAGTGCCCGCAGGGAACCAATTTTAGGAGGCTCTCAAACTCACTCCAAGCGGGTGTTCTCACTCCTTTGGTCCAATAGTTTCTGGTGTAAAATACAACAATAAGAAAGTCCGAACTAAAGTGGCTCGTTCGGAGGAGAGCACCATACAATAACGCTGTAACTCTCTTTCACATGGCCATTTACAGGACAGTGAATGATCCGGACCAGGACGAACCTGCAGCACTCTGTGCCTCTGTGTGTATGAATCACAGACTGCTGAAATTGGACTGTAGCTTTGGGACAGGAGGGCATGATGCAATGTCCTCTACTGCTGTGACTGGGACTAAGCTCCTCAGCCCTGTTCTGTCTGTAGGACTGTGGAATCAGCAGCAGAATAACAGAGGCTACATCCCAAATGGCACCGTGTTCCCTATAGCAGTGTTTCTTAATCCTGGTCTTGAGGACCCAAAGCGGTGCACATTTTTGTTTTTGCACTAGCACTAGCTGATTCAAACGATTAACTCCTCATCAAGCTTTGATGATTTGAATCAGGGGTGTAGTGCTAAGGCAAACACAGAAATGTGCACCCCATTGGGTCCTCAAGACCAGGATTAAGAAACACTGCTATAGGGAATATGGTTCTATTTGGGATGCAGTTTCTGTCATTCTGTTGCTGATTCCCCAGGACCAGGATTAAGAACTGCCCTATAGAATGCACTACGTTTGACCAGTGTCCTTAGGGTGCCTTTTGTGACTCACATCACTCCAGACATCCTTGATTGTGTTTGTAAAGAAAAACAATTCTATTCACCTCATGCCTGACTGATATTGCCGGTGAATAAAGTCATTAGCCAGGTAATTTCTACTCCGGCTGCCTGTATCAAGCCAAACAGCAGTCGGACTTTGGGTCATTTCCATGCAAATGAAGGCTGCTCACTGCTCAGAAGGCAGATCACTGACACAGCTTGAGTGACTGAGGAAGAGTAGGCTGTATGCCGTTTCAGCAGGAATAGCTGCTGCAGAGTATTCTTTTTTTGAGATGGAGGCATCGGAGATACCGAAGGAGTTTAAATGATTTCCAGCTCCATCCTGTAATTAGCGTAATAGGAGCTGTCTCCTCTGCTTTGGGATGACGGTGATGCTACTGGAGCTTATTGATGTCATTTGCATTTGTGGAAATAGGATCCATCAGTGATGTGACTTTATATTTTTAACCCTCATTTCATTCAAGTTGATTAATTTCAATTAAAAAGAAACTGTAAATTAAACCAGATCCCATCCTATTGCTGGCTCGAGCTGTGTTAGTTAATTCTGCTGAGTAACTAAATGTGGGTGTAATTTTTTTCTTCCTATTTCACACATGTGGAGTGTGTTAATGTGTTTACTATGTTATGAATTGGTGGTTTGGTTTATAACAACTAACAAAAGCATGAATGGTTATCAGCATCCTCAAGGAGGAATTCCTTAATTGAAAAATATGTTGTATTTTTATTCCTGTTCTAAACTCTGCTTCTTTAGGCCTCCTGGGAATCTGCCTGCAATTTTCTATTAGGCTTAAATCTCTATCTTGACTTCAAATGCACGCTTCATTCCCTAGCAATGTGAAAAGAGATGAACTGTTACCATCAAGATGATGATGATGAAATACGCTAGAGAGGCCTCTCTCAATAGCTGACATACTGTCAAATAATTTGGACTGGGTATTTCATCTGGAGACGTGAAATAGGTAGGCGATATCATTTACACCGACTGCAGCCCTCAACCTTGGTGATGATGGTAATACCATAGAAGACAGGTCTAGATGGAGATTCTATGGTTAATGCTGAGGCCCTTATGTCTGAATCTTTACCTGGCCCTGTCTGTAATGGCTTCACAGCTGTCTAGGGACCAGTCTACTCTAGTCATGAAGGTGACACGCCTAGATGAAATGGAATATCGTGACTCCTCAGAGGCACCAGTCAAATGTCACTCTCATAGCGTAAAATGCTCAAGACTATAAGGTGATATTATTTCATGACAGTATTTTATTTCAACTGAGAATAGCACAAAGTTTAGTTTTCTGTCTGGTCACATAGTAGTCTCACTTATTATCATGACTCCCTTTTCTCTTAGGGTGCTCAGTTATTACCTGTATCTTATGTGAAGGCGTTGCGATATCGAAAAACCTTAGGCCTATAGTCTGAAATCTGAATACATCTTGTGTTCACGGTAGCCTATTGCATAGCATAGCCCTGCATACGGTGCAGAGATGATATTATAGTACAACCGTTCTCGTACGCTGTTCAAAACAAATTGCCAGTAGCCTAGCTATACACTGAGTGTATTCCATGACATAGACTGACCAGGTGAATCCAGGTGAAAACTATGATCCCTTATTTATGTCACCTGTTAAGTCCACTTCAATCGGCGTAGATGAAGGGGAGGAGACCGGTTAAGGAAGGATTTTTAAGCCTTGAGGCAATTGAGACATGGATTGTGTACACTACCGGTCAAAAGATTTAGAACACCTACTCATTCAAGGCTTTTTCTTTATTTTTACTATTTTCTACATTGTAGAATAATAGTGAAGACATCAAAACTATGAAATAACACATGGAATCATGTAGTAATCAAAAAAGGGTTAAACAAATAAAATATTTTATATTTGAGATTCTTCAAATAGCCACCCTTTGTCTTGATAGCTTTGCACACTCTTAGAATTCTCTCAACCAGCTTCACCTGGAATGCTTTTTCAACATTCAACAGTCTTGAAGTAGTTCCCACATATGCTGAGTACTTGTTGGCTTCTTTTCCTTCACTCTGCGGTCCGACTCATCCCAAACCATCTCAGTTTGGTTGAGGTCCGGGGATTGTAGAGGCTAGGTCATCTGATGCAGCCCTCCATCACTCTCCTTCTTGGTCAAATAGCCCTTACACAGCCGCCTGGAGGTGTGTTGGGTCATTGTCCTGTTTAAAAACAAATGATAGTGTCACTAAGCCCAAACCAGATGTATTGCGTATCGCTGCAGAATACTGTGGTAGCTATGCTGGTTAAGTGTGCCTTGAATTCTAAATACATCACAGACAGTGTCACCAGCAAAGCACCCCCACACCATAACACCTCCTCCTCCATGCTTTACGGTGGGAAATATACAAGCGGAGATCACCCGTTCACCCACACCGCTTTTCACAGACACGGCGGTTGGAACCAAATATCGCCAATTTGGACTCCAGACCAAAGGACACATTTCCACCGGTCTAATGTCCATTGCTCATATTTCTTGTCCCAAGCAAGTCTCTTCTTCTTATTGGTGTACTTTAGTTGTGGTTTCTTGCAGCAATTCAACCATGAAGGCCTGATTCACACAGTCTCCTCGGAACAGTTGACGTTGAGGTGTGTCTGTTACTTGAACTCTGAAGCATTTATTTGGGCTGCAATTTCTGAGGCTGGTAACTAATGAACTTATCCTCTGCAGCAGAGGTAACTCTGGTTCTTCCTTTCCTGTGGCGGTCCTCATGAGCGCCAGTTTCATCATAGCGCTTGATGGTTTTTGCGACTGCACTTGAAGAAACTTTCAAAGTTCTTGAAATGTTCCGTATTGACAGCCTTTCATGTCTTAAACTAATAATGGACTGTCGTTTCTCTTTGCTTATTTGAGCTGTTCTTGCCATAATATGGACTTGGTCTTTTACCAAAGAGGGCTATCTTCTGTATACCCCCTACCTTGTCACAACACAACTGACTGGCTCAAACGCATTACGAAGGGAAGAAATTCCACAAATTTACTTTTAAGGCACACCTGTTAATTGAAATGCATTCCAGGTGACTACCCCATGAAGCTGGTTGAGGGAATGCCAAGAGTGTGCAAAGTTGTCATCTAGGCAAAGGGTGGCTATTTGAAGAATCTCAAATATAAAATATATTTTGATTTGTTTAAGAGTTTTTTGGTTACTACATGATTCCATATGTGTTATTTCATAGTTTTGATGTCTTTCCTATTATTCTACAATGTAGAAAATAGTAAAAATAAAGAAAAACCCTGGAATGAGTAGGTGTTCTAAAACTTTTGACCGGTAGTGTATGTGTGCCATTCAGAGGGTAAATGGGCAAGACAAAATATTTAAGTACCTTTGAATGGGATATAGTAGTAGGTGCCATGTACACCGATTTGAGTGTGTCAAGAACTGCAACGCTGCTGGGTTTTTCATGTTCAACAGTTTCCTGTGTGAATAAAGAATATCCACCCACCACCCAAAGGACATCCAGCCAACTTGACACAACTGTGGGAAGCATTGGAGTCAACATGGCCCAGCATCCCTGTGGAACACTTTCGAGACCTTGTAGTCCATTGATCAGATTTATTTTTTGAATTGTACTTTACTTATCTATTTGTTAATATTTAAGCATAGGTTTACAGTACAGCAATTCATCATAGAGGTAGTGGAAACATTATCTGCATCATCATCATCATTATTGTTGTCCAGCTCCCCTATCCATTCCCCAACTACCTTGAGTCAGTATGTGTGACAGCAGCATGGCCTGGGTAGCTGCATGTCCAGCCCCCATACCCTTTCCCACCACTGCGGAGTGAGTGTCAGCACTATATGTCTGCTATGTGGAGTCAACTAGTATAATTAGTGTTTGTGAAGCAAATATGATGGTTATTATTAAGGTTCTGCTCTTCTGAGATACAAACAAATATACAACAAACCCAAAAAATATACAACTAAACAACTAAAAGAAATTAAAAAAATTAAAAGCACATTTTTTGTCCATTAAAATAACTTCAAATGGATAAGAAATACAGTGTAGACATTGTTAATGTTGTAAATGACTATTGTAGCTGGAAACGGCAGATTTTTTATGGAATATCTACATAGGCGTAGAGGCCCATTATCAGCAACCATCACTCCTGTGTTCCAATGGCATGTTGTGTTAGCTAATCCAAGTTTATAATTTTAAAAGTGTAATTGATCATTAGAAAACCATTTTGCAATTATGTTAGCACAGCTGAAAACTGTTGTTCTGATTAAAGAAGCAATAAAACTGGCCTTCTTTAGACTAGTTGAGTATCAGGAGCATCAGCATTTGTGGGTTCGATTACAGGCTCAAAATGGCTAGAAACAAAGAACTTTCTTCAGAAACTCGTCAGTCTATTCTTGTTCTGAGAAATGACAGCTATTCCATGCGAAAAAATTGCCAAGAAACTGAAAAGATTGTACAACGCTGTGTACTACTCCTTTCACAGAACAGCGCAAACTGGCCCTAACCAGAATAGAACGAGTGGGAGGCCCTGGTGCACAACTGAGCAAGAGGACAAGTACATTAGTGTCTAGTTTGAGAAACAGATGCCTCACAAGTCCTCAGCTGGCAGCTTCATTAAATAGTACCTGCAAAACATCAGTCTCAACGTCAACAGTGAAGAGGCGACTCCGGGATGCTGGCCTTCTAGGCAGAGTTGTAAAGAAAAAGCCATATCTCAGACTGGCCAATAAAAAGAAAAGATTAAGATGGGCAAACGAACACAGACACTGGAAAGAGGAAGATTGGGAAAAAGTGTTATGGACAGACAAATCTAAGTTTGAGGTGTTCGGATCACAAAGAAGAACATTCGTGAGATGCAGGAAAAAAATGAAAAGAAGCTGGAGGAGTGCTTGACGCCATCTGTCAAGCATGGTGGAAGAAATGTGATTGGCTAGGGATGCCTTTGGTGGTGGTAAAGTGGGAGATTTGTACAGGATAAAAGGGATCTTGAAGAAGGAAGGCTCCCTCCATTTTGCAACGCCATGCCATACCCTGTGGACAGCGCTTAATTGGAGGGAATTTCCTCCAACACACAGGACAATGACCCAAAGCACAGCTCCAAACCATACAATAACTATTTAGGGAAGAAGCAGTCAGCTGGTATTCTGTCTATAATGGAGTGGCCAGCAGTCACCGGATCTCAACACTATTGAGCTGTTGTGGGAGCAGCTTGACCGTGTGGTACGTAAGAAGTGCCCATGAAACCAATTCAACTTGTGGGAGGTGCTTCAGGAAGCATGGGGTGAAATCTCTTCAGATTACCTCAACAAATTGACAACTAGGTTAGCCTAGAGGTTCGAGCGTTGGGCCAGTAACCGAAAGGTTGCTGGATCAACTCCCCGAGCTGACAAGGTAAAAGTCTGTTGTTCTGCCCCTGAGCAAGGCAGTTAACCCACTATTCCCTGGGAGCTGAAGACGTGGAATTTGATTTAAGGCAGCCCCCCGTATCTCTCTGATTCAAGTGTCATGCTCTACCAACTGAGCTAGACGGGACTCTTTTTTAATAATAAAAGGTGCAGATAAATGTCCATTTACTCTGACTCTAGCGTGGGGGGTTGAATAACAGATTTGGACCAATCTAATGAACTTGGGACCAAATACAAATTCATGCAGCATTTTAAACAGATAAGGCCATGATACCCAATCAAAGGCCTTCTGTGCATTCAGGGCCAGTGCCATATTTTCCCTATCCTTAGTCTGGGCAGATGATGTTACATTTAGGCATCTTCTCATATTATCCGACAGTTGACGGCCAGCATTGATCGGACATAAAAGACAAATGTACAAACAAATGAGAGACCGAACAAACGGGTCCATTTGACAATTTCAGTGCTTTGTTGTCTTGTCTAATTTAGCCCATTCCTCATCTTCCTGCCATCATTCCCACAGCCTCCCGCCCTGATCTTACGTACTAATATAGAGCTAGCTAGCAGTGATGATGCAACTGGCTGTGGTGAACCCTGCAATCTTGTTTATTCTCTGAGCTAGCCTTATGCTACACCATGTCTTTCAAAACATCTAATCCATAACCAAAACCCCATCCATAACCCCACCCCTATCCATAACCCCGCCCTCCTGTCTAACTGTACTCTGACTCAAACTGTTACATGTAGCCGACTGACACAAGTATATCCACCCAACCCACAGGCGTTAAGGTCTTTATAACCCCATCATTCAGCACAGTGGTCAGGGTGAGTGAAAGAGTATGCGTGACGTTGTTGCTGTGTCCTGTGTTAACGTGTGTCTCTCTGGCCACCATCATATCAGGACAGGTGTCTATAACCCTGTGTGGTTCAGCACAGTGGTCAGGTTGAGTGTTAGTGTTACAGTATGGGGGGTGGTGGTATGCATGTTAGTGTGTCCTGTGACCCTCTGGCCCCCATTAGTTTAGATGTTTATTATGGATCAGGTTACTGTATCCTGTGTTAACGTCTCCTTTAGCCTCCCATCACTATAGGTCTATAAAGCCCAATGTCGAGTGTAGGGTTGACCCCAATTAGTTGACTGGTCGATTGTTTGGTCGATAGGCTGTTGGTGGACCAAGATTTTTTTAGTCGAGCAGTGGCATGTATATACAGTACCAGTCAAAAGTTTGGACACACCTACTCATTCAAGGGTTTTTCTTTATTTGTACTATTTATACATTGTAGAATAATAGGGAAGACATCAAAACTATGAAATAACACATATGGAATCATGTAGTAATCAAAAAACTGTTCAACAATTTGAGATTCTAAGTTAGCCACCCTTTGCCTTGATGACAGCTTTGCACACTCTTGGCATTCTCTCAACCAGCTTCATGGGGTAGTCACCTGGAATGCATTTCAATTAACAGGGGTGCCTTGTTAAAAGTTAATTTGTGGAATTTCTTTCCTTCTTAGTGTGTTTGAGCCAATCAGTTGTGTTGTGACAAGGTAGTGATGGTATACAGAAGATAGCCCTATTTGGTAAAAGACCAAGTCCATATTATGGCAAAAAAAAGCTCAAATAAGCAAAGAGAAACGACAGTCCATCATTACTTTAAGACAATCCGGAAAATGTCAAGAACTTTGAAAGTTTCTTCAAGTGCAGTCGCAAAAACCATCAAGCGCTATGATGAAACTGGCTCTCATGAGGACCGCCACAGGAAAGGAAGACCCAGAGTTACCTCTGCTGCAGAGGATATGTTCATTAGAGTTACCAGCCTCAGAAATTGCAGTGCAAATAAATGCTTCACAGAGTTCAAGTGACAGACACATCAACATCAATGGTTGAGGAGACTGCGCGAATCATGCCTTCATGGTCGAATTGCTGCAATGAAACCACTACTAAAGGACACCAATAAGAAGAGACTTGCTTGGGCCAAGAAACACAAGCAATGGACATTAGACCGGTGGAAATCTGTCCTTTTGGTCTGAGTCCAAATTTGAGATGTTTTTCTGCAGCAATACGCCATCCCATCTGGTTTGGGCTTAGTGGGACTATCATTTGTTTTTCAACAGGACAATGACCCAACACACCTCCAGGCTGTGTAAGGGCTATTTGACCAAGAAGGAGAGTGATGGAGTGCTGCATCAGATGACCTGGCCTCCACAATCACCTGACCTCAACCCAATGGTTTGGAATGAGTTGGACTGCAGAGTGAAGGAAAAGCAGCCAACAAGTGCTCAACATGTGGGAACTCCTTCAAGGCTGTTGGAAAATCATTCCTCATGAAGCTGGTTGAGAGAATGCCAAGAGTGTGCAAAGCTGTCATCAAGGCAAAGGGTGGCTACTTTGAAGAATCTAAAATATATTTTGATTTGTTTAACACTTTCGGTTATTACATGATTGCGTGTGTTATTTCATAGTTGATGTCTTCACTATTATTCTACAATGTAGAATATATATACATACATACAGTTGAAGTCAGAAGTTTACATACACTTATGTTGGAGTCATTAAAACTTGTTTTTCAACCACTCCACAAATTTCTTGTAAGCAAACTATAGTTTTGGCAAGTCGGTTAGGACATCTACTTTGTGCATGACACAAGTAATTTATCAAACTATTTTTTACAGACAGATTATTTCACTTATAATTCACTGTATCACAATTCCAGTGGGTCAGAAGTTTACATACATTCAGTTGACTGTCCCTTTAAACCTGCTTGAAAAATTCCAGAAAATGATGTCATGGCTTTAGAAGCTTCTGATAGGCTAATTGACATAATTTTAGTAAATTGGAGGTGTACCTGTGGATGTATTTCAAGGCCTACCTTCAAACTCAGTGCCTCTTTGCTTGACATCATGGGAAAAGAAATCAGCCAAGAAAAATTGTAGACCTCCACAAGTCTGGTTCATCCTTGGGAGCAATTTCCAAATGCCTGACGTTCATCTGTACAAACAATCGTACGCAAGTATAAACACCATGGGACCATGCAGCCGTCACACTGCTCAGGAAGACGACGCGTTCTGTCTCCTAGAGATGAACGTACCTTGGTGCGAAAAGTGCAAATCAATCCCAGAACAACAGCAAAGGACCTTGTGAAGATGCTGGAGGAAACAGGTACAAAAGTATCTATATCCACAGTCAAACGAGTCCTATATCGACATAACTTGAAAGGCCTCTCAGCAAGGACGAAGCCACTGCTCCAAAACCGCCATAGAAAAGCCAGACTACAGTTTGCAACTGCACATGGGGACAAAGATCGTACTTTTTTGAGAAATGTCCTCTGGTCTGATGAAACAATAATAGAACTGTTTGGCCTAAATGACCATCGTTATGTTTGGAGGATAAAGGGGGAGGCTTGCAAGCCGAAGAACACCATCCCAACCGTGAAGCACAAGGGGTTGCAGCATCGTGTTGTGTGGGTGCTTTGCTGCAGGAGGGACTGGTGCACTATACAAAATAGATGGCATCATGAGGTAGAACAATTATGTGGATATATTGAAGCAACATCTCAAGACATCAGCCAGGAAGTTAAAGCTTGGTCGCAAATGGGTCTTCCAAATGGACAATGACCCCAAGCATAGTACCAAAGTTGTGGCTAAATGGCTTAAGGACAACAAAGTCCAGATATTGGAGTGGCCATCACAAAGCCCTGACCTCAATCCTATAGAACATTTGTGGGCAGAACTGAAAAAGCGTGTGCAAGCAAGGAGACCTACAAACCTGACTCAGTTACACCAGCTCTGTCAGGATTAATGGGCCAAAATTCACCCAACTTATTGTGGGAAGCTTGTGGAAGGCTACCTGAAATGTTTGACCCAAGTGAATCAATTTAAAGGCAATGCAACCAAATACTAATTGAGTAACTGACTGACTCACTGGGAATGTGATGAAAGAAATAAAAGCTCAAATAAATCATTCTCTCAACTATTATTCTGACATTTCACATTCTTAAAATAAAGTGGTGATCCTAACTGACATAAGACAGGTAATTTTTACTAGGATTAAATACTGTATATGCGCCCATCTCTGTGAACTATTCTATTGCGGAGGCCTAGACTAAAAGACAATATATGCTTGATACGAAAATGTGGTGGAGGGTGTGAGGCAAATGCAGAACCTCCGTACCGCATCGCCATTCGCCTCCCAAATGTTGTAACAATGCGGAGGGCTCTGTATAGCACCGCATTGACATGATTTGTTGACGGGAGGTGGGGGCGGTACATCCTGTATAAACACAAACTCACTTTCTTCACAGCTCTGACCTGTTCTGCGACGCTCAAGAAGTATGAATGCCCTGATTTCTGCTGATTCTGTATCACCGTAAATTCGGCATGGCCGATGCAGACATTGGATTGACCATGCAGCGCCCAGATGCACAATGCTCTCCAGGAATGCGCTCTCTCCCGCCAATTTATGCACATTCATTGTTTCTTAACTTCATTGTGTGAATCATTCGCATTTGGTTGTTAGTGTCTATCAATTCCCCCATTACATATATCACCAGTCGTACATTTACCGTTAATTCCTATAATTTCTAATCTACAATGTTTGTTTGGTTATGGTCATTTCTGTTAATGTATTCAATATATTATTATTCCAGTCTTAAGGTTCTCATTGTCGGAGTAGACACATTGTTTGCATAGCGCTCAATCTATGCTACTCTTGTGAGAAACAAGTTTTGGTTTATTTCATTCCATTTAGAGTTTTGTCAATTCAATTTAGTAATTGACAGAAGCGCTCCAAACAAAAGACAATGTTGAGTAAGGACGCGCACCTGATTACGCGTAGAAGTATATAGGCCTAGAGGCTACCTGGCCTGCACGCAAATGTAGGCATATAAATGTGCCCATTTAGGGATCTGAAAGTATTTCTGATTGGCTTAACGCACCACCACTAATGAGCTGTGGAGCTTCTCAAGGTAATGTTTTCTTCACCTCAAACAGCAAGCAAACAAAGTCTGTTTTTACATCCATTGACAATGAAAATACTTCCTCATGTAGGCTATTTTAAAAAATCTTTCCAGCTCTCTCCCTTTCGATAACCACTCAGCGTGAAAGGGATAAAAAGTAATGCTCTGATCCAGTGGAAACGTCATAAAATAGGCCTACCTGATAACTTCTTATCAGAGCTTGACTTGGACTGAAGTAGGTTCCGGTAATCATTTTGGGTGCTGGTACTGTTTATATTTAGGTGCAGAAGCTCCACAATACTTTTGAGATGATATTCTATAAGGGGAACAGGAGTAGAACATTTGAGGTGCCAGTGCTCAGCTCCGGTGAGCTCCTGCCCAAGTCAAGCACTGCTTCTTATCCCAAATAGCCCAAATAGCCTACAGCTGTGTCTGTCTCGAACTCACTGGCATGGGAAACTGAGGGCCCAGAATATTTTATATAGCAAGTTCGCTAGTTCAAGCTTCTGGCTGAACCCAAGTTAATAACTGATACAATGTTTCAAGTTCGTTGCAGACAGGCCATGTATAGCAAATGTGATTTTTAGGATATTTTTTCTTTATCAGGATATTTTCTACCTGCAGGTTGCAATGTTTTTATTTGTTGCCTTTATGTAGGCTATTTTTACATAGTTGACAATGGCAACAGAAGTTACTTTTTAGGTTTGTATCATTTGCATTTAGATTAGGATATAATTCTAATTAACCACATGACAATGATTTGGAGATATGAAGACGATTTTTTCAAATTAAATAAAATGTTCCACGTAAATGTGCATATGAAAACCATAACTGGCACGCAGATCGGTATAAATAATAAGATGTATTGGCATTCCGCATGGGAAAGGTTACCGACTCCTAGTATAGTCTATTACCGGCTTAAAGCATCAGACAAGCTCAATATATATAGTTGATTTTATTAAAACACATAGGGTGTGTTGATATATGCAAAAATACACCAATTGATTGGTCGAAGGAACAAGACTTTCGGTTGACCAAGATTTTTTGGGGGTCAGGGACAGCCCTAGTTAAGTGAAAGAATATGGGGGTTGGTGGTATTACCGTGCCGTGTTTTGATGTGTTTCCCTCTGGTCTGCATCAGTTCCAGGTTCAGGAGAGGCTGACGGAGTGTTTGATCCTGCTGGGAGGGAGCAACTTGCTTAGGTCCCTGCTCATCCGTCATGTGCTGTCTGAGATCAACCGGCTGGCAGAACACCTCTGGATCACCTGCCAGGTAAGGACCAGGACACGCACACACACACACACCTCTTGATGGCCAGCGCTCTCCACACAGACCTGGGGTGGGGGAAGGGAGGATGTTACAGGTTTATATAGGATGAGTCAAATCATTGAATTTAATGCTGTTTATAGTACTGTTTATTATGCATATGTAGTGAGCCAGTATTGGGACAGTGACATGTATTTTGTTGTTTTGCCACTGTACTCCAGCACTTTGGATATTAAATGATACAATGACTATGAGGTTAAAGTGCAGACTGTCAGCATTAATTTTAGGGTATTTTCATCCATATCGGGTGAACCGTTAAGGATTACATTACTTTTTAGAAAAAGTCCCCCATTTTAGGGGACCAAAAGCATTGGCACAAATGTACTTCAAGTAGTAAAACGTTAAGTATTTCGTCCCATATTCATTGCACGCAATGACTACATCAAGCTTGACTACACATTTGTTGGAAGCATTTGCTTGTTTGTTTTGGTTGTGTTTCAGATTATTTTGTGCCCAATAGAAATTAATGGTATATAATGTATTGTGTCATCTTGGAGTCAGTTTTATTGTAAATAAGAATAGAATATGTTTCTAAACACTTCATTAATGTGGATGCCACCATGATTACGGATCCTGAATGAATCGTGAATAATGATGAGTGAGAAAGTTAGATGCACAACTATCACCCCCCCCCAAAATGCTAACCTCTACTCTTATTGTAATAGTGAGAGGTTAGCATGTCTTGGTGGTATAATATTTGAGTGTCTGTAACTTTCTCACGCAGGGCATATCGCACAAGCCTACATGTCACAACATTGGTCTCAGGTAGCCTACAAGGTGTGGTGGGTGATGCTGTTTGACTGGCACGTCTCCTCTGAAAGCCAGTGTATACACACAGCCCAGCCGCCAGCGCTCATGAAAAATAGAAATGTGTGAATAGGGAATTGAAAGCAGATTATTCTCCCTTCTCGTGGCGCTCAACTCCCACTGTAGAGAGACAGTTTGTGTGTTTTTCCTTCATCCTATTGAGAAAAGCCCTTATTGAAGCAGCCCTGAGCAAAAAGCAGAACACATTGCTGCTGTACCAAGTGAATGAGAAAAGAGAATTTCTGTCACATCATTTTGTCTGGAAGCAAAGTCCTAGACATTGGTTTATTAAATATTATAGGACCTTTTCTTTGCTGAGACCATTGATGTTGAGTTATTTAAGTACAATGTGGCTGCTACTGTAGACCACTGTCTTTTGGTTATAATGTATTCAGATGACCTGTAATTGCTCACTTAATTTTTGGGACTGTTGACTTGCCTTCTACCCCTCTAACATTGAGGTCTTGACACTTGACACTTGTGCCACTTCAAAGCCATTATGCCCTTGCACTTGACCCCTCTGCTGTCAATGTAGAAAAAGTGTCGGATAAATTGCTTGTAAAGACCTCTACCGTTTGAAGACTTAGCTAATTAGTACAGCCCGACCGATATAGTGGTTCACCGATATCGGCTGATATTGGCCTTTTACAAACATCGGTATCGGCCGATAATTCCACCGATAACCAATATTCAATAAATAGGATGAAATGGGGGAATCTCATGCTTATCCGAACACTTGGATGGCAATATTTCATTATTGTCAAAATGTAAGAAATCAACATTTGAAGCATATTTCTTGGACAATTGGTCTTTTGGATGGCAATTTATGAGAACTTGTATGGAAAAATTACACGTAAAACAGTATATCGGCAGATGTATCGGTAAGTTTTGTACCCTACAAAATATTGGAATCGGTATCGGACCCCAAAAACACATCAGTCGGGCTCTACTAGGCATAGTACCTCACCCCTCAGAGAATGGAAGTCCCTGTCTGTGTCCCAAATGGCACCATTTTCCCTTTTATAAGACACCACTTTTGACTAGGGCCAATAGGGCTCTGGTTAAAAGTAGTGCACTATATAGGGAATAGGGTGCCATTTGGAATGCATCCCCAATGATGCGGTTGAAAGGTTTGAGGTGCACTTAACAGAACTTTGAATGGGCTGCTGGCTTGCAGTCGCACTGTGGTGCACACTGCAGGCACACTGCCCTAACCCATCTGGACAAGAGGAATACCTATGTGAGAATGCTGTTCATCGACTACAGCTCAGCATTTAACACCATAGTACCCTCCAAACTCGTCATCAAGCTCGAGACCCTGGGTTTCGACCCCGCCCTGTGCAACTGGGTACTGGACTTCCTGACGGGCCGCCCCCAGGTGGTGAGGGTAGGTAACAACATCTCCACCCCGCTGATCCTCAACACTGGGGCCCCACAAGGGTGCGTTCTGAGCCCTCTCCTGTACTCCCTGTTCACTCACGACTGCGTGGCCATGCACGCCTCCAACTCAATCATCAAGTTTGCGGACGACACTACAGTGGTAGGCTTGATTACCAACAACAATGAGGAGGTGAGGGCCCTCGGAGTGTGGTGTCAGGAAAATAACCTCACACTCAACATCAACAAAACAAAGGAGATGATTGTGGACTTCAGGAAACAGCAGAGGGAGCACCCCCCTATCCACATCGACGGGACAGTAGTGGAGAGGGTGGTAAGTTTTAAATTCCTCGGCGTACACATCATGAATTGGTCCACCCACACAGACAGCGTTGTGAAGCTGCGCCTCTTCAACCTCAGGAGGCTGAAGAAATTCGGCTTGTCACCAAAAGCACTCACAAACTTCTACAGATGCACAATCGAGAGCATCCTGTCGGGCTGTATCACCGCCTGGTAGGGCAACTGCTCCGCCCACAACCGAAAGGCTCTCCAGAGGGTAGTGAGGTCTGCACAACGCATCACTGGGGGCAAACTACCTGCCCTCCAGGACACCTACACCACCCGATGTCACAGGAAGGCCATAAAGAGCATCAAGGACAACAACCACCCGAGCCACTGCCTGTTCACCCCGCTATCATCCAGAAGGCGAGGTCAGTACAGGTGCATCAAAGCAGGGAGACAGAAGCTGTTTTTCAATCTCAAGGCTATCAGACTGTTAAACAGCCACCACTAACATTGAGTGGCTGCTGCCAACATACTGACTCAACTCCAGCTCACTTTAATAATGGAAATTGATGGGAATTGATCAAAAATGTATCACTAGCCACTTTGCATGACATAAGTATTTGATACATCAGAAAAGCAGAACGTAATATTTGGTACAGAAACCTTTGTTTGCAATTACAGAGATCATACGTTTCCTGTAGTTCTTGACCAGGTTTGCACACACTGCAGCAGGGATTTTGGCCCACTCCTCCATACAGACTTTCTCCAGATCCTACAGGTTTCGTGGCTGTCGCTGGGCAATACGGACTTTCAGCTCCCTCCAAAGATTTTCTATTTGATTCAGGTCTGGAGACTGGCTAGGCCACTCCAGGACCTTGAGATGCTTCTTACGGCGCCACTCCTTAGTTGCCCTGGCTGTGTGTTTCGGGTCGTTGTCATGCTGGAAGACCCAGCCACGACCCATCTTCAATGCTCTTACTGAGGGAAGGAGGTTGTTGGCCAAGATCTCGCGATACATGGCCCCATCCATCCTCCCCTCAATACGGTGCAGTCGTACTGTCCCCTTTGCAGAAAAGCATCCCCAAAGAATGATGTTTCCACCTCCATGCTTCACGGTTGGGATGGTGTTCTTAGGGTTGTACTCATCCTTCTTCTTCCTCCAAACACGGCGAGTGGAGTTTAGACCAAAAAGCTCTATTTTTGTCTCATCAGACCACATGACCTTCTCCCATTCCTCCTCTGGATCATCCAGATGGTCATTGGCAAACTTCAGATGGGCCTGGACATACGCTGGCTTGAGCAGGGGGACCTTGCGTGCGCTGCAGGATTTTAATCCATGACGGCGTAGTGTGTTACTAATGGTTTTCTTTGAGACTGTGATCCCAGCTCTCTTCAGGTCATTGACCAGGTCCTGCCGTGTAGTTCTGGGCTGATCCCTCACCTTCCTCATGATCATTGATGCCCCACAAGGTGAGATCTTGCATGGAGCCCCAGACCGAGGGTGATTGATCGTCATCTTGAACTTCTTCCATTTTCTAATAATTGTGCCAACAGTTGTTACCTTCTCACCAAGCTGCTTGCCTATTGTCCTGTAGCCCATCCCAGCCTTGTGCAGGTCTACAATTTTATCCCTGATGTCCTTACACAGCTCTCTGGTCTTGGCCATTGTGGAGAGGTTGGAGTCTGTTTGATTGAGTGTGTGGACAGGTGTCTCTTATACAGGTAACGAGTTCAAACAGGTGCAGTTAATACAGGTAATGAATGGAGAACAGGAGGGCTTCTTAACCTTTCACGAACCTCAACCCCGTATCCGGGATCACCCCCCACCCCCCCCACACTGATTAGCATCGCTAGCATAGCGTCACAATTAAATAGTAGCATCTAAATATCATTAAATCACAAGTCCAAGACACCAAATGAAAGATACAGATCTTGTGAATAAAGCCACCATTTCAGATTTTTAAAATGTTTTACAGGGAAGACAAAATATGTAAATCTATTAGCTAACCACGTTAGCAAAAGACACCACTTTTCTAACTCCATCAGGTGCTATCACCAATTCGGCCAAATAAAGATATTGATAGCCACTAACCAAGAAAAAACCTCATCAGATGACAGTCTGATAACATATTTATTGTATAGGATAGGTTTTGTTAGAAAAATTTGCATATTTCAGGTATAAATCATAGTTTACAATTGCACCCACCATCACAACTCGACTAGAATAAATACAGAGAGCAACGTGTATTACCTAATTACTAATCATAAAACATTTCTTAAAAATACACAGCTCACAGCAATGGAAAGACACAGATCTTGTGAATTCAGACAATATTTCAGATGTTCTAAGTGTTTTACAGCGAAAACACAATAAATCGTTATATTAGCATACCACATGTGCAAACGTTACCAGAGCATAGATTCAAGCCAAAGAGAGCGATAACGTAATCATCGCCAAAATATATTAATTTTTTCACTAACCTTCTCAGAATTCTTCCGATGACACTCCTGTAACATCATATTACAACATACATATAGAGTTTGTTCGAAAATGTGCATATTTAGCCATAAAAAACCGTGGTTATACAATGACAATACTAGCAAAACTAGCCTGAAAATGTCGGGCGCCATATTTGACAGTGATCTTGTCTCATGAAAAACTATTCATAAACTTGACTAAAAAAATATAAGTTGGACAGCTATCGAAAGACAAATTAGTTCTTAATGCAATCGCTGAATTACATTTCTAAAATTATCCTTACTGTGCAATACAGGGTTCGCCAAGCGAAGCTATACCAAACAAAATGGCGGAATATGCGTTTAAAATTTTTCGACAGAACAACGATTTATCATCTTAAATATTTCTTACTGTGAGGTGATCTTCCATCAGAATCTTGGGCAATGTATCCTTTCTTGGGTCTAATCTTCTTTTGGTCGAAAGATGTCCTCTTGTCCGTCGAAATGCCCACTAACGTTCGACCGGTACTGGAAACGTGCCCATCGCTTCAAAGTGCACCACAAAGAAATTCCTCAAAATCGCACTAAACGGATATAAATTGCTATAAAACGGTTCAAATTAACTACCTTATGATGTATTTAACACCTATAACGAGTAAAAACATGACCGGAGAAATATTACTGGCTAAACAACGCTTGGAAGGAGGCAAGTCCGATGTCCATCTTGCGTCAGGCGCAGGCAGGAAAAGAACGGTACATCCGGTCTATGGTGTTTTATAGAGGCTCTGATTGCGCAATCGACTCCATTCAAAGCGTCACCACGTACTGACGTCCAGAGGAAGACGTAGGCAGTGTTTGTTTCTCCATAGCATTTACAGGGACTTTACAACCGACCTGGGAACAGGGGCCAAGATTTCTGAAATCTCACTCCCTGTCATGAAAAGTGCTGTAGAAGGAGTTCTGTTTCACTCAGAGACAAAATTCCAACGGCTATAGAAACTAGAGAGTGTTTTCTATCCAATAATAACAATAATATGCATATTGTACGAGCAAGAATTGAGTACTAGGCAGTTTAATCTGTAGAGCAAATTATGCTAATGCGAAACAGCACCCCCTATAGTGGCAAGAAGTTAAAGAAAAACTAACAGGTCTGTGAGAGCCGGAATTCTTACTGGTTGGTAGGTGATCAAATACTTATGTCATGCAATAAAATGCTAATTAATTACTTAAAAATCATACAATGTGATTTTCTGGATTTTTGTTTTAGATTCCGTCTCTCACAGTTGAAGCGTACCTATGATAAAAATTACAGACCTCTACATGCTTTGTAAGTAGGAAAACCGGCAAAATCGGCAGTGTATCAAATACTTGTTCTCCCCACTGTATATACTGTACTCTATATCATCTACTGCATCTTGCCATCTTTATGTAATACATGTATCACTAGCCACTTTAAACTGTGGCACTTTTATGTTTACATACCCTACATTACTCATCTCATATGTATATACTGTACTCGATACCATCT
Source organism: Salvelinus namaycush (assembly GCF_016432855.1). Lineage (NCBI taxonomy): Eukaryota > Metazoa > Chordata > Actinopteri > Salmoniformes > Salmonidae > Salvelinus > Salvelinus namaycush. The sequence goes on from NC_052330.1 coordinate 7,096,768, forward strand.
ACTGCATCTTGCCTATGCCGTTCTGTACCATCACTTATTCATAAATCTTTATGTACATATTCTTTATCCCTTTACACTTGTGTGTATAAGGTAGTTGTTGTGGAATTGTTAGGTAAGATTACTCGTTGGTTATTACTGCATTCTCAGAACTAGAAGCACAAGCATTTCGCTACACTCGCATTAACATCTGCTAACCATGTGTATGTGACAAATACAATTTGATTTGATTTGGTACATTATTACAACAGGCTTCATTTGCTCTACAAGCTTGCCTGTGCTGTTGAACGTTTGCATGAAAATTGAGACATAACAGGCTTCTTTTTGGTTGATTTAGAGTCTTGGAATATGCTCTCTATACAATAATACATGAATGCAATTGTGGAGAAGAGGCCAGTGCATTGAGAGCTGTAGGCTGGGCTTTTGTAAAAATATATATTTCACATTTATTTAACCAGGTAGGCCAGTTGAGAACAAGTTCTCATTTACAACTGCGACCTGGCCAAGATAAAGCAAAGCAGTGTGACAAAAACAACAACACAGAGTTATACATAAACAAACGTACAGTCAATATGTCACAACTTCCGCCGAAGTCGGTCCCTCTCCTTGTTCGGGCGGCGTTCGGCGGTCGACGTCACCGGGCCTTCTAGTCATCGCTGATCCACCTTTCATTTTCCATTGATTTTGTCATTGATTTTGTCTTTTTTTTTCTACACACCTGGTTTTCATTCCCCAATTACATGTTCATGTATTTAACCCTCTGTTTCCCCCATGTTTTTGTGCGTGATTGTTTCTATGTTCATTTCGGTTCATGATGGCTGGTTTTTCGACGGGTGCTGTTTTCAACCGTGCGTAATATTTACCGTTTGTATTTGTTCAAGTGTATTTGTTACCTTGTGCCTTTTATTTTTTAGTAAAGTACGTTGCTCACTCATTTTGCTCTCCTGCGCCTGACTTCATGCACCAGCTAGACTCACCTTCTGACACAATAACACAATAGAAAAATCTATGTACAGTGTGTGCAAATGTAGAAGATTAGGGAGGTAAGGCAATAAATAGGCCATAGAGGCGAAATAATTACAATTCAGCATTAACACTGGAGTGATAGATGTGCAGATGATGATGTGCAAGTAGAGATACTGGGGTGCAAAAGAGCAAAAACAAAAATAACAATATGGGGATGAGGTAGTTGGAAGTGCTATTAACAGATTGGCTGTGTACAGGTACAGTGATCGGTAAGCTGCTCTGATAGCTGATGCTTAAAGTTAGAGAAGGAGATATAAGTCTCCAGCTTCAGTGATTTTTGCAATTCGTTCCAGTCATTGGCAGCAGAGAACTGGAAGGAAAGGCAGCCAAAGTAGGTGTTGGCTTTGGGGATGACCAGTGAAATATACCTGCTGGAGCGCGTGCTACTGGTGGGTGTTGCTATAGTGACCAGTGAGCTGAGATAAGTCGGGGCTTTACCTAGCAAAGACTTTTAGATGACCTGGATCCAGTGGGTTTGGGGACGAATATGTAGCGAGGGTCAGCCAACGAGAGCATACAGGTCGCAGTGGTGGGTAGTATATGGGGCATTGGTGACAAAACGGATGGCACTGTGATAGACTACATCCAGTTTCCTGAGAAGAGTGTTGGAGGCTATTTTGTAAATGACATCGCCAAAGTCAAGGATCGGTAGGGTTGCCTGATTTGCCCATCAAAACACAGCGAGGGAATTGTATAACGCATCAAGCCTCCGTTACTGCATCTTGCCTCGCAATGCAGTGGGGCAGTTTGTGTTAATACTGTATGATTTTCGAGAGCTGTGGTTGAGTCCTGGGAAATAATGTTTGAAGACTTGTCAGCAGGGCCTAAAACTAACTTTTTTTTGTATACCAGCCACTGTGGCAGGTACTGTAGATAATAAAATCTACTAGCCATACTGATTCTCTTACCAGCCAAAATATTTTTTACACAAAGAAGAATTACACAAAGAAACACACACAAAAACGGATGCGCGTGCTTAATGTTTCTAAGCATTAAATGTATTACTAGTAAGAAGTAATGTGGTTTATTGCTTGATTTAATATTCTGTGACCTATGATTTTTGCTAGCAGTGGGAGCAAACCCAAACATTGAAAAGCAACCGAGCTTGTGAACAAAACAATGTAAATAGCCAAGAAATGCAAGGAAAACTTGAGTAAATTAGACCAATTTATATGCCTGTGCCCAATGCTTCTAAAAACAAATCTTTCGGGCACTCACAGCCCCCCATACAGGCAGTGTTGCTGCATGAGGTGCGATAGCTACAACGTTAGGATTCAGATTTATTTGTGCCTTACCAGATATGAAACAAAATGGCAGAAATACTTTGAAAACCGCTACAGCAGCATTTATTTTGCTATAAATCACAACTCGCACTTGTCGCCATAATTGACAATTTTTTCCCAATTGCTCACACTGTAGAACCCGGAGTGTTACCACGCGCTAACGTGGCTGGTAAATCAGACATTCTTACCCACCAATGCCAAAACTCTCATTTGGCAGGTGGCGGGTGTTAATTTTAGGCCCTGCTTGTCACACTCTAGTCTAGCCGTGGCTTGAAGCTCTTGTGAAATAAAAAAAACTGTACTAATTTATCAGTCTCTTCTGTTCCGTCCTCGTGGCTTGGTAATGCACGGTACTGTATGCAGGGAGCATCCTCGGACTGATAGAATCCCTGTGCGTTTGAGCCTCCCCTGTGTCCGTGCGTGTTACCCCTGTCTTTCCCCCAGATCTGCAGTGGGACTATGATAAAGGCAGACCTGTCAGGTGAGGTGTATTTCTAGGGTGATTTATGTGAGCATTAAGATTCCGTTAACCCTTTACACAGAGTGACAGAGCCACATGGTTTCCTCCTGCCTCTGTAGCTTCATGCACTCAGCAAGGAGTAACGCTGTGGGGGCTGCTCCTCTGGGATGGAGGTAGGGATGATCAGTTCAGTCCACCGACACACACACACTGCCGCAACATAAACACACACTACCTTGGCCACTAGAGGTGAGATAGGCATCCCCATCTGTTTGCTAGACCCTTCCCATGGTAAAAAAAAAAGTCAGGACTTGGTAATGGTTGTATAAGGGACAGGATCTGTGTTTTGGCCTAAAATGTAATTTCTCAACCATGTCACTAGTTGCTTCTCTGTTAATGTAGCGGTCTGGTAACACCTAATAACAAGACAGTTCTAAGGACAACATGGAGAGGATGCTCAATTATGCCAAATTGTTTTAATGATGAGTCAGTCAGAGCTCTATTGGATCTGGTTGTATTCTGAGAAGTAATTTAGGATCAAATTGTTGGATAATTGGTTTGTTGCCTGATGGACATTGTAATCATGATTATTATGAGAATGATTGCATTTCTAATTGGTTTTTCTACAGACATGCTGTAGGCTGCATATAGCCTAATACTGAACCAAAGAGTGGTGTTGCCTCAAGTCTCTAGTGATGACAATCAATTAAAGAATGATTACTTCAGTAGTATTTTCTTTAAGCCATTATTATTTAATCGGCAGAGTTAAAAAGGGAGTAGTGACTATTAGGGTTGGGCGAGATTACGACACAATCGGAAATCAACAACGTTTGACAGACATCGTTGATGGCAACGACATCATGATGTGACAGACGATAGTTTTTATATGTTTACATTTTTTTTACAGACGATAGTTTAACCTATTTGAACATGACTGGCACAGCAGAAGTCGGCCAGCGCACAACAGTGCAGCTCACAGCCGGGCGACACGCCAAATGACCCACCTATTTCTATTTGCCGTAGCCTTTTTCATGAATTATGTAGGTACACTTAGGCTACTATTAACATAACGCACGAGTAGGCCTGCAATGTCGACGGAGCGGAGAGCGCCAAAAGCTGCGCAAAACGTCAGATAACATTTCTCTCGCTCACCTCTCCAATGTCGGATGATCATGGGCCTTTTGCAGCAGACACTCTGTTGTGTGGCTTGTTCTGAAATCTTCATTTCCCTTTTTGTCCCATTCCCCATTTTTTATTTGCATGTGACTTGTTAGTCTAAGCATATATTTCACGATCAACATTGAAATGAAACCAGGAGGCCAGTAACCGAGTTCTATCTCAGTTATGTTTGTGAATATCCTAAATAAAAACATGATATGGTAATAATGAGAGAGGAATAACCAAAAATTGCAAGATGGAATAATTGAATGGGAGGTTAAACAAACCTTAAACGTTTTTGGACTCCACCTGACCAAAGCTTTAGGAAAAACAAAGTGTGCCGCCGGAAATTCCTTGCAAACTAAACAGCCAATAATATAGCCCTACACTAGGCTACTGTCAATAAAATGAGCAGTTAACGTTACTAGTACAAGTTTAAACAGATATTTGTATTAGTGTTTATTCATATGCTTGAATTGCGCTACGGGGATTACATAACCACCCGCAGCAGCGCTTTTGATAAGCGCAAACAAAAAATATATGTTGCCTATAAAAAGAGTGGCTACAAATTACAAAATGAATCAAGTAAACAAAATAAGTATGAAATTAACCGAATAAATGAAAGTGCAAATATGTTTTAAAGCACACAACAGAATATTCTAGCCTAGGCTACATTTATTTTGGATAAGACACATCTGTGAATACAGGCTTTGAAAATTAAACAAATAATGCAATGAAGAACCATTTGACTATTTTTCTTTTCATTATTTATTAACCTACCTAAAGGTTACTGGCAAGGAACACAAGCATGTTCACCTTTTCTGGCTTTAATAGACTCTGGAGTGGCATGCTGTATGTAGACCCACTGAAAACACATTCAGACCGAACACTTTTTGCACAATAATTGTATTTTAACGAGGTTTGGACAGGTCGATAGGACGATGTGTCATTCCAGACATCTCCCAACCCTAGTGACTATTCCATAAGCAGAGTTTAGCCCAGCCAGGCAGCAGGTTTGCAGGCTCTGGTGGTGGGCAGGCGGGTTGCCACTGCCCTTGGACCATTCAGAGAAGCCCAGCCATCTGGGCCCCGTGTTGCACTGTGACAGGGCATGACAGTCACAGCACATAGCACCCAACCCAACCCAGACAGACAGACTACCCACACAGCCCATAGGACAAATGGTACAAACACTCACTCACTTCTCCAATAACACTATAACACTGGGCAGTAAAAATGACAATCTGGACTGTTTTTCTGACTGTGCTTTATGTCAAGTTTAAATCATGGTTGTTCTGTGGCTATTGTTGAAGCAATGTATCACCCTGGCCCTGCCATTTTGTAATTAGTAAAACACTTTACCTGAGCCATATATTTAGATATATGGCTCTGCTATTTACTGATGGTTGTCTTTTTCATCTTACACAGGGGTACTCCAAGGACAAACCCATAGCCTGAATATGATCTATCAGACTCGGTGTCCAAGCAGCAAACCTGTTTTTTATTGTCTAATTAGAGTGTGCTAGCTAGCCCAGTCTTAAGTCTGGGGAGGGAAGGGATTGTCAGGGATGACTACCTTTTAATAATATGAAGTTTGGCTCCAGGATGATGAATGAAAGTTATCAGATGTGCAGAGCTCGGTCAGTTATCATGTCAGCTAGAGCCAGAGGAAATGAGTGTCAGAGCTGAGGCTTGTAAAGGGCAATGGCAGCTAAAACTGTTCTGTTTAGCCTCAGAAAACTGCAGTGTAATGCTCGGGGGAACATTTTCACTCCGGATTACGCTGTCCATCTACAGTAAGCAGACCACTTACTTTTCATCCCTAAATGTCACGAGTGAGATATCTGTATCTGTACATTTTTAGCCAAAGCTTTCAGTAGAATCAGCTTTCCCTTTCATTTCTGGAGAGAGTATGCTAATCTTTCCTGAGTTGGGAAGGATGCACACTGAAAGTTGAGAGCGTAATTATATGTGATCATTGTCAGTTTGAGATGTGTTATTTAGAGACTTTTTAAAGAAATTTCATAGCATCCCACTTCACCATTTATCATTTATCAATAACTAGTTTCTGATGCAAAGCACCTTCTCGTCATCATAACATCCTGTATGTCGCCATGGCAGCCTGAAGACCTATGTCTACACTGCAAATTGGCCGGTATTACCTAGTGTTGATTTTCAGTGTAACATGTAAGGGAAAGGGGTATACCTAGTCAGTTGTACAACTGAATGCCTTCAACTGAAATGTGTCTTCCGCATTTAACCCAACCCCTCTGAATCAGAGAGGTGCGGGGGGCTGCCATAATCGACATCCACGTCTTCGGCTCCCGGGGAACAGTGGGTTAACTGCCTTGCTCAGGGGCAGAACGACCGATTTTTACCTTGTCAGCTCGGGGATTCGATCCAGCAATCTTTCGGTTACATGTAGTGTTGATTAAAGTGTTAAATTAACACTAATTGGTGTAAAATAACCCTAGTGTTGGTGTTAATAACCATTGTTAAACCAAGACCACGCCTATCATATTTCCCAGCATGCTCTGATGCAGGTTGATTTTTAGAATGGTTTGTTTCATGCTATGTGTTTGCATGTACATTGATTAATTCATCTTATGCATCTCAAATATAAATAACAAATGTTTCTACTAATCCAATCTGTTACTTCAAATTATTTCACCCGTTACTGAAATGGTTGTTCCAGTTTAGATGCTTTAGGTAGTCTCATATCTTAGTCTTCCCAACCCGGCAGTCATTCGGAATGCATGTTGCGGGTGAATTAAAATTCAAAATGTTGGATATCCCCACTCTGGCTGGATTCCAATAAGACTTGTTCATCACTTTACACACCAGCATAAAGTGACTTGCGGGTCCGATGTGGCTTGTTAAAGAATATAATTTGAATGATAACATATTTGCTTAGGATTTCATCACAGGACTGAAAATGGATAATTGCAACAACCATGTTACTGACAAATACAGTCATGGGTGGTAACTCTACAATTCACTCGAAAGGCAAGGCACTCTGGGGAAATATGCAAATGGCGCTTTACACTAAGCATTGTGTTAGTTTAACACTGGAGAATTTGTGGCGTAGTAATGGACATGTACATGAGAGATTTCAGCTGAGGGACACTGCCTGCCCTACCACGACAGAGTCAGCAGCTCAGACTCCAGCCCCACACACACATAGTGACACAGAAACACACACTCACACACTCATGCCTGCTCTGCTCCGCCATCCGTCCTCCATTAGTTAGTGGTAGAGTGAGGTCAGGACCCTGCTTAGGACATCCTGTACCCTCAGTGCATCAGGATATTTGTACAGCCGTCCTCTGAGGGACACAGTCCCTGCTTCTGCCTTGGGTTAACTGCAAAGAGCCTTGTCAGGACAAATATGCCTCTCTCACACACACATGCGCAGTGACACACACACACACACACAAAGGTTGTCCCTATAAAGACCTAAAACGGATTATTCTGTGTGCATTATTCTTACTAGAGAGAAACTAATAACAGTCATTTTGTACTAAAACATTTGAGGTCATCGTTGTTGTTTTTCTACCCACTGTTAAACTCTTCATTTATTTTTCACATCTCACTGAGTCAGCGGTAAAGTGACCAGTGAAGATGGCTTTTCTTCGGCAGGAGAAAGACACCTTTGTCTATGAACAGCTTCCGTACCAGTCACACTATTTATAGCTCCTCAGACTGCAGACTGCAATCTCGGGCCTGTTGAACTTCTCTCGGCGGGATCATAGAGATCTACAGGCCGATCTATTACATTTTCAGTAGATGACAATACCACATATCCCACAACTCCTGTCTAGGTCCCACAAGACATGACCAGGCATAGCCCTCCTTCCCTAGTAAGAACAAGTTATTATATCTGCTAGGCCAGCTTTTTCAAGCAGAAATTTGCATCCTGTAGCTCTAACTCCAAAAAGTTCTGGGATACTGTAAAGTCCATGGAGAACAAGAGCACCTCCTCCCAGCTGCCCACTGCACTGAGGCTAGGTAACATGGTCACCACCGATAAATCCGTGATAATCGAAAACTTCAACAAGCATTTCTCAACGGCTGGCCATGCCTTCCTCCTGGCGACTCCAACCTTGGCCAACAGCCCCGCCCCCCCCGCTGCTACTCGCCCAAGCCTCCCCAGCTTCTCCTTTACCCAAATCCAGATAGCAGATGTTCTGAAAGAGCTGGAAAACCTGGACCCATGCAAATCAGCTGGGCTTGACAATCTGGACCCCCTATTTCTGAAACTGTCCGCCGCCATTGTCGCACCCCCTATTACCAGCCTGTTCAACCTCTCCTTCGTATCATCTGAGATCCCCAAGGATTGGAAAGCTGCCGCGGTCATCCCCCTCTTCAAAGGGGGAGACACCCTGGACCCAAACTGTTACAGACCTATATCCATCCTGCCCTGCCTATCTAAGGTCTTCGAAAGCCAAGTCAACAAACAGATCACTGACCATCTCGAATCCCACCGTACCTTCTCCGCTGTGCAATCCGGTTTCCGAGCCGGTCACGGGTGCACCTCAGCCACGCTCAAGGTACTAAACGATATCATAACCGCCATCGATAAAAGACAGTACTGTGCAGCCGTCTTCATCGACCTGGCCAAGGCTTTCGACTCTGTCAATCACCATATTCTTATCGGCAGACTCAGTAGCCTAGGTTTTTCGAATGACTGCCTTGCCTGGTTCACCAACTACTTTGCAGACAGAGTTCAGTGTGTCAAATCGGAGGACATGTTGTCCGGTCCTCTGGCAGTCTCTGTGGGGGTACCACAGGGTTCAATTCTCGGGCCGACTCTTTTCTCTGTATATATCAATGATGTTGCTCTTGCTGCGGGCGATTCCCTGATCCACCTCTACGCAGACGACACCATTCTGTATACTTCTGGCCCTTCCTTGGACACTGTGCTATCTAACCTCCAAACGAGCTTCAATGCCATACAACACTCCTTCCGTGGCCTCCAACTGCTCTTAAACGCTAGTAAAACCAAATGCATGCTTTTCAACCGTTCCCTGCCTGCACCCGCACGCCCGACTAGCATCACCACCCTGGACGGTTCCGACCTAGAATATGTGGACATCTATAAGTACCTAGGTGTCTGGCTAGACTGCAAACTCTCCTTCCAGACTCATATCAAACATCTCCAATCCAAAATCAAATCTAGAGTCGGCTTTCTATTTCGCAACAAAGCCTCCTTCACTCACGCCGCCAAACTTACCCTAGTAAAACTGACTATCCTACCGATCCTCGACTTCGGCGATGTCATCTACAAAATAGCTTCCAATACTCTACTCAGCAAACTGGATGCAGTTTATCACAGTGCCATCCGTTTTGTTACTAAAGCACCTTATACGACCCACCACTGCGACCTGTATGCCCTAGTCGGCTGGCCCTCGCTACATGTTCGTCGTCAGACCCACTGGCTCCAGGTCATCTACAAGGCTATGCTAGGTAAAGTGCCACCTTATCTCAGTTCACTGGTCACGATGGCTACACCCACCCGTAGCACGCGCTCCAGCAGGTGTATCTCACTGATCATCCCTAAAGCCAAAACCTCATTTGGACACCTTTCCTTCCAGTTCTCTGCTGCCTGCGACTGGAACGAATTGCAAAAATCCCTGAAGTTGGAGACTTTTTTCTCCCTCAACAACTTTAACCTTTTGTCAATAGGGGGAGCTGTTAGCACTTTTTTTCTTGACGTTTCCAAATTAAACTGCCTAGTACTCAATTCTTGCTCGTACAATATGCATATTATTATTATTATTGGATAGAAAACACTCTCTAGTTTCTAAAACCGTTGGAATTATGTCTCTGAGTGAAACAGAACTCATTCTACAGCACTTTTCCTGCCAGGGAGTGAGATTTCAGAAATCTTGGCCTCTGTTCCCAGGTCAGTTTATAAGTCCCTGTGAATGCTGTGGGGCTACAAACACTGCCTACGCCTTCCTCTAGATGTCAGTAAGTGGTGACAATTTGAATGGGGTCGATTGCGCAATCTGGGACTTTATATAAGACCAAGATGCGGAAGTACCTTTCTTTTCTGCCCTGCGCTTGACGCACGATGGACGTCGGACTGGCCTCCTTCCAAGCTTTGGTTTAGCCAGTAATATATCTCCGGTCATGTTTTTACTCGTTATAGGTGTTAAAGACATCATAAGGTAGTTAATTTAAACCGATTTATAGCAATTTATATCCGTTTATTGCGATTTTCTGGCATTTCTTTGTGACGCACTTTCAAGAGTTGGACACTTTTCCAGTACATGCCGAACGTTAGTGGCCATTTCGACAGGACAAGAGGACATCTTTCGACCAAAAGACGATTAGACCGGAGAAAGGATACATTGCCCAAGATTCTGATGGAAGCTCAGCTAATAGTAAGAACTATTTATGATGATAAATCGTTGTTCTGTTGAAAAATGTTAAACGCATATGCCGCCATTTTTTTGGGGGTAGCTTCGCTTTGGCGCACCCTGTATTGCACAGTAAGGATAATTTTAAAAATGTAATTCAGCGATTGCATTAAGAACTAATTTATCTTTCAATTGCTGTCCACCCTGTATTTTTTAGTCAAGTTTATGATTATTTATTGATTAGACTAGATCACTCTCCAAGATGGCGCCCGACATTTTCTGGCCAGTTTGGCTACTATTCTCATTGTATAACCACGATTTTTGTGGCTAAATATGCACATTTTCGAACAAACTCTATATGTATGTTGTAATATGATGTTACAGGAGTGTCATCGGAAGAATTCTGAGAAGGTTAGTGAAAAAATTAATATATTTTGGAGGTGATAACGCTATCGCTCTTTTTGCCTTGAATCAATGCTGGGGTAATGTTTGCACATGTGGTATGCTAATATAACGATTTATTGTGTTTTCGCTGTAAAACACTTAGAAAATCTGAAATATTGTCTGGATTCACAGGATCTGTGTCTTTCAATTACTGTACGCTGTGTATTTTTAAGAAATGTTTTATGATTAGTAATTAGGTAATACACGTTGCTCTCTGTATTTATTCTAGTCGAGTTGTGATGGTGGGTGCAATTGTAAACTATGATTTATACCTGAAATATGCACATTTTTCTAACAAAACCTATGCTATACAATAAATATGTTATCAGACTGTCATCTGATTAAGTTTTTTCTTGGTTAGTGGCTATCAATATCTTTATTTGGTCGAATTGGTGATAGCTACTGGTGGAGAGAAAAAATGGTGTCTTTTGCTAACGTGGTTAGCTAATAGATTTACATATTGTGTCTTCCCTGTAAAACATTTTAAAAATCAGAAATGATTGCTGGATTCACAAGAAGTGTATCTTTCATCTGGTGTCTTGGACTTGTGATTTAATGATATTTAGATGCTAGTATTTACTTGTGACGCTATGCTAGCTATGCTAGTCAGCTTTTTTACTGGTGGGGGTGGTGGGGGGTGCTCCCGGACCCGGGTTTCTGAGGAAGTAGAAGTTAAACATCTGCTATCCGAGCAGCTAACCGATCGCTGCAGCTGTACATAGTCCATCGGTATATAGCCCACCCAATTTACCTACCTCACCCCCCATACTGCTTTTATTTATTTACTTTTCTGCTCTTTTGCACACCAGTATCTCTACTTGCACATGATCATCTAATGATTTATCACTCCAGTGTTAATCTGCTAAATTGTAATTATTCGATTTATTGCCTACCTCCTCATGCCTTTTGCACACATTGTATATAGATTCTCTTTTTTCTACCATGTTATTGACTTGTTTATTGTTTACTCCATGTGTAACTCTGTGTTGTTGTCTGTTCACACCGCTATGCTTTATCTTGGCCAGGTCGCAGTTGCAAATGAGAACTTGTTCTCAACTAGCCTACCTGGTTAAATAAAGGTGAAATAAAAAATAAAAATATGTGGACTGCTTAAAGGATAACTCAAAGTATTTAGTGGTGTCATACACAATTTTTGTGTAATTGTATGATTTAATGTCTATTGACTGTTTAGTGATGAGCAAAACAGGAAAGTGCGGTTCTGTGACGTTTTCATGGAGGATCTCTGAGATGACTAATGCAAGAAATGGATAGACATTTTCAATGATCTACAGTATTCAGACCCCTTGACTTTTTCCACATTCTGTTACATTACAGCCTTATTCTTACACACAGTCCTCCATAATGACAAAGCAAAAACAGGTTTTTAGACATATTTACAAATTATAATTTTTTGTACTTTTAACAATTTTTTTTCTCCCCAATTTTGTGATATCCAATTGGTAGTTAGTCTTGTCCCATCGCTGCAACTCCCCTACGGTCTCGGGAGAGGCGTAGGTCGAGAGCCATGCGTCCTCTGAAACACGCCCTGCCAAGCCGTACTTCTTGACACACTGCCCGCTTAACCAGGAAGCCAGCCGCACCAATGGGTTGAAGGAAACACCGTACAACTGGCGACTGTCAGCGTGCATGCGCCCGGCCCGCCACAAGGAGTTCGCTAGAGCCCAATGGGACAAGGACATCCCGACCGGCCAAACCCTCCCCTAACCCAGACGACACTGGGCCAATTGTGCACCGCCTCGAGTCTGTAGTGACGCATCCTATTTCCATTGATCATCCGTGAGATTTTTCTACAACTTGATTGGAGTTCACCTGTGGTAAATTCAATTGATTGGACATGATTTGGAAAGGCACACACCTGTGTGTGTATATATAAGGTCCCACAGTTGACAGTGCATGTCAGAGAAAAAAACAAGCCATGAGGTCGAAGGAATTGTCCGTAGAGCTCCAAGACAGGATTGTGTCGAGGTACAGATCTGGGGAAAGGTACCAAAAACTTTCTGCAGCATTGAAGGTCCCCAAGAACACAGTCAAATCAAATTTCAAATCAAATTTATTTATAAAGCCCTTCTTACATCAGCTGATATCTCAAAGTGCTGCACAGAAACCCAGCCTAAAACCCCAAACAGCAAGCAATGCAGGTGTAGAAGCACAGTGGCCTCCATCACTCTGACAGAGCTCCAGAGTTCCTCTGTGGAGATGGGAGAACCTTCCAGAAGGACAACCATCTCTGCAGCACCAGACGGGAGCCACTCCTCAGTAAAAGGCACATGACAGCCTGCTTGGAGTTTGCCAAAAGGCATCTATTGGACTCAGACCATGAGAAACAAGATTCCCAGGTGTGATGAAACCAAAATTGAACTCTTTGGTCTGAATGCCAAGCATCTGAAGGAAACCTGGCAGCATCATGCTGTGGGGATATCTTCCAGCGGCAGGGACTAGGAGACTAGTCAGGATCGAGGGGGAAAATGAACGGAGCAAAGTACAGAGAGATCCTTGATGAAAACCTACTCTAGAGTGCTCAGGACATCAGATTGGGGCCTTCCAACAGCACACAGCCAAGACAACCCAGGAGTGGCTTCGATAGAAGTCTCTGAATGTCCTGAGTGGCCCAGCCAGAGCCTGGACATGAACCCGATCGAACATCTCTGGAGAGACCTGAAAATAGCTGTGCAGCGATGCTCCCCAATCAACCTGACAGCTTGAGAGGATTCAACAAAGTACTACGTAAAGGGTCTGAATACTTGTGTAAATGTGATATTTCATTTTCTTTTATATACATCTGCAAACATTTTTAAAAACCTGTTTTTGCTTCGTCATTATGGGGTATTGTGTGTAGATTGATGAGGGGAAAAACAATTTAATCAATTTTAGAATAAGGCTGTGGCGTAACAAAATGTGGAAAAGTCAAGGCGTCTTAATACTTTCCAAATACACTGTAAGCCTTTGCAACATTGACCAATTAAAAACAGTTCTGTAGCGATTTAAGTTTCTGCAGTATACTATAGGCCAAATACATTATCACTGCTATGCTTGCCCTGCCGATGTTGTTCTTTTCAGATCATTTTAAAATTATATTTCAAAACTTGAGTTCTATGATCACGCTGGTAATAGATTATAAATTGTGGCACAGCTGAGTGAGCATAAATTGAAATAATGTACTTTCTTTATAGACTTAAACATGAACTCACTCATAACAGCTGTATTCATTGACATGTGACAGTCTCTCTATTCATCATTTTAGACATTTAAAATCACAGTAGTATCAACTGACTTTGCTGTTTGTTCGAGGAAGCTGCAGAGTGCAGGCACTGTGATCTGAGCAATCCGATTGGGTAGTGGTTGGCCTATAGGTGTATTTTATTTGCTCTCCGGGCACGCTGAGTAGGCAGAGTTTACCTTCAGACACATGAAATGGTTCAAAATGGGAACACTTTGCCTACCCGGCGCAAGGCAGCTGAAACAAGTGCACCTACTGCCAATAGTAGCCTTTATCTTTGGGTATTTTATAGAAATGTTTTGCGATCAATTAGGAATGCCTTGGAGATCAACCAGTTGATCGCGATTGACCGTTTGGTGACTGATTTAGACTAAGCTTAGTCTGGGCTTAATAGCCAGCTTGCTATGCTAACTGCAGGCTAACTAGGAGGAGCATTGCATCATGAGAGACGAAATGCACCCTGGGAATCGTAGTATGCTGTGAACGAGGAATCGTGTGGTATGACTAACAAAAACATCAATGTGTATCAAATCTTACAGTAGTGCATTTATACTAAAAGTGTAATAACTGGTTAGAAAGTGGCGGAATTGCCCTTTTTTAAAGGATAAAGGTAGAAGGAAAAACTGACGACTAGACTTTTCATGAGGATGTCAAACTCTTATAGCCTAGTAATGGGTGGTGTGCAGTGCACCTGAGGAAAAACAACACCCTTTGCCAATTTATCCTTTACAGAATAACCTGGAGTGTAGAGAAGGAGAAAAAGAGTGTGTGTGTTCATTCATGTCCAAGTGAGTCTCTCTCATAAAAGTAATTTTATTCTAGCATTGTTTATGTCCCCCCAGCTGACATGCACCCGAGCTGAACCGCCTTATATCGTATCCAGCAAGCCTACGAGTCTGAGGGAAACGTGACTTATGGCTCTCAGCACTTCATGATACTGATGCTCATTAAAACCCTGGCCATTCTGACTGAGCTATGTCTCTCATTACACATCTGCCTAGTGTGTGTGTGTGTGTGTGTGTGTGTGTGTGTGTGTGTGTGTGTGTGTGTGTAACAAAGTGCCGCCTCTCTCTTTGTGCTCTCCTATTCTCCCTTATTCTCCTTGGTTGGTGCTTTCCCTTCTGGGCCAGTGACCGGTTTCAAGGAAGATCAGATTAAAAGCTGCAGCAGAGGTTTTGCTGGACCGTTAAATAGCCAAGGATCAAAGTCGTACTTGGCCCCTCAAAGCAGCACAGATCTCTAACCGAGAGGGGAAATGAAGCTGTTTGATCAAAGTCATGTTATGATGAAACAAAGCCAGGAGCCACCAGTGCGTTGGTAAATCACCTCATTTTTCCACTTCCTTCGACAGACTCTCACACTCTGCTGATGGCAAACAAATTTGTATCATGGTAGACAACGTGTTTTTCTCTGTGATATCTTGCAGTCTGTTCAGGAGGCTCTACATACGTCTGTGTTGTGAGATGGAACATAGTATACAAATAGTATTCTTTTCAGTTGTCTTTTGGTGCCTTGACAATATAACTTTCTATTTAAATTGTAATAATATTCTTATGTTATTCTTGTCTATAACTGTTCTGTACTCTGTCATGTATTTTATGTTTTATTTGGGCTCCAGGAAGAATAGCTGCTGCATGTGCAACAGCTAATGGGGATCCTAAACTAGGAAGCCACCAGGGAAGAGGATATGGTAATGCTCTGCAGACCAGCCCTCTTTGTCCTTCAGCTTAGCACGTAGCAACAGCAAGCGTCTCTGTGCCATCAGCATTGACCTACACACAGAGGTACTGGAGATGAAGAAAATAAAGCCTTATCTGAGCCAGAACGCCCCACAGGGCAGGAGTCTATCTCCTGTGTCTGTAGTGTGAGGCATCTTGATGTACAAGTAAACCCTCTGGACAAAAAAATGGATTAAAAAAACACCCCCCAAAAAACAGACCTGGTAAATAGAGCAGAGAGGAGCCTGGGCAAGGACAGGCTGGGGAGAGAGATAACTGGGGAGAAGGTATACTGTGGTGTCAGGCCCAAGGCGGGCGGGCGGACAGAGGGGGCTGTAGCCTGTGGGGTTTCTGTCTGTCAAACCGAATTTCTTGGGGAAATTGACGGAATATTGCAGTTCAACCCAGGTGAAGTAATACATCTCTCTGAAGGTTGATGTCACTTTTGGTCTCTTCATGAGTGTAGTGGGCAGTGAATGTGCCAGTGAGTCAGCGTCCGTATACTCACTACATCACAACGGTTCTGACTGAGGAAAGACCTCGAGAGACAGTTTTCTGAAGAACTACAAAATGCTTTTCTTCCTCAGAGAATAGCCTAGATTTTAATGGTGTTGCTTTTGAGGCAAGCTTGAAGAACTTGGTGTTTCTTTTATCTTGTAACAAAAGGTATATGTCCTCACACTAAAAGCGGTCAAAATGCAGTCAGATATAACTCGGAGAATTCCCTCGCGGATGAGATGAGATCGATTAGCTGTCGGAGAAATCAGTGTATTGTCAGTCCACCGCCTTGAACGAGATGCTATGAAACACATTGTAGCTTTCTCTGAGGCAGAAGACAAATCAATTCTGGGGAGTTGTTTTCCTTATCTTGAGCCAAGGTGATGACGGCTGTATGGGCTAGTATTGTCTGCCTTTGTAGTGCTGGCTACAATAGGCTTCGGTCAGATGGCTATCAGAAAATATTTTATTCACTAAGCACATATGCTCGGCTCTGCTCTCCACAGTTTACACACCGACCTCATGACATAGAATGGGATTGCAAATACCGGACCAACAGTCCTGGGAAGAACCCATTTTTCGGCAGCAGTTTTGTTTCCACTGAAAGAGATTTATTGAAACTTATCCTGATTTATGGTCCAGGATTTTGGTTTTGGTTTTTTCACACCACATAACATGTCCTGCACAGATAATTGATTTGCTTTATAGTGTTTATGAGTGACTTGCATAACATCATTTGCAAATAAGTACAGTACAATGTTCATCAAATAAATGGATTGAAATTGAGTTCAAAAGTTACCTTTTAAAAATTATTTGAAGTGGGTACTAGTCATCTTTTGGCTGCTGAAACAAGGTAAGTCCCAAGGGGCCTCGTAGTCAAATATCTCAGACTCCAAATACTATAACATTTTCCAAGTTTGGAAGATCAACCCTCCAAATGTGTGGCCTGCAGGCAGGTTTTGTTTGACATTTGATTTTAACTCTAGCATTTTGGTTTGTACAGCCAATCTGTCACAGACGCGAAGGTTGGTGTTTTGAGGATCTGGCTATTAAGTAAAGTGAACAGTGTTAGTGATGAGCAAATGTCTATTTGCTTTTGTGTTGTTGGCTCTGTACTGAAATGAGCAAACACTGCATGGATATATTGTCCAACCTCCAATACAAACAGACACCTGTGCATACAGTCAGGTACATAATTGTTGGCACCATTGATAAAGATGAGCAAATAAGACTGTACGAAGTAAGTAATACAAATACTATATTGTATGCTCCAAAAACTGGGAAATTATACTGAACAAAAATATAAACGCAACATGCAACAATTTCGAATATTTTACTGAGTTACAGCCCACTCCCCACTGAGGAGCCAGGCCCAGCCTATCAGAATGAGTTTTTCCCCACAAAAATCAACATTTTGCAATGGCCATCTCAGTTTCCAGACTTGAACCCCTTTGAAAACCTGTGGTTTGAATTGAAGAGGACTCTACATAAGAACAGACAAAGGATATCAATGATCTGGAAAGATTCAGTATGGAGGAATAGTCTAAGATCCCTCCCAATGTGTTCTCCAATCTCATTAAACATTTTAGAGAAAGGATCAGTGTCGTTATCCTCACAAGGGGAGGATAACGGGTGCCAATAATGTATTTTTCATAATTACTTGTTAAACCAAATCTCTTTCTCTGAGCAATTTTATTAGTATAAAATATAACTCAGAATTTGTATTTATTTTATACAGTCTTTTTTGCTCATCTTTATCAATGATACCAATAATTATGGACAGAATTTAAAATACGATATACAAACAACACTGTGTGTGCGTGTATTTGTGTGTGTGTCCCCTCACAGTCCCACCGTTCCATGAGAGATGTTGTTTAATCTGTTTTTTAAAGGTAATTTTGCTGTTTGCTTAAGTAATTGTAAATGGAAAGAAGTTCCATGCAATCAAATCAAGTCTAATTGTATTTGTTGCATGCGCCGAATTCAACCGGTGTAGACTTTACCGTGCAATGCTTACTTACGAGCCCTTTTCCAACAATGCAGAGTTAAAAAGTAAAACTAATTTGCAAAAAATGTCAAAAGGAAATAGTAACACAATAAAATAACAATAACGAGGCTTTATACAAGGAGTATTGGTACCGAGTCAATGTGCAGGGGGTAATTGAAGTAATATGTACAAGTAGGTAGGGGTAAAAGTGAGTAGGCAATTCAGGATAGATAATGAACAGAGTAGCAACAGCAGATGTGAAAGTGTGGTGTGTGTGTTTTTTTCAAGTTAACCTTTATTTAACTAGGCAAGTCAGTTAAGAACAAATTCTTATTTACAATGACGGCCTAGGAACAGTGGGTGCAGAACGACAGATTTTTACCTGGTCAGCTCGGGGATTCGATCCAGCAACCTTTCGGTTACTGGCCCAATGCTCTAACCACTAGCCGTATGTGTGAGTGTGTGGGTAGAGGCCAGTGAGTGTGCATAGAGCCAGTGTAAGAGGGACCGTGCAAAAAAAGGGGGGGGGTCAATGCAAATAGTCTGGGTAGCCATTTGATTAACTGTTCAGCAGTCTAATAGCTTGGGGGTAGAAGCTGTTAAGGAGCCTTTTGGTCCCACACTTGGCGCTTGCCGTGTAGCAGAGAGAACAGTCTTTGACTTGGGTGGCTGGAGTCTTGGCTCTGTATAATACTGTGCGTTGCCCTCAATTCGTTTTGGACTTGGGGACTGTGAAGAGAACCCTGGTGACATGTCTTTTGGGGTATGTAAGGGTGTTTGAGCTGAATGTTATTTGATTATACAGACAGTCTGGAATTTTCATCTCATAAAAACTAGAAGAAAATCAGTTAATCTCTCGTCAACCCTCAACCAGGAAAGACTGGTATGCATGTTGTTGGTTCTGTATGTGCAGTTAAGGGCAAGGTGTCCTGGTCTGTTCTGAGCCAGCTACAGCTTTGCTAGGCCTTTCTTTGCTGCATTTGACCATATTACCAGACAGTAATCAAGACTGGAGCCTTAACCTTTTACTGCAGTGGGCTAAATCAGGGTCACACAGTGTTTCTTGGTAGTCTTAAACAAATCTACTTTGAAACAAAAATATACACCTCATACCCATGGTTATGGGCTTAAAAAAAAGAAGACACCTGTACCATGTCAGATATAGAGTTGAAATGTATAAAACATTTAGTTTGTATACCAATATTACTCTTTTATATATACTGAACAAAAATATAAAACATGCAACAATTTCAACGACTTTACTGAATTACAGTTCATATTAGGAAATCAGTCAATTGAAATAAATTCATTAGGCCCTAATCTATCGATTTCACATGACTGGGCAGGGGTGTAGAGTGGACAGGGGCGCAGAGCATGACTGGGCAGGTTCGCAGAGGAAGAGATTTAACTGGAAGTGAACCCCCCCCCCCCCCACTAAGCAGACACAGGCCATCTGACCATAGTTATGGACCCTGGTCAAAAGTAGTGCACTATATAGGGAATTTTGGATACATTTTGTGCCATTTTGGATACAACCACAGTGTGTACCAAAGTCCTGGTGGATCGCAGGCTATGCATTTAGATGAGCGTTAATACTGAGCCTGCCCGCTGACTGGCCGTCTGGACACAGTATTGTTGAGTTAGTGAGCACTGAGAAGGGGAGCAGCTCTGCTCTGAAGAAGGGAGAAATTGTATTTTCCCTTATCTTTCCTCCTAGACTCTCTTTCGCCTCCGCTCTGTCAACGAATCAATCTCTGTCTATCATTATATTACTACCCCTTTAGGCCTCTTAGCACAGCTTTATCATGCTGTCTATACTTTTTCTCTCCCAATCTCTGAGATTGTGATGGCTGACTCTCCAATCAGAGAGTGGGACTGTATGTAGTCTCCTAGCTTTAACGAGTCGCAGGTCTAATCAAAACGGCCAATTGAATTCCGTTCAGGGTCCACTTCATTATCTCAAACCTCTGCAATCAAGGTCACAGCACATTATGATTAGAATCCCTGCAGACAGATAGATAGATCCAGTACAGGAGGCCCTGACACCACTGAGGCAGAGCCGGACTACCGCATTTGGGATACTTCCTGCATATCAACAGATTTGGTGTAGGAAAAACGTGCGGTTTTATTATGCTATTCTACATATTATGTCATGAGGCTAAGAGAAGATGTTTGACAAGGGGCCCCCAACCCCCCAAAACAAAAGCATAAAATTCACACATGTATTAGCACACACCAAACAGACACACACACACAGCATTACAAAGAGAAGGGACTAGTGGAAGTTGTAGTTGGACAGAAGGAAAGCATGTATTACACAGTGGCATTACTTGTAGTAATAAGAGTAGCAGCAGATAACTGTATAATAGCAGTGTACTACTATATGATATAAATAACAATATGCAATACAGCAGCTAATGTAGTAACGTAGCATAGTTAGAGGCTAGCAATGCTAGGGAAAAGCCATGGAGGCAGCCATCTTGGGTTGCATAACAACACTGCAGCCATCTTGAGGCCTATAGTAACAGTGGAGAAAATACTCCTAATGGCCTGGATACTATACTGTAGGGTTGGGCGGTATACTGTGTTTTACGATATACCGGTATTGATGAACGGACCGGTTTGGGTTTTTACTTTACCTTCTATAACGGTTTTTGAATGTTTGGTTTGCTAAATGTGATGCGCCGTATGTAACGTCCATTTTTATCATTTACTCCGCTACTTGAGTCATCCTCTCTCCTCTCTCTCCATGCCGCTTCCAACACAGACCTAGCCCCGCCCCCTGTCACTCAAAGGGCGCATTTGTTCGTTCAGTCTGCATTGTCAATACAGCCCTTGCAACAATATTGATGACAACGATGCTGTTTTCACTTTGCTTCTTCATATAAATCCAGTAGCGTTCTATAATTACACTATTAGTTTGTGTTTCTTACATCTGCAAATGGCTAGTTTGCCTTTTCTTAGCTAATTTTAGATCTTCTGAGTTGAAACCTGAACGTTGTTCGAATTTTGTGCAACTTCCGGCGCGTGTTTATAGTGAACTCTGAGGCTGTACCCTTACAGTTTTAGACAGTAGCCAATAGGCTATTATGGCAATTTGAGCATAATGTAGGCTTATCAGAGTGGCCTACCAACAAATCCAATGGAGCAAATCCCATAACATTTTCACATGTAAATAGCTTTTGATTTCTATGATATAGCCTACAGTAGCCTATTTGTGGTGTTCAATGCAGGCCTACATTGCATTAGACGTTTTTACATTATGCAAGGCTTGACATGAATTCATGATTTTTTTACTTGGTCTATAACACCATGGGCCAAATAGGTGACTGTAAATTGCATTGTATTGTGTTGTATGATGTCCCCAAGGGCCCTCAGTCTTCTACAGAAGCACCATTAAGAGTGTACTCTCCTCCCTGCCACTACATCTGCCACTCTGTGCATGTGACTTAAATAATAATCTAAGGGGAACAGTAGGGAAGATGTGGTCTATGTAACATTAACTATAACACTGATATGCAATAGCCTGCTAACACAGTACATTGAATGAGACATGTAGGAGTAGTATAGTAGGCAGTAATACAGTAGCATGTTACATTTGAATAGATACAGTACATGCAGCAGTTGAACCCTAACCCACTAGGAGTCCACTTACATGGTCATTCCATGCATTAACCCAGTGGTTCCCAACCAGGGGTAGTAGGGCCCCTGGGGGTACTTGGCCTATCCACTGGGGGTACATGAGAAGACTCATGAGACCATAGGTGTACTGGTAAAATACACATGAGGGGGTACTTCAGGGGTACTCCTGGCAGAGCAAAATTCAGTTGTTGGTACAGTAACCAAAAACGGTTGGGAACCACTGCACTAACACACAGTTAGCAAGTCCAGATTAGAGGATTGTCCATGTGGAAATTGGAGAGGTCCAGTTGCTGAATTGTGATGGAGGACAGAGACACTCAACCTGCCCTCCTGGGAACAACTAAAGCACCAGCAGGAATTGGGGGCCTGTTACCACCACCAGGTTAGACCGCTGATTGGCTGGGCAAGGTCAGCTGACCCACACCAGGAGAGAGATCCAGAAAAGGTGTGAATAGTTTGGGGGCAGAGAGACCTGTAAACAATGGAAAGCCGATTCCCCGAGTACCTCTTCTCTCTGCTAGGGTAATAAAGGTCCTATTCCCACTACGAGATATGAAGGAGAGTCTGTAGAGCGGGGTGGCGAAAGATAATTCAACTTTTCAATTCACATTACATCCTTGCCTCCCTCACCTTTCGTTGTGGCTGGCAACACAACATTCTTGGTCCGCAGCTCAAATTGACTGTAAATATCACAGTAGCCACTAGCCAGTAAACATAAACAATTCAACAATAACAGAACATGTTCTTCTAAAACATATGACACTATTGAATAATGCAACCAAACCATATTACACTTGAATAATGCAACAATTCACAAGCATGTATGTGCAGACAATTTATTTTCTCGTCTGTAGACTACACTCATTACATTTAGCTTCAAGACCAAAGCACAGAGTTGCTATAAGAGCGTGTCTTCATCAAGTAACGTGGGCCTATCAAAAATGAATGATTAACCCTCTCATACCAATATAAAAGTACAGTAGGCCTACCTTACATTACTCCAAATCAGCTTCATTTTTCTCAATATCATGCAAATCATAACGTGTGGTAAAAGCTAATTGCGACTGACAACATGGATATAAGTGAATTCACCATGATAAGCGGTGGAAGCCTATGGAAGCCCCCCCCCCCCCCCTCCCAAAAAAGAATCTGCGAGTTATGACATAGTAAATCATAATTATGAGATACTAAGTCATAATTATGAGATCTGTAAGTCATAATTATGATATAGTGAGTCTGGATCATGGACTTTGAAAAGGGGCAATCTGTGATTCAAACAATAAAGTGGCCCCGCTTTATTTGTTAAAAAGCTGAGGAATGGGGCAGGAGAAATGTAACCACTCTCAAATATGTACATAGTCTCAAGGACTCTCACATAGGGATGCAAGGACTGACCATCCATGAGATCAAAATTATAGTTTTAACCATGTTTTGAAGCTATACAGTGTTTGTTTACAATTTATATTGTTTACAAACAATTGAGTTAAACGTGCTTATATTTTGGTTTCTGATGGGGTAAGTAAGAACGTTGCTCATGAAGCATTTCTAAGTTACATTCTTCAAGAATCAATGGCTATATATTAATAATTTAAAAGGATGTACCAAACCCAGATTGCCCCTTTAACAGATTGAATTGAATTAATTCATTAGTCATATCTGATCAGATGTGAACCAGATGTCATCAAGCAGGCACCAACTCATATCGTGCACACGCACGCACGCACACACGCACGCACGCACACACACACACTGTGATTGACTATAGGATATACAGTACATAAGGCTGTCCTTGAAAGTTAAGGGCCTGATGCAAAGTGCACATCGGATTAATGTGATACAGATCGCCTGAACTTACTATCTCATAAGTATGACTTGCTATCTCATAGGTATGACTTACTATCTCATAAGTATGACTTGCTATCTCATAGGTATGACTTGCTATCTCATAAGTATGACTTGCTATCTCATAGGTATGACTTGCTATCTCATAGGTATGACTTGCTATCTCATAGGTATGACTTGCTATCTCATAAGTATGACTTGCTATCTCATAAGTATGACTTGCTATCTCATAAGTATGACTTGCTATCTCATAAGTATGACTTGCTATCTCTTAAGTATGACTTGATATCTCTTAAGTATGACTTGATATCTCTTAAGTATGACTTGCTATCTCATAAGTATGACTTACTATCTCATTATTATGACTTACTATCTCATTATTTTCACTTACTATCTCGTTATTTTTACTTACTATCTCGTTATTTTTACTTACTATCTCATTATTATGACTTACTATCTCATTATTATGACTTACTATCTCATAACTCGAAGTCAGATTAAATAAAATAGATTTTTTGGGGGCGGGAACAGACTTCCATAGTCAACGTGCACAATTAGTCTGTGCTTCAATCTGACCAACTGTAGCCTACTGATAACAACCACAGCTGCAGGTAACCTAGAGAAGCCTATACGCATCTGGGCAAACATAACGTCATGTTTTTATAGCCTAAGCTATGTATTTATAGCCTAAAATAGGCCCATTTATTTATGTTCTGAGAAAATGTGAATGATCAAATTTGGTTTATATTTACACTTTGGGTGGCTAGGCAACCTAGGCCTTTTTAATCACAAATCATTGACTGGAATTAATCAATCAACACAATAGTGATGACATACTGAATGAGTATATGTTTTATTACAGATGCAAAGGCCTACAGGATGCAACCATGTATGCAACCAGCGCAGCCATGTTCGTTTTTGTCCGATCACAGTTGTCTCTGTCTGTGTAAAGGGTTTTCACATTTTCATCCTCCCTAGGGTTAGGAGTTTTTCCAGGATTGTTTTTTTTTTTTACCATATGACCTGATCATATGCTACAACTAGGGTCCGCAGTTGGTTAGGTACCAGATCAGGAAAAACTCTGGGCCCCAGGAAAACAATTTCCCCCCACCACTCTGGAACCTGTAGTGCCACCTTTGAAATCACCACGCATTGTTAAAAATGAAAAAACATATCCTATTTGTATGACCTACATTTTACACGTTTTTGGTGGTGTGGATGGGCTTCCATACTTTTACATGGCTCAGTGCAGCCGGCAGTTACTGCGACAATTTCAGAATGTAACAGGCTGTTACTGAAATTTCAGGTAAAAAAAATCTCAATAAAAGTCTAAAATATTTGGGGAAAATCTATACTGTTTGAAAAACATTGCTCTGCTATTACCATTTATATTGTAGGAGTGTTGACTCAATGAGACAATTCTGTTTACACTGCCTTGTTTCAAGGGGGACAACTGTCGGGCGAGTGTCGTAGCGATCGAGACTTAGCAAGTATGCACGTTTACATTTGAGTAATATGTGTAGCCGACGGTATTTTTTTGTCTTGGAGTTGTGTCTCTGAAATAGGGTAAGAGAAGGCTGAGAGAAGTGTTCAGGAGCAACTGTACGGGTTTTCTACACCGTTACTTTCTTCTCTGTATATCAGTTATGATACCCAAAAACCAGAGAGTTGTTTTAGTGACTCAAAGATTAGAGTACATTGGTCTCCAAAGAGAAACGTCTAAGGCTCTTTTCCTTCTGAATATCTCTTCAATATCTGTTCAAGCTGTAAGGTGCCCAAAAGGTAGTTGTTTTAGTGACTCAGTGTGTCTGGGCTGTTTTCCTTCTTCAGGAGGACTCTTATCTGCAGACCGTCGGTGTTCTGGGGGTTTGTGAGCTACTCGAAATGTTTACTACTAGGCTACTTTAGTTTGCCCTCTCAGCGTATTTTGTCTTTGCAATGTTGACACAATACTCATGTAATGTTAGCCAGCAGAAGGCATTATCTGCTGCTGTTTAGTGTGCTTGTTCGGTGCTATTCTCCATGGTGGCATTGGTCAGCTCATTGAATAGCTTCCTCTATTATAATAGCGGGATATTTACCATGGGACCTAAGTGGAAAGTTACTTCTGAGGGGAAATGTGTCTGTGCCCTTGAGCAAGGCACTCAACCCTAATTTGCTCCAGGGATGCCGTACTACTATGGCTGACCCTGTAAAACAACACATTTCACTGCACCCATCTTATTTATTTATTTTAGTTTTCATGGCAGCAGCCATATTGAGACTATACCATTAGCACCCCAGGGAGAGGAGGTGTATGTTCGTGATCTACCCAGATGGGGTCCGAGTGAGTCAGGCAGGAGAGACTATTTCACATCCTGTCAGCTCTCTGGAGACAGCCAGCAGCCTGGAGCCGCACCTGACAGCCATCTGGCTGCTGTTCTACTCATTTTCACTCCACACACCCAAACACACATACACACACACTCACACAAATAGCACAAGCGTAAATGGCACTCACACACATACACAAATACACGCACACAGTGATACCAGTCAACTGGAATTAGGCTTCAAAGCACAGTTTTTGCACACAAGTCCATTTTTTGGTCATCAGTTTTTCTCTAAATTCGGTTGAGTGTATATAATTATTTTTCATTTATCTTTTTAGAAGCCTGTAAAATGACCTGAGAGCAGGTTGAGTTCAAATATTAAGTGTGAGATGCTGTTGGTATTTATTCCAGCCAGGTAGTTTACTTTAATTGCCTCTGTGATGTTTGTGTTTTTCAGGGGGAAAGCAGCGAGGGGCCCGGCCAGTTTGACATATCCCTGTATGAGAACTCCTTCTACCTGTTCTGGCTCCTGGAGCAGCTCCTTCAGGTCGGACAAGGACCCCCAGGGGCCACAGGGGGAACTGGGCACCATTGGAGCCCAGAGCAGAGGGCCCTTCTGGGCCGGCTGGAGCATAGCGTCTTGCTCCTGTCCGATGATTTCCCTCTGTACTCCCTCTACATGTGGAGGATAGGGGCTCTCCTCGCCCCCTCCGACACCAACAACACCCAGACCTGAGACTGGCGTTCCAGGAACGAGCGAGGCACCGCCACACGCGTGTAATTCCACCTCCAGATCTTTCTACTTCAAAGGGCTGCAGAAGTTGGTGCAGTTAGTCAAGGAGGATTTGACTAACATAGCAGGAATCAAAAGACAGGACTTGACAGGACTGGAGAAGGAGGTGGTGGCTCCATTTGATATTCTCCTCGGAAGAAGAATCTAAAAATAGTGTTGTGGCACGTATAGTAAGCTAAACCAATTATTATTGTGTGGCAATGTGAGAAAGACTACAGTGGATGACATTAGAAAAAAAGGAAAGCATGACATTTTTTATTCGTTTTTATTTACAGACTGTAATTGTATAATTAACATGCTGAGCATTGCATGAGCAGCTATTTATAGGAACATATTACTGTAAGGAAGGAATGTACAGAATGTTTGTGCTTAGATATCCACGTTTTAATTTGTTGATTCTATTAGCAAGATGCAACATTTTTACTAAAAGGATTTGAAGAGAAAAAAAGCCAAAAATTTTTGTATTCTAGATTTTCCCCTTTCTACTCACAGATTACAGTCCATGTAAATATATGGCTTTTAGACTTTGATTTATTAGACCTGTTTATGGAAGTATTTACTGGTATATTTAACATGTTGTAATAAAAATAAATCTGCCATTTTAAAAGCAACGTCCTGCTCCTTACCTGACTTCTCCAAAATATTTGTACTTTACATCGCTCTATTGTCAGAATTTTAAAAACTCAAACAGAAGGGCCCTGGACTGGATTCTACTAAGCTAACATATGGAATTGTTTTAAGATTGTAATACCACCAATGAACATTTAGCTATTTGATTTTTTAAACATTTATATTTTATGAATAATTTAATGAAACACTGAATTTGGCCTTACTGCTATTAGCCCATAGAAACGCATTGAATAACATTCATACATGGCAAAACAGATAGTCCAAAAATGTATAAAAGAAGTTTGTTTTGAAGTGTCTGTCCTAAATTGGAGATATATAAGAAAGCTCAGGAAATTAGTATATCTATTTTTTACACATTTTTAACCCCTTTTTTGCCACTTAAGTACTTCTATATGCCTTCAAAAAGTATTTACCCCTTGACTTATTCCACATTTTGTTGTGTTACAGCCTGAATATAAAACATATTAAATAGATTCGCTCTCACCCATCTACACACAATACCCCATAATGACAAATTGAAAACATGTTTGACATATTTTGCAAATGTATTGAAAATTAAAAACATAAATACCTAATTTACATAATTATTGACACCCCTGAGTCAATACTTTGGTGGCAATTACAATCTCTAAGAGGATTGTACAATATTTGCCGATTATTCTTTTTAAAAATTCTTCAAGCTCTACCAAGTTGATTGTTGATCATTGCTAGACAGCCATTTTCAAGTCTTGCCATAGATTTTCAAGCCAATTGAAATGCACCATGCTCAGGGATATTAAGCATCTGTTTATTTATTACATTTTTTGACACATCTACCAATTGGTGTCCTTTGCGAGGCATTGAAAAACCTCCCTGGTCTTTGTGGTTGAATCTGTGCTTGAAATGTACTACTCGAATGAGCGACCTTACAGATAATTGTATGTGTGGGGTACAGAGATGGGGTAAGCGTTAAATGTTTGTTAACCAGGGGCCTCCCGAGTGACACAGCGGTCTAAGGCACTGCATCCCAGGCTGTATCACAGCCGGCTGTGACTGGGAGACCCATGAGGCGGTGCACAATTGGCCCAGCGTCGACCGAGTTATGGGAGGGCTTGGCCAACCCGGATTTCCTTGTCCCATTGCGCTCTAGCGACTCCTTGTGGCAGGCCGGGCGCCTGCAAGCTGACCTCGGTTGCCAACTGGTTGGTGTTTCCTCCGACACATTGGTGTGGCTGGCTTCCGGGTTAAGCGAGGTGTGTGTCAAGAAGCAGTGCGATTTGGTAGGGTCGTGTTTCAGAGGATGCATGGCTCTTGACCTACACCTCTTCCGAGACCGTAGGGGAGCTGCAGCGATGGGACAAGACAAACTACTAATTTGGATATCACAAAATTGGGGAGAAAAAGGAGTTAAAGTACAACGACAACAAAAAACATAATTATCATAACCTTGTTAACAACTATTATTTAACACTGAATGAGTCCATGCAACTTATAATGCAATTTGTTAAGTCCATTTTTACTCCTGAACTTCAGGCTTGCCTTAACAAAGGGATTGAATACTTATTGACTCAAGACATTTCAGCTTTAAGTTTCCCAAATTTTCAGCAACCAAAATTTCACTTTGAGATTATGGGGTATCAGTGACACAAAATCTAAATGTAATCAATTTTAAATTCAGGCTGTAACACAACA
This sequence comes from Salvelinus namaycush, assembly GCF_016432855.1. Lineage (NCBI taxonomy): Eukaryota > Metazoa > Chordata > Actinopteri > Salmoniformes > Salmonidae > Salvelinus > Salvelinus namaycush. The sequence continues at coordinate 7,125,832 of NC_052330.1, forward strand.
ACATTTGGAAAAGTAAAGGGTTGTGAATACATTCTGAAGGCACTGTACTTCCATAATTTAAAAAAAACTGGTACAGGGCTACCTTCAGACAAGTCTTGTGAGGCTTCTGGGCATCCTAGAGCAAAACACATGTTCGTGAGAGTCATCTTTCCGTAGAGGGGTTGTTATTAATTTGTACACCAAACCATTACGACGCTACAGACATTTTTGTGAGAAGACGATTTTTGGGATGTCTCCTGGTTTGACAAACACCGCTGTAGCTCTGCCACCTTCCAACGCAGATGCGGAAGGACGACAACGGAGGATGCGGTGGGTTGAGTTGCGGCCCATGCAAAAAAATCTGATAACAGACTGATTTTGCTATTTATTATGCTAATTAGATTTCCACAGGAGCACAGACATCAACTCTAGGGAGTTTTAAGACATGATTGTATAGATTGTCAGTGACATTAATTATCAGTAACACGAGTAAGTCTAACTTACTGTTTTTACTATTGTAAGTCGATAGCAGGGGTATTCGACCAGGGTTCCGCTGCCCCTACTGCAAGTGGATTTTTTTCTCAATGTTTTGATGAATATCGCTAGCAACAACAGAATAAACTAATTTTGAATTACATACCTATAGTAGAAACGATGATAATATCTTTCTACTTATGTAAACTTCTCAACTCCGAATATTGAGCAAATTCCACTCACTGGAGCCAATTACAGTCACTGGAGCATCTGACATAGGCTTTGAAAAAGCACCCGTGAATAGGCTACCAGTTGCTGCTGGTAAGCTTTCTTGACTTGCACATACATTTTTGCCAACACGTGGCTAACCTTTGTTTAAAGGTCCAATGCAGCAGTTTTTTTTTTATCTCAATATCAAATAATTTCTGGGTGAAATCATTTCTGTGTACCTTACTGAGGTTGTTTTCAATTAAAATGGTCAAAAATAAACAAAAATTGCTTCTTAGCAAAGAGCAATTTCTCAAGCAAGAATTCTGCTGTGACTGTATGGGAGTGGTCTGAGTGGGGAGGGAAAAACTGGAAATTGGCTGTCATTGGCAGAGAGGTTTGGAACTCCATTTCTTGTTTGTCTTATTAACTAATTTACCGCATGGTCACCATGGACGGCCAGAACTCCCTCCTACCAAAACAGGCTGAAAAAACAGCTCTTACACTAAAAGGGAATTATCCTCATTTTCACAACTTCACAGTATTATTCCAACCTCATAGTGTGGAAATATATATATAAAACACAGGAAACTGCACTGGGCATTTTACTATCTAAACAGCTGCTCTGAGCAAAAATGTATTCGGCGCTACCTTTCTAGCTAATAGGCTATGTTAGAGTTTACACTTCCTCTTCCAATTATAATGTGGGGAGGTCAAAAGGATATAAAATGATCTACCAAACCTATTAATTTGAAAATGTTGATTACTTCTCTCCATTATCAGTCACCTGATGATAAGAAAAGATGTGAAAATGTATGATGGGGTCCCTTGGTCTCCAGTTTGCCTGGGAAGTGGTCCCTGGGCAAGATAATGTTGAAGACCCCTGTTCTACAGCAGTGATACAATAAGTCTGGCTTACTGTAGTGTTCTATAGCAGTGATACCGTAAGTCTGACATACTATAGTGTTTTATTTAGTTATTTATTTAACCTTTATTTTAGCAGGGCCTCTTTTTAAAGGGATCCCTGCATGTAGACAAATCATACACATTTACAAATACAATATTTATTTACAAGCAATTTAAGAAAAGCAATCACATTCCTCAGCACGGAGGTCCTCCATCAACAACTTGAACTGCCCTAGAGGTAACAGAGGATCAGGGTGCAGCGAGCTCTGCAGTTAATTCCATACACGGGCGCATAAACACTGAATACAGATGTACCTAATTCTGTAGAGATCAACAGGACCTCTAGAGTTAGCCATCCCTGTGATGGGGTCTGGTAAGTATTTAGTTTAACAAGGAAGTAAGGTACAGCGGAAGTTGGTGCAAAAGGGCTTTATAAACAAAAAGAGAGCAGTGTATCAATCTATGAGACTTGAGATGGCCAGCCTACATTCTGATATAGGATGTAATAATGTCTGCTAAACCTGTCGCCCGTAATAAAGAAAGGTGTTCTGTGGTAAACTGGATCTGATGGTTTCGGTGTAGTGGCAGCTGCATTCATATAAATGGTTTCACCTTAGTCTAGCACTTGCAGGAAACTTGACTGAATTATCTGTGATCAATGTGGGCACTATCCATTATACATATACATAAATCATCGGATACATTTTTAAATAAGTTGGAAAACATCATGTACTTGGTTTTATCTGTATTAAGTACCAACCTCAGTTCAACAAAAGCTTTCTGCAAGTTCTTGATGATCCGATAAATGGTTGATTTAGGTGCAATCTTACTGGCAGCAATATACTTGCCTGTGAAGCACTTTTTTGTGCAAAGCAAGTAACCATGTTTGACAGAGGAAGAACAATGATTCCAAGCACCACCTTCCTTTTGAAGCTTCCAGTCTGTTATTCGAACTCAATCAGCATGACAGAGTGATCTCCAGCCTTGTCCTCGTCAACACTCACACCTGTGTTAACGAGAGAATCACTGACATGATGTCAGCTGGTCCTTTTGTGACAGGGCTGAAATGCAGTGGAAATGTTTTTTGGGGGATTCAGTTCATTGGCAAGGCAAAGAGGGACTTTGCAATTAATCTGATCACTCTTTATAACATTCTGGAGTATATGCAAATTGCCATCATACAAACTGAGGCAGCAGACTTAGCAGCAGCAGAAAATTTATATTTGTGTCATTCTCAAAACTTTTGCCCACGACCGTATATAGCGAAGTTATCGCTACTAATTATCTATTTATTATTACTTTTATTATTACATGCTATTACTTTTCTATTATTTCTCTATTTCTTTCTCAATTAATTGTTGGGAGGGGCATAAGTAAACATTTCACTGTTTTTCTGCACCTGTTGTTTACAATGCATGTGACAAATACAATATGATTTGTAATGCATTGAAAATTCTACTCCTTTTGATATGAATTATCAAATGTATTTCTTCCTATGTTCCTAGCTTTCTAGGGAGTTTTCCCTAGCCACTGAGCTTCTACATCTGCATTGCTTGCTCTTTGGGATTTTAGGCAGGATATCTGTATAAGCACTTTGCGACAACTGCTGTATGTAAAAAGGGCTTTATAAAATAAATGTTGATTGATTGATTGGGTGCAATAGCATACACAACATTTTCATCTACATACATACACACGTATGTGATTTTTTTTGTTACATATAGACCAATATTATATACAGTATATAGACAGTATACAGGTACAGAACCTAAAATCAACCCCTGTGGGACACCTTTTGTAATATAAAGGAAACTTGAGTTAACGCCATCAGAAAGTACACATTGCGTCCTATCTGTCAGGTAGTTTTTAAAACAATTACAAGACGCCTGATCCAGGCCAATTTCAGGCAACCTTTGAATTAGTAAAGAGTGGTCGACAGTGTTGAACACTTTAGACAAGTCAATGAATAGAGCAGCACACTGTTTCTTTCTATCCAAACAATTTACCACATCATTTAAAACCAGTGTTGCTGCTGAGATGGTGCTATGGTCTGAAGCCCGACTGATGCACATTTCAAATAGATTTTGTGGTTAAGAAAGATTTAAGCTGAGTGTTGAATAAAGCACTGTATTGGTTTTGACTGACAGACGTTATAAACTTTGTTACAAGAAGATGTCCCCATACCTCCCGCTAATTGGGCTACCTTTGCACATATTTTGTTGTCTGAGGGTGGGAAATGCTAGAAATCGAGAGGAGTCGATGTGTTCTGAAAGATGAGATGTTGAGGATTTTAACAAATACCGCTTTGATGTCATCAAGAAAACCGCACACCCATGAGTCCAAATGTGCACTTCACATTTCCATATCATGAAACTCATGTAATTTACAGGATCAACTTTTATGATTCAGTTACAAGGATGACATGCGTTATACCCTGGGTTGTCCTGAACAGAATGAGCCTGTGTTTGTTGTATTGTGAATTAAAATTACCTGCAGAACACGCACGACTCCATTCTATGTGTAACCGATGTGAAATGGCTAGCTAGTTAGCGGTGGTGCGCGCTAATAGCCTTTCAAACGGTGACGTCACTCGCTTTGAGACCTTGAAGTAGTGGGTCCCCTTGCTCTGCAAGGGCCGTGGCTTTTGTGTAGCGTTGGGTAACGATGCTTCGTGGGTGACTGTTGTTGATGTGTGCAGAGGGTCCCTGATTCGCGCCCGGGTATGGGCGAGGGGACGGACTAAAGTTAAACTGTTACATATGCGCATCAAAATTACAATGTTTGTCTAAAGTGCCTTTTGAAAGTTGTTCATTATTATTTTTATTTTTTTATTTACCCCTTTTTTTCTACCCAATTTCGTGGTATCCAATTGGTAGTAGTTACAGTCTTGTCTCATCACTGCAACTCCCGTACGGACTCAGGAAAGGCGAAGGTCGAGAGCCATGCATCCTCCGAAACACAACCCAACCAAGCCGCACTGCTTCTTGACGCAATGCCCATCCAACTCGGAAGCCAGCCGCACCAATGTGTCGGAGGAAACACCGTATACCTGGTGACCTGGTCAGCGTGCACTGCGCCCGGCCCGCCACAGTTGTCGCTAGTGCGAGATGAGACAAGGATATCCCTGCCGGCCAAACCCTCCCTAAACCAGACGAGGCTGGGCCAATTGTGCCCGCCCCATGGACCTCCCGGTCGCGGCCGGCTGCGACAGAGCCTGGACTCGAACCCAAAATCTCTGGTCCTTTTGAAAGTTGAACACTTATAAGATCACTTATAACTTAGCTAGCCATGTTGGCAAAATAATAAACGTTCAAATGATGCCCAACTGACCCATATTGTGATTTATAATGGAACGTACTGCGTAAACAACAGTAATTGTTTGATGGTCAGTTGGGCAGGGATGTTACAAACAAAAAACTACAAGTGTGCTTGCTTCAATTCCTCAATGGCAAAGCTAGGAGAGCTAAAAAAAAAAAAAAAAAGCACCTTATAGTTGAAGGCTCTTTGCTTGAGTCATAAAAGCGCATTGAAATTACTTAGGAATTGTGCACAATAGGAGAGGTTTGTGGCCACTTGGAGACCCCACTTAGACCTCTCACTCAAAACCTTGTGATATTTTTTTCTTATCTTGCACCTACTCCAAAATGTCAACAAATATTCTTATGTTATTGAATGTATCCAGAGTATTTTTAAATTGTGTTTTGGGCAAATGCTTTGAAATGTACAGTTTCCTTTTGTTAGTTTAAATGTTGTGTCCTCACTTTGGTCTAATAATTTCCCCATAATTTCCAGTGTTCTCTTTCAATTGCTACCATGGTCATGCATATGCTTTTTCTAGTTCTTCTGTTAGAAACATTTCAATTTGCCATATTCTTATAGGCCAATTTCCACGAGTTTAAGGGGTTATTAAGCAGAGTGTGTAGCACATCACAAGTATAAAGTTGTTGAAAGGAAAACAAAGATTCACTACAAATTGACAGATTTTCCATCATGCTAACTAGTGGCTGGGAGGGGGAAGAGCGGTCGATTGACTGACCAGGGTCAATTAAAGCACAATTTCTTTCAAATAAAAAGTCTGCCGAGATGAATTGCTGATTAAAAGCATCACTTATCAAATTGTTCTTAGTAAAGATGTTAGAGTCTGACATAATTTGCTTAGGTAGGGAGGGAGAGGAATTCCCACGCTTCAGTGCATAGCAGTGATGGCTCAAGACAGACTGAATAGGGTCTATAAAGCTGCGTTTAGACAGGCAGCCCAATTCAGATCTTATTCTCACTAATTGGTCTTTTAACCAATAAGATCAGCTCTGAAAAATATCTCATGTGAAGAAGACCAATTAGTGGAAAGAAAATCTGAATCGAGCTGCCTGTCTAAACTCAGCCTTACATGCTGACTAGAGTGGGCGCGTCCGCGTGCGTCATCGCGCGCACGTTGATTTTGTCCATCCACACTAGACATGATCAGGACATGCTGGTTGAAATATCAAAACGAACTCTGAACCAACTATATTAATTTGGTGACATGTCGAAAAGCAATAAACATTCATGGAAATTTAGCTAGCTAGCTTGCTGTTGCTAGTTAATTTGTCCTGGGATATAAACATTGGGTTGTTATTTTATCTGAAATGCACAAGGTCCTCTACTCTGACAATTAATCCACAGATAAAAGGGTAAACCGAGTTAGTTTCTAGTAATCTCTCCTCCGTCAGGCTTCTTCTTCTTTGGACTTTATATGGCGGTTGGCAACCATCTTTAAGGTGCATTACCGCCACCAACTGGACTGGAGTGAGTACCTCAGTTCATTTTTCAATCACCCACGTGGGTATATGCTCCTAAAAATCAATCAGGAGATGGGAGAGGCGGGACTTGCAGCGCGTCAAGCGTCACAAATAGAACCAAGTTCTATTTTAGTGCCTGGCTACGCAGAGCCTGTTGACGTGCGCGAGCAGTTTGGATGCAATTATTGAATAACATTGCAGTGTTAGTGCTGCATCTTCCTCCCCAGTCCCCACTGTCGTTATCCTCTCTTAAATTGCCGTGGAGCGAAGGCGAGGCAGACTGCCTGTGATGTGCTCTGCTCTGCTCTGCTTGCCTCCGACTCCAGGTTATTTGTTTTTGAGTGTAATAATGGCCACGAAACACTAAATAAGTCTGCGTCCCAAATGACACCCTATTCCTCATATAGTACACTACTTTTGACCAGAGCCCAGGTTTGGGACGTATGCTAAGTTTGCGGCGGTGCATGGTGAATGACCTGCTCTCGCTCTGAGAAGCCCTGGCTCTGCTGATAGGCATCACTCCCATTGTTTCTGTCTCTGTGTCCCTGCCTGCCTCACTGCCTGTGATCTCCTCATCTTTCATATCCTGTTGCTAGCAGGGCAGGCAGGGATCCGCCTGCGGAGAAAAAACATACTTATTTTATGTGCCTAGACATGTGATGTGTCTTGGTTCAAAGGGAGACAGAAATCTAAGGGAGGCAGGCAGAAATACCTCAACACATACGTACATGCAATGGCCAAGGCACTAAGATAAGACACATCTCTATGGGCCAAAGACGTGCATGGTTGCTACTTGTGTCATTGTAAAGGCACACTCCATATAATTACATAGAACGCTGAACTATAGGCAGGGGTGAAAGTAGACTTAATTTCTTCCCGGTATGTGACCTCCTATTTATCGGCCTAACAATTGCCACCCCCCTCCTATCCCCGCTAAACTAGAATAGTGTACAGCAGGGGTCGGCAATTGGTTTGGGCTACAGAAAAAACACATAGGCTACTACACTTTCTACCGTAGGCTACATAAGTTATGTTAAATTAATTTGATGGAGCATTGTGTCTCTCCAACAGCACCCTGGAGAGGCACAGTGTGCATGGACAAGCTAAGTATGTTGCTAATGCTATGGACTCCAGAACATAATCAGGTAAGGAATTATCCTAAGCTCTGATTTAAAGCAATACTGCAACTGTGGAAACGTGGAACATTTCATTTGTAATTATTTCACTTGTTCTTCTCCCTCAGCCTACAGCCTTAAATACAGTTGTGTCATGGTGCTTTGAGCTTGTATCTCTTGCACAGGAGGCTGCTGAGGGAAGGACGGCTCATAATAATGGCCGGAAATGGAATGGAATGGTATCAACACCTGGAAACCAGTCATTACCATGAGCCTGTTCTCTCCAATTAAGGTCTCACCAACCTCCTGTGATCTCTTGTTAATCCCTCAGGGCTTTGTGACAAAATAGAAGAGCAAGTCCTGGAGTGTGTCCGCCTTTTTTGAGTTGTGCTCCTTATCTCTCAGATCCATGCTAGTGATGTAAACCACTAGGTTTCTTCCGGGGTATCCAATTAACTTTTTAAGAGACCCTTAATCGTGCCAGTTAACTTCCCTGTTTCAAAGAGGTTTAACATAAAATTCCATCCTACTACCTGTATCCTCTGCTTGCCCTGTGTGAGCTCAAAGCTTACTTTGAGTGATGCCAAAGTACAATTTTGTTTAGATATTTTACCATCAAGATTTCTTGCTTGGTTTTGTTTCTGACATCAAAACAATGTATTTTCGAAATTCTAACATTGTGCCACAATAGGACACCCAAACAATCAAAAAAACAAAATTAATAGACCATCAGAGCTGACATTTTTATGGGTATTTATGATTAATTAGTCCACCTTTTCTTTTTGTTCAGGAAGCTTCAATGATGTGTGATCAATGTGTAGCTTTGATTAATCCCCCATCTGACTCTAGATACTAGCCAAGGTTATATCCAGGTTATAACCAGCCAGCGCCTTGAAGATTGGTCGTTTATCCTCTTCCTCTAGGGTTAAAATGACCCAAATGTCATGTAGCAGCTACACACACACACACACACACACACACACACACACACACACACACACACACACACACACACACACACACACACACACACACACACACACACACACACACACACACACACACACACACGCGCACACACAGACCTCTCTACTTCTCTGTATCACCTTTTTATTGGCCATGTCCTGGAGGATTACCCTGATATCTTAGAGGTCACATCTAGGTTGCGTCCCAAATGGCATCTTATTCCCTGTATCAGCGACTCTCAACAGATGGGTTGCGACCCGAATTTGGAAAAATGATGAAATACTCCAGTCTGAACTTAAATGACTAAAACCAGGATGAAAGTGTGTAGAAATAATAATGAACCTATATTTTAAATATACTGTACAAAAATAAAAACACAACATGTAAAGTGTTGGTCCCATGTTTCATGAGCTGAAATGAAAGATCCCAGAAATCTTCCATACACACAAAAAGCTCAAATTTGTTTACATCCCTGTTAGTGAGTATTTCTCCTTTGCCAAGATAATCTATCCACCTAACAGGTGTGGCATATCAAGAAGCTGATTAAACAGCATGCTCATTACACAGGTGCACCTTGCGCTAGGGACAATAAAAGGCCACTCTAAAATGTGCAGTTTTGTCACACAACACAATGCCAGAGATGTTTCAAGTTTTGAGGGAGCATGCAATTGTTATGCTGACTGCAGGAATGTCCACCAGAACTGTTGCCAGAGATTTAAATGTTAATTTCTCTACGATAAGCCGCCTCCAACGTAGTTTTAGAGAATTTGTCAGTATGTCCAACCGGCCTCAAAACCGCAGACCACGTGTAACCACGCCAGCCCAGGACCTCCACACCGGCTTCTTTACCTGCGGGATCATCTGAGACCAGCCACCTGGACAGCTGATGAAACTGAGGAGTATGTCTGTCTGCAATCAAATCAAATGTTATTTGTCACATGCGCCGAATACAACAGGTGTAGGCCTTACAGCGAAATGCTTACTTATAAGCCCTTCACCAACAATGCAGTTTTAAGAAAATACCCCCCAAAAAGTAAGAGATAAGAAAAACAAATGATTAAAATTCAGCAGTAAATAACAATAGCGGGGCTATATACAGGGGGTACCGGTACAGAGTCAATGTGCGGGGGCACCGGTCTCGAGGTAATTGTGGTAATTATGTGCATGCAGGTAGGGTTATTAAAGTGACTATGCATAGATAATAACAGAGAGTAGCAGCAGTGTATGGGGGGGTGCAAATAGTCTGGGTAGCCATTTGATTAACTGTTCAGGAGTCTTATGGCTTGGGGGTAGAAGCTGTTTAGAAGCCTCTTGGACCTAGACTTGGCGGTCCGGTACCGCTTGCCGTGTAGTTTCAGAGAGAACTGTCTATGACTGGGGTGGCTGGAGTCTTTGACAATTTTTAGGACCTTCCTCTGACACCGCCTGGTATAGAGGTCCTGGATGGCAGGAAGCTTGGCCCCGGTGATGTACTGGGCCGTATGCACTACCCTCTGTAGTGCCTTGCGGTCGGAGGCCGAGCAGTTGCCATACCAGGCAGTGATGCAACCCATCAGGATGCTCTTGATTGAGAAGCTGTAAAACCTTTTGAGGATCTGTGGACCCATGCCAAATCTTTTTAGTCTCCTGAGGGGGAATAGGTTTTGTTGTGCCCTCTTCACGACTGTCTTGGTGTGCATGGACCATGTTAGTTTGTTGGTGATGTGTACGCCAAGAACTTGAAGCTCTCAACCTGCTCCACTACAGCCCCGTCAATGAGAATGGGGGCGTGCTCGGTCCTCCTTTTCCTGTAGTCCACAATCATCTCCTTAGTCTTGATCAGATTGAGGGTGAGTTTATTGTCCTTGCACCACACGGTCAGGTCTCTGACCTCCTCCATATAGGCTGTCTCATCGTTGTCGGTGATCAGGCCTACCACTGTTGTGTCATCAGAAAACTTAATGATGGTGTTGGAGTTGTGCCTGGCCGTGCAGTCATGAGTGAACAGGGAGTACAGGAGGGGACTGAGGGGCGCCCATGTTGAGGATCAGCATGGCGGATGTGTTACCTACCCTTACCACCTGGGGGGCGGCCGGTCAGGAAGTCTAGGATCCAGTTGCAGAGGTAGGTGTTTCGTCCCAGGGTCCTTAGCTTAGTGATTTTTGGGGGCATTATGGTGTTGAATGCTGAGCGGTAGTCAATGAATAGCATTCTCACATAGGTGATAAATAAAGCTCTTTTGTGGGGAAAAACTTATTCTGATTGGCTGGGCCTGGCTCCCCAGTGGGTGGGTGGGTCTATGCGCCCCTGCCCAGTCATGTGAATTCCACAGATTAGGGCCAAGTGAATTTATTTCATTTGACTGATTTCCTTATATGAACTGTAACTCAGTAAAAAAAAAGAAATTGTTGCATGTTGTGTTCAGTATAGTTTTACAAATGTTTCTTCAATCACAGTATTTTTTCAATATAGAGTCATTAGAAGCGCTAATCAGCGGATCTCAAACCAGTGAGTGTAAGGAGTGCGCTGAGAGTCGGGAAGGAAGTTCAGGGAGTGAGTGTTTAAATAAATAAATGTAACATAATACAAAACAAGAACACACGAACAACGCACCGACATGAAACTTAAACAGAAACAATAACGCCTGGGGAAGGAACCAAAGGGAATGACATATATAGGGAAGGTAATCAGGGAAGTGATGGAGTCCAGGTGAATCTGATGACACGCAGGTGCGTGTAACGATGGTGACAGGTGTGCGCCATAACAAGCAGCCTGGTGACCTAGAGGCAGGAGAGGGAGCACACGTGACAGTGAGCTTAACATTCTTCATCAAGAATATGGACAAAATGGAATTATTGACAATGAAAAAGGTGGGACTGTTGTTCCCTTGTCATATAGTTGGTACATTTACCATCGATATAGTATTAAACATAGTTTTCCAGATTCCATTTTGACAAAAACAAAATGCTATGTGAATATTGGATCACGACTGAGACAACCTGGTTCAATTTGGGTCCCGAGGCAAAACGAGTTGAGAACCACTGCCCTATATAGTGCATTACTTGTGACCAGAGCCCATAGTAGTGCACTATAAAGGCAATAGGGTGCCATTTGGGACGTAGCCCTAGAGTTGCACGCACCAGCCAGCTCTGTTTATAGATCAGTGTCAAGTGGAGCAGTTACTCTCCTATCAGAGTAGAGTATTTAACCTCTACATACAAGAGACACTGAGGCTGCATTTATGCAGGCAGCCTAATTTGTATATTTTTTCCTAATTATTGGCAAAAGAGCTGATCTGATTGGACAAAAGACCCAGTTAGTGAAAAAAATATCAGAATTGGGCTGCCTGTGTAAACGTAGCCTAAATTATTCCCTCATCTCAGCTGTTATATCAAGGTTCAATCAATTAGGCTATAAGCTCAATATAATGTTGATGATGAAAAAGATAGCTCCTCTAAAACATGTTTTTCATCAAGGTTTTACATGCAGTAATTATTAGGCTGTAACCTAAAGGGATAGTTCACCCAAATTATTAAATTATATATTGGTTTTGGTTTGGCTTTAGACTGCTTACAGAGTAAGGTAACCAATATGTAAATTGGTGAACTATCCCTTTAACATAGTGTAGTTGCTATCTGAGCTGATTAAATATAGTAGATGACTCCAAGGCCAAGGGAACTTTTTGCAACCCTGATTAACATAAAAACTGCTGTCATTGCCCTGTCATTGATGTAATTTATGTCTGCTTGTTCCAGATGCTGTTCATTTTTACTTAATAGATCACTAATTTTATTTGGCAGCTGTTTTGGATATCAACTCTAATGTATTTTCTAATGATTTAATTACTACAAAGCTATTACCGTCCTGAGTTAAACATTAAAAACACATTCATTAGGGGTCACTGAGAGGGTTATTAACCTAGAGCAAATGTCAATTGAATGAATTATTTTTACTTTGCAAAGTTTCAATATACATTGATGAAGAGATATTTATTCATCTAAAGAATAAATATATTGATATATGTTATCATAAACTAAAGGCTTCAATTTATATGAAACTTACTGCACAGGCCATAAACAGAATTTGTCAACATTAAAGGGGAGAAACACTGTAGTGTACTTCTCTAAGTCAACTCTTATACATAGTATATCACTTACAGCCCACTCATTGTCTCGAAAAGGTTAGCAGTTATCACTCTTACTTAGTCATAAAGCAGTCCCCGGTTGGTTTACGCCAATGTTCTAGGGCTGTTGTGTTGAAGTCATCCTGGGTCTATGTCATAGATCACAGCACTGACCTTGAGCCCAGAACCCACGTCACGCTGAGTTGTGGCGATGATGCGGCCATCGTAACAGTGTTAGTGCAATTTATGTGACAGCGTCTGATCCACCACGTTCTTCACGCTTGATAACAAGTAATGAAACGTGCGACGATCTACACCAGAGGTACTCGTGTGCAGGAATTACAGTCATGTGAATTACATTCATATTGGTGTGAACTTAACTCTTGTCTGAACGTCATGGCATTGCGATATCAAGTCTGTCTCTGGCCTGTGAAACAAGGTTTAATCAGAACTTTTATTTCAGAAAGTTGGAACATCACCTGTAATAATGAATCCCATAGGTATAGTTCAGATCATAATACAGACATAGAAAAATCACTGAGGAACCCAACCACGCATTTCCCCCATTTAATGTAATATATTTTGGAAAGGCGTAAATTGGCCGACTTATCCTCATTCGTCTTCATTTTACATGTTTTTGTCTCTCCGCCAAGATGACAAAATTATTTTCCCTCTACAGCAACATAAAGCTGAAATATGACATCTTAGTGGAAGCAGAACACAGTATCTGGATCCCAAATGGCACCCTATTCCCTTTATAGTGAACTACTTTTGATAGTGCACTACTTTTGGCCAGGGCCCTGGTCAAATGTAGTGCAATATAAAGGGAATAGGGTTCCATTTGGAATGCACTCAGTGAAAGAAGAATTGCCCACAGTCAGGGTACTCGGGAGAAGCTACACATGTCTATCAGTCTTCATGTAAGGAAATGAGGGGCCTCCTTAGCTCTCCACACCCCACTGGGTCATATTGAAGAGGAATATTATCAGGATTTATGGATGGAGGTCAACACTGCACATTCTTTGGCATGTTTGCAGTTATCTGAAGTAATGAACAATAAGTCATGTTAAAAGGATACTCCACGATGACTGTAGAACTCAGCAGTCAGTGTGTCACACCCTGGCCTTAGTTATCTTTGTTTTCATTATTATTTTAGTTAGGTCAGGGTGTGACATGGTGAAGTATGTGTTTTTGTATTGTCTAGGGTGTTGTATGGTTTAGGGGGTTAAGTAGAGTAGATGGTTTAGTGTTCAGTGTAGGTGTCTAGGAAAGTCTATGGTTGCCTGATTTGGTTCTCAATTAGAGACAGCTGGTTATTGTTGTCTCTGATTGGGAGCCATATTTAAGGCAGCCATAGGCTTTAGCTGGTTGTGGGTAATTGTCTATGTCAGTGTGTAATGGTCAGTGTCAGCACCATTTTGTTTATATAGCTTCACGGTCGTCAGTTTGTTATTTTGTTAGTTTGTGATTAGTTGTTCGTTTCTTGTTTGTTTTTCTCTCTTCTTAAAAATAAAGAAGATGTATTTTGCACACGCTGCGCCTTGGTCCAATCTCTCACAGCAAGACGATCGTGACAGAATTACCCACCAATCTAGGACCAAGCGGCGTGTCAAGCGGCAACAGGACCCACCTACACAGGATTCATGGACATGGGAGGAGATATTGGATGGAAAGGGACCTTGGGCACAACCGGGAGAATATCGCCTCCCTCGTGAAGAGCTGGAGGCAGCTAAAGCCGAGAGGAGGCGATATGAGGAGGCAGCACGGAAGCAAGGCTGGAAGCCCGTGAGTACAACCCAAAAATTTCTTGGGGGGGGCCTTAAAGGGAGTGTGGCGAAGTCAGGTAGGAGACCTGCGCCTACTCCCTGTACTTACCGTGGAGAGCGAGAGTACGGGCAGACACCGTGTTACGCAGTAGAGCGCATGGTGTCTCCTGTACGCGTGCATAGCCCGGTTCGGTACATTCCAGCTCCACGTATCGGCCGGGCTAGATTGAGCGTTGAGCCGGATGTCATGAAGCCGGCCCAACGCATCTGGTCACCAGTGCGTCTCCTCGGGCCGGCTTACATGGCACCAGCCTTACGCATGGTGTCCCCGGTTCGCCTACATAGCCCGGTGCGGGTTATTCCACCTCCCCGCACTGGTCGGGCGACGGGGAGCATACAACCAGGTAAGGTTGGGCAGGCACAGTGCTCAAGGGAGCCAGTACGCCTGCACGGTCCGGTATTTCCGGCGCCACCTCTCCGCCCCAACCCAGTACCACCAGTGCCTCCTCCACGCACTAGCCCTATGGTGCGTGTCTCCAGCCCTTTACCACCAGTGCCTACACCACGCACCAAGCCTCCTGTGTGTCCCCAGAGTCCTGTGCGTCCTGTTGCTGCTCCCCGCACTAGCCCTGAGATGCGTGTCCCCAGTCCGGTACCACCAGTTCCGGCACCACGCACTAGGCCTAATGTGCGCTCCCAGGATCCAGTATGCCCTGTTCCTTCTCCCCGCACTAGCCTGAAGGTGCGTGTCCTTAGCCCGGTGCCTCCAGTTCCGGCACCACGCACCAGGTCTACAGTGCGCCTCATCCGGCCAGAGCCATCCGTCTGCCCAGTGCCATCTGAGCCATCCGTCTCCCCAGTGCCATCTGAGCCATCCGTCTCCCCAGCGCCATCTGAGCCATCCGTCTCCCCAGCGCCATCTGAGCCATCCGTCTCCCCAGCGCCATCTGAGCCATCCGTCTCCCCAGCGCCATCTGAGCCATCCGTCTCCCCAGCGCCGTCTGAGCCATCCGTCTGTCCCGAGCCATTAGAGCCGCCCATCTGTCCCGAGCCGTCAGAGCCGTTAGTCAGTCAGGAGCCGCTAGAGCCATTCGTCAGTCAGGATCTACCAGAGCCGCCAACCAGTCAGGATCTGCCAGAGCCGCCAACCAGACGGGATCTGCCAGAGCCGCCAACCAGACGGGATCTGCCAGAGCCGCCAAACAGACGGGATCTGCCAGAGCCGCCAACCAGACGGGATCTGCCAGAGCCGTCAGCCAGCCATGAGCGTCCAGAGCCGTCAGCCAGCCATGAGCGTCCAGAGCCGTCAGCCAGCCATGAGCGTCCAGAGCCGTCAGCAAGCCATGAGCGGCCAGATCCGTCAGCCAGCCATGAGCAGCCAGATCCGTCAGCCAGCCATGAGCAGCCAGATCCGTCAGCCAGCCATGAGCAGCCAGATCCGTCAGCCAGCCATGAGCAGCCAGATCCGTCAGCCAGCCATGAGCAGCCAGATCCGTCAGCCAGCCATGAGCAGCCAGATCCGTCAGCCAGCCATGAGCCGTCCAGCCAGGATCCGCCAGAGCCGTCCAGCCAGGATCCGCCAGAGCCGTCCAGCCAGGATCCGCCAGCCAGCCAGGATCCGCCAGAGCCAGCCAGCCAGGATCCGCCATTCAGTCCGGTGCTGCCACTTAATCCAGTGGGGTTAAGTTGGAGGGTGGTCAATTGGAGGAGGTTACGAAAGCGGGTAGTGACTATGGTGGGGTGGGGACCACGACCAGTACCAGAGCCGCCACCGTGGACAGACGCCCACCCAGACCCTCCCCTAGACTTTATGCTGGTGCGTCCGGAGTTCGCACCTTAAGGGGGGGTTATGTCACACCCTGGCCTTAGTTATCTTTGTTTTCATTATTATTTTAGTTAGGTCAGGGTGTGACATGGTGAAGTGTGTGTTTTTGTATTGTCTAGGGCAGGGGTGTCAAACTCATTCCACGGAGGGCCTAGTGTCTGCAGGTTTTTGGTTTTTCCTTTCAATAAAGCCCTAGACAACCAGGTGTGGGGAGTTCCTAACTAATTAGTGATGTTAATTCATCAATCAAGTACAAGGGAGGAGCGAAAACCCGCAGACACTTGGCCCCCCGTGGAATGAGTTTGACACCTGTGGTCTAGGGTGTTGTATGGTTTAGGGGGTTAAGTAGAGTAGATGGTTTAGTGTTCAGTGTAGGTGTCTAGGAAAGTCTATGGTTGCCTGAATTGGTTCTCAATTAGAGACAGCTGGTTATTGTTGTCTCTGATTGGGAGCCATATTTAAGGCAGCCATAGGCTTTAGCTGGTTGTGGGTAATTGTCTATGTCAGTGTGTAATGGTCAGTGTCAGCACCATTTTGTTTATATAGCTTCACGGTCGTCAGTTTGTTATTTTGTTAGTTTGTGATTAGTTGTTCGTTTCTTGTTTGTTTTTCTCTCTTCTTAAAAATAAAGAAGATGTATTTTGCACACGCTGCGCCTTGGTCCAATCTCTCACAGCAAGACGATCGTGACACAGTGTCTGTTGGGTTTTGGTTCTTAAAGCTGCAGTATGAAACTTTTTGGGCGACCAAACCAAATTCACATAGAAATGTGAGTTATCAATCTGTCATTCTCATTGAAAATAGGTCTAAGAAGTGATAGATCTGTTCTATTTGTGCTATTTCTATGCTTCCCGTTATTAACTTTCGTTTTTATGTCTTTTACTTTCGGTTTTGTACACCAGCTTCAAACAGCAGAAAACACAATATTTTTGGTTATGGAAAATATATTTCACAGCGGTTTAGATGGTACAATGATTGTCTACACTATCCTTGCTTGTTTTGACACATAAATTGAAATTAGGCAAACTATTTTTTTAAATCGCAGCAGGAAATGGTAGAGCAATTTCTGCATAGTGCACCTTTAATTTTCAACAGGTAACTGATTGAGATCAAAGAAACCAAGTGTTGGCATCCTGTCGCTAATTTGTGACAATTAAGTTCCAGCAGGGAGAAATTAAAACCAGTAGGACTAGAGCCCCCAGTTGTGCACACCTGATCCGACAATGGTTAACATGTTGTGAGAATATGTCCCAGAATGAGAACATCTTTCACTTCATTGAATTAATGGTTGTGGTAATAGCAGTTCTAAGCCTCTCTTTGGTAACTCCTAAGGATAGTTATTATTAGAAAATCAAACGATTATTGATCGATTATTACTCGAATGTCTGATACAGGTTTAGCTCTGGTCCAGGGCGTTACGTGCGGCTTGTTGAAACTAAGGAAGGCTCAGCTTCAGCAAGCCTCACATAACACCCTGGACCAGAGCTAGTACAGGGTGTATAGTACAGGGTGTATATAGGAAAATGTACTTCTAATTACAAAAACTAAGTGACCTGTTGTGTGCTGACGTGACTTCCAAACTGGAACCTTGTACATTATAGTGTTCTTGTAATGGAACTCATGTTCTTCGGGAGGACTGACGTGTGACACACTAATGTGTGCTTAACCTCCTGTCCACTCCAGAGAGCTGTGCGTTAGATGGTGCATTCTGGTGCTGTCTAGCTCAGAGTCAGAGATGGAATGGCCATAGGGCAGTTCTGGCAAATGCCAGATGGGCTGGTCCATCTTTAGCCCCGTGGGCCTTGGTGGGGTTGAGCAAAATGATCATTATTTGACCAATAATGTGGGCGTCAAGGAAAAAAAGGCAACACAAATGTCTGTACCTCGCATACTCACCTAAAAGCACTTTGCTTGAAAATTTTGAAAAAAGTGGCAATATTACTGTTTGTCCTTCTTGAGACGCCATAACAACAACCTAGCCAGTATACACTTCCTCAAAATAGTCAGAATCAATCTAAGATAAATCAAGAAATCTGCAATTAATTTGGACATTTTTGCAGAGGAGTTCTTAATCGTGCAATGTTGCCTCTAACTAAGATGTTTGGTGCAGTATTTCTGAAGGGAAAAAATGTGCATGAAAACTAGTCGTCTCTCGTTGATTGACAACAGACAATTCATTGAAGAATCCAATCCATAGTTCCCACTCCTACTAGGAGTAGTACTGTTGACTAATCACCGACTAAGGGACATAGACTTCGGCTACCGAACTTCGGCTTGCCTCAAGAAAAAAATTGGTGTGCAGTAACAGCCGGAAAAAAAACCTGTCGAACACCAAAACAAGCAAAAAAGTCACAAAATTGTTTTCGACTGGGAAGCATAAGTCAGGCTTAACACTCAAACCTCTTTGTCTGTGTGGCTTACAGAGAGACAGTTTGATTTAATTTGTGTAAAGGTCCAATATTAGTGCTGAGGGGAAATGTAATAATGCACAAAGTCATCCGACAGAATAATCATGTGTCTGTTTGTGACCTTTGTGTTTTAAAGCTCCCTGGATGATTCACCACGACCCTAATGAAACAGACGCTATTCTCATTAGATCACAGTTATAATGGCATGATCTGCTGCGCTGCTGCGCCCCATAGAAAACAGGCACTGTGGCTGCATCTGAAATGGCACACTATTCCTATATAGTGTACTACATTTGACATTATGTTGCCAAAATGTGTATTATGATGCCAGTACGTTTTTTAAACTGTTGCAGAGGCAGTATGTGTTGTAATTGGCCCCCTCTTGTCATTAATTAGTGGGCAATGCTTCTTCAAAAACAGGGTTTGGTTAGAAGATCACAAACAGCACTAATCGGTCTTAAATGATGTTGTACAAGAGTTCTTTAATAAGAATGCTCTTCTCTCTCCACCACTGTGCCCTATTCTCTCTTTGTGTCTGACACTAAATGACTTTCTCCGTCCTGCAAACTGGGCTATAAATTACCACTGCCGGAATCCCCATGATTCGATTTTTCAATTTAGCGAGCGAGCATGACACCAAATGCTGGAATTCAGTTTTAATTTATCTAAAGCAATTTTGGGCTTTTGCTTCCACTCTGACGCTGTATGAATATGTTAATAAGCAAGACATGGTGAAATGGTGAGAACACTCAGAGCCTCTTGTCTTGTTGGGTTGTGTTCTCCCTCACATCCACTTTCTCTACAGTTTACTTCTGAGTGACATTTTATTAGTTCCCATCACCAAATGACCTATCCAAAAGTCAAAGTTGGGAAACTGCAGAATAAATGTCAACAGGAATTCTTTAGGATCTCACTTTATGTGGTTGTCCAGCTCACTGCTATGCTTTGAGAGAATGAGGTTGTATGCTGGTGATACATTGTCAGAGGCAGATGAGCATAGCGCTGACATTTATGGAGTAAACATGGCCTTCCTACGTGACTACAGTGCATTCGAAAAGTATTCACACCCCTTCACTTTTTCCACATTTTGTTACATTACAGCCTCATTCTAAAATTGATTAAATTGTTTTTTTCTCTCTCATCAATCTACACTCAATACCCCATAACATGACAAAGCAAAAAAGGTTTTTAGAAATTTTTGCAAATGTATTAAAATAAAAAAACAGAAATATCACATTTGTGTAAGTATTCAGACCCTTTACTCAGTACTTTGATGAAGCACCTTTGGCAACGATTACAGCCTCGAGTCTTCTTCGATATGACTCTACAAGCTTGGCACACCTGTATTTGGGGAGTTTCTCCCATTCTTCTCTGCAGATCCACTCAAGCTCTGTCAGGTTGGATGGGGAGCATTGCTGCACAGCTATTTTCAGGTCTCTACAGAGATGTTCGATTGGGTTTAAGTCCAGGCTCTGGCAGGGCAACTCAAGGACATTCAGAGACTTGTCCCATACATTCAGAGACTTGTCACTTCTGCACTGTCTTGGCTGCGTGCTTTGGGTCGTTGTCCTGTTGGAAGGTGAACCTTCACCCCAGTCTGAGGTCCTGAGCCCTCTGGAGCAGGTTCTCATCAAGGATCTCTCTGTACTTTGCTCCGTTCATCTTTTCCTTGATCCTGACTAGTTTCCCCATCCCTGCTGCTGAAAAACATCCCCCCAGCATGATGCTGCCACCCCCATACTTCACCGTAAGGATGGTATTGGCCAGGTGATGAGCTGTGCCTGGTTTCCGCTTGGCATTCAGGCCAAAGAGTTCAATCTTGGTTTCATCAGACTAGAGAATCTTGTTTCTTGTCCGAGAGTCCTTTAGGTGCCTTTTGGCAAACTCCAAGCGGGCTGTCATGAGCCTTTTACTGAGAAGTGGCTTCAGTCTGGCCACTCTACCACAAAGACCTGATTGGTGGACTGCTGCAGAGAAGGAAGGTTCTCCCATCTCCACAGAGGAACTCTGGCGCTCTGTCAGAGTGACCATCGGGTTCTTGGTCACCTCCCTGACCAAGACCCTTCTCCTCCGATTGCTCAGTTTGGCCGGGCAGCCAGCTCTAGGAAGAGTCTTGGTGGTTCCAAACTTCTTCCATTTAAGAATGATGGAGGCCACTGTGTTCTTGGAGACCTTCAAAGCTGCAGAAATGGTACCCTTCCTCAGTTCTGTGCCACGACACAATCCTGTCTCGAAGCTCTACGGATAATTCCTTCGACCTCATGGCTTGGTTTTAGGTCTGACATGCACTGTCAACTGTGGGACCTTATATAGACACACGGCAAATCATGTCCAATAAATTGAATTTACCACAGGTGGACTCCAATCAAGTTGTAGAACATATCAAGGATGATTAATGAAAACAGGATGCACCTGAGCTCAATTTTGAGTCTCATAGCAAAGGGTCTGAATATTTATTTAAATAAGGTATTTCTGTTTTTTTGCAAACATTTCTAAAAACCTATTTTCGCTTTGTCATTATGGGGTATTGTGTGTAGATTGATGAGGGAAAATGTATTTAATCCATTTTAGAATAAGGCTGTAATGTAACAAAATGGGGAAAAGGTGAAGGGGTCTGAATACTTTCCGAATGCAATCTATATGTGGATTAAGGAAGAGCCCAGAATATACTGAATAAAATCACTGGAATGTGTGCTAAGCCTGTGGGGTTGGACTGCACCAGATTTGCCAGTTTTGCTGTGAGATGTATCCCCACTCTTCCACCAAGACACCTGCAAGTTCCCGAACATTTTTGGGGGGGATGAGCCTGCAGGAAGGGTACCACATGAGGAAGGAGGATGTCTTCCCTGTAGTGCACAGCATTGAGATTGTCTGCAATGACAACACGCTCAGTCCGATGATGCTGTGACACACCGCTCCAGACCATGACGGACCCTCCACCTCCAAATCGATCCCGCTCCAGAGTACAGGCCCATTCCTTCCAGAGTAAAGGCCCATTCCTTCGACGATAAACGCAAATCCGACCATCACCCCTGGTGAGACAAAACCGCGACTCGTCAGTGAAGAGCACTTTTTGCCAGTCCTGTCTGGTCCAGCGACGGTGGGTGTGTGCCCATAGGCGATGTTGTTGCCGGTGATGTCTGGTGAGGACCTGCCTTACAACAGGCCTACAAGCTCTCAGTCCAGCCTCTCTCAGTCTATTGCAGACAGTCTGAGCACTGATGGATGGATTGTGCGTTCCTGGTGTAACTCGGGCAGTTGTTGATGACATCCTGTACTTGTCCCGCATGTGTGATGTTCGGATGTACCGATCCTGTGCAGGTGTTGTTACACGTGGTCTGCCACTGCGAGGATGATCAGCTGTCCGTCCTGTCTTCCTGTAGCGCTGTCTTAGGTGTCTCACAATACGGACATTGCAATTTATTGCCCTGGCCACATCTGCAGTCCTCATGCCTCCTTGCAGCATGCCTAAGGCATGTTCACGCAGATGAGCAGGGACCCTGGGCATTTTTCTTTTAGCGTTTTTCAGAGTCAGTAGAAAGGCCTCTTTAGTGACCTAAGTTTTCATAACTGTGACCTTAATTGCCTACCGTCTGTAAGCTGTTAGTGTCTTAACGACCGTTCCACAGGTGCATGTTCATTAATTGTTTATGGTTCATTGAACAAGCATGGGAAACAGTGTTTAAAACCTTTACACAATGAAGATCTGTGAAGTTATTTGGATTTTTACGAATGATCTTTGAAAGACAGGGAAAAGGGACGTTTCTTTTTTTGCTGATTTTATAATTATCTGTAAGGCCCCTCCATTGGCAGTGAATTTCAAACACAGATTAAACCACAAAGGCCAGGGAGGTTGTCCAATGCCTCACAAAGAAAGGCACCTATTGGTATATAGGTAAACAATAAATAAAAGCAGACATTGAATATCCCTTTGAGCATGGTGAATGTATTAATTACACTTTGGATCGTCAATCAATACACCCAGTCACTACAAAGATACAGGCGTTTTTAATAACTCAGTTCACGGAGAGGAAGGAAACCACTCAGGCATTTCACCATGAGGCCAATGGTGACTTTAAAACTCTTACAGATTTTAATGGATGTGATAGGAGAAAACTGAGAATGGATCAACAATATTGTAGTTATTCCACAATACTAACCAATTTGACAGATTGAAAAGAAAGAAGACTGTACAGAATAAAAATATTTCAAAACATGCATCCTGTTTGCAACAAGGCACTAAAGTAATACTGCAAAAACACTGGCAAAGAAATTAACTATTTGTCCTGAATACCAAGTGTTAGGTTTGGGGCAAATCCAATCCAACATATTACTGAGTATCACTTATGATGTGGCCACCACCATTTTCAAGCATAGTGGTGGCCGCATCATGTTATGGGTATGCATGTAATCGTTAAGGACTGGGGAGTTTTTCAGGATAAAAAAAGAAACCGAATGGAGCTAAGCACAGGCAAAATCCTAGAGGTAAACCTGGTTCGGTCTGCTTTCCACCAGACATAAATTCACTTTCAGCAGGACAATAACCTAAAATACAGGGCCAAATCTACATTGGAGTTGCTTACCAAGAATACAGTGAATGTTCCTGAGGTATTGTGTGTAGATGGGTCTGAAAACAATTATATTTAATCCATTCTGAATTCAAGCTGCAACACAACAAAATGTGGAATAAGTCAAAGGGTATGAAAAAAAAGTCACTGTAGCCTACATTTTCTGATTTGGATGAGAATTGTGTTATGCTGTTGCTACTTCTGTGAATGTCTGAACATTGCATCCAAAAATAAACTGCTCAAATTGAGGACATATTATTGTAAACACTGTTCTGTGACAAAAAATCAGTGTGGCCAGCTGACTGTTGCATCAATCGTAACTAGACGTTCTAATGAAGCATTCTAATCACACCAGTTTGTGCGTACACTGCAGGGACCACTGTAGAATGATCACACCCCTGTGTCCGTACGTGTCAAAGGTCACTTAGAGCACAATATGTTCTAGAAGAAGTGGTCTTGGATTCATTCCTACAGAGCTGCCAACTCTCATGCATTTGACCCTCCTCTCACCCTCTCACGCCTCTCACACCTCTTATATCTCACGCATTGAAAAGTACTGCTTTTATTTGTCTAATTAGTCCATTGTATAGCCAGTGCGTTAACCTTTCAACTATGCTCCAAATCGGAGCATCTGCGCGTGCAATTTAACATCACAAGCGGAAACCTCTATCATTGTCCTGTCTTACCACAGCACTGTGAACTGCGGCCCATTGAAGCATATGATTCGTCTAGTTATGTAAGGGATCAAGGGGATTGGATGCATGTTTTAAAGAAGCTGAATGGAAAGATAGAACGTTTTTAGCTGAGTTTATAAAACTGTAAAAAGAGCAGCACGGTAACGCTGTTTTATGTACAATGCTGTCAACAAAATGTTGTTGCTGTTGCTCCTGTCCCTATTATTGCAGAATGCAGCCTTTTGACAGCATGTTCTCAAGTCAACTTAATCCACACTTTCATTAGTCTCCTCGTTTGGTGATTGGCATTTAGGCCGTGACAACGGAAAGGAAGCAGACAGACCTATTTTTTAGCAGGGAGGTTTGGCAGGGTGACTTGATTTGTAACTATGAAAATTGTTTTGTCAAATAGATTGTAAATCGACAAGTGTACATTTGAATCTAGAGGGGGGACAATGAATAGAACAATTATTTGGTTAGGGTGTAGGTGCAGATTTTGTCATCTTGTCTTCAGGAGATTTTATTATCTATTTACTTTATTTAGTCTGATCAGTGGAACAATTATTTTTGTTAACAATGGGCTAAAATATAGAATAATTACTGTGCTTGTCAGCAAGACCACTAGTTATTCCCCACACTTATTTTATTATTCCACTTATTCACAATTTTGCCAGTGTAATCACATATTTGAAATATGATATGCCTACTTGTGTCTTTCAAAATTAATTATATGAGGCTATGCATTATTGCAGCCATTCATGGACAGTTTTGAATAAGTCATTAAAATAAGCATTGGATATTAAATGCTCCAGGAATCAAATCAAATTTTTTTAATGTTAGTATTGTGCACGTACTAGGCAGAGATGGTAAGGGGACTCACAACTAATAAACACATCATATTTTGTCTATGTAGAGTAAGATAATGGCAAGGATCTTCAACTAGTAGGCATAACCCACCTGAATATTGATATTCATTAGATATTCAATGTTTCTAGCATTTGCCTGTCTCCCAATCTCATTTATTTACTGTCTGAATAAAGTGTCAAACCACCTAAAAAAAATATGTAAAAAAAAATATTGGCATGCTTCAAATTGCATCCCCCAAAAATCTCAAAGTAACAAAGTCGTCAAATTTTGTGTGTTCATTTACTGTTCAAAGCATCTTGAATACACACATTTTTTTATATATTTTTTTAATCGATTATTTTAGGGGGTGGATCAGCTTTAATATTGCGGATAGATTGTAGCTTCCATCAATGTAATTGTCTGCATCATTTCCAATCCCCCATATATTTATATATATACTGTAGTGAGGTGCGTACTGGCGGCAGAGAAGTCAGGTGCAGGAGAGCGAAAACGGATTTACAATGGTGTCGTTAAATATCCATAACCACCATCAACAGAACGATACAATAAATGGGTCAAACAAAACCCGGTAAATACCAGCATCCCGTGCATAAGCACTACAAGAAAACAATTACCGACAAAGGACATGGGGGGGAAAAGAGGGTTAAATACACATGTAATTGATGGAATTGGAACCAGGTGTGATGGAAGACAAGACAAAACCAATGGGAAATGAAAAGTGGATCAGCGATGGTTAGAAGGTCGGTGACTTCGACCGCCGAACGCCGCCCAAACAAGGAGAGGGACCAACTTCAGTGGAAGTCGTGACATATACATAGATACACATACCCACATACATATATATATATATACATACATATATATATATATACACACATATATATATATATATATATATATATATATATATATATATATATATATATATATATATATATATATATATATATATATATATATATACATATATACATATATATTTTTAAAATATATTTTCCTTTATTATTTCCCACAAACCCTACCACCTATATCCGTAATTGGAGTAAACTAATAAACAATAACACTTACGCTTCAATTTCCAGCTTATACATACTATATACATTGTACGAACACAATCTATATTACAATAGTTCTATTTTGGTTGTTTTTAGTTCTGGCCTTCCTCTATTGCTGATGTCCATCCAGTTTGATTTATATTTGCCACATATTTTGAACTGTGCCATTTCACAAGTTCTGAACCGATGTACATTTTACAGACACAGTATATTTTACATTTGTTATCTTGCTGTTATTAGTCCCTCACTTCAGCTCCATTCAACCCCTCCCATTTACAGTATCTCTTAACACTATCCATATTGGATTTCTATTTGCCATATATTTTTCAACTGTGCTGTGATGTTTCACAAAAGTACTGAACCTTTCTATTCTCATAGTTTCTACAGATTGTAAATTAAAGATAAAAAATGTTGCTAAAAGTATTATTATATTATTGATCCATTGACTATGGCTTTTCAAATCACCCAATATTGCTATCTGCAGCGTTAGCTCCAGGTAAATGTTGCAATTCTTCAGCCATTCCTGAACCTGTGACCAAAAACGAGCTACATATGGACAGTACTAAAAGAAATGATCTATAGACTCTGCCTCCTCGCAGCAAAATCTGCAGAGCTGGGAAGGTTGTATCCCCATATATATATATATAACATTCAATTGGTTGCAAGAATTTTGTATAATAATTTTAATTGATCCATCGTCATTCTGCATGTCAATTCATATCCTTGTGCCATGGAATCGATACATCGAAAATCTCTTCCCAACTATTTTGCTATCTATATGACACAGCTGTCAATTTTTATGGTCCTTAAATGAAACTGGTATATATTTTTATTTATCACAATTTTCTTTAACCAATTTTGGTCTTTCAATCCTCTACAGGATCGGTGGGTCCCCCGCGGGACAGTTGAGCTAACGTAGGCTAATGCGATTAGCATGAGGTTGTAAGTAACAAGAACATTTTCCAGAACATAGACATATCTGATATTGGCAGAAAGATTAAATTCTTGTTAATCTAACTGCACTGTCAAATTTACTGTAGCTATTACAGTGAAATAATACCATGCTATTGTTTGAGTAGAGTGCACAGTTATGGACTTGAAAATGTATTAATAAACCAATTAGGCACTTTTGGGCAGTCTTGATACAACATTTTGAACAGAAATAGAATGGTTCATTTGATCAGTCTAAAACGTTGCACATACACTGCTGCCATCTTTTGGCCAAACTCTAAATTGCACCTGGGCTGGAATAATACATTATGATGGCCTTTCTCTTGCATTTCAAAGATACAAAAAAGCATGGTTTTTTCTTTGTATTATCTTTTACCAGATCTATTGTGTTATATTCTCCTACATTCATTTCACATTTCCACAAACTTCAAAGTGTTTCCTTTAAAATGGTATCAAGAATATGCATATCCTTGCTTCAAGTCCTGAACTACAGGCAGTTAGATTTGGGTATGTCATTATAGGCGAAAATGTAAAAAAAGGGTCATATCCTTAATGTAGGGCCAACAGACAAGCTCCTTACTTTTTTCCCCTTCCACTTGCCTCTTCCATTTTTGCGGTAATGCTGCAATTAGTTGGTTGTAATTTTGGGCAGAGTAGACATTTCCATATATTGGTGTTAGCTGCATGTGTGACATAACTCCACCAGTACTATTTATGATTTAATTTACACATATTATACTTTTTTTTTTAAATATCGAAAAAAAATAAAAAAAATATCAATTAATATATTTGAGTAGAACCACAATATTTTTTGTATTATTTGTTCTGTCTTTTCTGGTGGATTAAACTGACATTGCAACAAAATTTCTATGGCTTGTTTAAAAAATAAAGATATTTTAGAGATTATTTCATTTTCAAATAACCGAAAGTGAGCAGTTGTAATCTGAATAAAGGGAAAAAGCTCATTCTTGAACACGGGGTGAAACATTCTTACTAATTTGCTAGAGAAGCAGTTCGGATTTAAGTATAACTTTTGTATGTCTGACGCCTTTAGTGAGAGGTCTAATGCTTTAATATTTAATCATTTCTGCCCTCCGAATTCATATTCATTATATAAATAGGCCCTTTTAATTTTGTCTGGCTTGGCATTCCAAATAAAATGTAATATTTTTTTGCTCATGTAATTTAAAAAACAGGTCGCTAGGCAAAACCATAAGCAAATGCTGTAGGTCAACTGTGACTAAAGAGTTAATCAGGGTGATGTTTCCACAAATAGACATGTATTTTCCTTTCCACTGTAGCAAGATCTTGTCTATTATTGCTAAATTTCTATAAAAATGTATTGGAGTGAGATCATTTTTTTATTTCGGGATATGTATACAAAGTATTTCCACATCCCCGTCAGACCCTTTTATTGGTAAACTACATGGTAATATAAAAGTTGTCTTTTTTTGTGATCCAATACGTAATATAGTACACTTATCATAATATGGTTTTAATCCAGAGAGGTTAGAAAAAGTATCTAGATCCTCTATGAGGCTGTGGAGGGATTCTAATTGTGAATTTAAAAGAAAACATGAATCATCGGCGTAAAATGACACCCTAGATTTAAAATCCCTTAATTTTATTGTTGGATCTGATTTTAACAGCTAACATTTCGATGGCAGTGATAAATAGATATGCCGATAGTGGACAACCTTGTTTTACTCCTCTTGACAGTTTAAAACTTTCTGAGACGTAGCCATTATTTACTCTTTTACACCTAGGTGTAACGTCTGCTTCCAACTCACACTCTGAAACACGAAGATCCCCTGAACGCAGCTCACTCTCCAGATCCACATCAACTGAATTCTGATCCTCTGTTCACACACCTGTATGTCATTATCACACACTATTTAGCAGAGGTGTGGACTCGAGTCACATGGCTTGGACTCAAGTCAGACTCGAGTCAGAAATATGATGACTTGCAACTTGACTTTGACTTTAACACCTATGACTCGTGACTCGACTTGGACTTGAGCCTTATGACTCGACCTGACTTGATACCCTCGCCAAGCCGAAATATAAAAAAATATGCTATTAAAAAAAGTGTGCAGCGCATCAACTCTTCATTTAACGGATTACAGTTTGAATCGGACAGCAGCCAATCAAATTGTGCCAGCTGAGAAAATGTTGCGCGTGGCTGTGCAGAGGAACGTCGGCGAGTGAATTCAGATGGAGCCCTTGCAAAGATGATAACCAAAATTATTATTTTCGGATATAAAGACTACGCTGTATCAACAAAAAACGGATTGCAACTTGCAAAACATGCGGGAAGAAAATGACAGACAACAACTTCCAACCTAGTTCGACATTTGAAGCTGCACAAAGAATGATAAGTTGTGCCTAATATAACCGACAGCTATATCATTCCTAACTTTGCCAGTGTAGCATGTTGGCTAATGTAACGTTAAATCAATGAGCTTCCACACAGTCAGTCAGTGCGGGAACGTGATCATTGCACACATTGAGCTACAACTGGCTAGGCAGTTGGTAGCCTAAATCCTGCCTGATGTTACTTCTGTTCCTAAAGCTATTGACATATGTTAGCCTACTGTAACCTACTGTGTGTTAAGGTTGGGCGATTGTGCACAAGCCTACATCGCCCGATCGCGCCCCATAGCGATCCTCGATAGTCGATCACTATTGGGGGGGGGGGTCTTTCTTATGGCTACCCATGTATTTCCATGGAAGTTTATTTTGAAAGTAATAAATATATTTTTAAAAGCATTCATGATTTGCGTAAATGTAATATAACTATTACTCTTGTTAAAAATATGAAATGGTATTACATTTGGTGAAGAGCATTATGACTTGTTTAGGACCTGAAACTCAAAGTTTAGAACTTGAGACTTGACTTGACTCGGACTTGACTGTCTTGACTTGGTACTTGACTTGGGTCCTGAGTGCTAAGACTTGAGACTTACTTGTGACTTGTAAAACAATGACTTGGTCCCACCTCTGCTATTTAGTTCAGTTCTTTGCACCCCATTATGGTGAGGTATTGTTTGTTTTTTGACACACTTCTATTCGGAGCTCTGGTTTTCCGGTAATTTAATTGTCCCATGTGTGATAGTTTTTGCCTGCTTCACTAATGATGCCTATTCCCTGCCTGTACCTTAGCCTATCGGATTTCCTGTTATCAACCTATTGCCTGATCTCCCAGACGACGTTACTAGCCTTTTCCCTGCCTGTACTGTTGCCCTTTTTGGACCCCCTGTGTATGACCTTCTGCCTGCCCCTGGATCCAGCTACCTGCCTCCTCCTGTGGTCCTTTTCAAAACACCTGCTGCGCCCTGCGCTTGAAACCAGCTCTGTCTCCCATCGTGTTCATTACACTAGGGTTACTATGCATACCTTTCACCCATTTTGCAAGAGATTCTCCAAAATTGAAATATTCCAGACATTTATATATAGGGATGCACCGATATTACATTTTTGTCTGATACTGATATCGGATATTTTCCTTGCCCCCAAAAAACGATACCGATATTAAACGTTTTAGCGGCCTTTTAAGCATTCTAGTGCAGTTAAATAATTAAAACACACACATGGACGCGGCGGTCTAAGGCACTGTATCTCAGTGCAAGAGGCGTCACTACAGTCCCTGGTTCAAATACAGGCTGTATTACATCCACCATAGGGTGGCGCACAATTGGCCCAGCGTCGTCCGGGGTAGGCCGTCATTGTAAATAAGAATTTGTTCTTAACTGACTTGCCTAGTTAAATAAAGGTTTTACACACACACACACCACCACACACTGACCATTTTTTTATTTTGTTTGCATTTACATGCATTTACAACCTATTTCTTTCACATACTTGTTGTTTCATTCTTAACCAGGATTTCATCATACATGTCAAGCAGTGACGTTTCAGCTCTGTCTGTCCGTTTCCATCTTATCCAGCTGGGTTTGTAGCATTTCACGTAAACTCTGTTTCTTGTCTGCATCGAAGTAGCGGTCCTTGTACCTAGAGTAGCATCGAGCATGGTGGCGACACAGTAAAGAGACTCAGAGAGAATAACACCGAATCGCTTGTTCACAACCTCGAGTAATTTGTAAGTTTTTTCCCCCACAGTCTGTGTCGGCAGTTTTGTTGAGCAGGCGTTTCAACGCCATGACAGAGGGTATCACGTCTGCTGCAGATACAGTTGATTAGCTTATTTCTCGAGTCAGTAGTTCGAATGGCGCTAGGAGTGTGTTCATGTTTCCAAAATTTGAAACATATTTTCAAATGCCATTGAAATGGCAGCAACGGTATGAGAACCAGCACATTTTTGAGCATGCAATACGGCTTTCCTGCATGCAATATGACCCACTGTGCTGTCAGACTCAGCATGCTCATGGTGGGACATCTCTGGTCCAAATGTCAGTTGTGACGCCCATAGCAAGTAGCATACTGAATTAATGGATTTCGCCTTTGAGATGTCTCGCTGAAATTGTTACTTTTTCAAATGACTGCTCAACTTGAACTTGTTTAGTTGTTGGAAGTGTGCGCTTAGTGTTTTTTCTGCTTTTGTTCTGTGTAGCTCTGTATTTTGTGGTGTCAACACGTAATCTACTACAGTTATATACGTAAGCTTTGACATTGGTTTTGCACATTGGCGTTAAACTAGACATCGATGTTGGCATTTTTAGCTAATATCGTCCGATTCCGATATGCTCACCAATATATTGTGCATCCCTATTTATATGTATAAACTCCAGTCGTACTTTATCAAAAGCCTTTTCAAAGTCATCTATGAATACCAGGCCTGGGTTCCCAGATATTTCAGTGTTCTATTGTTTCCAGTACTTGTCTTATATTATATCCAATGTATCGTCCATTTAAAAAAAAAAAAAAAAAATCTGATTAGGATGAATAATATCTGACAATACCTTTTTAATTCTATGCGCTAAGCATTTAGCTAGAATTTCTGCATCACAACACTGAAGTGTAAGAGGCCTCCAATTTTTTAAAGGACAGGATCATTATATTTACCACTTGGATCCTGTTTCAGTAATAATGAAATCAGACCTTCTTGTTGAGGCTTTAATTGCATCAAAAAGTTCCTCCTCTGTAATTTGGCTTTCACATGAGTCTTTCTGTACAGATGTTAATTTTACATGAATCCATACAATTAGCTTCGGTTAGTGGAGATGGAGGAGACTGAAATGGAAACATATGCTTAAAGTACTTTACTTCCTCTTTAAAAATATTGTTTGGTGAATCATGGGTGTCTCCATTTGTAACAAGTTTCAGTAAATTATTTTTGGTAGCATTTCTATGTTGAAGATAATAATTTGATGCATTTTCCCCAATATTCCATCCAACTTTCTTTGTTTTTTATAATATATTACAGTGGATCTTTCTCCAATGAGTTCCTACATTTCTTTTTGTTTTGTTTCCCAACACCTCTTTGACACTGCTGCCACTCTGTTTATCATCTATGCATAGTCACTTTAATTACACATTCATGTACACATCACCTCAATTAGCCCGACTAACCGGTGCCCCCTCACATTGACTCTGTACCGGTACCACCTGTATATAGCCTCGCTACTGTTATTTTCACTGTCATTTTACTGTTGTTTTTTTACGTCTATACTTATCTATTTTTTACCTAATACCTATTTTTTACTTAACAATTGCACTGTTGGTTAGGGCTTGTAAGTAACCATTTCACTGTAAGGTCTACACCTGTATTCGGCACGTGACAAATAAACGTTGATTTGAAGACGACTAGCTTGACTGAGCCTCCGTTATGTATATCTCTCACTAGGTCAGGGTACTTAAGCCTCCATATATCCACTAATTCCAATATATGCATGACATTCATCATTTCCTTAAGTGCATGAGGGTGATAGTTTGTAGTGTGATTTCCTTTACGGTCCATAGAGGTATTTATTTTTAATCTCCCACCATAATAATAGAGTAGTAGTATTGCTTGTAGGGTTGATAAATGATTATATATATTATCAAAGAAGCGTGGATAATCATTATTTGGACCGTATAGGTTAATAAGCCATATCTGTTTATGGTCCAATAACATATTTAAAATCATCCATCTACAGTTGAAGTCGGAAGTTTACATGCACCTTGGCTAAATAGATTTCAAATCAATTTTTCACAATTCCTGACATTTAATCCTAGTAAAAACTTCCTGTCTTAGGTCAGTTAGGATCACCACTTTATTTTAAGAATGTGAAATGTCAGAATAATAGTAGAGAATGATTTATTTCAGATTTGATTTCTTTCATCACATTCCCAGTGGGTCAGAAGTTTCCATACACTCAATTAGTATTTGGTAGCATTGCCTTTAAATTGTTTAACTTGGGTCTAATGTTTCAAGTAGCCTTCCACAAGCTTCCCACAATAAGTTGGGTGAATTTTGGCCCATTCCTCCTGACAGAGCTGGTGTAACTGGTTTGTAGGCCTCCTTGCTCGCACACGCTTTTTCAGTTCTGCCCACAAATTATCTATGGGATTGAGGTCAGGGCTTTGTGATGGCCACTCCAATGCCTTGACTTTGTTGTCCTTAAGCCATTTTGCCACAACTTTGGAAGAATGCTTGGGGTCATTGTCCATTTGGAAGACCCATTTGCAACCAAGCTTTAACTTCCTGACTGATGTCTTGATATGTTGCTTCAATATATCCATATAATTTTCCCTCATGATGCCATCTATTTTGAGGTGCACCAGTCCCTCCTGCAGCAAAGCACCCCCACAACATGATGCTGCCACCCCGTGCTTCACGGTTGGGATGGTGTTCTTCGGCTTGCATGCATCCCCCTTTTTCCTCCAAACATAACGATGGTCATTATTGCCAAACAGTTCTATTTTTGTTTCATCAGACCAGAGGACATTTCTCCTAAAAGTACGATCTTTGTCCCATGTGCAGTTGCAAACCGTAGTCCGGATTTTTTTATGGTGCTTTTGGAGCAGTGGCTTCTTCCTTGCTGAGCGGCCTTTCAAGTTATGTCGATATAGGACTTGTTTTACTGTGGATATAGATACTTGTGTACCTGTTTCCTCCAGCATCTTCACATGATCCTTTGCTGTTGTTCTGGGATTGATTTGCACTTTTCGCACAAAAGTACATTCATCTCTAGGAGACAGAACACGTCTCCTTCCTGAGCGGTATGACGGATGCGTGGTCCTGTGGTGTTTATACTTGTGTACTATTGTTTGTACAGATGATCGTGGTACTTCAGGCATTTAGAAATTGCTCCCAAGGATGAACCAGACTTTTGGAGGTCTACAATTTATTTTCTGAGTTCTTGGCTGATTTCTTTTGATTTTCCCATGATGTCAAGCAAAGAGGCACTGAGTTTGAAGGTAGGCCTTGAAATGCATCCACAGGTACACCTCCAATTGACTCAAATGATGTCAATTAGCCTATCAGAAGCTTCCAAAGCCATGACATCATTTTTCAAAGCTGTTTCAAAGGCACAGTCAACTTAGTGTATGTAAACTTCTGACCCACTGGAATTGTGACACAGTGAATTAGAAGTGAAATAATCTGTCTGTAAACAATCGTTGGAAAAATTACTTGTGTCATGCACAAAGTAGATGTCCTAACCGACTTGCCAAAACTATAGTTTGTTAACAAGACATTTGTGGAGTGGTTGAAAAACGAGTTTTAATGACTCAAACCTAAGTGGATGTAAACTTCCGACTTCAACTGTACCTTGAGGATCTGTTTGAACAATTTGTACATTTGGATTTAAGTTACTGTTAATTAATATCATCACCCCTTTTGAATTCCTTTGCACATGGGAGAAATATATTTTTGCCCCCACTGTCCTTTTTCTATCAACTTTGTTGAATGAGTTTCCTGTAAACAATATATTATATTCCTTATCTTTTAGCCCGGTAAATACTGATCGTCTTTTCTTATTATCTGCTAAGCCATTACAATTATAACTGGCTATACTTATGACACCATTTGACATAATGAAATACAAGTTTCAAATCTCTTTTTCATCATATGTTTGTAAACTCACCATTAAAAAGTACCATAGTGATTGAGTGTCCATATAGCTATGCCATGATATAAGCATTGCTACTAAGTAAACCTCCAATTGGTCCCCACTATTCCACCCGCTAAAACCCTCCCCAACTCGGGATGGGTTGTCATCCCAGTGACCGGCAGATCACCCCCAACCCCCCCCAGATCCCATGGCCCCGGAGCACACAGAGCCACCCACAGAACAGAAGCAGATCAGCCGCCAAAAGCATTTCCATCGCCCTCACCTCGATTTTATTATATATAGCTATTAAGAAAAATATATTTATAAAATCCTGCTTATCTTAATTTCCATAATTAACAATTAATATTTGTAATAATGTAGGTAGTTCATGCAAACGATTGTTACCTCTTACCAGTATTGCCGTCACAAAAATTACATTTTGGCAAGCAATTATTATTTTAGCAAACAATTATTGGGATTCATCCTATATTGTCCCTAACATCTTTACTCCCTAGCAACAGTTGTGGGCTACATACACACACACACAAACATTCATACACACTCAACCCCTTTCCCCCACAAACAACCATAAACTCAGATGTTCAAGTTTCATCCCAGAGCCCAACTCAAGAAAGGCCTTGATTTAGTAATGCATATACAGTTGAAGCTGTATGAGAAGGCATGTCAAATTTAGGAAAAATTTGCAAAAATGGGGAGATTTGATAAACCATTGTCAAGTCCTAGGTGATGGAGATCAGATATACCCCCCTAGGTGATGGAGATCAGATATACCCCCATCCCCTGAAACACCCACACGCGGTCCCCCGTTGTGACCATATTCCCAAGCATCTCTGTGCAGTCAAAACTTTGATGATTTTGTGCCACCAGGGCCACAATAATATTCCCCCTCTCTGAATGTTCAAGTGTGACCCCCTCCCCATGGGTTACTGCAGCTAGTGTTGCCAGCACTGCCTCTGCCTGGGTGGGGGCACCCCACCGAAATCCCCCCGGCTAGGTTCAAAGTCATCAAGGTTCTCATTAGCAGCTTTGACAATTTCCTTGTATATTATGGTCTCCCATCAGGGGGCTTTGACTTTGTAAGACCAACCCTGCCAGGCAGGCTCAGAATCTTGAGGGGGCTGTGCTGCTTTAGTAGGTCTCACATACATCTTTCTGATTTGGCTGCGTATAGGCTACTTACACTAGCTGTGGTGACCTGTGGTTTATGAATTTTTTTAATCCACCCTGGTCATAGGCCTAAACCATGTCATATTACGTAGTATTGCAGGAAATGAATGTAAAACAGTGAAATGTTCCAGTCCCCCGTCTAGGGGTTGTGCCAGGGGGCAAGGAAATTAAAATAGCAAATCTCACTCCAAGCCGCCTTCAAAAGTTGGCAGCCCTGTTCCTATTCTATGCTCCACTCTGGCTACAGTATGCCACCCACATGCCCGCGGTGGCGCCTCAGTCCTCACTCAACTAATTGAGGACATAGTAGAGCGGGGTGATTTGGACAAAAATCTATATTAGGATAAATTGACTGAATTATCATGATAATTATATATTTAACGATAAGTTCATTAATGTTCACCACAGTTATTTTTTATATTAACCCTAAAACTACTACTACTACTACTTTAAATGTTGAGGCTATCAATTGTGCCATCAACAATCACCCATATTAGCAAACTTCATTCATTTATACATCACATTTCTCTAGTAGGGCCCGATAGGTTATTTATCATAATGAACGATATCAGCTAAATGTCCACGATAAGTGGTCGGTTTGGTCGGTGTCAATTCATTTTGGTTCATCATCCCAGCTCTAGGAGAGAGCACTAACAATGTACGCAGATATACTATAAATTAGACTGCTCATGAACACAATGGCAGGGGAACGGTGGAGACTAGTAAAGACAGAGGCGGCATTCCAAATAGCACCCTATTTTAGCGTCAAAGTAGTGCACTATATATGGAATAGGGCACAAACAGAGCACTCGAACTGAATGGGGATGTGCCTGTAGCCCTTTCCTGCAGTCAAATTACCTAATAGCCTCATGGGTGGAATGTTATTCATATTTTTCATAATTAATAAACATTTTTTTTTTTTTACACAGGAAATCCGGTGTTTCTATGTCAAACTATTTTGTTATATTTCAGTCTTCTGTGATGTAATATTGGGATGTAAACTAAAAATTCAATACATTTGAACTCTATATCTATTTTTTAAACCCATATCCATATGTGTGTGAGGTGTATTATTTTGTTTCAAAGTAGATTTGTTTAAGACTACCAAGAAACACTGTGTGACCCTGATTTAGCCCACTGCAGTAAATGGTTATGGGGTCAGAAGTGTACTAATTGAGGTTTATGGTTGGTGGGGGCATCCATGTCGACTTATGGATGTGTTTCACTTAGAGGTATTTACAGGTTGAAATGTTTATGAATCAAACGGATACCCTACTCTCTGATCTCTACAGTCAACCGCACAAACAAAAACATGGTATGGTCATTCAAAATAAGATTGAGCATCATACATGATAAGTTCTTTATGAATAACTGTATTATAGGTTGAATGTTGTCAAACCTGTGCATAGCCGCAGGAAGATGTTTTGAGTAGTGGGTGCTGACCCCCCCTCAATTTCGATCCGACCTCTCCCATACACACACGCGTGCAGCGCACCCAAGCTTCCATTAGACCTGCAGAAATGACTGCCTATAAAAACGGATCTAACTGATGGGATACACAAACAAGACAAGGTACATTCCTTGCCAAATGCGAACTGCTAGTGGGCCATTTAGAATAGGTTACAACCCCCCCTAAACCTAGGCAGTTTCCAGACTAAAATATGCAACAAAAACATTTGTCTTGAAGGCAAATGGCGTATTCCTTAGTCTACTACTTTGTTTCATGTTAAACAGAAGCCTACCCATCATCTCAAGGTTAAGCACACAAATCAAACACAGGGCAAAAGAAAACACACGCCAAATGCGGGTATCTAATGGTTAAAAAGGGATGCATTTAGCTTTTTAATGCTTTTAACTATGTCTCAACTACAAATATTAAGAAAATGACACCCTCTTAAATATCAAGTACATTTTCCCTCAACAAAGTATTTATCAGCCAAGTCAGTGTTCGTGGGAAAACAGAAGAGGCTTTAAAAAATATATATATATTGGGGGGGGGGGGGCAACTTGATAGTTATTTAAGATACTCTTCAAAGAGGTAGGGTTTCAGAGGTTTTCGAAAGATAGGTATGGACTCCAATATCCTGAGGGCCAAGAAACTAGAGGTGGGGGAACGGAATGGTCGGGTTGGGATGTAAGGTTTGGGCATAGCCTGAAGACGCAGACTCTGCATGGTATAGAATGCCAATTCATTTAGCCACACAGGTCTTCAGGCTTTACCAGCAGCCCATCATTGATTGACACATCATATCTCAGCTTGCTAGATATCATCTAATTGAGAACTTGTACAACAATGCATCTTGGAAATGTGCCCTTTGCTTGGCCCCTTCCTGGCAGACTGAGGCAGTGCTTGAGGGGGGAACAGGCAGGCAGAGGATGGGTGGGGTTTCTCTCACATTCTCCCTCTCTCTTTCTCTCTCTCAATTCAATTCTAAGGGATTTATTGGCATGGGAAACATTTGTTTACATTGCCAAAGCAAATGGAATAGACGATAAAGATCCTGGAAATAAACAAGGGAAATAAAACATCTGTAAACATTAAAAGAATATAGACATTTCAAATGTTATATTATTGGCTATGTTGTAACAATGTGCAAATAGGTAAAGTATGAAAGGAAAAATAAATCAACAGATAAATATAGATGGTATATACAATATTGTTTGTGCTCCACTGGTTGCCCTTTTCTCATGGCAACAGAACACAAATCTTGCTGCTGTGACGGCACACTTCGGTATTTCGCCTAACAGATATGGGAGTTTATCAACATTTGATTTGTTTTCAAATTCTTTGTGATCTGTGGGAAATATGTGTCTTTAATGTGGTCATACATCTCTCTCTCTCTCTAAGAACCACAGCTCAGCAGCATCAGATCCACTCATCTCATAAAAATATTTGCTTCTCCAGCACCTAATAAATTCTTTGTCTCATTAGCCCCTCTTTTTATTTACAAGTGGCAGTCCTCTTTGTTTCCCCTGACGCCTCCAGCACCACAAATGAGCCCAGGCTACTGTTAAATGATCACAATCTTTCATGAGCCATTCTGAGAACAATGACAAGAACCACTTTAACTCCTCTGTGTTCTTCTTTCATTCTGGCTGTCTGTCCTCTTAAAACCATGGTAATGTGGAGATATTTCTGTAACAAAGTGCATTGTTATTGCGTTGGTGTGTCACAAGAAGGAATGAGCCACACCAGCGATCAGTCTCTTAAAGGCAGAAACTTACAGGAAACAAACCCATCAAGCTTACTCCATCATGACTATATCGCAAATAGCGCCCTATTTGCTTTATAGTGTACTTCTTTTGAAGGGCCCGTTGGGAATTGGAGGCCATTTATTTGGGGTTCCACAACTCTTCTAATGAACTCTCTGGTGAGAGATAAAAGATGGAACGTAATTTACACCTACTCTGATGTTGGCACTATCCCTTCATAATGACTAGCTGTGGAAAATAACCAACTTATTGGAATACATAAATGAATCATCAGTCTTTCCATCTAAGGCGTTCTCTGTGTGGTTGGAGTATCTGTCCACCTATACAGAGAGACAGAGATTTACAGTTAATTTCCCTCAATCGAAAGTAGCTGCAACTGCAAACTAGTAATTATGCAGCTGCTTATGCATTTCTTTATGGAGGACAGATGATAAATTATCCCAATTGTAACTTTGAGCTGATTCATAATCGCCATTTGAATCTGAGTTTGTGCTGGCTGAGGAGGACTTCTTCATGCATACAGTGGGCCCATCCCAAATGGTACCCTATTCAGTTTATAGTACACTGCTTTTGACCAGGCTCATAGGGCTCTGGTCAAAACTAGTGCACCACATAGGGAATAGTGTGCCATTTAGGATGCAGCCCATGTGTCTCTCTGTAAAGTGACTGATGAGGAAAATCTCACTCTGCCTGTGGATACAGTTCCTTCCACAGCACGACAAAATGTCATAAGGGCAGCATGTACCCCAGGCTGTTGGGGAGAGCCCATCACTCAAAAGAGGCTCATATGCACATAAACACACTTCAAAAGCGCACGGGCTGTTGCCACTGCATGTGTCTGTCCTACAGTCAGACTTCAGTGTCTTTATCACATTCTGTCATGCAGCTCCCCAGAGTCCCTCCCTTTGGCCTACTCTCCTCACTGACAAGCAACATACTTATTTGGCTCTAGGGAAGAGTGGGGTAAGTCAAGCCCTTTTTTACATTCAGTATCTTCGTCAAGGGAAATATATAACTATTATTTCTAATAAAGATATCTACATATAATTCAGGATATTGTATATTCCTGTAAAAATCTGGATTCATGTAAACATTACAGTTTTGAAAGCAGCTTGTTTCTTTGCACAACTTACACCGGGTATGTGGTAATTTGAGACATGGGACAGGGTAAGTTAAGCCACTTACACATTTCTATACTGAATTAAATATTAAAACTACCTTTTTAGAACCATGTCTATCCTTATTTCCCAAATACAATTCAACACAATCGCTTTTAATCATTTTAAGCATATTTTAACACTGGCTTAACACCTCACAAACACTTTGTACTTTGCCCTGTTATTACCTCATGTCCCAGCGATAATTCCTTGCATTATACCTAGGAAGAAAACACTTAAATTTGCTGAACTTGCCATTGGCTCAACCATTGGCCCAACTTACCCCAAGACAAACATTTTGACTATGTTAGCCTACACAGCTACAAGAATGCACTGTCATATTGGACCTCATATTGAAGCTTATAAAGACCACAGTTGATGTATAGAAAAATCTAAAAAGATACCAACATCATGAAACCTCAACACAATCAATACATTTTGACTTGGTGAAAAGTGGTAACTTGGTTACCACTTTTTCCAAGTGGTTTCTTCCTTCAGACTCATGATGACCTCTCCTAAATATTTGGTCAAACTATACATTTTGTGTATGGTTTCCTAGAAACAAGGGTGACTCACCTTACCCCACTCTACCCTACTTATTCATACAACACAATCAAATCCTGTTGTTTTTTGTGTGTGTGTGTGTTTCGGATGTATCCATCTCTTGTCTTCCAAACTTCACAAATTAATCAATCGCCTTGTGAACTTTAGAAGTTGGCTTTTGTCCAAATAAAAGAGTCCCGTATGTCCCTGTGGAGGCCATTGTGATTAAAAGAGTAAAAGTCACATAAATAAGAGCTCCCTGCAGCTTTTTCAAACGGTTTGAAATTGTGCTCATTTTCTATCTAGTGATTGGTCATGCTGTGGCGGCTCTAAGTAACAGCATCATGACATTCTTTGAGTTAGCCTGAGGGGATATACCCATATTTCCCCTCCTCAAGCAGTAACCAAATTGAAACAATTTTTCTCAGGTTTTCCTAGAGGGCCACAAACATACTGACATCTCAAAAAGCTTTGCCTCCAAGTGATGACTAAATCACAGCGCTGAAGTCGCAGTGTTGTTGCTCTCTATTGAGAACATAAGGTGGGCGGTAGCTGACTGCTGGTTTGCCGCTCATTTCCCTCGGGCAGTGGTCACCAACCTTTCTGAGTCAAGATCACTTTCACAGTCAAAAACAAGCAGAGATCTGCCGCTCAGATTTGTTTCAAATAGGACAGAATTTTTTAAAACATTAACCGAATAAAAACAGTTATGTAGGAAAGAGGTTTGGGCAGTAGGCCTAATACATTATCACAGCATATTGGCTATATGCCTAGCCTGCCAATATTGTTATTCTCAGATCATATTATAGGCTATTTCAAAGCTCAAGCTTTGATAACCAAATAGATTGGTTGGTGTAGGGTTTGAGTGGCACTGCAAAGCATAATTTGAAATAATTCGCTTTTTTATTTTACTGTACTGATGGCACCTGCATCTGATGGTCATGGTGCTTTCAAGACAACTGGGAACTCTGGGGGGGGGGGGGGGGGGGGGGGGGGAAACGAGGTCAAATCATGACCAGTGATCTTCAGGTTGTAAAGTCGGTGCTCTAGAAAGATGCCTGAGTTTCCGACTTGGAATTCCGAATTTCCCAGCCGGATCTTTTTTTTTTTGAGTTCTCAGTTGTCTTGAACACACTGAAGTCGGAGATTTCCGAGCTCCCAGTTG
This sequence comes from Salvelinus namaycush, assembly GCF_016432855.1. Taxonomy (NCBI): domain Eukaryota; kingdom Metazoa; phylum Chordata; class Actinopteri; order Salmoniformes; family Salmonidae; genus Salvelinus; species Salvelinus namaycush. The sequence goes on from NC_052330.1 coordinate 7,167,733, forward strand.
TTTTGAACAAGCCATTAGTCTCAGTGGAGGGCGGGAAAGAGCAGCAGAGGGTCCACCTCTTACGGTCCCTGCTCTCTCCTTCCTATCCTCTGGTGAGAATAACCAGGGAGAGGGGACTGACTATTGCTGCTTTCATGACAACTGTGAACTCGGGAAAAATACGAGGTCCAATCATGCTAGAGTTTCCGACTTAGTTGGATGACTGTTCAAAACTATTTTTCCCAGTTTGAGCTTTTTTTCCTGAATTCCCAGTTGTCTTGAACGCACTGAAGTCGGAAGTCAGAGATTTCCGAGTTCCAAGTTGCTTTGAACGCAGCAACTGTCTTCCACCTGATGGCGAAACTCGAGTCGCACCACATCTGCCTTATGCACAAATTCATGTTCTTCCTATGACCAGAAAAAGTGAAATATTCCTTTCATATTATAATAGACACGACGAGCTAATAATAATAAAAATGCAGAGCGATACACTTGGCTACTCAAGCGGGTTTTATATTTTGTAATAGTGTTGAATCAAAACTGTTAAAAGTGTTGAATAAAAACTTAAACATGAATTCACTCATGAAAACAGCAGCTCTTAGCTGCTCAGTATCATGGTCATGGTTTTAAAAGTTATATCATACACTAGTCACTTTAATTATGCCACTTTAAGAATTTTTGCATATCTCGCATTACTCATCTCATATGTATATAGTGTATCCTTCACTATCTATTCTTTACTATACATTGCATCTTAGCCGCTCTGTCACTGCTCATCCATATATTTTATACTTATATATTCTTATCCCATTCCTTTACTAGATTGTGTGTATTAGGTTTTGTTGTGGAATTTGTTAGATAATGCTGCACTCTCGGATCTAGAAGCATAAGCGTTTCGCTACACTCGCAATAACATCTGCTAACCATGTGTATGTAACCAATAACATTTTATTTGATTTTTACATAGGCTAGTAGCAATCTTTGCTTTGGCCGGGGTTGTGGAAGCTCGGTAGGCACGGTGATTTGAGCTATCTGATTGGCCAGCACAGTAGGGGCAATTGATTTATTCACAGATCTCCTGGTCAGCCGGGTAGACAGAGTTATCAAATCTAATTTATTTATGAAGCCCTTTTTACATCAGCAGATGTGACAAATTGTCTATACAGAAACCCAGCCTAAAACCCCAAACGGCAAGCAATGCAGATGTAGAAGCACGGTGGCTAGGAAAAACCAGGCCTCTTCTGGCTGTGCCTGGTGTAGATTATAAGAGTACATGGTCATGAAAGCCAGATCGTTCTTCAAGATATTCAACTGTTCATAGATGACCAGCAAGATCAAATAATAATCACACAGTGGTTGTAGAGGGTGCAACCGGTCAGCACATCAGGAGTAAATGTCAGTTGGCTTTCCATAACCGAACATTCAGAGGTCGACACAGCAGGTGCACGAGAGAGAATGAGAGGGTCGAAAACAGCAGGTCCAGGACAAGGTAGCATGGCCGGTGAACAGGTCAGGGTTCTATAGCCGCAGGTGGAACAGTTGAAACTGGAGCAGCAGCACAGCAAGGTAGCACGTCTGGAGAACAAGTCAGGGTTCCATAGCCACAGGCAAAACAGCAGAAACTGGATCAGCAGCACGACCAGGTGGACTGGGGGCAGGGACAGCCAGGAGTCATCAGGCCAGGTAGTCCTGAGACGTGGTCCTAAGGCTCAGGTCCTCCGAGAGAGATATATGGAAGAAACAGAGGGAGCATACTTAAGTTCACACAGGACTCCAGATAAGACAGGAGAATTTCACCAGATAGGAAAAACTGACCCGTAGCCCCCTGGCACAGTCTATTGCAGCAGGATCTCCACCGGACGAGCCCGAGGAGTTGCAAGACCGGACAGGAAGATCACGTCAGTGACTCAACCCACTAAAGCCTATCACGACGTGAAGCAACCCTCTTAGGGACGGCATGGAAGAACACTAGTAAGCCCGTGACTCAGCCCCCTTAAAAGGCCATTTTTAACATTTTCACCTAAAATGACATACCCAAATCTAACTGCCTGTAGCTCAGGACCTGATGCAAGGATATGCATATTCTTGATACCATTTTGAAAGGAAACACTGAAGTTTGTGGAAATGTGAAATTAGTGTAGGAGAATATAACGCATCTGGTAAAAAGATAATACAAAAAATTCCATCTTTGAAATGCAAGAGAAATGCCATAATATAATATTGCAATTTTAGGCGCAATTTAGATTGTGGCTACTAGATGGCAGCAGTGTGTATGCAAAGTTTCATATTGATCCAGTGAAGCGTTGCAATAATGCACAGTATTTTGTATCAAGTCTGCCTAAATGTGCCGAATTGGTCAATTAATACATTTAAGTACATAACTATAGAGAACATACAAAAATGATATGGTAATACAAAATGTAAGTTTACACACTCCCAGGAATGTCATACATGATGGATCATTAGCTTATACACTAACTTTCACACATCTAGATGGCCGGACGGGGCGGGTGTAGAGCCAGAGACAGCAGGGGTTCAAACTGTTGAACCCAGTTCCTACATTTGAATATAAAAATGAATTTTATCAAACAAAACCATGCTACATTTTTATCTCTGGGACCCTCATTATGACAAATCAGAGCGAGATTACTGAATGTAAGTACATTTATTTACCTTCAGAGGTGAATGTATCAAACCAGTTGCTGTCATAAGTTTTTTGTTGTGCACTCTCAAACAATAGCATGGTATTTTTTCACTGTAATAGCAACTGTAAATTGGACACTTCAGTTTGATTAAGAATTTAAGCTTTCTGCCCATATAAGACATGTCTATGTCCTGGAAAGTTTGTTGTTATTTACGTCATTCTAGTCACATTAGTGCACGTTAGCATCAACCGTCCCGGTATAGGGACACCGATCCTGTTGAGGATAACAGGGTCAGAGAATCCCAGTGGAGAGGGGGGAACCAGGCAGAGAGAGCAAGGACAGTTCGTCACTCCAGTGCCTTGCCGTTCACCATTGCACCCCTGGGCCATACTACACTCAATCATAGGACCTACTGAAGAGATGAGTATACAGTGAAGAGTTAAAGGTTGAGACCAAGTCTGCATCTCTCACATGGATAGACAGACCATTTCATAAAAATTGAGCTCTATAGGAAAAAGCCCTGCCTCCAGCTGTTTGCTTAGAAATTCTAAGGACAATAAGGAAGCCTGCATCTGTGTATCCGTAATGCACGTGCAGGTATGTACGGAAGGACTAAATCGGAGCTATACACTACACAGTGAAAAGTATGTGGACACCCCTTCAAGTTAGTGGATGTGCTATTTCAGCCACACCCGTTGCTGAAAGATGTATCAAATTGACAAAAGTCACCTTGTTCGAGAGAGAGCTACAAAGGTATCAAAACGTCACACAAGGGTAAGCCTACATGAAACACCGTCCTTATTTTAAACGTTTTTCTAAAATCTCCTATGGGAAAAAGTAATGGTGGAAAAACCATTGGAACCATTTCCCTGTTTGACCACTAGGTTTTATGGGTATTATGACTCATACTGTGGTAGTCAATGCAACTGACTACACAACATCTTAGTAGAAATATACATGTTTTATTACAATTGTAACATCTAAACGTTAAAGGTTCTGGGCCCATTAAAGGGAAGCAGTGGATCCAGATTAAGTACAACGAGAGTTGATTAAAGCTTAGAGTATTAGGTTTACTTCAAAATAACACATTAACAAGAGTACACCAAAACAACTTCTTAGATCTTACTTCCGCTAGATAGCCTTCTGAAACAGTGCTTTCAGAGATTCAGCTGACCAAGTTCACAAGATGACCAAAAATAGTGACAAACAATACTGTACCTTTTGATAGTAGAAAAGAAACAGTGAACTGCATTTAAAAACATATATTTTAAAAATACAAATTACTTTACTTAAAGACAGTCACCTTATTGGAGGGTGCTACCAATAAACTGCCTGGACCTAAAACCAGCAAAGTCTCTCCAAACAAACCAACTGAAAATAAATGCAGTGGTTTTACCTAATGCAAATCTTTAATATTGTCACACATTAATAACTTACTGATGGTCAAACTCAAAACATACCACTCAAAACAATCAACCACAAGCCAAACATTTCTTCAAGACAGCATGGTCACAAAAGGGTTTCTCACATAAATAAACCAACCACATCAACACCATACAGCCTATACACACAAATGACCTTCCAGGTAAATAAATAAAATAAAATAAATTTAAAATATATATTTAAAAAATGAAAAATAATTAAACTAAATAAAAAAAATGTAAAAAAAATATAAAAAAATCTCTCACCTGAACATGACCACGGGGTGCTTTTATACATTTCCTGCATGTCCTCCCCTAATAATGGTGCCCAGGGAAACACTGACAAAAACGTTGGTTCCTAGCCTGTCACAATATTCTTCAGTTACAAGATTGTAACTGAATTAGGTTCAGGTGAGTGTTATGGGGATGCCCATCTACTGTGGGACTCGGGTTAAAGAGCAGGCGGAGGCAGAGATACAGTTCAGTTTAAGAGTCTTTATAGATTCAGGTAATGGAGATGATACATGGCAGGGAATAATTTACAGTTGACATGAGACATGTCTTGAATTGAGACTTGGTTTGCTAGCTAGCCAGGTTTCCTGGGTAGTTTGAACACAGTCTGTGACGTGGTTAGCCCTTGTGGCATGATAGTCCCGGGCTTGTGTCTGTTTAAATCTCTGCTTTTTGTTGCTGTTTCCTTCGGCCCTGCGAGCTGTGCTGGGCTGGAATTGCGTGGAGTACTTTTTTCTCTCCCTATTATGTCTATCTTCGATAAGCCTTGAGAAAATTGAGACATGGATTGTGTATGTGTGCCACTCAGAGGGTGAATAGGCAAGACACCGGTTTGTGTCAAGAACTGCAATGCTACTGTGTTTTTCACACTTAAGTTTCCTGTGTGTATCAAGAATGGTCCACCACCCACAGGACATCCAGCCAGCTTGACACAACTGTGGAAAGCATTGGAGACAACATGGGCCAGCATCCCGGTGGAACGCTTTCGACCCCTTGTATAGTCCATCCGATGAAGTGAGGCTGTTCTGAGGGCAAGGGGGGGGGCTCAATATTAGGTAGGTATTCCTAATGTTTGGTATACTCAGTGTATGTAGCCTTAGATATAAAGTTAATGAAGTCAATAACTTGCTAACATCAAATAACATTCATATACTGGCCATCTCTGAAATTGACTTAGATAATTATTTGCTGATACAGCAGTAGCAATACAAGGATATAACATCTACAGAAAATACAGGAATGCCTATGGGGGAGGTGTTGCAGTACATGTTCAGAGTAATATTCCTGTAAAGCTTAGAGGATCTCATGTCAAATGTTAAAGTATTGTGGTTCACCTGCCTCATCTAAACATATTATGGGGTGCTGCTATATGCCACCAAGGGCTAACAGTCAGTATTTGGATAATATGTCTATAATCAAATCAAAATCTAATTTTATGTCACATGCGCCGAATACAACAGGTGTACACCTTACAGTGATTTCCTTACTTACAAGCCCTTAACCAACAATGCAGTTTTAATAAAAATACCTAAAAAAAATTACAATTAAAGTAACAAATAATTTAAGAGCAGCAGTAAAATAACAATAGCGAGGCTATATACAGGGGGGTACCGGTACAGAGTCAATGTGCGGGGGTAGCGGTTAGTCGAGGTAATTGAGGTAATATGTACATGTAGGTAGCGTTATTAAAGTTACTTTATTAAAGTATAATGCTTGATAGTGTGTGTGATAAGAGGTCTGTTTTCTGGGTGACCTGAACATTGACTGGTTTGCAACTAGCGGTCTTCTCAAGAGAAAGCTTCTAACTGTGACTAATTCCTGTAATAGGACCCAGGTTATCACTCAACCATCTAGAGTGGATACCAATAGTGTTGGATCTGTGACATTCATTTGTATTGATCATACAAAATTATTTCTCTGAACTCTTTTGATGAAGATGTAAAACAAATGATGTTGGTCTGATGTGTATGAGGAAGGGAATCCAGATGCAGCACTGGAAGTATTTGTAAAATGATTCATGCCAATTGTTAACAAGCATGCTCCTGTTAAGAAATTAACTGTGAAAACTGTTACAGCTCTCTGGATTGATGATGAATTGAACAATTGTGGTTCAAAGAAAGTATGCAAAAGTCAGGCTGCTCAGCTGATTGGTTGACATAGTGTAAATTGAAACATTTTGTGACTTAACTTAACAAAGAAATAAGAAATTTTACTACCAAAAAAAGATAAATGACATAAAACACAATGTAAAAAGACTTTGGAGTACCTTAAATATCAAGGGCAGAAAACCCAATTAATCTACATTGTTCATTGAAGTTGATGGTTCATTTGTAACAAATTGTTTTGATATTATCATTTCAATGACTATTTCACTAGTAAAGTGGAAAAGCTCAGAAGTGACATTGTAACATTGAACCATCATATTTGTGTATAAGATGTCTAATAATGAAAGAGAAGGATTGCCGTTTTGAAATTTGGTCAAGTTTGTGTGGGAGAGGTGGAAAAGCTATTGTTATACATAAATAATTCTAAGCCGCTAGGTACTGTATAGACAACCATGATGGGAAACTATTGAGAATGGTAGCAGACTTGTATTGCCACTAGGGCTGTTGCGGTGACCATATTGCCGCTCCACCGGCAGTCATGAGTCATGACTGCAGTAAAATTCCATGTGACCATTGAGTCATCATGATTTCCTCTTATGCACTCTGGTCTTGCATTGGTAGTACCAGTTGCTAACGGCCTGGTAGTCAGGGCTCCATTGTCCCTCTAACCACTCTGACATCAATGCAAATGCAATGGAAAATCACCTCAAAAAATTCATCAAAACAAAATGTGCTTTTAAAACTCACCTCACTGTGATTGATACATTTGAAGAAAGGTTGAAACTGAGTGGATAACATTGTCAACAAAATGTACAGCGCTTTCTATGGTGATGAATAATTAAACACACCCATATGCATAGGTCTGTATGAGCCCAAGCCCCCAAAAAAGCTGAATTAAAATAATGATTGTGCCATTATACAATACATAGCCTACAGCATATTACACATGGCAGAAAAACATAAAACAAAACTGATTTAAGATCTCTTTGGTACATAATTGGTCTAGCCTATACTCCAAAAGCTACAAAAGTAAGTAAATAGCCGTATTAGACTGAAATATGTAAAGGTCATTTCGTCAAACTTGTGAGGCTCTCAATGCTCATTAGTTGCTCATTCAACATATTTGCTGCTACTTCACTCAAGCCTGTTTTAAATGTCTCTCATCCTAACTGTTTTATATTCCCTGAGACCAACCAGAAGTGTTTCCTTGGTCAAATATTTCCAGATTTTCATAAAATCAGCCACACTTGTGGTCTCTCCTTTCGAGGTCAACAAATTATACTAGAGTAAAAAGAATAGGCTAGGTGCTGCTGGTGCGCTTCAATTAGCTTGTTCAATGCGGGCTTGCAGTGCTGCCAGAGCGCACCTGAATGTCACTCCACCACTTCTCACTCATCTAATAGCCCAAAGTTAGCTGAATCAATGTCTTGGAAGATCACAAATGTATTCATTAGTATTCTATATAACAGAAACAAATATAATAGTATAGTGTTACTGTTACACCAAAAACACTACCTAATTTCTTATGAGATTTAGGATGGTTAGATGAATAGTCCAACAACAACAAAATCTCATGCGGCGAAAACTCAACCGCGCCCAAATGTCGGCTACTAGGCAGAATGTGGTTGGATTGAAACAAAATACAGGAAGGCTACATTTACATTTAAGTCATTTAGCAGACGCTCTTATCCAGAGCGACTTACAAATTGGAAAGTTCATACATATTCATCCTGGTCCCCCCGTGGGAATTGAACCCTGGTCCCCCCGTGGGAATTGAACCCACAACCCTGGCGTTGCAAGCGCCATGCTCTACCAACTGAGCCACACGGGGCTAAATAGTTTCTTAACACCATCTGCCCTAATTTGCTCACAAAACAGTTATTCAATTGCAAGAAGTTCTAAATGCATATTCTGTGTGGGCTGCCCCAGACAAAATTCATGTAGGCTGCACTGTCCCGCAAAATCATTCTGTTGTCCCACATTTTGGTATTTTAAATGTGGTCACCCTACCTGTGGGAAAGTGGCCTACATGATGACATGTCTTCCCCCCCCCCCCCCCCCCCTGTCCCGGTTCCTGCCCATTTGATAATGGACCATTCTGAATGAAAACTATTTTCACAGATTAGTAAAGACAAGATTAAATGATGTGAAAATTTGATCACTTCATGAGAGAGAAAAAAAGTGTGTGCAGCCTGAGGTAAGGAACAGAGCGCAAGCTATTTTTTGCGGCTTTCTCAAATCATCAATAGCCTAAAGTCGCATCATGAAGCCCATATATCTTTTGATTTCCAAGGCATTCTAAGGTTTGCACTATTCACAACTAAAGTTGCCAAACAACTCTAAATCTATCTTAGGACTAGTTTCAAATAACCACTTTTATGCTCAACATAGCCACTTCATACGCGTGATCTTGCACTGGAATGCAAAAAAAAATCCTTTCTATTTGATTCATCTCAGTTAAATTACATTCTTACTACAAAATCATGTAATATAAAATAACTGCACAGGACTTATACACATATCTTGTCAGCTAAATGAACAAGCCTACAGCCTATGGCACGGCGCTTGGCCAGATAACATACAGTAGGCCAACTCATATTCTGTTCTTCTGAAATACATTTTCTTCATATCATAATGTTTCTTTAGACCTGGCTAAAATAAATAATGGATTTATTGTATGGTGTATATTATTTGATTTATATGACTTTTTTAAATGTAGATGTTCCAAAGGCGTGCATCAGCAGCTTGCATGGAGGCCTGGAGATGCTAAACGTGTTTACGTGAGTTACAATTACTGTGAGACTTTCAGCATGTACATAGAGAAGGGCACTCAACTTGTACTACACGGACTCAGATGACAAATGATTGGTTAAAATAAATGGATAACAAGATGATAGTTGGAGCTGTATTGCTAGATTTCAGTGCAGCCTTTGATGTTATTGATCATAAATTGTTATTGAAGAAACTCACTTGCTATGGCTTTACATTGTCTGCCATCACATGGTTGGAGAGTTACGTGTCCAATAGAACCCAGAGTGTTCTTCAATGCAAACTTCTTTAATATCAGATATGTACAGTGTGGTGTCCATCAGGGCAGTTGCCTTGGGCCATTACTTTTCTCTATTTTTACAAGTGATTCGCCACTGGTCTTACACAAAGCTAGAATGACTATGGATGCGGATGATTCCACATGTCAGCACCCAAAGCTAGTGAGCTCACTGACATTCAAAATCAGGAGTTACAGACAGTATCAGAATGGGTGATTTCAATAATAAACTGGTCTTAAATACATCCACAACTAAAACCGTAAAAACTGTATTTGGTTTAAAACGTTCTCTAAGACCTAATTCTCAACTGGAGTGTATAAAGGATGTGACCATTGAGCAAGTTGATGAAGCTAAACTCCTAGGTATAACATTGGATGGACAATTATCATGGTCAAGTCATATTAACAAAGTTGTTGTGAAGACGGGGAGGGGTATGTTCTGCGTTTTTGACACAAAAATCAACTGTACTAGTTGTTCAGGCTCTGGTCTTCTCCCATCTTGATTACTGATAGTTAATATGGTCAAGTGCAGCAAAGAAAGACCTAGCAAAGCTGCAGCTGGCTCAGAACAGACCAGGACACCTTGCCCTTAACTGCACATACAGAACCAACAACATGCATACCAGTCTTTCCTGGTTGAGGGTTGACGAGAGATGAACTGATTCTCTTCTAGTTTTTATAAGAAGTATTACTGTAATGAAAATTCCAGATTGTCTGCATAATCAAATAACATTCAGTTATTCAGACACCCTTACATACCCCACAAGACATGCCACCAGGGGTCTCTTCACAGTCCACAAGTGAAAAAATAATTCACGGCAATGCACAGTATTATACAGAGCTCCCTTCCATCTCCAATTACTCAAGCAAACAGCAAAATTACCTTTCAAAAAAGATTAAACAACATCTCACAGCAGGGACTGCGATGGTACACATGTAAACACACGCACACACAGACACACTCTAATACACACATTTTATATATATATATACACTGCTCAAAAAATAAAGGGAACACTTAAACAACACAATGTAACTCCAAGTCAATCACACTTCTGCGAAATCAAACTGTCCACTTAGGAAGCAACACTGATTGACAATACATTTCACATGCTGTTGTGCAAATGGAATAGACAACAGGTGGAAATTATAGGCAATTAGCAAGACACCCCCAATAAAGGAGTAGTTCTGCAGGTGGTGACCACAGACCACTTCTCAGTTCCTATGCTTCCTGGCTGATGTTTTGGTCACTTTTGAATGCTGGCGGTGCTTTCACTCTAGTGGTAGCATGAGACGGAGTCTACAACCCACACAAGTGGCTCAGGTAGTGCAGCTCATCCAGGATGGCACATCAATGCGAGCTGTGGCAAGAAGGTTTGCTGTGTCTGTCAGCGTAGTGTCCAGAGCATGGAGGCGCTACCAGGAGACAGGCCAGTACATCAGGAGACGTGGAGGAGGCCGTAGGAGGGCAACAACCCAGCAGCAGGATCGCTACCTCCGCCTTTGTGCAAGGAGGAGCAGGAGGAGCACTGCCAGAGCCCTGCAAAATGACCTCCAGCAGGCCACAAATGTGCATGTGTCTGCTCAAACGGTCAGAAACAGACTCCATGAGGGTGGTATGAGGGCTCAACGTCCACAGGTGGGGGTTGTGCTTACAGCCCAACACCGTGCAGGACATTTGGCATTTGCCAGAGAACACCAAGATTGGCAAATTCGCCACTGGCGCCCTGTGCTCTTCACAGATGAAAGCAGGTTCACACTGAGCACATGTGACAGACGTGACAGAGTCTGGAGACGCCGTGGAGAACGTTCTGCTGCCTGCAACATCCTCCAGCATGACCGGTTTGGCGGTAGGTCAGTCATGGTGTGGGGTGGCATTTCTTTGGGGGGCCGCACAGCCCTCCATGTGCTCGCCAGAGGTAGCCTGACTGCCATTAGGTACCGAGATGAGATCCTCAGACCCCTTGTGAGACCATATGCTGGTGCGGTTGGCCCTGGGTTCCTCCTAATGCAAGACAATGCTAGACCTCATGTGGCTGGAGTGTGTCAGCAGTTCCTGCAAGAGGAAGGCATTGATGCTATGGACTGGCCCGCCCGTTCCCCAGACCTGAATCCAATTGAGCACATTGGGACATCATGTCTCGCTCCATCCACCAACGCCACGTTGCACCACAGACTGTCCAGGAGTTGGCGGATGCTTTAGTCCAGGTCTGGGAGGAGATCCCTCAGGAGACCATCCGTCACCTCATCAGGAGCATGCCCAGGCGTTGTAGGGAGGTCATACAGGCACGTGGAGGCCACACACACTACTGAGCCTCATTTTGACTTGTTTTAAGGACATTACATCAAAGTTGGATCAGCCTGTAGTGTGGTTTTCCACTTTAATTTTGAGTGTGACTCCAAATCCAGATCTCCATGGGTTGATCAATTTGATTTCCATTGATAATTTTTGTGTGATTTTGTTGTCAGCACATTCAACTATGTAAAGAAAAAAGTATTTAATAAGAATATTTCATTCAGATCTAGGATGTGTTATTTTAGTGTTCCCTTTATTTTTTTGAGCAGTGTATATACAGTTGAAGTCGGAAGTTTACATAAACTTAGGTTGGAGTCATTAAAACTCGTTTTATGTCTTGTTAACGAACTATAGTTTTGGCAAGTCGGTTAGGACATCTACTTTGTGCATGACACAAGTAATTTTTCCAACAATAGTTTACAGACAGATTATTTCACTTATAATTCACTGTATCACAATTCTAGTGGGTCAGAAGTTAACATACACTAATTTGACTGTGCCTTTAATCAGCTTGGAAAATTGCAGAAAATGATGTCATGGCTTTAGAAGCTTCTGATAGGCTAACTGACATCATTTGAGTCAATTGGAGGTGTACCTGTGGATGTATTTCAAGGCCTACCTTCAAACTCAGTGCCTCTTTTCTTGACATCATGGGAAAATCACAATAAATCAGCCAAGACCTCAGAAAAACAATTGTAGACCTCCACAAGTCTGGTTCATCCTTGGGAGCAATTTCCAAAACGCCTGAAGGTACCACATTCATCTGTACAAACAATAGTACACAAGTATAAACACCATGGGACCACGCAGCCGTCATACCGCTCAGGAAGGAGACGCGTTCTGTCTTCTAGAGATGAACGTACTTTTGTGCGAAAAGTGCAAATAAATCCCAGAACAACAGCAAAGGACCTTGTGAAGATGCTGGAGGAAACAGGTACAAAGGTATCTATATCCACAGTAAAAACGAATCCTATATCGACATAACCTGAAAGGCCGCTCAGCAAGGAAGAAGCCACTGCTCCAAAACCGCCATAAAAAAGCCAGACTACTGTTTGCAACTGCACATGGGGACAAAGATCGTACTTTTTGGAGAAATGTCCTCTGGTCTGATGAAACAAAAATAGAACTGTTTGGCCATAATGACCATCGTTATGTTTGGAGGAAAAAGGGGGAGGCTTGCATGCCAAAGAACACCATCCAAACCGTGAAGCACGGAGTGGCAGCATCATGGTGTGTGGGTGCTTTGCTGCAGGAGGGACTGGTGCACTTTACAAAATAGATGGCATCATGAGGTAGAACAATTATGTGGATATATTGAAGCAACATCTCAAGACATCAGTCAGGAAGTTAAAGCATGGTCGCAAATGGGTCTTCCAAATGGACAATGACCCCAAGCACGCTTCCAATGTTGTGGCAAAATGGCTTAAGGACAACAAAGTCCAGATATTGGAGTGGCCATCACAAAGCCCTGACCTCAATCCCATAGAAAATGTGTAGGCAGAACTGAAAAAGTGTGTTTGAGCAAGGAGGCCTACAAACCTGACTCAGTTACACCAGCTCTGTCAGGAGGAATGGGACAAAATTCACCCAACTTATTGTGGGAAGCTTATGGAAGGCTACCCGAAACGTTTGCCCCAAGTTTAACAATTTAAAGGCCATGTTACCAAATACTAATTGAGTGTATGTAAACTTCTGACCCACTGGGAATGTGATGAAAGAAATAAAAGCTTAAATAAATCATTCTCTACTATTATTCTGACATTTCACATTCTTAAAATAAAGTGGTGATCCTAACTGACCTAAAACAGGGAATTTTTTACTCGGATTAAATGTCAGGAATTGTGAAAAACTGAGATTAAATGTATTTGGCTAAGGTGTATGTAAACCTCCGACTTCAACTGTATATATATTTTGCATTGTTGTTTTTTAAGTTTGTGTTTGTGCTTGTCTATCAGTACATCAGTGTTTTGTTACTTATCATGCTTTTAGTTTTTCGTGGACCCCAGGAAGTATAGCTGCTGCCTCTGCAAAAGCCAATGGGGATACAAATAAATTAACAAATAAATATGCTCTGGGTGAGGTGTTCCCTTCATTAAACAGTAACTAGCATAGTCTGGTAGTTGTGCCATTTTAGCTAACCCTAGTCGGCAGGTGTTACTACAATATACTACAGTCATGTACACAAACACTACAGTAAATACTACATTATACTACAGTAATGTCCACAAACACTACATTGAATACTATAGTATTCTACAGTCATGTCCGCAAAACACTACAGTGAAAACGACAGTAAAGTCCGCAAAAACACAATGAATACTATAGTATACTACAGTCATGTCTTCAAAAATACTACAGTGAATACTATAGTATACTACAGTCATGTCTGCAAAAACGCTTCGCAAAAGCACTACAGTGAATGCTATAGTATATAAATATAGTAATACTACAGTATTTAGACCATAGTATGCTATAGTATTTTTTCATGTGAATTGTTTGATGTGCTACTGTTTTCAATCAGATAGTGCTAATATCATTTGGAAGTGGATGATTCCTTCAAAGATGAAGAAAGTCTCCATTCCATTCTCTCTATTGAACCCCTGGATGTGTGCTTGGAGAAAGTAAGTCAGGTAGTGCTAATACATCTTGGACTCCACACACACCAATGGCAAAATAACCGCAGAACAGTTGGAGCATGATACAGAGATATAGTTTTATTGATTGTTTTTTCCCTTTGAAACTATGCATGCAGTCCTTTGGCCCAGGGAGAAGTTTTTCAAAGCATGTGTGACACAGAGTGGAAAGAATTTAGAACATTCCAAACTCTGTTGTCGTAATGCGGCATACTTTTTTTATGACGAGGCATTTTTTATCAACCATTCTCTCACAAAAGCCTGCGTCATATGGCTGGAGAAGTACATTTATGCTGACTGATAGTCCGAGTCATGGAAGTAAACATGTTTCAATTTCATGACAGTTTGAGATCTGAGCTGCTCTTATATCAACGGTCCGCCATAAAACCAAGGTCAAACCATTCTATTTATTTTGTTGCTGAACAATTTATCTTTTGAACGTTATTTTGACATCAACAGATCTTTCATCTTACAGTTAAGTCGACATAACTTTACTACCATACTATTCTATATGCATATTAAGAACGCAGTGTGTGTGAGGTGTTGTCACTCATCCACTCTAGCCAACATTCAACAGAAGAAGAATGACATCCTTGATTAATCAGTGCAATTGCTGCCGTGGGGAGATTGATGTGTCTTGTGTAGAATTTACCTTGGCTATAGCAGCGCTTCAAAGATTCATGAGGGAAGAAGGGAGACGGGATCAGAGGGGCAATCAAGATGCTGGGGTCCGTCTCTATTGAAACAGACTCTTAGTATTCCAGCCACATCCAGCCAGAGGAGAGGAGGCAGCGCCAGCGTCTGCACCCACCCATATGAGGGCAGCAAGCTCCTCTGATGAGCTCAGCCCTCGTCTGAACTCAAATCTGGGCTAAATCTCCTGGCCTCCACACAGGTCAGTCGATGACCAGGGGATGGGATGGTTGCGGTGACAACGAGTGTGAGGGAAACACTTTTTGAAGCCCACCGACCGTTTGCTCTGAAATAGAAACGATTAGGATGCTGCTTTCAGCAGCTGAGAGGTAAAATGTGATGGTTTGAGACAGGTCTTTGTGTTTCTCCAGAACTACTACTTTAGAAAGTATTCATACCCCTTGACTTATTCCACATTTTGTTGTGTTAAAGCCTGAAAAATTGTAAAATTGGTTTTTGATCGTTGCTAGACAATAATTTTCAGGTCTTGCCATACATTTTCAAGTAGACTTAAGTGAACTGTAACTCAGCCACTCAGGAACATTCACTGTCTTCTTGGTAAGCAACTCCAGTGTAGATTTGGCCTTGTGTTTTAGATTATTGTCCTGCTGAAAGGGGAAGTCATCTGCCAGTGTCTGGTGAGGAGCAGACTGAACCAGGTTCTTCTCTAGGATTTTGTCTGTGCTTAGCTCTATTCCTTTTCTTTTTTTATCCTGAAAAACTCCCAGTCCTTAATGATTACATGCATCCCCAGAACATGATGCAGCCACCACTATGCTTGAAAATTTGGAGAGAGGTACTCAGTTATGTGTTGTATTGGATTTGCACCAAGCATAACACTGTGTATTCAGGACAAAAAGTTATTTGTAGTGTATGTATCTCTGTATCTTTGTGACTGGGTGTATTGATACACCATCAAAAATATAATTAATAACTTAACCATGCTTAACGGGATATTCAATGTCTGCATTTTTTTTACCCATCTACCTATTGGTGCTTTCCTTTGTGAGGCATTGAAAAACCTCCCTGGTCTTGGTGGTTGAATCTGTGTTTGAAATTCACTGCACAACTGAGGGATAATTGTATGTTATTGATCATTGTATGTGTGGGGTACAGAGATGAGGTAGTCATTCTAAAATCATGTTAAACACTATTATTGCACACAGAGCTGGCCCGGCCACCCATCAGGCAGGATTGGCGGCAGATTGACGAGGGCGGGATTTTCTGAGCTAAACTGACCAAGATGCACCTCCAACAACACATAAAACTTCACATAATTCTGCCCAAAAACAATGACAATTTCTCTCAACCAGTGGCATATGGGCTTTTTAGGTGAGTGCTGATGCCGCCCTGGGAAAAGCAGTGCCCACTTATTTATCTTGTCCATTCCCAGCCCGCCTCTCCAAGGTGCTGTTGGAGAGACACATCGCTGTGGTGCTCCACCAACATTCCGTCAAAAAAATAATCTAACATGAAGCAGATATAGCATATGGTAGAAAGAATATGTGGCCTTTTCTGTAGCCTACAGGCTGGAGATAAGATGTATGACAATGTAATAAGACGGAAACGTTTTACACCCAATCAAATAGCCTAACCTAAATGGCGTCCAATCAAATAAAAAATGTACTGACATGCTAACAAACAACATATCCTAAAAACAGGACAGTATGAAATTGACAATCAGGCTACTCACAACTGAAGTCCAGGAGGTTCATCCCGTGGGCTAAGTTGTCATGAGTGGTTTGAAGTTTGTTTCCGTACATTTTTTTAAAGCTGATCATAGCGAAAAAGGAAAATACTTCTGCACTTCCCGCTGTGTAAACACATTGCTACTCCTACTGGATAGCTGATATTCAGAGCTTAAATAGCTAAATTGATTAGTCACAGGAATCAGGACTAATAAAGCCAATGCAATTGCCTGTTTTACAGACGGTGGCCCTACTACATGGATGGGAATTCATAAAATTCCATTGTGGCCGACATGGTAGTCTACACCCCAGTTAGCACGGACCAACTAGGACGGACCAAATGTGAACCAGTGATAAACGTCTATGTTTAGTTCAGATTTTGTTCGGTCTGGACCAGCCTTGATTTGGCCCAAACATAGACATCTATAAATGACGTCTTTTCAACTTTCAGTCCGGAAAATACGTATTTTCAATGTTCGGAAAATACGTATGTTCAACTTTCATTCAGAACCAAAAATGTACCTGATTTCAACATCTGGAAAATACATATTTTCACCTTTTCATTCAGTATCTAAATGAAACCTAACTTCAACATAATTTTGCTTGCTGGGACTATTCTAGTAGTTGCGCAATTTTGGGGTCTCCCTAGAGTGGCAGAATGGCCAGGACCATGCAACTTATGTGTTTCACATTTTTACTCCTGAACTTATTTAGGCTTGACATAACAAAGGGGTTGAATACTTATTGACTCAAAGCATTTCATCTTATCATTTTTTATTCATTTGAAAAACATAATTCCACTTTGACATTATGTGTTATTGTGTATAGGCCCGTGACCAAAAAATCTAAATGTAATTCATTTTAAATTCAGGCTGTAACATAACAAAATGTGGAAAAAGTCAAGAGGTATGAATACGTTCTTAAGGCCATGTATGTCTTCCTTCTGACATTGACTTTGAGGAGTTCTGTAATGTTCCACTTTTCTTAGGATCGTTCTTTTGTTATGCACAGTGTCGTCCTGGAAAATCTTTAAAGGGACATTATCGTGCAGTTCCAACTGTGGTAATAGGGTTATTTTAAAAATAAATAAATGTTCCTTATAATCCCATGTACTGTTTGTTATTGTATTTACTTTGTGTTTATCAGTTGCAATTATGTACTCTTAATGCTTCCAGCCAAATAAATAACGTATTATACCTCAGGGGGATGATCGAAGCAGCAGTGTTTGAGAAACATTAAGAAATATTCGCATAAAGACTATTTGTTTGATGCAGTGTTGATGTACACCCACTTCCCCAGTGAGAAACAACATACAATCCTTCTGCTGTGCATCCCTGTTTATAATTGAATGGGCGACCCACAGTCAACATTAGAGCAAATAATAGGCAGTGCCTTGGTGAATTATGCAGTGGTGGTCTGAGAGGAACGGCTATCTGGACAGCTCAGGCCTGGCTGGAACAGACGGGGAGTGTTTGATTGCCATGCTCTGTCCACAACTGTCCACAACAGTCTTAATAATAATCAGTAGGTGAGCAAGAGCAGCAGTCGGAGAAGAGGCTCTTCCATCACTCAGGACTGGGAGGGGAAGGGGGCGGGGTTGATAAGGACATCATGTTTGTGTGGCTTGTACGGGGTCTGAATACATACCAGGCACCCAAGGAGTTACAATCAAGTGTTGGTGTTTTTCCTCATACTGAGAGTTTCTAGTCACCGGTTCATGTTTTAAAGCTAAAATCCTTAGTTGCTAAATCGATTTTCGGACTTACACCGAGTGTACAAAACATTAGGAACACCTTCCTAATATTGAATTGCACCCCCTTTTTGCCCTCAGAACAGCCTCAATTTGTTGGGGCATGGACTCTGCAAGGTGTTGAAAGTGTTCGACACAGGCATTCTGGCCAATGTTGACTCCAATGCTTCCCACAGTTATGTCAAATTGGCTGGATGTCCTTTGGGTGGTGGACCATTCTTGATACACACGGGAAACCCAGCTGTGTTGCAGTTCTTGACACAGTCGAACCGGTGCGCCTGGCACCTACTATCATACTCCGTTCAAAGGCACTTAAATATTTGTTATTGCCTATTCACTCTCTGGATGGCACACATACATAATCGATGTCTCAATTGTCTCAAGCCTTAAAAATCCTTATTTAACCTGTCTCCTCCACTTCATCTACACTGATTGAAGTAGATTTAACAGGTAACATAAATATGAGATCATAGCTTCACCTGGATTCACCTGGTCATTCTATGTCATGGAAAGAGCAGATGTTCCTAATGTTTTGTACACTGAGTGTAGATGTGTTGACCATGATTAGGGCACAGGAATAGAAGATGATCTGCTAAGCTAAATTAACAAACTAGGGATGCATAGCTCATCGCGTGATCCTCAAACCAAAGTCTTGTGAGGTTGTTGGTGAATGGAAAAATGCGGAGTCAGGCACAAGACACAGATATGAGTAATAATCCGAATTTACTCAAAATATAAGTAATGTTCCAACAAGGAAAAACACAATATTCCAGAGCACAACAGAACGAACCCACATGACAAACAATAACGCACAAAACAGAGAGGGAAGCCAGAGAGTTAAATAGGAACATTAATTACTAGAATGGAAACCAGGTGTGTATGAATAAGACAAAACAAAACGAAAATGAAACATGGATCGGTGGTGACTAGAAAGCCGGTGACGTCGAACACCGTCCGAACAAGGAGAGGGACCAACTTCGGCAGAAGTCGTGACAAGACTGGCTAAACTCGTGTTTCTAAAAGTAAATTCGCTAACCTAAATGACTATATAATCAGGTACATAATTGTCTTAAGCTAACAAGTAAATAGATAAGAGACAAGTCAGACATACCACTGTAAGCCACACACGAAGGGAAAATTACTGCTGAGCCCTTAGAAAACACTCAACTATTGTTTTATCCTGCACGTTCAGAAAACTGTATATGAATGGGCTTGGTCTCATGAGTAGAAGGTGTTGACGTAGGCAGTTACATCACTAGGGGTTGACTGCAAGTATATTAAAGCAACTTTGACCTTTTTTATTTTTGCAGAACTTACTCTGATTCATACGTGATGTGTTTCCGTTGTCAACTTCTGTCTGCAATTGCATTAATAAAGGTTTGATTGATTTACTTAAAGAAGATATTGTCTGATTGCTAATTTCACCAATAAGCCAATGATTGACAAGGAACAAGGAACCTACCCCAACATTTGGTGAGCTTGCCAGGAGTGAGTGTCCACCCCGGTTGGAGGAGATTCTACACCATGGTGCCAGAGCTCCAAATTGAACAAGGTAAGCAGACACCTGTTTAATCTAAGTCTGTAATTAATTGGCATTCACTGGTGTGGTTTCCCTCTAACAAGTAAGTGGCACCTCACTCAACCCAAATATATATATACATAAACTTTGAATATGACATAGTTGAATTCTAGATTGGGAGATATTACATAACTGGCTATTGGTGAAATGCATGATGTCAATATATGATGAATGGAATGAATGATTGATGAATAAATGTAGTACTCCGGAGTGTTAGGATGATTTTGTAGAGGTGGCTTGACGAGGCTGCCTGAGGCTGCCCTATCCTACGGGGGTGTCCGGTTATGAGTTAAATACTAGTTATTTTGCAGAGGTGACTCAGGGATAATCATCTATTTAATTTTGGGAGGTAATTCAGCGACAATTACCTGAATACTAGTTATTTTGTTTTGGAGAGAAAATTATGCGATAATTACCTAATGAGTTGAATTGTTTATGAATATTGTGTTGTATGTTTTAATTGTTTGTTTGTCTGTGGATTATGGTGGTTTTATTGGGTAATGGCCAAATGGTGGAATAACAAGTTAGGAGTAGGACAGAAGTTATTTGAATAAAAGGTTGAACATATTTGTTAGTGACACTTTCCTACCATAGGACAGTATAGGACATGTACAACCCTTAGTATACCAGTAAAATTATTACAAGGAAGTTGTGTTCTGTAGAGATTTTCATAGAAAATTACTTTGTGACGCTATCACCAGGGGCGCTGATGAATAAAATATTACTGTTACACCCTTAAGATATAATATTAGGAATTGAAGTCTATCATGCGGTTGTCTCTGAGGCCCGTGTGTGAAATATATTTAAGTTTAGTAGAACCATTTACTATGGCCTGGATTAAGTGAGAGTAGAATTAGGATTACAGTATCACCCACTGTTGTTTAAAACACATGGAAAGGAGACAGAGAATAATTTATATAGGCATATTCATACATATTACACCCACTTCAGGATAACCCTATAGAAATTAGAAAACACATTACCCGCAGACTATCTAAATAAAAAGCCGGAGCACCATGGCACAGTCAAACCAGAATGAGGAAGTAGGAGCAATGAAGCCTGTCATGCATGTTGAATATATGCAAAGGAAGTTTGCCAATGGTTACTGTTAATGTTAATGGACATGACTTACCATTTCTAATAGACACTGGAGCTCACTGTTCCTGTTTAGGCAAACCTGGAGAAGTTGTTGGGGCTTCCCTGAGCAAATCATCAGTAACAATAACAGGGACATCGGGACAGCCCAGGAATGTGTACTGAACAAAGACTTGTTTGATGAACCTCTGCTTGACTCTGACATGGTGCTGTTCGTTGATGGTTCTGCCTACATAGATCAAAGTAAAGGTTAAAAAAACAACAACAAAAAACATGTAGGATTTTCTGTAGTAGTTGTGGAAGGTGATATTGAGGTTATACAGCCCCTAGCAGAACATTTATCAGCGCAACAGGCAGAATGATTAGCTCTGAAAACAGCTTGTGAATTGGGGGAAGGGAAGGCCCTTACAGTCTACTCAGACTCAGCAAATGCTATTGGGGTTTGTTTGTCATGGTGTGGGGTTTGGAGAGCAGGAGGGTTTACTAATACCACAGACACACCTATTAAAAACAGACCTTATGTTGAACAGTTGATTGAAACTATGCGAAAACCTAACAAATTGGCTATTGTTAAGGTTGAGGCACACACGGGTAGGAGTGATTATGCTAGTATTGGTAACAGCATAGCTGATGAGGCGGCCAAATTGGCTGCTTCCCTTGTCACACACATGCATTCTATTTTTAGTCATTTGTGTCATCTGAAACTACTGATCTTGAGAAACAGCAGCAGGCTGATATTCTCAATCACCAAGTGTGGAGAGGGTTTGCTCTCTGTCCTAGGTCTGGCTTATGGCTACATCTTTTGTCTGGCATGCCCTGTTTACCATCAACCATGATCTCTACTGTTTGCTGATTGGCTCATAGAGTGAGTCATTCTCAAGGGGGAATATGGTAGAGAAGATTTCGGCCTAATGGTTTTGCCCGAATTTGACGCAGCACGTAAAACAGTTCATTTACCATTGCGCAACATGTTTGTTATAAAACATAGACAAGGGAACTCCACTGCAACCAAGGAAGTTCCCCACACTAAAAGGACCTTTTGTCCACCTTGCTATGGATTTCATAGACATGGTAGAGGGAAAATAAAGAGATGCTGCCTGGTGATAATTGACAGGTTCACCAGGTGGGTGGAAGCATTTCCCACCACCAACTGCGATGCGCGAACAGTTGCAAAATTGCTAGTCTGGGAAATTATACCCAGGTTCCGTGTGCCTGATGTTTTATCTGCAGACAATGGTACCCATCTCATAGGAGATGTGGTTGCCCAAGTGGCCAAAATGGTGGGTGTTGACCAGAAGTTTGTGTCCATCTATCACCCGCGAAGTAACGGGATTACAGAGCGCACTAGCCCTGAGCCGTCCGTACTGCTCCCCGCACTAGCCCTGAGATGCGTGTCCCCAGCCCGGTACCACCAGTGCCGGCACCACGCACTAGGCCTAATGTGCGTCTCCAGGGTCCAGTATGCCCTGTTCCTTCTCCCCGCACTAGCCTTCAGGTGCGTGTCCCCAGCCCGGTACCTCCAGTTCCGGTACCACGCACCAAGCCTCCTGTGCGTCTCCGGAGCCCTGTACGCACTGTTCCTTCTCCCCGCACTCGCCCTGAGGTGCGTGCCCTCAGCCCGGTACCACCAGTTCCGGTACCACGCACCAGGCCTATAGTGCGCCTCGAGAATTCAGTGTGCCCTGTTCCTTCTCCCCGCACTCGCCCTGAGGTGCGTGCCCTCAGCCCGGTACCACCAGTTCCGGCACCACGCACCAGGCCTACTGTGCGCCTCAGCAGGTCAGAGTCGGCCGTCTGCCCAACGCCGCCTGCACTGCTCGTCTGCCCAGCGCCGTCTGAGCCGTCCGTCTGCCCAGTGCCGTCTGAGCCGTCCGTCTGCCCAGCGCCGTCTGAGCCGTCCGTCTGCCCAGCGCCGTCTGAGCCGTCCGTCTGCCCAGCGCCGTCTGAGCCGCCCGTCTGTCCCGAGCCGTCAGAGCCGTTCGTCAGTCAGGAGCCGCTAGAGCCGCCAGTCAGCCAGGATCCGCCAGAGCCGCCAACCAGCCAGGATCTTCCAGAGCCGCCAACCAGCCAGGATCTTCCAGAGCCGCCAGTCAGCCAGGATCTGCCAGAGCCGCCAATCAGCCAGGATCTGCCAGAGCCGCCAGCCAGCCATGAGCAGCCAGAGCCGCCAGCCAGCCATGAGCAGCCAGAGCCGCCAGCCAGCCATGAGCAGCCAGAGCCGCCAGCCAGCCATGAGCAGCCAGAGCCGCCAGCCAGCCATGAGCAGCCAGCCAGCCATGAGCAGCCAGCCAGCCATGAGCAGCCAGCCAGCCATGAGCAGCCAGCCAGCCATGAGCAGCCAGCCAGCCATGAGCAGCCAGAGTCGCCAGCCAGCCATGAGCAGCCAGAGTCGCCAGCCAGCCATGAGCAGCCAGAGTCGCCAGCCAGCCATGAGCAGCCAGAGTCGCCAGTCAGCCAGGATCTACCAGAGTCGCCAGCCAGCCATGAGCAGCCAGAGTCGCCAGTCAGCCAGGATCTACCAGAGACACCAAAGCTGGTATTGACAATGGTGGAGTGGGGGTCACGTCCCGCACCCGAGCCGCCGCCATAGGAAGGCCCACCCCGGACCCTCCCCCTCTGTGTTAGGTTTTGCGGCCGGAGTCCGCACCTTTGGGGGGGGGGGGGGGGTACTGTCACGCCCTGGCCTTAGTATTCTTTGTTTTCTTTATTATTTTAGTTAGGTCAGGGTGTGACATGGGGAATGTATGTGTTTTTGGATTGTCTAGGGGTTTGTATGTTAAATGGGTCAGGGCCTTGTCTAGGTGTTTGTATGTCTATGGCTGCCTAGATTGGTTCTCAATTAGAGGCAGCTGTGGTTCATTGTCTCTGATTGAGAGCCATATTTAAGGCAGCCATAGGCATTGGGTTTTGTGGGTAATTGTCTATGTAGAACGTTTGTAGCTTTTGTATTGCACTTACGTTTGTAGCTTCACGGTCGTTTGTTGTTTTGTTTCGTTTTGTTATAAGTGTTCGTTTCGTGTTTCACTCGTCTCAAATAAAAGAGATGTATTTTTCACACGCTGCGCCTTGGTCCACTCATTATCCTCAAGACGATCGTGACAGGAAGCTTTAGCATCATTCCCATACTGACCTCCCTAAGCCCGAAGTCAACCCCAGCCCTGTGTCTTTGTAATGATGGGAAGAAAGATATGGGAGATACTAGAGCTTGTCATGTATATATGGGTCAACTGAGAGAAGAGTATAGTGATAGGAGAAACTATGCTAAAGGGGATTTTAGTGTGTTAGACTTACAGCAACAGGTGACAGGTGTAAACCTCTCCAGGATAGAGGAAGGCATGGGAGCACCTTTTGGATGGATGTGGGTATGCAGTGACAAGGGGTACCTCACTTTACCTCCTGGATGGGGGGGGGGTGTTGTTATTTGGGGAGAACAGAAACTTACATGTTAAGAATTCCGGTCACCGACCTTTTCAATGAGACAGGTCAAACCAACTCTGGGGAACTGAAGCGCGCAAAACGCCTCATCCAAGACAATCAGGAAGTCTATGGTCATGGCCTACACCCGGGTGAGATTTTTGGTTTGTCAGTCATACCCTCCTGGTTTGACCTTTTTTATTTTGCAGAACTTACTCAAACATACGTGCTGTGTTTCCGTTGTCAACTTCTGTTTGCAATTGCATTAATAAAGGTTTGATTTACTTAAAGAAGATATTGTCCGATTGCTGATTTCACCAATAAGCCAATGATTGACAAGGAACAAGGAACCTACCCCAACAAATACACCCAGTCACAACAAAGATACAGGCGTCCTTACTAACTCAGTTGCTGGGGAGAAAGGAAAATGCTCAGGGATTTCCCCATGAGGCCTGTAGTGACTTTAAAACAGTTACAGAGTTTAACCTCTCTAGGGGGTGAGGGACGCTACCGTTCCACCTGGCCAACATCCAGTGAAATTGCAGAGCGCCAAATTCAAAAACAGAAATACTCATTATAAAAATTCATAAAACATACAAGTGTTATACATCGGTTTAAATATTAACTTCTTGTTAATCCAACCACGGTGTCAGATTTCAAAAACGTTTCACGGCGAAGGCATACCATGCGATTATCTGAGAACAGCGCCCAGCAGACAAATCATTACAAACAGTCACCAGCCTAGTAGACGAGTTACAAAAGTCAGAAATAGCAATAAAATTAATCACTTACCTTTGATCTTCGTATGGTTGCACTCACAAGACTCCCATTTACTCAATAAATGTTTGTTTTGTTCGATAAAGTCCCTCTTTATATACAAAAACCTCAGTTTTGTTCGTGCGTTTTGTTCAGTAATCCACAGGCTCAAAGGCAATAATGACAGACGAAAAATCCGAAAAGTATCAGTAAAGTTCGTAGAAACATGTCAAACGATATTATTAATCAATTCTCAGGTTGTTTTTAGTCATAATAATCAATAACATTTCAACCGGACAAAAGCTTCGTCAATATAAAAGGAAAACAAAAAAGGCGCGCATGAAAAACCTCTGGGATACTGCAGTGTCCACTCATTCAGACTGGTCTTACTCCCTAATTTTTCAGAATACAAGCCTGAAACTATTTCTAAAGACTGTTGACATCTAGTGGAAGCTAAGTCAATGGATACTGTAATGGCATTCAATAGAAAACTACAAACATTAAAAAATCCCACTTCCTGGATGGATTTTCGCAGGTTTTCGCCTGCCATATCAGTTCTGTTATACTCACATACATTGTTTTGGAAACTTTTAGAGTGTTTTCTAATTATATGCATATCCTAGCTTCTGGGCCTGAGTAGCATGCAGTTTACTTTGGGCAAGCTTTTCATCCGGAAAATAGTGCCCCCTACCCTAATGAAGTTAATGGATGTGATAGGCGAACTACATTATAGTTACTCCACAACACTAACCTACATGACGGAGTGAAAAGAAGGAAGCCTGTATAGAATAAAAATATTCAAAAAGATGCACTGAAGTATTACTGCAAAACAAATGTGCAAAGAAATTAACTTTATGTTCTGAATACAACGTGTTATGGTTGGGGCAAATCCAACACAACACATCACTAAGTACACTCTTCATATTTTCAAGCATGGTGGTGGCTGCATCATGTTATTGGTAAGCTTGTCATTGTCAAGGACTAGGGAGTTTTTTGGGATAAAAATAACCGAAATAGAGCTAAAGCACAAGCAAAATCCTAGAGGAAAACCTGGTTAAGTCTGCTTTCCAACAGACACAGGGAGACAAATGCACCTTTCAGCAGGACAATAACCTAAAACACAAAGCCAAATATACACTGGAGAACACAGGAGGCTGCTGAGGGGAGAACGGCTCATAATAATGTCCGGAACGAGGCATATGGAATGGCATCAAGCACCTGGAAACAACATTTGATGTATTTGATACCATTCCACTCATCCTGCTCCAGTCATTAACATTAGCCCATTCTCCCCAATTAAGGTGCCACCAAGCTCCTGTGCCGGAGTTGCTTACCAAGACGACATTGAATGTTCCTGAGTGGCCTAGTTACAGTTTTGACTTAAATCGACTTGAAAAATCTATGGCAAGACTTGAAAATGGCTGTCTAGCAATGATCAACAACCAACTTGACAGAACTTGAAGGGGAAAAAAGTATTGTATGTATGAGTGTGCAAAGCTCTTAGACTTACCCAGAAAGACTCACTTCTGTAATCGCTGCCAAAGGTGTTTCTAACATGTATTGACTCAGAAATCACATTTACATAAGAAAGTACTCAGTACTTTGTTGAAGCACCTTTGGCAGCGATTACAGCCTCGAGTCTTCTTGATAACGTATTATACAGGTGTGCCAACATTCTACAAGCTTGGCACACCAACTACAAGCTTGGTACACCTGTATTTGGTGAGTTTCTCCCATTCTTCTCTGCAGATCCCCTCAATCTCTGTCAGGTTGGATGGGAAGTGTCGCTGCACAGCTATTTTCAGGTCTCTCCAGAGATGTCCGATCGGGTTCAAGTCCGGGCTCCGGCTGGGCCACTCAAGGACATTCAGAGACTTGTCCCAAAGCCACACCTGTGTTGTCTTGGATGTGTGCTTAGGGTTGTTGTCCTGTTGGATGGTGAACCTTCACCACAATCTGAGGTCCTGAGTGCTCTGGAGCAGGTTTTCATCAAGGATCTCTCTGTACTTTGCTCCGTTCATCTTTCCCTCGATCCAGACTAGTCTTCCAGTCCCAGGCCGCTGAAAAACCTCCCCACGGTATGATGCTGCCACCACCATGCTTCACAGTAGGGATGGTGCCTGGATTCCTCCAGACATGACGTTTGGCTTTCAGACGAAAGAGTTCAATCTTGGTTTCATCAGACCAGAGAATCTTGTTTCTCATGGTCTGAGAGTCCTTTAGGTGTCTTTTGGCTAACTACAAGCAGACTGTCATGTGCCTTTTACTGAGGAGTGGCTTCCGTCTGGCCACTCTACCATAAAGGCCTGATTGGTAGGTTGCTGCAGAGATGGTTGTCTTTCTGGAAGATTCTCCCATCTCTACAGAGGAACTCTGGAGCTCTGTCAGAGTGACCATCAGGTTCTTGTTCACCTCCCTGACCAAGGCCCTTCTCCCCCGATTGCTCAGTTTGGCCGGGCAGCCAGATCTAGGAAGTCTTGGTGGTTCCAAACATCTTCCATTTAATAATGATGGAGGCCACTGTGTTATTGGGGACCTTCAATGCTGCCAACATTTTTTGGTAACTTTCCCCAGATCTGTGCTTTGACACAATCCTGTTTATTTTTTATAAATTAGCAAAAATGTCTAAAAATCTGTTTTCGCTTTGTCAAGCTTACCTCCGGTCCTCCTTCTCATCTTCGCACTCTCTCTCTCAAACTGAACAGGACATCAGTAGGCCTAGTCTGTGCGCACAGATATATATATATTATTTTACAAATAAAAACATATTTTTGGAAGAAGCCTTTGATTCCCCTCCTGAAGTGCCACTGTACACAGAACAGCCATTAGTTAGGTAGCACAAAAGGGTTTACATCAGCAAGAGTAGGGCAGGCCAGGGCTCATGTTTGGGACAGTCTATCCAATGCAGTGTGTAATTATCTGTAGCCTAGTTTTAAATACACCATCCCAAACTCGGGAAGGAAGTACATTTTATTAGAAATATAACTTTGCCCTGTGCTACTCTTCTCTGAGCATGCTATTTGATTGAGACCACTTGATATTGCGCACACAGTAGAGAATCAGGAATGAGGAGCAGCATCGAGCACACATCAAGATATAATAAGCAACTAACTCTCAAACACAATATGACATTTAATTTTCAAAATTACATGACCCTCCCGTGGACTAAATAAAAAAATACTAAACCCTAACTGAAATTGAATAAGCATGACCCCCATTTTCCTCCGGGAAACAATTGTTTACGTTTTGACCGCTCCCTTACTGCTCCCAATTAAAATATATAAATACTATGGCCACATTGTCTTCAGTGAAGAGGCACTGTCACAGTCCTGGGAGGTTTTATTAATGCTTTGAGAACAGAAATTATAGGTTATTTGGATAACTTCCTTAAAGTGTTCACTGAATGTTTCAATAAGACTTAATAACATTGCTAGCTTTATGGGTTAACTTTGTTGACCCCCAAGCACATATGGAAATTAATTTCCTTAGGCATTAATCATGCAAACACATTTCTTTTTTATTGTGACACAGCATCAGTGAGATTTGAACCTATAATCTTTGTTCACTAGTCATGGAATTAGTCTGCACCACCAGGATGGAGATAGCATTCTAGGTTTTCTTACGAATACAAAGCTGTTCATTTTAGTCCATTCAAACAGACCCCGTT
This sequence comes from Salvelinus namaycush, assembly GCF_016432855.1. Classification (NCBI taxonomy): domain Eukaryota; kingdom Metazoa; phylum Chordata; class Actinopteri; order Salmoniformes; family Salmonidae; genus Salvelinus; species Salvelinus namaycush. Next base: position 7,196,512 of record NC_052330.1, read on the forward strand.
TCAAGGGAAATAAGCACTAGTGGGCGCGGCCAACACACCTGAACACACTTAACAAGATAGAGAGTTTTGTTGATGCTGAGAACGGAAAATATATGGTATTAAATATCATTCTTAGAACGTTCTCTGAACGTCACTTAAGATTTCTTGTGGTTTTATGGACATTTTTCTTAATGATCTTGGAACAATTTGAGAACATGACTTTAAATAAAACCATGAGGGAACGTTATGCTAAAGTACTGAAAGTCCCACATAAGAACATTGTTTGCAGTTAATAAAACGTGTTTTTACTGTAATTTTTGTATATTTCCACACTATGAGGTTGAAGTAACACTGAAATTGTGAAAATGATGATAATGCTCTTTTGTGTAAGAGCTGTTTGAAAAAGAAACGCCTGGAGTTTTCGCCTGTTTGTGTGGGATTTAATTTTGGCCCACCGCATAACGTCACCGGGCGATCTGATTATAATAGACCAATTTAACATTCATTGTCTATTTACATATTCCCTCTGTTTCGGTGCAGGTCCAGCCCAAAAGCAAGAGAGATTGTTCAATATGGCTGCCTTCGCACTGTATTCCATTGGAACAATAAGTTTATCTGATTTGGCTGTGAATTATTTTTCATAATCAACTGTCAGAGAAGTTCAGTCGAACCTCCTGTAGGGCACACTTTGAATCGGACTACTTTGTAAATCAGGCTAGGTACATGTGGATTTCCCAGCAGCTCCATCAAGTATCGCATGGATCTTGAAATCGGCAGCAGCAGCAGCAACCATTCATGAAGTAAATGTCTAGATAGTTATTTTTCTGTTATAAGTAAAGGACATGCTATTCATGGGTTGCATGCTTTGTCACAATATTGCTTTGACCGTTCTCTTGAGGACCAATAACAGAATGAATGTTCTCCTAGCTACTCAATGGCATTCTCTGAGCCGCCATATGGTGATGAAGATTTTATCTAATGAGCATTATAGTGATTTTTCTAAAGGATGACAAAACAATGACATTTCTAAAGGAGGCAAATCATTAGTAGGAAAACCTTTTGTCATCACTGTGATGTCGCCATATTGACTTTAGATGGAGTAAACTGTAACTAGCTAAAATTGAGGGGCAGGACCGGATTTTAGCTAGCTAATTTATCTCCATCTCTTCCTTCAAAGACTCAATCATGGACACTCTTACTGACAGTTGTGGCTGATTCGCGTGATGTATTGTCTCTACCTTCTTGCCCTGTGCACTGTTGTCTGTGTCCAATAATGTTTGTAGCATGTTTTGTGCTGCTGCCATGTTGTGTTGCTACCATGCTAAGCTACCATGCTAAGTTAATAGACCAATAGAAAAGAGTTCCAAACCCCTGCCAATAAAAGCTCATTTTCAGTTTTCCCTCCCCACTCAGACCACTTCCAGACAGTCCTAGCAAAATTCTTGCTTGAGAAATTGCCCTTTGCTAAGAAGCTATTTTTGTTAATTTTAGACCATTTTAATTAAAAACAATCACTAAGGTACTAAATTGTTACCCAGAAATGATTTGATAATGACGTAAAAACAGGTGCATTGGACCTTTTTTCACGATTTTAAATTTGAGCATCATTAGTTCTAAACTCAGCAAACAAAGAAACGTCCCTTTTTCAGGACCGTGTCTTTCAAAGATAATTTGTAAAAATCCAAATAACTTCACAGATCTTCATTGTAAAGGGTTTAAACACTGTATTCCATGCATGTTCAATGAACCATAAACAATTAATGAACATGCACCTATGGAACGGTCGTTAAGACACTAACAGCTTACAGACGGTAAGCAATTAAGGTCACAGTTATGAAAACGTAGGACACTAAAGAGGCCTATCTACTGACTCTGAAAAACACCAAAAGAAAGATGACCAGGGTCCCTGCTCATCTGTGTGAACGTGCCTTAGGCATGCTGCAAGTAGGCATGCTGCAAGGAGGCATGAGGACTGCAGATGTGGCCAGGGCAATAAATTGCAATGTCCGTACTGTGAGACGCCTAAGACAACACTACAGCGATATAGGACGGACAGCTGATCGTGCTCGCAGTGGCAGACCATGTGTAACAACACCTGCACAGGATCAGTACATCGGAACATCACACCTGCGGGACAGGTATAGGATGGCAACAACAACTGCCCAAGTTACACCAGGAACGCACAATCCCTCCATCAGTGCTCAGACTGTCCTCAATAAGTTGAGAGAGGCTGGACTGAGGTCTTGTAGGCCTGTTGTAAGGCAGGTCCTCACCAGACATCATCGGCAACAACGTCGCCTATGGGCACACACCCACCGTCACTGGAACAGACAGGACTGGCAAAAAGTGCTCTTCACTGACGAGTCGCGGTTTTGTCTCACCAGGGGTGATGGTCGGATTCGCATTTATCGTCGAAGGAATGAGCGTTACCTGTACTCTGGAGCGGGATCGATTTTGAGGAGGAGGGTCTGTCATGGTCTGGGGCGGTGTGTCACAGCATCATTGGACTGAGCTTGTTGTCATTGCAGGCAATCTCAACGCTGTGCGTTACAGGGAAGACATCCTCCTCCCTCACGTGGTACCCTTCCTGCAGGATTATCCTGACATGAACCTCCAGCATGACAATGCCATCAGCCGTTCTGTGAGTGATTTCCTGCAAGACAGTAATGTCAGTGTTCTGCCATGGCCAGCGAAGAGCCCGGATCTCAATCCCATTGAGCACGTCTGGTGCCTGTTGGATCGGAGGGTGAGGGCTAGGGCCATTCCCCACAGAAATGACCGGGAACTTGCAGGTGCCTTGGTGGAAGAGTGGGATAACATCTCACAGCAAGAACTGACAAATCTGGTGCAGTCGACAAGGAGGAGATGCACTGCAGTACTTAATGCAGCTGGTGGCCACACCAGATACTGACTGGTATTTTTGATTTTGACCCCCCCTTTGTTCAGGGACACATTATTCCATTTCTGTTGGTCACATGTCTGTGGAACTTGTACAGTTTATGTCTCAGTTGTTGAATCTTGTTATGTTCATACAAATATTTATACATGTTAAGTTTGCTAAAAATAAATGCAGTTGACAGTGAGAGGACGTTTCTTTTTTTTGCTGAGTTTATGTTGTTGTCTTAGGTCTCTCTTATGTAGCCAGGGCTGCAAGTAGCCTAGTGGTTAGAGCATTGGGCCAGTAACCGAAAGGTTGTTAGATTGAATCCCCAGCTGACAAGGTAAAAATCTGTAGTTCTGCTGCTGAATAAGGCAGTTAACCCACTGTTCCTGGTCCGTTATTGTAAATAAGTATTTGTTCTAAAAGACTTGCCTAGTTAAATTTAAAAAAATTGCAATGTGTGTTTTGTCCTATATTTTAATTTAAAAATTTTATCCCAGCACCTTTCCCCTCAGGAGGTCTTTTGCCTTTTGGTAGGCCGCCATTGTAAATACGAATTTGTTCTTACCTGACTGGCCTAGGTTAAATAAAAAATGTAAACTTTAGCATAGCTAGCTAGCTATTTTTGACTAACTTTTCTCGCGATGGCAATTGCCATCTCTCTAAACTAAATTTGACGACATGATATTGATGGCAAAGTTCTTTCCTGCTAATTACTTGTCTACTTTAGCAATGTCATTATGTGACAATAAAACATCTTTATTTTGCGCATCTCCAAGCAATTATAGTGTCTCCTCAGATAATGTTAGCTAGACTGCTAGCTACCAAAGTCTGAGATAACTTATGGTAGCTAGCCTGTTGACTGTTGTTCAAGCTGCAGTCAGTCAGTCAGTCAGTCAGTCACCCAAAACAGACCATGATTTATCTTGTGTCTTGTCTTTTATACGTTTGTGTTTTCTTGTGATTGGATTTGTAGCTACTTGCCTGCCAGCCAGAAGAAAGCTATTATTATTATTATTGGCTAGCTAGATATATCATTAGGTGTATGTTTATCTGTGATATGATTCTTCAAAAATAGTTAGCCTTCTGGCTGTTGAATGCAAGAATGAATGTATAACCCTTCTGATAGATCATATGACTTATGAAAGCTCAGGCTGGAGGTCTAGCTGGTTTGACTTTGCTACAGGCATACAATATCAAATGATTTCAGTTATGGACTATCAGATATGAAATTGTTACGTTTTCTCAAATGTGAGTGTCAATAAAATGTAACTTTGTCACCTTGCCAACAGGTTGATAACTTGTAACTAGACAATTCCCTTCCATTCATTCACGATCCCCTTTCTGATGTGCTAAAGGGGTCATCGCTGAGGAAGGTCTGCAGGATGAGGAGGATAATGAAGTCATGAACTTCTTGGAGGAAGATGCTTTTGATGAGAAGCTACTTGGTAAAGACTAGGATGAAGAGTATGAGACACACACACACACACACACACACACACACAGGACAGACAGGTGAACATCGACTGGCAGAGAAGCAGCTGAACTGGTTCCCCCTAACCCTCCTAGGCTGATCCTGGTGGTGGCTGCTGTACATACTAAGCTGGTGGTGCAGGTTGTAGAAATGCTATAGCCTGATCTGTTTATTCTGTCTTAATAACTCCTTATGTATGATAGTTATCATGCCATGTTACTATAGCAGTTGGCTTGGCTATACATACAGTGCATTCGGAAAGTATTCAGACCCCTTCCCTTTTTCCACATGTTACGTTACAGCCTTATTCTAAAATTGATCAAATTAAATAAAAATAACTCATCAATCTACACACAATACCCCATAATGATAAAGCAAAATTTATAAAAAAATAAAAAACTGAATTATAATAATATTTACATAAGTATTGACTCTTTGCTATGAGCTCAGGTGCATGCTGTTTGTATTGATCATCGTTGAGATGTTTCTACAACTTGATTGGACATAACTTGGAAAAGGCACACACCTGTCTATATAAGGTCCCACAGTTGACAGTGCATGTCAGAGCAAAAACCAAGACATGAGGTCGAAGGTATTGTTCGTAGAGCTCTGAAACAGGATTGTGTCGAGGCACAGATCTGGGGAAGGGTACCACCATTTTTTGCCAGCATTGAAGGTCCCCAAGAACACAGTGGCCTCCATCATTCTTAAAATGGAAGAAGTTCGGAACCACCAAGACTCTTCCTAGAGCTGGCTGCCCGGCCATACTGAGCCATCGGGGGAGAAGGTTCTTGGTCAGGGAGGTGACCAAGAACCCGATGATCACTCTGACAGAGCTCCAGAGTTCCTCTGTGGAGATGGGAGAATCTTCCAGAACAAGAACTTGAAAACATACTTACATGCCATCATTATAACCTTGTTTACGATCAGCCAATCAGGATGTCTATGTAAATATCTAATTTCATATTCAATTTTGTTTCCTAATGCCCACACGATCAGACTGAGCATTTCACTGGCCCAAGGAGGCTCAGGGAAATAAATAATTAAATATATATTTTGAAGTTACATATAAAAAAATAAACACACACAGTGATCTATTAGTTATCTATCTCTGAACTATTTGAGAACATTTGCAATGTCAAACCAGTTGGAGAAGGTTCCTAGGACATTACCAATATAAATGTAACCCTGTTTGAGTTTAGGAAACATTCTGTAAAAGTAATGAAATGCTAAGAAAATAATGTTTTTTTTGGCAAGTTCCTTAAAAGGCTAGGGGGCAGTATTTTCATTTTTGGCTAAAAAACGTACCCATTTGAAACTGCCTATTTCTCAGCCCCCGAAACTAGAATATGCATATAATTGTCAGATTAGGATAGAAAACACTCTGAAGTTTCCAAAACTGTCAAAGTTTTGTCTGTGAGTTAAACAGAACTGATATTGCAGGCGAAAACCGGAGGAAAATCCAATCAGGAAGTGCCCCTGTTTTTGAAACCTCTCTGTTCCTATGCATCCCTATTGCCCATTTAAAGGGATATCAACCAGACTCCTTTTTCTATGGCTTCCCTAAGGTGTCAACAGCCTTTAGACATAGTTTCAGGCTTTTATTTTGAAGAATGAGCGTGAACGACCACATTGCGTAAGTGGATAGGTGGGGGCTCTCAGAGTGAGTTGTGTGCAAAAGAGAAAGGCGGCCATTGTTACTCCCGGTCCTAGTGAAAAGCCAACTGTCCCGGTTTATATATTATCGAATAGATATTTGAAAAACACCCTGAGGATGGATTATAAAAAACGTTTGACATGTTTCTGTGGACATTATGGATATAATTTGGAATTTTTGTCTGCGTTGTCGTGACCGCTCTTTCCGGAGGATTCCTGGGCATAACGCACCAAACTAACGGAGGTATTTGGATATAAAAAATATCTTTATGGAACAAAAGGAACATTTGTTGTCTAACTGGGAGTCTCGTGAGTGAAAACATCCGAAGATCATCAAAGGTAAACGATTCATTTGATTGCTTTTCTGATTTTCGTGACCAAGTTACCTGATGCTAAGTGTACTTATTGTTTTGTCGAGCGATCGATAAACTTACACAAATGCTTGTATTGCTTTCGCTGTAAAGCATCATTTCAAAATCTGAGACGACAGGTAGATTAACAAAAGGCTAAGCTGTGTTTTGCAATATTGCACTTGTGAATTCATGAATATGAATATTTTCTAGTAATATTATTTACCTGTGGCGCTATGCTATTCATAGTGTGATTTCCACATCATTTCAATCCAAAATACCTTTGTGATGACGTTGAATCAACATGGGAAACTGATTGGATTACCAAAAATTCATCAACGTAAGGGCATTTCGTCTTTTCTTTTACCCAACTTTTAACCTAAATCCAATGACATGGTGAAATGATATGTTGATTTCACGTTGAATTCATATTAGTTGACCACACAAATGTAAATCAAAACTGGACGTTGAACTGACATCTGTGCCCAGTGGGATGGTTTTCATAACATTATGTACAAGCTTGGATCTATGTACCAGAGTCTCACTGATCCATGCTGCTACCCACAAGGGTGCTTGTGGCTTAACTTGGCAGGGGGATCGGGCAAGGCAAGAGGGCTGGTTTCCCACACCACCATCCCTATGTTCTGTTCTTTTGATGATGCCAAAGTCACTGCTTACTTTCTCAACCTTCAGTCAAACACTAAAAGTCTCAACTCAGTAATGATTTGAGAAGTCCAAAATCGTGCAATGCTTATGGATTTGCTAATACTGTATACAATTATACCACCCATACTGTTGTGACCATTTCAAATTAAAACAGCAACTGTTATCACATAACTTCTCCACATTGCAAAAAACAAGGCTACCTACTTGTTGTGTTCATTAACTCACAAGGAATCAAACAAAACACAAGTTCTTCCAATGGAAAGCTGTAATGAAGTGTCATGAAGTCACAGCTGGCATGTTGAAAACATATTTTCAAATGCCTTTCTTGAAGAATAGGCACTGAATTCCCTCCATTTCAATCTATCTCGAGAAGAAAATCAGTCTAGAAAAGGTTGCAATCTGGCATGTTAACACTTAATTGAGAGGTAAATGTAATATTTTGATAAAGCTATTGTGCCAAAGGTTTGCATAAAGAATTCTCAGTCTTTATGGGGAAAAAAACACAAAGGGAACACAAATTACTTCTCTCTTGGAATTATGAATGTGCCTCTCAGAACAAATTCTATAATAATAGATTTGTGTTTTCCCTTTGATGGCATCATGTTCCTTTTCAACTCCTCCTGTCTCAATCTCACACCTCGGTCCCCTCCAGCTATCATTTCTGACAGTCTCAGAACCTCATCATTCTATCAATTCCTCCAACCCCCTTTACTTTTAGGTCTGGATGGAGGACAAGAACACGCAGTACTGGCACAGCAGGTAATTTTATCACTCTATTTCGACCCACAGTTCCCTAGGAGCCCAGCGAAAATGTAATTTCCCACCCAGAGCTCCTCATCCTTTGGCCTCATCAATCCCCATTCATTTCGAGCAGGTCCACTTCCTCACCTATTCAAAACAAGGTGTTATTCAGAGAGCATCTGTGATTGAGCCTCTTCATGTCAATGGGTCCATGGGCTGCGTTCCAGCCCATGCGTTCCAGCCCATTCTAACATCCTATTCCCTATATAGTGCACTTCTTCTAAACAGAGCCCTATGGGTCCTGGTCAAAAGTAGTACTCTATATAGGGAATAGGGTGCCATTTGGGATGTACCCCATGTCAACTCCATGGGTCTCATCCGTGACTGAGGACATGCGACGGGCATGCGAGGATGAGAAGCCTCTCTTGACTTGATAATCCCAGTCATGAGTCGCTACAGGGTGGCTACAGGGGCCTTGCACAAAAGGCCATGATCAGTCATGTCTGTCAGATTATCACCAACACTATCATCATAGGTATCATCATATTAAGCCTGGTGTATGAGAAGGTTGGCCAATGGCCATCAGACATGAAATAGAAGAGAGTTGCTTCTAATGGAAGGCCTCCCTCTCCACATGTAGTGCCTCCACTCTCTCTCTTTCAGCCTAAAATGAAACTCACTCATGCAGGTCTACGATATGTTGCGGACGTTTGTAATTTTGTGTTGAACATGAAGTGGAAAGGTGAGAGAGATTGTCAGTGTGCTTTCCCCAGTTCAAGCCCACATAAACACAGAGATCCTCATTCATTTTGTGAGCAGCTGTAATTTAAAAACAGAGGACTTCTCTTGAGAAGCTCTCAGACGTTCTGCGAAAGGTTTCATCTATTTAATTTTTCATTCAACCTCAGGCCTGGCTTTTATTTCAAATAATTAGTGAAGTAGTAGTTCCTATTATTTCAAATGTTACCATGTCTTATGGTTGGAGAGGTGCTGATGATACAACAGACGTATTACTAGAACTGAGTATTATATTACTACAAAATACTGCCACATGCAGCTTGCCTACCTCCTCTCTGGGTATGGCTACATATCGCCATTATTTAATGTGTACTGCCACCTTGTGCATCTAAGGTGTCCCTGCAGCATGTCTAACTAATGAGAACTTATCACTCCGATTTTTTTAAGCATTGAAACATACCAAATAAAGGCTTAGTAAATGTGTTATGAACAACCAAAGAAGAGGTGTAAATACATGTATCACTGCTCAGAGTTCATGGGAATTCAGTGGACTTTGTGGAAGGATAAAAATAATATTTAAACACAGGATTGTTATGGGAGCAATAATGTGAATTGACAGTTAATTAATGGGAAATTCTCTTTCATATTACATGGTTATGAGTACAATGTTTAATTTGTTCAGCATTTCATAACCACACACTTTGATGGACCCTAGGGGCCGGATCCTCGGACAGAGATTAAGCTTAGTCCTAGTCTAATAAGAATGTCCAATGGAGATCTCCATTGAAATTGTCAAGGAAACTGGCCATAAATGTCTACCACATCGGGCCCTGATGTCAAATCTTCCTTGAAAAAAAGAGCCTTTCCACGGAAACTACTAAATGTCTTGCTGTTCTCAGTTGTTCTGGAAAACTTGTACGGTTGTAACGTTCGTCTTGTGGTGAATGAGCGGACCAAGGCGCAGCGGGTGATGAATACATAACGAATTTATTAATTGAAAAACGAAACACGAAAACACTTGAACAAACTACAAAACAATAAACGAAGTAGACAGACCTGAACAAACGAACTTACATAAGAACACGAAGAACGCACGAAACAGGAACAGACTACCTAAAATGAACGAACAAACGAAACAGTCCCGTGTGGTATACACAGACACAGGAACAATCACCCACAAACAAACAGTGAGAACAACCTACCTTAATATGGTTCTCAATCAGAGGAAACGTCAAACACCTGCCTCTAATTGAGAACCATACCAGGCAACACATTAACCCAACATAGAAAACACATAACATAGACTACCCACCCCAACTCACGCCCTGACCAACTAAACACATACAAAACAACAGAAAACAGGTCAGGAACGTGACAACGGTACATAGAAAAGAATGGATGACAACACCCACTACATAGAGCTTTTAATGTGAAGCTACAAATACTCAGGCTCCTGTATGTCCCAAATGGTCACAGACATATACTGTGCAAGCATTCTGTAGACAGCTATGCTGTTATCGCCTCTAGCCCATTAGCCAGCAGACATGAGAGTGAAATGATGTTTGTGAGCCATAACTGTAGTCTTTATCTCTATATATAAATATAAATATACAGTGCATTCGGAAAGTATTCAGACCCCTTCCCTTTTTCCACATTCTGTTACGTTACAGCATTGTTCTATAATTGTCATGCCCTGACCTAAGATCCTTATCTATTTTTTTTTAGCCTCCAGTGATGATCCATGGCAAGAAGCCTCCAGTGATGATCCATGGCAAGAAGCCTCGAGTGATGATCCATGGCAAGAAGTCTCCAGTGATGATCCATGGCACGAAGCCTCCAGTGATGATCAATGGCACGAAGCCTCCAGTGATGATCCATGGCAAGAAGCCTCCAGTGATGATCCATGGCAAGAAGCCTCCAGTGATGATCCATGGCAAGAAGTCTCCAGTGATGATCCATGGCACGAAGCCTCCAGTGATGATCAATGGCACGAAGCCTCCAGTGATGATCAATGGCACGAAGCCTCCAGTGATGATCCATGGCAAGAAGCCTCCAGTGATGATCCATGGCAAGAAGTCTCCAGTGATGATCCATGGCAAGAAGTCTCCAGTGATGATCCATGGCAAGAAGCCTCCAGTGATGATCCATGGCAAGAAGCCTCCAGTGATGATCCATAGCAAGAACTTCCAGTGATGATCCATGGCACGAAGCCTCCAGTGATGATCCATGGAATGAAACCTCCTATGTGTCTCTCCACTCCAGTGACGCCCTTCAGTCCGGAGCCTCCAGCGACGATCCCCAGTCCGGAGCCTCCAGCGTCTCCCTCCTGTCCGGAGCCGCCAGAGTCGCCCTCCTGTCCGGAGCCGCCAGAGTCGCCCTCCTGTCCGGGGCCCGCTGCGAGGGTCCTCAGTCCGGGGCGAGGGTCTACGTCCCGCACCAGAGCCGCCACCGCGGATAGATGCCCACCCAGACCCTCCCTTATATGTGTAGGTTTTGCGGCCGGGGGGGGTACTGTCACGCCCTGACCTTAGAGATCCTTTTTATGTCTCTATTTTGGTTTGGTCAGGGCGTGAGTTGGGGTGGGCATTCTATGTCTTGGTTCTATGTTGTTTATTTCTATGTGTTTGGCCGGGTGTGGTTCTCAATCAGAGGCAGCTGTCTATCGTTGTCTCTGATTGAGAACCATCCTTAGGCTGCCCTTTTTCCCTCTTTCTGTGAGGGATCTTGTTCTTTGTTTGTGTGCCGCTAGGTTGCACGACGTAGCTGTTCGGTCGTCGTATTCTTTATTGTTTTGTTGTGTCGTAGTTTCACTTCGTGATTAAAATTATGTGGAACTCAAAGAACGCTGCGCCTTGGTCTCATTCTTCCCAGGACGATCGTTACAATAATTGATTAAATTCACCTTTTCCTCATCAATCTACACATAATACCCCATAATAACGAAGCGAAAACAGTTTTTTTTTACATTTTTGCAAATGTATTAAAAATTAAAAACAGGAACAGCTTATTTACATAAGTATTCAGACCCTTTGCTATGAGACTCGAAATTGAGCTCAGGTGCATCCTGTTTCCATTGATCATCCTTGAAATGTTTCTACAACTTGATTGGAGTGCCCCTGTGGTAAATTCAATTGATTGGAGATGATTTGGAAAGGTGCACACACCTGTCTTTATAAGGTCCCACAGTTGACAGTGCATGTCGGAGCAAAAACCAAGCCATGAGGTCGAAGGAATTGTCCGTAGCGCTCCGAGACAGGATTGTGTCGAGGCACAGATCTGGGGAAGGGTACCAAAAATATTCTGCAGCATTGAAGGTCCCCAAGAACACAGTGGCCTTCATCATTCTTAAATGCAAAAAGTTTGGAACCACAAAGAGCTGGCCAAACTGAGCAAGCAGGGGAGAAGGGCCTTGTCCACGATGGTCATTCTGACAGAGCTCCAGAGTTCCTCTGTGGAGATTGGAGAACCTTCCAGAAGGACAACATCTCTGCAGCACTCCACCAATCTGGCCTTTATGGTATAGTGGCCAGATGGATGCCACTCCTCAGTAAAAGGCACACAACAGCCCGCTTGGAGTTTGCCAAAAAGGCAGCTAGAGGAATCTCAGACCATGAGAAACAAGATTCTCTGGTCTGATGAAAGCAATATTTAACTCTTTGGCCTGAATGCCAAGCGTCACATCTGGAGGAAACGTTCTGTGGGGATGTTTTTCAGTGGCAGGGACTGGGAGACTAGTTAGGATCGAGGGAAAGATGAACAAGCTTGAGAGAATGAAAGAGCTTGAAAGGTTCTGCAGAGAAGAATGAGAGAAACTCCCCAAATACAGGTGTGCCAAGCTTGTAGCGTAATACGCAAGAAGACCCAGGGCTGTAATCGCTGCCAAAGGTGCTTCAGAGTAAATGCTCAGAATACTTACGTAAATTGTGATACTTCAGTTGTAAAAATGTTACACATTTGCAAAAAAAACAAAAAAAAATGTTTTTGCTTTGTCATTATGGAGAGTTGTATGTAGATTGGGGAGGGGGGGAAAACGATTTAATACATTTTAGAATAAGGCTGTAACGTAACAAAATGTGGAAAAAGTCAAAATGGTCTGAATACTTTTCGAATGCACTGTGAGCAGTGATTATAGCCTCCTCCCTTTGTGGTGATGACTTGGCAGACTTTGTAGTTTTCTTCCCACTTAGTGTAAGTCAGGGGGAAAACCTCCCCTTTCCTTCAAATTATTGTCAAACTATCTTTTGGTTCAAAACGGATGTCAAAATTGTCAGGCAATTTTAACACAGCAGACATGGCACAGCGTATCTGGTATTTTGTGTTTGTGTGAAACAGAAATATTTATTGGGAGATGTAAATAAATAAATAAAACAAAGTGAAAAGCTCTCTTATTCTACCTGTACAACGTGTTCCAAACGGTCATTTATCATTCAAAATGAGGATACCAGTAGCAGCCCACACAGATACAGATGGGTTAGGGGAGGGAGAGAGTGGATTGACAAATTCCCCTCAGTGTACTTTGCTATAATCCAGTGGGTGGTGACAGCAATAGGGAGAAATGTTCTAGATCTTTATGAAGTATCATCATCTCTCTCTGTCTCTCTCTCAGCTAGCAAATTATATGTTTCTTCGAGCTTGGTGGGAGCGTGGTTGTCCTGTGGTTATTTTGCAGACAACTTTCTAAAAATGGTGCAGGATAGTTGCTTGGCTTTGGAACATTCTCTGCACATTTAAGGAACTTGAAAAAAAAAAAAAATGTCTTTGTATTTCATTACTTTAACAAAACGTTTCCTAAAAGTTCAAACAATTTTGGTAACATTCTAGAACGTTCTCCAACTGGTTTGACATTGGGAATGTTCTAAAATAGTTCAGAGAATATTAAGACACAACTTTCATCTGTGGGAATTTCAGTACTTCAGCATAACATTTCCTACAGGTTTCCTCATGGTTCCATTTAAAATAATGTTCTCAAATTGTTCCTAGAACGTAAAGAAAACTTCACATAAAAAACACAACAAAATGCACAAGAAAACATAAAAAAACACAAGAAATCTAAGAATGTTATTTAAAAACATATACATTCCGTTCTCAGCATCAACAAAAAACTCTATCCTCTATCTTAAGTGTGTTGGCCGTGTTCACTAATTGGCCACACCTGATCTTAATGAGTGTTTGTTTCCTTTGAAATGGGGTCTGTTTGAATAGACTAAAATGAACGACGTCAAAAAACATGCCATGCTAGCTCCCTCCTGGTGGCGCAGTGGACTAATTCCATGGATAGAAAGCAAAAGATGATACATTTGAATCTCACTAATGCTGTGTCATAATAAAAAAAATAAAGGTGTTTGCGTGATTAAAAAGAGTAAAACATTTTTGTTTTCTTTTTATGAAAACCAGATGTTTTAACCAGATGTTTTAAGCTTAGTTATAGTGAAACAAGTCAATTCTGGTCTTCATTTTGACAGTTCGTTGCAAAAGTGATATATTTTGGTATTTTATTGGTAAATTTAGCTCTTTTTGCCCGTAGCGGTTCAACTCTACCATTTGAAATTGTGACGCAGCCTCTACGTCATTTCAAGGGAGGAGTTCGGTATGAAATACACTCCCTTCTAGATGTGCTGTGTGGTAACACCTCAAGGCTTACTATAAAAGCAGGTGACAGTGCACCTTATTTGGCAATGGTCTTGGTAAGTGGAGTGTGCCAATATATTTTGCATGATGCTTCCTTGACTAGACTACACAAAATTCAAAAGGCAGTAAGGCACATTTCCGCATATGACCAAATTCAACGTTTTTGCTTATCGTTTCATACACATCTATGTGCTTTTACGAATCATTTTGTTTTCCACACATGGGGATTTCTTTTTAGCTGGGTGTGGAATTTGTTTTGCCTTCGATAAACACATTTCATGCATTCTACATCATTTATGTTGTTTTAATTATAAGGATAATTAGTTTGATCCTTATCATTATTGGATATCATTGTTATTATTGTAGGCCTATTTATTAATCAAGGGGTCTGCATATTTTCCCGAATGCACTGTAAATATATTTGACCGATCATGCTTATCAGTCTATGGGTTCATTTGCATAATTTTGTGGAATTAAATTGGTGTGTGTGTGTGTGTGTGTGTATATTTGCTATGTATCTTATCACACACGCACAGCATACAGATAAAGTACAAACCTTTTGAGCTGAAAATCTGCCAGACAGCTCTTTTATAAGTCCAATCAGTGTTCAACAACTCCAAATGCAATAGGCCACAATTAATTTTGAGTCTCAGAGCAAAGGGTCTGAATACTTATGTAAAGGTATTTCTTTTTTTTTGTTATACATTTGCAAAATATTTCATAATATCATTATGGGGTATTGTGTGTAGATTGATGAGGAAAAGTGTGTATTTAATACATTTTAGAATACGGCTGCAACGTAACAAAATGTGGAAAAAGTGAAGGGGTCTGAATACTTTCCGAATGCACTGTATAGCCTAGTTTATTAGGTACACCACCCCGTTCACAAAAATGGATCTCTCCTAAAGACAGTGAGTCACGTGGCTTACTATAAAAAGCAGGCAGACAGGCATGGAAACATTCAGTTTCTGTTCGATTGAATGTTAGAATGAGCAAAACGAGTGACTTAAGTCAATTTTAGCATTGTATGATCATCAGTGCCAGGTGTGCCTGATCCAGTATCTCAGAAACGGCTGCTCTCCTGGGCTTTTCACGCTCGGCAGTGTCTATGGTTTACCGAGAATGGTGCGACACAAAAAACATCCAGTCAGCGGCAGTCCTGTGGGCAAAAACAGATTGTTGATGAGAGAGGTTGAAGGAGAATGGAAAGAATCGTGCAAGCTAACAGGCGGGCCACAAACAGACAAATAACAGTGCAGTACAACAGTGGTGTGCAGAAAGGCACGTCAGAACGCACAACTCGTCAGTCCTTGTCACGGATGGGCTATTACAGCAGACGACCACACCGGGTTCCACTCCTATCAGCTAAAAACAAGAAGAAGTTGCTTTAGTGGGCACGCGATTACCAACACTGGACAATTGAGGAGTGGAAAAACATCCAACAAATCCCGGTTCCTGTTTCGTCATGTGGATTGCAGAGTCAGGATTTGGCGTAAGAAGCATGACACAATAGGCTCATCCTGCCTAGTACAGGCTGGTGGCGATGGTGTACTGGTGTGGGGAATGTTTTCCTGGCACACGTTAGGTCCCTTAGTACTAATTGAGCAATAAACGTTTCCGACACCTTGTAGAATAGCTGCCCCTAAGAATTCAGGCTGTTCTGTAGGCAAAAGGGGGCCAACCAGGTACTATACACGTGTACCTAAAAAACTGGCCGTTGAGTGTATATGACGCCAGACGAGGGTTTCCGTTGTGAAAATGTGGCACTGGACATTTGACAACAGCATTTCAATTTACAAGACATTTAAGAAATGTGACATTTACATAAGTATTCAGACCCTATACTCAGTACTTTGTTGAAGCAACTTAGGCAGTGTTTACAGCCTCGAGTCTTCTTGGGTTTGATGCTACAAGCTTGGCACACCTGTATTTGGGGAGTTTCTCCCATTCTTTTCTGCAGATCCCCTCAAGCTCTGTCAGGTTGGATGGGGAGCTTCGTTGCACAGATATTTTCATTTCTCTCTAGAGATGTTCGATCGGGTTCAAGTCCAGGATCTGGCTGGGCCACTCAAGGACATTCAGAGACTTGTCCCGAAGCCACTACTGTGTTGTTTTGGCTGTGTGCTTAGGGTCGTTGTCCTGATGGAAGGTAAACCTTCACCCCAGTCTGAGGTCCTGAGTGCTCTGGAGAAGGTTTTCATCAGGGATCACTCTATACTTTGCTCCGTTCATCTTTCCCTCTATCTTGACTAGTCTCCCAGTCCCTGCTGCTGAAAAACATCCCTGCCACCACCATGCTTCACCGTGGGGATGGTTTCCAACAGACGTGGCGCTTGGCATTCAGGCCAAACAGTTCAATCTTGGTTTCATCAGACCAGACACCAGTTTCTCATGGTCTGAGAGTCCTTCAGGTGCCTTTTGGCAAACTCCAAGCGGGCTGTCGTGCCTTTTACTGAGGAGTGGCTTCCGTATGGCCACTCTACCATAAAGGCCTGATTGGTGGAGTGCTGCAGAGATGGATGTCCTTCTGGTTCTCCCATCTCCACAGAGGAACTCTGGAGCTCTGTCAGAGTGACCATTGTGTTCTTGGTCACCTCCCGGACCAGGGCCCTTCTTCCCCGATTGCTCAGTTTGGCCGGGCGGCCAGCTCTAGGAAGAGTCTTCGTGGTTCCAAACATCATCCATTTAACAATAATGGAGGCCACTGTGTTCTTAGGGAACATTGATGCTGCAGAATTTCTTTGGTACCCTTCTCCAGATCTGTGCCTCGACACAATCCTGTCTCGGAGCTCTACGGGCAATACCTTCGACCTCATGGCTTGGGTTTTGCTCTGACATGCACTGTCAACTGTGGGTCCTTATATAGACAGGTGTGCACCTTTCCAAATCATGTTCAAATCGATTGAATTTACAAGTTGTAGAAACATTTCAAGGATGATCAATGTAAACAGGATGCACCCGAGCTCAATTTCGAGTCTCATAGCAAAGGGTCTGAGTCATCCCGAGTTGCACAGCGGTCTAAGGGAATGCATTGCAGTGCTTGAGGCATCACTACAGACCCGGGTTCGATCCCAGATTGTGTTGCAACCGGCTGCGACTGGGAGACCCATGAGGCGGTGGATAATTGGCCCAGCGTCGTCCGGGTTAAGGGAGGATTTGGCCAGCCAAGATGTCCCATCGCGCTCTAGCGACTCCTTGTGGTGGGCCGGGCGCATGCACGCTGACTTCGGTCGCCAGTTGTACGGTGTTGTGCAGACCACACCACCCTCTGGAGAGCCTTGCGGTTGAGGGTGGTGCAGTTTCCGTACCAGGCTGTGATACAGCCCGACAGGATGCTCTCGATTGTGCATCTGTAAAAGTTTGTCATGGTTTTGGGTGACAAGCCGAATTTCTTCAGCCTCCTGAGGTTGAAGAGGCGCTGTTCTGCCTTCTTCACCACACTGTCTGTGTGGGTGGACCATTTCAGTTTGTCTATGATGTGTACGCCCAGGAACTTAAAACTTTCCACCTTCTCCACTGCTGTCCCTTCGATGTGGATAAGGGGGTGCTCCCTCTGCTGTTTTCTGAAGTCCACGATCATCTCCTTTGTTTAGTTGACATTGAATGAAAGGTTGTTTTCCAGACACCACACTCCGAGTGCCCTCACCTCCTCCCTGTAGGCTGTCTCGTCGTTGTTGGTGATCAGGCCCACTACTGTTGTGTCGTCTGCAAACTTGATGATTGAGTTGGAGGCGTGCATGGCCACGCAGTCGTGGGTGAACAGGGAGTACAGGAGAGGGCTGAGCACACACCCTTGTGGGGCCCCAGTGTTGAGAATCAGCGAAGTGGAGATCTTGTTTCCTACCTTCACCACCTGGGAACGTCCAGGACCCAATTGCACAGGGCGGGGTTGAGACCCAGGGCCTCCAGTTTGATGATGAGCTTGGAAGGTACTATGGTGTTGAATGCTGAGCTGTAGTCAATGAACAGCATTCTTACATAGGTATTATTTTTGTCCAGATGGGATAGGGCAGTGTGCAGTGTGATGGTGATTGCATCATCTGTGGACCTGTTGGGGCGGTATGCAAACTGAAGTGGGTCTAGGGTGTCCGGTAAGGTGGTGGTGATATGATCCTTGACTAGCCTCTCAAAGCACTTCATGATGACAGAAGTAAGTGCTACGGGGCAGTAGTCATTTAAGTTCAGTTATCTTTACCTTCTTGGGTACAGGAACAATGGTAGCCACCTTGAAGCATGTGGGGACAACAGACTGGGATAGGGAGCGATTAAATATGTCCGTAAACACACCAGCTTCCGATTGGTCCGACCAGCGATGAATGTTTCTCGTCACTGGTAAATCCTGTTTGAGTTTCTGCCTATAAGACGGAATGAGCAAGATGGCGTCGTGGTCGGATTTGCCGAAGGGAGCGCGGGGGAGGGCTTTGTATGCATCACGGAAGTTAGAGTAGCAGTAATTAGTAGAGAGTATTAGCCCTGCGAGTCGTGCAATCAATACGCTGATAGAATTTAGGTAGCCTTGTTCTCAAATGTGCTTTGTTAAAATCCCCAGCTACAATAAATGCAGCCTCCGGGTTATATGGTTTCCAGTTTACATAGAGTCCAGTGAAGTTCCTTGAGGGCCATCTTGGTGTTCGCTTGAGGGGGAATGTACACAGCTGTGACTATAACTGACGAGAATTCTCCTGGTAGGTAAAATGGCCGGCATTTGATTGTAAGGAATTCTAAGTCAGGTGAGCAGAAGGACTTTAGTTCCTGTGTATTGTTACACCATGAGTCGTTAATCATAAAGCATTCACCCCTGCCCTTCCTCTTCCCAGAGAGGTGTTTAGATCTGTTGGAGCGATGCATGGAGAAGCCCAGTGGCTGAACCGATTCCGACAATATAACCCAAGAGAGCCATGTTTCCGTGAAATAGAGAAAGTTACAACCTCTGACGCCTCTCTGGAAGGCAACCCTTGCTCGAATTTTGTCTACCTTGGTGTCAAGAGACTGGACATTGGCGAGTAGTATACTCGGGAGCGGTGAGCGATGTGCACGTCTACGGAGCCTGACCAGAAGGCCGCTCCGTCTACCCCTTCTGCGGCGCCGTTGATTTGTTTCGCCTACTGGGATCAGATCCATTGTCCTGGGTAGTGGTCCGAACAGAGGACCCCCTTCGGGAAAGTCATATTCCTGGTCGTAATGTTGGTAAGTTGACGTGGCTCTTATATCCAATAGTTCTTCGCGGCTGTATGTAATAAGACTTAAGATTTCCTGGGGTAACAAATAAGAAATAATACATTTTTTTTTTAAATACTGCATAGCTTCCTAAGAACGCGAAACGAGGCAACCATCTCTGAAGCATTGCTTGATGTGAACTATGCCTCGAACTAAAAAGATCTCAAAAGACCTAACATCCCAACTGTAAACTATAGTGGAGGGAGTATCATGGTGTGGGGCTGCTTTGCTGCCTCAGGGCCTGGACAGCTCGCTATCATCGACTGAAAACTGAATTCCCAGCATTATCAAGACATTTTGCAAGAGAATGTAAGGCTATCTTTCCACCAATTAAAGCTCAACAGAAGTTAGGTGATGCAACAAGACAACAACCCAAAATACAGAAGGAAACCAACAACAGAATGGCTTGAAAATAAGAAAAAACGCCTTCTGGAGTGGCCCATTCAGTCCTGACCGCTGTGGCATGACCTCAAGCGAGCGGTTCACACCAGACATCCCATGAATATTGTGGAACTGAAACAGTTTTGTAAAGAGGAATGGTCCAAAATTCCTCCTGACCGTTGTGCAGGTCTGATCCACAACTACAGAAAACGTTTGGTTGAGGTTATTGCTGCCAAAGGAGGGTCAACCAGTTATTAAAGTTCACATACTTTTCCCACCCTGCACTGTGAATGTTTACAGGGTGTGTTCAATAAAGACATGAAAAATTATAATTGTTTGTGTGTTATTAGTTTAAGCAGACTGTGTTTGTCTATTGTTGTGACTTAGATGAAGATCAAATAACATTTTATGACCAATTTATGCATAAAGCCAGGTAATTCTAAAGGGTTCATTTACGTTTTCTTCCCACTGTATCTACAACTTGATTGGAGTCCACCTGTGGTAAATTCAATTGATTGGACATGATTTGGAAAGGCAGTCACCTGTCTATACTGTATGTGGATTGTTTAGAGCACAGGTGTCAAACTCATTCCACGGGGGGCCGAGTGTCTGCGGGTTTTCGCTCCTCCCTTGTACTTGATTGATGAATTAACATCACTAATTAGTTAGGAACTCCCCACACCTGGTTGTCTAGGGCTTTATTGAAAGGAAAAACCAAAAACCTGCAGACACTAGGCCCTCCGTGGAATGAGTTTGACACCCCTGGTTTAGAGAGAGGAGTTTACATGAGGTGCAGGCATAAGAGATTTCTGGGAAGGTTTTGCTCTCACACACGCACGTGCATGCTAGCTAGCACATTTCGTTTAAGTTGTGGGAACGTATGTTTTTCATTTCATATTGGTTGTGGGAGCGAAGCCATAGTATCCTGACCTGTAAAATATATGTTTTTTTTTAATGATTTAAGAATAGATATGAAAAATGTGCCTGTTCTGGGAACGTTTCTTTTTAGGTTGCACGGAGGTTTTGAAAAGGTTTTACTTTGGTTCCTTGAAAGTTTTTCTCTGAGGTTTTATTAATGTTTTCAGAAAATAAATTATAGGTTATTTGGAGGTTTTTGAATAACTTCCTTAACTTTCACTGAATGTTTCAATGAGACTTTTAATAACACTACTAGCTTATTTGAGTAAATAAGGCATTAAAGGGTATCTCTCAACCCCAATTTCAGCCTTTGCCCAACCCCTTCAAATAAGAAAATTCAAATGCATTCAGGTGAGAAATTGTGGGTGGGGGAATTGCTCATAAATATTCCTTTTGGGGGTGGGTAAACGTACTGTAGTTGTACCTGATCGCAACACTTTCTCACTAAAGCATACTTACCAGAAGTCCACTGGCACGCTCTGATAATAAAATGATGTGCATGGCTCCAGATAGTTAGCTCACAGTAGTAAGTCCCTGAGTTCCTGACATCTATTTCCCGTTGCAGTGCGGGCAAAATTTGAATCCTGCATAGGGCACCAAAAAATATTTGAAATGTGGACTCACATTTATTGTAGTATTGTGTTGGGAAGAAAACTGCAATCATCACCTTGAAAATGAATATTAGAGGATCAATTCAGTATTTACGCAGTAGCCACTGGATGAAAAGGCACATTTACGGGTCGAAACACTCCAGTGCACAAGTCTGAAAAAGTACAGTTTCTAGGAAATTTGCAGGCACGTGTCCAGCAGGGTTCGGCCCTGTGCACGGATGTGTATATGTCCAGAAACATTTCAGTTAATCCCCAGAAATGACCACACGCGTACACCCACTAACCAGGACACATCTTGAAATTCCAGTGCACTCCTTTTACGTCTGCCCACGTCTCTCCAATAAATGTCAGTAAATGGCCGTGCATTTGCTCAATGTTGCGCATGCTTATTCGCACCACTGAATGCTAATGCTAGTCATTGCTAGCTTGCCTTAGTGGCTGTAACTAGTATATTAAAATCACAATTAATTATTAAATTAATGAATACATTTGAGTAAATTAGAAAGGAATTAATAAATAACTTTGAATTATTATCACACATCAGGGTTCCTACACTTTTTCAGAAATAAAACTCAAGCACCAGTATCAAGGTTTTTCCAGCACCCCATGACATCGCTATACTAAAACAACTCTCAGAGCCTCCTGAGTGGCGCAGCAGTCTAAGGTACTGTTGCGGCTTCACTACAGCCTGGGGTTCGATCCCAGGCTGTGTCACAACCAACCGTGACCGGGAGTCCCATAGGGCGGCGCACAATTGGCCCAGCGTCGTCCGGATTAGGGGAGGGTTTGGCCGGGGGGGCTTTACTTGGCTGATCGCGCTCTAGAAACTCCTTGTGGTGGACTGGGCGCCTGCAGGCTGACTTCGGTCGTCAGTTGAACAGTGTTTCCTCCGACTCATTGGTGCAGCTGGCTTCCAGGTTAAGCAAGTGGGTGTTAAGAAGCACGGCTTGGCAGGTCATGTTTCGGAGGATGCGTGACTTGACCTTTGCCTCTCCCGAGCCCGTTGGGGAGTTGCAGTGATGAGACAAGATCGTAATCACGAAATTGGGGAGAAAAAGGGGGTAAAACACAGATAGAGTGCCTTCGACTTCGACCCCTTGACTTTTTCCACATTTTGTTACGTTAGAGCCTTATTCGAAAATTGACTAAATAAAAACAAATCCTCAGCAATCTACACACAATACCCCAGACATTTTTGAAAATGTATTTAAAATAAAAAACAGAAATACCTTATTTACATAAGTATTCAGCCCCTTTGCTATGAAATTCGAAATTGAGCTCAGGTGCATCCTGTTTCCATTGATCATCCTTGAGATGGTTCTACAACTTAATTGGAGTTGACCTGTGGTAAATGCAATTGATCGGACATGATTTGGAAGGCACATCTGTCTATATAAAGGTCCCACAGTTGACAGTGTATGTCAGAGCAAAAACCAAGCCATGAGGTCGAAGGAATTGTCCGTAGAGCTCCGAGACAGGAACCTTCCAGAAGGACAACCATCTCTGCAGCACTCCACCAATCAGGCCTTTATCGTAGAGTGGCCAGAAGCCACTCCTCAATGAAAGGCACATGACAGCCCACTTTGATAAAACAGTTCGCCAAAAGGCACATAAAGACTCTGAGAAACAAGATGAGAAACAAGATTCTCTGGTCTGATGAAACCAAGATTGAACTCTTTAGCCTGAATGGCAAGCTTCACATCTGTGCCAAGCTTGTAGCATCATACCCAAGAAGAATCGATACTGTAATCGCTGCCAAAGATGCTTCAACAAAGTAGTGAGTAAAGGGCCTGAATCCTAATGTAAATGTGATATTTCCATTTTTTTTTAGCAAACATTTCTAAAAACCTGTTTTTAATTTGTCATTATGGGGTATTGTGTGTAGATTGATGAGGGGGAAAAAATATTTAATATATTTTAAAATAAGGCTGTAATGTAACAAAATGTGAAGAAAAAAAAGTCAAGAGGTCTGAATACTTTCCGAAGGCACTGTACACCTCCTGAAGGATAACAATTAATTTAAGTAGAGCAGGAGAAAGCGGGTAATAACATCTGCATTTAGGCTAAGCAGGGCCTGAAACTAAAGTAACCCCATGGAGGCTAGCTCTGGCCCAAGCTGGATGATTCCTGCCAGTATTTTGTGCAAGTCTTTTGAAAATTCATTAATCTTTGAATTTCGAATATGGTGCCTACCTACCTACATGGATTAAAGGGGCTGAGGGATATAACTCACATGGAGGAATATGAACGAGCCTATTCAAAGATCAACAAAAGTGTTTTCAAAAGAATCAAGCACAGTACTGACAGAAGTCATTCAGCTTGGCACAGGGCGAACCTCCATTTGGGGTGCGATAGTGTTGAGAGATGAGGGGTCCGTGGGATATAGGTTGCCTTGATGAAAACTCACCATGTGTAGTTCTTGACTAAGGGCAGAGAGCACATCATTCCGGAAGTAAGGAGGCTTAACGAACCATACTGGTTTGCCGTTTTGCAGTCCATCCTCTTCATAGGTCATCAGGTCCACATGAACTCCTCTCCAAAGGTCTCACTCATTCTCCGCACATCTAAAACCAATAGAACACAGTAAACAAATGCATCAGTCTCAAATCATGCATATTCATATAATTCATATAGAATCTCAACTTCACAACACCAACCCCAGACTGAGCGATAGTGAAGGGGAATTACAACCTTTATCACTTAACTTTATTGTAGTTGCCCCAAAGTTTTTAATTTCTTCTGAAATTACTGAGATGATTAGTATTATTGGACTATTGTGAAAACCATAGTTAAATTCCATCCACCTGATTGAAAGGGGCTCAACATGGCTTTGGCTACATGCACTCAATGTACCACCCACAAACACCTACCCAAAGGTCATTATAATCAAGCAGTGACGGAAAAAGTACTCAATTGTCATACTTGAGTAAAAGTATAGATACCTTAATAGAAAGTTACTCAAGTAAAAGTGAAAGTCAGCTAGTAAAATACTACTTGAGTAAAAGTCTGAAAGTATTTGGTTTTAAATGTACTTAAGTATCAAAAGTAAATGTAATTGCTAAAATATACTTTAGTATCAAAAGTAAATTCCTTATATTAAGCAAAGCAGACAGCACCATTTGTTTTTTTTATTTTTATGTATGGATAGACAGCGGCACACTCCAACACAGACATTATTTACAAAAGATGCATTTATGTTTAGTGAGTCCACCAGGCCAGAGGCAGTAGGGATAACCACGTGTTCTCTTGACAAGTGCTTGAATTTGACCATTTTCCTGTCCTGCTAAGCATTCAAAATGTAACGAGTACTTTTGGTTGTCAAGGAAAATGTATGGAATAAAAAGTACAATGTTTTCTTTAGGAATGTAGTGAAGTAATAGTTGTCAAAAATATAAATAGTAACGTACAGATATCCCAAAAAACAACTTACGTTGTACTTTAAAGTATTGTAACGACCCTGGGTTTATAAGCGCGGAAATCGACTCTGCCGCTGGAGCATGTTTTTGCGGCACAGTCGATAGCGCGCCGGACCTCGGGCTAGAAGGTTGAGGGTTCGAGACCTGCTCCCTGCCTGTTTCATTACAGTATTTTTACACCACTGCAAGCGAACTACAAGTTTTGCATGTGATACTATCAGTGCACAGAGCTACAGGCATGTGAATTCAAGTAGGAAACGGAATTTTAGATAAAACCTGTATCAAACTCATGAATAGTGTTATTTTCAGTTAAACTTTAAATGCAGTTCTGATGAGGCAATTAGTATTAGTATACAGAGGCAATTAGTATACAACAAATTACTGGAGGCTATTGTAACGGCTCTCGTTTGTAGAAGGAAAAGTGGACCAAGGTGCAGAGTGGTAGGCGTACATCGTCTGTTTGACACAGTGCGCATCACCGCATAACACGGTGCCTGACCAGTCACTCGCTCCCCACGGTAAACTGGCTCAGGTCTAAACCCTGACTCCGCCCCGGTGTCGACGTTGTTCCTCCCTCGCTGCCTCCGTCTGCTCCCATGGAAGGCGATCCATTCCGACCTGGATTCAATGACTGTTTTCATTTTCTAACTTGAAACATGTAATATGGCCATGTATGCACTTTGTATTCCAAGGACAGGGAATATTACAGGAGTAATGGTTGCATGGTTCTCCAAGATTGTGTCCCGTGTTCTCTTGTAAACCTGTTAGATACACTCGCCTCACGTTCTCACAATACGTGGCACAAGAACCTGCATACTAGCATAAGGTTCATTTTATAGTGTTTTGGTGGCCAGGCCACCGGTGCAGAGCCTTGCTATCATATGTAAAAATAAAAAAAGAGCATTAAGCATACCTTGAGAGAATCACTATTTTCCTAGTGTTTGAATGAGAAAATTGAGTACAACATTAACATCCAACATTAACATCCGGTGACGTGTTCGTGCTCTTTGATAATGCACAGACACATTGTGCTGGCATGTAAATCGGTATCAGAGAGAATGCAAAAGTGTTACATTTGTGTAAATGCTATAACTCAATTCAACAATCTCTAGAAGAAACTACTTGTCGAGATAATTGCCTTTACATAATGTATGTCTTACTAGGTGTGTATGTATGACACAATAGGGTTTAAACCGGTGTTGATGCCAGATCTGACTGCTAACATCTGACTTGACAGTCGCACAAATCTGCGTCTCAAAAAAACTTTGGGATGTTGATTTGCTGCTTCTCTCCCACATAGTTACTGTTGCTAAAACTAGCAGGCGTGTGCGAGCAGTTCTCTGTAAAAGGGGAGACAGATCGGGCAAGCAAGGTGCTGAAACAAAAACTAGCAACATGACGGCTAATATGTAGCTAGCTAGCTAGCCATCTTAGATAGCTGGCTATGGTAAGAGGCAACAGGTTATTCTTGTTATAGTGTGGTTGAGTGGGCTGTATCACTTTGCTGTGTTTGTACCGTTTGTTCATGGCTGTACACCTTTTATTTATTCGGTTGAAAGTAAAGGAAAGTAATCAAAAAGAAAGGAGGACCAAGGCACTCTTCATATAATTAATTAAAATGCCTTTATTAGTACGGCATGTTCAATAGAAACAAAAACCGACGCGTTTCGGCTGCATGGCCTTCGTCAGGGAGTACAAAAAAAAAGGAATACAATGTCCTCTTTTGAACAGCTTTTCCAATTAGCCCTAATTGGGAGAGGGAGTGGTTACAAAATTGATTGGACACACCCAGTAAGCAATACTATAGACATTAAAAGGTGAAATACTGTAGCTATGTTATCATAAAAATACAACTCCAAGCTAGAAGTATCAGAACACATAAAGGTAGTTCTAACTTTAAATATGACTGGGAGAAGTGTCAATAATAAGAAAGCAATATATTCCATAGTACACTAGAACACAGCAAAACATGAACAACAACAGTCTAAACATAGCTGAGGGCAATTGAGCAAAATGTCCACTAGATGACAGCAAATGGACCCATCACGACCCTACAGGAAGGGTGAGAAATCCATATCTTCATTTAAACCAGGGTATTT
The DNA here is from genome assembly GCF_016432855.1 of Salvelinus namaycush. Classification (NCBI taxonomy): domain Eukaryota; kingdom Metazoa; phylum Chordata; class Actinopteri; order Salmoniformes; family Salmonidae; genus Salvelinus; species Salvelinus namaycush. Next base: position 7,223,267 of record NC_052330.1, read on the forward strand.
AGTGGCCTGTAGTTTGTAAATCCAAAAACGTTCCCTTTGGTTTAACTGTTTAAGACGGTCCCCTTTTCTAATAGAGGCCGGAATATGATCAATACCCATAGCTTGTAGGTAGGCAGGGTTGCCATGGTGTAGGGACTTGTAGTGCCTTGCCATGGGGTAGTCTTCATTGCCTACCCGTATGGCGTACTTGTGTTCCGCTAAGCGGTCTTGAAGGCGTCTCTTTCTCCGTCCAATGTAGAACATCTTGCACTGTGGACATTCCAATCTATAGATGATATGAGTGGTTTTGCAGTTAATGAAATGCTTGACGTAATACTCCGTTTTGGAAGCTGTGTCAACAAAATACTTCTTCTGTGCAATATTTCTGCAATGGTTGCAATGGTTGCAAGAGCCCTTGGGTTTGTGGTCAAACCAAACCAAGATAACTGTGGACTAATTTGTCATTTAGGGTAGGACATCTCTTAAAGCTTATGACTGGTGGCTCAGGAAAGACTTGGCGTAGTAGCGTATCACTTTGGATGATTCCCCAATTATTTTAATGATTATTTTAATGTTCTCTGCTTCAGTGCTGTATTTTGTAACAAAATACACTTTCTCTGATGTATCACGAGGAACTCACCTTCGCAACAAGTTCTCTCTGTCAAGTAATCCAGCTCTTATATCTGCATCTTTCAGGACCTGAACGCTGTAGCCCCGATTCAAGAAGCAATTCTCCAATTCAGCAGATTTGACACTGTAGTCTGTTTCCTGATCGCAAATTCTGCGGACTCTTTGGAATTGGACATATGGAATATTCTCTTTTAGCCTTTTGGGGTGAAAGCTGTCTGCCCTCAGAATGGTATTCCCATCTGTAGGCTTCCTAAAGATTGATGTGTGCAAACAACCTTTGTCATTTTTACTAATGTCGAGGACCAAAAAATGTATGTTATCCTTGCTGTACTCCATAGTTAGTTTGATGTTAGGGTTAATGCTGTTAAGGTATTGGTGGAAGGAAATAAGTTCATCTTCTGAGCCGGACCAAAACAGGCAAACATCATCAATATAGTGTCCCCACCATATAATCCGGTCAAAGAAATGGTTATTAGAAGGATCCCAAATTTTGGATTCTGAGGGCAGACAGCTTTCACCCCAAAAGGCTAAAAGAGAATATTCGATATGGCCAATTCTAAAGAGTCAAGTACCATTCTGGGTCAGTGGCCCAGTCTCCTTTGTGGTCAAACTGACTGATGGTCGATTCATGCACAGACACCAGGACCACATTCGCCTGCGTTATGACAAAGAAAATGGCATGTTTTCAGACGGAACAGCTGCGGGTGGTAGTATACAAGTGAAAACCCCACAGGAAACAGTTCATGAGGAACAGGGGCATTCAGTGATTCTTGCAGAGGGTGATGGACTTCCTCTAACAAACACCCAACAAGCTCCTGTGCCCTCAGACCCAGCTCCACTGGGACACGCCTTACCTGTGTCTTGTTGCACACCAGGAGTAGTGCGCAGATCACAGCGTAGTCACGAGCGTCCTGAAAGACTAACTCTGTAGTTGAGACGACGAGGCTTGTGGTGTTAGTGTTTGTTTGGAACAGCAGACTTGGTTGAAAATAAATAAGGACTGTCAATTTTTGTTTATTTCCATTTACAGTAACACTAGCAGAAGTTCTAAAATGTTGAAAAGAAAACACTGATGTGGTTCACTTGTTAATCATATGTTCTTTTCTCACAGGGGGATTGAAATTAAGGCGGGAGAAGTGTTATAGTGTGGACATTATATAAATAATTACATTGAATATGTTATTGTACTTACCTGCAATATAGTATGATTACTATTCATGTGTTCATGGTTATTATTGGCATTGGCCTTGACCTTTCCCATTTGATGATGTCATCACCCAGAGTTGTACCTGTTCAATGCGATGGTTGAGTGGGCTGTATCACTTTGCTGTGTTTGTGCATGGCTGTACGCCTTTTATTTATTAGGTTGAAAGTAATATTGAATTGCGTGTGGGCATTCCTTGTCAAGTTACTGGACACTGTAAACACATAAACCAACCCAAGCCATGTAATTTATATGCTACGATTGGAGAAGAACACCCCTTCTTGTGTCCACGCCTTCTGGTGCAGTCAATGTACGGGTGAACTTCTGTGTTCTAATACAGTGCGCTGTCAACGACAGGATGGGAGTGAGTGAGTCTATGAAGGGTCTTCTATTCTACCTCTGCATCTGTAGTCATGTTTCTACTGTGGAAGCGTGGGAACTCACCCTGCTTCATACCAACGACGTCCACGCAAGGGTTGAGGAAACGAGCAACAGTTACGGCAAATGCACCAAGCCTCCGTGTTTTGCTGGTGTGGCAAGGAGGTTTACGAAAATACAGGAGATCCGGAGCCGGGAGAAGAACGTGATGCTGCTGGATGCAGGCGACCAATTTCAGGGAACCGTTTGGTTTAATGTATATAAGGGAGCCGAGGCTGCTTATTTTATGAATAAACTTGGCTACGATGCGATGGTAAGCAGTTTACATCATTCCAGTAGAATATTAATGTGGGCGACTGTATCATTTCATAACGGAGGGTGCTCTCTGGGTGACCACATTTAAAATACCCAAATGCGTGACAACAGGATGATTTGGCACGACATTCTCCGGACACTATCACTATTTCAAAATAGGCCATCATCACTGTCAATCGTGAATGATAATTCTAAACGTTTTACCCTCATGGGAATATCTGAATTTAGAATTTGTGAGCAAATTAGAGCAGATGGTTTTAAACGTCCAGTATTTTGTTTAAATAAAAGCACATTCTGCTTAGTGACGCGCGCTGTTATGTTTTGGCCATATATATTATTATATAAATATTTGTTTTACTATTCAGCTATCTAGCTAACCATCCTAAAATCTCATAACAAATGAGGTGGTGTTTTTGGTGTAACAGTAACGTTATACTACGCTGTGATGTTTGTATCCGATATGTAGAATACTAATGAATCATTATGATCTTCCAAGACATTGATTCAGCTTTGATCAAACTTTACTAAAGGACCACTGTTGTGAGAAGTGGCGGTGCGACGCTACCCCTGCTCAGCTGTATTGAACGAGCTAATTGAAGCGCACCAAGACAAGCCTACTCAAATACGTCGGGCAAAATTTGGCGACGCAGAATCTTGACCACATGTGTAGCTGGTTTATGAAAATCTGGAAATATGTGTCCAAGGAAACATTTTCTGGTTGGTGTAAGGGAATGTAAAACAGTTAGGAAATTATCCTTTTTAAAACGGGATTGAGTGAAGTAGCGGAGAATATGCTACCCTCACAAGTTTGAAGAAATTACCTTATACACTATCTTTCAGTTACTTACTTGGTAGCTCTTCGTCACAAGCACGCGTTGTGTAAGTATTATTGTTAGGTCTAACTGTCCTCTCCAAGCGTTGCCTGAATTTAGCCGAAAGGATTTGAGAAATGTGATATGATAGGCCTATGATATTGTCTGGCCTACCTCTCCTCTTGCACTATGCAGAATATCAGATCTCAACAACGATTGGAAAAATCTCCAACACAGCCTTTCTTAAAGTATGGGTCGCGACGTGTCAGAGTAAATGTATAATTATTTAGTGAATTGATTTGGCCAAGTGCAACTGCGGTCTCTGTTCAGTGCGCTCACTGCTTAGCAGCGGTCTCTGCTCAGTTTGGCAGCTGCCGGTGTGCTTCGCGGTTTACCAGATCTTTTTCTGGAGTTTTCTTGACGCTCACTCGGTGACACAAGCTGCAGCGCTGTCGTTTAACAGCAGGTGATGCGCTGTCAGCCACTGACTTGTCATTCCCACTCGCCAAATGGACTCATGCTAGCAACAAGTTCTGACTGAGCTCAATCGTCACGAAAAGCCAATACACCGATGAGTTCCTCTCTTTCATACACACTTTGAGAATTAACGAGGAGCTCCCTCAATGTGATTTGTGCGGGGAAGTCTTTAGTAACTTAATTTTATAAAAGGTGATGATAAGCATAAATAAGGGAATACTAACTCAGTGGTATTTGTGAGTTTCTCTTTCAAACAATCCCCTGGCCTTTTACACAGCTAATAGCTAACGTTATGCAAAGCAAGTTAGCTAGCTACTGATAGTTCAACCCTAAGTAACAGTACAGATGAAAAATGATCAGGCCTACTGTACATCTTACTGTAGAAATGATTGTTGGAAACAAGTCTAGGTTGGAACCGTTGTTGTCAAAATACAAGTCATTTTTATTCTGAACTGGAATAAACTGATTGAAGCAAGATACTTTTTGAGGCAAACACACAGTTCTGGGTTGTTCATCTACAGCAGGAAGCTGTCTCCTGCCTAACTGAGAAAGCACTAACGTTAGATGTTCTGGTCCTGTTTGGCTCCACATACCTATGTCAGTCAGGGTTCTCAACATTACCAGTACCACATCCTTATGATATTGTAATGAAACAGGCAGGGAGCAGGTCTCGAACCCTCGACCTTCTAGCCCGAAGTCCGGCGCGCTATCAACTGTGCCGCAAAAGCATGCTCAAACGGCAGAGTCGATTTCCGCGCTTATAAACCCATGGTCGTTACACTATATTTAAGCAATATATGGCCCATATACAATATGTGGTATATGGCCAATATGCTATGGCTAAGTGTAACGGATGTGAAATGGCTAGCTAGTAGCGGTGGTGCGCGCTAATAGCGTTTCAATTGGTTACGTCACTCGCTTTGAGACCTTGAAGTAGTGGTTCCCCTTACTCGGCAAGGGCCGCGGCCTTTGTGGAGCGATGGGTAACGATGCTTCGTGGGTGACTGTTGTTGATATGTGCAGAGGGTCCCTGGTCCCTAAACTGTTACATTGATGCTGTTGACCCGGATCACTGGTTGCTGCGGAAAAGGAGGAGGTTGAAAGGGGGGTGAGTGTAACGGATGTGAAATGGCTAGCTAGTTAGCGGTGGTGCGCGCTAATAGCGTTTCAATCGGTTATGTCACTCTCTTTGAGACCTTGAAGTAGTGGTTCCCCTTGCTCTGCATGAGGTTGGAATAATATTGTGAAAATGATGGTAATCCCCTTTCAGTGTAAGAGCTGTTTGAAAAGGCTGCCTGAAATGTCTGGCAGTTTTGGTGGGATGGAGTTTTGGCCATCCATTGTGACATCACCATGCGGTAACTCAGTTAATAAACCAATAAAAAAGAGTTATAAACCCCTACCAATAAAAGCTAATTTTCAGTTTTTCCCTCCCCACTCAGACCACTGCCACAGTCCGAGCAAAATTCTTGCTTGAGAAATTGCCCTTTGCTAAGAAGACCATTTTAATTGAAAACAATCACTGTAAGGTACTTCATTTTTACCCAGAAATGATTTAATAATGACATAAAAACAGCTACATTGGACCTTTTTGTCATGATTTTAAATTTGAGCATCATTATTTCTAAACTCAGCAAATAAAGAAACGTATCTTTTTCAGGACCGTGTCTTTTAAAGATAATTCTTAAAAATCCAAATAACTTCGCAGATCTTCATTGTAAAGGGTTTAAACACTGTTTCCCATGCTTGTTCAACGAACCATAAACAATTAATGAACATGCACCTGTGGAACGGTCGTTAAGACACTAACAGCTTACAGACGGTAGGCAATTAAGATCACAGTTATGAAAACTTAGGACACTAAAGAGGCCTTTCTACTAACTCTGAAAAACACCAAAATAAAGATGCCCAGGGTCCCTGCTCATCTGCGTAAACGTGCCTTAGGCATGCTGTAAGGAGGCATGAGGACTGCAGATGTGGCCAGGGCAATAAATTGCAATGTCCGTACTGTGAGACGCCTAAGACAGCGCAACAGGGAGACAGGACGGACATCGTCCTCGCAGTGGCAGACCACGTGTAACAACACCTGCACAGGATTGGTACATCCAAACATCACACCTGCGGGACAGGTACAGGATGGCAACAACAACTGCCCGAGTTACACCAGGAACGCACAATCCCTCCATCAGTTATCAGACTTTCCGCAATATGCTGAGAGAGGCTGGACTCATGGATTGTAGGCCTGTTGTAAGGCAGGTCCTCACCCCCAACAACGTCGCCTATGGGCACAAACCCACCATCGATGGACCAGACAGGAAGTGCTCTTCACTGACGAGTCACGGTTTTGTCTGAATGAGCGTTACACCGAGGCCTGTACTCTGGAGCGGGATCGATTTGGAGGTGGAGGGTCTGTCATGGTCTGGGGCGGTGTGTCACAGCATCATCGGACTGAACTTGTCATTGAAGGCAATCTCAACGCTGTGCGTTACAGGGAAGACATCCTCCTCCCTCACGTGGTACCCTTCCTGCAGGCTCATCCTGACATGACCCTCCAGCATGACAATGCCACCAGCCATACTGCTCGTTCTGTGCGTGATTTCCTGCAAGACAGGAATGTCAGTATTCTGCCATGGCCAGCGAAGAGCCCGGATCTCAATCCCATTGAGCACGTCTGAGGCCTGTTGGATCGGAGGGTGAGGGCTAGGGCCATTCCCCCCAGTAATGTCCTGGAACTTGCAGGTGCCTTGGTGGAAGAGTGGGGTAACATCTCACAGCAAGAACTGCCAAATCTGGTGCAGTCAACAAGGAGGAGATGCACTGCAGTACTTAATGCAGCTGGTGGCCACACCAGATACTGACTGTTACTTTTGACCCCCCCCCTGTTCAGGGACACATTATTCCATTTCTGTTAGTCACATGTCTGTGGAACTTGTTCAGTTTATGTCTCAGTTGTTGAATCTTGTTATGTTCATACAAATATTTACACATGTTAAGTTTGCTGAAAATTAACACAGTTGACAGTGAGAGGACATTTCTTTTTTTGCTGAGTTTATATAGTCAGGGATTCCCAACCCAGAGCTTCCCTCCTGTAGGTTTTTTGCTCTAACCCCAGTTGAGTTTATCAACCAGCTAATTATTAGAATCAGGTGTGCTTAATTAGGGTTGGAGTAAAAACCTAGGTTGCGTTCCAAACATTTAAAAGACACCCCCTATCCCCTCAGCCCTCAAATTAAGTGGACACTTACTTCTGATGACGTTTCATGACGTTTGACGAGTATACACCGCTCGCAAGGGGCGAGGGAGGAAGGAAGAAATTATTTTTAAATGGACCACTCTTGGCTGGAAATTCGTCACTCATTCATCCCTCTGATTGTGTTTTCAGCCACTGGTAACTTAAAAAAAAAAAAGAATTGCCTTTATTTAACCAGGTAGGCAAGTGGAGAACAAGTTCTCATTTACAATTGCAACCTGGCCAAGATAAAGCAAAGCAGTTCGACACATACAACAACACAGAGTTACACATGGAGTAAAACAAACATACAGTCAATAATACAGTAGAAAAATAAGTCTATATACAATGTGAGCAAATGAGGTGAGATAAGGAAGGTAAAGGCAAAAATAGACCATGGTGGCTAAGTAAATACAATATAGCAAGTAAAACACTGGAATGGTAGATTTGCAGTGGAAGAATGTGCAAAGTAGAAATATAAATAATGGGGTGCAAAGGAGCTAAATAAATAAATACAGTAGGGGAAGAGGTAGTTGTTTGGGCTAAATTATAGATGGGCTATGTACAGGTGCAGTAATCTGTGAGCTGCTCTGACAGCTGGTGCTTAAAGCTAGTGAGGGAGATAAGTGTTTCCAGTTTCAGAGATTTTTGTAGTTCGTTCCAGTCATTGGCAGCAGAGAACTGGAAGGAGAGGCGGCCAAACGAGGAATTGGCTTTGGGGGTGACCAGAGAGATATTCCTGCTGGAGCGCGTGCTGCACGTGGGTGCTGCTATGGTGACCAGCGAGCTGAGATAAGGGGGGACTCTACCTAGCAGGGTCTTGTAGATGACCTGGAGCCAGTGGGTTTGGCGACGAGTATGAAGCGAGGGCCAGCCAACGAGAGCGTACAGGTCGCAGTGGTGGGTAGTATATGGGGCTTTGGTGACAAAACAGATGGCACTGTGATAGACTGCATCCAATTTATTGAGTAGGGTATTGGAGGCTATTTTGTAAATGACATCGCCGAAGTCGAGGATCGGTAGGATGGTCAGTTTTATGAGGGTATGTTTGGCAGCATGACTGAAGGATGCTTTGTTGCGAAATAGGAAGCCAATTCTAGATTTAACTTTGGATTGGAGATGTTTGATTTGAGTCTGGAAGGAGAGTTTACAGTCTAATCAGACACCTAGGTATTTGTAGTTGTCCACATATTCTAAGTCAGAACCGTCCAGAGTAGTGATGCTGGACGGGCGGGCAGGTGCAGGCAGCGATCGGTTGAAGAGCATGCATTTAGTTTTACTTGTATTTAAGAGCAGTTGGAGGCCACAGAAGGAGAGTTGTATGGCATTGAAGCTCGTCTGGAGGGTTGTTAACACAGTGTCCAAAGAAGGGTCAGAAGTATACAGAATGGTGTCGTCTGCGTAGAGGTGGATCAGAGACTCACCAGCAGCAAGAGCGACATCATTGATGTATACAGAGAAGAGAGTCAGACCAAGATTTGAACCCTGTGGCACCCCCATAGAGACTGCTAGAGGCCCGGACAACAGGCCCTCCAATTTGACACACTGAACTCTATCAGAGAAGTACTTGGTGAACCAGGCGAGGCAATCATTTGAGAAACCAAGGCTGTTGAGTCTGCCGATGAGGATGTGGTGATTGACAGAGTCGAAAGCCTTGGCCAGGTCAATGAATACGGCTGCACAGTATTGTTTCTTATCGATGGCGGTTAAGATATCGTTTAGGACCTTGAGGTGCACCCATGACCAGCACTGAAACCAGATTGCATAGCGGAGAAGGTGCGGTGGGATTCGAAATGGTCAGTAATTTGTTTGTTGACTTAGCTCTCGAAGACCTTAGAAAGGCAGGGTAGGATAGATATAGGTCTGTCTACAGCTGCACCATCGAGAGCATCCTGACCGGTTGCATCACCGCCTGGAATGACAACTGCTCGGCATCTGACCGTAAGGCGCTACAGAGGGTAGTGCGTACGGCCCAGTACATCACTGGGGCCAAGCTTCCTGCCACCCAAGACCTATATAATAGGTGGTGTCAGAGGAAAGCCCATAAAATGATCAGAGACTCCAGTCACCCACGTCATAGACTGTTTTCTCTGATACTGCACGTCAAGTGGTACCGGAGCGCCAAGTCTAGGACCAAAAGGCTCCTTAACAGCTTCTAACCCCAAGCCATAAAACTGCTGAACAATTAATCAAATGGCCACCAAACTATGTACATTGACCCCCCCCCCCATTTGTTTTGTACACCGCTGCTACTCAAAGTTTATTATCTATGCACAGTAATTTCACCCCTATCTACATGTACAAATTACCTCAACTAACCTGCACCCCAGCACACTGTCTTGGTTACAGTACCCCCTATATAGCCTTGTTATTGTTATTTTATTGTTACTTTTTTTACATTTATTTTTTACTTTAGTTTATTTGGTAAATATTTTCTTAACTCTTCTTGAACTGCACTGTTGATTAAGGGCTTGTAAGTAGGCATTTCACGGTAAGGTCTACACTTGTTGTATTCGGCGCATGTGACAAAGTTTGATTTGATTTAATTATCAGGTAGAACAGAAAACCAGCAGGCTCTGGACCTCCATAGGGTAAGAGTTGAGTACCCTGCCCTATAGAGTGCACTATGTTTGACCAGGGCCCTTTTTGTTAAAAGTAGTACACTGTAAAGAGAATAAGAACAGGGTGCCATTTGGGATGCACCTTGGTGTATAGAGATATATTTTCCGTAGCGTCTTTAGGGATAGGGTACTCCGCGGTGTATTAATCTGTGACGTACAAGGGACAAGTAGCCTGGAGCAAGGTGTCAATGTAGTGGACAAGACTAGTCCAGACAAAGGTCTTCAATTCTCAGTGTGACACTGGCTGGGAATAATTGAAGCCATATTCATAATATGGTCAGGAAGCCTTCCCCAGGAGGACGCTAATTAGTCAGGTATAAAACAGATTTTTTTTTCTTTCCATCAGTTGTTGGTGGACATGCACTTACGTAGCAATTAGATGAAGAAAAACATTAGATAAACTCATCTAAAATGGACTTGGCAGCACAACAACACCAGAACAGTATGGTTGGTTGAACATTGTTGTTAATCGGGAAATGTTGTGGTTGACCTTTGCCTTTGTTTGTAACTTTATAGGCTCTGGGGAATCACGAGTTTGACAATAACGTGGAGGGACTTATCAAGCCATTTCTCCAGGAGGTGAAGTGCACAGTCCTCAGTGCTAACATCAAAGCAGATGACACACTTTCGCCACACATCAGCGGTCTTTATTTCCCATATAAGATATTTGATGTCGGCTCTCAGAAAGTGGGCGTGGTTGGATACACTTCAAAGGAAACACCTGCCCTGTCACAAACGGGTACAATTATGTTTTGACTTGATTAAGGTTTTGCTTGAAGTTTTAGCTTCTCTACATCCCCCCCCCCCCCCCCCCCTCTCTTAATGTATCTTCCTTTTATTCTCCCTCTATTCAGCTTCATATTCATGCATTCGCTCCTCTCCTCCTACTCTCGTCACAATAATCCATATTGATCGCTCTGTCCCGGTTGCTTCGTGTTTGTTCCCAATATTTACACTATGATTTTAATAATGCCTTCCTCTAGATCAGGGTGTCTCAAACTCGGTCGTCGGGACCGCAAGCGGTGCACGTTTTGTTTTTTGCCCTAGCACTACACAGCTGATTCAAATAATGAACTAATCGCCAAGCTTTGATCATTTGAATCAGCTGTGTAGTGTTAGGGCAAAAAAACAAAACGTGCACCACTTGGGGTCCTGAGGACCGAGTTTGGGAAACGCTGCCCCAGATACATTTGAATAATTTCCCTGATATAAAATGTATTTTTGTTCCATTCTGCTGCAGGACCTAACTTAGTGTTTGAGGATGAGATTGATGCCCTTCAGCCCCAGGTCGACAAACTCATCACCCTGGGGGTCAACAAGATCATCGCCCTCGGTCACTCTGGCTTCGTTACGGACAAAGAAATAGCCAGAAGGGTGAAGGGTGTGGATGTGGTCATTGGAGGACACAGCAACACATTTCTGTACACAGGTACGGTATGCATTGTTTACCACAGACTACTTTTGTTTAATATCTACAATCATAGTAATTTCATCTGCCAGCCAGGGCTGTCTCTGGGCTTGGGGACGAGGTTACAATCATAGGAGAGATTGTATTTCATCCGAACGAACACCATCTTTTTAACTGTCATAGGTTTTTGTGGAACCTACAGTTGATTCCCGAACTGAACATGCATGTGTCCAACCAAAGCACATAAATTCTGCCTTCAGTCCTGAAGGAAAAAGGCTTACTAATAGCTCAACCAACAACCACACCATGCTGTTTTTGCCACACAGGCAGTATATTACTTTATGCCTCAGCAGCTCTTGGTCTGTGATTTGAGGCCATCCACATCCTTAATTAGTGCAATATCAAAAAGCTGGAACAATGAGTATCTGCCACCTGTCTTACCTGATGCCGATCCTGGCCTTTTGTTTTGTGTGCGTCCCAAATGGCACTCCCTACAAAGAGATTAGGGTGCATTTTGGGATGTAGCCCCAGTTAGCTTGTGCTGTGCTGAGCTTTTTCCACAACCGCAGCCATGATTCATATTGGTTAGAATCAGTGTACTGGCTGGTTCCCATGCTTGCAAGTTCAGTACCTATGCTATGCTGTTTTTATTTTATTTTAAAGAGAGGACTCTGTGATGACTATAAGGATTCCCTTTGATGTGAGGCCTAAACTTTAGAAGAGTTCACTAAACCACAAACAGTAAGCCCTGTGTTCAGTAATTCCGGCTGTAAATAAGTGTAGTTCAGGCTGATGTGGTGGGAAAGTAAGAACATAAGAATCAAAGAAGTCTATGGCCTGGAGTCATTCCATTATACAGCAGCTGATTGAAACCCAGTCTATCTTAATGCATTCATACAGTTATTTAGGCGTTGTTTAATTGCTAGGCTGTTTTCTTAAGCATGATTACAATGCAACTGATGATTGATATAGAAAACATTCATTAATTCCATTGTTTACATTCACTGTTTCGATAGGAGAGAAACCTTCCTCTGAGGTTCCGGCAGGTCCTTACCCCGTCATGGTGAAATCAGAGGATGGGCGGGACGTCCCTGTGGTGCAGGCCTTTGCTTTTGGGAAATATCTGGGTTACCTCAAGGTGACATTTGATGAGGCTGGCAATGTGGTCCAGTCCACAGGCAACCCCATCCTGCTGGACAGCTCTGTACCAGAGGGTGAGTACAGTACTACTGAGTAACATGAGGTGAAGTTGCCAGTAAGTGTGTCTAAAATGGCACCCTATTCTCTACAGTCCACTACTTTTGAACAGAGCCCTATAGGCCCTTATCAAAAGTAGTATAGGAAATAGGGTTGCCATTTCAGACCTACACAGTGAAATGGACTTCCGATTGCATCAACAGTGCTGCTGTTATTTATATCACTTGTGACGTAAGTGTGAAAATAACAAGTTTGGTTTTCTTGACTCTGTATAGCATGGTGATACTGTCCTATGTTTTGTTTGTAATCATTTGAATGTCTGGTGGAGAACACTACTGAACATTACTGTGGACACATACCATCGTTGACCTTCTACTTCAGGCTTATATTTACTAATTCAATGAGAATGCGTTTCACTGTGTCTTAAGCATGAGTTCACTGTTACCAATCTGCTATTTATTAGAACTTTAACGTGAAGACTGGAATGGAAAAAAACTTGAGTACTTTAAATGAAATTATGGGCCGAAAGACAAATTCAATTCCATCTTCCATCGAATCAGATGGCTTATTCATCACAAAACCATTTGATGTTGCCAATTATTTTAATGATTATTTCATTGGCAAAGTGGGCAAACTTAGGCAGGAAAAGCCCATGACAAACAGTGAGCAATTATATTCATGTATAAAAAAACAAATGGAAGAAAAGCAGTGCAAGTTTGAATTGTGTGGGAGAGGTTGACAAATTATTAACAATCAATAATGACAAACCTCCTGGCATTGACAACTTAGATGGAAAGCTACGAAGGATGGTAGCTGACTCTATAGCCACTCCTATCTGTCATATCTTTAATCTGAGCCTAGTGGAAAGTCTTTGTCCTCAAGCCTGGAGGGAATTCAAAGTAATTCCGCAAACCCAAGAGTGGTAAAACGGCCTTGACTGGTTCTAACAGCAGACCAATAAGCTTGCTGCCAGCTCTTAGAAAACTGTTGGGAAAAATGGTGTTTGACCAAATACAATGCTATTTCTCTGTAAACAAATTAACAGACTTTCAGCATGCTTATAGAGAAGAGCACTCCACATGTACTGCACTGACACAAATTACTGATTGAAAGAAATTGCTAAGAAGATTGGGAGCTGTACTGTTAGATTTCAGTGCAGCCTTTGATATTATTGACCATAACCTGTTGTTGAGAACTTAAGTGCTTTGGCTTTTCAACCTCCGCTCTGAATCCACGATATGGCAATCTTTCTAATAGAACTCAAAGGGTTTTCTTTAATGGAAGCGTCTCTAATGTCAAGCATGTAAAGTGTGGTGTACCGCAGGGCAGCTCTCTAGACCCTCTACGCTTTTCTATTTTTACCAATGACCTGGCATTAAACAAAGCATGTGTGTCCGTGTATGCTGATGATTCAACCATATACACTGCTCAAAAAAATAAAGGGAACACTTAAACAACACAATGTAACTCCAAGTCAATCACACTTCTGTGAAATCAAACTGTCCACTTAGGAAGCAACACTGATTGACAATAAATTTAACATGCTGTTGTGCAAATGGAATACACAAAAGGTGGAAATTATAGGCAATTAGCAAGACACCCCCAATAAAGGAATGGTTCTGCAGGTGGTGACCACAGACCACTTCTCAGTTCCTATGCTTCCTGGCTGATGTTGCAAATGTGAATGTGCATGTGTCAGCATATGGTCTCACAAGGGGTCTGAGGATCTCATCTCGGTACCTAATGGCAGTCAGGCTACCTCTGGCGAGCACATGGAGGGCTGTGCGGCCCCACAAAGAAATGCCACCCCACACCATGACTGACCCACCGCCAAACCGGTCATGCTGGATGATGTTGCAGGCAGCAGAACGTTCTCCACGGCGTCTCCAGACTCTGTCACGTCTGTCACATGTGCTCATGTGCTCAGTGTGAACCTGCTTTCATCTGTGAAGAGCACAGGGCGCCAGTGGCGAATTTGCCAATCTTGGTGTTCTCTGGCAAATGCCAAACGTCCTGCACGGTGTTGGGCTGTAAGCACAACCCCCACCTGTGGACGTCGGGCCCTCATACCACCCTCATGGAGTCTGTTTCTGACCGTTTGAGCAGACACATGCACATTTGTGGCCTGCTGGAGGTCATTTTGCAGGGCTCTGGCAGTGCACCTCCTTGCACAAAGGCGGAGGTAGCGGTCCTGCTGCTGGGTTGTTGCCCTCCTACGGCCTCCTCCACGTCTCCTGATGTACTGGCCTGTCTCCTGGTAGCGCCTCCATGCTCTGGACACTACGCTGACAGACACAGCAAACCTTTTTGCCACAGCTCGCATTGATGTGCCATCCTGGATGAACTGCACTACCTGAGCCACTTGTGTGGGTTGTAGACTCCGTCTCATGCTACCACTAGAGTGAGAGCACCGCCAGCATTCAAAAGTGACCAAAACATCAGCCAGGAAGCATAGGAACTGAGAAGTGGTCTGTGGTCACCACCTGCAGAACCATTCCTTTATTGGGTGTGTCTTGCTAATTGCCTATAATGTCCACCTTTTGTCTATTCCATTTGCACAACAGCATGTGAAATTTATTGTCAATCAGTGTTGCTTCCTAAGTGGACAGTTTGATTTCACAGAAGTGTGATTGACTTGGAGTTACATTGTGTTGTTCAAGTGTTCCCTTAATTTTTTTGAGCAGTGTATGCATCAGCAACCACAGCTAATGAAGTCACTGAAACCCTCAGGAGTTGCAATCTGTTTTGGAATGGGTGGCCAGGAATAAACTGGTCCTGAACATCTCTAAAACTAAGAGCATTGTATTTGGTACAAATCATTCCTTAAGTGCTAGACCTCAGCTGAATCTGGTAATGAATGGTGTGGCTGTTGAGCAAGTTGAGGAGACTACAATCCAAGGTAACGCCAAGTAATTTAAACTGTCATGGTCAAAACATATAGATTCAAAGGTTGCATAGATGGGGAGAGGCCTAGCCGTAATAAAAAGATGCTCTGCTTTTTTGACACAACACTCCAAAAAGCAAGTTCTGCAGGCTCCAGTTTTGTCTAATCTTGATTGTCCAGTGCTGCAAGGAAAGACATAGTTAAGATGCAGCTGGCCCAGAACCGAGTGGCATGTGTTGCTCTTAATTGTAATCAGAGGGCTAATATTAATACTATGCATGCCAGTCTCTCTCTTGGCTAAGAGTTGAGGAGAGACTGACTGCATCTCTTCTTCTTATAACATGTTGAAAATCCCAAATTGTTTGCATAGTCAATTTACACATAGCTCTGACACACACTTATCCCACCAGACATGCCACAAGGGGTCTTTTCATAGTCCCCAAATCCAGAACAAATTCAAGAAAACGTACAGTATTATATAGAGCCCTTATTGCATGGAACTTCCTTCCATCTCATATTGCTCAAATAAACATCAAACCTGGTTTAAAAAAGATAAAGCAACACCTCGCGGCCCAACGCCTCTCCCTTATTTGACCTAGATAGTTTGTGTGTATGCATTGATATGTAGGCTACATGTGCCTTTTTTTTTATGTAGTTCTGTCCATGAGCTGTTCTTGTCTAATCTGTATTATGTTTTGTGTGGACCCCAGGAAGAGTAGCTGCTACTTTTGCAACAGCTAATGGGGATCCTAATAAAATACCTTTGACATTAAAGTAGAAATTGTGCACCAATATTGAATTTTAAAAGCCTGTTCTGTTAAACGACGTGCACTTTAATATAGACACATGGAGAATTCAATAAATATTTTTAATATGAATAAAGGCTTGCTAAAGTGCCAAAATTCAGCATCTGTCAAACCTGTCACTTCTAGGAAGATTTTAATCCACTGTCTCCAAGTTTCACCATCATTGTAAAGCCCTAGTTATTTATATTCTTCGACAGTCACTTCTGAAGATCATTATTTATTTAATGTGATTAGTGATTCATTTACATCTGTCCCTTATTTTAAGGTGAACTGAACTCTCGTTTTAAAAAGGTGAAACTATTCCATTGAACATCGAATAGTCAAATCAGAGTAAAAGCAGGTGAGCAAGTTCTACTCTTTTTGGCCATTTTCTGGTGGAAAACTGAGCGGGTCAAGCATAACACATCAACCTAGTAACCCAGCTAGCACAGTGGATCTGGGCCGATTCCGGGTGAGAGTCAGACTCGGCCGACGTCATGTGGCCTGAGTCTGGGCTGCCTTCGGCAGTATTACTTTGTGCAAGGCAATTGATAAGCATTAATTTTGTGGCTGGAGCCTCCCGAGTGGGGGAGCGGTCTAAGACACTGCATCGCAGTGCAAACTGCGTTGCCACAGATGCTAGTTCGATACCCGTGCCAGCCACGACCGGGAGACCCATGAGGCAACGCACAATTGGCCCAGAGTCGTCCGAGTTAGGGGAGGGTTTGGCCGGCCGGGATGTCCTTGTCCCATCGTGCTGTAGCGACTCCTGTGGCGGGTCAGGCGCACGCACGCTGACACGGTCACCAGGTGTACGGTGTTTCTTCCGACATACTTTTTCTTTTGAGTGGATGGGTATAATTTGTATGCATAAAATGTATAATAGTAATTTAGTATACAGTCATTTAAATTTGCATCGGGCCGCTTCTGGGGGAATTCTGGTAAGATGCCGGCAAAGTTGACTGAATTCCAGTAGATGGAAATGGCCCGATGTACTTGGGCCGATTCTGGGCAGTCATTCATTTTGATTCCGGGCCAAGTGCAACACCCGATTCTGGGATGACTCAATCAGTTCCAGCCCCCCAGAAGAGGTCTAGTTTTGGGCTGAATTTTTACATTTATTTTAGTTTTTTTCTCCATTGCTAGCTGGGTACCCGTAGGCTAGAAATGTTTTAAATCTGTCTGTTTTGTGAAGCTTGCATTCAATTGCCACTCCCTGTTGCACACAAGCTTCCATTCCCCGTGTCACAAGTTTCTTTATCATCAACACTTTATTTGGCACTTACAATAGTCATTTTATTTAACCTCTTGAGATGGGGAAAACATGTCATTTTAAAATGTTCATCATGACCGAATGTTAAATTGAGGTGAAATCAAGTTACACTTCTCAAAAGGCACTGAATCAACCCAGTAACTGCATATGATTTCCTCTTGTCAGACCCCAGTATTCTTGCTGACGTAAACGAGTGGAAAAAGGCCCTGGCAAATTACTCCTCCCAGTATGTGGGGGAGACCCTGGTGTATCTCAATGGAACGTTTGAAGAGTGCAGGTTCCGAGAGTGCAACTTGGGAAACCTAATCTGCGACGCTATGGTGAGTTAATAGTACCCAGGACAGCTACCCAAACCTGGTACCTTTTCGGTCAGTCTGTAGCCTACTGATGAAATCCTGTTATTTTGCTGTAGGTACACCACAACATTAAATATGCAGATGAGCTTCAGTGGAACCATGTCAGCTCCTGCATCGTCCAAGGGGGATCAATACGGTCATCCATAGATGAACGCAGCCGAAATGGTGAGTGTATGCCTTTTTTATGGGGCTGTTTCCCGGACACAGATTAAGCTTAGTCCTGGACAATAGCAGAAAATTCAATGGAGATTCTCCATTGAGCCTGTGTTTTTTGTTGTCCAGGAAACTAGCCTTGTGTGTTTGCCATTTCTGGGGGTTTTCCCTCAATGTGGAAACTGAGTGAAATCTATTTTGTTAGGTTCCATCACGATGGAAGACCTGATTGCTGTGTTGCCGTTTGGAGGCACCTATGATCTGGTGCAGCTGAAGGGCTCCACTCTGAGGAAAGCTTTTGAGCACTCTGTCAGGAGATATGGAGGGAGCACAGGGGAATTCCTTCAAGTATCAGGTATCAGTCTGTTTCATTTTCATTGGTAAAGAGGGTCATAATGTGACCTAAACCAGTTGACATCCGGTACTTGTCTCCAGCTATCTAGCCCCAAGAACCTGTGCACCTACATTGAATGTACTATTGTTTTGCTTTTCCCTCTTAGTCAAACTACATGGAGAGGAATGAGGACAAGTGTTTGACTGACTTTATTTCACTCCTATAATCTCAATAGGATTCCATGTAGAGTATGATATGTCAAGGCCCCCAGGGGAACGTGCCAGGAGTATCAGTGTGATCTGTACGAACTGCCGGGTGCCCGTCTATGAGCCACTGGACGACAGCAGACTATACAAGGTGGTCCTGCCCTCCTACCTGGTGGAAGGAGGAGACGGATTCTCCATGATCAAAGAGGAGAAGCTAAAACACGACAGTGGTGAGCTCACAGAATTGAATAGATTAGAACACTAAGGGTGCCATTGGAGACAACCAATTCCCTGTATAGTGCACCAGGATTGGGGTCAATTCAGAAAGTAAACCAAATTCTACATTTTCCTCAAAGCATTAAGAGAGAATTGAAGTTGGAATTTCAGCGTACTTCCTGAATTGTCTGCAATCTGAAATGTAATTGACCCCAACCCTGTAGTCCACTAAATAAGGAATAGGCCAGGGTGCCTTTTGGGACGCAGATAATGTATCTCTAGGGATGAGCGCCTTTCTGCAGACTCACATGAACAGGAACGCCTTGAGCATTTTCTGTTGCACTGTGGTTGCACAACTATTACTTAACCAACAACTTATCTGGTAACTGGTTCATGGGGGTTGAAGATAGTTTCTCTTACAGGTGACATGGACATTTCGGTGGTGGCCAGCTACATTACTGAGAGGAAGAAGGTGCATCCAGCTGTAGAAGGACGTATCAAGATTTCCAACTCAAATTCAGGAGGATCTGGACACACAACTCTGTTAATCCTGATAGGGCTGGTGATGGCTCTGTCTAGGAGCCTATGAGATCCCTGCCTGCAACGCTAGCTCGCCATTGGATGTGTTCTTCTCAGCATCCAAGGGAAGAGCTCAACTCTAGTTAGACTAACTAGAGTACAAATTTGAAGGACATTGGTGAAATATCCATTAACAAGCTGCTTAGAAATTTCTATGTAAATTACACACTGGACTCCTCTACAGGTTTTGCTTTGTCAAGTCTCATGTACAGTAACTGCTGTCACGCTCTTGCTCAGAAATTCTGTTTATATAATAGTACCACATACAGTGCAAACTTCAGCAGAGATGGAAACAGATGACCACTGCCTGTTTTAATGTGTGCACTGGGCAGAGTATGCTTGCTTAACCAGCATTAGTTTATGGGAGAAGATATACAAACAACAAGCTCTGTGGGACCAGAGAGGTATCTCAAAAGGAGATAAACGAGTTGGTGATCAACCTTGTGTAAATATTTATAGTATTCTTTACAGGGCAAATTAGCGACTTTTTTATGGTCATGAACGCTATAAAATCTGATTAGGACTTTACTAAAGTTGGTTAGCTTGTTTCAAATCCCCCTCTGTTAATTCTAGAGAAATACATTGAGAACCAAAGAGGTCATGTAAATAGCCTATGTGAAATGTAATGTTTTATATTTGGCTTTGTTGTGATATTGAAATAAGCTTGATAGCAGTACATTTAGACAGATATCTCTGATCTTGAACTGGCTCATAAAAAAAAAAAGTACAATGCCTCATTCCATCTAATGTAGCATTTCAAAAAGGAAACAATATGAAGTGACTCAATTGAGTGAGGGGTGTGGCTTTGCTGCTCTCACCATTGATCAGAACTGTTTCAAGGCAGAGTAGTATTCTGAGGAAAAGGAACACTTGCTCCCACAGGCTTTACAGGTGCCAGCCATTCATCTCCACCCACCGCTGGCACCAGTGGACTGGGAATGCACGTGGTATTACCATGGAAAGTATCTCCTTTCCACAGTGGGAGAAACAAGATTCCAAGGGAGGGCAGATGGAAATGTATTAGGACACAACCTCAATTTAGAAAACTGAGAAGCTGACTTGGATGTGAGAAACTAAACATGCCCCTAACCACAGGTCTAAGCTCAGCTTATTGCTCCAGCCTCCATCTCTGCTGTAAAAATACACAAATTAAACCATAGTTACCATACAAAACACATACAGTCTGGATAACCATCATCTCACGAAGGGAAGACCTCTTACATTGACACATCAAGATGGACCTATGTGCAGCAGTCAGCAAGGAATTATTTAAGCCAGATAAAATATGACCACCCTGTAAAATCAATAAATATACTTTATTATTGTACATTGGAATGTTGATAAGATCCCAGAGACATTGGAATTTGCACTGCACTTTCGTTCCAGGGAAGGGAAGCGTGCTGTTATCTACATCCACTGGTTACTATCGGCCGATGGCTCTCTCTGTCCCTGCTGAATAGACAACATTGTCACGGTATCCGCAGGAAGGTACACAAACTACATCCTGGTACCTTCCTACTTTATAAATAAGCGTGTCTAAATAGTTTGGAAAAGACATGGTTGGCTTGTGTATCCGATTCTTAGGAATTTACCTTGCCGAGCTCTGGAAACAGTTCTTCGACAGCAATATCCATCAGAACGTAAGTCATCTGAGGGGCAGAGGACAGAAACAAGAGAAAAAACAGATAATGCACCATGAGACCTTGGCTGCAGAGAAAATTGTCTCCTTGTTTGGCTTTCAGCTTTACCTGCTTGTTAAGAAGTGGCTGCTGAAAACCGTCAAAGAGAAGCCTGATGCCCTCGTATTTGGCCTCCTGTCCGATGCACTTTTCCACAAAGTCTATGAGGTGAAAAGACAAAGACATCAATACAGTACAACTGAGGCCCACTTTATCCATAAAAACTCAACTATACCTTTGGCAGGTGATTCCATCAAATTATTACTATTTCCATGGATGATGCCATTGCACTTGTTCAACATGCAGCGTTTCTGCCAGGACATGCTTTCAAAAGTAGGACCAGGCTTCCAGAGATTAGAATGAAACCGATAAATCAGGGAGTGTGTCCCAAAATGGCATCCAATTCCCTTTATAGTGCACTACTTTTGACCAGGGCCCATAGGGGCATATGCACAGGCAATGGGACTTATTGATATGATGAAATGGAAAATATCTGGGCTTGGAGAAAACTATTCTCTGTGTCTGGATGTCATTTGTCAACACAATGTAATAAAACAGAACTTGCTCGGTGGCTAATGAACTGTGGTTAAGACATGAATCCATCATGCTGAGAGCTAGATATCTTGTGTAGAGAGTGCATACTGGATCTGTGCAACAGTTGGAAGCAGATGGATACAGCAAAAGAATACTAGAGAACATATCAGTTGTCAGCCAATGCTTGGTAGCCTGAGTTCCAGTCTGTTTGTATGTAATAACAATTTGGTGGGTGCTTATATTTTCTTATTTCACGCATGTGTGAATTGGAAATGTTTTTTGCATATCCCAACTCCCCCTGAGACACCGTCGGCGAGTGCCAGTCTGATTCTGCTATCATACCAACTCCTTGTCATATCATGCCATGACCAGGCTAAAAGCTTGGATCGAACCTGGCAAATAATTCATCATCTCTTCGAATGCCTTCTTGGCTCTTCTCTGCTTGTCTCCTGTAGCGAGTTCCTCACTGGTCTCACAGAACACAGCATCTAAGATTGGGCAGAAAACATCATCATGAGTCTGGGAGAAGTGGATCAAGGCAAGGCAATTCCAGAACATAATGGACAGGAATTCACAACAACAACATAGTGAGATTGGCTAAGCACTGAAGTGGAACAGCAACATCTAAAGTGATTGTGTGTATTGCCCTAAAACCCTTTGGTGGAGCCTTAGGAAGGAAATAGGAGGGGTTGGGGAAGAAAAACAGTCAAAAGGTTTATAAAGGGGGAAACATTACTGAAGAAAAACGCACACATTCACCATACCTCTGAGCATGGTGACGAGAGAGACGACATGGTGTTCCTGCAGGATTATGTCCCGTTTGTGCTGGATGTAGTTATCCATGTAGGCCTCCAGCGTGTTCTTGAACAAGATCCGTCCCCCTGACAGGATGTGGTGCAACCAGTCTGGCATGTGGAACACCACTCGACCTGTCAGTCAAACAATCATTTCGTTACATGAGCAGTTGTCACAAACACAGCACCAAACACAATGAGAAGAATCATGGCTGGGCAATAGGTGGCTACAACTAGCGCTGTGACGGTCACAATTCTGTTTGTACACTTGCTTGCATGAATATGGTTCTTAATAAAAGCTATTTTAAAAAGCCATTACACTTTGTTATTATCATCATTCCATTTCATTATTATTATTAAGGTTACTTATAAATATGAATCACCAAATTAAGAAATGCCAGGTTGGAGAGTGTCGCATTTTCGTATTGACAACGTTAATGGAGACAAAATAAATATATGCCTACTTTGTCCTTGTGTTGGCTTTTCTGCATACCATTTATTTTTATATACAGATCCTATTTTGATGCACAAAACGATTCAAATAAAGCCGATGGGTTTCCTCACGCTTTTTCCGAAATATTCGCATTACGTCACAAACCCTGCTGCTGTCATTAGATGGCATTGGCATATGTTCTTCAGAGAGAGGATGCCGTAATGAGAAAAATGAGGTAGCCTAAGCTACAGAAAGTCAAATCAATCAAAGCAAATAGGCCTTTTACAAGATTAAATCATGACAGGAGTATTTGATTTTTATTAAAAGAGAGAGTTCAGATGGGCTACTTGAGGAAACTTTCTGAATGGGCATATAGGCCTATAGAGAGAATCAGCGAACTCACACGCACACCCCTCTTTATATCTTTTAAAAAACAAAAACAATTGCAATAATAAATACACGCAACATAGCCTATTTATCATTGGGGGGGAAAGTACTGGAAAGGTGAAGGTAAAAAAAACATTACTAAGAAGCCCAGCTGGGCACTTTCCTACATTTGACATTTACAAGAAGCAGGCTAGGTACTTCTATGTGTGCTCAGGCGCCCACGCTCCGTCAACATTAACAGGACAGAGAAACCAGACAAATGCTCATTGCTCACATGGTGCACGTAAACGATGGCATGAAATCAACCAAAACTTTATTCTGTAGCAGGTTGTGAACTCTGCAAACAACGTTTCCACTCCAAGAATGAAATTACTGTAATTAATACATGTATTAACAGAAATTAATGTAACCAAATGACAGGGATTAATAGTAAATTGCCGGTTTTACAAACGGTTGGCTACCACATGGGCATTCATAAAAGTGCATTGCGGGCAAAACTGTATAGTTTAGGCTACTATTCTACTCTGCAGGGATAGGATGGCATAATTTTTTTGTCGTCTCGCTTAGGTTGGCATATCAGCCAGGACCGGGCCTGATCAGCGTTGATTAGTCTATAAATTAAATAAAGATTGTTATTATATCATACCAGGTTGGAGAGGATTGGCGCATTGTCCATTTTTTTGCACAACATTAGCGCATTCTAGGCCTCAGAGCCAGATTAATCTTGGCAACTGCTGTTGAATAACTAATGAATAGTCAAACACAAACCTTTTTTAAAAGACACGATTTATTTATTTACTAGCAAACAAATACGTGCAATGTATAACAAGAAAGTCCACAAATCAAGCAATTTTTTTACTGAAGTGTCATAGCCTATAATGCTGTACACTCCTGCTCATCTAGTGATTAGCTGCTGTAGCATCAAAGGACAGATGGAAATAGGAGATGTAAAACGTTTAATAGACATACTAAGTTACAGAAACAATTCCTTATAATCAATAGTAAACACTCCCGCTATTAGGTCAAGTGTATCTACATCTCCTTTGCACCCCAGTATCTCTACTTGCACATTCATCTCATGCACATCTACCATTCCAGTGTTTAATTAATATATTGTAATTACTTCACCACCATGGCCTATTTATTGCCTTACCTCTTTTATCCTACCTCATTTGCACTCACTGTATACAGACTTTCTGTTTTCTTTTTTTCTACTGTATTATTGACTGTATGTTTTGTTTATTCCATGTGTAACTCTGTTGTTGTATGTGTCGAATTGCTATGCTTTATCTTGGCCAGGTCGCAGTTGCAAATGAGAACTTGTTCTCAACTAGCCTACCTGGTTAAATAAAGGTGAAATACAAAATAAACATGAAAATAAAGTTCATTAAAAGATTTTAAAAATCCTAAAATGAATGTAGGCCTAAATAAAATGTTTAGACTTATTTTACTGTCATGTTGGACTTCATTCATTACCGTCAGTTACACGGTTATTCAATTACAGCCACAAGCCTACCTACAACCTTCATATCATTACATGTACTGTAGTGGCCATCACTGGCAATACTAAAACCCTCCATATTCTTTCACTAGATTCACTTCTAATGACAGCCGTATTATGCTCAAGATGTTTGTGTTATTTGTGTGACTACCATATTTCAAATCATGGTTCAGTCACAAGGGACTACTTCTTCCCTGGTGCCTGGTCACTTACCCATGAACATCATGTAGTCATACATCCCTTCCACTGAGATCACCTCCATAAAGCAGTTCCGGTTGTGTTTCTTCTCCAGGCCCTCAGGCAGGTTAGCGTTGTTTTTGTACAGGTCAGTGAATAGCTAGGGAGATTGGAATCTTTTATATTCACGAGAAATTAAAGACTACAAAACACACAACCCAGTCTTTCAAGTAAGCTCAGAGTGAGTCAAACCAGTCAGTTAAATCAGTTTCTAACTAACAGTCTGACACTTACTTGATCATTTAAATCTGAGATTTTACATGCAAGATTTCCATGGAATATGTTCTTTCAAAAGTGCTAAACCCTGGAATGACCGGAACATTCTCTCATTTTGGTTAGTGGAAGGAACATGCAAATATTCATCATTGTGACTGAAATGAGCACATCCTGTCAAAGGGCAGGGCTAAGTATTTGACACTGTGACAAAAATGTTGTTGTTTTTTAACGGAAGACACTAAAATATTTGGTTCCAGCATTCATCGTGGGGTCATTTGTAAAAACGCCTGAGAGTTAAGAGAAATGGTTTTAATTTATTAGTTGGGGTCAAGGCCAATGCTCCTTCAAATGTTTTTCGGCACTGAGCAAATTTCAGGTCTGCTGAGCGCAAGCTTGTATGTTGTGAAAATGCAGTGCAACTTCCAGCGTTCGTTTACTGTGAACACTGAGGCTGTACCCACTTTAAGTTAGTTTCAGACAGAGGTCAAGTAGGCTACTGTGGCTATTTGATCATAATGTAGGCCTATCAGAAGGGCCTACCATCAAAAACAATGGAGTAAATTCATCCCATAACATTTTAACACAGAAATAGCTGTTCTATCATTCAGCCTACAGTAGCAGGCAATGTTTGGTGTTCAATGTAGGCCCACATTCCAAAACACTTTTGAAAAAAACATGTAGGGCTTGACATTAACCTGTTTATGCAGTTGTCCTTTAGACAAGGAAGGTGACTGAAAATTAAACCACTTTACAAAATAAAATGTATTCTTGTTCCCATACCATTATTATAGAGAATCAAAAATATTATGCTACACTTTGCCTATTGGCTACTTAGCTTATTCAAGCCTGTCTCAAAATACAACATTGCCCCTTTAAGACAAGAAAAAGCTTTTTACCTGACTCACTTTTCAAAGATGCTCTTGTAGGAAGCAATCACTCCCCCATTGCTGACTACAAATTATCTATAACTAGGCTAATAACTCCCTAACTAGCAAAGGATATGAACAAATGTGCACATGTGGCTACATGCAGCTCTCGCTTTGATCTCAAAACAAGCCTTATAGGGAACATTGGTCAAGGTTGTCCACTGAAGCAGGACACATCCCTAGATATATCTGAGATTGATGGGATGGATGTATACAATCAGTGTTCACTGTGAAGTGTGTACGTGGTCCCAGGGCAAATGGGGAGTTTTGCACCATTGGCACGCACAGTAATTGTAAAGGTAAAACTTGGGAATTTGGGGAAAATGTTTTGGTTACTTTGGGGAATTGTGCAACCCTAGCCTCACCTTCTTGTTCTTCTCAGCAGTAGGGCTGAGCATGGTCATCTCTGGTCTGCTAGGTTTGGCTTTGGGAGATTCACAGGAGTTGAAGAAGGACTGGATGAAGGGCTCCAGGTTCTGTCCTTTCTGGCAGGCAGAGATGCAGAGGAAAACAAAGACAGAACATTGTGATTAATATCAGTCGACTGAGCCGGAATATTGTCTGATCATATCTACTTCCTTTTCCAGTTAAATTTAGTCTCAGAGATGAACTATAACATTGATATATTGGTATTGGCCGGAACCCCAAGAGATATTCTACTATTAAAAGCACATTGGAAAAATGCCTCTTACCTCTTTTATAATTTTTCCAGGGACAGACCTGAATATTTTACCTGAGAAGGAATAAAATCAATACAGATCCACGTGGAGCTACATAGCTAATCAATGATGAATTTCTCATGTATTTCACCATGGCATTTTCAGCCCTATAAATTCTGTATGAATGCATGGTCAAAAGTAGTGCACTATATAGAGGATAGGGTGGCATTTGGGACCCAGAACATGTACTTCTCCAGGGCATCTTCAGCCCTCCTCGTGTCATAATGTATGAATGTGTTAGAAAATGCTCCATAGATGTTAATGATGTACTGTGTGAATGTGTTAGAAAATGCTCCATACCGAGGTTGACATCAGGCAACATCTTGTCCATGAACTGAGACTCCATGCTGTGAGGCGATAGGAAGTCTGCCAACAACTGACTGTTAGTTAGCTCTGGGTGCTGCATCAGTCTCTGTTCCCAACACACGCACAGATAAAGGCATGGATGCAGGCACGGATGCACGCATAGATGCACACACCACACACACACACAATACAAATACGCATATGCACACAAGCACAGGACTCACCAAAAGCGAGAGAGATGAAGATATATTAGAGTCATTTTATTGTTTTTTAATGCCTTGAATGCACTACTTACTGCACACTATGCAGAGCAACAGGCCTATGAATCATTACCTGCAAATATTCCTCAAATTCTTCCCTTTTGGATGACAAGAACTCATAGTTCTTTGGTCCAATAATTCTTTTGGAGGGAAGCTGTGCATCTGCAAATGAGCCTGTGCAAAAGTGAACAAGGTCAATTTACTAGTGACATTTATAGTGTCAAAAAAGGAAACAAAAGTTCTGTCAGCATCCACCAGCCACAGGACTGAAATAAAGCCAAAAAAGGTACACTTCCTCTGTTGAAATGTGTGAGAAAGTATAAGTGACATCTTACCATGGAACTCTGTGAGTTTATTTTCTAGAACGTAGAATTCCATGTATCTTCTGAAGATGGACCAGTTCTCCGTTTCATGCCCCACTGAGAAAACCGCTCAAGAATCAACAGAATTGAAAACCAACATCAATATTGCAGTTTTATATTTCCCATTCCCAACTGTCAATAATCATCAAATGTATGGCTGCTTCCCAAATGGCACTTTATTTCCTGCATAGTAGGTAGGCCGATATATAGAATTCATTCGATTGATTTGAATTTGTTTTAGCGCGATGTTCCAAATGCTTGTATCGCAAGAATCAAAAGTACATTTTTTCCCTGTTTTTATGAGCGTTTATGTATTTTTGGTCTCATCTCCTTCGCTCCTTCTGTGCACCTTCTCACTCGCACACAGACACTAAGCCCCTCCCCATGCCACGCACAACAACGACAAACGATAACTTCTTGCTCTCTGACAACAAGCAGTTAAAACTTGCTATTTGCATTTGAGGTTTGGGCCAACAGAATCGGTCATATGGACACCGAAATACTTAAGACATTATTTTTCTGTAATAGAGGAGAACGATACTCTTTTTATATGTCTCAACTCCCAACATTCATAACAGAGCAGACCCTACTAAAACGTAAGTATCAATAAACATGAGCACGCATTCTGGTAGATTCTTCATATTCGCGCACATGCAGGGTTTTCAGATGGTGAAAAAGATTGCTGGTGTTTCCACCTTTGGCTAGCACAATGCGTCTACACAACTTACACAATACTGTTTGTTGGTTGAGGTCCGATATCTTAAAGCCAAACCAGTTCCAAACGACAGAGGCCCCCTTTTTTCGAACCAATTCTTCGTCGTCCTGCAAATCAACCTCAATAGCATTATTTTCCTCTTCTTCAGTCATCCTCAATGCTTGCTTACATTTTTGCGCTTGAGTTTCAGACACTTTTGCTAACGAAAGGAGTTTACTTCACTAAATGTTTTCTTGCATGTTTGTTTGTTGACTTTGATTGGCAGGCAGATCGCGTGTAACGTCCATGCTCCTACTTTGCTAAAAAGAAGAAGCTATGTAAAAGATAAAACTATTTGAACTAGCCCACTAGGCTGTATCACTCGACTTGAAATTTTTAACAAAACAAAAACGCCTTATTTCATACATTTATTAATTTACCATGATATGGCAAAATCCACATCATGGCACAACGTCATACTGGTATTCACTTTCATACCAGTATACCACACAACCCCAATATATCTTGAATCACCCAAAACTATCTTTAGGCCATATCCCCCAGCCCTACTACATAGTGCCCTACTTTTGACCAGGACTCTCTGATCAAAAGTAGTGCATTATGTAGGTAATAGGGTGCCATTTGGGACTAACTCATAAACATCTTTGGTTGTGCCCTCACCTTCCTTCCTGTCGTTGCGCTCCACTTCGATACAGAACACAGGGACCCTCTCCCTATTGACCTCATCAACGTAGGGGATGGTGATGCTCCAGGCTGACAGGTTCCTCAGGACTCCTGGAGTACTGCAAGCCTCCACTGGGGTGTTATCCTCCACCACCATAGTGGCCTCCTCAATCTGCAACACATGGGAGGTGTGGGACGACAGTTGAACTAAGCTCATGAGGCACTTAGAAGTTATATTCTTCTAGAATCATATAATTTACATAAGTCAAAAAATGTATGTACCAATAGCAGAACGCCCCTTTAATTGTACTTAGCTAAAAAATAAACCCTTTGGTGATAATAAACATGAAAACCACCTATTCATATACAGATAGTGGAGGATGAGGAAGTGATATTGGTTTCTCTTTGGGTGTCAGTTTTAAAGTATTGCACTATATCAGGAATAAAGTGCCATTTGGAGGGGAAGCGCTCACCACTTCATCTTCAGCGTTGACCATGGCGTACGGCAGCATAGTCCCCTCCATGGTAGTGCTTTTGAAGACACCTTTGATCTTGCTGCCGATCCTGCTTATCCCGAAGGACTCCCCCCGTTTTGAGATGTTCCTTCACAGGCACACACAAAAACATATGCGTGAACAACACAAGTGAACACACCAACTAGGAAATGGAGAGTCGGAAAGGGAGCTGTGTGCAACTGCATGTGTTCCTGTCAACAGTTGTTGAGGCCACTTATGCAAATGTCTGATGTTAATGCAGCCTTGCCTCATGTCAAAATGCCATGCTGATTTCCAAATCCGAACAACACACAACGAGAGCACACATTATGAAGCGCTGCACATTCAACTAACGGCCAGACGAAAACAGATGAGGTACTTTGAAGTTGTGTATTACAGGAGTCCATGCTTACAGACTGAGGCTCATAGCTAGCCATATGTCAATAGAAGTTAGAAATGTTGGATGGGAAAGTTAGTACAGACCAAATATTGGGGACAACCAATGAGGGTTGAAGAGAGATGGCGTGAAATTGAGGCCCTTCAACACTGCCCCAAAAAGGGGGACTTGGTCAGGCAGCTGTTATGCACAAGAAAACTATGGACACTCACACAAGAAATGGATAGATAGACCAAGAGAAAAACGGCATGAGAAGAGATCTGTAATGGGGCTATGGGCAACGCCATCGTTCTCCTCCTCCATTCAAACACTTGCGACTTTGTATATTCAAAAGGTGCAACTAAAATAAAGACCAATGCATCTATCCAAAATGGTACATAGGCCTATAACCCCAAATCTTGTTCAGTTATAGCAATTCAACACGGTAAAGAGTAAGTCAATACAAAAACACATACAAACACTAGATTGCAAAAGCCTACTGAAGACAAGTGCTTATTGCCCCACAATGCTTTTGTTCTCAGGCAAATTTTGGTTCCTTCACTTCATTCTGGGCATATTAAGTCGCATTTCTTGCATGCAGCTAAATCAACGGCAGCCAGCCGAGGGACATTAGCTTGGCCTGCATCATTCAAAACACATACTCACCTCATATCATCCAAACTCAGACTATTCCTGGAATAATAGGCACAATGAATTACAGGCTGCCAGGATAAACAGGACCAGCCCACAAATAGTCCAAATTAGCCTCAGTGCCCTTTGTGGGGATGTGGTGGGCGTCAACAGGTCTGTTACTGGGGCCAAAAATAATACACCACCCTAATGTAGTGTTGATGTGAACTTGATATAGACTTGGAGGCATTCTGTGTATTACATGAACGACATAATGAAACTAGTCTTAACACTTCTGTTTGGAAGAATATTAAAGCTCTCCAATTAAGTCTCTATTTAGATGTAAAGGGAACATTTGTGGACTACATTATATGACAACAACAAAAAACTATAAAACTAACTACACTAAACACTTCAGCTTAGAGTAACATTAGACATCTTTCCAATGTAGTCATTGCCATCAGGAGCACAAACCTGTTCATTCTGGAGTCCATTTTTGGAGACTCCACCCCCCTCAGAAGGTGTCTGAAATACTGCAGAGAGAAAGAGAGCTATAAATGTGGGAAAATATTATCCATTTGTCAACTTGCTTTTGTATACCGAAACTTGCTTTTGTATATCGTTTGACTCTGTCATTGTATGTTTGCCCTATGTGCAATTTAGAACACAGACGATAGTATAGTACAGTGTAAGTGCTGTACTTGGGCTCACCTCATCGCTGTGGCAGAACATGGGGGTGAAGACGCTCTCCAGCAGGGACAGCACATGCTCATAGGCCTCAAACAGGCAGTGCATGGTCTGCAGCTTCACCACTCCCTCGTACGGCCCCTGTGCAACTAGTGCCAATTATGACAGAGTGCAGTAAAATAAATTAAAAATTAAAAAGAGCAAGTCATATATATTTTCAAGGTTTGTGGACTTTGAGAAGATAGCACATATCTGATTGAAAAAGGCGGCGCACGTCACACTATGTTGAACGATGATTGTGTACTGAGAATCTAGCAGCGCTTACTGTTTCGTATTTCCTCGATGATGACGGGGTCAAAGCTGATCTTGTCGATGCTTTCTTCCAGGCAGTAGGTCTCATAGAGATGCTGCACCTCTCCATGCAGGCGCTGCAGCTCAGAGTCACTCAGCTCCGGACACAGGATCTTATCATTGAACTCTTCTGGAATGACATGAAGGAAAAGTAGATGAATGCTGTTAAAGTGTTACTTGATTGATCAATGTTTTATAAAACTTCCAAATTCACAGTAGCAGTGCATGGGTAAAATCACTGGGGAAGCCAAGCCAGGGGGAAAAAGCCATATTACGACCTGTGTTGTGATACTTGCGTTGTTTGTTCTATGACCTGTTAGTTCATATGCCTTGCGACCCTGATATATAGGCTTAAAAGCCGAGACAATTAGACACAGTGGGCAGAATAAATTCAACCACACCTTTGTTTCAACACAAAACCAGAGAGCAACATCTGTCCGGTGAAGTCCACAAAACATATTGCATGTAACAAACAGTTACATGACCTACAGCATGGTTAAGCAAGTTAATGTTTCCAACATTTTCTGAATACTAAACAACTATTGATTTAGAACACCGTAGGGTTAACACAAGTCGCAAAGAAAACAGGGAGCTGCCTCCACTATTCCAGCACCATTTCAACATCATCAAATCACCTATGCTTAGTCTAATACAGTGACAACTAAAATATTTCAAAAACAATTTAGTCCAATCAACATAATCTAGATATGTGGCTGTCCATGGTACTGATGTGTGTGTGCGCGTGTATGTAAGTAAGTAAAAAAAACATGTTGACTCACCCTACGTGTAGAAAAACACCAATGTCATCCTCCTCTCTTTCATGTTGCCGAAACGGTCTATGATTGTCATATAGCACACACTAAGTTTTTGTTGTCCTAGGCTACCTGGCTAAAATGCTTGCTGGCTAGTCTGACTTCATGGGCAACGATTAGCCAGCTAGTTAACATTAGCCTACTACATATTGAACTTCCATCCTCTCAGGCACAATGTTTGAATTTATGGTTGGATCAGAATCACCGTTATAATCACTGGCCAGTACAGAGAAGTAAGTAAAGCCACAAGTCGAAATTCCTACCTCCGTCCATGGCTAATTTAGGAAAAGGCCAATTTCAGCTAGCTAGCTAGCCACCGGAGAACAACACAACGAGATGCAACAATTCAAGTTTTCTGCCAATTAAGTTTGGCTTGATGTGATTGGTGTGAATCCAAATCCAAACTGGCTTCCCTTGATATGTCTATTCAGAGCTGAGCTCACTCAGTTTAGCTCAAAGCTGATTGCCTATTATTGTATAATTGTTTATCAAGGGAGAACAAATGCTATCTGGCATTCCTTGCATTCAATGCTACGGGCGGCAACAGAGCTGTGGCGGTCACGAAATTCAGTCAGCCTGTGATTGTCAAGCAAATAACTGTCGGGCTCACAGTAATTGACCGTATATTAACATACACATTTAGCGTCTCCTGGCTTCCACACATAGCCTTATAAAGTCTAATAAATCCATGTAATATAGGTCTTAAGAAGCATTATATGAAGAACATCTAGTCTATTTCAGAAGAACAGAATAGCATACTCTGAGTTGTCCTTATGTTAGGTCCTGAACTGGCTATGCCAAATGGCTGTGGGCTACACTAGTTCATTTAGTAAACAAGACTTGCTTAGAATTCCATGGCATTATTTTATAGTATGAAGAATACAATTGAACAAAGCTAAACAAAATATCAATATTTTTCCCAAACGATTTGAGGGCGTGCGCACATGCGGCTATTCTGTGTTGAGCGGTTAACATAAATGAGGTACTACTATATGCTTCATTTAGAGTTATTAATGTAACTTTAGTTGTTCTACAAACGTTGGGCAATATGTTTAGATTTTTAATACATTGTAAGGCTGCATGATGCAACTAATGATTTGAAAAAAGTCGCTTGAAAAGGCATGAGCTCTGCTTTGTTTTTTTGCGCAAGCTGTACACACTTCATTAGTCTCTCATTCACAATTAGACAAGCACTTGATAATGCCTCGAATTTCACGCTGGCATCCCCTTTGTGTCCGTAATGCACCCTAAAAAATACATGCCTTTTGCAGCCAGTGGCCATTGTGCCCTTGGCCCGGAGTGCTACGTTGTACCCTTCTTCCTGACTGCTGTACGCTCCTAAGCACCGCTCACTCACATGGCTCTCCATCACGTGATTGGGTCTTTCTCACAGGCTACAAGTGAAGACCGACACATCCGGGATGCAACTGCGCACGTCCTTATCCAATTTCGAGGTGCATATTGAAAGAACTGTCCACATTTACTTTTCGTCAGCCAACAAGATGAGTAGGCCTAACGAACAGCAAAATCAAAGTCTACTATCCCCCATAGTACAAAAGTCGACATATTCTATTCTGTGCGAGAAATAAATATTCCAAACATAGTCTGGGACAGTTGTGGGATGCAATAGATCACAAATGAATACAACCACTAGCAATGTGGCTGACGCAACAGATCAGAACATTTAGAAATATCCGGCTATTTCTTCACATTATAAGCGCAGCAATGCGCACATGGCAGTAGGCTATAAGCTCTTATGTTCCATTAGCGGGAAAACACCATTATCAAAAGTGACGCAAATGTGATTATGTATGTAATGCTTTTATTATAAAGGTGCATTTTTATGGTGAAAATGATCTTCCCCAAACTTGAAACTAACGCACTACTTATGTATGCTCTAAACGCCTTGTAAAGCAGATTAATGTGCTTCATTTTTAGAAGTTATTTGGCCACTTTAGTTGTGATACAAACCTGATCAAACATATAGGCCTATGAGCTAGGCTACAGGATGTGTGCGACTATGATTAGAAAAAGTCGGGGGGGAAGGCAGTTTCTTATGCTGGGCATCATTCAGAAGTGATAATATATAGGCTAATATTGCCACCCATCAGACTATTCTTGACTTAATCTTGTCTTTACATGTACTAAATAATATATGTGTAAAATGTGTTTTGATTTAGAATGGCCCAATATCATGCACCTGTCTCGAAACAGAGGCAGCGGTAAAAAATACATGTCATCTATGCACTTAAGTAGCGAATGGAGGGCGCTTTTCCCATGGTTCATTTTAAATGCCAGCCAGGTAGGCTATACTCCTGTTGTAAAGATAAACAATGTGCTTAATATTAGGAAAGTTGAGAAATAAATATAGTAGGCCTAGCCTATAGAAAGATGGGATGCTCCTCTTTTTAAAATAGAGGCCATCACTGTTTTCTCGTGCAATTGCATAGCCTATAGAAATGTTGTGCAACAGGAGCTCATGGGCTCTCCTGAAATGTTTGATTAGATTTTCAAACACATTTGCATTGATGTCAGAGTGATTAGAGGGACAATAGAGTGCTGAGTACCAGGCAGTTAGCAAGTTTGGTAGGCTACTAATGACCATCAGCAGCATTAGAACTTGGAGAAGCCTAATTACCGTGACTAAACGGTCACGTGGAATTTGACTGCCTTTTGACTCGTGACCGCCGATGTGGCGGTAATACAGTCATCGCAACAGCCCTAGGCGACAACAATATCATACTCTTTTTGACCAGACATCAGATAAATGGGCTACACATACAGAGGGGCACATTTTGAATTGCTACCTCTGTATTCCTATGGGTCTCATTTAAACCCATGATTATGTATACACATTTTAAATGGTTATAGTTCAAAAAGTATATAGAGTATCAACAGGTTTTTGACAAGCAATCTAAGTAGGGTCAGTCTGAACATATCAATGTTGGTTTGGAGTTTATAGCTTAAACAGTAAAAGGGTTGATAGGTCTAGATTATTATATATTTTTAAACCATTTTAGTCTATGGGCCGTTTATTTGCGATTGAAATGAATTGTGAGCTCATTTAAATGTTTCAGTAGTAAAAAAAGTATAAACGCTATCAAAAATATTTTCTCAAACAATCTAAACTGGGGCAATCTGGTTTCGTGTTAATAGCTTACATCTTTTAAGCTCTAGAGTGGGCCTGAAGAAGTCGAATAAGAAATATAGTGTCTTGCCTTCAGCAAGCACACTAATAAAGAAAGAGAAGTGGGGTTGAGTGTTGTTACTCTCTAGACATCACTGGCTATGGTTATTCTGTGTCATCATGGACTTATGGTCTTCAATATACATGCCTCTCAATATGGGAGTAGCATGCAGGAAAGATGGCAGTACAAATGTATTTCTTTCAGGACAAACAACTCAATTCAAAAAATATTTTAAGGGGTGAGAACGTGGTAGGAGGCAAACAAAATGCCTTTTATAGCCTTGTATGAGGATCTCTGAAAGTAGTGCTGTCCTTACCCACAGTGAGGCAGAACTGAAGAACCTGCACGGCCCCCTCCTGCTTCAGGAAGTTCATAAAGCGGAAGAGCAGGTCCTGTTGCTCCCGGATCTCCTTCAGCTCCAGCTTCAGCACCTGGGAATCCACAGGCCGGAGGACAGCCACAGAGTTCAGAAACTGTGCTTGTCCATGCAAAACTCTAAACCAATACTTTAACTATTGCCTTCATTTTTATTAATTTTGTCATGTCTTCTATTTTAGTTCACTGACTACCTTTCTAATTGTGCTTGTTAGAACTAGGAGGGTACAGTAGTACAGGTATTAATTGTCAGTGGAATGGATACATAACTAACAAGGGCTTTCTGTTCCAAATGCCGAAGGTACTAAGTACCGTAATTTCCGAACTATAAGCCGCTACTTTTTCCCACGCTTTGAACCTCGCGGCTTATACAATGACGCGGCTAATTTATGGATTTTTCCCGCTTTCACAAGATTCATGCCGCCAAAAAACTGAGCACCGTCACATAATGTGACGTAAATCGAGCGCGCTCAAACTTCCCATCATTCTGATTACGGTAGTCATTTTGTCAACCTCATCATGGCAAAGACACGGATAAATGCATATATGCAGCTTCCAAGTTGAAGGCGATCGATCTGGCTGTTGGAAAAGGAACTAGAGCTGCTGCACGGGAGCTTGGCCTTAATGAGTCGATGATAAGACGTTGGAAACAGCAGCGTGAGGAACTGACTCAGTGCAAAAAGACAACAAAAGCTTTCAGAGGGAAGAAAACGGCCCGAACTAGAAAATGAGCTTGAAGCCTGGGTCAACACACAGAGAGCAGACTTTGTTGGTAGGCTACTGTTTACTGCTATTTTTTTTAATTTTTGTTACAAGCCGTGTTTCGTTTAAAGGCTGTGTAAAGTTCATTTGTTTCAATGTACCGGTAGACACCTGCGGCTTATAGACATGTGCGGCTTATTTATGTACAAAATACTTTTTTTATTTTTTTATTCAGTGGGTGCGGCGTATATTCAGGTGCGCTTAATAGTCCAGAAATTACGGTACTTACAGATGTCTTCTTGGTACGAGGGTCAGCGTATTTCTGCAGGAATGGAACCAGGGCAGATGGTGGATCCATGGCCAGCTCAGGCTGGGGAAACAATTTGAGGAATAAATCACAAATGCATTACAGCATGATGCTTCCACATGAGGTTTGGTAAAATGCCCAATTTACTTACTGGAGAGTCATCAACAAATATTAGAACCATGTGGTTCACAGTATCCTGAAAAGCAACAGGAGGAATGCATCAATAAGATGGAATATGTCAACCACCGCTCAGTTAAATTGCTACCATTCCAGAAGTATATGTTGCTCATTTATATCCGTTCGTATTCATATCCTATATCACTAAGCACACAACATTCTACTTACAGGATCAGCCATGAAGTCCAAGGTGGGGAGGAACACAGACCCTACCATGACCTCTCGCATCAGCAGAGCTAAAGATCTGACAATCAGGAAGACATAGGATTCAGATAAAGTGCCTTATGTCAAATGTATTTAACAGTAGAGTTCTCTGTTTTTCCTTGAGGAAGATCTGACAGAAAAAATGTTCACTCAGTATATTTAGTGGTTAAGATCAATAATAAACAGTTAAATGTCTATCATTTTGATAACAAGATAGTGATAAGAATGATAAAATATATACGATTTTGACTGACAGAGGTGCATGGACTGCCTGGTTGGGTGGGCCTACCTGCAGTCAGTAGCTTTGGGTGGCATGAGATAGGCAAAGAGCATCTCCGTCACCTTCCTGAGATAAAGCAGCTCCTCTCTGCGACTGCGCAGAGCAACATGCAGGTCAGGGCCATACTCATCCAGAGCAGCCTGCTGCAAACCTTCAGTGTTCTTCACTAGAACACACACACAGAGTATTAAACCTTGCACAGCCAGTACACATTTTGTTTTCTTTATTGACCAACATCTTGCAGTGCAGTATACTACTGTGAGAATGAAAACATGCAAATCTACAAAACAAATTGTAAACCTTTTTGTTTGGCCTTTGCAATGATTTCAACGTGCTTCATGGCAGCTTTCATCATTTTGCCAGAAATAAGTGAGGGGACATCAACCTGTGTGAAACAATTACACAGTTAGCGTAGAGTCTGAAAAATAGCCACAGCACATTAACACGGTATTACCCATTAGCAATATGTGGATTCAAATGACATACAACAACTCTAATATATGCTAAGGTTTCTTGACAAAGGTTACTACTCGGAGAACAGAATGTGGGTGAAAGAGATGAATAGACAGAACTATATATCACCTTCTGAGCGCGTCGAACTAACACAGATGCAAAGAAACGAAAAGTCATTCTCAGTTCATCTACGCATGCCTCATCATCGGTGATGTCCCTATAAAGTAAAGTAATAAAAAGCATAATGAAATACGCATTCCAAAATCCAGACAGAAAACCCAAGTCAAATCGTTCAAAACTGTGGTAGAAACTACTCACCTGTACCAGGGATATACAAAATTCTCCAGAACCAACTCGAGCAACTAAGGGCCAAATATCAATAATTATTAATTGCATTTGTGATTTTCAAAATTAAAATTATATCTTTGAAATGACCCATTACTCTACCTCTGACATAGAAGCATCCACTTTTGAGTAGACTTTCAAGTCCAACCATGGCTGATAGTTTTCTAGGAGTAATGTTGGTCTGTGAAGGACACCATATTTCAAGATTTTAAAATTGTATTTTTACATTTCAAATCACAATTCAGTCATATATTTATCACACAATAATTTGCAAGCAATTAATGGCATAGTGATGTGTGAATGTGTCAGTCGGTCCTGTGCAGCACATAAGTTTACATGCAAAGTAATAATTCAATAATAAACTGATTATGGCAGTAGGCAGATTACGCAAGTCAAGTAAACGCCTTACTCTGCTCTTCTTAAATCGGCGTACGGTCAAAATCAAAGTAAGCATACAACAATTAAATCACCTGGTTTTCTGAGAAATCTTTCAAATTATTAGGACATGTAAAAGCCTTAAAATCGGCATTCCAGCGGTGTATTTGATCTGCGCATGCGCTAACACCAGCTGAGCGAGCCTCCTCAAGCGTGAGTGAAGTGAGTTCGGAACAACTGAATGTATGCATCTTAGAAGTAGTTCTCACAAACAAACTTTATATGTCCGAACTCAATGTGAAATGCTTCCCAAAAATAACATGGTCGCGGTGGTGGACCTTTTATTTGATTGCTGATTTTCTGCCATCAGGTAGCCTGATTTCAGATGTGTCCATGTAAACAGGATTATTAGGGAAATCGTTCTTCTTGCAAAGCATGTAAAGGTTATATTCAAACTATTACGCTATATTAATCTGACAATTCACAATCGCATAGTGTTAATGTAACCGTAATCTTGTGTCCACTAGATGGCAGATTAACTCCAGATGCACCTCTAACCAATGGGGCAAAAATCCTTCTTGGCATGTTACTCATCAATGCCACTGCTGTTCATTGCTAAACACAAGATTTATTCTTAAGCATTCACAATGTAAACGTGAGTGGTGAGCTGTAGTGATGCGCGTGTCAGCCGTTTGCGCACCCCACCTGCACACAATTGCTAATAACCCATCTACAACTGCCAGACTATGTGATAAAGTGAAAATGAGCCCTGCTCCCGACCCTAACCCACAAGTATAGAAATTGTGCTGCACAGTAAGAGATGTCGGAACAATTTTTTGACAGGGGTGTGGGATTTTCTTTTTTTAAGACCAATTTAGATAGGCTTACAGTACAAGTCAAAAGTTTGGACACACCTACACATTCAAGGGTTTTTCTTTATTTTAGAATACTAGTGTACTAGAACACTAATACTAGAATACTAGTGAAGACATCACAACTATGAAATAACACATACAGAATCATGTAGTAACCAAACAAGTGTTAAAACAAATCTAAATATATTTTATATCTGAGATTCTTTAAAGTAGCTACCCTTTGCCTTGATGACAGCTTTGCACACTCTTGGCATTCTCTCAACCAGCTTCACAGGGAATGCTTTTCCAACAGTCTTGAAGGAGTTCCCAGATATGCTGAGCACTTGTTGGCTGCTTTTCCTTCACTCTGTGGTCCAACTCATCCCAAACCATCCCAATTGGGTTGAGGTCGGGTGATTGTGGAGGCCAGGTCATCTGATGCAGCACTCCATCACTCTCCATCTTGGTCAAATAGCCCTTACACAGCCTGGAGGTGTGTTGGGTCATTGTCCTGTTGAAAAACAAATGATAGTCCCACTAAACCCAAACCAGATGGGATGACGTATCGCTGCAGAATGCTGTGGTAGCCACGCTGGTTAAGTGTGCCTTGAATTCTAAATAAATCACCGACAATGTCACCAGCAAAGCACCCCCACACCACATCCTCCATGCTTCACGGTGGGAACCACACATCTGGAGATCATCCGTTCACCTACTCCGCGTCTCGCAAAGACAAGGCGGTTGGAACTAAAAATCTCAAAATTTGGACTTCCAAATTCCAAACTGGACTTCCACCAGTCGAATGTCCATTGCTCTTGTTTCTTGGCCCAAGCAAGCATCTTCTTTTTGGTGTCCTTTAGTAATGGTTTCTTTGGAGCATTTCGACCTTGAAGGCCTGATTCACGCAGTCTCCTCTGAACAGTTGATTTTGAGATGTGTCTGTTACTTGAACTCTGTGAAGCATTTATTTGGGCTGCAATTTCTGAGGCTGGTAACTCTAATGAACTTATCCTCTGCAGCAGAGGTAACTCTGGGTCTTCCTTTCCTGTGGCGGTCTTCATGAGAGCCAGATTCATCATAGCGCTTGATGGTTTTTGCAACTGCACTTGAAGTTCTTGAAATGTTCCGCATTGACTGACCTTCATGTCTTAAACTAATGATGGACTGTCATTTCTCTTTGCTTATTTGAGCTGTTCTTGCCATAATATGGACTTGGTCTTATACCAAAAAGGACTATCTTATGTATACCACCCCTACCTTGTCACAACACAACTGATTGGCTCAACTGCATTGAGGAAAGAAATTCCACAAATGAACTTAACAAGGCACAACTTTTAATTGAAACGCAATCCAGGTGACTACATCATGAAGCTGGTTGAGAGAATGCCAAGAGTATGCAAAGCTGTCATCAAGTCAAAGGGTGGCTACTTTGATGAATCTCAAATATAAAATACACTTTTTTGGTTACTACATGATTCCATATGTGTTAATTAATAGTTTTGATGTCTTCACTATTATTCTACAATGTAGAAAATAGTAAAAATAAAGAAAAACTCTTGAATGAGTAGGTGTGTCCAAACTTTTGACTGGTACTGTATATGTGCGCATGATCATGCAGCATCCAGCCAGAGTTGTTCAACTTTGCTAGGTGGGTTTGCAGTTGTTCTGAAGTTTACACAGTGTTGTGAATGTATTTGCAGATCCATCAAAGAGTTAAAATTTGATGGAGAATAAACAGTGAAAGAGAACAACACTGTGCCCTTTGTCGATGAGCCATACAAGAGCCGTTACACTGGTGCCGTGACCCGGATGATCCTCATGATCAGCCTGACGCAGATCACCGGGGGAAGTGAAGATCAAGTGTGCTCTTCTGGTCAGATTTTTTGTTTCATGCCATAGGGCTGCTGTTTTGTCATTTCAGTGTTGAGTGTTTTTTCCAGTTTTTATTTTCTCTGTCAATTTTTCTTTAACTTTTTCTTTGACATTTAATTTGTTTCATCCAAGGGCGGTGTCAGGGCTCACAAATCTTCAA
Source organism: Salvelinus namaycush (assembly GCF_016432855.1). NCBI lineage: Eukaryota > Metazoa > Chordata > Actinopteri > Salmoniformes > Salmonidae > Salvelinus > Salvelinus namaycush. Next base: position 7,264,677 of record NC_052330.1, read on the forward strand.
CTGATAGTGAAATAGTTGAAGATTTTATTACTCCTACTATTGCCAAAGGGAGGGGTGTTTGGTAAACATACAGGTAGCAATGCAATGTCCAGTGGGTTTCATGGTCGGGGAGTGGGGATATATCAGTCATTAGCTGATTGTGTTAGGAGCGCGGGTACACAGTTCAGGAGTGGGTTGATATGACAGACTATTTCAAAAAGCAAAGATGTGAGGTGCCTGATCAAGCAGAAGAGATCATGAGCAGGTTAATGGGAAAAGCCAGGGATGTAGTGAAGAGTCGTTGGACATCAAACAGAACCTAGATCTAATCTACCCCATCCTCCTGCAATACTTCCATAACTCCTGCCTTGGTTCAATGCACAGCAGCAGCCAGATGAGATGGACATGTTGGAACTAATGATGGAGAAAGTGCAGCGACAAAAGTGGTTCCCGTGAACACAACCCCCCTGCACACAACCCAAGGTCTCAACATCGTACCAGTGACCAGGCCTGCAGGGTCTGTAATGATACTAGGCACTCAGCACAGTCTCATTGCATGGGAGAGTGTATGTGCTTCCTCCGTTTCACTCCTGGTCACACGAGAGATGCATGCCCCAGGCTTTTGTCACAGTCCAGTCCGGCTGAGGAAAACTAGCCAGTCTGTGTTTTGAGGGAGGCAGTACAGGTAAAAATGAAGATACTCCCAATGCCGAAGCTCTATACATGTCAGCCAAAGACTCTAATGACATGACTGGATATGTTGTGTACCAGAACACACATATAGTAGGAAGAAGCAAAAGCCTGTTTTACACACCTGTTGGTAACAAAGTGACTCTCGGTACTAAGCTTGACAGTGGGTCAATGGCGTGCACAATGAGTGAGATGGCTAAGCTGAAGTTTATAGATGCTGGGGTAGTTGATGTGAAAAGCCAGTTTAACTCAGATGTCGTACTTGTTGGCAGTGGAGGACGCCTTATGAGGCCTAAGTCTGCATTCAACAAACATTGAAGTCTATGGATGCAAGATGGTTGTTCCAACTTTGGTAGTAGAAGGTCAACATGATGAACTAATACTGGAAACCAACGTGATCAAGCACATCCTCCGTGAATCAAAACAATGTGACAATTATTGGAAAGCAGTCTCGGCCCCCTGCATCACAGACATGGAATCCGAGCAGTTTCTCACCATGTTAGCTGGAATCAACCACTGGAGAGGCGACAACATCTCTAACAAGATAGGAACAGTGAGATGTAACTCAGCCATTTGCCTTGACCGTGGTCGCGAGTATCTGGTTTGGGAAAAGCTAAACAAAAACCACTGTTGCGTCTCCTGGCAGCGCGGTGATGACAGAACCTACTACGTCTCGCTCAGCACTATGGGGGATCATGTTGGCAAGGATTGTTACGCCTGTGTGGGGAGACAGATGGGTCCCACTGAAGCTGATCAACACGTCTGGCCGTCCAGTGTGGCTGAAGCGCAATGTAAAGCTTGCAGACATCTTCCCATGTGTAGCAATGGAGGACATACAAGTCACCGAACCAGAACAGTGTAGTCCACCTGGTCAGCTGTCCTCAAGCCACGTCTGAGTCCGATGTGACGGGCCACAAGAGACACATTCCACGGAAGAGAAGCTAAGACTGCTGGAGTTGAGTGCTTTGGACCTCAGCCCGTGATGTGTATGAGAAGTGCAAGAGTCAACTGGCTGACCTAGTAGTGCGCTATGAGGATATCTTTTCACGTCACCATCTTGATTGTAGAGAAGCTAAAGGATTTGTTCACAGAATCCGCATGACCGACAATAGACAGTTCCGGCTTCCGTTCCAAAGAGTGCCTCCATGTCAATACCAGAAGATGCGCCAGGTCTTGAGTGAGAAGGGGGAAAAATATCTAATTTGGAAATCGACAAGCGAGTAAGCATCTCCCCTGGTGCTAGTCTATAAGAAAAATTGAGACCTTCGTATCTGTACAGACCTCCGCTGGTTGAACAAGAAGACCCTGAAAGATGCACATCCTCTCCCGCACTAGATGGACTTCTTGGCTGCGCTCGGCGGCAACGCTCTCTTCAGCACAATGGATCTCACCTCTGGGTTCTATAACATGCCACTGCACGAAGATGTCAGGAAGTATTCAGCCTTCACAACACCTATGGGGCTCTTTGAATATAACCGTCTACATCAGGGTCTCCTGTAACATCCCTGGAAGCTTCTTGCGCATGATGGCCAGTATCTTCGGAGATCAGAACTTCATGTGTTTGCTGTGTTACTTGGATGATCTGTTGGTCTTTGGCCCAGACGAGAAGAAGGCCTTGGAACCCTTGAAGATGGTCACAACATGAAGTTGGCCCCATATAAGTGCTTTTTCTCAGGAAGTCTGTCAAGTTCCTTGGTCATATAATTTAGGAAAATGGTGTGTCTACAGATTCTAATAAAGCCGACAGCATCCCTAAGATAAGCATTGGTGATCTGATGGAATTTGATGGTGACTCCTTCACAGAAACCGGTAAGGTCATTCCTTGGCATGGTAAACTACTACTAACACTTTGTGCCTGGTTTCTCCGCAATAGCCAAACCTCTTCTCGTTGACTGGATCAAAGAGAAAACCCAAGGGTCGTCAGAAAGTAAAGCACTCCTCAGCGTCGAAAATTGAGCGTCGGACACCTGAACATGAGAAGGCCTTCAAAAAATGTAAGACCTCTCTGGTAGACACGGTGGTGTTGGCACATCCTGACTTCTCTCGCCTGTTCATGTTATCGACAGATGCGTCCATGGACGGCATTGGTGCTGTCCTGTCACAGTTGCAAGATGTAGAAACTTGTGCCAGACCCATTGCATTTGCTAGCAAGTCCTTGTCTGTCTCAGAAGAACTACCCAGCTTAGCAGTTAGAGTTCCTGGCAATGAAGTGGTCGATCTGTGACAAGTTCAGTCACTGGTTGAAAGGTCATGTCTTTACTGTTTGGACTAACAACAATCCATTTACTCACATTATGACCAAGCTGACGCTGGACTGTTGCGAGCAACGCAGAGTGGCCAAGTTAGCCAGTTATGATTTTGACATCAAGTACGTGCCAGGTCCTCAGAATATGGTTGCTAATGCTCCAAGTCGAGTGCCCTTTATCAAAGCTGTTGGCAACAGACTGCTTTGTGAGCCCAATGGAAAACCTCCTTAGTGACGTTCAGGCAGTGTCAAACACTTCAGTCCAAGATGCCTTCAGGAGGTCAAGCTATCTCAAAGGCAGCCCCAAATGTGTAAGCTCACAGAACTTCCATGTCTGTTTACATGTGTTCTTAGTCCTTGGCAGCAAATACATCAGCCATACTCCAGTCACATGACAACTAGGAAACAGGAGCTAGAACACGTGCATCATTTACCTCAACTGATATCTCCTGGTCAAGACACCTTACCTGCCTACTCTGAGAAGGAGCTTTGTGATGAGCAACTCAACGATAGGACCCTTTCTCATGTACTATTCTATGTGGAGAGACAACGCAGGCCTTCAAAAAGGGAAAGAGTAAGAGAAACAGTTTCAGCCATCAGACACTTGAAGAGCTGGGAGAAGCTTGTTGTCAGTAATGACATACTGTACAGAGTCTCACGAGATCAGATATCAAAGACAACGTGGTTCCAGTACGTAGTTCCTGAGTCTCTCAAAGCAGAAGTCCTGAAGGGTGTTCATGATCATGCAGGTCATCAGGGTCAGTTCAAAAGCCTTAGCTAGACAGAGATTATTCTGGCTGCACCTTGACAGAGATGTTAGGGATTATGTCCGTGGTTGCCACTGTTGCATCGTCAGCAAGACAGTTGAGCCCGAGGGCAGGGCTCCACTGGAAGGTATCACCTCGACGGGGCCGCTACAATTGGTTTGTATCAATTTCTGGTATGCTGAATGATCAAACAACAAGTTCCTTGACATACTAGTGATAACAGATCACTTTACAAGAATGGCTCAAGCATTTCCCTGCAGAGACCAATCAGCTAAGCAGGTGGCAAGAATCCTGTGGGACCGATACTTCTGTGTGTATGGATTTCCTGAGAGAATTCCTAGTGACCAAGGAACAAGTTTCGAGAGACAGTTGATCAGCGAGTTACTGAGAGTCTCTGGTGTGAGGAAGTCGCACACAACACCGTATCACCTGATGGGGAATGGCAGCGTGGAACGTTTCAAATCGGACACTTGGCAGCATGATCCAAGCTCTAGCACCAAGCAAGACTGGCCGAGACACCTGCAAACATTTACGTTCATGTACAATTGCACGACCCATGAGAAGACAGGGTACGCCCCCTTCTACCTGATGTATGGAAGGATCCCTCGTCTGCCAGTAAATGTGCTTTTAAGAAACAATGAACGATCCAGCTGTTACCAGTTACGACAAGTATGTGGTTTCGCTCTCCAAGGATCTGAAGGATGCTATGGTGATAGCACTGGAACATGTTGCAAAAGAACAGAACCGAAAAACAGATTTACAACAGAAAGATCAAGGGGCCACCATAGAAGTTGGCGATCAAGTACTGTTGACAAACAAGAAAGAAAGAGGCAAGAGGAAAGTGGCAGACCGATGGGAATCGTCAATATACACTACCGGTCAAAAGTTTTAGAACACCTACTCATTCAAGGGTTTTTCTGTATTTTTACTATTTTCTACATTGTAGAATAATAGTGAATACATCAAAACTATGAAATAAGATATGGAATCATGTAGTAACCAAAATATAATATATTTTATATTTGAGAATCTTCAAACAGCCACCCTTTGCCTTGACAGCTTTAATTTATTTTCTTCTTAATGCATTCGAGCCAATCAGTTGTGTTGTGACAAGGTATGGGGTGGTATACAGAAGATAGCCCTCTTTGGTAAAAGACCAAGTCCATATTATGGCAAGAACAACTCAAATAAGCAATGAGAAACGACAGTCCATCATTAGTTTAAGACATGAACATCAGTCAATGCACTTTGAAAGTTTATTCAAGTGCAGTCGCAAAAACCACCAAGCACTATGATGAAACTGGCTCTCATGAGGACCGCCACAAGAAAGGAAAACCCAGAGTTACCTCTGCTGCAGAGGATACGTTCATTAGTTACCTGCCCAAATAAATGCTACAGAGTTCAAGTAACAGACACATCTCAACATCAACTATTCAGAGGAGAATGTGTGAATCAGGCCTTCATGGTCAAATTGCTGCAAAGAAACCACTACTAAAGGACACCAATAAGAAAAAGAGACTTGCTTGGGCCAAGAAACACGAGCAATGGACATTAGACCGGTGGAAATCTGTCCTTTGGTCTGATAAGTCCACATTTGAGATTTTTGGTTCCAACCGCCGTGTCTTTGTGAGACACAGAGTAGGTGAACGGATGATCTCCAGATGTGTGGTTCCCACCGTGAAGCATGGAGGAGGTGTAATGGTGCTTTGCTGGAGATACTCTCTGTGATTTATTTAAAATTCAAGGCACACTTAACCAGCATGGTAAAAGCATTCTGCAGCAATACTTCATCCCATCTGGTTTGCGCTTAGTGGGACTATAATTTGTTTTTCAACAGGACAATGACCCAACACACCTCCAGGCTTTATAAGGGCTATTTGCCAAAGAAGGAGAGTGATGGAGTGCTGCATCAGATGACCTGGCCTCCACAATCACCTGACCTCAACCCAATTGAGATGGTTTGGGATGAGTTGGACCGCAGAGTGAAAGAAAAGCAGCCAAAATGTACTCAGCATATGTGGGAACTCCTTCAAGACTGTTGGAAAAGCATTCCAGGTGAAGCTGGTTGAGAGAATGCCAAGAGTGTGCAAAGCTGTCATCAAGGCAAAGGGTGGCTACTTTGAAGAATCTCAAATATATTTTTATTTGTTTTAACACTTTTTGGGTTACTACATGATTCCATATGTGTTAATTAATAGTTTTGATGTCTTCACTATTATTCTACAATGTAGAAAATAGTAAAAATAAAGAAAAACTCTTGAATGAGTAGGTGTGTCCAACATTTTGACTGGTACTGTATATATGCACATGATCACGCAGCATCCAGCCAGAGTTGTTCAACTTTGCTAGGTGGGTTTGCAGTTGTTCTGAAGTTTACACAGTGTTGTGTATGTATGTGCAAGAGTTGCTCAACTTTGGAGAATAAACTGTTAAAAGAGAACAGCACTGTGTCCTTTGTCGATGTGCCACATGAGAGCCGTTACACGCATTTATTCTCTCCAGAGTCAAAATGTACATTTGGTGTATGATTTCACGGTTAATATTATATTAGGCTATGTGAGAGGTTATAGACCTACAGTCAATGTCCATATTTCAGTTGGTATTATATTTAACCCATCTGAACAGTACAGTTCCTTTCATGTGCCATATTTGATGACCCTGTCTTGTGACTGTCCAAAACATTAGGCTATTGTTCTGACCCACCCTTCTCTTTATTTTCAACTCTCCATTTCGCAGCTTTCATTATTGAATTAAACTGTGACAAAGTCCTCTTTGCATCAGTGGATCAACGTTATGCTTTTGGGAACTTGGGCAGAAAAGTTTTGGCAATTGAAGTGTATTTGGCGCACATACAGTTATAAGCCTAAGTGCGTATAAACCTAAGCTTTAGGGCCTAACACCAAAAATAAAAATAAATTAAGAAAAACCTCAATGTAGCCTATAGAGATGAATTGTACAATAATTATACATTATGAATTTTTTATGCATTGTTTTCTCTTTATAAAACCTGGCCGCGACCCGCCCTTTACTTACACAATATTTAATGACCCTTAACACGCAGGCGCAGGGACTGCGGGTTATGAGTCAACCCTAAAATCACTGGTGTGCTGACATACCTGTGACGTTTGCACTTTACTTTCCCACACACTGCACAGCTGTGTCCCAATGGAAACAGCTCCTGTTGCTCCTGCTGCTGTAGAAATAGAGGGAGATCCTAAAGCTACAAAACTTACTTTTGGATATCCCACTGACAAATGGGAACTGACCGTTAGAAAAGTTAAGCAACTGAGTCACTTCACCACTGGAGTGACACTGCATTGCCCTCCAACTACTGGTATTAGTGTTTTTAACATTCAACTTACTTTGTTCTTGGGCTTCATGGTGAAGAGGATGTTGGGCAGGAGGGATTCTGTGCCGAGGGAGCAATAGAATGTAATCACTCCAGCCAGGAAGGACCAAAACACCATCAGAATGTGGAGATACCTGGAAGAAAAACCTGGTCAGACACATATAGCTAGATGTCTGGTTAATACCGGAACTAAAAAAGAAACATTCTGAAATTATGAGTTTAGACAGGATGCTGAACTAACTTTTCCTGTCACTCCAGAATGAGCAAGAGAACTTTAACTACAAGTACTTCAAGTGACATTATGACTGAGTCAAAACATTCGATATCCCACATGAACAAATATCCACTGTATGTCAACAAAACCTACCTATTAAGAAGTATAGTTGATGAAAACATGAAAACCAGAAGAAAGCAAAAGACAGGGTATTGACGTCCAACTTCCCTCAGGACATCAATTTGCAGTCCTTGCTTCAGATTCTCCAGATAAACTCGAATACGTTCCATTTTACAATGGGGTCTGTTGAAGTAAACATTAAAAAGCTAGATGGACACCCTAAACAAGTAACCCATAACACCAGCTAAAATGTACTCGCTAGGTCTAACGTTATATAACGTTTGATGCGTATGCTAAAGTTAACAAGGAAGGCTCGCGACTTTAGCTATTTACTAATACACAATATAATCCCATCAACTAGTACTTCAAACAGCGAACCATGTCATAACTTTGTGCAGGTTTCACATTGTTATCTAATTTCTTCAACGATAGGTCTTCCTTTTAATTATGGTTAGCACTTTTGTTATTTCCCATTTCAGAAAGTATTGTGTGATTTCCTTGACAGATCGAGTTCCCTTAATCCGATGGTCGTCACTTCCGGTTCTAATCCTCACCACAGGAAGTGCCAGCATACCAGAGAGGGAGGGATAGGCGAAGCTACTGGAAAATCTTTAGTACTGTAGTCTCAGCTGGTAATTGCTTGGTATTCATAATCATAAACTATTTAATTTCCTAAACGAAATAGTATGTTTGAAAGTAACACGAACTTCAGTGAAGAAATTAATTCCATTGCCGTAAATTCCATACCAAGGTGTGGTGCACAAAGCAGCATGTTGAATTGTTTGCGTTTTTCCATAAAATCTACATTTAAATGTATACAACTATGTTGGACGAATAGTCATAAATTGATCAAATACAATATAAAAATATAAGACAGGGATGAAAATCAAGACCTTTATTTTTAAAATAAGTTTCACGCGCCTCACTTAACAGTATAAAACAATTTATTTGCAAGAATGCAAAAACAATTGTTAGCCACCAACAACTGTTTAAACTGGTAACAGCTTTTCAGAGTCAATTGTGTACAAAACCTGATTAAGTTGTTGTCTCCTTTATGCGATCCAGGAAATACATTTTTTTTTTTAAGCTGCAGTATCCCATTTGAACTGGATAAACCAAGTCATATCCAGCTAACTCAGATACTAATTACATGCTCAACATGATGCATATTCAAAACACTTGTCACATACTTAAAATGTGACAAAAAGGCAGCTCATAGATGTCTGATCGATATTCATGTTGTACATCATGATTAGGCAAATTTCTGTACACAAAGTAGACTGATGGCTCTCAAACTTAAATGTGAATGCAACCTTCCAAATGGGTTGCCTGAAAACCCAATGTTGAATTGCATATAATGCTACATTGGGTTTCCAGGCAACCAAAAGGAATGGATCATATACAAAATACTTACTATCCTATCCCAGAAAGAAAAAGGGACAATGCAATGCTTCTGAAAAAAGCATGTCTTTCCTTCAAGCTTTTACAAGAATGTTGAATTATTATGTTGAACTATTATACAACCTGTAAATACATTATATGAATAAGCACATAGCCAATGCAGTTCAAACCATATGAAAGCAGGGTTTGTTCCTTCATTCACTCATTACATGAGATTATTTAACATGCCCAGCTTGACTTGGCAGTGTTAGAATAACAGCATGCAGCACCTATAACAAACAAACTACATGTGCTCTGCTGTTGCCCTTGTGCTTGTTAGTAGGTGGAACAAGCCCTGCTTTCATCAATTACGTTTCCATACTTACAGTAGACAGGGCAGTTGTATCCTCTGTACTGAGGTAGTTAACCAACCCTTTAAAGACAAGTTCTGAAAATAACCACTTTCCTGTAATGCCTGACCATTTATGCCAGGTGGTTAAACCTAAAAACCTGCTAAACATTATATTAAAGCCAATCAAAATCAAAACAGAATTAAATATGTCTATTCCATCGTAAAGCTGCATTATGCATCAAAATATACATTGGCGTCAAGCTCCTCTGAGCCACTTCAAACTTAGACAAAGTGCAAAAGGCATAACTACATTTCGGGATGAACAGTCCACTGGGAACTCAACATATTCAATAGTCATTTTAAAAATGGCATATTATTTGGAGACATGGGGGAGGTGGCAAGCTTATAATAACAAAGGCGTGGCTGTGGTTTAGGATTTTCTGGAACACTTGCCGTGGATAATGAGCTTTCTGCACATGTGCAGTATCTTTTTTTTTTACGTAACTGCTGCTCACAGTAGTGTCTGCTCAGTGCTCCACTGCTGCTTCCACTTAATGTTGTAGCCTACACTATATACAGAGATATGTTTTTTTAGTCTATGCTTAAGACATGGTCAACATGTTCACCCTATGCTTTCCATGCCTCAAGCGTGACTTAATGTAATTATTTTCAGGAGGGGTGTTACATGCAGCCATCATGTTCGTACAAACTTTGTCGGTTGTAACAGTTGTCTGTTGCAAACATAAGCAGTCTAGCGAGTCCATGTTCTTTTTAGTTGCCGAGTTAAACATGCAGCTACTTAGGCAAGAATATCAAACACGAGCAAGACACACAGGCAGTCAAAATAGTGATTTAATGTTATTTTCTCATCGCAAACATTGGCTAGTTATTTTTTCCAGCAATCATCGCTACGATATGGCAGCATACTATGAAGATTATGACAAATAGTAGGCAGTCTAAGCAGTAGTTGACAAAACGACGCAAGCAATAATAAACGCGCCGGGCGATGCAAAACACTCGCCCATTGTCAGACACTGGTTACGGGTCAAAATACATGCTCAACTGTCCAGAGTTGGAACAGCTAGGCCGCTTACTCGTGCGGTACTTGCATGATAATTGAAACGCAAATTAGTAGTTAGTAGGGTCTGGGTGTGGTTGAAATGCAGATCATTTTTTGCCCCAAAGCAAAACTCAAGTGGGTAGTTCCATGCAGCTATTTAGGCAGCATATGAAACACAAGCAAGACACAGAGACACAGTCTAGTTAGCGATTTAATGTTATTTTCTCATCATTACAAGCATTGGCTAAGCAGGAGGCAGACAAAGTAGTAGTGTTCTTTTTTCCCCCAGGAACTCTGGCTAGTGGCTACGATATGACTATAAAGCATTAGCCTACTTCACACAAACACCTGACTGTTTTTTCTCCAATGGAATGAATGTGTAAGGACTGTGTCCTGCTTGTGTAACGGATGTGAAATGGCTAGCTAGTTAGCGGGTACACGCTAATAGCATTTCAATCGGTTACGTCACTTGCTCTGAGACCTGAAGTAGGGTTTCCCCTTGCTCTGCAAGGGCCGTGGCCTTTGTGGAGCGATGGGTAACGACGCTTCGTGGGTGACTGTTGTTGATGTGTGCAGAGGGTCCCTGGTTCGAGCCCGGGTATGGGCGAGGGGACAGTTTAAAGTTAAACTGTTACACTTGTGCAACTGCAATATCCGTTACAACAGACAATGGTTGTACAGCCTTCATAATATATTTTGGGGAACATTAGATCAAATCACTTTGGGGTTATTTCAGCTGTTCAGAAATATGAGAAAGACATAGGCTACATCAGCATGGCCCAAAAGAGGGTGAGTAAAAAGAGAAACGTGAGGGGAGTGTGAGCAGCAGCTACAAAGTGTGCGTAAAAGAACATGCGCATGTAAAATATTATATGTGCAGAATATGATCCCGATCCTTAGCTTTGAGAGAGGTTTTCAGAGGTGTGAAAACCCTATTTGCAGCAACGGTCTAAAAAGTCCAAGCAACAAGTATCTTGAGTTTGCCCTTTTGATTATCTTCTAATCTGGCAGATATGCTCCTGTAAAGTTGGAATATCATTGGACCATTGAGTTGACCTTACCAGCACTTCAATTGGCAGCTTCCAGTATAACCCCACATAGCAGGTCAGTCTTCATAGTGACAGGTCAGGACCGGCCTCGACCACTTTTCCCTGCTAGTCAGGTAACAAAAGGACGCAATTAGAAGATAGATCACAACAGATGACCACATAACATCCAGCTAGCTACCCACAAGTAACTACAGAACACAGTCCAATGCACATTAAAGACAAACAAATTAACTTGAGTAAGGAAAAAGCAAAGGGTTCTAGTCATTCACCAAGACGTCTACACCCTTCAGCTTCACATGCAACAAGGCTATGCCGTCAGGAAAAGGTAGAGCAGAACAGTGGCCTTGCTGTGTTATTTTAAAGGTGACCAGTCAAGTGGTTGGGATATGGAAAGATTGGGGGTTATGTCCAAACTACAAGCACTATGTACAGACAGTTCATGCATGACAATTATTCCCATCGTTGCTCAATTTGAGATAGAGCCTTCGGGGACAAGAACATCTTCACAGACTAATTTTTTAATAGCCAAAGGGATATATTTGAACTGACCATCAGAGAAAGACTCCACTTTATGACATTTCTTTAAAACGGGAATCCATTTAATTTGGGCTACGAAATTGTGAAATCTAAATCGAGAATTTTTGAGATATGGTCTCGAATCAAAAAACTTAACTCAAATGGAGAACGTCTCTACACATACGTAACACTTCAATTGTGGAATAAGCCGACTACTGAAATAAGTAATACATTGCAAAAGTGAAGTTGCTGCACGTGGCAAACCTTTAGTTATTTTCTTCCACAAGGAGCCTTAAATTTGAAGGTAATTTGAAGAGAATTTTCCGAAACATGAATTTGAAACACAATTTGAGATTTTGTACACTTCTGCGTGTATGTTTATTAAAGCAGACAAATAGCAAAAAAATACAAGCCAAAATGTAAAGCCCAATAAATAGGACTAGTCTTTTTTTTCTTCTTTGATTTTTTACAAGACACGCCATTTCCTAGCATTATCTTCTGTAACATACAAATTGTGGTTTCATTTGTTTTAAATAGGTACATGTTTAGGAGACATTAGTTTAGTTGCTGTTAGCTACTTAAAACATGGAATCACTAAAAACATACATAAAACTACAGCCAAATAAAAACAGCTGGATCACATGATTGCACATTTTTAAATGTTTAAACCTGATTATGGAAATCGCATTAATCAACTTTGAAAGAATAAAAACCAGTTAGCCAAAAACAGTTGGAAGTGTGACTACTGTTCAAATCCAAGCGGATTATTAAAATATATACAAAATAAATCTTGCCAGATGTCACCAAATTGGGAAAAAAGTGAGGCAACTATATGGATTTAGGGCCAATCAGATCAAGTCTCTAAAAAAGGATTTGGAATTAAAGCCCTAATGTTCTACTTCCACTGTTGCCCAAAATAATCCTGATAAAACTCCTGGTTGTCAGATTTGTAACCATAGTTACCAGAACGATCACCACCTTGGAGCGGTTGCTGAGCAATGGGTTGAGAGCCCCAGTTCTGATTATTGGTTTGGCGCCGCTTGGAATCTGGCTGGTTGTACCCATCAGCTTTGCGCTTTCCTCCTACATTTCCACCGCGGTCACCCCTCGCACCACGTACCCCGCCGCGGCCTCTCTGTTGCACACCTCCTCTGCTTGATCCTGGACCACCACGAGGGGAAAAGCCACCTCTGCCCCTGGGAGCGCCTGACCTGTCTCTGGCTGGGGATGCCCCCCGTGCACCTCTGCCCCCTCTTCCTCTAGCGGGAGCCTGAAAGTCATCATAGCCGTAGTAGTCGTAGTCGTATCCCCCGCGGTAGTTGGGGTAATCATATCCATAATAATCGTAGTAATCATCGTAGCCATAATAGTCGGGTGGGTAAGAATAACCTCCCCTACCTCGGCCGCCTCTTGTGGGAGGGGGCAACTGAGGGGGGCCGTAGTTATAATAATAATCATCATCATCATACCTATGGGAGAAACAAGCAGAACCTGACAAAAATGTTCAAGGCACTGAACACACATGGACTCATTGTTCTGATTTGATGACTAAAGCCTTGTTCACACTGGCAGTTTAAAGTGACTCAAATCCAATTTTCATACATATCACATTAGAATCTGTTACTTTTCCTGCAGGCTGAACAGCCAAAAATCAGATGGAATCAGATAATTCAACACACATTTCAAACCTTCATATATACATTCATGTACATACTACCCCAATTGGCCCGACCAACCAGAGCACCCGCACATTGGCTAACCGGGCTATCTGCATTGTGTCCCGCCACCCACCACCCGCCAACCCCTCTTTTACGCTACTGCTACTCTCTGTTTATCATATATGCATAGTCACTTTAACCATATCTACATTTACATACTACCTCAATCAGCCCGACTAACCGGTGCCTGTATGTAGCCTCGCTACTGTTATAGCCTCACTTCTGTGTATAGCCTCGCTACTGTTATTTTACACTGTCTTTTTACTGTTGTTTTTATTTCTTTACTTAACTATTGTTCAACTAATACCTTTTTTGCATTGTTGGTTAGAGCCTGTAAGTAAGCATTTCACTGTAAGGTCTACACCCGTTGTATTCAGCACATGTGACAAATAAACTTTGATTTTAAACCACCTTCGTAGGTGGTTTGAAATCAGATACAAATCTGATTCCTGGCCATGCGACTTTTCTGAATGGTAAAATATGATTTATTTGCCCCCAAGTTTTTTTAGACTGCCTAATAACACATCTTGTTGCTTGTTAGCTGCTCTGTTGACAGTTTGACAATAACAAACTGTAGGTAACTAGCTTGTTAACTGTTTACAAACAAATGATTGATAGGAAGCACAAGCACCGCCAAAACAGCCTACACCACTGCACACACACCCGTCATTACTATGACAACTAGCATAGCCATGTCAGCAAATAACTTCCATCTGAACACCCACAAATCTGATTTGGTCACTTGTACCTTGCCATTTTGACAGTCAGTACTTCAAAACAGATTTGAAAAACAAAACAGATGTGAACATTAGGGCCTGCAGTGTAAACAAGGCTTTAGAATCAATCAGTCATGCACCAATTTCAAATTGGGCGCAAAAAATATATTTTATAAAGACATGTCTTACATGTTTGTTTTGGCTGCTTGTCTCTGAGCTTTGCGTTCCTTCCTCTTCTGATCGGGGGGCTTTGCAAAGACTATGTCAATGTGCTCTCCTTCCAGAACTTTGCCATTCATTTGAGCCAACGCCTGTGGAGATGATGGCAAACTACAGTCATCATACAATTACACACCCTCAATGTCATTTACTTACCACAGTGTATTCTCATTATATTATCACTCAATATAAAGTACCTTGACTGCAGCGTCCCTCTCATCAAAGTGAACGAAGGCGTAATCTTTCAGCTTTTTCACTCGCTCCAGTTTCCCAAACTGGCCGAAGGATTTTTCAAGTATTTCTTCCGTAACACTGTTCGCAAGGTTTCGGACAAACAAAACTTTGACCTGTGGGTTGAAATGCACAATGGGAAACGTGTTAAGAACTTCAACTACATGGGTTACACACAGGCATCAGTGTGATCTGCACCCACTTAAAGACTAGTGGTTGTATTTTGTTAAATGAAAGACATCCAAGGTTGATCAAGCATCAACTGCAAGCCTATAAAGCGAGACTTCAGGTTGGAAATATATCAAATGAAAATCTCCAGTGTTGCTTACAGTTACAGTTTTGACTTAAAACCAGCTTGAAAATCTATGGCAAGACTTGAAAATGGCTGTCCAGCAATGATCAACAACCAACTTGACAGAGTTTGAAGAATATTAAAAATAATAATGTGCAAATATTGTACAATCCAGGTGTGCACAGCTCTTAGAGACTTACCCAGAAAGACTCACAGCTGCAAATCTGTGCCAAAGGTGGTTCTAACATGTGATTATAACATGGGTGCGACTACATATGTAAATGTGATAACGGCTGTCATTTTCAATAAATTTGCAAACATTTCTAAAAACGTGTTTTCACTTTGTCATTATGGGGTATTGTGTGCAGATGGGTGAGACATCTATTTAATCCATTTTGAATTCTGGCTGTAAGAAAACGTGGAATAAGTCGAGGGGTATGAATACGTTCTGAAGGCACTGTATACAGTGCACTACTTTTGAGCAGGTCCAATGGGCCCTGGTCAAAAGCAGTGCACTATATAGGGAATTAAGTGCCCTTTGGGACATAACACCTTGTTTCTCCAGTGTTTCATCACTTTGTAGTCAGCAGATCACTTACCTTGGCCATAACCTCTGGATCTGGGTCCTCGATGGGGTCTGCCCATTCCACAGTAACCATGTTCCCCCACACTTTCACCTTGCCACTCATTAGCCTGCGTCTGGCCTGAGCAGCAGTTTTATGGTCCTCGTATTCCAAAAAGCAAAAACCTCTGTTCTTCTTTTTGTCATCTGGCTGATGGTACAGTATGACATCATTAAGACCCTCTGTTAGAAATAGAAAAAGTTAAGCGAGGTTTGAGCAAAATGTGATTATGTATTTAGTTACAACTACAAGACCTGTTGTTGACTTAATCAAATGAAAAGTGCCCATCTCACCCATAAACAAAGATCTTTCTTACCTGTGACTTTAGCAAACTCCTCCACAATCTGTTCTTTCGTTTTACTCTTGGGGATGGAGCCGACGAACAGCCGGTTATTGGCAACAGATATACACACTCCAATGTGTTTGCCGGGGCGTATTTCATGATTATTACACTGGGGAAAGAGGAACTCATCAACCAGTGTGACAAGGATAAATATGAAACAGCCATGGCACAGACTATGCCAAAGTTCATACTTCCAAACTGACTGATAGGCTGAAGAGACAGACCATAACTGGAAGCATGGGGATACACTGACCAGGTTTACAGTCTCCGAGGCAGCCTCTTTAGTGCAGAAGGTAACAAAGGCGTAGCCCCTGTTCAAGCCACTCAGGGGGTCCATCATTAGACGTAGATCCCAGATAGGTCCCGCCTTCTCAAAAAGGGGCACCAGCTCATCCTCAAACAAGTCTCGAGGAATTTTCCCAACAAATATCTGCGAAGGTAGGTCATGAAACAAGTCATGAAAAAACATTTGTGAGCAGCTAAGAAAGTGGTCAGTTCTGGAAATGTAAAATATTTATGGGAATCAAGGAGACGAGCGGTATTTTTTATTTGGCCCAGTCAGATCTTAGCGGTAAGCTCTCAGTGTAACAAGAGTCACTCCAGAATTACAAACGTCATCATTAGGCCAAACAGAGATTTGTCGACATTTGATGGTCTTATTCAAAAGTGTTTGTTCACTGAAAGATAAAGACCGTACCTCTGTTCCAATAGTGGGTTGAGCACCTGAATACACAGACTCAGGGGGGGGGCCTCCATACTTCCGCTGACCCGTTGTCACATCAAGTGTATAGATGGTTCTATCAAGCAGAGCCTGTCATTATCAAAATAAAAATATTTCATGTTGCTGTAACCACACACAGACACCGCTTGATTTTTCACACAACCACAATAAATCAGCTATGCAAAAAATGTGACCGCGTAGCCTAAACTGACAGACTTTTGTAACATTGGTATAATACTCTGACGAGCTAAGTCAAGATCAAGTCTGCCAACAAATGAGCAAGACTCTTACAATCTGCTATGCCAAGATATTGGAAAAGAGGCATGCCTTCATCTCTACAAAGAGTAAACTTCCTTCCTGGTGTTGACATACTTTTATTTTCGCCTCATCTGGTCCTTTCGTGGGATCTGAAACTTTGGTCCCATGCTTCTCCCTCTGTCTATAAGTCTTCATTACTCCACAGAGGAAGGCACTTTTGTTCTGAAAAGGAAAGTTTACGCTTTTAGTACTCCCTGCGTTTCATTAAATAATCCTCAACTAAGTGTAACGCAGCGGCCACTTACTTGCACGTGCGACAGATCACTTTCCTTAAAATCAAGCAGGACTTGTAGAGCACCTTCTTCGTTAAATTCTTTCAATGCTTCAATAGCCCTTTCATCTAGGTCACTGTGCGCTACCAGGCCTGTAGAAGGGTGACATTTCAAATATAACCACTGTTTGCTAATGAAATCACAAAGAACTCATGGGATTATGTCCAATCAGATCTTAGCGGTAAACCATCACAGCAATGTTGAGTTGCTCCAGTATTTGAGTATAGAGATCATCATGTGGACAACCAAAAAAAAACAAAATTGTCACCATTGCTAGAAATAGCAACCAGCCAGGCTAGTTGTACATTATAAAATTTGAAGAATAATGATTTATGCTTACAGAAACCAAGGAAATACACACGAACAAGCTCATCAAAGGAGGGAAAAAGTATCTCGCTAACTGCACCCACAACCAAAGCATTAATCCTACTGCATGAACCAGGTCAGCTGTACATGCACAAGTCAATTCAGACATCTGAACACCCCTCCCCCCCCCTACGCCTTTCTTTTGCTCCCCCCGGAGACCATATCAAGACAACAACACAACCCCCCCCCCCCCCCCCCCCCCCCCCCCAGGATTCGCAGAGTTCCATCCTTAAATAAAGACATGCTCCGGAACTTTGGTTAGCAACTACAAAGCATATTTTAAAGCTCCCGCTTTGGGCTGGATGTGTCAATGTGTAGTTTATACATGCATAACCTATTAGCAGAATTAGTGTTAGCCATAGCAAAGCTCGTCAACTCCACCCAGAAACAATGGATTGAAATTCACAGTTCTTTGTTATGGTGGGGATAGCTTTGTTTGTAAATATATCACACAAAGTTGCAAAGGTAAATAAATACAAGTTTCTAATAGAAATACAAACTAAAAAGGAAGAACATGACAACAACAAAAAACAGTTAGGTTATGCATAACATGCACTTACCTGCTATGTAAATTGCATCTAGTTTTTCTGCAACTTTCTGTGGTAAACCAGCATCTAATAAAGTCTGGAAATTGTCTGAATGGATAACTTCAGCTGTAGTTGTGTCCACTTCAGTTATGTCTATTGGTTCCTCTGTACCATTCCCATTTACATGATCGGTCATCTGATCGGTCGCCATCTGTTTAATGCAATGATGAGTAAAATGATTTGAATGACTGTTCCAATAACTTAAGCACCTACTGCACTTAGCCAATTCAAATAAGCAAAACATAACATTCAGGCATATCATCATTGCTTGCCTGGAAATCCAAAGTTGAATTGCATTTAATACTATGTCGGGTAGAAATGAGTGTTTGAATCAGGAAAGTTTCCTCCCTCTACAAGCCAGAGTGTTTAATAAAATTATATTTTAACATACTTTAACGTTTGTCTGTGCAGTGGGTCCTTTTGTCGGCAGCAATGTGAGACAATATATTCACAGGAATGTACAATTACATCAACTCTGTAAAGTGCTGGTAGTGTTCAGATCTCTGAAGCATGCACAGAACCATGTAAATGAGCTCAACAAGTATGCATGCATCTCCTGCATATCTTTTTTATATTGTGCGCATGCTTCAGGTGAATGATTTCTTAATTTCAGGCGAAGGGTACTGCTATGGGATCCCCCATGGCTCCTAACTATGCTAATTTGTATGTGGGTTACATGGAGAAACAGTCTATTTTCAATCCTCTCAAAAATGTTTTCTTGCCTAACATAAGTATTTGGAAACGGTATATTGATCGTAAGTTTGTTGAGGGCTGATAGTTGTCACCCACTTCCCTTGAAAAACAGTTTGCCTTACAGCCAATTCTGTCGAATCAAAAGAATTTGTAAAAAACAATCAGATTTCAACAGAAATATGGCCGAGACGCAAAGAAAATTCAAGGGGAGGGGGTACAAAAATGGTCAGATTAATACTGCCGTTGAGAAAATTCAATTCAAAACAAAACGTGACCTTTTTCAAGGTCACTCTTGCAAAAATAAGCATTCTTGCGTTCTAACTACCCGCTATTCAAAGTGCTCTGAACAAATTAAGGGAATCGTTCACAAACATTGGCACATTCTAAGATCCGATGATAGTATCGGTAATGTGTTTTCTGCCCCCGTATTCTCACGGGGCAGAAACCTCAGAGATCAACTGGTAAACTCTGATTTACCACCCCAAGATATCCCTGCACAACGTGTATTTGCTCCCCTACTGGATGGAAACTACAAGTGTAATGGCTGTGCTCAATGTAATGGCACTTATAAATGTAGATCCTTCAAAGGGTGTTTGAAGGATCTACATTTATAAGTGCCATTACATTGAGCACCCTTGGGGGTGTTTGAAGGATCTACATTTATAAGTGCCATTACATTGAGCACAGCCATTACACTTGTAGTTTCCATCCAGTAGAGGAGCAAATACACGTTGTGCAGGGATATCTTGGGGTGGTAAATCAGAGTTTACCAGTTGATCTCTGAGGTTTCTGCCCCGCGAGAATACGGGGGCAGAAAACACATTACCGATACTATCATCGGATCTTAGAATGTGCCAATGTTTGTGAACGATTCCCTTAATTTGTTCAGAGCACTTTGAATAGCGGGTAGTTAGAACGCAAGAATGCTTATTTTTGCAAGAGTGACCTTGAAAAAGGGAAACAGGGAAACAGATCCCAATTAAAGGTGTTATCACGTGCTCCACTAAGCCAGTTATTTATCTTATAACTTGTCCTTGTGGTAAAAAATGATGTGGGTAAAACAAAGCGCGAATTAAAAGTACGCATCTTGGAGCATTGTTGCACCATTAGGTGCAAAAACTCGACATACCAGTTGCGGCCCACTTTTTGGAAGAAAACCACTCGGTTTCGTCTCTACGTTATATTGGCATCGAACATGTCACCCTCCCTAGGAAAGGGGGTGACCTCGACAATTTATTGTTAAAACGAGAGGCTGCTTGGATCTTTAATTTAAAGACCCTTCAGACTTTGATCTGAAGCCATTCTTGTGATTATGCTATTGTAAATGTTTGTAGGCTTATGTAGCCAAATTGTATCTATGATCGTACGCTATCCATTTATGTTTTTTTGTATGCTATTTTAATATGAGAATTAACCAATGATATCAGGCCACACCCGGCCATGATTACAGACACCTGTGTGTCTTTTGACACTATATAAATGAGTCATCCCGCAGTGTTTGTCATTATACCCTGATGAAGACAGCTTGTGTGTCGAAACGTTAGCCATAAATATTTTTGCATCTGAGCTCCTAATTTGTGCGGCTCTCCTTTATTTTTTTAAGTGTTCCACTCACCTAGCCTAAAAAGGTGTGAGTTTCTTTAACCTCTAGAATCTGAATGCACTACCAGCGCTCTGAAAATTGGATGTAATTATACATTTGTAACAGTATAACTTTATGGCCGTCCCCTCGCCCCGACACGGGCGCGAACCAGGGACCCTCTGCACACATCAACAACAGTCACCCACGAAGCGTCGTTACCCATCGCTCCACAAAAGCCGCGGCCCTTGCAGAGCAAGGGGAAACACTACTTCTTGGTTTCAGAGCAAGTGACGTAACTGATTGAAACGCTATTAGCGCGTACCCTCTAACTAGCTAGCCATTTCACATCCGTTACACATTCCTAATGCCAAAAAGACCAACTGGTAAAGTATGTTAAAATATAATTTTATTCAACATTCGGGACTGATTCAAAAGCTAATTTCTGTCCAATTTAGAATTAAATGTTATTCAACGTCGGGTTTACAGGCAACATTGCATACAGACAAGCATTTAATTCATTGTCCTGGCAAGTTTAGTGCACAGGTGACAAATCAACCCACCTATGCTCATGCTAATCACGAAACTACTACAATGAAGACAAATAACTAACGTGATAAAAGCCATCAGTTATGTTACGTCGATGGTCTTGTTCTAGCTAGCTACTATAGTGCCTGAACAATTTGTCAGGACACCAGGCATTATACTGAACATATTGCTACTTAACTGAATTGGGAGTCATTGGTTTACCATTAACTACACTCAGTTAGCTAGCTAACATTTGGTTTGAGTTGTGTGACTACCAATTCGAGCAGAACCAACTAGTTACTTACTGTAGTTAACGTTACATGTGCTTTTGTGCACAACGATATTTTTTTCTGGCTAAGCTCTTACGGTCTGCCACTTAATTAGCTTCCAATGCATTGCTAAACAAGCCAGCGAGTGCAGATTAACTACGTTAAACGTTACTGTAACATACTTGGAAACAATTAACGTTAAATAGTTAGCCAAGAAATGCTTGAATGTCAGTTAAATGTAAATGACTTAGCTAACGATGTTAAGACTTCCGTGTTTGCAATCCCGTTAACCAGCCCATACACGAGACATCCACGCCGCGTAGCCAATGTTAGCCATAGTTCTACGTAACCGGTTGCTAACTAAAGCGAATAACAAACTAGCTAGCAAACGTTAATTAACCTTTGTCATGCATTTCTCGTCTGAAATGTCACACCGCTTCCGCAACGTTAGTGAACTACTCCATTGGCGCCGGCCTGGTCTCCAGGCGCAAAATGTATAGCAAACTCTGGAATTCATTTTCAAAATGTCGAGTAGGACTCTTAGGAGTAACGTTACTTAGCTAACCACTTTCCACATTGTTTTAAAAACACAGCCAGAACTAAAGTCAACTATCCGCGTGAATGCAGCAGTTTACACATGTAAATACTTACCATTCGATAGTTCACCAAGGTGCACGTTGCCGATTGTCTGATTTCAGGGTGTTTAAAAAAAAAAAAAACTACGATTCCCGGCATAAGGTTAGGTCAGGCTCCTGTCCGGATAATGCGAAATGGCGGCTAGTTGACTGACGCTGCGAGTGTTGTCACTAGTTACCTCAGCCACAAAGTCAAAACTGACTATAAATAATGAAAACATATACGTTTTGATCTCAATTTAGGTTAGGCATGTGGTTAGATTTAAAGTCAGATTTGAAAAATAGATTTGGTAGAAATAGGCGGGGTTTATGACTTTGTAGCTGTGGTAACTGATGACATTGCGCTCCGAGTGCTTCTACATATATGGGGTTTCAGCAACTGCTAACCACGGGCTGTTGTATTTTCGCGGGACTGGGAGCATGCACATTTTGGCACAGAACAGAAGCAATGGCATAGTAACTTTATTTGTCCAGAACAAACGGAGACAAAGGTGTTAAATATTTAAGGCATCATAGCTATCTTCATCACTCTTCATGTCCCATGAATTAGTTATTCTCACAAGAAAAGGTATCGGGGCATATGGACCCAAATGAAAGTGTACAGTGCATTTAGAAATTATTCACACCCCTTGACTTTTTCCACAGCCTGAATTTTGAATTGATTAAATGTAGTTTTTTTTTGTCACTGACCTATACACAATACCCCAAAAAGTTAGTGGAATTTGTTTTTTTGACATATTGCGTAAATGAAAAGCTGGAATGTCTGAAATCAACATTCAACCCCTTTTGTTATGGCAAGCCTAAATAAATTTAGGTTTAACCCCCCCACAGGCAAAATCCTAAAGGTTAACCTAGTACAGTCTGCTTTCCACCAGACACTGGGAGATGGATTCACCTTTCAAAAGGACAATAACCTAAAACAGAAGGCCAAATCTAAACTGGAGTTGCTTACCAAGTTAGTTTTGACTTAAATCTGCTTAAATCTAGGAAAGACCTGAACATGTTTGTCTAGCAATGATCAACAACCAATTTGACCGAGTTTGATTAAAGAATAATGGCCAAATGTTGTACAATCCAGGTTTGGAATGCTCTTACACGGAACCCAAACAGGCTGCACACTATCGTGCATACATTTATTTTGTCCCCCTACACCAAACGCGATCACGACATGCAGGTTAAAATATCAAAACAAACTCTGAACCAATTACATTAATGTGGGGACAGGTCGAAAAGCATTAAACATGTATGGCAATTTAGCTAGACAATTTGTCCTATTTAGCTAGCTTGCTGTTAATAGCTAATTTGTCCTGGGATATAAATATTGAGTTATTTTACCTGAAATGCACAAGGTCTTCTACTCCGACAATTAATCCACATACAATGGCCAACCGAATCGTTTCTAGTCATCTCTGCTCCTTCCAGGCTTTTTCATCTTTGAATTTATATGGTGAATGGAATCTACACTTTTACTACGGCAAACCATTTCTTCAATCACCCACGTGGGTATGAGGAGATGGCACTGGGTACCTGCTTCTATAAACCAATGAGGAGATGGGAGAGGCAAGACTTGCAGCGCGATCTGCGTCAGAAATAGAAATGAGTTCTATTTGATCCCTTGGCGTCGCAGACGCTCGTTGGCGCGCAATAATTGAATAACATGGATTTCTAAATTTATTTTGCGGCGCACGCGACGTGTCTGGTCTGGTCAGCATGTTAAAGGCACATAGCTGTAATCACTGCCAAAGGTGATACTAGCATGTATTGACAGGGGGCTGAATACTTATCTAAGAAATTCCACTTTTATACAGTATATTGTTCTTCCACTTTGACAGAGTATTTTGTGTAGATCGTTAACAAAAATGACAATTAAATCCATGTTAATCCCACTTTGTAACACAACAAAATGTGAGATAAGTCAAGGGGTGTGAATACTTTCTGAAGGCACTGTAGGTGGACCCAAATGATGTAATCTTCAGAACAGCCAGGCAAATAAGCATTTCAAAAGCATTATTTTTTAAGGCTTCACATAATTTCATAAAGAAATGTAAATTATTCTGGACAAGACAACCATAATTTCATATTACATTATGCAGTGCTAGTACTGATCCTTAGAGCTAATTTCATCTCATTCAGGTTTATGCCTCTGTCTCGGGGTCAGATGAATTGGATTCAGATTAAGTCAGACAAAGAGTCATGAGTCAGACATTTCAGATGAGTCAGATGTAGAGTCAGACGAGGCCAACAATGCATCCAATTTAATATTTGAATCGCTTTCGGACTCTGTCTGAGATAAAGAGATCCTGATCCTTGATGGGGACTGTCTTCTGCTTGACTGGTTGGCTTATGGTGCTCGAGGCTTCTGACTCAGCCAGCGCAGTTCTGGAATCACGTTCAGGTGCATGCTCCTCTACAATTTGGTCTGAACTGTTCAGCTCATTAACTGGTACCTGCCTTTCAAGAGAAATACCTGGTAAATTACCAGTACCTTACTTTCACCCCTTCAGGTCATCTATTGCATTTCACTAGCACCCAAGGTACACAATTTAAGATTTTTTTTTAGGGGTGGTTTCCCAGACACAGAATCTTAATTGAAAGTGCATTATAGTCCAGGAAACTGTCCCTTGAAATAAAATAAAGCTCAAATGTATTCACTTTAAATTTGTAGCTATGGTTAAAAACAGAATTACGTCAACAGGAGGATGTTCCTGGATAGGTTCTGCCTGATGTAGGACTTGCAACCTCTGGGGGACTATAGTCCCATGCTCTCCACCTGCCACTGTTCGGTTTTTGGGCTTGACCACAGCAACCTAGGGAGGGAACACAATTTGCATTGCTTCAGTTGTGCTGCTACAGTAAAATGAAAAACATAGCTACATTATTGCAAAGTGATGGAGGCCCTCCCCTATTACCTTTTCCAATGGCTTTTGAGAAGGACGGGGAGAATTGAGGAAGTATGAATTGACAAAGGGTCAAAGGTATTACCTTCTTACATCTCTCCTCGGACTCTATGGGCCAGGGCGACTCTTCGAACCCAACATCACATGTGGTTCATGCATGTCATTACGACTTGCTCCAAGTGCAACACCATCTCCTCTAGAGTCTATGGTAAGGTCCTTGGAACTATTAGTCTAATATCTTGTAGATCTCCACGTTGTGGATAATAAGCAATGCTGTGGAAAACTTTCACCCTTGAAACATGTTTTGATTGATAAGGTCCATGTTGAGAGAGCCACGTGTAAAGCATTTTAAATATCAGTTGTCAAACCTTACCTCTACAGAATAGTCTTTCTCCATTCTCTCAAATGACAATTGCTCCCTCACCTTGAGCCAATTATGCCAAATTCATTAGAGCTGTGTCATACCACTATGAAATTGAACATGGCCTGTTCCTTAGGAATTACATATCCCCAATATGATTTTTTAGAGAACTTAGCTCTATAGAATTGAAACAATGACACATTCTCTCATAAGATCAGACATGGTGAGGTCATTAGATTCCACAAGCCATCATTCTCAGCCAAAGGAGAATGATGCTTAGGTGACAAACCCCTAAGCAGTGAAACCAAAAACTCAAGACAGAATGCACTTGGCTAAATTATCTTTATTAAAAGAAAAGTTAATAGAGTTAATACACAAAACACTACAGTCAATATGAAAAAACTCAGCGCTAATTTAGTACTTTGTCATTTAGCTTTGTAGATTAAAATAAGGCAAAACTGTAGTCTCCGCATTGCCAGTGATGGTCAGCCCTGATACAGATCACAATGAGTATGGTTACATGCACACAATAATACGATTATTGTGGATAGTCAGATTAATATAATAGTTAAAACATTTACATGCTTTGCAAGAAGATCAATTTCCCTAATAATCCTGTTTACATGGACACATCTGAAATCAGTCTACCTGATGCCATGGAACTTAAGTAAATGCAGAAAATCGGCAACCAAAATAAACATTCTATAACAGCGACCATGTTTTTTTTGTTGCAAAGCCTATTTGATTCTGAGTTCGGACATGGGCTATAAAGTTTGTATGTGAAACCTATTGCAACAATGTACATTGCCGTGAAAAAAGTATTTGCCCCTTTCTGGCTCCCACATTTTGTACACTTTTTTTTCAACCAAAACCTAATATTAGATAAAGGGAAGCTGAGTGAATAACATGATTCGATGTGTTATTTCAAAGTGTTGATGTCTTCACGATTATTCTACAATGTAGAAAATAGCCATAATAAAGAAAAACCCTTGAATGAGTCAGTGTGTCCAAACTTTTGACTGGTACTGTACTTCCCCAGAGTCAGATGAACACGTGGATACTATTTTTATGTCTGCGTCCAGTATGAAAGAAGATGGAAATGCATGTGAAAAGCAGGCGGGAGGAGGCAAGATCATGTGGGAATATTCTAGCAAATGAGAGGGCAGATGCATGTGTGAACAACAGGCACAACTCTGCTATAAAATAGTTTTTCTCAAGGTTGCCAGAATGTCATGGTCGTTACACTGAGTATACCAAACATCAGGAACACCTTCCTCAAATTGAGTTTCACCCCCCCTGCTTTTGCCCTCAGAACATTCTCAATTCATCAGGGGATGGACTAAACAAGGTGTCGAAAGCGTTCCACAGGGATGCTGGCCCATGTTGACCATCCTTCCAGCAGTTGTGTCAAGTTGGCTGGATGTCCTTTGGGTGGTGAACAATTCTTGATACACACGGGAAACTGTTGAGCATGAAAAACCCAGCAGCTTTGCAGTTCTTGACACAAACTGGTGCGCCTGGCACCTACTACCATTACCTGTTCAAAGGCAATTAAATATTTTGTCTTTCCCATTCACCCTCTGAATGGCACACATACACAATCCATGTCTCAATTGTCTCAAGGCTTAAAAATCTTTCTTTAACCCACTTCCTCCCATTCATCTACACTGATTGAAGTGGATTTAACAAGTGACATCCATAAGGCATCATAGCTTTCACCTGGATTCACCTGGTTAGTCTGTCATGGAAAGAGCAGGTGTTCTTAATGTTTTGTATACTCAATGTACATCCAGTAAACTCATAACAATCTAAGCGTAAGAGTGTAATAAGAGTGCAATAGCATGGCCTCTATTAATCAATCCACGCAGTGAGTCCAGATAAACGTTTAGAATTCTTTGGTTTAATTCCACCCATTCATACGAAGTGTCTCAGTCTCTTCTATTCTTCCTTTAGAATTATAGAATGTTTCACATAAACAATGTTCATCCACTAGGAGCAGTGGTATAGAGTCGGGAATCTTGATAGTCAACACACCAAAACAAAAGCAACAGTATGGTGCCTCAATAGTCAATGTATACAATCAAACACTGATATACTGTAGCTTCAGACTGATAACCCTCAATGAAAATAATAAAGAGCAGTGGACTGATTTCTCCAACTACTAGCATGAAACACAAAAAGAAAGTTGTTTCTCAAAACCACGTACAGTATTCAACAAGGCGTAACAAAGTATTTCTCACACTTAGTAACCCTTAATAACCAATGTTGATCTCTGCACCAGACAGGATGCTCTTGCCAGCATACTTGAGGTCCAATATGTACGCTGCAAGTCTTCGCCCTTTTTTTATGTATTTCAGAACTGCAGTTTCCTCTGATTGGAGCAACAGTGAAGTGAGCAGGGAGGTACAGATTTATTTTCTTACATCTGCAAGCAGAGTCTGAACATCAAACAGGATGGCATTGTCTCCCTCAATCCGTGCAATGGCTACTGCTATAGGTTTCAGGCTGCTTACCACTCTCTCCCAAAATACATCATCCAGGAGAATCCTCTTGATGGGGCTGTCGATATTGGCAGACTGTGATATGGCCATTTCTTGGAGAGACTCCTTGCCCTCCAGGAGACTGTCAAACATGATGACAACACCATCCCAACGGGTGTTGCTGGGAAGTTTCAATGTGGTGCTCTTATTCTTCTCACTTTGCTTGGTGAGGTAGATTGCTGTTATAACTTGTTGACCTTTCACATACCTAACCATTTCCTTAGCTCTCTTGTAGAGTGTATCCATTGTTTTCAGTGCCATGTCCTTGGGGAGCAAATTCAATGCATGAGCAGCACAGCCAATGGGTGTGATGTGAGGGTAGGACTCCAGAAGTGAACCAGTTGCATACACCGCTCGAGCAAGACATTCATCAGCATTTCTCTGACTACGTTCCTCCATTGAGTCAAACACGTCTGATTCCAGGAGGACCATGAGCTGTTGCTATCGATAAGGTGTCTGATTCATCATTTTCACCTCGACTAGAAGTAGAGGGACTTTTGTCAGAGGTTGTGAGCTCTGAGGGAACTTTATATGCACTTCGCCAGATTCTGTGTCTTATGTTCTTCACATATGATTTGGCACAGTATTTGCAAATGTACACAGCTTCTCCTTCTACATTAGCTGCAGTGAAATGTTTCCACACATCAGATAGTGCCCGTGGCATTTTCCTTTAAAGATGAGAAAAAATAGATTTTAAAAAACAAATACAATTCCATGTACAGATAAATAGTTAAGCAGTTAGATTAAACAACTCCTTTGTAAGATACATGTTTTTATGGAACATTTATGGAAACTGTGTGGGCTCAATAGCATCTCATTAGGGTGCAAGATCTTGAGAATCAGCTGTACATGTGATGGGAGAGTGCACTGCACATGTGATGGAAGAATGCACTGTGCATGCAGAGGGTTGCAATTCCATTGAATTGGGGATAGTTTAACCAAAATATGCCACAAGACCTAGAAATGCCTTGTTTATCTCACAAAGGTTAACTGTTAGCTAACTTTTTTTGATGAATTTAAGCAAAATTCACAGGCTGAACTTCCCATGGAAATTTTTCTGAAAAATTCCAGAAATTTACCCGAAAGTTTCCGACCCTTTGCAACCCTAGTCAGGAACCTGTCGGGCGTTTCTTTCCCAGTGTTCCCTCATCTTCGAGCTGCAGCCCTCGTCCTTCCTCTCGAACCGCTCGAAGATGGCGTGTCTCATAACGCTAATGTCCGGGAGGGCTCTTGCCTGGGCTACAGTGGTGTGGGAACAACAATCTGCCGTGTGTTTCAGCCTGGAGAAGTTCATGGCTGAGGTGAAAAATGTTTTAGATTCTCTGTTGTCCGGGAGAAAGGCTGCCTGTAAATTACTCCAGCTTTGCCAAGACTCCCACAGTGTGGCGGACTATGTGGTTGATTTCCACACATTGGCTGCCGAGAGTGCCTGGAACCTGGAATCCCTGTTCGACACATTCCTTCATGGTCTCCGACCGGGATCCGCAGTTCTCGTCCCAGTTCTGGAAGGCGTTCTGCACACTCATTGGGTCGTCAGCCAGCCTGTCCTCCGGGTTCCACCCTCGGTCCAACGGCCAGTCGGAGTGAGCCAATCAAGATCTGGAGACGACTCTTTGCTGTCTGGTCTCTGCCAATTCCACCACCTGGAACCAGCAACTCGTGTGGGTTGAATACGCCCGCAACACCCTCCCCTGCTCTGCCACCAGGCTCTCACCTTTTCGATGGTTCCCTGGGCTATCAGCCCCCACTCTTTCCGGAGCAAGAGGAAGCGGTCGGCATACCCTCTGCCCAGATGTTTGTCCATCGCCGTACCTGGATGAGAGTCCAGTCGGCTCTCTACCTCCAGGTATCAGCTACAAGTGGACCACCACTGGACCCTGGCTCCCCTGTATCGTCTCGGGCAGAGGGTATGGCTGTCCACCTGAGATCTGCCCCTCCGGGTGGAGTCCCGCAAACCAGCCCCCCATTTTATCGGCCCTTTCCCCATCTCCAAGATCATTAGCCCCTCTGCTGTTCGTCTTCTGTTGCCCCGTACCCTCCGTATACATCCCACTTTTCATGTGTCTTGACTGGGAGGGAGAGGTGCTGGATCCCTGCTAGGGACATCCTGGACCCAGGCCTCATAGCTGAGTTCCAACGGCAGCACCCCGGTCAACAAGGTAGGACACCAAGTGGCGCCCCTAGAGGGGGGGGGTACTGTCACACCCTGATCTGTTTCACCTGTCTTTGTGCTTGTCTCCACCCCCCTCAAGGTGTCACTCATCTTCCCCATTATCCCCAGTGTATTTATACCGGTGTTCTCTGTTTGTTGCCAGTTCATTTTGTCAAGCCTACCAGTGTTAACCGTGCTCCTGTGTTGCACTAGTTCCTGTTTTCTAGTTTTCCCGGATTTGACCATTCTGCCTGCCCCGAGCCTGCTTGCCATTCTGTACCTTGTGACACTGCCCTGGAATACTGAACTCTGCCTGCTCGCCGTTCTGTACCTTTCGGACTCTGCTCTGGATTACTGACCTCTGCCTGCCTTTGACCTGTCGTTTGCCTGCCCCCTGTTTTTGTAATAAACCTTTGTTACTTCGAACTGTCTGCATCTGGGTGTAACGGTCGTCGAAGTCGTTCTCCTCCTCAGACGAGGAGGAGCATGGATCGGACCAACACGCAGCGAGGTAGGTAGACATAATGATTTATTATAACAAGACAAACTACCAAAACACTTGAATAAACTATAAAACAACAAACGACGTTAAACAGACCTGCACATGAGAACTACATAAAACGAAGAACGCACGAACAGGAAAAACGAATGAACGAACAAGACAGTACCGTGTGGTGCAACAAAACACAGACACAGCGACAATCACCCACAAACAAACAGTGAGAACAGCCTACCTTAATATGGTTCTCAATCAGAGGAAACGTCAAACACCTGCCTCTAATTGAGAACCATATCAGGCAACACATTTAACCCAACATAGAAACACATAACATAGAATACCCACCCCAACTCACGCCCTGACCAACTAAACACATACAAAAACAACAGCAAACAGGTCAGGAACGTGACAGGACCCCCCCCTCAAGGTGCGAACTCCGGGCGCACCCCTAAAACTCAAGGGGAGGGTCTGGGTGGGCATCTGTCCGCGGTGGCGGCTCCGGCGCAGGACGAGGACACCACTCCACCATTGTCTTTGTCCCCCTCCTTAGCGTCCCTTGAGTGGCGACCCTCGCCCCCGACCATGGTCCAGGAACCTTCACCAAGGCCCCTCCTAAATAGAGGAGACAACTCAGCACAGAGAGGTAGCCCAGGACAGAGAGGTAGCCCAGCACAGAGAGGTAGCTCAGGACAGAGGGGTAGCTCAGGACAGAGGGGTAGCTCAGGACAGAGGGGCAGCTCATGACTGGAGGGCAGCTCATGACTGGAGGGCAGCTCATGACTGGAGGGCAGCTCATGACTGGAGGGCAGCTCATGACTGAAGGGCAGCTCCTGACTGGCTGGCGGCTCTGGCAGCTCCTGACTGGCTGGCGGCTCTGGCAGCTCCTGACTGGCTGGCGGCTCTGGCAGCTCCTGACTGGCTGGCGGCTCTGGCAGCTCCTGACTGACGGACGGCTCTAATGGCTCGGGACAGACGGACGGCTCTAATGGCTCGGGACAGACGGGCGGCTCTGAAGGCTCGTGGCAGATGGACGGCTCAGATGGCGCTGGGCAGACGGATGGCTCAGATGGCGCTGGGCAGACGGATGGCTCAGATGGCGCTGGGCAGACGGATGGCTCAGATGGCGCTGGGCAGACGGGTGGCTCAGATGGCGCTGGGCAGGCAGGCAGCTCAGACGGCGCTGGGCCGACGAGCAGTGCAGGCGGCGTTGGGCAGACGGCCGACTCTGACCTGCTGAGGCGCACAGTAGACCTGGTGCGTGGTGCCGGAACTGGTGGTACCGGACTGGAGACACGCACCTCAAGGCTAGTGCGGGGAGCAGGAACAGGGCACACTGGACTCTCGAAGCGCACTATAAGCCTGGTGCGTGGTACTGGAACTGGTGGTACCGGACTGAGGGCACGCACCTCAGGGCGAGTGCGGGGAGAAGGAACAGTGTGTACAGGGCTCTGGAGACGCACAGGAAGCCTGGTGCGTGGTGTAGGCACTGGTGGTAATGGGCTGGAGACACGCACCTCAAGGCTAGTGCGGGGAGCAGGAACAGGGCACACTGGTTTCTCAAAGCGCACTATAGGCCTGGTGCGTGGTGCCGGAACTGGTGGTACCGGACTGAGGGCACGCACCTCAGGGCGAGTGCGGGGAGAAGGAACAGTGCGTACCAACTAAACACATACAAAAACAACAGCAAACAGGTCAGGAACGTGACACTGGGTCTTTTCTTGAGGTCTGAACTTCTGATTTATGTGTATTGTTAGATATTACTGCACTGTTGGAGCTAGGAACACAAAGACAGGTGAAGCAGATCAGGGTGTGACAGTTAACTACAGTACAAGGTGGCAGAATGATATCATGAATGATATAATTTACATCAATCCAGTGGGTATTTGTTTTGCAAAATACCATCACGTGCGCTACAAAAATGCCACTAAACAGCCTCTTGCTAGGTGCCCATTGGAATTAAAGGGTATCCACTCAAAAATCCACTCAGAAATGGAAACCTGGAAAAACTAAACAGAGACAAAGGAATTTGGGGAAAAACTCAACTGAATCAGGCAAACATTTTTGCAGATTTTATAGGGCCATAAATGTTACAACGCTTGTTTACGGAAAACAATACATTAGTAAAACCAAAAGCTTACTTTGAAGTGGAAGATTGCCAGTGTTTTGTTGATAGTCATAACCAGCTAGCTAACGTAGCATCCCTATGTTTGAGCAGGGTGTTTGATTAGGCTAAATAGCTGCATTTGCTAGCTAAGTAAGTGAAACTGAAACTGGGGATAAAAAGACTCTCTATCTCTTGCTTCTCCTTCATTTTGGAAGAAACTACTCACCACATAATATAACCTGCAGTGCTAGCTAGCTGTAGCTTATGCTTTCAGTACTAGATTCATTCTCTGATCCTTTGATTGTGTGGACATGTCAGTTCATGCTGCAAGAGCTCTGATAGGTTGGAGGACATCTTCTGGATATTGTCATAATTACTGTCTAAGTCTATGGAAGGGGGTGAGAACCACGAGCCTCCTAGGTTTTGTATTAAAGTCAATGTACCCATAGGATGTCGGAAACTAGCTGTCCTGCGGCTACACCATTGTGAGGAAGAGGAAGAGAGAGGCCCAACTTGGCAGAAAATCTGTCTCCCTTCAGCAGGTGGCGTTTCTTTGTTGGTGATATGGTGTGATTGGGACACCAAGGAACTTGAAACTCTCGACCTGCTCCACTACAGCCCCATCAATTTTAATGGGGGCCTGTTTGGCCCTCCTTTTCCTGTTCTCCACGATCAGCTCCTTTGTCTTGCTCACATTGAGCGAGAGGTTGTTGTCCTGGCAACACACTGCCAGGTCTCTGACGTCCTCCCTATAGGCTGTCTCATCATTGTCGGTGATCAGCCTACCACTGTTGTGACATCAGCAAACTTAATGATGGTGTTGGAGTTGTGCTTGGCCACGCAGTCGCGGGGGAAGATGGAGTACAGGAGGGGACTAAGCACGCACCCCTGTGGGTCCCCAGTGTTGAGGATCAGTGTGGTTGATGTGTTGTTACCTACATTTACCACCTGGGGGCGGCCCATCAGGAAGTCCAGGATCTAGTTGCAGAGGGAGGTGTTTAGTTTCAGGTTACTTAGCTTAGTGATGAGTTTTGTGGGCACTATGGTGTCCGCTTATTTCTACAATTTCTCTTCTTATACAGTGGGGAGAACAAGTATTTGATACACTACCGATTTTGCCGGGTTTCCTACTTACAAAGCATGTAGAGGTCTGTAATTTTTATCATAGGTACACTTCAACTGTGAGAGATGGAATCTAAAACAAAAATCCAGAAAATCACATTGTATGATTTTTATGTAATTAATTTGCATTTTATTGCGTGACATAAGTATTTGATCACCTACCAACCAGTAAGAATTCCGGCTCTCACAGACCTGTTAGTTTTTCTTTAAGAAGCCCTCCTGTTCTCCACTCATTACCTGTATTAACTGCACCTGTTTGAACTTGTTACCTGTATAAAAGACACCTGTCCACACACTCAATCAAACAGACTCCAACCTCTCCACAATGGCCAAGACCAGAGAGCTGTGTAAGGACATCAGGGATAAAATTGTAGACCTGCACAAGGCTGGGATGGGCTACAGGACAATAGGCAAGCAGCTTGGTGAGAAGGCAACAACTGTTGGCGCAATTATTAGAAAATGGAAGAAGTTCAAGATGACGGTCAATTACCCTCGGTCTGGGGCTCCATGCAAGATCTCACCTCGTGGGGCATTAATGATCATGAGGAAGGTGAGGGATCAGCCCAGAACTACACGGCAGGACCTGGTCAATGACCTGAAGAGAGCTGGGACCACAGTCTCAAAGAAAACCATTAGTAACACACTACGCCGTCATGGATTAAAATCCTGCAGCGCACGCAAGGTCCCCCTGCTCAAGCCAGCGCATGTCCAGGCCCGTCTGAAGTTTGCCAATGACCATCTGGATGATCCAGAGGAGGAATGGGAGAAGGTCATGTGGTCTGATGAGACAAAAATAGAGCTTTTTGGTCTAAACTCCACTCGCCGTGTTTGAAGGAAGAAGAAGGATGAGTACAACCCCAAGAACACCATCCCAACCGTGAAGCATGGAGGTGGAAACATCATTCTTTGGGGATGCTTTTCTGCAAAGGGGACAGGACGACTGCACCTTATTGAGGGGAGGATGGATGGGGCCATGTATCGCGAGATCTTGGCCAACAACCTCCTTCCCTCAGTAAGAGCATTGAAGATGGGTCATGGCTGGGTCTTCCAGCATGACAACGACCCGAAACACACAGCCAGGGCAAATAAGGAGTGGCTCCGTAAGAAGCATCTCAAGGTCCTGGAGTGGCCTAGCCAGTCTCCAGACCTGAACCCAATAGAAAATCTTTGGAGGGAGCTGAAAGTCCGTATTGCCCAGCGACAGCCCCGAAACCTGAAGGATCTGGAGAAGGTCTGTATGGAGGAGTGGGCCAAAATCCCTGCTGCAGTGTGTGCAAACCTGGTCAAGAACTACAGGAAACGTATGATCTCTGTAATTGCAAACAAAGGTTTCTGTACCAAATATTAAGTTCTGCTTTTCTGATGTATCAAAAACTTATGTCATGCAATAAAATGCAAATGAATTACTTAAAAATCATACAATGTGATTTTCTGGATTTTGTTTTAGATTCTGTCTCTCACAGTTGAAGTGTACATATGATAAAAATTACAGACCTCTACATGCTTTGTAAGTAGGAAAACCTGCAAAATCGGCAGTGTCTCAAATACTTGTTCTCCCCACGGTAGGTGCAATATGCAGAAATCGCTCTGCCATTTCTTGTTTGCTAAAATTCTAATAGTTCGCCTAATTTCAGTTTATATGACAAAACAAGCAATGTATAGTGTAGAGAATCATTGTACCATCTAAAATAATGTGAAATATATTTTCAATTACCAGAAATATTGTATTTTTAGCTGTTTGAAGCTGGTGTACAAAACCGAAAGTAAAAGACGCAAAAATGAAACTTAAGAACTGGATGCATAGAAATAGCTGAAATAGAACAGTTCTACTGCTTCTTTGACTTGCTTTCAATGAGAGACATATCTATAACTCACATTTCTATGTGAATTTGGTCAGTCTCCCAAAAAGTTACATATTACAGCTTTAAAAACTGATTTTAAACATAAACCTAACCCTAACCACACTCAGTGTTGGGGAAGCTACTTCGAAAATATTATGTACAAGCTACAAGCTACCAATTACTTCACACTGGAAGAAGTTAAGCTACACTAAAGCTACCCTTAAGAAAAATATAGTTTACCCTTAAGAAAAATATAGTTTACCAAGATTTGAATGTAGTTCTACAACCACCATGCTACTGCAAAATGGAGTTAAATTAGTAGTGGAACTACATGTGGTTCACTACTCACCAACACTGACCACAATGCTAACCTTATCCCTGACTTTAAATTAAGACCAAAAAGCATATTTTTGTTGTCATTCCTTTTTAAGATATAGCACTTTTTTATTTGCACATTTTGTAACATATTTATAATCGAATTCATCAAACGATTCAAAATGGCAGATTCAGGCATTAGCGAAAGTTTCACGTAGGTGAATATCTTTTTTTTCATCCAGCCAATGAAATCGCGTTTTTCTCGCTCCAAAGGCGCTGATTGGATGCATTCATTTATGATGCTGATTTTTGACGTATCAGCTAGGCGCGGAATTTGAAATACCCTACCAGCAAAGTCCGTTCTTATTATAGCTCAATGGCAAAGACAGTTTCACAGTACTCTGTGACACCAGCCATGCTAGCGACACAGATAGAATAAGCCACCAGTGTCTTTGCTAGCGACGCGAATGCAATACTTGGTATTTAGTTACTGAATTAATGTAACTTAGATTTGCGTGTAATTGCTCATATTTGTGTTGTTGGAATTTGGAGTGGGAACCGCCAGTCTGCTGTTCAGTCCACACCATGAATGTTGGTTCACATTTACAGTAAGTTCGGTATCTTAGCTAGCTTCCACACCCAGCTAACGTTAATCCTGATTCCTTGCTAGCTAACAGTAGCTAGCCAACTAATGTTAAGTAACTATTTCCTATTTTGCTGCTTGGTGAATAATACAAGATTTGATACTAGAGTTTCTTTGCTGATACAATTTACAGTAATACTTTGTTTTGATTGACATAAACGTATTGTCATCCATGCTAGAAGTTAGCTAGCTACAGTAACAGTTAAGCAGAAGAGAAAGGGGTTCAAACTGCGGTTGAGTTTTTAATCAAAGTAATTGGCTTTACAGGAGCTTTGAGGAAAGTTTGAGCAACTATACTGGAGACGACCCCCTAGATCCATGGGACAGGTACTGTAACTTGTGCATGCGTTTTATTCCATTATTATCTTCATAGAGGGGGCCACCAACAAAAGTAAACCATTAAGGGTTATGCATCTGTCATTGATGGGATATTTTTGCATGCAAATCTCACCTGGTTTGTGAGTAACAACTTTTTTTTGTGTGTGAATATTTATTGATGTGTAACTATCTTTACCATACTTTTACATTATTTCAGATTTATTGAATATCTAGAGAAGAGATTACCTGCTGAAGACGCCAAGGGGATGTCTCTTGTGCTAGATCGTCTAGTACAAAGATTTCTCCAAGAGGAGCGCTACTCCAATGACATCCGATACGTAAACTACTGCATCAAATGTGCAAGTTATTATGATGAGCCCATCAAACTGTACAGTCACATATACAGTAAGGGTATTGGCACCAGAGCTGCAGTCCTTTATGTGGCGTGGGCTCAACAGTTTGAGCAGCAGGGCCTGCTTCAACAGGCTGACGCCGTCTACCAGAGAGCCATGGAGAACCAAGCTGAGCCAGTTGACACTGTCCTTCAGCAATACAGGTTAGTTTGAATTACATGTCAAAATTAAGGACTCTATTGACTGAAAGTTTTAGCCTTTCCATGTTGTGTTTATTGTTGATACATCTAAATGTATTCACAGGAGGTTCCAAACCAGCACTTCTAGAGGTGGGACAGGGGCATCAGGTGAGACTGTTTTCTTCCTTGTGGACTGGTTCTTTGACTAACGTATCCACAATCTAACCTGAATTTGTTTATGAAAACAGAAGGTGTACGGAATCCTCTTCAGACTTCTCACTTGGTAAATCAGCTGCAATCCCACAGAGAGCCTGGCCCACAGTACAAGGTGAGTTACCACATTTTTTTTGTCTTCAAAATGTTTATAAATGGCTTCAGAATCATTTCTCATGTTTGTTCATAGAAAGTGATCAACAGAGAAATATAAATGTTTCTGCCACAGGACCCCGAAGGTCTGTCCCAATTCCCTGCCGACAGAACAGTTCGCATGTAAGTCTTTATAGCGTAATAACAAAACGTTTTAGTGTGCGTGTGTGTATATATTTTTTGTTTGTTGAAAAGTTACATTGTATATTCCCTCTAATGAGACGACTCTCCCGCAGAATCTCCCGGTCTGAAAATGTGGTGGTAAATAAACCCAATCTAGGCCCGGCTGTAAACTTGCAAACAGTGTCGATGTACCATACTGAAGACCTCATCTGCGAAGGGTCTGAACTTTGCTTCGAGGAGGTCCGAGCCAGACGATACTTTGTGAGATGCAAGCAAGTGGAGAAGCAGAGAGAGTTTGGTAGGATCATATGACTTTCTAACGCAGCGCTGTTGCATCCCACTCCTCTAACAGTAGAAATGCAAGGCTGTATTTTATCGTGGAGTCAGACATCAATATGAACTGGCCACATGACATCCTTTACAGACACCCGTTATCTAAATCAAATGCACCAACAGCTGAGTGTGTGCCTCACTACCACAGTGCCAACTGTGAGCTTTGACCAATGTTTGTTTGTGTTATATTACCAGAGGAACGTCAGAGGTTGGCTAGAGAGCAGGAGGAGGAAGTGATAAGGATGAACCAACTGCTGGAGGAGCTGGAGAGTAACCTCGGTGTGAGCTCTACAGTCCAGGGAAGCTCAGCCATTGCTCCACAAGTGCAGGTAAGAGAATCCACATGGCTCCTTAACTTCAGTTGTTTCTATTGTCGTGGTTCCCATAGAATTTGTATGACCCTTTTTTTAAATGTGGCATGCACTTCTGTTTTCAGGCATCCTGCACACCTGCAACAGGACTGAATCCTGGGTTCCTACAACAGTCCTTTAGGCACCCTCCACTCTCAAACAACCTCGGAATCAAACCTACTCCAGGCTTGAGACTGAACAGTGGACAGGACCCCAGAAAAGGCACAGTGAAGGAACCTGCGGCCCACACTCAGCGCGTCCATCTCAGGGTTCCCATCACAGACACCCTGCTCTCACAGATGTCCTCTCCCCCATCTGGACAGGTGGAAGAGGAAAACACCTCCCATAGCTGCTCCTTTCACCTGCCAAAAGCACCAATGGGTCACTTGCGTCAATGTACAGAAGCACCAAAACCATCTGCAGTTGCTCCCCAGGCATATTCTCTACAGGCCTCTCTGGTTCAACCCCAACCAAGACAAAACCCTAAGCCTATTAGATTGTCATTTGGATCGGCCCCAAAGAAGCCAGCAGCCTATGAATCTGAGTTGCAGCATGGGGCAGATCCTCTCCAGGATGTTCGCTCCCAGTCCCAACTCGGTGGCTTAGTGAACTACCTCAGCAGCAGCTTCCAGCAGCACAATGGCAGAGATTCCCAGTAAGTGATAATGAGTCATCATGTCTAAAGATTAGTCCTGGTTTCAGATGTCATTATTCACAACCAGAATTTATTATGTGTCTCTAGCCTATTTAGCTCTGGCAGGGCGAGACACCTCAGAGATGTAGATAATGAATTTGTTTTAAATTATTTAGCCTTTTATCGTCGAAGCTAATCATTTCCCTTTGTTTTTCCAGTGAGGTGTCTGTCAGTGAAGGTACTGAGTCGGAGGTGAAATTAGATGGTAAGTAAAATATCATAATCTGGGCTCTTTATTCCCCTAATTAGTTTCCGTATGTGAATTAAAAGGTTTAATTACACCGTCCCTCACTCTCTCTGTCAGTATCACAGGGAGGGACTGGGAACCTGTCCCATATCACTCCTAACACTTCTCTGGGATTGGTGCAAGCCACCCCGTCCAGGGTTCTCCCATCCCCAACAGTCAACACACGGGAGGCACTTGGTGAGTGGGGTACTCAACTATTTTCATTTACTGAAATGAAGGCATTTCTTCATACATGTATTGGTCAATCAATCATAGTGTGTTGTGTTCAGATATTGGTGATTTAAATTCAAAGGCAGAAAAACAATTGGTGCTCAAATCAATCACTTCCGTTGTGCTATCTGCTACAGTCAATCCCTTTTTTGGTGGAGATAATTCAAATGTATTACCATACATGTGTATGGTAAAGGCAGTACAACCAATGGAGATTTAGCATAGAGAGATCCTATTAAGTTACTAGAGGGGCTATGTCATGAACCTGAATAAAAGTTCCAGAATGGGGTGAAAATGGCAGCCATATTGGTCAGGGAGGAATGAATGGCAGTACGGTGATAATCCTGATTTTTCTTATGCAGGAAAATAAAAGTAAGGTATGTGATGCAGTGCTTTTAGAAAGTATTTAGACCTCTTCCATTTTTCCACATTTTGTTACTTTACAGCCTTATTCTAAAATGGATGAAATAATTTCTTCCCCTCGTCAATCTACGCACAATACCCCATAATGACAAAGTGAAAACAGGTTTTTAGAAATTTTAGCAAATGTATTACAAATTAAAAACAGAAGTACCTTATTTACATAAGTACTCAGACACTTTGTTATGAGACTTGAAATTGAGCTCAAGTGCATCCTGTTTCCATTGATCATTCTTGAGATGTTTCTACAACTTGGTTGGAGTCCAACTGTGGTAAATTCAATTGATTGGACATGATTTGGAAAGGCACACACCTGTCTATGTAAGGTCCCACAGTTGACTGTGCATGTCAGAGCAAAAACCAAGCCATGAGGTTGAAGGAATTGTCTGTAGAGCTCCAAGACAGGATTGTCGAGGCACAGATCTGGGGAAGAGTACCAAAAACATTCTGCAGCATTGAAGGTCCCCAAGAATGCATGGCTCTCGACCTTCGCCTCTCCCGAGTCCGTACGGGAGTTGCAGCAATGAGACAAGACTGTAACTACTACCAATTGGATACCACAAAATTGGGGGGAACCACCAATACTCTTCCCAGAGCTGGTCGCCCGGGCCAAACTGAGCAAACGGGAGAGAAGGGCGTTGATCTGTGAGGTGACTAAGAACCTGATGGTCACTCTGAAAGAGCTCCAGAGTTCCTCTGTGGAGATGGAAGAACATTCCAGAAGGACAACCATCACTGCAGCACTCCACCAATCAGGCCTTTATGGTAGAGTGGCCAGACAGAAGCCACTCCTCCATAAAAGGCACATGACAGCCTGCTTGGAGTATACCAAAAGGCACCTAAAGGACTCTGACCATGAGAGACAAGATGTTCTGGTCTGATGAAACTAAGAGTGAACTCTTTGGCCTGAATGCAAAGCATCATGTCTGGGGGAAACCTGGCACCATCCCTATGGTGAAGCATAGTGGTGGCAGCAACATGCTGTGGGGATGTTTTTCAGCGGCAGGGACTGGGAGACTACTGAGGATCTAGGGAAAGATGAACGGAGCAAAGTACAAAGAGATTCTTTTCTATTTTTGTGTGTATTTTTCACCCCTTTTTTCGCCCCAATTTTGTGGTATCCAATTGGTAGTAGTTACAGTCTTGTCTCATCGCTGCAACTCCCGTACGGACTCGGGAGAGGCGAAGGTCGAGAGCCATGCCTCCTCCGAAACCCAACCTAGCCGCACTGCTTCTTGACAACCCGGAAGCCAGCCGCACCAATGTGTCGGAGGAAACACCGTACACCTGGTGACCATGTCAGCGTGCACTGCGCCCGACTCGCCACATGAGTCGCTAGTGCGCGATGAGACAAGGATATCCCTGACGGCCAAACCCTCCCCTAACCTGGACGATGCTGGGCCAATTATGCGCCGCCCCATGGGCCTCCCAGTCGCGGCCGGCTGCGACAGAGCCTGGACTCGAACCCAGAATCTCTAGTGGCACAGCTAGCACTGCGATGCAGTGCCTTGGACCACTGCGCCACTCGGGAGGCCCCACAAAGAGATTCTTGATGAACACCTCAGCCTGAACGCTCTGGAGCAGGTTAAGGTTCACCTTCCAACAGGACAACGACCCTAAGCACACAGCCAAGACAACACAGGAGTGGCTTGGAGACAAGTCTCTGAATGTCCTTGAGTGGCCCTGCCAGAGCCCGGACTTGAACCCGATTGAACATGTCTGGAGAGACCTGAAAATAGCTGTGCAGCGATGCTCCCCATCCAACCTGACAGAGCTTGACAGGATCTGCAGAGAAGAATGGGAGAATCTCCCCATATGAAGGTGTGCCAAGCTTGTAGCGTCATACCCAAGAAGACTCGAGGCTGTAATCGCGGCCAACGGTGCTTTTACAAAGTACTGTGTAAAGGGTCTGAATACTTATGCAAATGTAAAATTTCAGTATTTTATTACATTTCTAAAAAACAGTTTTTGCTTTGTCAGTATGGGCTATTGTGTGTAGATTGATGAGGGGAAATAACTATTTCATCAATTTTAGAATAAGGCTGTAACGTCACAAAATGTGGAAAAAGTCAAGGGGTCTGAATACTTTCCGAATGCACTATATATCAGAAATTGTGTAATGGAATTGTCAACCTAATATTGTCATATAATTATACATAGTTTATACAGGTTTTATACACATTTTCTGTATAAATAGCCTCTAAAATATATGGAAACAGACCATAAATATATCAGATTTGCTTTTCTTGGAAAGCTGTGTGCTATTATATGATAGAATATCAGTAGTCGTTGCATTTACAACATGTCCAATCCTATCGTCAACTGATTTCAGCCAGTATATGGATAATGGCTGTGAATTGACTATATTGTTTGAATGGAATGTTGGCAGTTAATTAGAAAAATTTATGGAATTATTCCTGTAAAACTAGCTGGCTAGCTACAGTAGCTAACAAACATGCAGTGCAGATAAATGATTCAAATTCATTATTTTACACGATCTTATCACAGCACTGGCAAACCATGGTTTACCAATTCCCTGACCAAAATGGCTGACCTTTATCATCCCATCCATTAGAAGGTTCATGTCCATTCTAGAATTCTAATTCCTAATTATATGGTCCTTTTTAGTATCTCACCTCTCTTTACCTTCCCCTCCAGATGCGATCATGGACATGTTCCAGGCTCCAACCCTCATGCAGGAGGAACAGTTCCCCAGCATGTCAATGCATCAGGCTGAGAAGAGCTTTGATGCTGTCTACCACAGAATGGGTAATTCAATTCCCCCTTCGATTGTAACTTCTCAACTTTTTGTTTGTCTGTAGGTCAAATCAGAAGTGTATTTACAATTGCAAAACACTTCACAGTAAAATGAGAGGTAAAAGAAAACAACAATCAATAAAAGATGCATAATGGCAGGTCACCCTTTTTGATTTTACATTGTGGTTAAATGTCTTTTTTTCTCTTTTTTAAATTATTATTTAAAGGAAGCACCTCTTTGTTCAGCAAGCCCCCCAATGCAGTGCCTTTCGCAATCTTTCAGGATGAGAACGAAAACAAGGGGAACTGCAGGTGAAGCATGCGGTTCTTCTCCTGCATCCCATTTTCTTTGCTATCTCTTTAATTCTCAAAGTAAATTTATGAACACTGCTTTATGGTGCTTTTCCTGCTCCATTTAGTGCTACTATGGTGGACAAGGCTAAGCCACCAAGGGCCCTAGCAGAAATCGCTGTATCAAAAAGAGAGAAACAAGATGTAAGTGCAAAATTACATGGTGACGTACTCATCTTCATTTAGCAAGGACTCAATGAAAGAATATGGTTGGGTTATGTTAAGTTGTGTACACAATGCAAACCTTTATCGTTTCGTGTGTGTGTGTTTGCTCAGGAATCTCCTTCGGAATTGATACCAGATGAAAGCACTATGTGGGGAGCACGCTACAACTCCCTGGCCACCTGCCCCAACAGCACCAGAGACTTTTCCCTGTCGGCCCACCTGGTCTCCACCCCCTTCCAAAACAAAGCTCCTTCCTCCTGGAACTTTGAGCAGGACCAAGGTAGCCCTCTATCTGAGCTCATGCATGCATCCCAATTGCCACCATAGGGCTCTGGTCAA
This sequence comes from Salvelinus namaycush, assembly GCF_016432855.1. Classification (NCBI taxonomy): domain Eukaryota; kingdom Metazoa; phylum Chordata; class Actinopteri; order Salmoniformes; family Salmonidae; genus Salvelinus; species Salvelinus namaycush. Next base: position 7,308,187 of record NC_052330.1, read on the forward strand.
AAGTAATGCACGACATAGGGAATAGGGTGCCATTTGGGATGCAACCATGAGCTGTTCAGAAATCAAATGCCCTCACCTGGTAAACGGTGTCTGTAGTTCAGAACAACAATGTGGTCTAAAGCAAGTACTTGACCTTTTTTGTCTGACTTTTTTTTCTTTTCTCCTCCCTCTAGAAAATGATCACCCCAGAAGCTTTAGTGGTCCAGAAGAGGGCCCTTTCCTGCGACAGCCCACTAAACTCAGGTACTTACTGGTAACCTGATATTGTAGACTACCAGTAACTGCAGTGTACTGTACATTTTCACTCGAATGCTCGTTGGTCAATGTTTTTGAAGTGTAGTCAAGTGTTTGGGTCAAATGCATGTAGTTGCCTCCATGGTGGAGATAATGAGTTTGTTTCCCTCCCTCAGCCCTATCATAGAGCAGAGCCCACCTGATGGGATATCTGAGACCGGCACTGAGTGCTCTATGAGAGCGCAGGGCTTTGCTGAGCAGGGCACCATCGTGGGTGAAGGGCTAGCCCTGGCCCAGCGAAGCCTGGCTGCCTGCTCCATGACTGAGGTGCAGCATCATGCCCCGGCCGCACTGTCCTTCAGAGACCAGACTGCCCCCCTGGCTCATACTGAGGGGGCAGGGGCCAAAAGCCCTCCTCCCAAGGCCTCTAAACCAGACTGGGATGTCTATGTGAGCCCAGAGCAGTCTTTAAAGCCAGCCTGTCCTCTCTCACAGCGTGCACCTGTGGAAGAGGCATCCCTTTCAAAGAGCCAGATTGATGCCTTCAAATCCAACTTTGATGTTTCAACTAGTCCAGAGAAAGCCCCAACACCTGCTTTTGATATCCCAATGAGCCCAGAGTGTGCACCCAAGCCAGACTGGTTAGTGGTAAAAAGCCCAGAGGTTGGGGTTGAACTCGACCTGGACTTGGATGCCTTCATGAGTCCCTGTCAGGGTCAGAGAACAGATGGCTTCCCTCTGAAGACCATGGACATCCCTATGAGTCCAGAACCATCAAAGTTTGGCTTGGATGTTACCATGAGTCCAGTCCATCCGTCATCAAAGTTCAGAATGGATATTCCTATGAGTCCAGCTCCAGAGGTGAGGTACGGCATGGATATTCCTATGAGCCAAGACCAAGGGTCAGAGCTGTTCTCTGACCCCTGGGACGATGAGCTGATCTCCTCCCTGCTCTCCAAACTGCCCATGCCACTCACCTCCCAGCCAAACTTCATCACCTGGCAGTGCAAAGTCCCCAGCGTGGCACCCAAGATGACCATCAAGATGGGTAAGAAAGTCTTGGTGTGTTTACTGGCAGTGACTTAAAAAGAATTCACCCTATTTTTTTAAAATCTAAAAATCGCTTTGATGGTCATCCACAGGTGAAGGCTCCTTACGGGTTGACTGCGTCCTCGGACAGGGTGCCTTTGCCACGGTCTACCAGGCAACTGACCTGACAACCTCAGAGAAGATGATTTTAAAGGTAGGAATGATAACATGATGGCTTTATAGTGACCGTATCCTCACAATTCATGCACTCCTATTGAATGCTTGATTGTCAGTTCTTGTATGTATCTTGATCTGTACATGTAGGTGCAGAAACCAGCCAATCCATGGGAGTTTTACATCAACACTCAGCTGAATGCCCGGCTGCAGCCCAGCGTGCGCCACCTCTTCAGCAACATCCACTCTGCCCACTTCTTTCAGAATGGCAGCGTGCTATTGGGCGAGCTCCACAACTGTGGCACCCTATTGGTGGGTAGTAACCGCTCTTCATCACCCACCATATTTTCTCAAACAATTGAACGTCAGGGCTACGTCTGTGTGCACTTGTTCACTTCCCTTCACTGATTTGAAAGGAAATGACTGGTATTAAAAATATGATGGAAACTCCCAGTAGCCCATGTCTCTACCAATCCAATGCTTTTAGATATGTGGGAAGTAATGAACAAGTTTACACTAAAAGAGAAAGGAGATTGGGATGCACCCAAAGACGCCACACCGGAGCACTAAATGGAGTTAAACATGTTTATTACTCCCCTCCAGAACGCTGTGAACCTGTACAAAAACCTGACTGACAAGGTGATGCCCCAGCCTCTGGTGATTTACTTCACTGTCTGCATGCTGCACATGGTGGAACAGCTGCACAGAATCCACGTCGTTCACGCTGACATCAAACCAGACAACTTCCTGCTGGGAGATAGGTAGGGATGGCTCCTTACTGGTGGTTATGTCTCTCTGATGTGTTTTTGTTTTCCCTGTAGTCATTTCTAGTAACGGGTGGATGCGGTACTCTACCAGGGATTACCAGTGGCTCTTCACTGTGCTAATTGTCTGTTGTGTTTTAGGTTCCTGGAGAACAAGTCCTTTGACCCAGATAACCTGGATCATGGCCTTGCCCTGATTGACCTGGGTCAGAGCATTGACATGACTCTGTTCCCAGAGGGCACTTCGTTCACTGCCAAGTGTATGACCTCAGGCTTCCAGTGTACAGAGATGAAGAGTGGGAGACCATGGAACTACCAGGTAAAGTGTGTCTGTCGGTGTCAAGTGCGTGTCCTGTAGTGATATGGGTGGATGTCCGATACGACCTGTTGAGAATATTAACTACGTTTCTTTGTGTTTTAGACCGACTACTTTGGAATAGCTGGAACGGTGTACTGCATGATTTTTGGAACATACATGCAAGTAACACAGGAGGGTGGTGTGTGGAAGACAAATGCAGTATTTAGAAGGTAACCCTTGAGTAGGAGTGCTAATGGCTTTTATGGTTTCACTACTTTTTGTTGCTCCAAGTAATCGCTTGAATATTTTTGTTTGTGTTTTGAAAACATCTCCCCTTTTTGACCCAAAATATTTCTAGCATAGTTCAAATTCACACTACTTTCTCCTTCCCTCTCTCTTCTCCAGAAATCCCCACAGTGATCTGTGGACAGAGTTCTTCCACACTCTGCTGAATGTGCCTGACTGCGACTCCCTGCCATGCCTGCGAAGCCTGCGCAGTAGACTGAGCACCGTGCTCCAACAGAACTACAGCAACAAGCTGCCGTCGCTGAAGACCCGCCTGGTCATCCAGCTGTTAGAAAGCCGGTCGGCACGGAGATAGAACTCCCTGAGAACCTTGATACTCCTGGGTGCTGTTCAGTAGGTATAGAATGAAAGAAAGTGGTCTGAAACTGAGTGGAACAAGGAGATGCTGTGTGAACTTGTCCACTAAGAAACACTTGTTTTTGTGTTTCGTAACAAAACGTTGTCAACACGAGCCTAATGTACACAACCCTGGATGATGGGTATTACTGCCATGTCTCGTCTCTACTCCATTTGTAAATACAAAAGATTTACCTTGAATTGGGTCTTGAATTGGCTACCTTGAATAACCTTTTTATGCATTTTTTATATATTTTTGTCCATTTTGTAAATGACATAAATAGGGAGATTGATGTTGGAGATGTTATGGTGTATTTTCATTTGTAAATAATTAAAAACCTTTTCAGTCTGCCAAGTGTAGTCATGGTCATGGACTCTGGCTTTCAGTTGGGTCCCAACAGAGATCATTGGGGTGCGGTCCGCATTTCTGATGCTTCCGGGTGAGCACGTGCAGTCAGACTACATTGGGATTAAAACATTTGTATTGTCCTGTAGATTATTTGGATATGGTTGTCTTTCTGCTTTACGAGTTGGCCTACCTATTGTATTACATTGAAACAGTGGGCTGCCTATGCCTGGGCAGAGAATGAAGTGGCAGTTCTATTTTCAAGGAATGTAACTTTTAAAATGATTACACCACAGGAGGTTGGTGACACCTTAATTGGGGAGAACAGGCTCGTGGTAATGACTAGAGCAGAATCAGTGGAATGGTATCAAATACCCCAAACACATGTGTTTGATGCCATTCCATTAGCTCAGTTCCAGCCATTATTATGAACCGTCATCCCCACAGCAGCATCCACTGGATTACACTATAGTTTACTACAGAGTCTGTAAAATATATATTGATAATGGAAAAAAGTGGAGGGCGCTCAACCAACGTGACCCAAGTGCAATCAAAAAAACATGATCAACATTGAAAACGCGAGCGCCAGCTACGAGCGAGCATTGCGTCTTTTAATTAACTTTTGATTACCCATTCGTCTGCCTGCAAGTCGTCCTCCTAAAAGGTAGGCTATATCCTATATGCACTATTTAGCGCAAGAGAAAGTGCATGTGTCCGCTTTCATCATTCTTGCTTCAAATTCCGTAGCCATACGTGTGAGATCAGGTGCGCCTGTGGTCTCAATTAGAGTAGGCTAGAACGGGACAGTTATATTTTCAAGGAAATGTTCTTCCCAAATATGATTAGGCTGTAGCTTACTACGTTTCCTATAAATACATAATGATCACCTATATTTCTCCGTCTTAAAATCTTCCCACCTAAAAGGTAGGCTATAAAAATAGCTCAAAATGAAGTGAGTGTCTCTCCAACTCTGCTCTCGTCAAACTACATCTAGTATATTGGCTAATATAGCCCAGTAATACCCATGGTCTAATATAATGGGCCACGTGAGAATCTGGTCATTTAACCTATTTAAGTTATTGTTGCGCATTTTAATATTGCTTATAGGGCGCACAATTGCTGGGACCATGGCTAGAAAGTGAGCTGCGTCACATACGCGTATAATAACATTGCGGAACAGTGGTTGGCTTTGGGACCCGTTTTTGCGATTGCGGATGTCGTATGAAAAGATGCGGTGTAATGAAGAAATGTGTCCAGCACAGACCTCTAAATCCAATTTTAATGCAGGATGATGTCACTAGGCGTCGCGCTTGTTCATAAAGCTAAGCAACGTGCTATAGATTTAGTGTGTCATTTTAAATCCGGTATTTGATATCTAGCTAAATACTAATACACAGCATATGTGTGTGTGTACAGTAAACCGAGTATTTCACAGGCCATTTACCAGTCATTTTCCTGAGACTACAGTAGAAGGTAAATGAAGGCAAGGCAATTATTAGTGATTGTTTCCATACATGCATCCTATCTGGATCTAGCTGTGTCATGATTATAGATGGGTTAATGCACCAGCAGAATAAAGCAATCAGATAATGGTTTTCATCCTAAACACAGCTAGAATGCATTCTAATGAGTAAATTATATTTCCATGATCTAGACTGAGAGAACATAACAGATCAAAATAAATGAAGCAGGTTAAACCAATCAATCAATCAATCAATTTTATTTTATATAGCCCTTCGTACATCAGCTAATATCTCGAAGTGCTGTACAGAAACCCAGCCTAAAACCCCAAACAGCTAGTAATGCAGGTGTAGAAGCACGGTGGCTAGGAAAAACTCCCTAGAAAGGCCAAAACCTAGGAAGAAACCTAGAGAGGAACCAGGCTATGAGGGGTGGCCAGTCCTCTTCTGGCTGTGCCGGGTGGAGATTATAACAGAACTATGCCAAGATGTTCAAAAATGTTCATAAATGACAAGCATGGTCAAATAATAATCAGGAATAAATCTCAGTTGGCTTTTCATAGCCGATCATTAAGAGTTGAAAACAGCAGGTCTGGGACAGGTAGGGGTTCCATAACCGCAGGCAGAACAGTTGAAACTGGAATAGCAGCAAGGCCAGGCGGACTGGGGACAGCAAGGAGTCACCACGGCCGGTAGTCCCGACGTATGGTCCTAGGGCTCAGGTCCTCCGAGAGAAAGAAAGAGAGAAGGAGAAAATTAGAGAGAGCCAAGATTTTCAAAATGTTCATAAATGACAAGCATGGTCAAATAATAAATCAGGAATAAATCTCAGTTGGCTTTTCATAGCCGATCATTAAGAGTTGAAAACAGCAGGTCTGGGACAGGTAGGGGTTTCGTAACCGCAGGCAGAACAGTTGAAACTGGAATAGCAGCAAGGCCAGGCGGACTGGGGACAGCAAGGTGTCAGCATGCCCGGTAGTCCTGACGTATGGTCCTAGGGCTCAGGTTCTCAGAGAGAAAGAGAGAACGAGAGAATTAGAGAGAGCATACTTAAATTCACACAGGACACTGGATAAGACAGGAGAAGTACTCCAGGTATAACCAACTGACCCTAGCCCCCCAACACATAAACTACTGCAGCATAAATACTGGAGGCTGAGACAGGAGCGGTCAGGAGACACTGTGGCCCCATCCGAAGAAACCCCCGGGCAGGGCCAAACAGGAAGGATATAACCCCACCCACTTTGCCAAAGCACAGCCCCCGCACCACTAGAGGGATATCCTCAACCACCAACTTACAATCCTGAGACAAGGCCGAGTATAGCCCACAAAGGTCTCCACCACAGCACAAACCAAGGGGGGGCGCCAACCCAGACAGGAAGATCACGTCAGTAACTCAACCCACTCAAGTGACGCACCCCTCCTAGGGACGGCATGAAAGAGCACCAGCAAGCCAGTGACTCAGCCCCTGTAACAGGGTTAGAGGCAGAGAATCCCAGTGGAGAGAGGGGAACCTGCCTGGCAGAGACAGCAAGGGCGGTTCGTTGCTCCAGAGCCTTTCCGTTCACCTTCACACTCCTGTGCCAGACTACACTCAATCATATGACCTACTGAAGAGATAAGTCTTCAGTAAAGACTTAAAGGTTGAGACCGAGTCTGCGTCTCTCACATGGGTAGGCAGACTGTTCCATAAAAATGGAGATCTATAGGAGAAAGCCCTGCCTCCCGCTGTTTGCTTAGAAATTCTAGGGACAATTAGGAGGCCTGCGTCTTGTGACCGTAGCGTACGTATTGGTATGTACGGCAGGACCAACTCGGAAAGATAGGTAGGAGCAAGCCCATGTAACGCTTTATAGGTTAACAGTAAAACCTTGAAATCAGCCCTTGCCTTAACAGGAAGCCAGTGTAGGGAAGCTAGCACTGGAGTAATATGATCAAATTTCTTGGTTCTAGTCAGGATTCTAGCAGCCGTATTTAGCACTAACTGAAGTTTATTTAGTGCTTTATCCGGGTAGCCGGAAAGTAGAGCATTGCAGTAGTCTAACCTAGAAGTAACAAATGCATGGATTAATTTTTCTGCATCATTTTTGGACAGAAAATTTCTGATTTTTGCAATGTTACGTAGATGGAAAAAAGCTGTCCTTGAAACAGTCTTGATATGTTCGTCAAAAGAGAGATCAGGGTCAAGAGTAACGCCGAGGTCCTTCACAGTTTTATTTGAGACGACTTTACAACCATCAAGATGAATTGTCAGATTTAACAGAAGATCTCTTTGTTTCTTGGGACCTAGAACAAGCATCTCTGTTTTGTCCGAGTTTAAAAGTAGAAAGTTTTCAGCCATCCACTTCCTTATGTCTGAAACACAGGCTTCTAGCGAGGGCAATTTTGGGGCTTCACCATGTTTCATTGAAATGTACAGCTGTGTGTCATCCGCATAGCAGTGAAAGTTAACATTATGTTTTCGAATAACATCCCCAAGAGGTAAAATATATAGTGAAAACAATAGTGGTCCTAAAACGGAACCTTGAGGAACACCGAAATGTACAGTTGATTTGTCAGAGGACAGACCATTCACAGAGACAAACTGATATCTTTCCGACAGGTAAGATCTAAACCAGGCCAGAACTTGTCCGTGTAGACCAATTTGGGTTTCCAGTCTCTCCAAAAGAATGTGGTGATCGATGGTGTCAAAGGCAGCACTAAGGTCTAGTAGCACGAGGACAGATGCAGAGCCTCGGTCTGACGCCATTAAAAGGTCATTTACCACCTTCACAAGTGCAGTCTCAGTGCTATGATGGGGTCTAAAACCAGACTGAAGCATTTCGTATACATTGTTTGTCTTCAGAAAGGCAGTGAGTTGCTGCGCAACAGCTTTTTCTAAAATTTTTGAGAGGAATGGAAGATTCGATATAGGCTGATTCGTTTTTTATATTTTCCGGGTCAAGGTTTGGCTTTTTCAAGAGAGGCTTTATCACTGCCACTTTTAGTGAGTTTGGTACACATCCGGTGGATAGAGAGCTGTTTATTATGTTCAACATAGGAGGGCCAAGCACAGGAAGCAGCTCCTTCAGCAGTTTAGTAGGAATAGGATCCAGTATGCAGCTTGAAGGTTTAGAGGCCATGATTATTTTCATCATTGTGTCAAGAGATATAGTACTAAAACACTTAAGTGTCTCTCCCGATCCCAGGCCCTCGCAGAGCTGTGCAGATCCAGGACAGCTAAGCCCTGGAGGAATACGCAGATTCAAAGAGGAGTCCGTAATTTGCTTTCTAATGGTCATGATCTTTTCCTCAAAGAAGTTCATGAATTTATTACTGCTGAAGTGAAAGCCATCCTCTCTTGGGGAATGCTGCTTTTTAGTTAGCTTTGCAACAGTATCAAAAAGAAATTTTGGATTGTTCTTATTTTCCTCGATTAAGTTGGAAAAGTAGGATGATCGAGCAGCAGTGAGGGCTCTTCGGTACTGCACGGTACTGTCTTTCCAAGCTAGTCGGAAGACTTCCAGTTTGGTGTGGCGCCATTTCCGTTCCAATTTCCTGGAAGCTTGCTTCAAAGCTCGGGTATTTTCTGTATACCAGGGAGCTAGTTTCTTATGACAAATGTTTTTCGTTTTTAGGGGTGCAACTGCATCTAGGGTATTGCGCAAGGTTAAATTGAGTTCCTCAGTTAAGTGGTTAACTGATTTTTGTCCTCTGACGTCCTTGGGTAGGCAGAAGGAGTCTGGAAGGGCATCAAGGAATTTTTGTGTTGTCTGAGAATTTATAGCACGACTTTTGATGCTCCTTGGTTGGGGTCTGAGCAGATTATTTGTTGCGATTGCAAACGTAATAAAATGGTGGTCCGATAGTCCAGGATTATGTGGAAAAACATTAAGATCTACAACATTTATTCCATGGGACAAAACTAGGTCCAGAGTATGACTGTGGCAGTGAGTAGGTCCAGAGACATGTTGGACAAAACCCACTGAGTCGATGATGGCTCCGAAAGACTTTTGGAGTGGGTCTGTGGACTTCTCCATGTGAATATTAAAATCACCAAAAATTAGAATATGATCTGCTATGACTACAAGGTCTGATAGGAATTCAGGAAACTCAGAGAGGAACGCTGTATATGGCCCAGGAGGCCTGTAAACAGTAGCTATAAAAAGTGATTGAGTAGGCTGCATAGATTTCATGACTAGAAGCTCAAAAGACGAAAACGCCATTTTTTTTTTTGTAAATTGAAATTTGCTATCGTAAATGTTAGCAACACCTCCGCCTTTGCGGGATGCACGGGGGATATGGTCACTAGTGTAACCAGGAGGTGAGGCCTCATTTAACACAGTAAATTCATCAGGCTTAAGCCATGTTTCAGTCAGGCCAATCACATCAAGATTATGATCAGTGATTAGTTCATTGACTATGACTGCCTTTGAAGTGAGGGATCTAACATTAAGTAACCCTATTTTGAGATGTGAGGTATCACGATCTCTTTCAATAATGGCAGGAATGGAGGAGGTCTTTATCCTAATAAGATTGCTAAGGCGAACACCGCCATGTTTAGTTTTGCCCAACCTAGGTCGAGGCACAGACACAGTCTCAATGGGTATGGCTGAGCTGACTACACTGACTGTGCTATTGGCAGACTCCACTAAGCTGGCAGGTTGGCTAACAGCCTGCTGCCTGGCCTGCACCCTATTTCATTGTGGGGCTAGAGGAGTTAGAGCCCTATCTATGTTGGTAGATAAGATGAGAGCACCCCTCCAGCTAGGATGGAGTCCGTCACTCCTCAGCAGGTCAGGCTTGGTCCTGTTTGTGGGTGAGTCCCAGAAAGAGGGCCAATTATCTACAAATTCTATCTTTTGGGAGGGGCAGAAAACAGTTTTCAACCAGCGATTGAGTGCTGAGACTCTGCTGTAGAGCTCGTCACTCCCCCTAACTGGGAGGTTGTAAACGAAGCTTGTATTCTGTTGTTTAGGCTATCAAAAGAAACTCCAGGTGAAGATTTTCACTAGATGTTATCCATACTGTATACCAGAATCTGGACATGTATTATAGTGCATTACATAATTGAAGATTAGGAGGAAGTGATATATGAAATGACCACAGTTACTAGCCTGGATCCAAACCAAATTTTTCAATTGGAGCAATTCAGTTTCGAGTCATACCAAATATTTTAAAAATGTGACCGATGCCTCTGCTTGGCACTCAGCGTTAAGGAAATGGATTGTGTGATAAGCCCCTTTTGGCAGACTAGCGTCCTGTCCTGGGGTTGTACTGGTGCATCAAACTGCCTCGTGCTACAGAACCAGGAGATAGCCTTCATAGAACAGCCTTTCTTACAATTTAGTTTGGATCCAGGCCACATACTTAGTTACCACAATCTGTGCCCCTACCATACAGTTCCCTCAGAAGTGCCTCTAGCTTTGCCACTGACTGTCCCATTGCCAGCCAGACTGTTTGACTCCCACTTACAGCTCTGGTCTCCCTCTGATGCCCTCTGCTCTCTGCATGATTAATGAGATTCTTTGTTGTGTTTGGTCACAGGGTCTGAGTTCCAAATATCAACCTAATTTCCCTGTTGGCCCTGGTTAAAAGTAGTGCACCATAGAGTGAATGGGGTGCCATTTTGGGACGTATACAGCATTGTCAATCATGTCACTATCTGAAGCCTGGGAGATGAAACGAGAGATGAGTGCAGCAGTGACATGCTGCTCTTGGTATTGCTGCTAATTAAATCTCCAGGCAGCTGGAAAGGTGATGCTGCAACAGACCTGCCTTTTTAGGGCGGACGCTAGAGTCAACCTCTCAAGGGGGTTGATGATAAAAACGTGCCTCGATCGGTTTTTCCTTTTCCATCCCCTCAGGTGCGAGTGATGTCAGAGAACATCAGAACAGGTGGTTCTCAATAAACTCCTGAGAAAGCGCACTTTGAAAGTGACCCTCTTTTATAAATATCGGATTTTATGCCGTGGCTCACAGTGGGGTGTTTTACATACATTATCATGATCTGCTTTGCATAATATTGTCCATCCAGCGGAACAAAGAGCAGAGGAACAGAAAGGCAAAAGCCATTTGTTTGTTGAATAGATGTACTGTAGGCGCGCAAGGACAAGGGTCGGGTGCGACTGATCATTTGAAATGCATCCAAAAGCTTGAGAGAAAATAATTATCCAGTATATTCAAGCCACTGTGCTGACACCTTGAAATGAGAACCTAGCCACCCTAACGAATGGGGGGCATTTACACATAGCAAAAACCTCATAACATTGAATATTCATCAAGGGCAATGACTTTTTAATTTGGTGTGTTCCATTGTGTGCGATATTCATGTCACAAACTGAAAATGTAATTTATAATTGTGTGGTGGCTTTAATAGGCAGCCTTGTGTGAGACTGAAGCCACAGGTAGCAGAAGAGGGATGTGTCATGCCTTGCTTCTGCTGGCTGCCCTTAGTGGAATTAGTACTTCCCATTTTAAGGGCATTAAGATGAACTGCAACGGTGTTGATTAATGAGCGGTTTCTGAGGGATTTGGGATTCCTACAAGTTTTCTTCCAATGCACCATAGCATGTGCCTTGGTTCTGAGGGCCAGTTGCCAGCTGAAGTACCTCCCATGGTCTGCTGTGGTCACATCAGAGCAGAGTAGTGAATCATAGTGACACTACTGAGAGGTTTGATGTTAAAGTGTCCTTTGGTTTGATGTTATGTGACTCTCTACCTTGGCAACAGCCAGTACACTTATGAAAAGAGCCACTGACATGAGAGACGTGGCTGAGCTATGAAAACCTCACCAAGGTAACCAATTATCAAGAAGTCTCCTTGCTTTTGTTTCCCCAAGGTCTCTCTGTTCAATGTCGTTTGCAGGATCACAGAGAATGGTGTCGTTCACAGCACCACAGGGGAATGAAAGCAACTGTATTCGAGACCGTTTCCCCTGTACTGATGATGTGCTCATGATGTTATCATTCTGACCACAGAGCTGTAACCCTGAGTGCAGGGCAGTGGGTATCAATATTACATATCTCATTCACTTCGTAAAAGAGAGGAACATCAGCATCCATCCTGGCAACGTTGAGTCTATCGTTTTGCCAGGTTATCTACATAGAATTCTACTCGTAGACCCCATAGACACTAAGAATGTACAATTGATGATTTGACACAATGGTTTTGATACAGCTGATATTTTTGTGATATAACAGTTTTACACAACCATTGTATGTTGCTATTTATTTTTGTGCAGAATAACTTTATTGTATCACAAGTGACTATTGTGCCAACTGTGTGCTACATCAGTTCTGTGTACGGGCTGTAGAGAGAGGTGTGATCTCCTTCCTGTACATCAGGCTCAGCATTTTCAAGGGTATCTCTGGGTCCCAGTCCAACAATATATTTCACCCACAGCGACCAACTCTGTTGTTTCCTTCTCAGCCACAGCTGCCTGCTAGAAACTGTGTGCAGGGCTGTTTACTAAGCTCATCATTATTGGCTTTCTCATCAAAATCAGATTAGGGGGCACTGCATAATACATTGAAGCATGGTATGTGTCACATCTGTTGAAGTGCGTATCTGAGAAGAACGATCTTCTGGAATATCCTGGCATATAATGAATAAGACTGTGCCCCCAAATGGCACCCTATTCCCTATGTAGTGCACTACTTTTGACCAAGAGCCCAGGGCTCTTGTCAATCGTTTTGCACTATGTAGGGAATAGGGTGCCATTTGGGACACATGAGTTTCCATGCATGGCACAGGTGGCTCAGAATTGCAGGTTGTGCTCCTTTCTCTATTTATTGTGACCTTTTTACCATCGCTGACACCTGGGTTTTGGGATTCTCATTAGCATAAATATATTAATAGCAAGAGAGCACAGTGGGGATGTAAATGTTAGCTGTCAAAAGATGATGCAGCACACAGTTAGTGAGACAAACACCCTCTGCCCCCCCCCCCTTCCCCCTCCTACTCTCCTCTCATTCCCAGTCTGCTGGAGCGTGTGACAGGACTCCAGGGAGAGAGCCATAGCACTGTTCCTGCATCAGCCTCATCAAGGCACTGTATTCTCAATCTGCTCCATTGTCTTTGTTGGAGGCTGAGTAACAAGGTCCTACTCCTTGACTCGGGACCCATCCTGAATTGCACCCTATTCCCTACACAGTGCACTACTTTTGACTGGTCAATCCTAGCTGTTTATAGTAACACTCCAGCTAAAGGGGTCAGGCATAATTTAGCATGTACCCTTCTCTTTGTTCTGGTATTGTTCCATGTGCACGAAATATAAATACTTGTATGTGGGGGGTGTGCGACAGGGAGTGGGAGTATAGCTCTGTCTGTCTGCTCTCACTGTCTCCAAGGTAGTGTCGCTTTGTTCTGACATCTGGAGGAATCCACAAGCATAAACTGAAACATAACACAGGGGAATGAACTGGTCTGTTTACATCCATAAAGATAGACCTGCACCTGTCATTCCAATAGGCTAACTGGACAAACGGGTGACTGGGAAAAGAGCTCATTGGGCTAACGGCTCTGAGATGGAAATGAAAAGCGGCAGTAGACCTTCAAGAGGCACCACCTCAGACCAAAATAGCTCAACATGTCAGTTTGTTACTGTAAAGTGCATTATAGCATCAATATGCCTGCTATTTCATCTCCAGTCAGCTGTGTTTGCTTGTGTCTATGTGGCCATCTAAGACTCAGTTTTGACTTTGTGTATTTTAAACTATGCATGTTGTATTTAAAACAAACCGAAATGAATAAGCCCAAATTAATATTCATCAGGAACAGACACATACTCTACTCATAGAGTATCCCGAGTGGCGCAGCGGTCTAAGGCAGTACATCTCAGTGCAAGAGGTGTCACTACAGTCCCTGGTTTGAATCCAGGCTGTATCACATCCGGCTGTGATTGGGAGTCCCATAGGGCAGCGCACAATTGGCCCAGCGTCGTCCGGGTTTGGCCCCGGGGTAGGCCGTCATTGTAAATAAGAATTTGTTCTTAACGGACTAGCCTAGTTAAATAAAAAATGTCATAAATAAAAAGAACAGAGTCAAATCATGTGAAATGCAAAACTCTGTATTTGGTAGAAAGAATACATACTATTCACTTCTGGATACATCTTTAGCTAAAATATGCAGGAAATGAGAGGAGGCCTAATCAAAGGAGGCAGCAGGAGCCCTCTGGACCTCAGTGCTGGATGATGCTGCTGCAGATTCACATGATGCTGCAGCGTCTTCTCACCTTGACTGTGGCTGAGCTAGGCTTCACATTGTACTGCTGTGGAACCTGCAGTGTCTTGCTCTCCCCGGCACCTTGTTCTAAACCATTCACCAGCACCAGCTGTTTAATGAGGGCAGGGTAGGGATGTGAGACGGTGGTGTCGATCGAGGTCTCTAGGGCCAGGCTGTGAGAGCTTTGCGAGAGGGCCGATGCGGTTGTCACTCCCTGGGTGTGGGTCGAAGGGGTTGCCACTCCCTGTCTCTGAAGGTGCTCCATGTGTTTCATGATCAGGTTGTCCGCCAGGTGCCTCAGCTTCCCCTGGTCCATGAATGATACCTTATCTCTCTGTCTGAGTGGGGCGGGGCATTTCGGAACAACAGTGGAGGCTTTTGCCACCTGGGTGGGCTTCCTGGTTGGCTGGCTGGTTGTCCAGGCAAGGGCGGAATGGTGTGACTGGGCGACCATGCCAGGGAAGTGTTTGAGCTTTACCTCCATACACTTACTCCTCACCTTCTTCTCCAGCCATTGTCTCTCCGGGGTCAAGGTTATCACAGGGGAGGGCTGGTTCAGAGTGGCTCTGGTCTGGGGTGGTTTAGTAGCATGAGTCTCAGCTGGCTGGAGCATGGTGCTGATGGTGGTAGTCTTCTCCACAGTCCTGGTGGCTGGTGAGATGTCCTTTGGTGCAGCTACAGCTGCAGTAGCCTTCTGCTCCCCCGCTGGCTTGGTAGTCTTGTTCTTCAACCTGAACTCTGTGTTGAGGTGCACTCGTCCAGAGAACACTGCCTGGCGGTCAGTCACATTGCCCATGATTTTCCAGTTGCCTTTGCTGCAGGAGGTGGGGGGCTGCAGGGGCGTGAGGTCGCCCACATACCTGGTGACCAGCTTGGGGAAGCCCCAGAGGCACTGGCTCTGCTTGCGGCGGACGTGGGACTCCAGCTTCTCCCGGACCTCCTGGGAAATTAAGGGGATCTTGGCACCCTGAGCGTACATCATAAAGAGTTTACCCTCCGACCCTGGAAACTGGCATGGAGCCTGGGAGTGAGATGGAGGGTTTACACCCTGCGAGCTGAAGGCTGGAATGCTGACAGTTTTCCTAATGATCTCGGATCCTTTCTTAGCCTGAGAGGTGGTTGAGGTGTTGGAGTGGGTGGTAGTGGTGGACGTTGGGGGGGAGGTTGAGCTGGTGGTGCCTCCTCCCTTCAGCCTCTCGGCAAGCAGCCACCTAACGATGGAGATCATCAGCACGGCAATCCTCCAGCGATTGCGGGCCACCTTAGATTATAGTTAGGATTCGATTAGTTTTATTGTCTTCCGAGTATATGTTACTTTTCACAGACTTGTACATTTAGACGAACACCTAACCAACAACTCATCACCCAGACATTTTAACAGTAGTGGTTGTGTCTCAAATGGCACCCTATTTCCTTTATTTGTACACTATGTAGGAAATAGGGTCCCATTGGGGATGCAGATTAACAGTACATTTCTACAGACCTTCTGCGTCACGTTGAGTTCCAGGCGTCTGCGGTGCCAGCGGTGCAGGAGGGGTGGGTCTGCTTTCCTCGGCACTACCTCAAACAGCTGTCTCACCGTCAGAATCTGTCTCACAGTCGGAGTCTTGGAGCAGTCTGAAGTGGTCTTGGAATGGTCTGGAGTGGTCTTGGACCAGTTTGTATGGTCTGTGAGGTCAGCAGCTCTGTCTTTGCAGTCAGGGAACGTGACAGTAGAAGGAGCTGCCACAGGACTAGCCACAGAGTCCACTTTGGTTTCCATCAAAGTCCAGTTTCGCCTCCAACCAGTAGCAGCAGGCTGACGAGGGCTGGGCTGGTATTCAAGGGGCAGAGGGGAGTCAGAAGGAGACACGTACCTAGAGGAGCTGCAGGAGGAGCTACGGGAGGAGAGCGTGGAGCCATGGTAACTGTCCTCATCATCCCCACCTCCTGGTAGCTGGAGGCAGGGAGTGGCCTTTGAGCTAGGACTACCCACTGGGCTAGGATTAACCGGAGGGCAGGGACTATCTTGACTATCTGGACTACAGCCTTTTGGGTATTTAAACCTGTCAGGTGGAGGCTGTTTCTTACAGGTTTGGCATGTGCTGCCGTCACTAGATCTAGAGGATACAGAAGATCTAGAATGTGATCTATAATGTGATCTAGAAGAGGATCTTGAAGATGATCTTGAGCAGCATGAGTCAGAGCACGACTCGGATTCAGAGCAGCAGTCCAGGTCCATCTCCGAGGTGAGGTCCTCTATCTGTAACTTCTTCATGTCCAGAAGTTCCTCCAGTTGTTTGAGGTAGCTGTAGTTGAGCTGCACTCCCTCTGTGAACTTATTGACCAGCTCTCTGAAAGAGAAAATATAAGACTGGGTTTAAGTTGAGTTCAGAGCTATTCATTTTCATGATTTTTTTATTTTACCCACATGTAAGATCCCTTTGAATTCACAATGACTTATGAAGGATGAAACTTACGGGTCTATCTCCCCGAAGACATCATCCTGTGAAGAAAAAAATGCACGGGTGTATAAGATAAGGATTTTGAAATATACATTCTAGTTGTAGTGCATGCATTTATATGGAGAGCTGAGGTCGTGGTCGTATAGTGGTAGTCACTCCGCAGTGCTAAAAGGACAGCGCCACTGCAGCTATAGTTCTCATGTTTGTGGGCATGGAACAGTTTGTGGGAAGTTTGTGAGAGCCTGGCTGATAGTCCCGCGTCAAACACCATTACATAAAGAAGTAAAGTCTACTGGCGGCGCGCACTTACATCGTTTTTACGCAGATGGATAGCCCAGAACAGGAGCAAGAGGAGAATCAGGAAAAGGTTGAGCCCGATGACACGATATGAGCCGAACTCCTCCTCAAATGTTTGCAGGAGCTGGGGCACACGGAGGCCCAGGTATTCTACTGAAGTTGCAAACATGTTAAGTTCTTCTGTCAGACATCGTCATGATCACTCGGATATGAAAGATACGCGTCCGCTTCGATCCAGTGCTCTTCTGGTGATTGCGCGCTCTTTTACCAATGGAAAACGTGGGGTTGAAGCAACGTTACTGCTCTGTCCGATAGAAACCTACACTGTATCTGACCGTTACAGGTGGTTATGGGCCACATAAGTAGCAGGTGCGCGAAACGCTATTATGACGCAAGCTTGATGTGTAGCATAGAATGAGGAATTAGAATACAATTGAATATACCGAGTTGAATAGGGTCTCTATGATGTGTAGTGCGTTACGCAATCAAAGTAAACAGTAGATGGGTATCCCAACGCATCCTGAATCGAGAACTCTATGGCCCAATATGCCTCAAAGAGAAACTCCCGTATACTGTGTCACTTTATACGCCACTCTAATTTACCCTATGGACAATGTATTTCATAGGCTATTGCTGTTTGCTCTTATGGTAGACCTACCTATTGTGTTGTTTGAGAATTCCACAAATGAAAGCAAAACATCCTCAATTTAGAATATTTTTTTCCCAGCGTGGGGTTTGCTAGTCTACGCAGTCTGATTTTGAATATTTTAATAGTCTATGGGCCAGTGGGGTCTTATGGGCTCACTTGGGTTAACTATGTCTAATAGTGATATTCCTGAATGTCTATGTCCCTAGAGTTGGAAAATGTGTGATAGCATTGCAGCAATGACAGCTTTCTGTGTGTTATCACCCTTTCTTTCATCCCGCCCATCCCATGCACCTTTTCATATGAATTTAACCCCATGACAAAAAATGGGGGCCGGATGCTAGAGGCTGTCTCAGAGCCTGTTGGCTCAATCAGGGGCATCATGCACTCCCAAAACCGGAGGGGGCACAAAGTATGTGAGGATAGCTGGGGGGTGGTCCAGGGGGGCTAGGACCCCCGATCGTAAATTGGGTAATTTAGCATTTTTCAAACACCTGAAACAGCCTTTTCCTGCAATCTAGAGACATAATCATTATTCTTAATTCAAAAAGATGTCTATTTTTCTGCATATCTAAGCATGCCTCTTCAGCTGTCTGTATCCTCCTGACTGGTGATTATTTTCTTATAGAAACTAAATATGATTATCTCAACAACAAAAAATGCTATAAATACATCTGGGTAAATGATTGAAAGGAATGTGAGTCTTATTCAGTACATTTAGTTATTGCTTGCTTTTCTAAAGGCTACCAACCTTGCCAGCAAGCATGCCAGATAAGATTCAGATGCTGTATCTTAATTTGATCATCCTGTTGTTGCAGGAAAATAAAACTTGTAGAGTATTCAAGGTTTAAAAAGGCTTCTAAAGTTTGTAATTTCCACTTAAAAATATCACACTTGATTTTCACTAACGAAAAATGTATCAACCCTTATTATAATCTACATAATAATCCACATTTCCTGTTGCTGCGGGATTATTTTCCTGCTGTAGCAAACTGGCTCAAATTAAGATCCTACATCTGTAGTTAGACAAGCCACCTACTCTAACTTGATAGCTAATTATGAGGTTGGGAGATTGGGAACCTATCTGGGCTAGCTAAAGCCAACTTCACAAAATTGCTAGGTGTCTAGTAGTATTAGCGAGAACCAAACAAAACCAACAACAACAAAAAAAATGATAAAAACTGTCAAGATTATTATTGCCCTCCCCCTGGAAGGTGGAGTAACAGTTTGGGTGCTACTCAGACCCACAGGTTAAGAAGCAGAACAAGTCTGAAGACAGAAATGCTAAGGGGATACATATGCAAACACATGGTGCACACTAGTTCACAAACAGTATGGAAAACAGGCAGGATGAAAAGTTATTGCTTGACCTTAAGCAACAAAAGAAAAGCAACTTGGCACTATCCCAAATGGCACACATATGGCCCCTGGTCAAAAGTAGTGCACTGTATAGGAAATAGGGTGCCATTTGGGATGCAGACATAATCATAGTAACAACCATCTTATATCTCCATCTATACTGGTATGTTGCTAGGATACTTAAAAAAAACTCTTGAGAGACCTTTCCATTATATTGCCTGTGGTACTGGCCACTTCTCAAAAAAAAGCTAAATGTTTCACTCCACATTCCCGTAGCACTTGTGTCTTCAGACTTGTTCTGCTTCGTCACCTGTGGGTCTGAGGAGCACCCAAACTGTCACTCTGTCTTCCAGGGCGAGGGCAATAATAATAACTTGTATCAGTTTTTCTTCTTGCCTTGGTTCTCTTCCCTGTCCCCAAGCCCCAAACTGAAGACAATTTCAGCCTTACAACCTACTGGGCAAAAACTGGTAGAGTCAACATTGTTTCCATGTGATGACCGTTCAATGTGATGACCGTTCAATGTGATGACCGTTCAATGTGATGACTGTTGAACCAATGTGGAAAACTGATTGGATTTGCAAAAAGTCATCAATGTAATGGAATTTAGACTTTTTTTCCACCCAACTTTTAACCTAAATCCAATGACATTGACATTTTTTGTTGATTTCACGTTGAATTGACATTAATTGACATCTCAACGAAATGTAAATTGAAATCAAATCAAATTGTATTAGTCACATGCGCCAAATACAACAGGTGTAAAATTGTATCATATTACTCCAGTGCTAGCCTCTCTACACTGGCTTCCTGTTAAGGCAAGGGCTGATTTTAAGGTTTTACTGCTAACCTACAAAAATAGCATTACATTGGCTTGCTCCTATCTTTCCGATTTGGTCCTGCCGTGCATACCTACATGCTACGTTCACAAGACGCAGGCCTTATTGTCCCTGGAATTTCTAAGCAAACAGCTGGAGGCAGGGCTTTCTCCTATAGAGCTCAATTTTTATAGAACGGTCTGCCTATCCATGTCAGAGACACAGACTCGTTCTCAACCTTTAAGTCTTTATTGAAGACTCATCTCTTCAGTAGGTCCTATGATTGAGTGTAGTCTGGCCCAGGGGTGTGAAGGTGAACGGAAAGGTACTGGAGCGACGAACCACCCTTGCTGTCTCTGACTGGCCGGTTCCTCTCTCTCCACTGGGATTCTCTGCCTCTAACCCTATTACGGGGGCTGAGTCACTGGCTTACTGATGCTCTTCCATGCCGTCCCTAGGAGGGGTGCGTCACTTGAGTGGGTTGAGTCTCTGACATGATCTTCCTGTCCGGGTTGGTGCCCCCCTCGAGTTCGTGCCGTGGGGGAAATCTTTGTGGGCTATACTCGGCTTGTCTCAGGGTAGTAAGTTGGTGGTTGAAGATATCTCTCTAGTGGTGTGTGGGCTGTGGCAAAGTGGGCGGGGTTATATCCTGCCTGGTTGGCCCTGTCTGGGGGTATAGTCGGATGGGGCCACAGTGTCTCCCGACCCCTCCTGTGTCAGCCTCCAGTAATTATGCTGCAATAGTTTATGTGTTGGGGGGCTAGGGTCAGTCTGTTTATATCTGGAGTATTTCTCCTGTCTTATCTGGTGTCCTGTGTGAATTTAAGTAGGCTCCCTCTAATTCTCTTTCTTTTTCTTTCTCTTCTCTTGGAGGACCTGAGCCCTAGGACCATGCCTCACGACTACCTGGCTTGATGACTCCTTGCTGTCCCCAGTCCACCTGGTCGTGCTGCTGCTCCAGTTTCAACTGTTCTGCCTGCGGCTATGGAACCCTGACCTGTTCACCGGACGTGCTACCTTGTCTCGGACCTGCTGTTTTCAACTCTCTCTCTCTACCGTACCTGCTGTCTCTAAATCTGAATGATCGGCTATGAAAAGCCAACTGACATTTACTCCTGAGGTGCAGACCTGTTGCGCCCTCTACAACCACTGTGATTATTATTATCTGACCCTGCTGGCTATCTATGAACATTTGTACATCTTGGCCATGTATTGTTATAATCTCCACCCGGCACAGCCAGAAGAGGACTGGCCAGCCCTCAGAGCCTGGTTTCTCTTTAGGTTTCTTCCTAGGTTCCTGCCTTTCTAGGGAGTTTTTCCTAGCCATCGTGCTTCTACATCTGCCTTGCTTGCTGTTTGGGGTTTTAGGCTGGGATTCTGTATAGCACTTTGTGACATTGTCTGATGTTAAAAGGGCTTTATAAATACATTTGATTGAGTGTAGACCTCACAGTGAAATGCTTACTTACAAGCCCCTAACCAACAAAGCAGTTTAATAAAAGTAACAAGTAGTTACAGAGCAGCAGTAAAATAACAATAGGGAGACTATATACAGGGGGTACCGGTACAGAGTCAATGTGCGGGGGCACCGGTTAGTTGAGGTAATATGTACATGTACACTACCGTTCAAAAGTTTGGGGTCACTTAGAAATGTCCTTGTTTGGTCAGAAATACAGTGTAGACATTGTTAATGTTTTAAATGTCTATTGTAGCTGGAGACGACAGATTTGTTATGGAATATCTACATAGGCATACAGAGGCCCATTATCAGCAACCATCACTCCTGTGTTCCAATGGCACGTTGTGTTAGCTAATTCAAGTTCATCATTTTAAAAGGCTAGTTGATCATTAGAAAACCCTTTGAAATTATGTTAGCACAGCTGAAAACTGTTGTTCTGTTTAAAAAAGCAATAAAACTGGCCTTCTTTAGACTAGTTGAGTATCTGGAGCATCAGCATTTGTGGGTTCGATTACAGGCTCAAAATGGCCAGAAACAAAGAACTTTCTTCTGAAACTCGTCAGTCTATTATTGTTCTGAGAAATGAAGGCTATTCCAAGCGAGAAATTGCCAAGAAACTGAAGATCTCGTAGAACGCAGTGTACTACTCCCTTCATAAAACAGCGCAAACTGGCTGGACCCAGAATAGAAAGAGGAGTGAGAGGCCCCGGTGCACAACTGAGCAGATGACAAGTACATTAGAGTAGATTTTTTAACACTTTTTAGGTTACTACATGATTCCATATGTGTTCTTTCATAGTTTGATGTCTTCACTGTTATTCTACAATGTAGAAAATAGTACAAATATAGAAAAACCCTTGAATGAGTAGGTGTTTCCAAACCTTTGACTGGTACTGTATATATACAGTTGAAGTCAGAAGTTTACATACACCTTAGCCAAGTACATTTAAACTCAGTTTTTCACAATTCCTGACATTTAACTCTAGTAACTGAGTCAGGTTTGTAGGCCTCCTTGCTCGCACGCATTTTTTCAGTTCTGCCCACAAATGTTCTATAGGATTGAGGTCAGGGCTTTGTGATGGCCACTCCAATAACTTGACTGTTGTCCTTAAGCCATTTTGCCACAACTTTGGAAGTATGCTTGGGGTCATTGTCCATTTGGAAGACCCATTTGCAACCAAGCTTTAACTTCCTGACTGATGTCTTGAGATGTTGCTTCAATATATCCACATAATTTTCCTTCTCATGATGTGATCTATTTTGTGCACCAGTCCCTCCTGCAGCAAAGCACCCCCACAACATGATGCTGCCACCCCCGTGCTTCACGGTTGGGATTGTGTTCTTCGGCTTGATACCCTCCCCCTTTTTCCTCCAAACATAACGATGGTCTTTATGGCCAAACAGTTCTATTTTTGTTTCATCAGACAAGAGGATATCGACTCCAAAAAGTACGATCTTTGTCCCCATGTGCAGTTGCAAACCGTAGTCTGGCTTTTTTATGGCAGCCTTTCAGGTTATGTCGATATAGGACTCTTTTTACTGTGGATATAGATACTTTTGTACCTGTTTCCTCCAGAGTCTTCACAGGGTCCTTTGCTGTTGTTCTGGGATTGATTTGCACTTTTCACACCAAAGTACGTTCATCTCTAGGAGACAGAACGCCTGTCTGTAAACAATCGTTGGAAAAATTACTTATGTCATGCACAAAGTAGATGTCCTAACCGACTTGCCAAAACTATAGTTTGTTAACAAGAAATTTGTGGAGTGGTTGAAAAAACGTGTTTTAATGACTCCAACCTAAGTGTATATAAACTTCCGACTTCAACTGTATATATATATATTATTTTTTTAGCTAAAGAGGTAGGGCTCAAAACAGGTAGAGCTCTGCCCACCTGCCCTGAATGACGGGTCACCACTGATCATTGTTAGAAAACCATTTGCAGGTCTTGCTCTAGATTTGAGTCAAAACTGTAATTCGAACACTCAGGAACATTCACTGTCTTCTTGGTAAGCAACTCCAGTGTAGATTTGGCCTTGTGTTTAGGTTATTGTCCTGCTGAAAGGTGAATTCATCTCCCGGTGTCTGGTGGAAAGCAGACTGAACCAGGCTTTTCTGTAGGATTTTGCCTTTGCTTAGCTCCATTCCAATTGTTTTTTATCCTGAAAAACCATTGCAAACATAACCATAACATGATGCAACCACCACTATGCTTGAAAATATGGAGAGTAGTACTCAGTACCCAGTCATGTGTAATATTGGATTTGACTCAAACATAACACTTTGTATTCAGGACAAAAAGTTTATTGCTTTGCCACATTTTTTCCAGCATTACTTTATTTTCTTGTTGCAAACAGGATGCATGTTTTGGAATATTTTATTCTCTTCAGGCTTCCTTCTTTTTACTCTGTCAATTAGGATATTATTGTGGAGTAACTACGATGTTGTTGATCCTGTCACGCCCTGACCTTAGAGAGACGTTTTATTTCTCTATTTGGTTAGGTCAGGGTGTGATGTGGGGTGGGCATTCTATGTTTTGTATTTCTGTGTGTTTGGCCGAGTGTGGTTCCCAATCAGAGGCAGCTGTCTATCGTTGTCTCTGATTGGTAATCATACTTAGGCAGCCTGTTTTGCCACCTTAGTTGTTGGTAGTTGTCTTTGTTAGTGGCCTGTATAGCCCTAGTAAGCTTCACGTTCATTTTTGTTGTTTCTTGTTTTGTTGGCAACATTTATAAAGAAGTCAAATTGTACGCTGACCACGCTGCACCTTGGTCCGGTCATTTCCTTGACAACGTTCGTGACAGATCCATCCTCAGTTTTCTCCTATTACAGCCATTAAATGATGTAACTGTTTTATAGTCACCATTGGCCATGGTGAAATCCCTGAGCGGTTTCCTTCCTCTCTGGCAAATGAGATTTTGGGCAAAAAGGCTAAATTGTCTACATCATTCATTGACTCAGATGGCTCATGCTCATTCATCAAAAACCCACTGATATTGCCAACTACTTTAATGATTTCTCATTGGCAAGATGAGCAAACTTAGGCATGACATGCCAGCAACAAACCCTGACACTATACATCCAAGTATATCTGACCAAATTATGCAATTTTGAATTCCATAAAGTGAGTGTGGAAGAGGTGAACAAATTATTGTCTAGCCACTGGGGTCTGACAACTTGGATGGAAAATTACTGAGAAAAATAGTGGACAATATTGCCACTCCTATTTTCCTTATCTTCAATCTAAGTCTACTGTGTGCCTTCAGGCCTGGAGGGAAGCAAAAGTAATTCCTCTACCTAAAAATAGTAAAGCCCCCAATACTGGCTCAAATAGCCGACCAATCAGACTGATACTAACCCTGAGTAAACTTTTGGAAAAAATAGTGTTTGACCAGATACAATGCTATTTTACAGTAAACAAATTGACAACCGACTTTTTGCATGCTGATATTCAACAAGCACAACGCTTACACAAATGACTGATAATTGGCTGAGAGACATTTTGTTAGACTTCAGTGCGGCTTTTGACATTATTGATCATAGTCTGCTGCTGGAAAAACATATATGTTATGGCTTTACACCCCCTGCTATATTGTGGAAAAAGTGTTACCTGTCTAACAGAACACAGAGGGTGTTCTTTAATGAAAGCCTATCCAGCATAATCCAGGTAGAATCAGGAATTCCCCCATGGAAGCTGTCTAAGCCCCTTACTTTCTTCAATCTTTTCTAACGACATGCCACTGGCTTTGAGTAAAGGGTGACTCAACACTATACACATCAGCTACTACAGTGACTGGAATGACTGCAGCACTTAACAAAAAGCTGCAGTTAGTTTCAGAATGGGTTGCAAGGAATAAGTTAGTCCTAAATATTTCAAAAAATAAAAAAGCATTGTATTTTGAACAAATCATTCACTAAACTCTAAACCTCAACTAAATCTTGTGCCTTGGCAGCAGCTAAAGGGGATCCATAATAAATACAAATACAAACTGAGTTACGAAGGATGCTTGTATCTTTGTAGTGACTGGGTGTATTGATACACTATCCAAAGTGTATTTAATAATTTCACCATGTTCAAAGGGATATTCAATGTCTGCTTATTTTTTTACCCATCAACCAATAGGAGCCCTTCTTTGAGAGGCATTGAAAAACCTCACTGGTCTTTATGGTTGAATCTGTGTTTGAAGTTCACTGCTCGACTGAGGGACCTTACACATAATTGTATGTGTGGGGTACAGAGATGAGGGTAGTCATTAAAAAATCTTGTTAAACACTATTATTGCACAGAGTGACTCCATCAAATAAAATAAAATGTTATTTGTCACATGCACCGAATACAAGAGGTGTAGACCTTACAGTGAAATGCTTACTTACAAGCCCTTAACCAACAATGCAGTTTTATGAAAATAAGAAATAAAGTAACAAATAATTAAAATAAGAGTAGCAGTAAAATAACAATAGCGAGGATATATACAGGCGGTATCGGTACAGAGTCAATGTGCGGGGGCACCGGTTAGTCAAGGTAATTGAGGTAATATATACATGTGGGTAGAGTTATTAAAGTGACTATGCATAGATAATAACAGACAGTAGCAGCAGCATAAAAGTGGGTGGGCAATGCAAGTAGTCTGGGTAGCCATTTGATTAGATATTCAGTCTTATGGCTTGGGGGTAGAAGCTGTTTTAGAAGCCTCTTGGACCCAGACTTGGCGCTCCGGTACCGCTTGCCATGCGGTAGCAGAAATAACAGTCTATGACTAGGGTGGCTGGAGTCTTTGACAATTTTTAGGACCTTCCTCTGACACCGCCTTGTATAGAGGTCCTGGATGGCAGGAAGCTTGGCCCCAGGGGTGTACTGGGTCGTACACACTACCCTCTGTAGTGCCTTGCGGTCGGAGGCCGAGCAGTTGCCATACCAGGCAGTGATGCAACCAGTCAGGATGCTCTTGATGGTGCAGCTGTTGAATCTTTTGTGGATCTGAGGACCCATGCCAAATCTTTTCAGTCTCCTGAGGGGGAATAGGTTTTGTTGTGCCCTCTTCACGAAAGTTTTGGTGTGTTTGGACCATGTTAGTTTGTTGGAGATTTGGACACCAAGGAACTTGAAGCTCTCAACCTGCTCCACTACAGCCCCGTCGATGAGAATGGGGGCATGCTCGGTCCTCCTTTTCCTGTAGTCCACAATCATCTCCTTTGTCTTGATCACATTAAGGGAGAGGTTGTTGCCCTGGCACCACACAGCCAGATCTCTGACCTCCTCTCTACCTTAGTGTTCTTGGGCACAGGGACTATGGTGGTCTGCTTGAAACATGTTGGTATTACAGACTCAGACAGGGAGAGGTTGTAAATGTCAGTGAAGACACTTGCCAGTTGGTCAGCGCATGCTCAGAGTACACGTCCTGGTAATCCGTCTGGGCCTGCGGCCTTGTGAATGTTGACCTGTTTAAAGGTCTTACTCACATTGGCTGAGGAGAGCGTGATCACACAGTCGTCCGGAACAGCTGGTTCTCTCATGCATGTTTCACTGTTACTTGCCTCAAAGCGAGCATAGAAGTAATTTAGCTAATCTGGTAAGCTTGTGTCACGGGGCAGCTCTTGGCTGTGCTTCCCTTTGTAGTCTGTAATAGTTTGCAAGCCCTGCCACATCCGACGAGCGTCGGAGCCGGTGTGGTATGATTCGATCTTAGTCCCGTATTGACGCTTTGCCTGTTTGATGGTTTGTTGGAGGGCATAGCAAGATTTCTTATAAACTTCCGGCTTAGAGTCCCGCTCCTTAAAAGCGGCAGCTCTACCCTTTAGCTCAGTGAGGATGTTGCCTGTAATCCATGGCTTCTGGTTGGGATATGTACGTACAGTCACTGTGGGGACGACGTCATTGATGCACTTATTGATGAAGCCAGTGACTGATGTGGTGTGCTCCTCAATGCTATCGGAAGAATCCCGGAACATATTCCAGTCTGTGCTAGCAAAACAGTCCTGTAGTTTAGCATCTGCTTCATCTGACCGTTTTTTTATTGACCGAGTCACGGGTGCTTCCTGCTTTAATTTTTGCTTGTAAGCAGAAATTAGGAGGATAGAATTATGGTCAGATTTGCCAAATGGAGGGCAAGGGAGAGCTTTGTACGCTTCTCTGTGTGTGGAGTAAAGGTTGTCTAGAGTTTTTTTTCCCCTCTGGTTGCACGTTTAACATGCTGATAGAAATTGCAACATATTCTGTGACTTGTTAAACACATTTCTACTTCTGAACTTATTTAGGCTTGCCATAACAAAGGGGTTGAATACTTATTGACTCGAGACATTTCAGCTTTTCATTTTTAAATCATTTGTAAAAATGTCTAAAAACATAATTCCACTTCGACATTATGGGGTATTGTGTGTAGGCCAGTGCCAAAAAATCGGAATGTAATACATTTTAAATTCAGGCTGTAACAAAACAAAATATGGAAAAAGTCAAGGGGTGTGAATACTTTCTTAAGGCTTATAGGTCAAATGGGTTTGTTCGCTGCTTCAATCTTTATCTGTATCTTTCAAGATTGGAACTCCGTTTAAGTGTTTACCTCAAAAGGTAGACATTGATATACTGTACTTCTCAGAGGATGTGAGAATAGGTAATTGGTAAAGATGTGTCACTTTTACTGGGACAAATGACTCCAGGTCTTTACCACATATGAATACGCAAGGGCTATTTCAAATGTTCAATCAATAAATATTTCAAACATTCTGTGTCCCAAATGACACTCTATTCCCTATGTCCTGCACTACAAAAGCCGTATGCTCAAAAGTAGTGCACCATAAAGACCAGGGAATAGGGTGCAATTTGGATGCACTCACACAGTGTGATTAATGTGGGGGTTAACAGAGTTCACGTGGAACATTCGTCTCAATGTAAAAAAATAAATATGGATCTGACCTCTATGGCCTAAGCAGATAAACAGGGCACCTGTGATTGATCTTCAGATTCCTCATAATCAAATTCATCAAATAGTCTTGTTCATCATACACAATAAAAACAAATGGTTCTATCACAGGAGGTTTGTGGCACCTTAATTGGGGAGGACGGAGTAAGTGGAATGGTATCAAACACATCAAACACATGGTTTCCATGCATTTGATGCAATTCCATTCGCTCCATTCAAGCCATTATTATGAGCCTTCCTCCCCTCAGCAGCCTCCACTGAGTTCTATATAATGCCAAATAAGGATTCTTTGGCTTTTAACCATTTTTAAAGGTTCTATAGAGAACCATTTTCCCAAGGTCGTAAATGGTTCTATTAAGGACCATTAACAAAAGCTTCTACATAGCACCAAAAAAGGGTTCTGCTATGGTTACATCCATTTTTGGTGCTATATACTGTAGACCCCTTATTTTATGATTCATTTTAGAACCATTCTCAATATCAAAGGTTCTTTGTAGAACCATTCATGTCTTTTTTTATGCTGGTTTAAAAACCATATTATATATATTTTTTAAATTCCATAGGTTTTATTATTGTGTTTAGTAACAAGTTGAATCAGGTGTGCTAGCTTTGGGATGGCTAAAGGTCCCCGAGGAGAGAATTGAGAACCGTTGATTTAGTCATCCTTCTCAATTAACACAAGGCCATACATGAGTCTTTAATATTTACACTATCACTGTTCATAGTCATATACATAATTGTATAACACAACAGAATACATAAACTAGAATGACACTCTCACTCATGGTTGCACAAAAAGAGTTGTTAGCAAACCACGCCCCAAAATATTCAAATGAGCCTCCGTCCATACATTTGAATTATTACTAAAAGAGGAAAGAACCATTTTTTGAACTGCAAAGAACCATTGAAGGGCTCAAAGGGTTCTTTGGGTCAGTATGGTTCCACATATAACCATCACCCTTCCTAAAGAACCCTTGAGGAACCCTCATTTTTTAGTGTGTAGGGCAAAGACACAGCATTTCCCATTCCTAGAGGAAAGCTATTATATGCTGATGTTTTCAAGGTGCCCTTAAATTGTGACCTTAAAAACTCTGATTTTAGAATGCACTTGTAGTAAACTGATGGAATTACATATAGAGCAGAATATACTCTAATGAATAAAATAGTCCAAAAGGAACTTTTTGGCTTACTGTTTGGCTTGCTCCTCAATTATGCTTTTCGATGCTTTGTCCCAGCTTGTCAAGATGTAGGCTAGATCCTTGTTTCATCTTACCACTTCGCTTTTTTTATGCAATAGATTCATGAATAGTGCCATCCAAGGCAGAATTAGGTTCACAGCTGAGAGAAAGGCTATAAGCTGTGCTTGCCCATGTATGGTGCTCAGAGGTTCAGCAGAGACCTGTCCTACCAGCCAGCCAACAGATATGGGCCTCACAGAGAAAAGAAAAATCACACCAATATCATGCCAAACTCACATTGTGGGGCCCGGACATAAGAGGAGTGAAAGAGACCAGATGTTTGTGGATTTCTCCTTCATTTGTTGGAACATTCATACATTGCCTAAACCTGGTTATTGGTGATCAGACCTGTTGAACTCTGTAACATACTGTAGGCTACCATCTGTTAGTCTGATTTGTCTAACAGTTATTGAACATGTTGTTGAAATGTTAAAAATGGGACTCTGTGTTTGCAGAGCAGGAAAATCTATTCCATGGGTTGATTATTGGGTTAAGTCCCCCACTGGTCCAGTCAGATGAATCATAATCACTCAGAGAGAATCCATTATGCTTGCCAGAAATAAAGATGGGGAAAGTAGGAATGGTTGTGATGACATGACATTGACCATTGATTGAACCTGGAGTGGTTGGGTCCAGTCTTTGGAAATGTCCTGTGAACCCTCAAGCAGTTTACTCCCCAAAGGGATTTTTAAATGCAAGAAAGACTTTTAATAGTGAAATATAAGCTGAAATTATATGTCATTGCTCAAGGGTTCAGTCCTTTTCTGAATCTGAATCCTCTTATGGCTCAATTAAAATAACAATCAGAAACATTTTGGGATCACGATTCATGACCAAATGTCCTGTGAACCCTTAGCAGTTCACTCTCTAAAGGGATTTGATTTAATGTAAAATTAATTGCAAAAATTATTGGATCATGAACTCTTGAAGGAGTGGTTTTGAAACAAATCTCTATTTTTGCGTCCAGACACTTTTTTTCACTTGGTTTTGAGAAACACCACATCAGCAATTACTTTCTTATTGCTCGTTCTGCAGTGGATAAACATGAATAAAGGCACCAAAAACACCCAAATACTGTCACGAACGCCGTCGTGGTGGAAATGACCGGACCAAGGTGCAGCGTGGTGAGCGTACATTTTTCTTTATTATAAATGTCGCCAACAAAACAAGAAACAACAAAAATGAACATGAAGCTTACTAGGGCTATACAGGCCACTAACAAAGACAACTACCCACAAAATCCAAAAGGAAAAAAGGCTGCCTAAGTATGATTCCCAATCAGAGACAACGATAGACAGCTGTCCCTGATTGAGAACCATACCCGGCCAAAACATAGAAATACAGAACATAGAGTTTCCCACCCGAGTCACACCCTGACCAACCAAACATAGAGAATAAAAAGATCTCTACGGTCAGGGCGTGACAAATACGTCCTTTACGGCTATACGGCAAAGCGCTCAGTGTAGTGATGCAGGTCTTTAGATGTTGTACATTTTGTAATTCAGAACTTTATCCTCAACATTATGTTCCAATTTGTTGGACTCAAGCGATAGTTTTCTGTGTGAGAGCATGCGCATGCTTTCCCATTGTGGTGATACGAGAAAGCATTTACATGCTCGCATACGGAAATGTATCGCTTGAGTCCAACAAAATGGAATATAACGTTGCGAATGAGGAAGGCAGTTGAACGGTGTGTCCTCCGACACATTGGTGCGGCTGCCTTCGGTTTAAGCGGGCGGGTTGTTAAGAAGCGCGGTTTGGCGGGTCATTTTTCATAGGACGCATGACTCGAACTTCACCTCCCGAGCCCATTGGGGAGTTGCAGCGATGAGACAAGATCGAAATTGGGGAGAAAAAGGAGGTAAAATACCCCCCCAAAATATTTTTATAAGTCAACTACTCCTTTAAGGATCCAACCCTTTTTTTCAATTTTCGCCTAAAATGACAAACCCAAATCTAACTGCCTGTAGCTCAGGACCTGAAGCAAGGATATGCATATTCTTGATACCATTTTAAAGGAAACACTTTGAAGTTTGCGGAAATGTGAAATTAATGTAGGAGAATATAACACATTAGATCTGGTAAATGCATATTTGAAATGCAAGAGAAAGGCCATAATGTATTATTCCAGCCCAGGCACAATTTAGATTTTGGCCACTAGATGGCAGCAGTGTATGAGCAAAGTTTTAGACTGATCTAATGAACCATTGCATATCTGTTCAAAATGTTGTATCAAGACTGCCCAAATGTGCCTAATTGGTTTATTAATACATTTTCTAGTTTTTGTTACTTACAACCTCATGCTAATCACATTAACCTACGTTAGCTCAACCGTCCCGTGGGGGGGACCGATCCCATAGAGGTTTTAAGAGGGTTTTAAGCTGTGACCACTCGTGCTCATTAGCCACAGCCCAAGGCATAATAACAGTCACCACATTGGACTGGAGCACCAATGGGGAAACCTAACCAATAGCCAGACACTTTTAAGTTGTACACTACAGGGTTCAAACACTAAGCCCCTTTGAGATTTTCAAAACAAATATGACAGTTGGGACCTAATTATAAATAATTATGAGTTCAATCATGTTCCTGTGCCAGATGAATGATACTCTGGTTTGGTTTGATCCTTTAATAAATCTCTGGGGGTTTTCTAGAGTCCCTCATAACCTCTGGAATGAGCAGCAACATGCTCTAAAACACTCTAACACATTTTTAAGACAGGCAAAATTATTTTGTTGTGCTGGCTGGTATTTTGTTGTTTGTTTTGTTCACTTTACTTGACACTATTGTGTGTGACTTTTTTTACATAGGCCTGTCAAATCATTGAATTTCCAAGGGAAAGCAACAAGTGCCATGATCCCACGGGAAAGTTTGGACAAAGTTCTCCGGAACTGAGACTTAGCATCCTGTATAAACAACACATCTTTTCAGGGGGAAGGGTTTGTTTATTGGTTTGAAGATTCTATGGAAGTTACTTCACTGTCTTTCCTCAAAGATGAAATTGCATTGAATCAAATTAATAATTTCCAATTAAGTTTAGCACACATAAGGGTGAGTTGCTAGGAGTAATTTAGAGCCACAACGTCACATGGTGATGGTCATACTGTTATTGTCTGTTTGGGGACATTGTTCTTTCTTCTTGGAAGAGAACTGGAAGACAGAATTGGAAGACAACAGATGGAGGTGGGCCACTAAGAGCTTGTTAATGTCATCGATCCAGAACAAGAACACTTTTTGCTACTGCCATGGATTATTTAACACAGGCTAATTCCATTTAGGACAAAACCCAATATCTGTATTAGCTGATTATTCAGTGTTGTTAAATCTGGGATTTTGACAATTTGTCTCTGTAAGACAGGCTTTTATAGCATATATCCAAATCCTTTCTGCAATTGTCTCATTTTGTCCTCTCAATAATAATTGTTTGAATAAGCAGAGTAACTGTAAAATCCCGCATTGCGAATTACAGGGTGCCAGCAGGGGGCTAAACCCCCCCTTGAATGAGAGATGAGCCCCCTTAAATGCAACAAAAGTCCAACTTTGGACTAATTTAACCATTCTCCTTTTTGTTAAAAGGGCAATTTGTACTGCTGTAGTGGTAAATATGAAAATAAAAGCTTATTCCAAATTTAACAAACACCCCTACCTCTGTGTCAAGTTTTTTTTTTTAATTCCCCATGTGTCTGCACTTGTCATCCCGGGAAAGTCCCGTATTTAAGCCCCTTTTCAGGTGTGAGAAAAGGTCCTTTTGTCAAGCGAGACGCATCAATTAATTGAGGCTACAATAGTGTAGACCCAATGACAATCGCCGAATGTCATTACACTTTTTGGTGTTTTGTAACAGATGTCCCTTTCCATTCATCCAATGGCTGGTGCACTGTTTGGATGCTGGAATTATTTTGGAGTGGATGAACATGTGCAGGTTTTTTGAAGGTTTTTTGAAGTACTTTTTGAAGTGATTTGTTTGACAATAAGATGAAAACATCATGACTGGTTGTGTTCATGCCAAATTAAAAGGTCATAATAGTTTTTACTGTTAATGACGTCTTTAATATTAGGCCCATAAAAAAATTGTGCACCAGAGGTCCCGTGAAAAAATTGTGGGCGGTGGCAACAAGTGGGCGGTGGAACAGGAGATATTGATTGGTCTGTCACAACACTGTCACAATCCTTCTGAATACAGCAGTTTTATCTAGTTGTCATTCAGTCCCTTCTTGTTTTAGGGTTCGGCCTGAGAAATAAAACGCAGCAATATTTAGTGAGAGTGAGAATGTTCTTTTAAATAAATAGCTGCGTATAAATAGGTTTGAGAGAGAGACTTGAACACTGCACCTTCTGAAACGATTATCTCTAAGTACTTGTTACTCCTATTATTACAGCCATTACCACTCATTGACACCTCTTCAGTTTGTAAATGAGACAGCATATACATTACCATGCATTATTTACATAAATCAATCCATTTAACTGATAATTGACACGCTGATTGGCAGTAATCTAACATAATCACACCACTTTTCCTCTTTGCGGGGCTGACTTCCAGAAATATCTATATTTGGCCGGCTGTTGACTCCATCACCAGATCCCCTGAGACACAATGTATAATCCAACCCACTATCACTAATTATTGTGAAATAGACGCAAATGACTTATGCGAAATTTGTGACAGACACATGAAAAATATTTTTGGGGGGGTCCACAACACGATTCTGTATACAGTGCATTTCAATCACAGATACAGGCAGTAGAAACGATAGGAGGGAGGTTGGCTGTGTTCATAATCAGCCTGATGGAGCCTCCCACTGAGATGCAGCCATGTGCTGTCAATTGGCCCCAGCATCGCATAATGCCTACTGTCTGTGTCCCAAATGGAACCCTCTTCCCTATTTAGAGCTTTTATTGACAGTAACCAACAAATGTAAATGCCTGGAGCTTGCTAAATGGCATTGGCATGTGGACTGTAACCAAGTGCTATGGTGATATGAGATGGTAATAAAGGTCTTTGGCCAAAGAAAGATGCGTATGCTGAAATTAGCCTCATACCTACTGTAACATATTGTGCCAGATATTTGATATCATGGAGCTGTTTAGATTCCACTGGTCCTGAGGGGTATCTTACGAAGCAGGTTTGAGGAGTTAGCGAGGTATCTTCAGTCAACTGTGACTTCAACTCGGATAACTGACCATACGAAAGTGGCTCACCTTTAAGCCAGGTACATTTCTATGGCAACAAATCCTCCAGAACTAACCTGCTCCGGGGCAGGCTAACTCCACTTACCTTGAATGAAAGTACTGAGCCACGAGTTGAGGACCAATGAAATCAGGTTCCTTCCCTTTTGCAAAGATTGCGTCATCATCCCCTATATTTGAGGAAGACAACTGATTAAATATTTTATTAATTCAATGTTTATTTGTGTAAAAAAAAAAGTTAAAATATATCACATTACACATTTAGTAATGGCAGAATGCATTTTAAACTTCACACAATGTAACGCTTTTATATGACTTTAAAAAAAATCTATAGGCGTGGGAAAAAAGGAGCTTGTGCATAGATAAGCACACTAAAGATGACATTAACGATAAGTAAGTTAAGTTCCTCGGTGTCCACATCACTAAGGATCTATCCTGTTCCACACACACCAACACAGTCGTGAGGAGGGCACGACCTCGCCTCTTGCCACTCAGGAGGCTGAAAAGATTTGGCATGGGCACTCAGATCCACAAAAGGTTATACATCTGCACAAATGAGAGCATCTTGACTGGCTACATCACCTCTTGGTATGGCAACTGCTTGGCATCCGACCACAAGGCGCTACAGAGGGTATGGCGTATGGTCCAGTACATCGCTGGGGCCGAGCTCACTGCCATCCAGGACCTCTATACCAGGCGGTGTCAGAGGAAGGCCCTAAAATTTGTCAAAGACTCCAGCCACCCTAGTCATAGACTGTTCTCTCTGCTACTGCACAGCAAGCGGTACCGATGCACCAAGTCTGGAACCAACAGGTTTTACTTTCTATTATTTCTCTATTGTCTTTCTCGCTGCCTTTTTGGGAAGGGCCTGTAAGTAAGAACTTAACTGTACAGTCTACACCTGTTGTTAACAAAGCAATTGACGAATCAAATTTGATTACCAATAAACTAAAGATGGCACTTCTGAAAGCCTATTTCACACCATAGCCTGCTGAATTTGCAAGATAACTTTCCTTTCATTTGGATTTCGGCACAAATAATGGTCACTCCTTGCATCCATAGCGATGTCTTTGAATTTGATAGTGGTTACATTTCTCCAGCTCCGTCCCTCAGCTTTTTACTGAAGCAGTGGCGGGAAGACACACTTTGTTATTGTTTCACCTGCTGATTGCTGCTTTAAGGTCACAAAGTACCATGACATTTTAGCCAAAAACCTGGTTGCCTCTGCCAGGAGGCTGAAACTTGACCACAAGTGGATTTTCCAGCAAGACAATGACCCCAAGCACACATCAAAATCACAAAATCAACCTTTTGCAATGGCCATCTCAGTCTCCGGACTTGAACCCCATTGAAAACCTGTGGTTTGAATTGAAGAGGGGAGTCCATAAGTGCAGATGAAGGATTTCAAGGATCTGGAAAGATTCTGTATGGAGGAACGGTCTAAGATCCCTACCAATGTGTTCTCCAATCTTAAACAACATTATATAAAAAGGCTCAGTGCCATTATCATTGCAGCAGGAGGGTGCACAAAGTATTGAAAAACACAATTTAAACATAAAATACGTAAAAACATCATTTTGATACCTATCTTTCTGAAAAATAAAAAGTATTACTTGTAAAATAAAATCTCTTTCTCTTAGAATTTGTTTTAGTATAAAATAATCAACATTTCTACATTTTGGGAGCATACAATTAGCTCAGTATTTGTATTATTTGTTTTATACAGTCTTTATGAAGGGTGGCAATAATTTTGGAGGTGATTAAATGTCAAATGTGATCCAGGGGTCAACTTGCCCTGCCTCCCGCCTGGCCTTCTGTCAATGTTCGGTTCCAGTGATGACGGAGCCGGGAGCAGACAGAGTCGCAGTCGCAGGACTGCTGCCAGTTTGGAGCATTAGCTACAGTGGACATTTCCTCAACACCTTTAATAAGCAGGTGTGGCGACTGGTGCTGTCTAAGCCAGTTACTGTTAGCATGTTAGCACATGCTCACTGTAGCCACGAGTTCTTCTTAATTCACATTAAGAAGAACCCGTGGCTGAAAGAAGAACTCGTGGCTGAAGGTACAATATTGAATAGGATGCCTTTGTAATTGTAGAGTAAATGTATGCCTAAGGAAGGCATTTAATGCAAATTAATTTGCCTATGGAATGTTTTCATATTCAATGCTGTGAAAATATGAAAGGTGTGCGCCTGCCAATGGAGAGCCATATATGCAGATCTAAATATATGGCACCGTGCCAATGGAATATTTCAGAATGCAAAGTGTGAGGATCTACTGTCAGAAACCACATTTCTTCCCCCGTTACTTCGCCTCAGAGAGTAATGACGAAAAATCTTCATTTTCTGTTTTGCTTAGAAATAAATCCCTCACACCACTGGTTTGTTAAATTGCAGTACTATAATAAGCGTTTTTTCATTTTGTATGAGGACAATTCAGTTAGCTAGCCATTCTGCATCATTCTGAATTACTTTTGTTTTCATGTGTCGGGCTGCAGTGCATCTGGAAGACTTAGGGGATTTAGGACAAGACGTCCAAAACCGTGAAATAATCGCTGCACGCAAGTAATACGTTCTGGGAGAGATGTGGGGATTTGGATATGTATGTGGATATGTATCCAAAATGTAAAAAGAACTTGGGCTCTGGTCAAAAGTAGTTCACTACTGTATATATAGGCAATAGGGTGCGTTTTTTGGAGTCTCTGGATCCTGCACAGTTCAACGGTTCCGGGTTTGGGGACAGCCAGAGCCAGAGAACCCCTGCAGATAAACATGTGCAGAAGCACAGCTGCAGTACTGCAATGCTACTGTTCTTCTGGCATACACAGCTTGCTCAGAATCTGCTAATACGGACAGAGAGGTTGTATTGTAATAATGCTTTCTCTTTGGCTGGCTCTTTCACCATACTACAAATAGAGACCCACTGTGAATTGTATTCTGATTTTCTGAAATGAAGTCTCGAAGATTAAGTTTGGCTGCCAAAAACAATGTTCTCGTTCCAATCATCATTTAGAGCACATATTAAACAGGTTCACTAAAGGGCAGAGAAAAAAATACAATAATCTAATTGTCTATATTTGAGCTGAGCAATCAGAGACTCTGGAGAGTCTTCGAAGTAAATTGTTACACACAACAATCAAGCTGTTCCTCCATTCCACAAACCCCAAACCTAACAGACTCAGAGGTCAAAACCAATCTTGCAAACTGCATCCCAAAAGGCATCCTATTCCCTAGTGCACTACTTTTGATCAGAGCCAATGGGATGCAGACCCACACTAACTGACTACTGCTGAACAGGAACAGGCTGCTCTGAGGTCAAATCCTACAACCAGTGCACTGCGATGTCAGAATCATTTATCTTCATGTACATGTGATTTATTAACAACCTTTTCATCTGATTATCCTGAAGGGAAGCATGCTCTGCCCTCAGAGAACAATCCAACATGATTGACAAAACAAGAGTTCTCCGACATCTATACCCACTAAGCATTTACAGGCGCTTGATTTCAACGTCCAAGAAAGTTGATTTTTGATCTGGTCCAGATCAGTCTATAATTAGTTCAGATTTGGTCTGGTCCGGGCTGGACCAAATCTGAACCAATCCTAGTAATTTATGTTTCACAAGTTTGGACAGCACAGTACACCACAATACAGTATAGTAGAGCACAGCAGAGTATAGTACATTACAGTACAGTACAGTACACAGTACATTAAAGAAAAGTAAAGCATAGTACATTACAGAACAGTACAGTACAGTAGAGCACAGTAGGGTACAGTAAATTGAAGTAAAGTACAGTGTACTCTACTCTACTGAATTAACCATCCTGCTGTGTTCAGGTCGAATTGGACCAATTTACAAGTTCTCTCTCTGAATCTTTTTTGTTAATTTAATCTGATTTGTCATAAGGTTTCATGACTTTGTCCACACAGGGCATCTGAACACACAAATACATTTAGAAGATTTTCATAAAATTTGGGGTGTTTTATTTAACTTTTGTATACCTGTGGTGTTCCCAGTCAAAAATGACCGGTCATTAGAAATTAATGGGTGAGACTACAATTAGTGTATAAAATTGAGTTCAGCACATGCCCATTCATCAGATGGACAGACTTCCTCTCCCAGACCCCCACATGCATGTATGTTTGAACACACGCACGCACGCACGCACGCACGCACGCACGCACGCACGCACGCACGCACGCACGCACGCACGCACGCACGCACGCACGCACGCACGCACGCACGCACGCACGCACGCACACACACACACACACACACACACACACACACACACACACACACACACACACACACACACACACACACACACACACCTCTTGGCTTCCATGGCAACCCTCACGGGAATCTTTAACCCTCGCAAATAATCACAATATTGTTTCAATAATATATAGAACTTTTCTCGCAGCTCTGGTATATAAAGCTTTTTTGAGGCCTTGCTCACAATTCATTCAGTGGCAGCACAATGACCAAACGATATACTGTATGTGAGACTCTTGATCATACCTTTGATCATGACACTGGTGAGGAGGAGAGAGTCCTTGTTAAACTTTGACACAAAGTAGTCTGTGATAAATAGCACAATATGTTTCATCTGAGTACTTGTTATTGTCAAAATAATCCATACATTATGCTTTTTTTAAACTCAAAAACGAGTTGTATGAGCTCAGGTCATGCTGACCATAAATAGCAAATAGAAGTTCAAAACTCAAAAATCTAACACAACATTAGGTGATAATATATGTATTATTATGGATTTATAATCATCTATAATGGGGTGGTCATTTTGGACCGGGAACACAGAATTAATTAACATGAAACGAACACAACAGGAGGGTTAAACTGTACTGTACACTACTGAATTAAACTATACTGTACTGTACTGTTCTCTACTGTACTTTACTCCACTCTACTGAATTAAACTATACTGTACTGTACTGTTCTCTACTGTACTTTACTCTACTCTACTGAATTAAACTATACTGTACTGTACTGTTCTCTACTGTACTTTACTCCACTGAATTAAACTATACTGTACTGTACTGTTCTCTACTGTACTTTACTCCACTCTACTGAATTAAACTATACTGTACTGTACTGTTCTCTACTGTACTTTACTCCACTGAATTAAACTATACTGTACTGTACTGTTCTCTACTGTACTTTACTCTACTCTACTGAATTAAACTATACTGTACTGTACTGTTCTCTACTGTACTTTACTCTACTCTACTGAATTAAACTATACTGTACTGTACTGTTCTCTACTGTACTTTACTCTACTCTACTGAATTAAACTATACTGTACTGTACTGTTCTCTACTGTACTTTACTCCACTGAATTAAACTATACTGTACTGTACTGTTCTCTACTGTACTTTACTCTACTCTACTGAATTAAACTATACTGTACTGTACTGTTCTCTACTGTACTTTACTCTACTCTACTGAATTAAACTATACTGTACTGTACTGTTCTCTACTGTACTTTACTCTACTCTACTGAATTAAACTATACTGTACTGTACTGTTCTCTACTGTACTTTACTCTACTCTACTGAATTAAACTATACTGTACTGTACTGTACTGTTCTCTACTGTACTTTACTCTACTCTACTGAATTAAACTATACTGTACTGTACTGTTCTCTACTGTACTTTACTCTACTCTACTGAATTACACTATACTCTACTGTACTGTTCTCTACTGTAATTTACTCCACTCTACTGAATTAAACTATACTGTACTGTACTGTTCTCTACTGTACTTTACTCTACTCTACTGAATTACACTATACTGTACTGTACTCTTCTCTACTATACTCTACTCTACTCTACTGAATTAAACTATACTGTACTGTACTGTTCTCTACTATACTCTACTCTACTGAATTACACTATACTGTACTGTTCTCTACTGTACTTTACTCTACTCTACTGAATTAAACTATACTGTACTGTACTGTTCTCTACTGTACTTTACTCTACTCTACTGAATTACACTATACTGTACTGTACTGTTCTCTACTGTAATTTACTCCACTCTACTGAATTAAACTATACTGTACTGTACTGTTCTCTACTGTACTTTACTCCACTGAATTAAACTATACTGTACTGTGCTGTTCTCTACTGTACTTTACTCTACTCTACTGAATTAAACTATACTGTACTGTACTGTTCTCTACTGTACTTTACTCTACTCTACTGAATTAAACTATACTGTACTGTACTGTTCTCTACTGTACTTTACTCTACTGAATTAAACTATACTGTACTGTACCGTACTGCACTCTAATCTACTGACTAACACTCCACAGTCCTGTACCATACCATACCGTACCCTACTCTACTCTCTACTGTGCTCTACTGTACTAAACTGTGCCGTACTGTACTCTGATGTTCAAACTTGTAAAACATAGCCTAGACGTCCATGATTCGTTCAGATTTTGATCTGTTCCGCACCGACCAAATTTGTACTTGTTTGGGAGGGGAGCTCATTAGAATAATACCCCGTTTTTACTAGAATCAACGACTGAAAAATACGGATTTTCCACATCGGGAAAAAAGAAACGAAAAACATATACACCTTTCATTCAGCACCTAAAATGCACCTAACATCAACGCAGGGCCGTCAGAAAACATGTGGCGAGGCAGCATTTGCCACAGCACTTTTCAATCAGGTGTGGCATCGCTTTTGGTTCAATTTAATAAAATATATTGACACAAAGCGCTGTTTTTCAAATCGATTTGCTTCATGATTTGTCAAATCCCGCACAATTTCTCTTTCCTTCACATCGGAGTGCTGTTGTTGGCTCTTTGCGTGTCTTGACCAATCAGATTCCCGTAAATTTGCTGGTTGTACGGGCGGGGCACAATACAAAAAAGCTCTCCACTTTCCACCAGTATTTTTTGGCCTGGGAACTGGCATTCAACTTACTCTCGAAAGTTGTAATAGTAGAATGCACAGGGTGCAATTTCGAAATTGGGTAGTGCATCATCAGTTTTCCTCTTGTCATTTCAGTCATTGTATACCTCAGAGAGCTATTTATAACTTGTAAGAAATATCCAGATAAACTAGCCCATTTCAGCTAATGTTT
The DNA here is from genome assembly GCF_016432855.1 of Salvelinus namaycush. Lineage (NCBI taxonomy): Eukaryota > Metazoa > Chordata > Actinopteri > Salmoniformes > Salmonidae > Salvelinus > Salvelinus namaycush. The sequence continues at coordinate 7,349,822 of NC_052330.1, forward strand.
TTTAGCTCGGTTTTTTAGCCCATAGATTTTATTCTGTTTGAGTCACTCAAATATCACATGAATACACATTAGACATGGCAAAATTTATAGAATTGCACGCAAATAAGCTTTAAAATGGCAAAATGTTCTCTGCACCCCATGACAAAATGTGTAGAATTGCAGGAAATAAGCTTTAATTTAAACCTGAAACAGTTTGTTTCATTAACAGTGCTTGTGCCCATAGAAATAGACGTGGCATGCACGCAGGCTGTTCCCCAATGGTGGAAGGGGGGTCTGAGTGAAAAAGTTTGCTACTATGCACCATGTCCCTCTGGCCAGGGTAAATTAAGTCGATAACGTTGTGTAATTATAGCCCGTTTGTTTGTGAGAAAATGTGAATGGGATCAAATTTGGTTTATATTCAAACGTGGGCTGACTAGGCTACCTATACTTTTTCAATCCAAAATTATTAACGGGAGTTAATGAATAAACACAACAGCTGACATAGACTGTGAGTACATTTTTTATTAAGCCTACAGTTGCATAGGGCAGTACTACATGATGCAAACCTGCATAAAGCAAGCTCAGCCCTGTGAGTTTTATTATCCAACCATGCTGCTTTCTCTGTGTCTGTGTATAGGAAACCCCTATAGTCCTTCTTTAAAATATAATTCATATGAACAAGTACAAGGTTGCTGCAGCTTAACAGGGTTTTCATCCTCCCCAAGGCCAGGAGTTTTTCCAGGAGTTTTTTAAAACCATGTGACCTGATTCGAAAATCTTCGGTCCCATCATAGCCCACATTAGGGCTCCCGAGTGGCGTAGCGGTCTAAGGCACTGCATCTCAGTGCAAGAGGCGTCACTACAGTCCCTGGTTTGAATCCAGGCTGAATCACATCCGGCCGTGATTGGGAGTCCCATAGGGCGGCACACAATTGGCCCAGTGTCGTCCGGGTTTGGTAGGGGTAGGCCGTCATTGTAGATAAGAATTTGTTCTTAACTGACTTGCCTAGTTAAATAAATGTAAAAAATAGTAATATTAAACCTTTTTACAACAGATTAATCACGTCATACCGTATAAGGTCTGGAGTTTTACCTGGTTAGATCAGGAAAAACTATGGGCCTCAGATTGTTTTTCCCCACACCACTCTGGGACCTGACATCTGTCTGGAACAGACAACTAAAAGATGGCTTTTCAACATAATTTTGCTTACTGGGTACAAGCTATCTGTTTTGCTCGCAATGTCTGGAAAAGACACCTAAAAGACGTCCTTTCAACTTCATTTTGCTTACTGGGTACAAGCGATCTCTTTTGCTCCTAACTTCAACCAAGGTCATTAGACAATCATCCAACTCGCCAGCTTCATAAAGGCAGTGGTTGCATCACAAATGACACCCTATTTCCTATATAGAGCACTGCTTTTGGGCCCTCGTTCCATTGGACAGTGCCTCTTATCCTGACCAGGGCTCTGGCTCACTCTCATCACTGCAGGGCTTCCGGCAGCAGCACAGTCAGTGACTTTAGTGAGGTGAGGTGAGTCAGCCATGTACACCTCAGTTTTCAGCTTTCAAGTCTGAATGAAATATGTCTGCACCGTGGATGATTGGCTCACTGACAGTAATGACTGTCTAAACTTGTCACATCATTAAGGCAATGTTAATGCTGCTCAAGGTCAAGTGTGTCATAGCCACAGAAATATAATAATTTAATCAATGGAATAAAGTGGTTCTTTGTGCACCCAGATTTTGTCCTGCTTTACATATAGAAGCATTTTCAACTTATATGATTTATGTTTTCTATTAATATCTACTATGAACAACTACTAGGAATTGCCCTCTGCTACACTAATATTCACCACTACCTACCTGTGTTTTCTTTAGGGTAAAACACAGGCTAAAATTTAATTTTTTCATCAACTTATCAATTTTGGGATATTTTGATACCTACAAAAAGTAAACATTTCAAATACTAGTACTTTCAAAAAGTAAAAGTAAAATTTTTAAAAACTTTATGCAATTCTTATTTTCTTCTTGTGTTTATCATACTACCATCAACATTTCATGTAATCAACCATACATAATTTAAATTGCCATTTCATAGAGAATGTTACAAACTGAACTATATGTAGTAACTTAGTTTGAAGAGATTGTGATTAGGTCTAATTAGCCGTTTAGCGATTGATAGGCAAAATATATTGTACTTCTCTTTAACTGCCATTTCCCGAAAGTCAAACTCTTCCCACACGCCAACACATTTCTCAGCTTCAGAAGCATCTGCCTTCACAAAAAAAATTGTGGTTATGCATAGATATATTTTCCAGTCTTGTATAGAGAGAATTGTTGATATGTTGTCAAATTTTGATTGTAGATAAAATTGTTATTGCAAATACGCAAAAGAAATACAGTCTTGAGTATTTTACAGCTAGAAATATGAAAAAATTATATATCCACAATCTGCTCTACAAAAGTTCAGTCCTGGAGTGTCTTAAGAAAACTTCATCCAGTGTCCAGAAAAATGTATTTGCGGTATTGTCACGCTCGCTATCCTCAAACTCCCTGTCATAAAACAACCAAGGCGCAGCGTGCATGTCGTTCCACCTCTTTTAATAGGAGTGACAAACTTAACCAACAAAACAAACATGTCAACAGCAAAGAACATGACGCAACCGAAGTGCACACAAACACACACGAAAATAATAATTACCCACACATTAGGTGGGGGGAAAAAAAGGCTGCCTAAGTATGATTCTCAATCAGAGACAACGATAGACAGCTGTCCCTGATTAAGAACCATACCCGGCCAAAACATAGAAATACAGAAACCTAGAAAACAAAACATAGAATGCCCACCCCACATCACACCCTGACCTAACCAAATAGAGAAATAAAACTGCTCTCTAAGGCCAGGGGGTGACAGGTATATGCAAACATGCACATATTTAATGAGATATTACCTCATTTGTATATTTTAATACAATATTTCAGAAAAGTTGTAATAAAAAAAACTATTATAAGTTAATTGTGATATGATTTAGGGAGAAAAAAAAATCCTATTAGGTGTGATGCCTCGCCAATCGCCATATAATTAATATAGGTTAACCAGAATTGGCGAGGATAGAAACAATCTAATCACTCTAATGAGCTCTTTTCAACCTGCCACCCATGATGTTGAGTCATGAGCTCCCTCCCAAATGGCACCCTATTTCCCTACATAGCGCTCTACTTTTGACCAAGGCCCATTGAGCACATAATAAGTCATGCATGCACAGACTGTGGGCTGATTGCCGGGACAGAGTTGTAGTGATTTATGGTTCTGTGGAATCCTTGCGATGGTTGACCCATTGAGAACCAATAGGAACCTGCTGTCTATAGGTGACATTTATCCCTGCATGGCCCTCCTTTCCTAAGTTAATTGTGATATGATTAAGGGGAAAAAAATATCCTATTAGGTGTGATGCCTCGCCAATCGCCATATAACTAATATAGCGTGTCAATTGTACACGGTCTAATGAACAATAGCAGCCATATCAACCATTTCCTATCAACCATTTCCTCTTTAGATAGATTTATTTATCTTTAACGGGTACCCCAACAACAATAGGAGGATTACATTTTGTGCAGCTTGGTAGACATCTCAGGGCGGCATCATATTTCACCCCCACTGTGTTTTGCTGGGCTCAGAGAGCTGTTAATGGAAAAGTATTTGTCTGACCTTGTCGCAGACATAACTCTCCCAGACTCCATTTCATTTACAGGCTTGGACTAAGTAGGACCTTAGTTTATCTTAAAGCATATTCTTCACAAAGTGCACATCCAGGAAACCATTCTTATGCACACAATGCAGTGGAGATTGGGACTTTTTGACCTACTGCTTCTTTTCTCCACAACAATGTTTTGTTTAGTGTTCTTCTTGGTTCCACTCTTGTATCGAGGTAGCATCTGTCTGATGCAGACTTCCATATACAGACAAGTACTGCTGCCCATTAGATCCTTGTGCTGTACTCATGCCTCTTTTCCTGATTTCCTGACGACAGGTGACTGATCAAAGTAGCAGCGCAGAACTGAATTCCAAAGCTCCCCTCTATCAAGAATTTGAAACACCATTTCTAGTCTACTCGGCTATAGGTTCATATTACTTACACACCCTGAGAAGCTGTGGATGTGAATCCATTTGAATAATGCAACAGCAATCACTACACTAACCTACGTATTAGTTTTCTATCTGTATCTGAGGTAGATGTTCTCCTCTCCCACTGATCTATTCACCTGTCTGGTAGTGCAGTGGCTTATGGGTACTGACAGGAAAAGGGGGACTGTAAATCAGACCTGTGGTGGACCTGTAGTCTAATTAAATATTCTCCCTGGTGAGCCACAGGCTTATTAGTGATAAGCTCACCACAAGAGAGAAGAGAAATGAACACAAAATATATTAATAAATAAATCATATTAAAGGCCCCTACTGTTCAAAACAAAGTTAGAGTTCAAAGGGAGCCATTTGAAATTAATGAATGGTGTGCACTTAGGATCTTTGTAGAGCAGCGCTGGGTGAATTAGCTCTAGACTACTACCTGAGAGATAATGATAGAGATAATGTTTAGTCCCTGAGAGATAATAATATAGAACATCAAGTGTGTGTGTCATAGACAACGGGCTATTTTGTTTACCATGGTTATGTATGGATGCTGTCTGGATGCTGTTACCATTATTGTTGTTTTGTTTCCCCCCCGATAATTCTTAAACAAGCATCATACATTGGACGCTCTTTTCTATGTAATTAGATACTCTTAGATTTGGGTGATACAAGGATACAGGAGGAGGGAGAGTATAGTGAACAAGAGAACAGCAGATCCGATTGTGTTGTTTTATTCTACGATCAATTCTGGAAACGGAGGTTTTTAAAGATTAAATGCCATGTTTCATCATTCCATATGGAATAGAATAATTAAAGTCATAATATGCTGTTTGAACAACTTACATAATGATTGTAGGTAGGGTAAGGGCTTGTCAAGCTCAAAATGGCTAAAGCCAGTAAGAATAAGCTTGATAAGAGACTCTTGCTTTGGTGTGACTCAGTTTGCAGTGGACAATAAGTATAGGGAAAACCCCAAGTTTATTTACGTCAAATGTTGGTTGTTGTCAGGCAGTATTAGCTACTGTTTCCACTTTGGTGAAGGGTATTTAAATTGAATCTCCATCCCTATGGGCACAGATGTCAATTCAACGTCTATTCCACGTTGGTTGAATGTTATTTCAATGACATGGCATTAGCAGCACTAATGATGACACACCTATGGCCACTGCTCTGCATGTGACTTCCTTTGACTAATCCCCAGCAGAGGAGAGTTCCTAAAGGCATATAATTAGAATAAATAGAACAGGCATTCCCATTCAGGTCAATTATACCATAATAGTCAGTGGTTCCAAGCCTGTTCTACTCATTCTATTTCTATGCTTAAAGTTTGTTCCTCTTCTGTTACGTCACATCAATGTGAAATATGGCCATCATAATGAACGGTTCAGGTTAACCAGAAAAATTTGGCAAGTATAGAAACAATCTAATCACTCTAATGAGCTCTTTTCAGCCTGCCACCCATGATGTTGAGTCTCAAATGGCACCCTATTCCCCTACATAGCGCTCTACTTTTGACCGAGGCCCATCGTGCACATAATAAGTCATGCAAGCACAGACTGTGGGCTGATTTCCGGGACAGATTTGTAGTGATTTATGGTTCTGTGGAATCCTTGCGATGGTTGACCCATGGAGAACCAATAGGAACCTGCTGTCTATAGGTGACATTTATCCCTACATGGCCCTCCTTTCCCGAGTTACCGAATTAGACGCAAGGAAACCTGTTCCTGACCTATGAACCTGTTCCTGACCTAATGAACCTGTTCCTGACCTAATGAACCTGTTCCTGACCTAATGAACCTGTTCCTGACCTAATGAACCTGTTCCTGACCTAATGAACCTGTTCCTGACCTAATGAACCTGTTCCTGACCTATGAACCTGTTCCTGACCTAATGAACCTGTTCCTGACCTAATGAACCTGTTCCTGACCTAATGAACCTGTTCCTGACCTAATGAACACTCAGAAGTAATCAATTAACTTGAGAGGGATGGATGATGGCCTACTCCAGTAGAAATGCTCTTCAGAGTCAGACTCGTTCTTTATTAAAGCTATCTTTCCCTTTCAAGCCCAAACTCCTCATACTCCCACTAGGCCAGACGGAGCCTTAAAGGGTGATTGCAATGTCTCACCCGTTCCATGTCAACTACGACATGCTATAATTAAGAGAAGACATCAGTCCAGTCCAGTCCCAATGTGGACAGCTCCTCGCCCATTCTGCACCTATGTGAACTGTTCCAAGATGGACAAATTCCATATTGTGCCCCAGTTTACATCTCCAAAGTTTTGATAAGGTTATTAATAATATATATATATTGGTGCATATATATATATATATATTCACTGCTCAAAAAAATAAAGGGAACACTTAAACAACACAATGTCAACAACACAGTCAATCACACTTCTGTGAAATCAAACTGTCCACTTAGGAAGCAACACTGATTGACAATAAATTGCACATGCTGTTGTGCAAATGGAATAGACAAAAGGTGGAAATTATAGGCAATTAGCAAGACACCCCCAATAAAGGAGTGATTCTGCAGGTGGTGACCACAGACCACTTCTCAGTTCCTATGCTTCCTGGCTGATGTTTTGGTCACTTTTGAATGCTGGCGGTGCTCTCACTCTAGTGGTAGCATGAGACGGAGTCTACAACCCACACAAGTGGCTCAGGTAGTGCAGCTCATCCAGGATGGCACATCAATGCGAGCTGTGGCAAGAAGGTTTGCTGTGTCTGTCAGCGTAGTGTCCAGAGCATGGAGGCGCTACCAGGAGACAGGCCAGTACATCAGGAGACGTGGAGGAGGCCGTAGGAGGGCAACAACCCAGCAGCAGGACCGCTACCTCCGCCTTTGTGCAAGGAGTAGCACTGCCAGAGCCCTGCAAAATGACCTCCAGCAGGCCACAAATGTGCATGTGTCAGCATATGGTCTCACAGGGGCTCTGAGGATCTCATCTCGGTACCTAATGGCAGTCAGGCTACCTCTGGCGAGCACATGGAGGGCTGTGCGGCCCCAAAAAGAAATGCCACCCCACACCATGACTGACCCACCGCCAAACCGGTCATGCTGGAGGATGTTGCAGGCAGCAGAACGTTCTCCATGGCGTCTCCAGACTCTGTCACGTCTGTCACATGTGCTCATGTGCTCAGTGTGAACCTGCTTTCATCTGTGAAGAGCACAGGGCGCCAGTGGCGAATTTGCCCATATTGGTGTTCTCTGGCAAATGCCAAACGTCCTGCATGGTGTTGGGCTGTAAGCACGACTGCGAGCCTGGCCTAATGGCCCAACATCAGTGCCCGACCTCAATAATGCTCTTGTGGCCGAATGGAAGCAAGTTCCCGCAGCAATGTTCCTACATCTAGTGGAAAGCCTTCCCAGAAGCGTGGAGGCTGTTATAACAGTAAAGAGGGGACCAAATCCATGTTAATACCCATGATTTTGGAATGAGATGTTCGACAAGCAGGTGTCCATATGCTTTTGGTCATGTAGTTTACATACACATTACTGTTATCAAAGTAAGATGCCGTAAATAGACTTTCTGATATGGCTTTCCATTAAAAGTGTACAGCTCCCATGGGATCTTATCCCCAAACTAATTCAACAATGCACAAGCTGGTGGCACACTACACCCATGGCTACATGGGTAATATATGCAAACCCTGACATTTCATCCCTCCAGTATTGTTTTACTTGGAAATAGGAATTCCTGGAGGTCCTCCAAGATGTGCTTCAATAAACGTAATTGTATGGGGCTGAATCAATTATCTAGACCAAGTCAGTTGGATCATGTTGATACTTTTAAGAGTTTTTAAAGATATTCCTTGACTGCTGGATGCAGTAATATGTGAAATATTGGGACCTAATACAGCACTTTTTGTGAGCAAAAGCCATCTTGCTTTAGATAATAACCAAGAAATGGCAATGATAATTTCATATGAGAGATGGACTAAATGGGCTTTCTGTCTGTGTGAAGACTCATCTCTCTCGTCCTCTCTCATTGATTTTCAATATTACGGGTGGAAGCTGCGTTTCCTTTTATTCACTTAAAAAATATATTTGACTTCCTCATTTGCAATTCTAATCAGATTATCAAAAAGTCGACTGTTTAGTATTTCGACCAAACATTGCTTTCGTCTTTTTGCAGCTGGAATATTTTCTGCCTAGGCATGGGGTGCATTATGACGGTGATCGGTAGAACCATAGAAATATACTTTTTTTTAGTTCTGCAGGAAGAACGCAATACGTTACAGATACACTTTAACTCACTGTCTAAGCTGGTAAAGAAAGAAACATGAGCTTTCCTTAATCACTTCCGCACAATCTGAGGCTATTTCTCACACTGTCATTTTCACACTATTAACATCTACTCATGTAAACACCTATTTTTCTATAATGAGATGCCATGACATTAATGGAGTTCTTGCTTTCCTCCAATATTAGCTCACACCATCTGTTATCCTTGAAGTATCCTTGTCACGGGCTTGTTTCAAATGACTTAAACACCAACTTAAATGCTCCCAGTAATTATCCTTATTGTTGTCAAGCAACCTGGTCTCAGATAAAGATACAGTATAATACTATATGTAATAGTAATATATGCCATTTAGCAGACACTTTTATCCAAAACAGCTTAAAGTCATGCGTGCATACCAATGATGTATATAAACCCTGGATTGCTGATGCTATGTACTGGGCAATGAGAGGCTTTGAAGCCAACGGTCAGCCATATTGGAACTTTCAAAACATTATACTTTAAGGAAAATGTTTTTATATACTTAAGTTTTTTATGTTTAGCCCACATGATATAATTTAAAAGTATGCACTAAGGTGTCTGTAATATAATGCATGTGGCAAAAACAATACATTAATAAATACATTTATGTAGCTTCCAAAATATTTTTTACAATGGTGCCATGATGGAGGCATGGTGGCTTCAAAACAGCACCACCTATTGGTCATCTAGTGTATATATAAATCATTGGTGCATAAATGTTATGCATGGGTGGTCCCGGGAATCAAACCCACGATCCTTGCATTACAAGCACCTTCCTCTACCAACTGAGCTACCGAGGACTGTCTGAGTGTAGTTGTTTTTATATACAGCGTGTGACCTGCACATGGTGCCGGAGGGGATGGCTGCCGTTTTACAGGCTCCTAACCAACTGTGCTATTTTGTTAGTTTTTTTGTGTTGCTTGTAACTTTTTTCCCCCTTAATTTGTACATAATGTTGCTGCTACCATCTCTTATGACCGGAAATAATTTCTGGACATCAGAACAGCGATTGATCACCTCGAACTGGATGAAGATTTTTTCTTTAACGCGATGGATATACTGCTTTCTCGGGAACGGGCCCAAATCCCCGTCATTTGCGTGAAGAAAAGATGGAGAATAAGGGGGTGGAGTTCGGGCTGCCTTCTGAGAATTCGTAGGCGAGTGAGAAACCTCCACTGCCATCCGTTCTATTGGACAACGTGCAATAGTTGGAAAACAAAATGGATGATATATGATCAAGATTATACTACCAATGGGACATTAAAAACTTTAATATCTTATGTTTCACCAAGTTGTGGCTGAACGACGACGTGGATAATATAGAGCTGGCGGGATTTTCTATGCATCGGCAGGACAGAGAAGCTACGTCTGGTGTCTATTTGTCAATAACAGCTGGAGCGCAATGTCTAATATTAAAGAAGTCTCAAGGTATTGCTTATCTGAGGTAGAGTACCTTATGATAAGCTGTAGACCACACTATCTGCCAAGAGAGTTCTCATCTATATTATTTGTAGCCGTCTATTTACCACCACAAACCAATGCAGGCACTAAGACCGCACTCAACGAGCTGTATAAGGCCATAAGCAAACAAGAAAATGCTCATCCAGAGGTGGCGCTCCTAGTGGCCGGGGAATTTAATGCAGGGAAACTTAACCTCTACAGGATCGGTGTCACCCCCACGGGATGGTTGAGCTAACGTGCGCTGATGTGATTAGCATGAGGTTGTAAGTAACAATAACATTTCCCAGGATATAGACATATCTGATATGGGCAGAAAGCTTACCATGCTATTGTTTGAGGAGAGTGCACAGTTATGAACTTTAAAATGTATTAATAAGCCAATTAGGCACATTTGGGCAGACTTGATACAACAAGTATAAAAAAAACCTTGCACATACACTGCTGCCATGTAGTGGCCAAAATCAAAATTGCGCCTAAACTGGAATAATAGATTGTGGCTTTTCTCTTGCATTTCATAGATGATGCATAATCTTTTACCAGATCTAATGTGTTATATGCTCCTACATTAATTTCACATTTCCACAAACTTCCAAGTGTTTCCTTTCAAATGGTATCAAGAATATGCATATCCTTGCTTCAGGTCCTGAGCTACAGGCAGTTAGATTTGGGTATGTCATTTTGGGCAATATTTTTGAAAAGGGTCCGATCCTTAAGAGGTTTTAAATCCCTTTTCTACCAGCATGTCACATGTAATACCAGAGGGAAAAAACTCTAGACCACCTTTACTCTACAACAAGAGACGCATACAAAGCTCTCCCTCCATTTGGCAAATCTGACCATAATTCTATCCTCCTGATTCCTGTTAACAAGCAAAAACTAAAGCAGGAAGTACCAGTGACTTGCTCAATACGAAAGTGGTCAGGATGCTACGCTACAGTGGCTTTGAGGAGTATACCACTTCAGTCATCGACTTCATCAATAAGTGCATCGATGACATCGTCCCCACAGTGACTGTATGTGCATATCCCAACCAGAAGCCATGGATTACAGGCTACATCCGCATTGAGCTAAAGGCTAGAGCTGCCACTTTCAAGGAGCGGGACACTAATCCGGACGCTTATAAGAAATTCCACTACGCCCTCAAATGAACCATCAAACAGGCAAAGCGTCAATACAGGATTAAGATTGAATCTTACTACACCGGCTCTGACGTTTGTCGGATGTGGCAGGGCTTGAAAACTATTAAGGACTACAAAGGGAAATCCAGATCCGAGCTGCCCAGTGATGCAAACCTATCAGACGAGCTAAATGCCTTTTATGCTCGCTTTGAGGCAAGCAACACTGAAGCATGCATGAGAGTACCAGCTGTTCCAGATGACTGTGTGATAAGACTCTCGGTAGCCGATGTGAGCAAGACCTTCAAACAGGTTAACATTCACAAAGCCGCGGGGCCAGATGGATTACCAGGACGTGTACTCAAAGTATGTGCGGACCAACTGGCAAGTGTCTTCACTGATATTTTCAACCTCTCCCTGACCCGAGTCTGTAATACCTTCAAGCAGACCACCATAGTTCCTGTGCCCAAGGAAGCTAAGGTAACCTGCCTAAATGACTACCGGCCCGTAGCACTTAAGTCGGTAGCCATGAAGTGCTTTGAAAGGCTGGTCATGGCTCACATCAACAGCGTCATCTCGGATACCCTAGACCCACTCCAATTTGCATACCGCCCCAACAGATCCACAGATGACGCAATCTCAATTGCACTCCACACTGCCCTTTCCCACCTGGACAAAAGGAACACCTATGTGAGAACGCTGTTCATTGGTTACAGCTCAGCGTTAAACACCATAGTGCCCTCAAAGCTCATCACTAAGCTAAGGACAGTGGGACTAAACACCTCCCTCTGCAACTGGATCCTAGACTTCCTGATGGGCCGCCCCCCAGGTGGTAAGGGTAGGCAACAACACATCTGCCATGCTGATCCTCAACACGGGTGCCCCTCAGTGGTGCGTGCTTAGTCCCCTCCTGTACTCCCTGTTCACCCACAACTGCATGACCAAACACGACTCCAACACCATCATTAAGTTTGCTGACGACACAATAGTGGTAGGCCTGATTACCGACAACGAGGAGACAGCCTATAGGGAGGAGGTCAGAGACCTGGCAGTGTGATGCCAGGACAACAACCTCTCTCTCAATGAGAGCAAGACAAAGGAGCTGATCGTAGACTACAGGAAAAGGCGGGCCGAACAGGCCCCCATTAAGGGCTTGTAAGTAAACATTTCACGGTAAGGTCTACCTGTTGTATTCGGCGCATGTGACAAATAAAGTTTGATTTGATTTGATTTTATCTTATCAGCTAGCCTGGCTTAGCCTCTGCCCAGGACTGATAGGCAAAAGTCTGGCAAATGACAGATCTTTATTTCTCCAATTATCCCTCTGTGCAGGGTGTCCTTTCCCTGTTTCACACTCCGGCAACATTCCAGATGGCTTTGTTAAGTTGGATGTGGCCTTGGCTGGCTCACTGCCAGACAACTAAAGATGACTCTGTACTCTGTAAACAGTGCTTAGCAGAGGTTATGATTACTAAACACCCTCCAGGCATTCCGTTAGAAAGTGTCCTGGAGGCAGAATTGAGCGATTTCCCCTTAGATAGGCCAGCTACAAAGTCAAAATTGTCTATTATAACAATTCATGAATTCATCATTCTTAATTTAAGGTTAAGGTTACGCATTAGGGTTAACAGTATGGTTAAGGTTAGGGTTAAGGTTAGTGTTAGATTTAAAATCTGATTTTATTACTTTGTGACTGTGCCAGCTAGAACATGATTCATGACGAAAAACGCAAACCTGCTTAGAAATTGTTCTTCTTTGCACTGCACAGCAGCTTTGTCTCTCCTCTGCATTCCCATGATGCAGTGGTTGTAACCTTTCTCTCTCTCTTGCTCCTGTGTGTCTTTGATCATTGGTAACCTTTTGGACTATTAAGTCTCCTCACATATCAGATATGTTTCCTTTCAATGGCAACATGTCGGCGTCCAAGAATCGTTTCACTGCCTTGGTTTTCAGAAGGCTGCTACAGGGGTGCTGCACTGTAGTTGACCTTGTGCTCCAACCTTAAGGTGGCTGTATGTATGTGTGTCTCGGGGGGGTTGGTATAATGCAGAGAGACATGTTTCCTTTTCCTGTGGACATAGACAATAAAGTAATCATCTCTCTTAATTGTGAGTGAAAAATACAGATACTAGGGGAAAGATCTGGTTTAGTACAGTGTCAAATGGTTTGAGTCATTCTAACCTCATTTTAAAATCCATGAAGAGTTATAGTAGCTAATTCCACAAGTCATCCCGACTTGTAGCAGGCCTGAAATTAATTGCCTACTAGACTAGACCACGCACACACTGCCCCGGATAACATCACCTAATCCAATGTAACGCAACATGATGCTAACAAGTCCCCTGCTTGCCTGACACTCCCAAGGAGATGTTTCCTGTTTAGAGCACTTAACACTTAGCTGCTCCGCCACTGGGTCGGGTCACCAAGGTTAATGGATTCTGATCCAAATGGCACCCTATTCCCAGAGCCCCACAGGGCTCTGGTCAAATGTAGTGCACTATTTAAGAGACGCAGCCCTGGGCTTTTAACGTCTTGCTGGAGTGCACCCACAACTTGTCGTCCTCAGTTCCCTTCCTTTCAGACCTCTAGTTACATCTTTATGAGATTGTGATTCATTACCGTAACAGCATTCATCAAAGCTGTGTAGTAGTCCAATGTCTTTTTACTTGCTTTGATACCTATCTGGAGCAGGTCGCATACGGGCAGCCTTTCCTGGGAGGAGGGATGGAATAGTAAATATAGTGATTGTGTGAGATTCAAATCTCTACAGCTGAAAAATATTTTATTAATAGATTATAACGTGTATACAGAATCTACTCAATATTGTCCATTTAAAATCTTATTTTTTTTTTACAGGCCAAATATGTGTGAATAATGTTTTCCACCATCGCTCCAAAAGACCTGCACCACTGTGATAAAGAACTTTTCAAATTGTCTGTGTGTTATCATTCTATCAGATTTTTTCAATGCATGAAAGAGAGCGCCACCCGGTGAGAGGTGGATCCATAGAGTTGCTAGTAAAAGGTAGATGGAAAAACGACCCTAGGTCCCCGGTAAGAGGGAGATGGATCAGTAGAAGACAACGGTAAAGAACACAGGCTTATTGCCAGCCTAAACACACACCAGCATAACAGGAGGAGAGGAGTGATGTGTGAAGATAATATCTGATGTGAAGCGTGATGTGTGGTATTTTAGGCGGTGACGCAAACACACTAAAGGAGACCAGAGTAAATGTGTCCAGGGGTAATAGTCCTTGGATGGAGAAGTCCAGAGGTGAAAGGGAACAGCACAGAGACAGAAGAGCATCCGCTCTCTCTGTGCAGCTGGAGGAGACTGAGGTCAGAGCAGCCTGAATTGGTCCAAACCAGGTAATTGGCTTGGATAATCACCAGATGTCAACCAATCAGAGGTCAGGTGACCAAGGTCAGGGAGGTGAGGGAGTTCAACAGCCAGACACCTTGGCACCGGAATGAGGAGGGGAGTCATAGTGGGCAGTAGACAGCTCTTAGTTTTGGGGGAGCCACAGGGAGTTTTTCACACGTGTCATTCAGGCAATTGGCCTTGCTGTACATGTACAGTGGTTATAAAGTACTTAAACAAACTCACGAGGAAACCTGAGTGGGACTTGCATCTACGACATGATATCTGTCAGTTCAAGGAGTGCCGGATTTAGGTATAGGTGACATGGGGATTTAGGTATAGGTGACATGGGGATTTAGGTATAGATGACATGGGGATTTAGGTATAGGTGACATGGGCAGCCGCCCCGATCTCAGGTCTCCCCACCGAAAGCCCGAGGTAGGGGGAGCGGGGAAATCTATCAAATAGCGCACCTAACTTTGTACAGCACAAATGCAATTAGTAAAATCAGTTACAGTACGAAATGCTACTAAATAAACAACAATTCATTCATAATACTGAATATATAGTTGTATTTAAAAATATTTAAAAAAAATAAAAATAATATTTAACCTTTATTTAACCAGGTAGGCCAGTTGAGAACAAGTTCTCATTTACAACTGCGACCTGGCCAAGATAAAGCAAGTTTCACAGACATATTGTTGCATTTTTTTCTGGTTTGTGCGAAATCATTAAGAAAAATATAAAACCGGTCTGCACACCATCAAGGTTTAACGTCTGCTTCCAGCTCACACTCTCAAACACATAGATCCCCTGAATGCAGCTCACTTTCCAGACCACTTTCCAGCTCATACTCTCAAACACATAGATCCCCTGAACGCAGCGCACTCTCCAGATCCCAATCACCGGAATTCTGATCACCTGTTCAAGACGAAAGCACACCAAACGATTATGTTAGGTTAGTACCTAGTCACAGAAAAACACAGCCATTTTTCCAGCCAAAGAGAGGAGTCACAAAAAGCAGAAATAGAGATCAAATTAATCACTAACATTTGATGATCAGAGACCTGGCCATGTGGTGCCAGAACAACAACCTCTCTCTCAACGTGATCAAGACAAAGGAGATGATTGTAGACTACAGGAAGAAGAGGACCGAGCACGCCCCCATTCTCATCGATGGGACTGCAGTGAAGCAGGTTGAGAGCTTCAAGTTCCTTGGTGTCCACATCACCAACAAACTAACATGGTCCAAGCACACCAAGACAGTCTTGAAGAGGGCACAACAAAACCTATTCCCCCTCAGGAGACTGAAAAGATTTGGCATGGGTCCTCAGATCCTCAAAAGGTTCTACAGCTGCACCATCGAGAGCATCCTGACCGGTTGCATCACTGCCTGGTATGGCAACTGCTCGGCCTCCAACCGCAAGGCACTACAGAGGGTAGTGCGAACGGCCCAGTACATCACCATGGCCAAGCTTCCTGCCATCCAGGACCTCTATACCAGACGGTGTCAGAGGAAGGCCCTAAAAATTGTCAGAGTCCAGCCACAATAGTCCTAGACTGTTTTCTCTGCTACCGCATGGCGAGCGGTACCGGAGCGCCAAGTCTAGGTCCAAGAGGCTTCTAAACAGCTTCTACCCCCAAGCCATAAGACTCTTGAACATCTAGTCAAATGGCTACCTAGACTATGTGCAGTGCCCCCCCTTTTTACACCACTGATACTCTCTGTTGTCATCTATGCATAGTCACTTTAATTAACTCTACCTACATGTACATACTACCTCAACTAACCGGTGCCCCTGCACATTGACTATGTATCGGTACCCCCCTGTATATAGTCTCACTATTGTTATTTTACTGCTGCTCTTTAATTACTTGTTACTTTTATCTCTTATTCTTATCCATATTTTTTTGAAACTGCATTGTTGGTTAGGGGCTCGTAAGTAAGGATTCCACTATAAGGTTGTATTCGGCGCATGTGACTAATACAATTTGATTTGATTTGACATATGCTGAGCACTTTTCCTTCACTCTGCGGTCTGACTCATCCCAAACCATCTCAATTTGGTAGAGGTCGGGGGATTGTGGAGGCCAGGTCATTTGATGCAGCACTACATCACTCTCCTTCTTGGTAAAATAGCCCATTACACAGCCTGGAGGTGTGTTGGGTCATTGTCCCGTTGAAAAACAAATGATAGTCCCACTAAGCCCAAACCAGATGGGATGGCGTATCGCTGCAGAATGCTGTGGTAGCCATGCTGGTTGTGTGCCTTGAGTCCTAAATAAATCAAAGACAGGGTCACCAGCAAAGCACCCCCACACCATAACACCTCCTCCTCCATGCTTTATGGTGGGAAATACACGTGCGGAGATCATCCGTTCACCCACACCACGTCTTACAAAAACAAGGCGGTTGGAACCAAAAATCTCCAATTTGGGGTCCAGACCAAAGGACAGACTTCTACCGGTCTAATGTACATTGCTCGTGTTTCTTGGCCCAAGAACGTTTCTTATTATTATTGTTGTCCTTTGGTAGTGGTTTCTTTGCAGCAATTAGACTATGAAGGCCTGATTCACACAGTTGATGTTGAGATGTGTCTGTTACTTGAACTCTGTGACACATTTTTTTGGGACTAATGAACTTATCCTCTGCAGCAGAGGTAACTCTGGGTCTTCCATTCCTGTGGTGGTCCTGATGAGAGCCAGTTTCATCATAGCGCTTGATGGTTTTTCAAAATCAAATCAAATCAAACTTTATTTGTCACATGCGCCGAATATAACAAGTGTAGACTTTACCGTGAAATGCTTACTTACAATCCCTTAACCAACAATGCAGTTCTAGAAGAGTTAAGAAAGTATTTACCAAGTAGACTAAAATAAAAAATTATAATAAAAAGTAACACACTAAGAATAACAATAATGAGGCTATATACAGGGGGTACCGGTACCGAGTCAGTGTGCGGGGGTAAAGGTTAGTTGAGGTAATTTGTACATGTAGGTGGGGGTGAATTGACTATGCATAGATAATAAACAGCGAGTAGCAGCCGTGTACAAAAAGGAGGAGGTCAACGTAAATTGTCCGGTGGCGATTTTATTAATTGTTCTGCAGTCTTATGGCTTGGGGGTTAGAAGCTTTTGAGGAGCCTTTTGGTCCTAGACTTGGTGCTCCGGTACCGAGAAAACAGTCTATTACTTGGGTGACTGGAGTCTCTGACAATTTTATGGGCTTTCCTCTGACACCGCCTATTGTATAGGTCCTGGATGGCAGGAAGCTCGGCCCCAGTGATGTACTGGGCTGTTCGCACTACTCTCTGTAGTGCCTTACGGTCAGATGCCGAGCAGTTGCCATACCAGGCTGTGATGCAACCGGTCAGGATGCTCTCGATGGTGCAGCTGTATAACCTTTTGAGGATCTGGGGACCCATGCCAAATCTTTTCAGTCTCCTGAGGGGGGAAAGGTTTTGTCGTGCCCTCTTCACGACTGTCTTGGTATGTTTGGACCATGATAGTTCATTGGTATTATGGAAACCAAGGAACTTGAAACTCCCGACCCGCTCCACTACAGCCCCGTCGATGTTAATGGGGGCCTGTAGTGGTGATGATTCCATATGTGTTATTTCATAGTTTTGATGTTTTCACTATTATTCCACAATGTAGAAAATAGTAAAAATAAAGAAAAACACGTAAATGAGTAGGTGTTCAAAAACTTTTGACTGGTAGTGTAGATTTTTCTAGCATGTGATAGGCCTGCAATTTCATGATCATTATACAATTGAAGTACATGTTACCCTACAGAATCAAAAATAATGGATTGGATATTCACTTGAGATTAAAGTATGTGAATGTACTTTCTGACAGCAAATGCAGGGCAAGTTGCAACTGAGTTGACCCTAATGCTTGTTATTTCTTACATTGCTACCCCAGGTAATCTTAGGTTTTATTACATACAGTCGGGAGGAACTACTGGATATAAGAGCAACGTCAACTCACCATCATTACGACCAGGAATACGACTTTACCGAAGCGTATCCTCTGTTTTGCCCACCTCCCAGGACAATGGATCGGATCCCAGCCGGCGAACCAAAACAACGTCGCCGTAAAAGGGGCAGACGAAGCGGTCTTCTGGTCAGGCTCCGGAGACGGGCACATCGTGCACCGTTCCCGAGCATACTACTCGTCAATGTCCAGTCTCTTGACAACAAGGTTGATGAAATCCAAGCAAGGGTAGCATTCCAGAGAGACACAAGAGACTGTAACGTTCTTTGCTTCACGGAAACATGGCTCACTCGAGACACGCTATCGGAGTCGGTACAGCCAGCTGGTTTCTTCACGCATCGCGCCGACAGAAACAAGCATCTTTCTGGTAAGAAGAGGGGCGGGGGGATATGCCTTATGATTATCGAGACGTGGTGTGATCATAACAACATACAGGAACTCAAGTCCTTCTGTTCACCTGACTTAGAATTCCTCACAATCAAATGTCGACCGCATTATCTACCAAGAGAATTCTCTTCGATTATAATCACAGCCGCATATATTCCCCCCCAAGCAGACACATCGACCGCCCTGAACGAACTTTATTTGACTCTATGTAAACTGGAAACCACATATCCTGAGGCTGCATTTTCATTGTAGCTGGGGATTTTAACAAGGCTAATCTGAAAACAAGACTCCCTAAAATCTATCAGCATATCGATTGTGCTACCAGGGCTGGTAAAACCCGAGATCATTGTTATTCTAACTTCCGCGACGCATATAAGGCCCTCCCCCGCCCTCCTTTTGGAAAAGCTGACCACGACTCCATTTTGTTGCTCCCAGCCTATAGACAGAGACTAAAAGAGGAAGCTCCCACGCTCAGGTCTGTTCAACGCTGGTCCGACCAATCTGATTCCACGCTTCAAGATTGCTTCGATCACGTGGATTGGGATATGTTCCGCACTGCGTTAAACAACAACATTGACGAATACGCTGATTCGGTGAGCGAGTTTATTAGCAAGTGCATCGGCGATGTCGTACCCACAGCAACTATTAAAACATTCCCAAACCAGAAACCGTGGATTGATGGCAGCATTCGCGCGAAACTGAAAGCGCGAACCACTGCTTTTAACCAGGGCAAGGTGACCGGAAACACGACCGAATACAAACAGTGTAGCTATTCCCTCCGCAAGGCAATCAAACAAGCTATGCGTCAGTATAGAGACAAAGTAGAGTCGCAATTCAACAGCTCAGACACAAGAGGTATGTGGCAGGGTCTACAATCAATCACGGATTACAAAAAGAAAACCAGCCTCGTCGCGGACCAGGATGTCTTGCTCCCAGACAGACTAAACAACTTCTTTGCTCACTTTGAGGACAATACAGTGCCACTGACACGGCCCGCTACCAAAACCTGTGGACTCTCCTTCACTGCAGCCGACATGAGTAAAACATTTAAACGTGTTAACCCTCGCAAGGCTGCAGGCCCAGACGGCATCCCCAGCCGCGTCCTTAGAGCATGCGCAGACCAGCTGGCTGGTGTGTTTACGGACATATTCAATCAATCCTTATCCCAGTCTGCTGTTCCCACATGCTTCAAGAGGACCACCATTGTTCCTGTTCCCAAGAAAGCTAAGGTAACTGAGCTAAACGACTACCGCCCCGTAGCACTCACTTCTGTCATCATGAAGTGCTTTGAGAGACTAGTGAAGGACCATATCACCTCCACCCTACCTGACACCCTAGACCCACTCCAATTGGCTTACTGCCCCAATAGGTCCACAGACGACGCAATCGCAACCACACTGCACACTGCCCTAACCCATCTGGACAAGAGGAATACCTATGTGAGAATGCTGTTCATCGACTACAGCTCAGCATTTAACACCATAGTACCCTCCAAACTCGTCATCAAGCTCGAGACCCTGTGCAACTGGGTACTGGACTTCCTGATGGGCCGCCCCCAGGTGGTGAGGGTAGGTAACAACATCTCCACCCCGCTGATCCTCAACACTGGGGCCCCACAAGGGTGCGTTCTGAGCCCTCTCCTGTACTCCCTGTTCACCCACGACTGCGTGGCCATGCACGCCTCCAACTCAATCATCAAGTTTGCGGACGACACTACAGTGGTAGGCTTGATTACCAACAACGATGAGACGGCCTACAGGGAGGAGATGAGGGCCCTCGGAGTGTGGTGTCAGGAAAATAACCTCACACTCAACGTCAACAAAACAAAGGAGATGATCGTGGACTTCAGGAAACAGCACATATCCACATCGACGGGATAGTAGTGGAGAGAATAGTAAGTTTCAAGTTCCTCGGCGTACACATCACGGACAAACTGAATTGGTCCACCCACAGAGACAGCGTAGTGAAGAAGTTCTTCAACCTCAGGAGGCTGAAAAAATTTGCCTTGTCACCAAAAGCACTCACAAACTTTTACAGATGCACAGTCGAGAGCATCCTGTCGGGCTGTATCACCGCCTGGTACGGCAACTGCTCCGCCCACAACCGTAAGGCTCTCCAGAGGGTAGTGAGGTCTGCACAACGCATCACCGGGGGCAAACTACCTGCCCTCCAGGACACCTACACCACCCGATGTCACAGGAAGGCCATAAAGATCATCAAGGACAACAACCACCCGACCCACTGCCTGTTCACCCCACTATCATCCAGAAGGCGATGTCAGTACAGGTGCATCAAAGCAGGGACCGAGAGACTGAAAAACAGCTTCTATCTCAAGGCCATCAGACTGTTAAACAGTCACCACTAACATTGAGTGGCTGCTGCCAACATACTGACTCAACTCCAGCCAGTTTAATAATGGAAAAATTGATGTAAAAAATGTATCACTAGCCACTTTAAACAATGCCACTTAATATAATGTTTACATACCCTACATTACTCATCTCATATGTATATACTGTACTCTATACCATCTACTGCATCTTGCCATCTTTATGTAATACATGTATCACTGGCCACTTTAAACAATGCCACTTTTATATGTTTACATACCCTACATTACTCATCTCATATGTATATACTGTACTCTATACCATCTACTGCATCTTGCCTATGCCGTTCTGTACCATCACTCATTCATATATTTTTATGTACATATTCTTCATCCCTTTACACTTGTGTGTATAAGGTAGTTGTTGTGAAATTGTTAGATTAGATTACTCGTTAGTTATTACTGCAATGTCGGAACTAGAAGCACAAGCATTTCACTACGCTCGCATTAACATCTGCTAACCATGTGTATGTGACAAATAACATTTGATTTGATTTGATTTGGTACTCTACCACACTGAGGTATTGAATTGGTTGAGATAAAATACACTCATTTTGATATACCAGACCCAAGGTCCTCTGATTACTGCTTTCTGCTCCTTTATGTCAAAGATACAGTACCATTCATCATGCCTGCTCTCTGCATCTGCTTCAGGCTGTGTGTTATCTCCCTCCCCAGCAAGTGTTCATTCATACAGACTTGGCATAATTTCATTACGTTATCAACACTCCGCCAAGGCCCTTTTCATCGGCACACCTGTTCATTACATTGTACCCTAAGCCCACTGTCATGTTCACAAAAGATCACAGGGGGGCAATTTCAGCACATTCAGCACAGCACTCCATTTGTAGCAAAGCGACAGGCACTGACTGATGATGATGTGTGTGTGTGTGTGTGTGTGTGTGTGTGTGTGTGTGTGTGTGTGTGTGTGTGTGTGTGTGTGTGTGTGTGTGTGTGTGTGTGTGTGTGTGTGTGTGTGTGTCTGTGTCTGTGTCTGTGTCTGTGTCTGTGTCTGTCTGTCTGTCTGTCTGTCTGTCTGTCTGTCTGTCTGTCTGTCTGTCTGTCTGTCTGTCTGTCTGTCTGTCTGTCTGTCTGTCTGTCTGTCTGTGCTTGTTTTGGCAGCATGGCTCCCATGTGAAGTCCAGAAGTGTCAGACAGGCAGCGAAAAAACACAAGCTGCTCCAATCGATAATGTTTTTTGTCCATTTGAAAGCAAAATAGAAATGGACAGAGCAGCTGATACCTGACCAACGTGTTCAGCTTTCTTGGAGAGGGAGATTTAGGCACATTAAGTAAGTAAAGCTTCGAGCCAGAGCGGCCCATAGAGCAGGAGCCTAACAAAATATTTTGTTTCTGTGTGAGGCAGCTTGATGTACAAGTACACCCCCTGGACAGGAGGGTGTATGTCAAATTACCTCACATAGTCTCACAACACTAGTGTGGTAGGTTAATTAGAGAGCAAGTACTAATTCGAAATTTCTCAGTAGGAAGTTATTCATTGAGCCAACATCTCTGACTGTGCAAGCACTCCTGATAAAGTATAGGCCATACACCCTATGACAAGAGCACATTCCCCTCTCTCAGCCTTAACCAAACAGGCTTTCTATATTCACACGCTGAACAGCTGTTACTTTAAACATACATGTAAACACATATAATTATTAATATTCTACTGAAGAGCTTCAGCAGAGGGTGTGCTTCGAGTGGCTCCAAAGTAGCAATTTGTTGTTGTTGTTGTTATTATTAGTAGTTGCTTTATCGTTTACCCTTTCATGTCTGTGAAGGTATATTTATGGTTGCAAAAATGACTATTTATATCAGTCCCCCCACCCCCTCCATCTCCATTACAGTTCTTGCACATTAAAACCATTGGTAGTCAATTATTAATCTCCTCATTATAACTAATAAAAAATACATCATCCAGGATTCAATTACATCTACAATTTCAGGATAATCTAATCATTTTGATTGCAGAGTTCTATATTGATTGTGTGCCCTTATCAAATATCATAACACATTTCTATGCAACAAGTTTATATTCTTAGGTCTACAGTACATACAGAAACAGAAATACTGTCTGAAAACAAAGCAGATTGTAAGACATGAATATCTACAATAACTACAAAGAAACTTGCCGTAACCTGTCACATTAAAAAAATGTGACAGAGATCATTGACAATGTTGTAGTTCGTGCTCGCCTGGTCCCAGATCTGTTTGTAATTTTGCCAACTCCATTGCTCATTGTCAAACCAAACATTTGGCATGACAATGAGTGACAAGGAGTTGGCATGATAGCACAAACAGACGACTGGCACTGGCTACCTCCATATTGCATCATAACCTACCGTTTAGCTGTAGCCTAGGCCATTTATTTGTATTTATTTTATTTAACCTTTATTTAACTTGGCAAGTCAGTTAAGAACAAATTATTATTTACAATGTTGGCCTACCAAAAGGCAAAAGACCTCCTGTGGGGACTGGAGATTTTTTTATTTATATATATATATATATATATATATAAGAAGCAGGTACCCACGTGCCATCTCCTCATCATCTCCTCATTACCTCTTTCCAAGATGGCGTAGCAGTCAGACGTCCTTTGTCCTCGTCTTGTCCCGTGTATATATATTTAATATCTTTTTATCTTTTTCTTCGCATATCTTTTTATATATTTTTTTCTAAAACCTCAACTTCAAAACACTCTCCTGCAACCTGCCTCACCAAATGTGGTGCGGATCTGTTTTTTCCCCAAAGTATTATTCACCTCGTATCCGAAATCCACAATAGAAGCTAGCCAGAAGTTAGCCAGCTCACTAGCTAACGTTATTATTCAGCTAACCACAGCTAGCGGTCATCAGCTATCCTTTAGCTCAGAAAGCTATCGCCAGTTTTGTACAACGCGACTCAGACCAGAGCATACCTGACCTATTTTCTCTCCATATCCCCGGATTTCTACCGCAAGCTCTGGACATTTACACCTGGATCTTGCAGCTGCTATCCGAGTGACTATTGGCTAACGTCGATTCCGGAGCAAACACCAATTATCCCGGAGCTAGCCAGCTGAGTTCCATCAGCCACTCCTGGGCTACAATCACCTATCCGGACCCGTTTTACTGCCTATGCGGAGCCCCACCGGGCCTTCACGACTGGAATACCGACGTTATCTGCCCGAGGGAGTTATTCAACTGGCCCCTCCATCGCGACGTAACCTGAACGCCCATCTGCTAACTGCGGCCCGCTAATCGTTAGCTGTCTTGAGCATATCAGCTGCTATCTGAACAGGTCTATCGAACAATCTTCTTGGGCCACTATAACTATAACTATTTTGACAATTGGATTGGTACCCTCTACCACACGGAACCCCACTAATCTACCGACGGAAACGCACGGGGTGGCTAAAAACAGACCTCCATCTTCTGCTAGCTTGCCTCCCATGGCTCGGCTATCTGTCTGAATCGCCGTGACCCCAACCAACCTCACTACTCACTGGACCCTTATGATCACTTGGCTAAGCATGCCTCTCCTTAATGTCAATATGCCTTGTCCATTGCTGTTCTGGTTAGTGTTTATTGGCTTATTTCACTGTAGAGCCTCTAGCCCTGCTCATTATACCTTATCCAACCCTTCAGTTCCACCATCCACACATGCAATGACATCACCTGGTTTCAATTATGTTTCTAGAGACAATATCTCTTTCATCATCACTCAATGCCTAGGTTTACCTCCACTGTATTCACATCCTACCATACCTTTGTCTGTACACTATACCTTGAATCTATTTTATCGCCCCCAGAAACCTGCTCCTTTTACTCTCTGTTCCGGACATCCTAGACGTCCAATTCTCATAGCTTTTAGCCGTACCCTTATCCTACTCCTCCTCTGTTCCTCTTGCAATGTAGAGGTGAATCCAGGCCCTGCAGTGCCTAGCTCCACTCCTATTCCTCAGGCGCTCTCTTTTGATGACTTCTGTAACCGTAAAGGCCTTGGTTTCATGCATGTTAACATTAGAAGCCTCCTCCCTAAGTTTGTTTTATTCACTGCTTTAGCACACTCTGCCAACCCGGATGTCTTAGCCGTGTCTGAATCCTGGCTTAGGAAGACCACCAATAACTCTGAAATCTCCATCCCTAACTACAACATTTTCAGACAAGATAGAACGGCCAAAGGGGGCGGTGTTGCAATCTACTGCAGAGATAGCCTGCAGAGTTCTGTCCTACTATCCAGGTCTGTACAATTTGAACTTCTACTTTTAAAAATCCACCTCTCTAAAAACAAGTCTCTCACCGTTGCCGCCTGCTATAGACCACCCACTGCCCCCAGCTGTGCTCTGGATACCATATGTGAACTGATTGCCCCCCATCTATCATCAGAGCTCGTGCATCTTAAATAAGCATGCCCCATTCAAGAAATTTAGAACCAGGAACAGATACAGCCCTTGGTTCTCTCCAGACCTGACTGCCCTTAACCAACACAAAAACATTCTGTGGCGTTCTGCCTTAGCATCGAACAACCCCCGTGAAATGCAACTTTTCAGGGAAGTTAGAAACCAATATACACAGGAAGTTAGAAAAGCCAAGGCTAGCTTTTTCAAGCAGAAATGTGCTTCCTGCAACACAAACTCGAAAAGGTTCTGGGACATTGTAAAGTCCATGGAGAATAAGAGCACCTCCTCCCAGCTGCCCACTGCACTGAGGATAGGAAACTCTGTCACCACCGATAAATCCACTATAATTGAGAATTTCAATAAGCATTTTTCTATGGCTGGCCATGCTTTCCACCTGGCTACCCCTACCCCGGTCAACAGCACTGCAACCCCCACAGCAACTTGCCCAAGCCTTCCCCATTTCTCCTTCTCCCAAGTCCAGTCAGCTGATGTTCTGAAAGAGCTGCAAAATCTGGACCCCCACAAATCAGCCGGGCTAGACAATCTGGACCCTTTCTTTCTAAAAATATCTGCCGAAATTGTTGCAACCCCTATTACTAGCCTGTTCAACCTCTCTTTCGTGTCGTCTGAGATTCCCAAAGATTGGAAAGCAGCTGCGGTCATCCCCCTCTTCAAAGGGGGGGACACTCTTGACCCAAACTGCTACAGACCTATATCTACCCTACCCTGCCTTTCTAAGGTCTTCGAAAGCCAAGTCAACAAACAGATCACCGACCATTTCGAATTCCACCGTACCTTCTCCGCCAGGCAATCTGGTTTCAGAGCTGTTCATGGGTGCACCTCAGCCACGCTCAAGGTCCTAAACGATATCTTAACCGCCATCGATAAGAAACAATACTGTGCAGCCGTATTCATTGACATGGCCAAGGCTTTCGACTCTGTCAATCACCACATCCTCATCGGCAGACTCAACAGCCTTGGTTTCTCAAATGATTGCCTCGCCTGGTTCACCAACTACTTGTCCGACAGAGTTCAGTGTGTCAAATCTGAGGGCCTGTTGTCCGGGCCTCTAGCAGTCTCTATGGGGGTGCCACAGGGTTCAATTCTTGGGCCGACTCTCTTCTCTGTACACATCAATGATGTCGCTCTTGCTGCTGGTGAGTCTCTGATCCACCTCTACGCAGACGACACCATTCTGTATACTTCTGGCCCTTCTTTGGACACTGTGTTAACAACCCTCCAGACGAGCTTCAATGCCATACAACTCTCCTTCTGTGGCCTCCAACTGCTCTTAAATACAAGTAAAACTAAATGCATGCTCTTCAACCGATCGCTGCCTGCACCTGCCCGCCCGTCCAGCATCACTACTCTGGACGGTTCTGACTTAGAATATGTGGACAACTACAAATACCTAGGTGTCTGGTTGGACTGTAAACTCTCCTTTCAGACTCACATAAAACATCTCCAATCCAAAGTTAAATCTAGAATCGGCTTCGTATTTCACAACAAAGCATCCTTCACCCATGCTGCCAAACATACCCTCGTAAAACTGACCATCTTACCGATCCTCGACTTCGGCGATGTCATTTACAAAATAGCCTCCAACACCCTACTCAACAAATTGGATGCAGTCTATCACAGTGCCATCCGTTTTGTCACCAAAGCCCCATATACTACCCACCACTGCCACCAGTACGCTCTCGTTGGCTGGCCCTCGCTTCATACTCGTCGCCAAACCCACTGGCTCCAGGTCATCTACAAGACCCTGCTAGGTAAAGTCCCGCCTTACCTCTGCTCGCTGGTCACCATAGCAGGACCCACCCGTGGCATGCATTCCAGCAGGTATATCTCTCTTGTCACCCCCAAAGCCAATTCCTCCTTTGGCCGCCTCTCCTTCCAGTTCTCTGCTGCCATTGACTGGAATGAACTACAAAAATCTCTGAAACTGGAAACACGTATCTCCCTCCCTCACTTATCTCACTCACTACCACTAAACACCAGCTGTCAGAGCAGCTCACAGATCACTGCACTTGTACATAGCCCATCTATAAATAGCCCAAACAACTACCTCTTCCCCTACTGTATTTATTTATTTATTTTGCTCCTTTGCACCCCAGTATTTCTACTTTGCACACTCATTTACTGTCAAATCTACCATTCCAGTGTTTTAATTGCTATATTGTATTTACTTCGCCACCATGGCCTATTTATTGCCTTTACCTCCCTTATCTCACCTCATTTGCTCACATTGTATATAGACTTATTTTTCTACTGTATTATTGACTGTATGTTTGTTTTACTCCATGTGTAACTCTGTGTTGTTATATGTGTCGAACTGCTTTGCTTTATCTTGGTCAGGTCGCAGTTGTAAATGAGAACTTGTTCTCAGCTTGCCTACCTGGTTAAATAAAGGTTAAATAAAAAAATTGAATAAAAATAAAAATAACATATAAATATAGGACAAAACACACATCACGACAAGACAGACAACACAACACTACATAAAGAGATGTGACAACATCATAGCAAGGCAGCAACACATGACAACACAGCATGGTAGCAACACAACATGACAACAACATGGTAGCAAAACAACATGGTAGCAGCACAAAACATGGTACAAACATTATTGGGCACAGACAACAGCACAAAGGGCAAGAAGGTAGAGACAACAATACATCACGCAAAGCAGCCACAACTGTCAGTAAGAGTGTCCATGATTGAGTCTTTGAATGAAGAGATTGATATAAAACTGTCCAGTTTGAGTGTTTGTTGCAGCTCGTTGCAGTCGTTAGCTGCAGCGAACTGAAAATACGAGCAACCCAGGGATGTGTGTGCTTTGGGGACCTTTAACAGAATGTGACTGGCAGAACGGATGTTGTATGTGGAGGATGAGAGCTGCAGTAGATATCTCAGATAGGGTGGAGTGAGGCCTAAGAGGGTTTTAAAAATAAGCATCAACCAGTGGGTCTTGCGACGGGTATACAGAGATGACCAGTTTACAGAGGAGTATAGAGTGCAGTGATATGTCCTATAAGGAGCATTGGTGGCAAATCGGATGGCCGAATGGTAAAGAACATTTTGCCGCTCAAGAGCACCCTTACCTGCTGATCTATAAATTATGTCTCCATAATCTAGCATGGGTAGGATGATCATCTGAATCAGGTTTAGTTTGGCAGCTGGGGTGGAAGAGGAGTGATTACGATAGAGGAAACCAAGTCTATATTTAACTTTAGCCTACAGCTTTGATATGTGCTGAGAGAAGGACAGTGTACTGTCTAGCCATACTCCCAAGAACTTGTATGAGGTGACAACCTCAAGCTCTAAACCCTCAGCAGTAGTAATCACACCTGTGGGGAGAGGGGCATTCTTCTTACCAAACCACATGACCTTTGTTTTGGAGGTGTTCAGAACAAGGTTATGGGTAGAGAAAGCTTGTTGGACACTAAAAAAGCTTTGTTGTAGAACATTTAACACAAAATCCGGGGAGGGGCCAGCTGAGTATAAGACTGTATCATCAGCATATAAATGGATGAGAGAGCTTCCTACTGCCTGAGCTATGTTGTTAATGTAAATTGAGAAGAGCGTGGGGCCTAGGATTGAGCCTTGGGGTACTCCCTTGGTGACAGGCAGTGGCTGAGACAGCAGATTTTTTTACTTTATACACTGCACTCTTTGAGAGAGGTATTTAGCAAACCAGGCCAAAGATCCCCTCAGAGACACCAATACTCCTTAGCCGGCCCACAAGAATGGAATGGTCTACCATATCAAAAGCTTTGACCAAGTCAATAAAAATAGCAGCACAACATTGCTTAGAATCAATGGCAATGGTAACATCATTGAGGACCTTTAAGGTTGCAGTGACACATCCATAACCTGAGCGTAAACCAGATTGCATACCAGAGAGAATACTATAAACATCAAGAAAGCCAGTCAGTTGCCAAGAGTGTGCAAGGCTGTCATCAAGGCAAAGGGTGGCTACTTTGAAGAATCTTAAATATAAAATATATTTTGATTTGTTTAACACTTTTTTGGCTACTACATGATTTCACGTGTTATTTCATAATTTTGATGTCTTCACTATTATTCTACAATGTAGAAAATAGTCAAAATAAAGAAAACCCCTTGAATGAGTAGTATAAAATATATTTTATAACTCCACAATGAAATAGTGTGCAGGCCAGGCAGCAGGCTGTTAGCCAACCTGCCAGCTTAGTGGAGTCTGCCACTAGCATAGTCAGTGTAGGCAGCTCAGCCATCCCCATTGAGACTGTGTCTGTGCTTCGACCTAGGTTGGGCAAAACTAAACATGGCGGTGTTCGCCTTAGCAATCTCATTAGGATAAAGACCTCCTCCATTCCTGCCATTATTGAAAGAGATCGTGATACCTCACATCTCAAAATAGGGTTACTTAATGTTAGATCCCTCACTTCAAAGGCAGTTATAGTCAATGAACTAATCACTGATCACAATCTTGATGTGATTGGCCTGACTGAAACATGGCTTAAGCCTGATGAATTTACTGTGTTAAATGAGGCCTCACCTCCTGGTTACACTAGTGACCATATCCCCCGTGCATCCCGCAAAGGCGGAGGTGTTGCTAACATTTACGATAGCAAATTTCAATTTACAAAAAAGAAAATGACGTTTTCGTCTTTTGAGCTTCTAGTCATGAAATCTATGCAGCCTACTCAATCACTTTTTATAGCTACTGTTTACAGGCCTCCTGGGCCATATACAGCGTTCCTCTCTGAGTTCCCTGAATTCCTATCGGACCTTGTAGTCATAGCAGATAATATTCTAATTTTTGGTGATTTTAATATTCATATGGAAAAGTCCACAGACCCACTCCAAAAGGCTTTCGGAGCCATCATCCTTCAAGCTGCATACTGGATCCTATTCCTACCTACTAAACTACTGAAAGAGCTGCTTCCTGTGCTTGGCCCTCCTATGTTGAACATAATAAACGGCTCTCTATCCACCGGATGTGTACCAAACTCACTAAAAGTGGCAGTAATAAAGCCTCTCTTGAAAAAGCCAAACCTTGACCCGGAAAATATAAAAAACTATCGGCCTATATCGAATCTTCCATTCCTCTCAAAAATTTTAGAAAAAGCTGTTGCGCAGCAACTCACTGCCTTCCTGAAGACAAACAATGTATACGAAATGCTTCAGTCTGGTTTTAGACCCCATCATAGCACTGAGACTGCACTTGTGAAGGTGATAAATGAACTTTTAATGGCGTCAGACCGAGGCTCTGCATCTGTCCTCGTGCTACTAGACCTTAGTGCTGCCTTTGACACCATCGATCACCACATTCTTTTGGAGAGACTGGAAACCCAAATTGGTCTACACGGACAAGTTCTGGCCTGGTTTAGATCTTATCTGTCGGAAAGATATCAGTTTGTCTCTGTGAATGGTTTGTCCTCTGACAAATCAACTGTACATTTCGGTGTTCCTCAAGGTTCCGTTTTAGGACCACTATTGTTTTCACTATATATTTTACCTCTTGGGGATGTTATTCGAAAACATAATGTTAACTTTCACTGCTATGCGGATGACACACAGCTGTACATTTCAATGAAACATGGTGAAGCCCCAAAATTGCCCTCGCTAGAAGCCTGTGTTTCAGACATAAGGAAGTGGATGGCTGAAAACTTTCTACTTTTAAACTCGGAAAAAACAGAGATGCTTGTTCTAGGTCCCAAGAAACAAAGAGATCTTCTGTTAAATCTGACAATTAATCTTGATGGTTGTAAAGTCGTCTCAAATAAAACTGTGAAGGACCTCGGCGTTACTCTTGACCCTGATCTCTCTTTTGACGAACATATCAAGACTGTTTCAAGGACAGCTTTTTTCCATCTACGTAACATTGCAAAAATAAGAAATCTTCTGTCCAAAAATGATGCAGAAAAATTAATCCATGCATTTGTTACTTCTAGGCTAGACTACTGCAATGCTCTACTTTCCGGCTACCCAGATAAAGCACTAAATAAACTTCAGTTAGTGCTAAATACGGCTGCTAGAATCCTGACTAGAACCAAGAAATTTGATCATATTACTCCAGTGCTAGCTTCCCTACACTGGCTTCCTGTTAAGGCAAGGGCTGATTTCAAGGTTTTACTGTTAACCTATAAAGCGTTACATGGGCTTGCTCCTACCTATCTTTCCGAGTTGGTCCTGTCGTACATACCTACACGTACGCTACGGTCACAAGACGCAGGCCTCCTAATTGTCCCTAGAATTTCTAAGCAAACAGCTGGAGGCAGGGCTTTCTCCTATAGATCTCCATTTTTATGGAATGGTCTGCCTACCCATGTGAGAGACGCAGACTCGGTCTCAACCTTTAAGTCTTTACTGAAGACTTATCTCTTCAGTAGGTCATATGATTGAGTGTAGTCTGGCCCAGGAGTGTGAAGGTGAACGGAAAGGCTCTGGAGCAACGAACCGCCCTTGCTGTCTCTGCCTGGCCGGTTCCCCTCCACTGGGATTCTCTACCTCTAACCCTATTACAGGGGCTGAGTCACTGGCTTACTGGTGCTCTTTCATGCCGTCCCTAGGAGGGGTGCGTCACTTGAGTGGGTTGAGTTACTGACGTGATCTTCCTGTCTGGGTTGGCGCCCCCCCTTGGTTTGTGCTGTGGTGGAGATCTTTGTGGGCTATACTCGGCCTTGTCTCAGGATTGTAAGTTGGTGGCTGAAGATATCCCTCTAGTGGTGCGCGGGCTGTGCTTTGGCAAAGTGGGTGGGGTTATATCCTTCCTGTTTGGCCCTGTCCGGGGGTATCATCGGATGGGGCCACAGTTTCTCCTGACCCCTCCTGTCTCAGCCTCCAGTATTTATGCTGCAGTAGTTTGTGTCGGGGGGCTAGGGCCAGTTGGTTATATCTGGAGTACTTCTCATGTCTTATCCAGTGTCCTGTGTGAATTTAAGTATGCTCTCTCTAATTCTCTCCTTCTCTCTTTCTTTCTCTCTCTCGGAGGACCTGAGCCCTAGGACCATACGTCAGGACTACCGGGCATGATGACTCCTTGCTGTCCCCAGTCCACCTGGCCTTGCTGCTGTTCCAGTTTCAACTGTTCTGCCTGCAGTTATGGAACCCCTACCTGTCCCAGACCTGCTGTTTTCAACTCTTAATGATCGGCTATGAAAAGCCAACTGACATTTATTCCTGATTATTATTTGACCATGCTTGTCATTTATGAACATTTTGAAAATCTTGGCTCTCTCTAATTCTCTCCTTCTCTCTTTCTTTCTCTCTCGGAGGAACTGAGCCCTAGGACCATACATCAGGACTACCGGGCATGATGACTCCTTGCTGTCCCCAGTCCACCTGGCCTTGCTGCTGTCCCAGTTTCAACTGTTCTGCCTGCGGTTATGGAACCCCTACCTGTCCCAGACCTGCTGTTTTCAACTCTTAATTATCGGCTATGAAAAGCCAACTGACATTTATTCCTGATTATTATTTGACC
Organism: Salvelinus namaycush; assembly: GCF_016432855.1. Taxonomy (NCBI): domain Eukaryota; kingdom Metazoa; phylum Chordata; class Actinopteri; order Salmoniformes; family Salmonidae; genus Salvelinus; species Salvelinus namaycush. The sequence goes on from NC_052330.1 coordinate 7,382,770, forward strand.
ATGCTTGTCATTTATGAACATTTTGAACATCTTGGCCATGTTCTGTTATAATCTCCACCCGGCACAGCCAGAAGAGGACTGGCCACCCCTCATAGCCTGGTTCCTCTCTAGGTTTCTTCCTAGGTTTTGGCCTTTCTAGGGAGTTTTTCCTAGCCACCGTGCTTCTACACCTGCATTGCTTGCTGTTTGGGGTTTTAGGCTGGGTTTCTGTACAGCACTTCGAGATATTAGCTGATGTACGAAGGGCTATATAAAATAAACTTGATTGATTGATTGATTGATTGATTGATTGATTGATTGATTGATTGATTGATTGATTGATTGATTGTGTGTCCAAACTTTGGACTGGTACTGTAAATCTGAGACACTCCATTTAGTATGATATGTTACATTGCATATGATATGTATTAATTTGTGGATGTCCATCACCCATTTTGTATGAAATGCTACTAATTACAATTCGTATATGTTACGAATTTTCAAAGCGCATGATATGTTATGAATTCTAGCTAGGTGGCTAACGTTAGCGAGCTGGTTAACGTTAGCTAGGCTAGGGGTTAGGGTTAAGTTTAGGAGTTAGGTTAAAAGGTTAAGGTTAGAGTTAGGGTTAGCTAAAAGGGTTAAAGTTAGGGGAATGATTAGCTAACATGCTAAGTAGTTGCAAAGTAGCTAAAAAGTAGTAAGTAGTTGAAAAGTGGCTAATTAACTAAATGCTAAAGTTGTCCGTGATGAGATTCAAACTCGCAACCTTTGGTTTGCTAGATGTTCGTGTTATACGCACACCCATACACCCCGGCCTATGTAACCATACCCAACGTAACATATCATACTCATTTGAGTGTCCAGATTTACATTTACTATGTTACGTCTAGTTTATGAGACCAGGCTGTTGATATAGATCTCCCTCATACTGATACTGTACGTCCTCAGAGGGTCCTCACCAATGGACCAGTAGTGTTCTCGTGCCCTAGGGGCCTGCCTGCCTGGTCCTGATATCCTTTCAGACCTCAACTCCCATTTTCCATGGGCCTATTCATACCAGCTAAAACCTATTGAGTTGGAAACATCACTCAATATAAATCATGCAGTATGATTGCTATACTAAAGGCGGGCCGAACAGGCCCACATTAACATCGACGGGGCTGTAGTGGTGCAGGTCGAGAGTTTCAAGTTCCTTGGTGTCCACATCACCAACGAACTATCATGGTCCAAACACACCAAGATAGTCATGAACAGGGCACGACAACACCTTTTCCCCCTCAGGTGACTGAAAAGATTTGGAATGGGTCTCCAGATCCTCAAAAAGTTCTACAGCTGCACCATCGAGAGAATCTTGACCGGTTGCATCACCGCCTGGTATGGTAAGGCACTACAGAGGATAGTGCGAACGACCCTGTACATCACTGGGGCCAAGCTTCCTGCCATCCAGGACCTATATACTAGGCGGTGTCAGAGGAAAGCCCCCACAATTGTCAAAGACTCCAGTCCCCCAAATCATAGACTGTTTTCTCTGCTACTGCATGGCAAGCGGTACCAGTGTCCCTAAGTCTAGGACCAAAAGGCTCCTTAACAGCTTCTACCCCCAAGCCATGACTGCTGAACAATTAATCAAATGGCCACCGGATTATTTACATTGACACCTCCCCTCCATTAGTTTTTTACACTGCTTCTACTTGCTGTTTACTATCTATGCATTGTCACTTCACCCCTACCTACATGTTCAAATTACCTCGACTAACATTTACCCAGCACATTGACTCTGTACAGGTACCCCCCTGTATAGCCTCCTTATTGTTATTTTATTGTGTTTCTTTTTTTCATGTTTTTTTATTTGAGTTTATTTGGTAAATATTTTCTTAACTCTTTCTTGAACTGCACTGTTGGTTAAGGGCTTGTAAGTAAGGTCTACACTTGTTGTATTCGCGCATGTGACAAATAAAGTTTGATTTGATATTGCCTGGTCAATTTTTATGAGAATGCTCAACTGCTTCTAGCAAAAGGTGACCCCTAGTGTTTGCGTGCGTTTCATTCAAGTGCAACTCACTGACAACCTTGATATTTGTAAGGAGACGACAACCAAAGCATCCAAGTGTCTGTAATAACCGGCAGAACGATTTTTTTATGAGTTCTCCCGATAAACTCGGCAACGTCCGGATTTAGAACAATGAGATCAGTGCACTCCTATGTGCAGAGCTAATGCGGCGGATTATTCGAAGGTTCTGCAGACCCTCAGTGGAAAATCTTCAGTTCGCAAATGTAAGGACACCTGATGAACGGTTCAGCGCGGTTCACCGCCGGAAATTGCGCTCAAAAACCTACTGTCTCGTTGAGGACAACCAACGTTCAACGGAGACAGATTTCTTCATTTACATCAAGATATTGAAATGATGACGCTCCAAAAGAGTTTGGAAAAACGATACACTGTAAGCGATGCGTTGCGCACAAAACTTACCAACACTTCTAAATGAGCACACTATACCTTTGTATTAGGATGTTGTAGTCAGACTGTAGTCTGATCAATCACAGTTATCTGTATAGGTAAATGTTGCCTTCTTGGTTATCGACTGCATGATTACGTTTAGAATAGCTGCATCTGGTTTCTTTTTAAATGTTCATTGTGGCGAAATGATCAGTGAAAATTAACTTACTTGTCTACGCAAGCAAAAAAACGAAATAATAATAATAAGGTATATCTGACTTCTTTAGATATTATCTGGCTTACTGTTTTGGAATGACTTTTTAATTAACTTGAAGAACAAATTAATTTAGTATTTTCTCCTTCATGGGAATTTATGTTTTATTTATGTTTATTTTTAACTGTTGTAATATAATAAAAGGGATCAAGGGTGTATCTTTCCAGAAAAATAAACATCTAACTAAGATGAATGTGTTTTAATTGGACAATGCTCAACAGAATGCATGGAAAATCCCTTATCGTTCATAAAATTATGATTGTCCTTTTCATTGATGCGTAGGCCAATAGCCAATCATTGAAAAATTAGGCTATAGGCTTCAGGCTGTCTAGGACATTTTAAATAAATGATTTCCCATTCCTTTATTGAATGTATGATAACGTATGATAATCCAATAGAAATCAACTGATTCGTCCATATGTTTAACATAAAGTCCCAATCCCATAGTTTATCCATGAGGGTTAATGAATATAATGTCGTTTTGGAACTTTAACAGATTCATGCTTTAACCTTTAACTCGAAAAGTGAGTAAATGGAAATTAAACGGAAATTGCAAAGTGGTGTATTTCGGACTGAAATGACACCATGGGGAATTGTGTAGGAGAGACCGTGCCAGCCATGGACTGCTGCACATCATTTTGTCAAGTTCGTAGTTCGTAATGGAGTGTGTGCGAGCGCGTACTAGTATCTGTGAGATCCAAAGCTTGGAGTGGGGGTTGGGGGTAGGCGAAGTAGCCTCTTCCATCCTTCTTTTGAGATCACCATTAAATACGTTTGCACTCTGTCCTGTAGATGATCTAAACAAAGGTTACATGTGACAGGAAAGATAACACAAATGTGTGGATCTTTGAATAGACATATGGCTCTGGCCCCAATAATTCAACTTTACTAGCACTGGAAAAAGCACAGGAAAGAGAATAGGCATATGGCTATGGTAATACTTTACTAGCACACCAGGAACTTTTCACTGGGGTAGCTAATACAATCTTTGTACTAATACAATCTTTCTTTGGGGTGCTAATGCTAAAGGGGGCTTCGGCACCTTCAAGCCCGTCCCTGGAGCCGCCCATGTTTACTAGATGAACACAGATAAACTCTGAGGTGAGGGCATTCAGGCACTGGGAGGGCTTCGTCTCTTTCGATGAATCACCCTACATTTAGAATGAGATTGTGCTTAGCCTCACATGAATGATAGGAAAGTATTATGTCCTCTTTTCACATAAATCACATAATGTTGTATTTTCTGTCTGGATGATTAGGATAAATCATTAGTAACACCTACAGGTGTAGTATCGTACTTTTCTGCGTGCCTTCCTCCGGCACCGTTTCGAGTAGATGTCCTGGATGGGAGGGAGCACGGTCCCAGTGATTCACGGCCCGCTGGAGGGCCTTGAGGTCATGAAAGGAGCAATTCCCATATCAGGCTGTGATGCAATCGGTCAGGACACTCTCTTGATGATGGAGTTGGTGTCATGCAAAGCCACGCAGTTGTAGGTGAACAGGGAGTACAGCTGAGGACTGAGGACACACCCCTGGGGTGCCCCTGTGTTAAGAGTCAGTGTGGAGAAGGTGTTGTTGCCAATCCTCACAGCCTGTGGTCTGCCCATCAGGAAGTCCAGGATTCAGTTACAGAGGGTGGTATCCAGACCCAGGGCTCTGAGCTTGGTGTCGAACTTGGAGAGAACAATAGTGTTGAATGCTGAACTGTAGTCATTGAACAGTGTTCTCACATAGGTGTTCCTCTTGTCCAGATGTGTTATGGCCGTGTGAATAGCGATCGAAATGGCAACTACCGTGAATCTGTTGGAGCGGTAGGCAAATTGTAGTGGGTCCAGTGTGCCTGGCATGCTGGCATTGATGTGGGCCATGACCAGCCCTTCGAAGCACTTCATGATGATCGAGGTGAGCCCAACGGGGCGATAGTCATTTGGGCATGTCACCTTGTTATTCTTGGGCACTGGGACGATCATGTTCTCCTTAAAGCAGGTTGGGACTACAGCCTGGAACAGGTTGAAGATGTCCGAGAAGACACCCGCCAGCTGGTCAGCACACACTCTGAGGACGCGGCCAGCGATGCCATCTGGGCCGGCAGCTTTGTGAGTATTCACTCTTTTGAGAGTGAAAGGGCCTGGTCATCCGGAGTAGCAAGTGTCTTCCTGGATGGCTCGGTGTTGTGTGCCTCGAAGCGAGCATAGAATGTGTTAAGCTCCTCTAGGAGGGAGGCTTCGGTGGTCACCGCACAGCTGGATTTGCCTTTGTAGTCTGTGATACGTTTGAGTCTGTATTGTCTTTTTGCATCCCTAATGGATTGCAGAGCTTTTACCTGCTTGCCTTGTACGTGTCGTGCGCCACCGAGTCATTGGGGTTCGTTCTGCTGACATTAAATGCTGCAGTACGGGCTCTCAGCATTGTACAGATATCTCCGTTCATCCAGGGTTTTTGGTTGGGGTATGTCCGAATTGTTATTGTGGGTACAACACATTTCCTAATGAAGCCTGTGACTGACGATGTATGTTCCTCAATGTTGATGAATGAGTCCTGGGTGGATGAATCTTTGAACATGTTCCAATCAGTTATGGCTGCATCCCATATTATACTCTATTCCCTATATAATGCACTACGTTATAGCAGGGCTCTATGGCTCTGGTCAAAGTAGTGCAATGTGTAATAGGGTACCATTTGGGATGCACACCATGGGCTGTATTTTCAGCAAGTGTCAAACACACGTTAGTTTGCAATTTCGTCATGTAAAAAAACCCGGAAGGTTCGACAATTTACCTGTCTAACATCAGCTTGCTTGCGCTGAGGTGGGAGGGGTGGCAATATTTGAGGTGCGTCCTTAAAAACTAAATAATTTCATGCAGCACTAATAGGACGTTTTAAGACCCACGAAAGGAGGTCTAAACGGAAATAATATTGGTATGGATTTTTAGAGCGGAAGCACAGCCTATCCAGCTGTGATGCACAGTGCCCATAAAAGAGAGATGTGCCTTTTGTGCCGGTGAATCTCGTATTTAGAAACATAAAACAATGATGGTTTCTCCTCATTCCTGTATCACATCAAATCCAATTAATCCAACATCCACACAAACAAACAGAGCTTGATTATGTATTCATGTGTAACGGATTTCCTCCTCCTCTTCATCCGAAGAGGAGGAGCAAGGATTCGACCAAAATGCAGCGTTGGAATGGGACATAATGAATTTATTTAAACAAGACAAAAACGAACTAACTTGAATAACTAACAAAATAACAAAACGGAGTAGACAGACCTGGACATGCGAACTTACATAAAACGAAGAACTCACGAACAGGAAAATGACTACACAAAAGAACGAACGTACAAACAAACCGAGACAGTCCCGTGTGGCGCGACAAACACAGACACAGGAGACAACCACCCACAACAATCAATGTGAAAACACCTACCTTAATATGGCTCTCAATCAGAGGAAATGAAAACCACCTGCCTCTAATTGAGAACCATATCAGGTCACCCTTTAACAAACATAGAAACACATAACATAGACTACCCACCCAAACTCACGCCCTGACCGTCAAACACATACAAAATAACAGAAAACCGGTCAGGAACGTGACATCATGTCTGTAATTCTTATGCTCCACGGTTTAGGTTCTGCTATTCTGGCAGGGTGGGGATGTCTGCAATGACAAAAAACTATAACAAAAACAAGGAGATCAGGGGTATAAGTATTAGATCGATGTCTTAGTGGTGCTGTGTGACTGATTTCCCATTATGATCAAATGTTATTACATTTTAGGAGCAGGAAGTCTTACTGCCTGGCGTTTGGAAGACAATCAAAACAGGAGTTTATATCAAAGCATTCGGAGGATTGTTATCCGGCTGGGTTGTGTTAAAAGTCCTACTCAAGTCTCCTTTTCGGCTCATTTATCACCTGATTTACTTAAAGTTCCAATACAGTGGTATTTATCTCAACATCAAATCATTTCTGGGTAACAATGAAGTACCTTACTGTGAATGTTTTCAATTAAAATGGCTAGGACTGTCTGGAAGTAGTCTGGGTTGGGAGGGGAAAACTGAAAACTAGCTGTTATTTGCAAAGAGGTTTGTGGTCTAATGGTCTAGTTACTAAGGCCAAAACTCCATCCCACCAAAACAGGCTGAGATTTCAGGCAGTCTTTTCAAACAACTCTTACACTAAAATGGCATGATCATCATTTTCACAATTTCACAGTATTATTCCAACCTCATAGTGTGGAAATATACACTACATGGCCAAAAGTATGTGGACATGCCTTCAAATTAGTGGATTCGGCTATTTCAGCAACACCCGTTGCTGACAGGTGTATAACATTGAGCACACAGCTATGCAATCTCCATAAACAAACATTGGCAGTAGAATGGCCCGTACTGAAAAGCTCAGTGACTTTCAACGTGGCACCGTCATGGGATGCCACCTTTCCAGCAAGTCAGTTCGTCAAATTTCTGCCCTGCTAGAGCTTGCCCGGTCAACTGTAAGTGCTGTTATTGTGATGTGGAAACGTCTAGGAGCAACAACGGCTCAGTCGTGAAGTGGTAGGCCACACAAGCTCACAGAACAGGACCACCGTGTGCTAAAGTGAGTAGTGCGTAAAAATCATCTGTCTTCGGTTGCAACACTCACTACCGAGTTCCAAACTGCCTCTGGAAGCAACGTCAGCACAATAACTGTTCGTCGGTCGCGTCATGAAATGGGTTTCCATGGCCGAGCAGTCGCACATAAGCCTAAGATCACCATGTGCAATGCCAAGCGTCGGCTGGAGTGGTGTAAAGCTCGTCGCCATTGGACTCTGGAGCAGTGGAAACACGTTCTCTGGAGTGATGAATCACGTTTCACCATCTGGCAGTCCAACGGATGAATCTGGGTTTGGCGGATGCCAGGAGAACGGTACCTGCCCGAATGCATAGTGCCAACTGTAAAGTTTGGTGGAGGAGGAATAATGGTCTGGGGCTGTTTTTCATGGTTTGGGTTAGGCCCCTTAGTTCCAGTGAAGGGAAATCTTAATGCTACAGCATACAATTACATTCAAGACAACTCTGTGCTTTCAACTTTATGGCAACATTTTGGGGAAGGCCCTTTCCTGTTTGAGAATGGTCAATGCCCCGTGAACAAAGCGAGGTCCATACAGAAATGGTTTGTCGAGATCGGTCTGGAGGAACTTGACTGGCCTGCACAGATCCCTGACCTTAACCTCATTGAACACTTTCGGGATGAATTGTAATGCCGACTGAGAGCCAGGCCTAATTGCCCAACATCAGTGCCTCACTAATGCTCTTGTGGCTGAATGGAAGCAAGTCCTCACAGCAATGATCCAACATCTAGAGGAAAACCTTCCCAGAAGAGTGGAGGCTGTTATAGCAGCAAAGGGGGGACCAACTCCATATTAATGTGTAAATTATACACATAAAAATCACATCTTTGACTGCATTGGGCCTTTATCAAAAGGTACATCTCAATAGGTGGTCCAAGTATCCTCATGTGACAAATGTGTGTGTGTGTAAAAATAATCACTGGAGGACGTCTTTAAAGATCCACCAAACATGCCGATTGGCTTGTGTGTTTTTAGAGAGCAATCACCGCAGCTGTTCAACCCATGTTAGTGGGCAAATGGACATCGTCAAATCAAAATCCAACATCCATGTGTTACCCCTTGTGACACATGGATGTTACCAACTCAGTTTTAGACGAGACTAACTTTATGATCAAAATGATCCAATTTACACTTTGTAGTCAATTTTGAAACTAGAGTAACTGTTTCGGACTCATATCGATGCCAATGTCGTTTTCAAAGGGATTTTCAAAGGCAGTCACTCTTTAAAGCAGAGCAAAGACATGGAAGTGGCAGATGGGATTTCGGGACATGGACAGTACCCCCTGCTGGTTGACCATCTGTTCCTCCACAGCAAGATTTACATCACAACTTTGATATGGTGACATTAAGAAAAGTTAAACACAAAAAGTTTAAACCAAAACATTCTGAGGAATGTTATCTGGCTGGATGGGTTTATGTGTGTTTAAATCTGAGTTGGCCCTCAGCTCATCACTAAGCTAAGGACCCTGGGACTAAACACCTCCCTCTGCAACTGGATCCTGGACTTCCTGACGGGCCTCCCCCAGGTGATAAGGGTAGTTAACAACACATCCGCCACGCTGATCCTCAACACGAGGGCCCCTCCTGTACTCCCTGTTCACCCACGACTGCACGGCCAGGCACGACTCCAACACCATCATTAAGTTTGCTGATGACACAACAGTGGTAGGCCTGATCACCGACAACGATGAGACAGCCTATAGGGAGGAGGTCAGAGACCTGACCGTGTGGTGCAAGGACAACAACCCCTCCCTCAACGTGATCAAGACAAAGGAGATGATTGTGGACTACAGGAAAAGGAGGGCCGAGCACACCCCCATTCTCATCGACGGAGCTGCAGTGGAGCAGGTTGAGAACTTCAAGTTCCTTGGTGTCCACATCACCAACAAACTAACATGGTTCAAGCACACCAAGACAGTCGTGAAGAGGGCACGACAAAACCTATTCCCCGTCAGGAGACTGAAAAGATCTGGCATGGGTCCTCAGATCCTGAAAAGGTTTTACAGCTGTACCTTCGAGCATCTTGTCGGGTTGCATCACTGCCTGGTATGGCAACTGCTCGGCCTCCGACCGCAAGGCACTACAGAGGGTAGTGCGTACGGCCCAATACGGGGCCGTACGGGGCCGAACAACAATTTTCAGCTGTACTAACATAATTGCAAAATGGTTTTCTAATGATCAATTAGCCTTTTAAAATGATAATTAGCTGGATTAGCTAACACAACGTGCCATTGGAACACAGGAGTGATGGTTGCTGATAATGGGCCTCTGTGCGCCTATGTAGATATTCAATAAAGAATCTGCCATTTCCACCTACATTAGTCATTTACAACATTAACAATGTCCACACTGTATTTCTGATCAATTTGATATTATTTTAATGGACAAAAAATTAGCTTTTCTTTCAAAAACAAGAACATTTCTAAGTGACCCCTAACTTTTGAACGGTAGTGTACATAATTACCTCAATTACCTCGACACCGGTGCCCCCGCACATTGACACATTGACTCTATACCGGTACCCCCTGTATATATCCCCGCTATTGTTATTTACTGCTGCTCTTTAATTATTTGTTATTCTTATCTCTTACTTTTTTGTTGTTGTATTTTCTTAAAACTGCATTGTTGGTTAAGGGCTTGTAAGTAAGTATTTCACTGTAAGGTCTACACTTGTTGTGTTCGGCGCATGTGACAAATACAATTGTATTTTATTTGAAATAGTACTGTAGACTTGTTGGACTGGAAATTACAAGATGCTCTATGCCCCAACTTCGACAGTGCATTTATATGGTGACATTACTACCTGATGTTTTGATGACAAACTAAACGATTATGATCAGAAACAGGAGTTAAAACCAAAGCATTTGAAGATTGTGATCTGGGATGTGTTTAAATTAGAGCCATGGCAGTGGCATCATTGTGATTTCAGCACCATGGACAGCACTCCATATACCGTCTTTCCCACTCTCCATCCCACCAAGATTTACATCCTGAAAGCAACTGTCAATCAATGTCTGTGTGAAAGACTAGGTGAATGTGGGGACAGAGGGCCCTGCATCGATCAATGTCCTCCTCCTTCTTACACAGTAATATATTGTTCCTGGGGTTCCATCTTAAATGCTCACAGCTGGTTGTTATATTACCTGTTCTTGCTACCTTGAAAAAATATGATGTTTCCATTCATGGTCTCGTGGTTCAGGAGTGAATTATAGGCCAATTGTTTATGTCAGACATTTATTTATTTTTTGTGTTTAAGGCGGTCACATTTGATTTGTTGCTTCTCTGGGTGGGTACATCAGTTGCGTTTAAACTGGACATGAATTGTGTTCTTGACATATAGAAGTGTCATCCCTCCATACACAGCCGAAGAGAAACTTTAAGAGTCCCAAAATACCACCTATTCTTCCTCTACCAAAGCCAAGAATAGGCTAACCAGTTTTCCCCATAAATATATGATCTCTCCCCTGTCCATTTGTATCTGTCATGCAGAGTTGTCCCTTCGCCATGGTCCATCATATTCAGCGCCTGTTTCTGTGTCTCAAATGGCACCCTATTCCCTACGTAGTGTACTTTTGATTTGCCATTTGGGACGCACAATGTTTCTCAGCCCCCTAATGGTCAAAATGCATTCCAGAGCAGGAGGCTAGTGGGTGGAATAGAGGTGCAAGTAATATGCCTGGATGTCATAACGTATCTAATTGGATATGAAATGGAAATGGAGATACATTTGACCTCTCCCTTCACCTACAGATGTGGGATCTTAATTTGACCAGTTTCTCACAGCAGGAGAATAATCCTGCAGCATCAGGAAATGTGGATTATAATGAATGGAAATTAATTAATTAGATACATTTTTAGTTGGGGCAAGTCAAGTCTGTAATTTTTAAGTGGAAAATACAAACTTTACTGCAACAACAGGGTGATCAAATTAAGATCCTATGCCTGTATCATTTTTCCATTTCTATTTCCTGTCATCTCTTTGCTCCAGGCTGTTATTTGTTACACTCATCAGGTACTCCTGTCTATCTCTATTAAGGTCCCCTTTTCCAACAGCAGGCTTAGCAAAGAGATCATTAACGGGTTTGAATGATTGAATCGGATCATTATTGGCTACAGTGTATGTTGATGATGGATTGTTCGCCCACAACTTGTGATACAGAGCCACAGGGACCTGGCAGTTTTATAATAATGCAAGATCACCATTGCAATCTCCACTCCTGAAAGGTCATCCATTTCCCTGGTGAGATGATAGCTGAGTAATAGCATCATTTGCCGACTTCTTGAGTGTGATTTGCCTGGCTCCGTACAAAATTAAGCACAGTCAGCATAGTCAGTGAGTGATTTAGATGTCGTCCATCAGTCTTCTACCTCGAATGTGCCAAAGCTGTAAAAGAAAGTGTCTACATCCCAAATGGCACCCTATTCCCTATGTAGTGCACTATTTTTGACCAAAGCCCTATGGGGAATAGGGTGCCATTTGGAACGTAGACAGTGTGTTCTATCACAACCTGGTCTCTGGGCAATCCATAGGATTTGGTAGGTAAATGTATTCCCTCCATTTAATATGATATATTACATTAGGTTACATTATGAATAGAATAGCGGTCATACAATATCATACGAATTGGAGGATGTGTAGTATCACACGTCTTACCTAGTGTGCCCATATCTAGAAAGATCAACACCAGCATAACATTGGATATGTGATCCTGCAGCTGCCCTCCGTAAAGCGTTGGTCCATATTCTGTTTCATATTCGGTCCAGCTTCTGTTTTAGCCCAGTAGACAGGTCATAGACTTGGGTTAGCATAGGTCATGTGAAAGAGATATGTGCCCTTGGAGTTTTTTTTAACCTTCCTTCCCAGTAGAAACGAATGGGGCATCTGAGTCCAAAGCAGAGTTATTTCAGTCACTGAAACAGAGCTTTGCATTAGATTTGAGAGGGATTTGGTGCTCTACAGAGGGATGACTAAATGCTTCTTTAATTCCCATTTTAATCCCATGTTTAATGACAGCCTTGCAGCAACTTTGCTTGAATCAGAGAGGGAAATACTCCAAAGGGGGAAAATGATTGTTTGGTGTGTGAGAACCTTTTGATGTTTGACAGTCTCAAAGCCCCACGGATTCTATTTCAATACAAAGTGATGGGAGTGTTTGAGACATGCTTTCATTTCCCCGGGGAGGTAAAGTATAGTAAAGCAAGGGGTGTTCAAATGGCATTATATCATAACTAGGTCAATGAGAGGAAATGGGTCACTTTATTCTCTAGTACACACTCCACACGACAGCACACAGTGTAAAGGAGTGTTATGTTCAATTGAGTGATATCTTTATTGTGCCAATATGAAATTATGCATTCTCAAGAAATATGAAAAGCATGTTGAAGAAGTGGCTGCTGGTTGTTGTGTAAAGATCCTTGCGTCATGGGGGTGTGCATTATCATGCTGAAACATGAGGTGATGGCGGCAGGCGAATGGCACGACAATGGGCCTCAGGATCTCGTTGTAACTAATTGCCATCGATAAAATGCAATTGTGTTCGTTGTCTATAGTTTATGCCTGCCAATACCATAATCCCACCGCCACCATGGGGCACTCTGTTCACAACAATGACATCAGCAAACCGCTCTCCCACACGACGCCATACACTCTGTCTGCCATCTGCAGTGTTACAATTGAAACCAGGATTCATCTGTGAGGAGCACACTTCTCAAGTGTGCCAGTGGCCATCAAGCATTTGCCCACTGAAGTAGGTTACGATGCCGAACTGCAGTCAGGTCAAGACCCTCGTGAGGACAACGAGCACGCAGATAAGCTTCCCTGAGACTGTTTCTGACAGAAATTTCTGACAGAAGTTCTTTGCTTGTGCAAACCCATAGTTCATCAGCTGTCAGGGTGGCTGGTCTCAGACGATCCCGCAGGTGAAGAAGCCGGATGTGGAGGTCCTGGACTGGCGTCGTTATACGTGGTCTGCGGTTTTGAGGCCAGTTGGACATACTGCCAAATTCCCTAAATGACGTTGGAGGCGGCTTATGGTAGAGAAATGAACATTAAATTCTCTGGCAACAGCTCTGGTGGACATTCCTGCAGTTAGCATGCCAATTGCTGCTCCCTCATAACTTAAGACATTTGTGGCGTTGTGTTGTGTGACAAAACTGCCCATTTTAGAGTGGCCTTTTACTGTCCCCAGCACAAGGTGCACCTGTGTAATGATCATGCTGTTTAATCAGCTTCTTGGCAAATGAGAAATGCCCACTAACAGGGATGTAAACAAATGTATACACAAATTTGAGAGAAATAAGCTTTTTGTATTAAACATTTCTTGGATCTTTTATTTCCATGAATCATGGGACCAACACTTTACATGTTGCGTTCATATTTTTTGTTCAGTGTATTTTGAGTCATACTTTAATAAAATATCAGGCTCACAGGAATGTCTTTAAAGCCATGGATAAAAGCAAAATGTGCTGTCTCTTTGCTCTGCTCTACCATGGTATGACAGTGGTGTGCTGAGACCTTTTTCCTCAGCGGAAATGGCATTTCAGATGCCAGACTGAGGGGTTACATGAAAAGGCACTGAGGGGGAGGCAGTAGGATGTATTGCACACACACCTCTGTATTCTCCCAGAGAATGCTTGACAGGTTAAGCCTGTGATGACTTACCTTCAGATGAGCGGAAAGCATTTTTGAAAAGAACTGTATTCTTTGAAAAGCAACTTTCAGGCCTCTGCACACCTCCAATGTTGACTAAATGGTAATACGAACTAAGGCATGTTTTACTGGTACTTCCAAAGTAAGTTAGATTATATTTTTCAAATAGAGATGTATTATGAATTCAGTTTTCTTTTTTTTCTCTCCACTCTCCTTTCCCTCTACTCCCACCAAGTGGATAGTCTTAGTAACTAGTTACGTTACGTTTTACTGGCTCATGCAAATCATTATCAGCAGGGTACAAGACTGAGGATTTTGCTTATTCTCAGTATGAAACCCAGGCTAAATCAAATCAAGAACTAGGGCTATCTTCTGTATACCACCCTTATCTTGTCACAACACAACTGATTGGCTCAAAAGCATTAAGAAGGAAAGAAATTCCACAAATTAACAAGGCACACCTGTTAACTGAAATGTATTCCAGGTGACTACCTCATGAAGCTGGTTGAGAGAATGCCAAGAGTGTGCAAAGTTGTCATCAAGGCAAAGGGTGGCTACTTTGAAGAATCTCAAATATAAAATATATTTTTATTTGTTTAACACTTTTTTGGTTACTACATGATTCCATATGTGTTATGTCATAGTTTTGATGTCTTCACTATTATTCTACAATGTAGAAAATACTAAAAATAAAGAAAAACCCTGGAATGAGTAGGTGTGTCCAAACATTTGACTGGTACTATACATGTCTTTAGTATTTTACAGATAGAAATATCAAAAAAGTCCGGTCCTGGAATGTCTTACCAATATGAAACCAAAATATTTAGGCTGGCTTTATCCAGTGTCCAGAAAAATGTATTTGCGTTATATGCAAATATGTGCATATTTAATGAGATATTGCCTCATTTGCATATTTTTATACAATATTTCAGAAAAGTTGTAACACAAAATAGTTATATATTGCTATATATATATTCAACTGGTAAAAGTTAAAAGGGAAAAATTACCCTATTAGGGTGTGGTGCCTCACCTTAAGTTCTCATTGTTATTTTACAACTGTATCAGTCTATGACCTTAGTTGTTCTGCCTCATGTTGAGTTAGACAGACAGATGGCCAGGACTAATTTGCACATGCCTAATTCACACCATGCCCTGGCTTGGCCCACCTGTCATGTTTATATTGACTCAGCTGAGGTGTGCGTTAAGAGGTGCACTAAAGGGCAGTAGTGAACCATGTCCATGCTGACAGCTACCATTGAAATGTTTTGTCTACCTGGTCTAGCTAAGGCCTGCGTCCTAAATAGCCCCATATTCCCTTCATAGTACCATGGGGATCTGGTCAGAAGTAGTGCACTATGTACGGAATAGGGTGCCACTTGGGATACAGTGTCCTTCAGCAGTCTCCTTCAACAGTCTCATGCCCTCTTGCAGATATAAAGCCCAATATTTCTGCCTCTCAGAGAGGATAAGAGACATTGTATGAGATAGATAAGCCTTAGAGCGATATGCCTCATTTACACTTGCCCCATTGCTACATTCACTCACTGTAACATAGATTATTCTCTTTATTCTCTGTCTCAACAGTTTGCGCCTTATTAACTTTTTGTAAGAAGCAATTACTTTGTCAGATTGTAGGGTATTTTATGTTGGATAGAATTGGAAATCTGGTACAGTAAAATATCTTTATATGTCAGTGAAATAATGGAGCGTCAAATGAATGTTTTCTAGAACAGCGTTTAATTACAGACAAACAAAAAAAATGCAGTGATAATTAGCAGTGTGGACTCTACTTTAGGAATTCTCCCCTCGGTTTTATAACTACTCTCTGTGTTAAGTGGCTTTTCATCTCCCAAATGACATTGCTTAAAAAAGTTTCCAGAGTATAAGTCCGAACCCTTCACCTTTCAGAAGCTCAATTACTGCTGTGGGCTGCACTATTTCACCTTGATTGTCAGTCATTATCCTATTTTATAACAACCCCCAATAACCAAGGGCGGCGCCTTCGATTCGAAAGGCAGCTGAAAAATACAAATACTAATTTAATGTTTGCCAGAGCAAAGAAACTTTGTGCCTTCTATTATGTAGCAGTTATTGCTAAATATATACAATATATAATGATGTCAAGTGTACTTGTTAGAATTCTTATAAAGTATCATACTGAAAAACACATTTTCACCAAGGTCTCTGTGATAGTGTAAAATATTTGTTCTAAAATAATAATATTTATGCACTTTTTTGTGTGTTACAGAGTGACCTTTGACCCATAGTGTGGATTATCCTATCCTTGGGAGAGATTGTATCCAGCAGAAGGGGGAGATCTGGCCCTGTCCGGAGATGGAGATGGAGAGGTACCATGGAGACAGCTCCACAGGGCCCAACATCACCAACAGCACAGGAGCCCCAGCCAGCGCTCTCCCAGCGGTGCTGGTTACAGACAGGATGGTGGTGCTGGTAGTTCTACTGGGGCTCCTCACCCTCCTCACTGCGCTGGTCAACGGTGCCGTCATCACAGCCATCTGCACCACCAAGAAGCTCCACCTACCTGCCAACTACCTCATCTGCTCGCTGGCGTTCACTGACTTTCTGGTGGCTATCCTGGTCATGCCAGTCAGCATCCTCTACATCACCACGGAGACCTGGTCGTTGGGTCAGGTGGTGTGTGAGGCCTGGCTGAGCGTGGACATGACCTGCTGCACCTGCTCCATCCTGCACCTGTGTGTCATAGCGTTGGACCGGTACTGGGCTATCACCAAGGCCATCGAGTACGCCCGCAAGAGGTCGGCCCGCCGGGCAGCTGTCATGGTGGGCATCATCTGGGTCATCTCAGTCTTCATATCTATACCGCCCCTCTTCTGGAGACACAGGCCCGGTAGCCATGGCCCAAAACAGTGCATCATAGAGCACAACCATGTGGGCTACACCATTTACTCCACTTTTGGGGCATTTTACATCCCCATGACCCTTATTCTCATATTGTACTATAGGATTTACAATGCCGCAAAGACACTTTACCAGAAACGGGTCTCGTCCCGGCACCTGAGCAGCCAGAACTCTCTAAACCACTGTCGTGTGGCACACACCTTCTGCGTATCGGATCTGTCCAACTCAGACCCCACTCTGGAGTTTGACAGGCTCAATGTCACCATCCGTATCCCCTCATTTGAGACAGAGATGGAGGCGGCAGATGAGAGGCACCAGATCTGTACCTCCCGGGAGAGGAAGGCAGCACGTATCCTGGGCCTCATCCTTGGCGCTTTTATCCTCTGCTGGATGCCTTTCTTTCTGAAGGAGCTTCTTGTAGGCTTACAGGTCATGACTGCCTCCCCACATGTATCTGACTTCTTAACCTGGCTGGGCTACATCAACTCACTCATTAACCCTCTCCTTTACACCAGCTTTAATGAGGATTTTAAGTTGGCCTTTAAGAAACTGCTCAGACGAAAGGAGCATGCATAGGTTTGCAGGCCCAGGTTGAACGTACAGTATTGTCCCATCAGAGAATGTATTAGGGAAAGTTACATGCAGCGTGTCCATTGGCTATATGACTTGTGTGATGTTGTGCGTTTCTAAATAAAAGTCTTAAATGATCTGCTTCTTATTCTTTGCTGAAACACAAACTTTGACCAAGAATAATCATGGCTCATAAATGGACATCCATACACAAAGACATACAGTCTGGTCCAAAATGATTTGCACCCTTGATAAAGATGAGCAAAAAAGACTGTATAAAATATATAATACCAATACTGAGCTACAGTATATTGTATGCTCCAAAAATGTTTTATTTGATCCTAATACAATTGCTCAGAAAAATTTATTTTGTTTAACAAGTAATAAGCCTTTTTCTAAAATGTTTAATGAGATGGAGAACACGTTGGTAGGGATCTTAGATCATTCCTTCATACATAATATTTCCAGATCCTTGATATCCTTCATCTGCACTTATGGACTCCACTCTTCAATTCAAACCACAGGTGGGAGGCAGTCTGGAGACATTGCAAAATGTAGATTTTTTTGTGGTCAATTAACAATTTCTTTGTGGATTTTGATTTGTGCTTAGGGTTATTGTCTTGCTGGAAGATCGACTTGCTGCCAAGTTTCAGCCTCCTGGCAGAGGCAACCAGGATTTTGGCTAAAATGTAAAGTTCATGATCCTGTTGACTTTAACATTAACCAATGGAAGCAAAATAGCCCCATAACATCAAAGATCCACCACTATATTTTACTGTAGGTATGAGATACTTTTCTGCCTATGCATCCTTATTTCAACGCCAAACCCACCACTGGTGTGTGTGACTAAAGAGCTATATTTTCATGTCATCTGACCATAGCACCAGTTCCAATCCAAGTGCCAATGCCGTTTAGTGACCTCCGGGTGTTTGCATTTGTTGGAGGACATGACAATAGAGCTCTTTGGCCACACACACTAGTGGTGAGTTTCGTGTAGAAAGAAGACTGCATAGGCAGAGGACCCCATCTCCAGGCCATCAGACTGTTAAACAGTCATCACTAGCTGGCCTCCACCCAGTACCCTGCCCTGAACCTTAGAAACTGTCACTACCCGGCTACCCCCCGGTACTCTACCCTGCACCTTAGAGACTGCTGTCCTATGTACATTGAGTCCTTGAACACTTGTCACTTTAATAATGTTAACATACTGTTTTACCCACGTTATATGTAAATACTGTATTCTAGTCATGGCTCATCCTATATAACTACTGCTGTACACACCTTTTCTATTCACACACTGTCTATACACACCATTCACATACAGTGCCTTGCAAAAGTATTCAGACCCCTTGGACTTCTTCACGTTTTATTGTGTTACAAAGTGGGATTAAAAGACTATTACACAAAATACTCTCATGACAAAGTAGAATTTTTAAAAGATTTTTGGGGATTAACAGAATTTACATAACTAAAATATAGTTGTTGCATAAGAATTCCGTTACCTGAGTTAATACATGTTAGAAACACCTTTGACTTCGAATACAGCTGTGAGTCTTCTTGGGTAAATCTATAAGAGCTTTGCACACCTGGATTGTGCAATATTTGCCCATTATTCTTTTCTAAATTCTGCAAGCTTTGTCAAGGTGTTAGGGATAATGGCTAGACAGAATTTTTCAAATCTTGCCATAGATTTTCAAGCAGATTTAAGTCAAATCTGTAACTTGCTAAGCAACTCAGTGTCTGGTGTGAAGCAGACTGAAACAGGTTTTCCTCTAGGATTTTGCCTATGCTTAGCTCCATCCCATTTCTGAAAAACTCCACAGTAATTGCCGATGTCAAGCATGCTCATACCATGATGCAGCCACCACCATGCTTGAAAATAAGGAGGCAGTTACTCAATGCTGTGTTTTGTTGTTGTTGCAGTATTACTTTAGTGCCTTGTTGCATACAAGATGCAAGTGTTTTTATATTTTTATTCTGTATATTTGTATTCTTCATTTTACTACGTAATTTAGGTCATTATTGTGGAGTCACAACAATGTTGTTGATCCATCCTCAGTTTTCTAGCATCACAGACATTGAACTCTGTAGCTGTTTTAAAATCCCCAATGGCCTCATGGTAACATCTCTGAGCAGTTTAATTCCTGTCCTGCAGCTCAGTTCAGAAGGACAACTGTATATTTGATGTGTTTAGGTGGTTTAATATATAATCCACAGCATAATTATTAACTTGATCATGCTTAAAGATATATTCAATGTCTGATTTGTTATTGTTACCCATCTACCAATCACTGCCCTTCTTTATGAGGCTTTTGAAAAGCATTCTGGTCTTTGTAGTTGAATCTGTGCTTGAAATGCAATACTTGACTGAGAGACCTTACAGATACAGGTTTAGTCACTCAAAAATCATGTGATTTGTTAAGCCAAAATGTACTCCGGAACTAATTTAGACTTGCCTAAACAGAGGGGATGAAAACTTATGTAACAACTATATTTTAGTTATGAATGTTTTATTTATCAAAACAGTCATTTACCACTTTGACATTACAGAGTATTTTGTGTAGATTGTTGACAATAAAATTACAATAAAATACATTTTAATCCCACTTTGTAACACAATAAAATTTAAAGAAATCCAAGGGGTCTGAATACTTTTGCAAGGCACTGTACATATCGGACTCTGTTCCAGAAACTAATTTCCTACACTATCAAATCAAACCAAATGTGATTTGTCACATGCTTCGTAAACAACAGATGTAGGCTAACAGTGAAATGGGTCTCGACCCCGCCCTGTGCAACTGGGTCCAAGACATCCTGACGGGCCGCCCCCAGGTGGTGAGGGCAAGAAACAACATCTCCACCCCGCTGATCCTCAACACTGGGGCCCCACAAGGGTGCGTTCTCAGCCCTCTCCTGTACTCCCTGTTCACCCATGACTGCGTGGCCATGCACGCATCCAACTCAATCATCAAGTTTGCAAACGACATTACAGTGGTAGGCTTGATTACCAACAACGACAAGACGGCCTACAGGGAGGAGGTGAGGGCCCTCGGCGTGTGGTGTTAGGAAAATAACCTCACACTCAATGTCAACAAAACAAAGGAGATGATCGTGGACTTCAGGAAACAGCAGAGGGAGCAGCCCCCTATCCACATCGACGGGACAGTAGTGGAGAAGGTGGAAAGTTTTAAGTTCCTCGGCGTACACATCACGGACAAACTGAAATGGTCCACCCACCAAAAACACTCACAAACTTTTACAGATGCACAATCGAGAGCATCCTGTCGGGCTGTATCACCGCCTGATACGGCAACTGCTCCGTCCACAACTATAAGGCTCTCCAGAGGGTAGTGAGGTCTGCACAACGCATCACCGGGGGCAAACTACCTGCCCTCCAGGACACCTACACCATCCGATGTCACAGGAAAGCCAAAAAGATCATCAAGGACAACAACCACCCGAGCCACTGCCTGTTCACCCCGCTATCATCCAGAAGGCGAGGTCAGTACAGGTGCATCAAAGCGGGGACCGAGAGACTGAAAAACAGCTTCTATCTCAAGGCCATCAGACTGTTAAACAGCCATCACTAACTTTGAGTGGCTGCTGCCAACATACTGACTCATCTCTAGCCACTTTAATAATGAAAAATGTATGTAATTAATGTATCACTAGCCACTTTAAACAATGCCACTTTATATAATGTTTACATACCCTACATTACTCATCTCATATGTATATACTGTACTCTATAACATCAACTGCATCTTGCCTATGCCGTTCGGCCATCGCTCATTCATTAATCTTTATGTACATATTCTTATTCATTCCTTTACACTTGTGTGCATAAGGTAGTTATTGTGAAATTGTTAAATTACTTGTTAGATATTACTGCATGGTCGGAACTAGAAGCACAAGCATTTCGCTACACTCGCATTAACATCTGCTAACCATGTGTATGTGACAAATAAAATTTGATTTTGATTTGATTTGATTAAGGTGCCCCCGTGTTGATGGTCAGCATGGTGGATATGTTGTTGCCTACCCTCACCACGACCTGTCAGGAAGTCCAGGATCCAGTTGCAGATGGAGGTGTTCAACCTCAGGGTCCTGAGCTTGGTGATAAGCTTGGAGGGGACTACGGTGTTAAATGCTGAGCTGCAGTCAATGAACAGCATTCTTGCATTGGTATTCCTTTTTTCCAGGTGGGTGAGGGCAGTGTGGAGTGCAGTAGAGATTGCGTCATCTGTGATTAGAGATTGCGTCATCTGCAACAGATCGTTGGGGAATAGGGCTAAGCACAGGCAAAATCCTAGAGAAAAACTGGGTCCAGTCTGACACTGGGACACAAAAACAAAAAAAACTTTCAGCAGGATAATAACCTAAAACACAAGGCCAAATATACACTGGAGTTGCTTACCAAGATGACATTGAAAGTTCCTGAGTGGCCTAGTTACAGTTTTGACTTAAATCGGCTTGAAAATCTATGGCAAGAATTTAAAATGGCTGTCTAGCAATGATCAACAACCAACTTGCCAGAGCTTGACAAATTTTAAAAAGAATAATGTGCAAATATTGTACAATCCAAGTGTGCAAAGCTCTTAGAGAATTACCCAGAAAGACTCACAGCTGTAATTGCTGCCAAAGGTGATTCTAACATGTATTGACTCAGGTGGTTGAATACTTACGTAATCAAGATATATTTGTGTTTTATTTTTCATATTTTGTTTTTTACAAATGTTAGAATTTTTCTTCCACTTTGACATTAGAGTATTATGTGTAGGTCGTTGACAAAAAATGACAATAAATCCATTTTAATCCCACCTTGTAAAACAACGAAATGTGGAAAAATTCAAGGGGTGTGAATTTTTTAGTACTGTAGATTGCATTGTAGTTACACTTGTTTATACACACTGCATATTTATTGAGATACTGTATTCTTGACATAGCACACTCTAACATACCTACAGTACTGCTGTACATATCATTCTTAGTATATCTTGAGTAAATTATTCCTGTATAAATACGTATAGATTGTATTTGGATTACTGTTACAGTGCTACTTGGGTTGTTAATTGGATTCGTATTTTTTATTTTATATTAATACAAAATTGTCAATAAAGTTTTTTATACATTTTGTATCAATATGACGTTACACCATTACATAACACTAATATCAACAAAAACACAACATACAATTATTGTTTTATTATCTGTGTACTTGTTTGACATTTTATTGTATTGTTAGGCGCTAATAACATTAGCATTTCGCTGCGCCTACGCGACCAATAAATCAATCAATATGTTCTCCAATCTCATAAAACATCCAAGAAAAAGTCTCAGAAGTATTGAAGACATGGGTGAGAATCAGTTTGACCTCTATATTTTTTCTCAAAAAATATATTACTTGTTAAACAAAATCTCTTTCTCCTTGTGTTCGGATAAAATAATATAATTTTCCAAATTTTTGGAGCATACAATATAGCTCAGGAGTATTTATTTTATACAGTCTATTTTGCTCATCTTTATCAATGGTGCCAATAATTTTGGACCTGACTGTACATTAACATCAATTTTAAAATAGCCATGTGGGTAAGTTATGTTTTTGTCTCAATTGGTTTTACCACACCCTCAACATAAAATTGTTCTCCACTTAATTCACTGTAGGTATACCTCCATATTGGCTTCAATAGACGGTAGCCTATGTGAGTGACCAAAGACCTGTACAGGAAACTGACATTTGCACCCATCAATTGTATTTTTTCCCCCTAAAGGGCCCGATAAGACTGATAGATGAGTCACTTACCTGCAGGGTGGTATGCCAGTAGCATGCCAGCAGCATACCACCCTGCATCCCACTGCTGGCTTGCTTCTGAAGCTAAGCAGTGTTGGTCCTGGTCAGTCCCTAGATGGGAGACCAGACGGTGTTGGAGGGCCAGTAGGAGGCACTCTTTCCTCAGATCTAAAAGAAAAGAAAAAAAATACACACTGCCCTGTGTAGGGTGCCATCTTTTGGATGGGAAGTTAAACGGGTGTCCTGACTGTCTGTGGTCACTAAAGATCCCATGGCACTTATTGTAAGAGTAGGGGTGTTAACCCTGGTGTCCTGGCTAAATTCCCAAGCTGTCACTCATATGGTCACCTAATCATCCCCAGCTTACAATTGGCTCATTCATCCCTCTCCCCTGTAACTATTCCCCAGGTCGTTGCTGTAAATGAGAATGTTTTCTCAGTCGACTAACCTGGTTAAATACAAATTGTGGGACCAGCACGAAGCTTAGAAATCAGAGGGGTGATGAATACAATCACTAGTGATGTTTTGAACTGATAACCTAATCTACAAAACTCATGGTAAAGAACCAGTTCATAATTTTTTGGCCACTTGATGTCTTCAAGTTTTGTTGATTTAGAATAGTTGAGGCACGTACAAAAAAAATAACGCACGCAGCCTTCTACTACCACTTAGTTTTCAATGTAGCAGTGGTATAGTGCCCCGCAGTGGACTACACTTGATTCTGCGTCAGTGCGTAAACGATTCTGGTCACATGTTGTTTGCGTACGCGGCAGTGGTACGCGACTGAGTTGGGTGTGAAGATGGCGGACGAAGAGGCCGAACAAGGCAGCGCACATACTCATAGCAGTGCAACGATTACGGCACTTCGAGAGAAATTACAAGAATTAGCAATCGCGCTGAAAAACAGTACGGAATCTCCGACGCAGTCGTCTTCTCAGTATTGCCAAGACTTTTGCCAGGTTAGTTATTTCGCTGTGCGTGCTGGTCATTCCAAAATAACCCCTCGAGCCTGTCAGACATTAGCATAGTCAACGATAGTTGCCAATCAGACTAACGTTAGCGAGTTGGTTTTCATACTGTGTGTCGACATAATTGCATTATCATATGCGCAATTAGGTGTATCATCCTTGCTTTGTCATGTATAATTTACGCAGGGATTTATACAGCTGTTGGTAAAACTATACTATAACAATGACTGTCCGTTTTTGTAGCTACCTAGCTAGTAATGTAGCTAGTATGATAACGTTAATCAAGTAACGTTAACTAGCTAGCGACATTAGCTAGCTAACAAATTGCTTTGTTCTGCTTTTATTGAAATGGGATATGCCTTGCACACCGCAGTTTTTGTTGATATGTCTCAAATAAATGTGGCGACGGTGTCCCTGCATTGCCTCGGATTATCAAAAATGTAACACTAGCTACCCAGCTTGGTAACGTTATCATTGTTCCTAAATGTGCGGTATGAAATACATTTCTTCTTAGCGTTAGTTAGGCTATTCTGTTTCTCAAACTCCCCCAACCCCTCTCCACATGACCAGTTTACCTTACTGTGAGAATGTCAACATGTCAAACGGATCGTTTTGATTTCGTGGAACACATTCTCCCATCAAGTCTGGCGCTCTACTGAAGGTGCTTCACTGGTTTCCTGGCCCATTCATGTAACTATTGGTTTATTATAATAATTTGGTGCGTGCTTAGATTTGTCCTATTTCACAAATGTACAAGTGTGTATTTATACGCACTGCGTGAATTGGAACTGTGATTTGGGCATATCCCACTCTCCCTGAAACACTAGGAGAGTGGGGTCACGGCCAGGGTTAGCCCAATATTGGACTGAAGGAAGCCTAACGTTACTCCTTATTTCAAGGACCTTACATGTTCAGTTTAAAGGGCGAATGGCTCTGGAGGCCAAAACAGCCAAGTACTCCATCTAAACTTGAATATATTCTCCATTATGGTACGGTTCTAGAAATCCCTCTTTCATATCGCATTAATATAATTACTGGCCCAACGCTCTAACTGCTATGCTACCTGCCGCCCCTTTTTCTGTTGTGTAAGCATGAAGCTTGCCACGGTAATCATTTGCATAGTAACAGAAACCTGAACATAAGTCTTTACCACAGTGTTTACAATGGTAAATCAGCTAAACCGTTGTTGAATCCGCTAAACCAATACTTACCTAAGATTTCTGTAATAGTAATAATTTGCTTAGTAACAAACATGAACAGTGGTCTATGAAGTATAAACTGTTTAATTTTGTAAAGAATATTGTTCAATCAAAAATAGCCTGGGTATTTCTAAGACTGTAGGCTACATACATTTTTTTCAAGTGCAGTGTGTTTGATTGGTAATCACTGCCAATATAATAATATGCCATTTAGTAGATGCTTTCATCCAAAGCAACTTAGTCATGAGTGACCCCAGCGGGAGTCGAACCCACAACCCTTGGCGTTGCAAGCGTTCCAATTTTGTAATAAGATTAAAGGATAAAAAGGAACCGATTTCAACCCAAGACCTTGGTCTTTCTAATAATGTTGAAAAGAGTCATAAGATGTGACGCACATCTCTTACGGAGAGGAGAAACCAAATTAAATTTCATTAAATCATCAAATTTAACACTGCATGAGCTTTCAGTCCACCTGGGTGGGCATCAAAAAGTATGCTTTTGGAATGTCCTGAATTCTGTGGTGATTGACTCATGAGTTGTCAAAGTCAAACCATTAGATTCTCCGGGAGAATTTCAACAAACGGCCTCAAACACACTCCCGACATGCTCCGAATTTTCATTCACCTACGGTTGGGTCTAAAATTATTGGCACCCTCGATAAAGATCAGCGAAAAAGACTATAAAATAAATTGAAATACTGAGCTATATTGTATTAAAGTATATATTATTTTATACTAATACAATTGCTTAGAGAAAGATATATTTCTTTTTTCTTAAAAGATGGGGGTCAAAATTATTGGCAGCCTTGTTTTCAATACCTCACCATGCGAGGATAACGGCACTGAACCTTTTTCTAAAATGTTTTATTAAATTGGAGAACACATTGGGAGGGATCTTAGACCATTCCTCCGTACAGAGTCGGATCCTTTATATCCTTTAGCCCACGCTTATGGACTGCCCTCTTAAATTCAAACCACAGGTCCGGAGACTGAGATGGCAATTGCAAAATGTTGATTTTGTGGTTAATTAACGATTTCTTTGTCGATTTTGATGTGTGCTTGGGAATATTGCCTTGCTGGAAGTTCCACCTGCGGCCTAGTTTCAGCCTCCTGGCAGAGGTAAATCAGGTTTTGGGGTAAAATATCCTGTTACCGGGTAAAGTTCATAATGCTGTTGACCTTAACAAGGACCAGTGGGAGCAAAATAGCCCCATAACCTAAAAGATCCACAACCATATTTTACAGTAGATATGGGATTATTTTCTGCACAATACAATCCTTCTTTCAATGCAAACCCCACCGCCGGTGTACATGGCCATGGATCTCTATTTTCGTCTTCTAATTTCACCAATGCACTTGTATCTTTTGAATCGGGGACCGATGTGTATCGGTGAATCATTACATCCCTAGTACTTAAAGGGATACTTCAGGATTTTGGCAATGAGGGCCTTTGATTAATTCGTGGATACCATTTTTATGTCTCTGTGTCCAGTATGAAGGAAGTTAGGGGTACTGCTAGCAGATACCCGTAGACTTCCAGCCATTGCGCTAGTTAGCATTGGCTTGTGAAAGTACCTATAACTTCCATCAGGGCCAAAATCCCGAAGTATCCCTTTAACTCTGAGTTGGCTAATCTAAATTCACCTTAAAAGCACTGTAGCAGACCTTATTAGCATCCGGTTTCTTACTCTGTTGAAATGTGTTACTGAGTGTAGTTTTTTTAGTCTTTGATGTTGCAGCCATTGTTACAGTAGAATATCAAGCATGGATGATTATCTGTGGCTAGAGGCAATGACTGTCCTTGTGCTGTGTGGGAGGATGTAAGGACAGAGAGAGAGAGAGAACAGATGAGCAACATGGTTCTTCATCTTAACACTTAAATCATGTACATTTGAATTCAACGCAGTGTGTTTTACAAAATAACATCTGTTATTTTAAGTCTCTGTTGGAGATTCATGATAATACAGCATTATTTTTCAAAGAGCCTACATTGTTTTGCATTTTCCTTTGCTGTCTGTGTTGGAGAGCTGTTTGTTTTCCACCCTAGCACGCTCGGCTGCACTATGCACCACCACCTTGGTGAATGATCCTTGAAAGAGCATTCTCCCCAGGTGCCCAGCTGGGTTCTTAGATACACTGTGCCAGTGTTGTCTGGAGAGTGGAGACATTTGAGATGCGCCGCTGCCCCTGGTCTCAGCATGGAGTGTGATGAATATGGATGATCCCACTTTGCTGTTAAGGCGTCTGCATACTAGGTTCGGTTTACTCCTATCAGAACTCGGCTAAGCCAAAGTGAATGTCTGTGCCTCGCTTACTCCCTTAAAAGACCTTTGCTTGAAAAACAAGTAAAATGCAGCAATAGTAACGTTTGTCCCTCTTGAGACACCGTAGCCAGCATACACTTCCTCAAAATAGTCAGAATTAATCTAAAATTACTCAAGAAATCTGTAATTAATTTAGATGTTTTTGCAGAAGGGGTCTTAGCCATGCAATTTTAAAATCGAAATAAGATGTTTGTTGCAGTATTTCTCAAGTGAAAAAATGTGCATGAAAATGAGTAGTCTCGTTGAATGACAACAAACACTTAATTGAAGAATCCCTACTGTTGCCCTATTACAGACGAAGGGGTGTAGACTTCGGCTACCGCACTTTGGCTCGCCTCAGGAAAAATGTGTGCACTAACAGCCCAAAAAACTAAACCAACAGAAATGTCACAAAAGGTCATAATATATGCACAAACTGTTTCGGATTTGAAGTATGCGGATGCCTTTAGTCTGGCGGAACTGTCTGGCAGTGTGTGTGCTTTCTACCAGATGTCTGCCAGTGCCAGCCCAGGTCCCCCTCCTGCCTCCTTTCTCTAGGTCAAAATGGAGGGGTAAATAGGATTCTATGTATCTAGTTTACATGAGGCTTATTCCATCTATGAGCCTTTGGAACAAGGATGTAAGTCTATTACATTAAATAAAGATTGTAGCCTATAGCCTAAATAAGAACACTTGATCATTTGATTTATTTTCATTTGTTACTTTTTCTTTTGATTTTGGTCTCACAGATGTGTGAGGCAAACAACCAGTTAGAGTGAATTTTGGCCAGTGCATTTTATTTTCTCTGTTTATAGGGGCTGTGTATGGAGAGAGTTACACATTTTAATGTCACATGCACAACTATAGTGAAATGCCTGTCTTGATAACTCAAAACCCAACAATGCAATAATCACAATGGCAATGTAATAGTAGAAAGATAGAAACACGAGGAATAACAAATATGAAATACACAATTTAAGTAAGCATACTATATACAGGTATTATTTAAAAAGTCATTTCCAATACCTTATTTACATACTGGAGTGATGGAGGTAGAAGTGTATAGGTGTAAGGTGACTAGGCAACAGGATGTAAGATAAACAGAGTAGCAGCAGCTTTCATGTGAGTGGGTGTGCGGATGTGTGTTGGAGTGACTGTGTGTGAGAGTGTAGGGCCCTGTGAGTGCACAGAGTGCAAATACTGACATAAGGTCAATAAAGATACAAGGTGAACTCAGTCTGTGTAGCTATTTTGTTAGCTACTTATCAGTTGTATTGCTTGGGGGTAGAAGCTGTCGAGCTGTCAAATAGTCTATGGCTTGGGTGGTTGGGGTATTTGACGATTTTCCAGGCCTTCCTGTCACACCGCCTGATATAGAGGTCTTGGGTGGCAGGGAGCTCGACTTAGTAATGTACTGGGCTGTCCGCACAAACCTCTGTAGCGCCATGCGAACGAGGGCGGTGCTATTGCCATACCGAGCAGTGATGCAGCCAGTCAAAATGCTCTCAATGGTACAGCTGTAGCTTTTTCAACCTCCTGAGGGGGAAGAGGCACTGTCACGTCTTCATGACTGTACGTGTGTGGTTGGACCATTTTAAGTCTTTAGTGATTTGGACACCAAGGAACTCGAATCTCTCTCTACCTGCTCCTCTGCTGCACTGTGGATGGGGACGTGCTCACCCCCTGTTTCCTGTAGTCCACGATCAGCTCCTTGGTCTTGCTGACATTGAGGGAGAGGTTGTTGTACCGGCACCACACTGTCAGGTCACTGACCTCCTCCCTGTAGGCTGGCTGATCAGGAGAATAGCAGGGTAAATCCTAGTCCAGTCACAGCTTACGGTAGGCACACTGGGCAGCTCACAATTAAATTAAATACAGATGACCTCTGACCATAGCTGTGTCTGGCAGCTGTGATACAGTTGAAGTCTGAAGTTTACACGCACCTTAGCCAAATATATTTAAACTCAGTTTTTCACAATTCCTGACAAAAATTCCCTGTTTTATGCCAGTTAGGATCACCACTTTATTTTAAGAATGTGAAATGTCAGAATAACAGTAGAGAATGATTTATTTCAGCTTTTATTTCTTTCATCACATTCCCAGTGGGTCAGAAGTTTACATACACTCAATTAGTATTTGGTAGCATTGCCTTTAAATTGATTAACTTGGGTCAAATGTTTCGGGTAGCCTTCCACAAGCTTCCCACAATAAGTTGGGTGAATTTTGGCCCATTCCTCCTGACAGAGCTGGTGTAACTGAGTCAGGTTTGTAGGCCTCCTTGCTCACACACGCTTTCAGTTCTGCCCACAAATGTTCTATAGGATTGAGGTCAGGGCTTTGTGATGGCCATTCCAATACCTTGGATTTGTTGTCCTTAAGCCATTTTCCACAACTTTGGAAGTGTGCTTGGGGTCATTGTCCATTTGGAAGACCCATTTGTGGCCAAGCTTTAACTTCCTGACTGATGTCTTGAGGTGTTGCTTCAATATATCCACATAATTGTCCTCCCTCATGATGTCATCTATTTTGTGAAGTGCACCAGTCCCTCCTGCAGCAAAGCACCCCCACAACATGATGCTGCCACGGGGGTGATGGTGTTCTTCTAGCTTTCAAGCATCCCCCTTTTTCCTCCAAACATAAATAACAATGGTAATTATGGCCACCAGTTCTATTTTTGTTTCATTAAACCAGAGGACATTTCTCCAGAATGTACGATTTTTGTCCCCATGTGCAGTTGCAAACCGTAGTCTGGCTTTTTTATGGCGGTTTTGGAGCAGTGGCTTCTTCCTTGCTGAGCGGCCTTTCAGGTTATGTCGATATAGAACTCGTTTTACTGTGGATATAGATACTTTTGTACCCGTTTCCTCCAGCATCTTCACAAGGTCCTTTGCTGTTGTTCTGGGATTGATTTGCACTTTTCACACCAAGGTACGTTCATCTCTAGGAGACAGAACGCGTCTCCTTCCTGAGCGGTATGACGGCTGTGTGGTCCCATGGTGTTTATACTTGCGTATTATTGTTTGTACAGATGAACCTGGTACCTTCAGGCGTTTGGAAATTGCTATCAAGGATGAACCAGACTTGTGGAGGTCTACACTTTTTTTCTGAGGTCTTGGCTGATATCTTTAGATTTTTTTCCCCATGATGTCAAGCAAAGAGACACTGAGTTTGAAGGTAGGCCTCGAAATACATCCACAGGTACACCTCCAATTGACTCATGTCAATTAGCCTATCAGAAGCTTCTAAAGCCATGACATCACTTTCTGGAATTTTCCAAGCTGTTTAAAGGCACAGTCAACTTAGTGTATGTAAACTTCTGACCCACTTGAATTGTGACACAGTGAATTATAAGTGAAATCTGTCTGTAAACAATTGTTGGAAAAATGTCTTGCACAAAGTAGATGTCTTAACCGAATTGCCAAAACTATAGTTAACTTCTCTGGGATATGTGGGACGGTAGCGTCAAATGTAGCGCGCCAAATTCAAATATATTACTATAAAAATCAATCTTTCATGTCACACATGAAAGCCAAAAACGAAAATACCGCCCCCTAGTCTTAAGAAGTTAACGCCATTGCATTGGGTGGTTGGCTGCACTTTGTCCCAGACGGCTCGGTAACAAAAGCCTGCAAGTGGAAAAAGCATTTGCAGATTTCTTAAGTTATTGAGAGTTCACTCCAGTAAGAGCTCCCTCGTTTGTTCTTCAGGAAATAAAGGACAGAGCTGAGGCTAGCTAGATGCTAGAACACAACCCTATATGACACGTAAAAGGTAACACAAGGTGAGAGGATAGCTGCTAGACATCAGAAAGTGCTTCAGCAGGTCTCTAACTCAACCACCACAACAAACAGTTTATTGAATCTGTCCCGGATCCGGGATAACTGTCATCAGAAACGCTGACTAGCATAGCCTAGCCTAGCGCCACAGGGATATAATATAATGTATTGAAATCACAAGTCCAATACAGCAAATGAAAGATAAACATTTTGTGAATCCAGCCAACATGTCCGATTTTTAAAAATGTTTTACAGCAAACACAACATATGTTGTTAGCTCACCACAATATCCAAAAACACACCGCCATTTTTTCACAGCAAAGATAGCTTTCACAAAACCCACAAATAGAGATAAAATGAATCACTAACCTTTGAACAACTTCATCAGATGACAGTCATATGACATCATGTTATACAATACATTTATGTTTTGTTCGATTATGTGCATATTTATAGCCACAAATCGTGGTTTTACATTGGCGCCATGTTCAGAAATGGCTCCAAAATAGCGAAAGTAATTACAGATAGCCACGTGAAATACAGAAATACTCATCATAAACTTTGATGAAAGATACATGTTTAACATATAATTAAAGATACACTGGTTCTTAGTGCAACCGCTGTTAGATTTTTAAAAAAAAATAATACTTTAGTAAAAAGCACAGCATGCAATAATCTGAGACAGCGCTCAGCCATTCTCCGCCAGGTTGGAGTCAACAGAAATACGAAATTACATCATAAATATTCCCTTACCTTTGATGATCTTTCATCAGAATGCAGTGCCAGGAATCCTAGTTCCACAAATAGTTTTTTTGTTTTATAATGTCCATTACTTCTGTCGAATTAGCAACTTTGGCTAGCATGTGTAGTTCACGTGTCCATAGAACTTTACGCTTATGAAAACTTCAAAAAGTGATATTACAAATCGAATAAACTGGTCAAACTCAGTTGAGAATCAATCTTCAGGATGTTTTTCTCATATATATCCAATAACGTCCCAGACGGAGCATTTCTTCATGTCTATCTAACGCATTACAGACAAGGACATGACATTCCCAATGTGCGTGGCCGAGAACTGGCAATATGCCTGACCTGTCACTCCAAAGGCTCTCATTCGGTCCCACATCAGGCTAGACGCTTCATTCCACGTTCTACTCCCTGTTGACATCTAGTGGAAGGCGTATGAAGTGCATACAGATCCATAAATATAAGGCAATTGAATAGGCGATGCCTTTCACAGCGACCCATTTCAGAATTTTCACTTCCTGTTTGGAAGTTTGCCTGCCATATGAGTTCTGTTTTACTCACAGAAAAATTCAAACAGTTTTAGAAACTTCAGAGTGTTTTCTATCCAATAGTAATAATAATATGCATATCATATGATCTAGGACAGAGTACGAGGCCGTTTAATTTGGGCACCAATTCATCCAAAAGTGAAAATGTCGCCCCCTAGTTCTAAGAAGTTAATATTGTCTGTGAGTTAAACGGAACTGACATTGCAGGCGAAAACCGGAGGAAAATCCAATCAGGAAGTACCCCTGTTTTTGAAACCTCTCTGTTCCTATGCATCCCTATTGCCCATTTAAAGGGATATCAACCAGACTTCTTTTTCTATGGCTTCCCTAAGGTGTCAACAGCCTTTAGACATAGTTTCAGGCTTTTATTTTGAAGAATGAGCGTGAACGACCACATTGCGTAAGTGGATAGGTGGGGGCTCTCAGAGTGAGTAGTGCACAAAAGGGAAAGGCGGCCATTGTTACTCCTGGTCCTAGTGAAAAGCCAACTGTCCCGGTTGATATATTATCGAATAGATATTTGAAAAACACCCTGAGGATGGATTATAAAAAACGTTTGACATTTTTCTGTAGACATTATGGATATAATTTGGAATTTTTGTCTGCGTTGTCGTGACCGCTCTTTCCGGTGGATTCCTGGGCATAACGCAGCAAACTAACGGAGGTATTTGGATATAAAAAATATCTTTATGGAACAAAAGGAACATTTGTTGTCTAACTGGGAGTCTCGTGAGTGAAAACATCCGAAGATCATCAAAGGTAAATGATTAATTTGATTGCTTTTCTGATTTTCGTGACCAAGTTACCTGATGCTAAGTGTACTTATAGCGATCGATAAACTTACACAAACGCTTGTATTGCTTTCGCTGTAAAGCATAATTTCAAAATCTGAGACGACAGGTGGATTAACAAAAGGCTAAGCTGTGTTTTGCAATATTGCACTTGTGATTTCATGAATATGAATATTTTCTAGTAATATTATTTACCTGTGGCGCTATGCTACGCTATGCTAGTCAGCGTTTCTGATGACAATTATCCGGGATGGGTGGTTCAGAAAGGTTAACAGACTGTTTCTATGCCAAGGTGCACTGAGATTGTGGAATTATTCCACAATACTGAGGTATAACACACATCTAGTATAGGCTAGGCTACATGTTCCTCCATTGATGGATAGGCGAGAGGACGTTAACCACGTTAACCTCTCGCCAACAGCCAGTGAAATTGCAGGGCGCCAAATTCAAAACAACAAATCTCATAATAAAAATTCCTCAAACATACAAGTATTATACACCATTTTAAAGAAACTTCTTGTTATCTAGCCACAGTGTCTGATTTCAAAAAGGCTTTATGGCGAAAGCACACCTTGCGATTATGTTAGGTCAGCGCCTAGCCACAGAAAACCATACAGCCATTTTCCAAAGAAGGAGAGGTGTCACAAAAGACAGAAATAGCGTTAAAATGAATCACTAACCTTCTTCATCTGATGGCACTCCTAGGTCTCCATGTTAGACAATAAATGTGTGTTTTGTTCGATAAAGTTCATCTTTATGTCCAAAAACCTCATTTGAAATTGGTGCGTTGGTGCGTTATGTTCAGAAATGCATTGTCTCAAACAAACATCCGGGGGAAGGGAAGAGAGTCACATCAAATGACAGAAATACTCATCATAAACATTGATCTAAGATACAAGTGTTAAACATACGATTAAAGATAAACTTCTCCTTAATGCAAACGCTGTGTCAGATTTCAAAAACGTTTTACGGTGAAAGCACACCATGCAATTGTTAGGTCAGCGCCTAGCCACAGAAAACCATACAGCCATTTTCCAAAGAAGGAGAGGTCACAAAAGACAAATAGTGTTAAAATGAATCACTTACCTTCTTCATCTGATGGCACTCCTAGGTCTCCATGTTAGACAATAAATGTTTGTTTTGTTCGATAAAGTTCATATTTATGTCCAAATACCTCCTTTTTGTTTGCGTGTTTAGTCCAGTAATCCAAAATGCACAAGGCGCGGGCACTAAGTCCAGACGAAAAGGAACTCGCGCGAGTGACTAAACTAAAGGCTTTCAGCCAGACCCCTGATTCAAACAGCTCTTATTCTCTCCCCCTTCACAGTAGAAGCCTGAAACAACGTTCTAAAGACTATTGACATCTAGTGGAAGCCTTAGGAAGTGCAATCTGACCCCATAGTCACAGTATATTGGATAGGCAATCACTTGAAAAACTACAAACCTCAGATTTCCCACTTCCTGGTTGGAATTTTCTCAGGTATTCGCCTGGCATATGAGTTCTGTTATACTCTCAGACATCATTCAAACAGTTGTAGAAACTTCGGAGTGTTTTCTATCCAAATCTACTAATAATATGCATATCCTAGCCTCTGGGCCTGAGTAGTAGGCAGTTTACTCTGGGCACGCTTTTCATCCGGACGTGAAAATACTGCCCCCTACAACAGTGAGGTTAAACGTTCAGCCTGCTGCACAGACCCTATGAACACTAGTCTAGAGCTCCTGGTTAAATTGTGCTTAGGAGCATTTTTTTCCTAATCTAAACTTGAGAGAGATATGTGGTTATTTAACAAATCGGAGTTTGCTTAATTTACTTTACTCATTATTTTGCCATATCTAATGAATGAATGCATTCGGAAAGTATTCAGACCCCTTGACTTTTCCCACATTTAGTTACATTACAGCATTCTGAAATTGCTTAAACCGTTTTTCCCCCTCATCAATCTACACACAATACACCATAATCACAAAGCAAAAAGTTTTAGACATTTTTGCAAGTATATTACAAAAAGAAACGTAAATATCACATTTACATAAGTATTCAGACCCTTTACTCAGTACTTTGTTGAAGCACTTCTGGAAGCGACTACACCTAGAGTATTCTTGGGCATGACGATACGAGCTTGGCCCACCTGTATTTGGCAAGTTTCTCCCATTCTTCTCGGCAGATCCTCTCAAGCTATGTCAGGTTGGAACGGAGCGTTGCTGCACAGCTGTTGTCGGGTTTCTCCAGATATGTTCGATCGAGTTCAAGTCAGGGCTCAAGCTGGGCTACTCAAGGACATTCAGAGACTTGTCCCGAAGCCACTCCTGCGTTGTTTTGGCTGTATGCTTGGGGTCGTTGTCCTGTTGGAAGGTGAACCTTCGCCCCAGTCTGGGGTCCTGAGCGCTCTGGAGCATGTTTTCATCAAGGATCTCTCTGTACTTCGTTCATCTATCCCTCGATCCTGACTAGTCTCCCAGTCCTTGCCGCTGAAAAACATCCCCACAGCAGGATGCTGCCACCACCATGCTTCACCGTAGGGATGGTGCCAGGTTTCCTCCAGATGTGACGCTTGGCAGGCCAAAGAGTTCAATCTTGGTTTCATCAGACCAGAGAATCTTGTTTCTCATGGTCTGAGAGTCCTTTAGGTGCCTTTTGGCAAACCCCAAGCAG
This sequence comes from Salvelinus namaycush, assembly GCF_016432855.1. Lineage (NCBI taxonomy): Eukaryota > Metazoa > Chordata > Actinopteri > Salmoniformes > Salmonidae > Salvelinus > Salvelinus namaycush. The sequence goes on from NC_052330.1 coordinate 7,418,954, forward strand.
GTTGTTGTGGCTTTTACTGAGTGGCTTCTGTCTGGCCACTCCACTATAAAGGCCTGATTGGTGGAGTGCTGCAGAGATGGGAGAACCTTCCAGAAGGACAACCATATCCACAGAGGACCTCTGGAGCACTGTCAGTTAGAGGTCGACTGATTATGATTTTTCAACGCCGATATCGATTATTGGTGGACCAAAAAAAAGCCGATACCAATTAATCAGACGATTTTTAATATATTTTTGTAGTAATGACAATTACAACAATAATGAATGAACAATGAACCCTTTTTTATTTTAACTTAATATAATACACAAATAAAATCTATTTAGTCTCAAATAAATAATGAAACATATTCAATTTGGTTTAAATAATGCAAAAACAGTGTTGGAGAAAAGTAAAAGTGCAATATGTGCCATGTAAAAAAGCTAACGTTTAAGTTCCTTGCTCAGAACATATGGTGGTGCTGGTGGTTCAATATTCCCAGTAAAGAAATATTAGGTTGCAGCTATAGGAATTATGACGCGTCGACTATTTCTCTCTGTACCATTTGTATTTCATATACCTTTGACTATTGGATGTTCTTATAAGCACTTCAGTATTGCCAGACTAATCTCGGGAGTTGATAGACTTGAAGTAGGAGGACCAAAATTATTGGAGGACCAAAAAAAGCCGATACCGATTCATCGGACGATTTATTTTTCTATTTTTAAATTATTATATTAAAATATTTGTTTTATTAATTTATTATACATACACACACACACACACAGTTGAAGTCGGAAGTTTACATACACTTAGGTTGGAGTCATTAAAACTAGTTTTCAACCACTCCACAAATTTGTTGTTAACAAACTATAGTTTTGGCAAGTCGGTTAGGACATCTACTTTGTGCATGACACAAGTAATTTTTCCAAAGATTGTTTACAGACAGATTATTTCACTTATGGCTTTAGAAGCTTATGATAGGCTAATTGACATCATTTGAGTCAATTGGAGGTGGACCTGTGAATTCATTTCAAAGCCTAACTCAGTGCCTCTTTGCTTGACATCATGGGAAAATCAAAAGAAATCAGTCAGGACCTCAGAAAAAAATGGTAGACCTTCACAATTCTGGTTCATCCGTGGTAGCAATTTCCGAAACGCCTGAAGGTACCACGTTCATCTGTACAAACAATAGTACGCAAGTATAAACACCATGGGACCACGTAGCCGTCATACCGCTCAGGAAGGAGACACGTTCTGTCTCCTAGAGATGAATGTACTTTGGTGTGAAAAGTGCAAATCAATCCCAGAACAACAGCAAAGGACCTTGTGAAGATGCTGGAGGAAACGGGTACAAAAGTATCTATATCCACAGTGAATCGAGTCCTATATTGACATAACCTGAAAGGCCGCTCAGCAAGGAAGAAGCCCCTGCTCCAAAACCGCCATTAAAAAGCCAGACTACGGTTTGCAACTGCACATGGGGACAAAGATCGTACTTTTTGGAGAAATGTCCTCTTGTCTGATGAAACAAAAATAGAACTGTTTGGCCATAATGACCATCGTTATGTTTGGAGGGAAAAGGGGGAGGCTTGCAAGCCGAAGAACACCATCCCAACCTTGAAGCACGGGGGTGGCAGCATCATGTTGTGGGGGTGCTTTGCTGCAGGAGGGACTGGTGCACTTCACAAAATAGATGGCATCATGAGCAAGGAAAATGATGTGGATATATTAAAGCAACATCTCAAGACATCAGTCAGGAAGTTAAAGCTTGGTTGTAAATGGGTCTTCCAAATGGACAATGACCCCAAGCATACTTCCAAAGTTGTGGCAAAATGGCTTAAAGACAACAAAGTCAAAGTATTAGTGGCCATCACAAAGCCCTGACCTCAATCCTATAGAAAATTTGTGGGCAGAACTGAAAAAGTGTGTGCGAGCAAGGAGGCCTACAAACCTGATTCAGTTACACCAGCTCTGTCAGGGGGAAAGGGCCAAAATTCACCCAACTTATTGTGGGAAGCTTGTGGAAGGCTACCCAAAATGTTTGACCCAAGTTAAACAATTTAAAGGCAAATGCTACCAAATACTAATTGGGTGTATGTAAACTTCTGACCCACTGGGAATGTGATGAAAGAAATAAAAGCTGAAAGAAATAATTCACTCTGCTATTATTCTGACATTTCACATTCTTAAAATAAAGTGGTGATCCTAACTGACCTAAGACAGGGAATTTTAACGAGGATTAAATGTCAGGAATTATGAAAAACTGAGTTTAAATGTATTTGGCTAAGGTGCATGTAAACTTCAACTGTGTGTATATATCTCAGGTTGAAAATTGTGTGTGTAAATATATATATTTGAAATAATGACAATTACAACAATACTGAATGAACAATGAACACTTTTATTAACTTAATATAATACATTAAGAAAATCTATTTAGTCTCAAATAATTTAAGATGCTCAATTTGGTTTAAATAACGCAACAACACAGTGTTGAAGTGCAATATGTGCCATGTAAAAAAGCAAATGTTTAAGTTCCTTGCTCGGAACATATGAAAGCTGGTGGTTCAATATTCCCAGTAAATAAATATTAGGTTGCAGTTATTATAGGAATTATGACACGTCGACTTTCTCTCTATACCGTTTGTATTTCATATACCTTTTGACTATTGGATGTTTTAATAGGCACTTTAGGCCAGCCTAATCTCAGGAGTTGATAGGCTTGAAGTCATAAACAGCGCTGTGAGTCAAGCATTAAGAGCTGCTGGCAAACGCAGTAAAGTTTGAATGAATGCTTACGAGCCTGCTGCTGCCTACCACTGCTCAGACTGCTCTATCAAATATCAAATCATAGATTTAATTATAATAAACACAGAAATACGAGCCTTTGGTCATTAATATGGTCAAATCTGGAAACGATCATTTCGAAAACAAAACGTTTATTATTTTAGTGAAATACGGAACCATTCCGTATTTTGTCGAACAGGTGGCAACCTTAAGTCCCAATATGGCTGTAACATTGCACAACCTTCAATGTTATGTCATAATTATGTAAAATTCTGGCAAATTAATTACGGTCTTTGTTAGGAAGAAACACAGTTCGCAACGAGTAAGGCGGCCCAAACTGTTGCAAATACCCTGACTCTGCTTGCACTGAACGCAAGAGAAGTGACACAATTTCCCTAGTTAATATTGCCTGTTACCATGCATTTATTTTAACTAAATATGCAGGTTTAAAAAAAAATATATATATACTTGTGTATTGATTTTAAGAAAGGCATTGTGTGCTTTTTTGGCAAATGCGCTTTTGTTAAATCATCACACGTTTGGAAAAGTTGAGGTAGGCTTTGATTCAATGATAAATTAACAGGCACCGCATTGATTATATGCAACGCAGGACAAGCTAGTTAACTACACATGGTTGATATTACTAGGTTAACTAGTGATTATGTGAAGATTGATTGATTTTTATAAGATAAGTTTAATGCTAGCTTGCAACTTACCTTGGCTCATTTCAGCCACAAGGTCCTTTTGACGCTGTGCTTGCGTAACAGGTGGTCAGCCTGCCACGCAGTTTCCTCATGGATTGCAATGTAATCGGCCATAATCGGCGTCCAACAAGGCCGATTACCGATTGTTATGAAAACTTGAAATCGGCCCTAATTAATTGGCCATGACGATTAATCGGTCGACCTCTATTGTCAGTATGACCATCAGGTTCTTGGTCACCTCCCTGACCAAGGCCCTTCTCCGATTGCCCAGTTTGGCCGGGCGGCCAACTCTAGGAAGAGTCTTGGTGGTTCCAAACTTCCATTTAAAATGGAGGCCGCTGTGTTCTTGGGGACCTTCAATGCTGCAGAAATGTTTCCTGTCTCGGCTCTCTACGGGCAATTCCTTCTACCTCATGTCTTGGTTTTTGCTCTGACATGCACTGTCAACTGTGGGACCTTATATAGACCAGTGTGTGCCTTTCCTAATCCTGTCCAATCAGTTGCATTCACCACAGGTGGACTCCAATCAAGTTGTAGAAACGTCTTCAAGGATGATCAATGGAAACAGGATGCACCCGAGCTCAATTTCACGTCTCATAGCAAAGGGTCTGAATACTTATGTAAATAAGTTATTTCTGTATTTTATTTGTAATTTGCAAACATTTCTCAACCTGTTGTCACATGTCATTATGGGGTATTGTGTGTAGATTGAGGACCATTTTTTATTTAATCCACTTTAGAATAAGGCTGTAACGTAACAAAAGGGGAATGGGTCTGAGTACTTTCTGAATGCACTGTATATTACTACTTTCCATGATGTGGACAGTATGTGTTACTACATTACACAAACTGACGGTTTGACCACATCGAATTGGGGGGAATTACAATCCTTTTTACTGCAGATTGGTAACTTTAGTATAAAAGTTTATAGTCAACACGATGACGCGATCAATTGCTTAAAACCGATCAATATCTTTGGTTTTGTACTGTTCCTTTCTCTTTCTGTTTTGAGAAACCCTGTATCAAAATACAACATTCCAAAATGTAGCTGACTGTTTTGCAGGTTGCCCTCTGACCAGTGATGTAAAAATATCTCCAGTTCACGTGTTTTTTTAGTTGTGGTAATTTCAATAGCACATATCTTCTGTGTGTGGTCAGTGTTACACTTGTCACTTCCATTCTATGCATTGGAAAGCGGCTAGACACCTTTTCTGTACCATGGGCGAAACATTGCTTCAAGTTGTGCTAGACCACATCCGCCATTATGTGGTTGGTAGCTTAGCGCCGTCTGTTATTCTCGTGGTACATTACAACTGCTTGTAATTTCACGTCGGCTACAACAAACTTTTATAGGTTAATCGTAGCAAATTGTCCCCGTCCTGTTGCAAATTGCTTTCGTCAGTAGAGTGGGATGTGCTATATTACATCTAATGATATCAAACCTCTGCATTTGTAGCTTTATTAGTAGATTCAGGAAAACTGGCTGTGTGGGTGTAACCTTTCCCCACCTCTCTCTCTGTCTCTAGACTCTGGTGGAGTATGCTGGTCGATGGAGGATGGAGGAGGACCCACTGCCCTTGGTGGAGGTGTACACAGTGGCTCTGCTGAGCTATGCCCAGGCTTCCCCCTGCCTCTCCTCCCAATGTGAAAACGTTCCCCTCGTACTTGAAAGGCTCTCACTGTAAGTTCACCCGTCTTATTGGAGGGGTTTAATGTGCTTGTTGTTCTCCGTGTGCTTGCAAGATTATTACCCGTGACATTTTTTAGACGAACCTCATTATACACCCTACATGTAGAAAAGAAACATTGGTTAAAGTAGCTAATACCTCCTCCCAGTTATTTTTTTTTTATTGTGCTTTTTTACTATTCTTGATTATTACAAGTCAGACCTGGCTTTATTCTTCAGATGATCATGTTTAAGTCACTGCTCAAGATTTCAAAGGGTTTAGTCATCATGAAGTTAGCTGTTTGGGTTGCCTCATTTAGTTCCCTATTGATTGTACAGGAGCTGTGTGGAGCTGCTGCTCTCCCTTCCAGAACACTTCCCAGGTGCCTTGTGGGAAGAGTTCCAATCATCTGTTCAGGTAAAGTGCAAAATTGTCATACAGAGGGTGAAATGTTTCTATTTTTATGTTCAGTGAGATATCTGGTCAACTACCCTTGTTTTACTGTAGAATTACTGGATTTCTGAATGAGTTACTTTATCTGTTCAGGACGTTATTATAATTTTGTCTAAGAGATCTACTACATAATATATTGTGTGTGTTGCTTGGCTGCACCATTTTTAAATGCATAATTGCTTCTAAAAGTACTTACTGTGATGGGAAAAGTGTCAGAGTGAATCCTGTGTTGCAGTCAGCCCAATCCCAGCTGCAGGAGAATGGCATCACACAGCTGTCCCTCCTGTCTACCGTGGCCCAGGAGACTGGTGTGTGGACCAACGGCACCCTGCGCAGTCTCCTCTCTAACGAGTCGCCACAAACAGAGAAAGGTGAACGTTCTTTTAATATGCTGCATCTAAAATTGCACCCTTTTCCCTATATAGTGCTCGAGACTATGTAGGAAGTAGGATGCTGTTTGGGACGCCCCCTGCATTGTTATTCAAGTCTTGAACCCGTATTTTATACAACAATGATATTTGTGTTATCGTTGAACCTGAATATCCCCATCATTCCCTTTAGTTCATAAGTTCCTTGAACTGGAAGGACCCATTCTGTTGGAGCTGAGAGTAAAGCACCTTATCAAGGAGAACTACATGGAGAGGGCTGCACTGCTGGCAAAAGCATGTGCAGAGTATCCTGAGTTTGAAGGAAAAGGGCACTTTAAGCAGATGTATCTTGTCTGCTTGTGTGCCGTTTCAGCACAGGAACCACTAATGGAGGAGGTAGGTAACTTGGGGCAGTCTGTAAAAATAACAATGTTTTTCAGTGTTTAACTGTCAGGCCCGTGGTTTCATTGCATCATTCAGAATTGCTCGGTCTGGACGAAATTGAGGATATCATCCATAAGAGGGCATGGAAATATTGAAATGTTCATGGCAGCTTAAAGCTGGAATCAGTAGCGGTGAAACTGGCACGTCCGTTTGCTATATTACAAGAGCTAAGCCATTTTATTGTTCTCGGACATCATTGCACACACGATACAACTAGAGTGTGTACTATGATTGTCTTCTTTTTTTTTTACCAGGATGCCCCGTTTAAATTTAAAATTAAAAACTATTACAAATGTGCCTAAGACGACCAGTGGCGCTGTTTTACCTTATGCGGATCTTAGCTTTAAGGAAGCTATTAAATACCACAGACATCTAGTGGACAGTGAAATATGTTTTGAATGCAATTACTCTTGCTTTTTTCTTTCTTTTTTTTTCACACAGCTCTCCAACGTGGATTGCCGCGATGCACTAGAAATGATCTGTAACCTGGAGTCAGAAGGGGATGAGAGGGGAGCCTTCAGCCTATGCTCGGCTTTTCTGACACGACAGCTTCTCCAAGGAGACACTTACTGTGCATGGTAACACTGCAACATTTCATACATCAAAGCCTGCCTTATTGAAGAGCTCCTATCTCTGTTTGACATATGCAATGTATGAATATTGTGTTATTAATCCTTCCTACTTAACTTAAAAAATAAAATACATTTTTTTTTTTTTTAAAGCATTGTCTGTACTTTACTGTAATCTAATCTCTCTTCAGATAAATTATAGAATTATATCACGATTATTATTTATTTCCTCAAGGGAGCTGACACTGTTTTGGAGCAAACTGCTGAAGCGGTTAGAGTCGTCTGAAGAGACTTTCCTGGACAGATGTCGTCAGATGTCTATGCTGTCCAAAACAGTATTCCACATCCTCTTCCTCATCAAAGTCATTCAATCAGAAGTAAGCTTCATTCCAGATACATAAATGGTTTTGTTCAGTGTTGTGCATGCAGATGCAAATAAACATGAACATTGTATACTCAGCACTCTACACCTTCTTGCTATGTACTCTTTTGTTGAATTCATATTCAATTGAAATTCAGTGAGACTCAAAGAATATCCCTTTTTGTTTATTTTACAGGTGGACAAGGTTGGACTGCCAGTGTGCGTTGACATGTGCATACGGGCTCTACAGTTGGAATCAAGTGACGTAAACACCAAGGCCACCATTTGCAAAACCATCTCCTGTTTGCTGCCCACTGATCTGGAGGTAAAGCGCGCCTGCCAGCTGACAGAGTTCCTCCTGGAACCCACAGTGGACTCCTACTACTCCGTGGAGACTCTCTACAACGAACCAGACCAGAAGCTGGAGGAAGAGAATCTTCCCGTGCCCAACTCACTCCGCTGTGAGCTTCTGCTGGTGTTCAAGACCCAGTGGGCTTTTGACCCCGAGTTCTGGGACTGGAAGACACTGAAGCGTCACTGCCTGACCCTTATGGGCAAGGAGGCCTCCATTGTGTCCTCCATTGACCTGCTGAATGACAATGAGAGCCCAGAGGCCACTGAGGAGGAGGACACAGCCCAGGGTGAGGAAGGATTCAGAGACGTCACAGACTGCTTTATTGACACCACACATGAACTGAATGAAATAGCCGATAAAAGACAGAAAAACCGAGAGACAAAGAAACTGAGAGAGAAAGGGTTCATCTCGGCCAGGTTTAGAAACTGGCAGGCATATATGCAGTACTGTGTTCTGTGTGACAAGGAGTTTCTGGGTCACAGGATTGTACGTCATGCTCAGACTCACTACAAAAATGGACTTTATAGCTGCCCGATATGTGCTGAGACCTTCACCTCAAAAGACACATTGGAACCACACGTGGCATCACACGTAAAGCTATCATGCAAGGAAAGACTAGCTGCAATTAAAACAAATAAAAAATTGGCTAATCCCAAAACGGCTGCTCCTGTTATAGCAGCTCTGAAAGCTAAGACTGAAAATCAACTTTGGACAAAAGATGCAAATGGCGAATCTCAAGAACACAATGGGCAGTCGCTTCAGACAGAAATGGTTCAGACCAAAGTCTCTGGACTTAAGACAGAAAGCAGCACTGAGGAAAACACATGCCCTATTGCGAACTGCAAAAAGGGATTCAAGTATTTCCGAAATCTTCTTGTCCATGTGAAAGCACATGGAGAAAACAATGAAGCCAAGCGCTTCCTTGAAATGCAGAGCAAAAAGGTGATTTGTCAATATTGTCGTCGCCAGTTTGTTAATGTCACCCACCTTAACGATCATTTGCAAGTACACTGTGGTGTCAGACCTTACATTTGCATACAGTTGAACTGCAAGGCCTGCTTCCTATCCAACACAGAGCTGCTTGTGCACAGGGAAGAACATGTCATATTTAAAGCCAGATGCATGTTTCCTAGATGTGGAAAGATTTTCAATGAAGCCTATAAGCTTTACGACCATGAGTCACAGCATTACAAAACGTTCACCTGCAAAGTCCCTAACTGTGGGAAAGTGTTCCATTCTCAGTCACAGTTGGATCTGCACCAGGAGGAACATGTCACAAAAGAGGAGGAAGACCCAGCCACAGACTCCGACCTTTCTCATTCTCTGGACCAGAGGATGCTTTCTGATCAGGCTTCCTTCTCAGAGGAGGTTGAGGCTTCTCATCCACCAGCATCTGTTGCGGTGAAGCACTCGATACACAACCTGCTGAGCGCTTCTCAAGGTCCTGTTCAGAATGATCGACGATACATGAATAACAGTGAGCCGCAAGAAAAGGAACTTTACCCATGTTCAGAAAGCTCTGTGATTCGGTCGACCAGAAATGCACAAATGCACGACCCAAATCAACTGAGACGTAGACCCCAAGACCCCTCAGTGGCGGTTGCATATGACTATATGAGACCCAAATCACAGCCACATAATCCATTAGCTTCATACCAAGATACTGGGGATTTGCACCATGCCTTACATGCAAATGTGTTACAAGGTCAGGACCAGGGTTTGCTGAAAGGGGGAAGTTATGGATCCATGAACTACAATTCGGACTACAGAGTACCAGTGCAAGTACAACATCAACAGCATCCACACATGTCTGTTAACATGTCAGCAGCAAGCCAGACCTCCAATTACCTGTCAACTCCAATGCCTCAAACTCTCCCATATGCATCTCATACACTTCTTCCACTAGTCACTCATTTGCCAGCCACTGGTTGCAGAACAGAGAATTCAATAACACAGTGCCCGTTACCAAGCACTCCTGCCCCACAGCAGAGCCCATTACCAAGCACTCCTGCCCCACAGCAACACCCATTACCAACGGCTCTTGCCCCACCCCAAGGACAGAAAGAAAGACACCACTGTGCTTTGGAGACATGCGATCGCAACTACAGCTCCTACAAAAGTGTTACCAAGCACATGAAAGCAGTTCACCCAGAGTTTTATACAGAATGGAAACTTGCTAAAAAAGAAATCAGGGAACAAGAAAAAGTTGAAAAGGCCAGGAAAGCTACCCCATCGAGTGTGCCTCTGATTGGGAACCATAACTATGTTGCTCCACTACAACATCAACAGGCTAATGTTGCCCCAGTCCCAGTTCATAGGCAGAATGTCATTCAGCCACCCCAGTACCCAAACTCACACCACTCCTATGCGTCCCATTCAGCTGCTGTCCAAAGCCAGGCTTTTCCCAATCAAATGGACAACATCTTAGATCCAATTGTACTCTCCCAGCTAGGAAACAACCCCAATCAATATGCACCACCTAGTATGCCATGGCTACAAACACCGGGAAACAACCAAATCCAGAATTGTTACGCCTCCCAAGTATACCCTTCAAACATTCAAGGGATGCCACAAATGGATGCTGTCGGTGGAGGAATGGATGTTTATGTTATTCCGTCCCGTCATATGATGGGATCTAATATGGAAAGACCAGCAGAGTCACTCCAACCATCACCTATGGATAATAGTCTCCAGCCTGTTTTCCCGTCTTACATGGACATTCTGAAAGACTCAAGTCTTTCAAATCAACTGGAAAATGCTGCACCTTCCTACAAACCACAGTCTCAAAATAATCCAGGTTCTAAAAGTAGAGGATTGCAGAAAACCAACATGGAATCCCACTTTGCCCCTGCAGGAAACTTGCTAGCAAAAAGCAACAGTAAATCTCAAGATGTCACGATAAACTCTGGAGATGCAAAGAATCAGATGGGCAAAAAAGTCAAGCGTAACAAAAGAACAAAGTGGCCTGCCATTATTAAAGATGGTAAATTCATTTGCTCTAGGTGTGGTAGAGGATTTACAAATCCCAAATCACTTGGAGGCCATTTATCCAAGCGTGCACACTGCAAAGCTTTTGATGAGACTGAACTCCTGACAGCAGACTTGCCTTCATCATTTCTTGATCTTCTGAATTCAGAGCAACTTCTCAATACTCAGCCCCCGCCATCTTCACTGTATAACCCTACTGCACCATTTGCAAATGATGGCGAACAACCTGATGACATTCTTAAACAAATTATGGATACTCCAAATATTCCCAATGTGTTTGAGCCCTTAGCAATTCCCCAGCCAACATTCCAAAATGCATGCTGCCTCTACGGACCTGGTGGACGCTTGCCAGAAAGTACAGTTATACAGCACACAGGAAATATCCAAGTGAAGAATGAAAATGAGTCTTATAGAGATGGTTATCTTCCACAGTCATGTGACCCTGGATTTGGAAGCAGTGCATTCTCTGATCCACTTCTCTTTCAGATGCTTGCAGAAAACAACCCTACGGTTTCACTTCACAGACTTCCCACTGACCATATTGATCATTTACTCAGATCAGAAACACTAACGAAGATGAAAGAAGTAAAGGGAACTTCTGATTCTGTCTCCAATTCAGGAGGGCTGTCTAATGATGGACTTCTGGCTGCAATGGCCAGTTTGGCACAAAATCTTATGACAAACCCCATGTTGCAGATCACTTCACCAGACCCTCCGCCTCAACAAAGTTCAGCAGCAACAAGTAGTGAACTGGCAGAGACACAGAGGAAGAGTACAGAACAGAATGTCAAGAAAAGATTGCGTGAACAGATTTTAACTGGAGACTTCCAAAGAAGAAGCAGTTTATCTCAGGCAAGCAGCACTGACACAAATGCCAGTTTGAGTCCGGTGTCATCCAATCCAGCAACCAATGTTGTACAACATTTTGGAGCTCATCAAAGTCCTCAGCCTTCCACGACGATTGATCACGGAATCCCCTCTGTGTCCTCTGCCCAAATGAACGGAACCGCATCCATGCAGAGTTTCACTAATTTCAGAGAGGCTTCCTCTCAACACCATGAGGCTACTGCACCTACCAGCATTGTTGCAAATGATGTTGATCTTGGTCCCAATCTAACACCTGTAAACCAACAGCACTGGATGGTGGACATTCAGACTGCATTAGAGAGGCTAGACTTAGACAAACAGGTCTGTGATATTGCTCCAACATATTCCTCCACAAAACCTAACGGCACATATATTTCCAATGACACTGAGTCATTCAGGCCTAACGTCTTAATAGAGAAGGACACACAGATTCCTGACGGCTGTTTGAAGCCGTTTGCCTGTGAGAGTGACAACTGCACTTACAGGACCATGACAAAATGTGCCATTTTAAAACACCTCACCAAGACTCACAATTACACCAATGAGATGATCAATTTGATTAAGAAAGACCATGGGAAATTTGCTCCGTTCTCTTGTCAAATGTGTGATAAAACTTTTACCCGGAATTCAAACCTTAGGGCACACTGTCAGACAGCTCACAGATTGACACAGCAGGAGATTGCTCAACTAAAAATGAAGTGCCAGTCAAGCAACACGGTTGGATTTGTTAATAACGACGATAAGCCAAGTGTGCATTCAGATCCTCCTTTGTCTGGTCAGATGGTCACAGCTCCCCACTCAATAACAGAGGATATTACACGTCAATATTCACTCCCGGATGTTAACCAAAATCAGGATGGGACTGGAAACAACTTGTTTGCTTCAGGAGAAAGGACAAAGCAAGAATACCACTCACAACAGCAGACTTCTCGAGGCATGGCTAACCCGAGATTTAATGATAACAGTCTCTCCATGGGAATGCAGCCAATGCAAAGGATACCCATGCATGATCAGACAGTGACTCCGTTGATGCCAACGTCTGAATATCAAATGAATGCACACTGCTCAACAATACCCCAAGTCCCCTTAATGACTGCTCCTGATACAGATCAATGGTCAAACGGACAAAACATACCAGTTCCTTCTATGCCTAGTCATTACAGTCAACAGTCTGGAGGCTATCTGACAGACAGAGCTGCTTCAATGACACCAGCTTCGTCAGATCCCCTTCAGGTTTGTGGTCCCTCGCTAGATACGTCACCCAAAGTCAAGCAGCAGAGAGGACCAAAGCCTAAAGTTGAAATTTCCAAGAAGACGAAAGAGAAGAAGTCTGAGGCAAATAATGCTTTCAGTCCATACAGGCCATATCGCTGTGTTCATCAAGGATGTGCAGCAGCCTTCACCATTCAGCATAATTTAATCCTCCATTACAGGGCTGTCCATCAGTCTGCTCTGTCCACGTGTGAAATTCAAAATGATGAACCGGCTGAGAAAAAAGACATCAAGCAGGAGAGAGTTATGGATGAGGAACCAGAGGGTGAAGTCAACCAGCTAACGGAATTCCGATGTCAAGTGAGCGACTGCTCGAGAGTATTCCAAGATGTCCCCAACCTGTTACAGCATTACCTCCAGCTTCACAAGTTCAGCCTGGATAAAGCAGGATCTCTAATGTCCAACATCAACCTAGGCAGATTCAGTTGTGATCAGCAAGGGTGCACAACGTCCTTCACTGCTTTCTGGAAGTATATAGGACATATTGAAAAAGAACACGACAAGGCAAAACTATCCAAAATGGAATCTGTGGATGGGATGTTCCAATGTGATGTTGATGGCTGTGACCACGCTTATGCTACAAAGTCAAACCTGCTGAGGCACACCATGAAAAAGCATCATGACCTTTACAAACTCCAACTGATGAGCCAACAGAAAAGTGAAGATCTTGGGAAACCCAGCTCCAAGAATTCCCATTACCAACTGACTAAATCAAGTGATGGGAAAGAAAACATAGAGAGCAACAAAAAGATTACAGAGAAGGGAGGTGACAAAAAGAAAACTGACAAGACGGAAAAAAATCATTGGACTAAATATGGAAAACCTTCCTTGAAAACTAAGGATGAAGCATCTGCGATGTGCATAAAGAAGTCCACCTTGCAATACCCTTGCATGATAAAGGGCTGTGATTCAGTGATGAAGTCCGAACGGAGCATCATGAAGCACTACATGGGGCACGGACTGTCCGAGCGATACTTAGAAGAGCAGAGAAGCCACTTCATATTCTGCAAGAAATACCCCCGACGTAGGAACCCTCGGTCTGCCAGGAGCGATGACTCCAAGTCTGAGACAACCTCCGAGATATCCGACAGTGAGGACACAGCAGACACGGGCCTAGAAGGAAGTGAGTATGATGAGTATTCAAAACCCGCCTTACGGAGAAGGGGGCAGGGCGGACTGTCTGACACCAAACCCTCGTATGATGAAACTTCAGAAACCGTATCTGATAGCTCTGTGGTGGTGAAACGCAAGAGAGGGCGACCACGGAAAAGTAATTTAGAAAAAATTGTCAAACGCAAGAGAGTGTCCAGACTGACTAGGAGTAATGCAGTTTACTGTGGAGAAAATGGATCAGACTACGACTCCTCTAGCACTGTCCTTACCCAGGATGAAATGAATGATCAAAGTGAAACATTGACCTCCTTTAAGCCCATGGGATTCGAGATGTCTTTCTTAAAGTTCTTGGAGCAGTCAAACCCACCTAAAAATTCTATAAAGAAGAAGATTCAACTAGGGAACGCTACAGTGTTGTGCAAAAGGTCAGATGCATATTTGCATTACCCAAAAGGCTTTGATACCCTTGAGTTCAGGAACCCTCAGAAGCTGACATCTCTTAACAATGTGAAAATTGTAGTAGACAAAGCCTTTTCAGACGTTGCTGATATTCTGCTAAAGCAGCTCCAGGAAATGCGACCCACAGTGATATTAGAAAAATAGATTGCGATTAGTATCAACTGAATGTTTTGCTTGTCGAAACACGGTAACTCAGGATTAGAACGTTTTTCAACCTGCAGCTGAATGGTTCCCAAAACAATAATACAAAACAATATTAATTTTTCACTGCAAAATATAAATCCATCGTTTTTTTAGTGGACTATGTGAAAGTTGTTTTAAAAATATACAATAATGCAAGTTATTTACTGTAACCTTAAGTCTGTAAAAATCCTTCTTATACAGTGTATATATTGAGCTCATTTTATATGATGTTATGGGTAGGATAAATTAAGCATGCTTGTATTTATGAAGCTTCCCAGCACATTGTATGGCCTTTGCAAACAACATTTTAAATGGAGGGGAAAAAACATAACGGATGTTAAGTATCCCCATGGGACTTTTAATGAAATGGTCTTTCAAAAAAAATGGAATGTGATTTTGTGTATAGTTTGTGAATGTTGTTTCAACATGCCTTGTATATTTTAATTTGTATGTAGACAATGTTGTGTGTACATATTGTTTTTTGAATCAATTACTGCCACCAGCAGTCTAACTTAATTGAGATAAAAGTTTTATTATAGCTTGGATTTCTCACTGGTGTTTATTTTTATCAAATGGTCATATGTAATTTTGTTTTAATTATAGGGGATTAGAAGACATTCCCCCACAGGAAAAAAAATTTCAAGGAAATTGGTAGAATGATCTATTAAAAACATTACTTTGTATTATGGCCCAGACACACACAAAACCACTCAAGTACAAGAGATGCATTGCACAAGGAAGAGTGCTGGAGCTCTTATAATCAGCAAAGAGTCAGTAAAAAGTGTTTGGTGTAAAAGAGGAATGTAATCTAACAATAGACTTGTGATATCACACACTAAACAGCATACCATTTTTTTATGCAAGTTTTATGGGGGTCTATTCATCATTAATCATGAAAGATCAGCAGAGTACTGCATTACCTAAAATTCAACAATATAGATATTTCTACCAATCAAGGTTGTTTGTCATAAAAGCTAGCACAGGCACTATATCCCATGAAAGATGAAAGCAATGGAATGAATCTACCAATTTATAGATTAGAATTACACTGACAGTCATATTTACGTAAATGGCCTCCACTAGAGACATGACATGAACACAAAATGAATGCTGTGATGTCAGTAAGGAAAAAGGCATGGTCTATGTATGAGTGCAGTCCATCAACACTGAAAGTGGAAGCATAAAGGTTGAATTTGAGATTTCACCATAAACATAATACCAAAGGTGATTAGCAAATAAATTATACTAGTTACGTGTATCACACAGAGTTGAGACATAAATGCCATCAATACAACCCTAATAGTAAAAGTAACAGTATACGTTTAAGGTGAATAACTTCAGTTTCTGAAATCATTAAAGTTCAATGAATTCCTGAGCACACTTAATAAATTAGAATGTAATTTAAAAAGCTGCAATATGTAACTTTTAAATGTCTAACAAGTGCTATTTCTATTATATTTTACTTTTGGTTTTGTACACCAGCTTCCAACAGCTGAAAATACAATATCTTTGGTTATGTAAAATATAGTGGTTTAGATGGTACAGTGATTCTCTACACTATACTCACTTGTTTTGTCACACTTAAATTAGGCAAACTATTAGAGTTTTAGCAACCAGGAAATGGAGGTGCAATTTCTGCATAGTGGGTCTTTCAAGAGGGGATGGGTTGGTTGTCCTTTGTTGCTGGATCTTGTGAGCCCATCGTATCTTTGTTAAGTGTGGGCTGAGGTACTGTTGCTGATGGGGACAATGCCGACTAGCCCTCTCTTCAATAGGGATGTAGTGCTTGCTGAAACACTTCCAGCACTGTTTCGATAGAATGTACACCATTTCTGAGACATTCAGCACAATGCACAATATGGATGTACAGCCCATGATGTAAAGAAAGATCTCAGTGGCTTTGGCGGTGTAGTAGTCGACGGTGTTTGGGCAAGAGTCCAGGCTGCAGCGAAGCAGTCTGGGAACGTCAAAGCCACTGTTGAGGAAGTAGAAGGCAAGAAGGGAGCCCACCTCGAAGGTAGTCTTGAAGACGAGGCTGATGACATAGGTGCAGAGCAGGCCTCGGTCAATCCTGCCTTTGTCCTCATAGAGCTTCTTCCCATGCCTCCTCTCCCTGTTCTCGCGGTAGGCCACGTGTAGAGCCACCAACAGGGAGGGAGTGGACACCATGATGAGCTGGAGGGCCCACATGCGGAGATGGGGAAGAAATGGTTGAAGCACATGTTCTCACAGCTAGGCTGCTGGATGTTGCAGACAGCCCTTGTTCTCGTCCTTCCAGACATGCTCAGCAGCCGCCACGTACACAAGGATACTGAAGACGATGGAGAGCCAGATGCACCCGATGACTGTGGGGTATTTGTTCACCCCACTCAGGATGTTTTCCAGAAACCCCCAGTTTGACATCTCTCTAATTACATGAGCCTGTGGAGGATCGAGAAACTGTAGAAAGCAGGTTACGTCCCAAATGGAACCACATTCCCTACATAGTGCACTACTTTTGACCAGGCTGTTCAAAAGTGGTGCACTATGTACTAGGGAATATGCTGCCATTTGGGACAAAACCCTGTAGATACAAGGCCAATACTAAGTTCTGCCTGTTATGAAGCCATCGTCTAACAATAGAAATCGATTACAATCATACATAGGACATAATAGAGTTCTACTGTAGGTTTTTTGTTGCTTCGTGGCTACATTTCTATATTCACCATTATTCTCTCCACTGTAAATAGAAACAAGTATTATATATACTTAACACTGTAGGCTACTTACACATATTACGGTGTAATAATGACAATGTTATGTAAAGTGTAACCAAATAAATGGAAAGGGCAAATATCAAGTTGATAATATCTGTGTAGGAATGAATATGTTCCTCTTTAATATGCTTGTTGCACTTTTTACAATGAGAACTTCTACTGGCTCTGTATTTCCTGGGTAGCAGTACAGTAGCATCATGTATAAATGAATTACCCTTTTACAAAAACCGAAAGCTTATATCTTTACTATTACTCTCCAGTGAACAAATTGCCATTGATTAATTTCAAGTACTCAACTTGATCTGTGATGGTGTGCATTTTCCAGTAGCATAGATTAGATAGGTTTAGCCATCTTAGGATCACTATTATGTTCAGACAAATACAATATTGAAAGAAAATTAACTCACCGACTAGAAACCGGCTATTGCAGTTTTTTCTGATGCTTGCTACTGCAGTCGATTTCCACATTAAACACACCTGTCGAAGAGGCCACACCTATTTGGTACGCAGAGGGCTTATTTGGATATTCTATTGCGGACGAGCGGCACTATAAAAATCCTTAGCATAGTTAATTAAATGTACCCTGTATGTGTATTTTTCTTTTAGCATATATGACCTATCATTATCTTTATTAGATTGTAGGTTTAACATTAAAGACTGTTTCTGAAGGTATGTTGAGCAATGTGACAAAGGTAAATAAAAATCATCCTAAATTGAACACTATGTCTATTTTCTGAACATCAGTGGTAGGAAATATCAGTCAATGAGTTCAAATTGCATTGCTGAAATAATAAAAAAGTCCTACAGAATTGTATCTAAGTTAAATTGTTATTTGAATGTCCCTTTCAAGTGCTGACTTCTATGTGGCTACTGGTCATTATTTAATTGTCATTCCAGGTGTCCTGTGACTTGACTGTTAATAATGGGTCTTCACCTGTCTCCCTGTGTAAGGCTAAATAGCTATTACACTTTTTCTGAATACACGGAAATAACGTACAATTGTTTATGCTGAGTCTTTGGTATAGGCCACTGTAAAGCTAAATGCCAAACCAAAGGCTGTTCCGTAGCAGTGTACTCCATCCACGCGGTGGCGCTGTATAATTGTATAATACAGACATTTCTTGTTGCATTCGTTGACTGTTATGACTTTCAAAACAAATGGACGTTTTGTGCATGCGCTTTTCATTGTTTGGAATGTTTTCCATCATCAATAACGTTTCCTCAAACGCTTTGCACTCTTTCATACAATAGGGTTGCACGAAAAAGACTCAACATACTTGTACAATGGCATCTGGTAGCGATAAGGATGCTCCGAAAGAAGGGAATTTCAGGATTCCTGGCCTGAGAGGAGCGAAGACCACCACACTTTTCCGAGCTGTTAACCCTGAGCTCTTCATTAGACCAGTAAGGCCTACTGACGAACTCCTCGGCTACAATTTTATTAGGTACATAGGAGTTTGTTATCAGTATCGTCTGTTGTTCACATGTCATTACATTTGTGGTTTATTTGTTTTACAGAACAAGCCTGTGATGGCCTTTGGACTTATAACTATCACATTGTGTGTGGGCTACCTGGGCTACCTTCACGCCACCAAAGATAACGACCAGCAGCTGTATGAAGCTATTGACAGTGAAGGGGAGAAGAACATGAGGAGGAAAACCTCGAAATGGGACTGATCACACCAGATATGCAATATATCCTGAACATTATTGTGGGGAAATGGCATGGCCTGAAAGCACTGGATCTGTGTATAAAATGATTATGGTTATTAAATATTGTTAAAATTAGACAATAGCTGTTGGATTCATTTATTAAACTATTGAAACAACAATTTACTTTAGAGAATAAATACAGTAAGGTAAACCCATAAAAAGCCTATAGATGATTCCACGTCAAGAAAGAGCTGACCAGCGTTAAAACAGCACAATAGGATGCATCACAATGAGTTTTTCCTTTTTCAGATACATGCATTTGAAGTCACATGTTCTTATAGTTTTTTTTTTCTTCTACAAGGCAGCATTTTAAGTACATTAAACAGATCTCTGTAGCTAGTTTTAAATAGAGCAAGATATCCCACCCTATGGGTTGGGAGATAATACTTAAATAATGATGTACTTTGTGAGGTGAGGTCCAGTGTACAAGCTAAAATGGACAGAGTCAAAGAGCAAGGGAAACCCAACGTGGGAATAGAAGCTTCACAGAATCCTTCCTGTGTGTCTAGAGGTGAAAGACAAACTGCAAGAAAGCGAGAGCCCACAAGCCGTACTCACAGCTTTGTATGGCAACACTGATAAAGCTGAAGCAGTTGAGTACTCACTCAAACCTCATTGGTATGTCCAAACCTCCTTTATTAGATTCCCTCCAATGATACTACTTATCAATGATGGCAGTCTGTAACAGATGTTTAAGCGACTATCACATTGAATTGTAGAAAAAAGAGAAAACATACACCAGTATTACATGACCGAGTTTCAAAATGAGAAGGAGAAGTGTATTAAAGCTGCTACCGAAGAGGCGTGAGGTAAGGTAAAAACTACGGTTTGTAACTGCACATGGGGACAAAGATCGTACTTTTTGGAGAAATGTCCTTTGGTCTGTTCAAACACAAAATAGAACTGTTTGGCCATAATGACCATTGTAATGTTTGGTGGGAAAAGGGGGAGGCTTGCAAGCCAAAGAACACCATCCCAACCGTGAAGCACGGGGGTGGCAGCATCATGTTGTGGGGGTGCTTTGCTGCAGGAGGAACTGGTGCACTTCACAAAATAGATGGCATTATGTGGGAGGAAAATTATGTGGATATATTGAAGCAACATCTCAAGACATCAGTCAGGAAGTTAAAGCTTGGTCGCAAATGGTTCTTCCAAATGGACAATGACCTCAAGCATACCTCCAAAGTTGTGGCAAAATGGCTTAAGGACAACAAAGTCAAGGTAATGGAGTGGCCATCACAAAGCCCTGACCTCAAGCCTATAGAAAATTTGTGGGCAGAAATGAAAAAGCGTGTGCGAGCAAGGAGGCCTACAAACCTGACTCAGTTACAACAGCTCTGTCAGGAAGAATGGGCCAAAATTCACCCAGCTTATTGTGGGAAGCTTGTGGAAGGCTACCCAAAATGTTTGACCCAAGTTAAACAATTTAAAGGCAATGCTACCAAATACTAATTGAGTGTATGTAAACGTCTGACCCAATGGGAATGTGATGAAAGAAATATAAGCTGAAATAAATCATTCTCTACTATTATTCTGACAGGTCACATTCATAAAATAAAGTGGTGATCCTAACTGACCTAAGACAGGGAATTTTTACTCGGATAAATGTCAGAAATTGTGAAAAACTGAGTTTAAATGTATTTGGCTAAGGTGTATGTAAACTTCCGACTTCAACTGTATGTCACATTCTCCTGTTATCTTTCCCCGCCCTCCAATTTTGAAGTTATAAATTAGGGCTCGCAGCATCCACTCAATGGGTTGCTCAACCGCATGATCCCCTTCTCAATGGATGCAACATGGCGGAAACAAGTGGACTAGATCCCAATTCTCTTTAAAAACCGTAACTAAAATAGAATGCTATGTTTGACATGGTTTTATTTGGGAAATATGAGTGGATCGTTTATAAATTGTTTGGCAAAAAAATAATCATAAAGCCTTCATTTGGATAGGACTGAGAGAAGCATACAATGAGCCGCCGCCATGCAAAAGGTAAGAATCGAGCTTGAGAATTTGTTAGCAACATAATAACTTTGTAAATGTGTATATACTGTAACGTGTGGCGGTAGCGTTTGTGTTTGTGATACAATGAAAGGTGTAAAGTGTGTCTGCAAATAAGCTCTGTTGTGAATGATTTATTGTAGTGAGAATAGTTTTTCTACAAGTTGGGAGGGGGCTAGGAATGCGCCGGTCGCTCAGGTTTCTACAGTTAGTGGGGAAAGGCCAATGAAATTGTTCTCCGGCATGTTTCTAATGTAAGTATTCGTTTCCCACAAATTCTTTCAGAATTCCAAGGGTCCTCCCCCTCCCTGCCTTTGCCTCCAGATCATGTGTTGAACTCGGGAGCAGTGGTTTTCCCTGGTAGGCTATAATAAACATGTGCATTCAATTCATCATGGCTACAAGGTGCAAAATGTAACATTCAAACTGACAAAACAACAATAACACGATATTAATTCCACTAACTGTAACAATGAGACCATGAAATTATTTCAACAGGTGCCTTTGATCAGCATGGATATCCTCTGGTTATGTTCCTTGTGGATGCTCATGGCAACCTTTCAGATCTAAGCAAAGCTGAAGTGGTTGACTTCATACACGACTTTCTCTGTTTGCACAAGTATGTATCAAGGCTACAATGTAATGTGTGTTTTAGATGTAATTTTAAGATTGTACAGACATGCATGGAAGTCATGTTAAGCTTTACTAATACCACTTTTTTATAGTAAGAAACAGGAGGAGAGCTTGGTTTCAGTTGTGGCTGATTTGAGACAAGCCACTCTTAATACTACTAGGTTCATCGCTGAAAGTCTTCTTCTCCTTGAGGTACCTTTCTTAGAATTTTGTTCTAGGTGGATTGTAAGTATTGCTTTATTATACAGTAACAAACATCATAATTTGTTCATAATGTCAATTAGTAGGCCTACACCTTAGTCCACTTTTACATAAATCTTTGTTCTTTTTTATAGAATATTGTGTGGGAATTGTTCACATAATTTATTGTTGTGTCCAGTTCAACCACATAGATGTTCAGAAATAAGATGCCTCGCCTAGTTAAAGGTTAAATAAAAAAATACAACCTATGATTGGCCTTTCTGTCACTCCTATGTCATTATGTAACTCAATGAAATTTAGCCAATTTAAAGTGATTTTATCTGAGGTTGCTCTTCAGGGCACAACGCAGTTTGTGATTGTTCATAGTGGAACTGTTCTTGGGGCTAAAAAACTGGATCATATGCCTTCAGTTATTTAACAATAGACTAGCTCTAGTGGAATTGCATTATCTGAGCTAAATCGGTTGTTTGGAAATCTGCAATACACAGTTCACCGTGGCTTTATTTGTCTGATTTCTTTTAGTAGAACGACCTTATCATTTTAGTAATCATACTCAATAGTACATTTTGTTTAGTCATTTTTGAAAATAGTGCTGTGAATCTTCAGGTCAGTTTGTCATCCTCATTTATCATGGCCACAGACAAAAGTGGTGCTCATTACAATTTCAAATCTGGGGAGGATTTCGGTGTTCCCTATCTTTGTACTGTTAGAATGAGTGTGATTTTTGACTTGTTGTCATTAATTAATATTGATGAAAATGTAACATGCATTTCTCACCCCATCTAGCTGCGTACACTGTATACATGATTAAACCAGAAACAAAAGATGTTCTGAAACTATTGTTGAAACAGCTGGTACCATCAAAGTCTTATGTTGCTCCGTTCAATGTAAGATGATTTCACTGACTGTGATTTCACCTTTCACGAGTAGCATGAAATTAGTATGTGTGTGGTGCTAAACATCCTTTTAATACCAACAGAGAGTTCTGCTGAAAGAAGTCTTCGAACTTTCCAATTACATTGATAGAAGCCAGTTGACTGCGGCTTTAGGAGGCTACCTGGTTTACTGTCATCTGAGTTGTGTAACATTTATCAGGGTATGTCTTTTACAGTCATTCACATGGACTGTATTGTTATGTTAATAGTATTGTCATTTCAACCTGTGTTATTTTACATCATGGTCAAGTGAAAAGTTATGCCAGTTGTAAAATGCTTATTGTTCCCATTAATTTTCCTGTAACCTCACCAGAATTAATTTTCTCATGCCAGTTCTTGCAAAGAATTCCATGGATTACTTGTGCCACTACTCGTTCTGTAAAATGAAGTAACCTGGACTTTTCTCATACATTTTATTCAATACAAGACTACTCTTGTCAAGACTGTAATGTGTGATCTTAAAAGGGCAGCAAGCTTTGTTGGGTTGATTATCTGGAGGTTTTATGATGAGTCTTAACTTCACGAATAGCAGCATTGTCCTCCGCATCAGTGGTCGATGGACGGCCTCGCTGGGGGCTCCAATCCTCTGTTCTTGATTTTCTGCCTGCCTTGAGGATGAAATGACTAGATGGAGACAGAACTTTGCTTTCAATACAAACTATATTCCTCTCAAGTGAACAACCGACAAGGGATGTTACACCTCCAAGCACAAAAAATAATTGACACCCACATCTCAGATTGTGCTGAAATTGTTTCTGTAGTTGGAAACAGATAAGATTAGCATTCCTGAAACATTATTTTGTTGAAATATAATTTGATCTTTGAAAAATTAAGCAAATTGATTTCACCTAAATTGGCTATTTTAGGATTCATATAATCTTCAATAAATATAGTTCCGAACATCCAATTTGGACCACCGGGCTTCTCCATGCATCGCACCGACAGAGATGAACACCTCTCTGGGAAGAGGAAGGGCCGGGTTGTATGCTTCATGATCAATGACTCATGGTGTAATCATAACAGCATACAGGAACTCAAGTCCTTCTGCTCACCCGACCGAGAATTCCTCACAATCAAATGCCGGCCATATTACCTTCCATGAGAATTCTCTTCACTTATCGTCACAGCTGTGTACATTCCCCCTCAAGCAGACACCAAGATGGCCCTAAAGGAATTTCACTGGACTCTATGTAAACTGGAAACCATTTTAACAAAGAAAATTTGAGAACAAGGCTACCTAAATTCTATCAGCGTATTGATTGCACTACGCTCGGGGGTAATACACTCGACAACTGTTACCACTTCCTCGATGCATACAAAGCCCTCCCTTCGGCAAATCCAACCACGACGCCATCTTGCTCCTACCGTCTTATAGACAGAAACTCAAACAGGATGTACCAGTGACTAGAACCATTCAACGCTGGTATGACCAATTGGAAATCCACGCTTCAAGATTGTTTTGATCACGAGGACTGGGATATGTTCCGGTCAGCCTCAGAGAATAACATCAACCTATATGCTGACTATGTGAGTGAATTTATAAGGAAGTGCATCTGAGATGTAGTACCCACTGACTATTAAAACCTACTTTAACCAGAAACCGTGGCTGGATGGCGGCATTTGCACAAGACTGAAAACGCGAACCACCACATTTAACAATGGAAAGAGGTCTGGGAATATGGCTGAATATAAACAGTGTAGTTATTCCCTCCGCAAGGCAATCAAACAAGTGAAATGCCGGTACGGGGACAAAGTGGAGTCGCAATTCACGACTCAGACACAAGACGTTTGTGGCAGGGTCTACAAGAAATCACGGACTACAAAAAGAAAACCAGCCACTTCACGGACGCCGACGTCCCGCTTACAGACAAACTAAGCACCTTTGCCCGCTTTGAGGATAATACAGTGTCACTGTCGCGGTCCACTAACCAGAACTGCGCCCTCTCCTTCTCCGTGGCCGATGTGAGTAAAATATTTAACCGTGTTAACCCTCACAAGGCTGCTGTCCCAGACGGCCTCCCTAGCCACGTCCTCCGAGAATGCGCAGACCAGCTGGCTGGTGTGTTTACGGACATATTCAATCGCTCTCTATCCCAGTCTGCTGTCCCCACATGCGTCAAGATGGCCACCATTGTTCCTGTACCCAAGAAGGCAAAGATAACTGAACTAAATGACTACCACCCTGTAGTACTCACTTCTGTCATCATGAAGTGCTTTGAGAGACCAGTCAAGGATAGTCACCTCCACCTTACCGGCCACCCACTTCAGTTTGCATACCGCCCTAACAGGTCCACAGACGATGCAATTGCCATCACACTGCACATTGCCCTATCCCATCTGGACAAGAGGAATACATATGTAAGAATGCTGTTCATTGACTACAGCTCAGCATTCAACACCATAGTACCCTCCAAGCTCATCATCAAACTGGAGGCCCTGGGCCTCAACCCTGCCCTGTGTAATTGGGTCATGGACTTTCTGATGGGCCGACCCCAGGTAGTGATGGTAGAAAACTTCTCCACCTCGCTGACCCTCAACACTGGGGCCCCACAAGGTTGTGTGCTCAGCCCCCTCTTGTACTCTCTGTTCACCCACGACTGCATGGCCATGCACGCCTCCAACTCAATCATCAAGTTTGCAGACGACACAACAGTAGTAGGCTTCATTACCAACAATGACGAGACAGCCTACAGGGAGGAGGTGAGGGCACTCGGAGTGTGGTGTCAGGAAAACAACCTCTCACTCAACGTCAACAAAGGAGAAGATTGTGGACTTCAGGAAACAGCAGAGTGTCACGCCCTGACCTTAGAGATCTTTTTTATGTCTCTATTTTGGTTTGGTCAGGGTGTGAGTTGGGGTGGGCATTCTATGTTTTGTGTTTTGTGTTTTCTATTTCTATGTTTTGGCCGGGTATGGTTCTCAATCAGGGACAGCTGTCTATCGTTGTCTCTGATTGGGAACCATACTTAGGTAGCCTTTTTTCCCACCTGTTTTTGTGGGAAGTTGACTTTGTTTAGGGCACATAGCCTTTGAGCTTCACGGTTTGTTTTGTATTGTTTATTGTTTTGTTGGCGTCAGTTCTAAAATAAAGAGAAAATGTACGCTCACCACGCTGCACCTTGGTCCGCTCCTTTCAACAGCCGTGACACAGAGGGAGCACCCCCCTTTCCATATCGAAGGGACAGTAGTGGAGAAAGTGCGAAGTTTTAAGTTCCTCAGCGTACACATCAACAACAAACTGAAATGGTCCACCCACACAAACAGTGTGGTGAAGAAGGTGCAATAGTGCCTCTTCAACCTCAGGAGGCTGAAGAATTTGGGCTTGTCACCCAAAACCCTGACTAACTTTTACAGATCCACATTCGAGAGCATCCTGTCGGGCTGTATCACAGCCTGGTATGGCAACTGCTCCGCCCTCAACCTCAAGGCTCTCCAGAGGGTAGTGCGGTCTGCACAATGCATCACCGGGGGCAAACTACCTGCCCTCCATAACACCTATAGCACCCAACATCACAGGAAGGCAAAAAATATTAAAGACAACCACCCGAGCCACTGCCTGTTCACACCGCTACCATCCAGAAGGCGAGGTCAGTACAGGTGCATCAAAGCTGGGACCGAGAGACTGAAGAATAGCTTTTATCTCAAGGCATCAGACTGCTAAACAGCAATCACTAACTCAGAGAGGCTGCTGCCTACATGGAGATCCAATCACTGGCCACTTTAACAAATGGATCACTAGCCACTTTAAACAATGCCACTTTAGTAATGTTTACATATCTTACATTACTCATATATGTACAGTTGAAGTCGAAAGTTTACATACACTTAGGTTGGAGTCATTCAAACTCGTTTTTCAACCACTCCACAAATTTCTTGTTAACCAACTATAGTTTTGACAAGTCGGTTAGGATATCTACTTTGTGCATGACACAAGCATTTTTCCAACAATTGTTTACATACAGATTATTTCATTTATAATTCACTGTATCACAATTCCAGTGGGTCAGAAGTTTAAATACACTAAGTTGACTGTGCCTTTTAAACAGCTTGGAAAATTCTAGAAAATGATGTCATGGCTTTAGAAGCTTCTGATAGGCTAATTGACATAATTTGAGTGGATGTATTTCAAGGCCTACCTTCCAACTCACTGCCTTTTTGCTTGACATCATGGGAAAATCAAAAGAAATCAGCCAAGACCTCAGAAAAAAATTGTAGACCTCCACAAGTCTGGTTCATCCTTGGGAGTAATTTCCAAGCGCCTGAAGGTACCACGTTCATCTATACAAACAATAGTACGCAAGTATAAACACCATGGGACCACGCAGCCATACCGCTCAGGAAGGAGACGCATTCTGTCTCTTAAAGATGAACGTACTTTGGTGCGAAAAGTGCAAATCAATCCCAGAACAACAGCAAAGGACCTTGTGAAGATGCTAGAGGAAACGTGTACAAAAGTATCTATATCCACAGTAAAATAATGTTGCATGAATGCTAATGTTCTGTTTCTAACTATAGAAACTATTTCAGAACAATCTGTGATGGTGGGTGTTCCATGGTAGATTTAGTTCATCTATCTGGAGAGAAGAGTGTGCAGTCAGTGGCCATTTCTCATTTGGGAAAAAGTCTGTCCTCTGTCCTCCACCCTCTCCTCTGTCCTCTCTCTGTGAGTCGGAAACCGATAAGTGGTCGAAGAGATGCCAATTCGATGCCAATTCGTTAGTAGGTGAACGGACGAGTCCTCCCCTCTAGCCACCTTTCATCAGGATAGTCATGTGGGTCCTTCGTGGAAGAGTTTTGAAGTCTGCCACACCCCCTTTCAATCTGCTTTTGTTTTGTCTAAGGAGAAAAACATGTACACATTTAAAACGATAAGTAGCAAATTGTTTAAAATGTCTTGCACATCTAACTTAATTTATCACTTCACACTTATTTTGGGATTCACCCCGTAAATGGAATTTACTGACATGCGAGTGAAGGAGTCTCATTTCATACAAGCGCATTTTCGTCCATGTTTCCTCTTCTCGATTTACCTTTTTCAAAAGGAGGTGAGAGAGGACTGAGGAGACAAAATCCAGTTGAGCAAATCCAATTGAGAAAAGGCCAGTGATTCAACTGTCATCCTGTATGGAGATCTTTCAGTCATTAATCCATTCATGCGTTTCAGTGATGCAGCCCCAGAGCCATTGTTTGTTACCTTGGTGAAGCTTGCAGAATTGCAGACTGCAATCAGTTGACCTCATTACCAAGTGAAAGGCGGCCCCCTCTCACCATTTGGTCATATTCACTCGTTCGACTGGGCATTCATCCATGTTGACAGTATTCATTAGTACTGTGAGGGCAGTCTGTTTTGCGACGCTATAATGAATGTTTTCGCATACTATACTGCGCTGTAACAGTAACTAAATGCACATTCTTGGCAAAACAATCTCCTCTATATTTTTAGTAGGTTATCAAACTTTAGGTTTGATATGGCTGTATATTTGGGTTGTATTTCGGAAATAATTGGTTTGTGGTTGTACAACTTAGACAAGTATATGAATAATGCTTTTCTGATGCAACAGGACTGACATCAAATTTTTTTACCTACTTTATAATCACCCTCTGATTTTTCCCTCTAACATCTCTTCTTGGAC
Organism: Salvelinus namaycush; assembly: GCF_016432855.1. Taxonomy (NCBI): domain Eukaryota; kingdom Metazoa; phylum Chordata; class Actinopteri; order Salmoniformes; family Salmonidae; genus Salvelinus; species Salvelinus namaycush. The sequence continues at coordinate 7,447,393 of NC_052330.1, forward strand.
TTATGTTTATGCAGGAGATTGATGCCTTTGTCCAAGAGTTTCTCTCAGTGGTCCAGAGGCTCCCGTCGTGTATTTCCACCCTGCAGACACTCCAGACAGCCTATGCCCTCTGCCTTCACCGAACTGAATGACTTCTGTTACAGCAGCGAAGCCAAGTTCCAACTGCTGCGGAGGTGAGGGTCTCCATTTTCACCATTGCTCTCTCTTTCAGTTGGACATAACAAGGGCCTACTTTGGGTAGTACGGGTGTAAGCTAAGTTGATCTGCACCTATAGCACTGCTCACTTCCTACTGTAACGGTGCTTTTTAAGGGCTTAAGTTACCTGCCTCTCAAGTTGCAACGCCTGGTGAATGATCTACCTGTGTAGTTCCATGAATATAAGTTCTCTGCCCCTGTATTGACTGCCCCTGTATGTTTTATAAAGTTGATGGAATGGCTGTTTTTGTGGTGTAGAGAGCTGGGCTTGTATGAGCTGCTGAAGCACTGTGATCGTGTGGTGGAGAAGCTGCGCTACCCTGAGAATGACTCGTGCTATCAGGCCATGGCTGGGACGGCCCTTTTCACCCACACAGCCTTCAATATGCTGCAGAACTACAGCAGTTACTGTACTGTATAGCCGGGCCCAGTTTCCCGATAGCGATGGAATTTAGGCTTACGAGTGTTTTTTTTTTTAACGATGCAGCTTTACAACAAAACATGTTGCACGCGTTTCCTAAAACGCCACGCAGAGAGAACGTTCGCTAAGTGCGTCGAGGCATGTCGATACTGATCGGATCTAAGTAAATGGTCAGTATTTTCCCTTTCCAATCCCTCCTTAACGTTCAAATGATTCCACAATAGTGACGGATCAGCTCCTAGAGATATTATCACCTACAGTGCATTCGGATAGTATTCAGACCCCTTGACTTTTTCCACATTTTATTACGTTACAGCCTTATTCTAAAATTGATTAAATCGTTTTTTCCCCCTCATCAATCTACACACAATACCCCATAATGACAAAGCAAAAACTAGTTTTAGATTTTTTTTGGCAAAAAAAGAAATATATAGATATATAAAAAATATATAGATAATACATTTACATAAGTATTCAGACCCTTTACTCAGTACTTTGTTGAAGCAGCTTTGGCAGCGATTACAGCCTCGAGTCTTCTTGGGTATGACGCTACAAGCTTGGCACGCCTGTATTTGTGTAGTTTCTCCCACGCTTCTCTGCAGATCCTCAAGCGCAGTCAGATTGGGTGGGGAGCGTCGCTGCACAGCTATTTTCAGGTCTCTTCAGAAATGTTGGGTTCAAGTCCAGCTCTGGCTGGGCCACCCAAGGACATTCAGAGACTTGTCCTAAAGCCACTCCTGCGTTGTCTTGGCTATGTGCTTAGTGTTGTTGTCCTGTTGGCAGGTGAAACTTCGCCCCAGTCTGAGGTCCTGATCGCTCTGGAGCAGGTTTTCATCAAGGTTGTCTCTGTACTTTGCTCTGTTTATCTTTCCCTCGATCCTGACTAGTCTCCCTGCTGCTGAATAACATACCCACAGCATGATGTTGCCACTACCATGCTTCGCCGTAGGGATGGTGCCAGGTTTCCTCCAGACGTGACTCTTGGCATTCAGACTAAAGAGTTGGTTGGTTTCATCAGACCAGATAATCTTGTTTCTCATGGTTTTTAGGTGCCTTTTGGCAAACTCCAGCGGGCTGTCATGTGCCTTTTACTGAGGAGTGGCTTCTGTCTGGCCACTCTACCACAAAGGCCTGATTGGTGGAGTGCTGCAGAGATGGTTATCCTTCTGGGAGGTGCTGCAGAATTGTTTTGCTATCCTTCCCCATTGTAGAATAATAGTGAAGACATCAAAACTATGAAATCACACATATGGAATCATGTAGTAACCAGCGAAGTGTTAAACAAATCAAAATATATTTTAGATTCTTCAAAGTAGCCCCCCTTTGCCCTAATGACAGCTTTGCACAATCTTGGCATTCTCTCAACCAGTTTCATGAGGAATGCTTTTCCAACTGTCTTTCCAGCACATTCTGAGCACTTGTTGGCTGCTTTTCCTCACTCCGTGGTCCAACTCATCCCAAACCATCTCAATGGGGTTGAGGTCAGGTGATTGTGGAGGCCAGGTCATCTGATGCAGTACTCCCTCACTCTCCTTGGTCAAATAGCTCTTACACAGCCTGGCGGTGTGTTTTGAGTCATTGTCCTGTTGAAAAACAAATTATAGTCCCACTAAGCGCAAACCAGATGGGATGGCATATCGCTGCAGAATGCTGTGGTAGCCATGCTGGTTAAGTGTGCCTTGAATTCTAAATAAATCACTGACCGTGTCACCAGCAAAGCACCCCCACACCATCACACCTCTTTATGGTGTTCCACACTTCACGGTGGGAACCATGCATGCAAAGATCATCCGTTCACCTACTCTGCGTCTCACAAAGACACGGCGGTTGGAACCAAAAATCTCAAATTTGGAAACTTCAGACCAAAGGACAGTTTTCCACTGGTCTAATGTCCATTGCTGGTGTTTCTTGACCCAAGCAAGTCTCTTTCTTATTATTGGTATCCTTTTAGTAGTGGTTACTTTGTGTGAATAAGGCCTTCGAATTGCTGCAGTCTCCTCTGAACAGTTGTTGAGATGTCTGTTATTTGGGGTGGCAGGGTAGCCTAGTGGTTAGAGCGTTGGACTAGTAACCGAAAGGTTGCAAGTTCAAATCCCCAAGCTGACAAGGTACAAATCTGTCGTTCTGCCCCTGAACAGGCAGTTTAACCCACTGTTCCTAGGCCGTCATTGAAAATAAGAATTTGTTCTTAACTTAGTTAAATAAAGGTATAAAAACACTTGAACTCTGTGATGCATTTATTTGGGGTGCAGTTAACTCTAATGAACTTATCCTCTGCAGCAGAGTTAACTCTGGGTCTTCCTTTCCTGTGGCGGTCCTCATGAGAGCCAGTTTCATCATAGCGCTTGATGGTTTTTGCGACTGCACTTTTTCCGTATTGACTGACTGTCTTGCTTTTTTGAGCTGTTCTTGCCATAACATAACAGACTTGGTCTTTTACCCAATTGTTCTATTTTAATTTAACCTTTTATTTAATTAGGCAACAAAGAACAAATTCTTATTTACAATGGCCAAACCCGGACGATGCTGGGCCAATTGTGCGCTGCCCTATGGGACTCCCAATCACAGCTGGATGTGATACAGCCTGGAATCGAACCAGGGACTGTAGTGACGCCTCTTGCTGAGATGCAGTGCCTTGGACCGCTGCGCCACTCGGGAGCCCAAATAGGGCTGTCTTCTGTATACCACCCCTACCTGGTCACAACGCAACTGATTGGCTCAAATGCATTAAGAAGGAAAGAAATTCCATAAATGAACTTTTAACAAATCACACCTGTTCATTGAAAAGCATTCCAAATGACTACCTCATGAAGCTGGTTCAGAGAATGCCAAGAGTGTGCAAAGCTGTCAAGGCAAAGGGTGGGCAACTTTGACGAATCTCAAATAAACAAATCAAAATATATTTTCAAACACTTTTTTGGATACTACATGATTCCATATGTGTTATTTCGTAATGTAGAAAATAGTAAAAATACAGAAACTCTTGAATGAGTAGGTGTGTCAACTTTTGACTGGTACTGTAGGTCTGTAGCCTATACCGTTTATCTTTTAATACAGTCATCTCTGGTTTAATCTGCCGCGTCTTTATATCCTTTGCCATGTTATGCAAAAAAATGGGCAAGTTTACTTGTAGTCAGTCAAATTTTGTTCACCGGTCACAAAGACGGATGAACATTTTGATTTTGCGTTTAGCGGAGATCTTCTGTGTATAAAGTGACGTGGAAGGCCAAAAAAAGCATCAAACGACGTACTTAGCTGTTCCTCGACTGGTCTGAGGCAGTCGTTAAATAACAAGCGTTTTCAAGATCAACTTTGGTAACGATGGTTTTGAGAAAATGTGAACTTGACATGCAACAATTTAAGATTTTGCTTAGTTACAGTTCGTATAAGGAAATTAATTTTAATTAATTAATTAGGCCCTAATCTATGGATATCACATGACTGGGAATCTGTTGGTCACAGATATCTTAAAAGAAAAAAATGGGCCTCAGGATCTCGTCACGGTATCTCTGTGCACTAAAATTGCCATCGATAAAATGCAATTGTGTTCGTTGTACTTAGTTTATGCCTGCCCATGCCATAACCTCACCGCCACCGTGGGGCACACTGTTCATAGCTTTGACAGCGTTTCGCTTATACGACGCCATACACGTGAGTCCGGTTGGACGTACTGCCAAATTCTCTAAAACGACGTTGGAGTTGGCTTATGTTCTCAGGCATCAGCTCTGGTGGACATTCCTGCAGTCAACATGCCAATTGCACGCTCCCTCAAAAGTTGAGACATCTGTGGTCTTTTATTGCCCCCAGCACAAGTTTCACCTGTGTAATGATCATGCTGTTTAATCAGCTTCTTGCTATGCCACACCTGTCAGGTGGATGGATTATCTTGGGAAAGGAGAAATGCTCACTAACAGGGATGTAAACAAATGTACATGGGACCAACACTTTACATGTTCTGTAGATTTTTTGTTGTTCAGTGTAGCTTTTGGAAAACCAGGCCCAGGTAGAGTGCTTAACCAGTACATTTTGACCAATCATTTAGAGGGAGGAGTATGGTGTGAGTTTAAATGTATTGTTGAGGAGACGGATTATGCATTTTACACACATTTCTAACTTTCTATGCAAAGCTGTCAATGGATACATTATGCTGTTCTATTTCAAGGTTCAGCATAGTAGTCTTCTACAATAAGTGTTTTACACAGGTTTAAGGTCTCTTGTCTTTGTTGAAAGGATAACTGCGGCTGCTGAAAAAATAGAGTTGCTGTGGCAACAGGCCTTCTCTAAGGCCCACCTCCAGGTGCAGGTCTACCAGCTGCGTGATGAGGCACAGCAGGTGGGTTATAATACATAACAATTACTCCAGGGTTGTGTTCATTAGGGCACGCAACAGAAAATATTTGTGCAAAATATCCAGGTAGTCCCTCATTGTTTTAAGTGCCATTTGGTGCCCAATGAAAATGACCCATCATGTGTTTTTGTTTATTTTGGTTCATTTACCTCCACTTGCAGATAACTGAACAGATTAAAAGCTGTCAGAAAGAGAAGCTCCAGCCTTACAGAATAGAGATCGCTAAAGATGCGAGGAAGGCTGAGACGTTAACATCTGAATTTAAGGCATCCATCTATACACCTGCCATGGTAAATATAGGCTACTCTGATATTTTCCTCCTAAAATGGGTGCATTGACGTATTAAAGCTGCTGTATGGATGTCTTCTCTCCCTGCTGCCAGGCTCTAGTCCACTGTGCTGAGGATGTGATCCACACGTTAGCTGACACTCTGCCTCCTGGTGATGCCCAGACCAGGGAAGAGTGGGTGCAGGATCTGGACAGACTGAAGGAGAACTTCCACGCTGCTGTAGAGCTGCCTCATCAGACCCTCGGAGCAGTCGCTGACTTCTACCACTACTACACCAAAGTAGGTATTCTGTTGGACTGACCTTTTTGCTTAACAAGTCACATAATAAGTTGCATGGACTCACTCTGTGCAATAATAGTGTTTAACATGATTTCTGAATGACTACCTCATCTCTGTACCCCACACATACAATTACATGTAAGGTCCTTCAGTCAAGCCGTGCATTTAAACCACAAAGACCAGGGAGGTTTTCCAATGCCTCGCAAACAAGGGCACCTATTGGTAAATGGGTGTATTAAAAAATATATATATAAATACATTTTTAAAAAGCAAGCAGACATTGAATATCCCTTTGAGCATGGTGAAGTTATTAATTACACTTTGGATGGTGTCGTCACTACAAAGGTACAGGCGTCCATCCTAACGCAGTTGCTGGTGAGGAAGGAAACCGCTCAGGGATTTCCCTATGAAGTCAATGGTGACTTTAAAACGGTTACTTTAATGGCTGTAGTAGGAGAACTGAGGATGAAACAACAACATTGTAGTTACTCCACAATACTAACCTAATTGACAGAGCGAAAAGGAAGCCTGTACAGAATAAAAAATATTACAAAACATGCATCCTGTTTGTAACACGTCACTAAAGTAAAACTGCAGAAAAGAAATTCAAAATTTTGTCCTGAATACAACGTGTTATGTTTGTGGCAAAGCCAATACAACACATTACAGAGTATCACTGTAATGGATTTCCTCTTCGTCTGAAGATGAGTAGCAAGGATCGGACCAATGTGCAGCGTGGTAAGTGTCCATAATTAGATTTAATAAAGAACAAATACAAAATACAAAAAAACAAGAGAAATAAATGAAAACCGAAACAGTCCCGTATGGTACTAACACAGGAAACAATCACCCACAAAACACAATAGAAAACAGGCTACCTAAATATGGCTCCCAATCAGAGACAACGACTGACACCTGCCTCTGATTGAGAACCATACTAGGCCAAACACATAGAAATATAACATACAGAACAAAACATAGAAAAACAACATAGAATGCCCACCCCAACCCACGCCCTGACCAACCTAAAATAAAGACATAAAAAAGGAACTAAGGTCAGAACGTGACAATCACTCAATTCCTTCAAGCATAGTGGTGGCTGCATCAGGCTATTGGTATGCTTGTAATCGTTAAGGACTGAGGAGTTTTTCAGGATAAAAATTAACAATGGCTCTAAGCACAGGCGAAATTCTACAGGAAAACCTGGTTGTCTGCTTTCAACCAGATACTGGGAGATGAATTCACCCCTCAGCAGGACAATAACTTAAAACAAAAACACAAATGTACACTGGAGTCACAAGTCAGTTTGTCAAATTTCTGCCCTGCAAGAGCTGCCCCAGTCAAATGTAAGTGCTGTTATTGTGAAGAGGAAACGTATAGGAGCAACAATTTTGGAATGAGATGTTCGACGAGTAGGTGTCCACATACTTTTTGTCATATAGTATGTATTAGTGTTTTATTGTTAAATTCTAACATTGGTAAAAAAATATATATATATTTTTTGACCTTAGAGTATTTTGTGTAGATAATTGACAAATTACAATTAAATCCATTTAAATACCACTTTATTACACAACAAAATTTGGAAAAAGTCAAGTGGTGTGACTACTTACTGAAGGCACTGTAAATGTGTTCCTGTAGGCCAGACTTGGATCATGGGACCACTTAAGCTAGTGAACTACAAAGTAGACCACTGCCCATACATTACAAATTAGATTCCATAAATTAGATTGTGGGTTTTTCCTCCAATTACAAAATGCACTGGTCAACAAACAACCATTTGTACTATTTTCGTTGACTCCCTGCACATTTGTAAGAAAGTATTGTTTTTACAAGACTGAACAGGGATTTAACTTAATGCAAGGCAATTGTTTATCTTGTTTAGTGGCCTTTAAATCGTAATAGATAATAGATACCCCATCAGCTGGTTATCTCCACTATTATTGTTATTGTTAAATCAATAACAATGTTATTGTTCTGTTTTCCAGATGTCCTCCAGTGATTTAAAAGCGGCGGGTGTCCTAGGTCTTGATGACAGTCTTGACTCTGCCGACACTGACAGCCATAGTGAATGTAGGTTATCAGAGGCAGCCAGTGAAACTGAGGCATCAGAATGCAGCATGAGCCACAATGGAAGGCCGATGGAGAACGGGCCGACGGGGTTGAGGCCCCCTCAAACCAACAGGGGACAGTTCCTGAAGGAGCTTAAAGGACTGCACGTTCTAGATGAGCTCATCATGGAGGAGAACCTCAAGATCCACAAGCTCAGACAAGCTGAGAACGAGAGCCTTGATGAAAAGCCCCCTCAATTGGCAGGCTCTCGAATTACGTGCAAGGAGAGGCAGGTGTTTCTATTCGAACTAGAAGGGAGAAAAGGGAAGTGGAGAGGATGGAAAAGAACCTAGCTAAAGAGTTGACCAAAGGATGTCAACTCACGAAGAGGATAAGCAGAACCAGGAAAGTAGCGAAATGCTCTATAATGGACAGGACTTCTAAACTGAATAACTTGGAGGTTGGTGCTCTCTATGATGATCTTATATCAGACCATAGAAGCCAACACCTCAACGTAAAGCACTTGCCAACCCTGCCCAAAGACACCATAAATCTTGATCCTAATGAATCCCTCGTTATTACTGCAACCTTTTCTGCCATAATGCCTGTATCACAAGACTCTGTTCAAAGTGTAAATGGTCAGTCTCCACATGCGGACTCTAGTATATCTGGCTGTGGTGATGCCATGGTAGAAGTAGATGCTCCCAGCCATAGTGAGTTCACGGAGCCCAGAGCATCACAACCGATCTTAACTCCACCACAAAGCTATTCGGATCCCAGTGAATTTATTGAAGAGGTTGGAATCCAACACCAAGAGGGTACAGATGAGGAAGGCTTAGATTTCAGATTGGTGTACAAATTGCAGTTTCCCCAAGAGGCCACCTTGACATCTGAAATGTGCCCAGAACATGGAGTATTTGACCCGAGTTGGAATTATAACCCCCCAGTGCCTAAACCAAGAAAGGCATCACTTCCTGTGAATGACAAAGGGCATGAACTCAACATCTCTACGGAAACCATGTATTTAACCCTCTGCCCTGATAGTGATTCAGACCCTGACCCTAGACTCGCACCACAAGTCATGCCAGAGTTCAGTACTCATCCGAAACCTAAAGGGCGAAGCCTCAAACCTGTGAAGGAGCACAGCAATAACCACAACAACAAACCCCTCACAGCTCAACAGGCATCCTTATGCAATAACCCTTTGGAGTCCCATGAACAGTCCTCTCTAGACAATTCCTCTGTTGAATCAATATTAACACCTGTTGACTCTGCCAGTGTTCAGATAGAAATCCAGACAGAAATCCACCTCTCCCAGATATTTGAGGATATTTCAATGGCACATTCTTGGTCTAATTCTGAAGAGCTACCTCGTATGTTTGCTGAAGGGATATCTGGATCATGTGAACCAAGCGAAGCTGATGAGTGGAGAGAAGTAGAGAGCCCTGATGGGTTTCAGAGGTGTAGGACTGCAAGGAGGGCCATCTCTAGGTCACCTGTCAATCAACCCAATGTCCAAATAACCACCAGAGACGTAAGGATTAGTAGTTGTTGGGAGAGACATTCACGTTATTCACCATTTGAATATTATGCGTTCCTTCAGTTAAATGGGAAGTATTATATCTCTGAACTTGTATTTACAGATTACCAATTTCAAGACTCCAATAGTGCTGGACACAGGGTCTGGTTTGATGAAAGCAGGGTTTGCTGATCAGGACCTCCCAAATACTATATTTCCAAATATCATTGGGCTGCCTAAATAAGAGGTAATTGTATGAGCAAAGTATTTGGTGTTTGTCCTCGGTCATGTGGCTATTCATATGCTAGGCCGCCACCATACGTTTCCCTACATGGAGACTGGCTTTCTGATTTGCCTATTGTTTTGTCAACAGGAAATAATGAATGGCAACTTTGAACGGGAGACTTTCATTGGACATGAATCTCAACACATGAGAGGAGTCCTGGCACTGAAGTATCCCATGAGAAACGGAATTATAAGCAACTGGGATGAAATGGAGAAGGTTTGTCTACTGTTGACATAATTCTATCCCATGGATGTTCAGATGAAGCTGGAGTTACCTCACCGGTCTCGTTTCAGATTTGGCACCACACGTTCCAGCGGCTGCAGGTCGATCCAGACGACCACCCTGTCCTATTGACCGAGGCAGCCATGAACCCGCAGGAGAACCGCCAGCGCATGGTGGAATTTATGTTTGAGTGCTTTAACGTTCCCCTCGCCTATGTGGCCATGCAGGCAGTGCTGGCGCGCTACGCAGCAGGGAGGTCCACAGGTAAACTAACTTTTATCTAATTTGTTGGTGTTAGTAAATATACAGTGGAATCAGTTAATATATGAATCCATCTAATCCAGTGATTATATTCCTGAGTAAAGGATTGCATGCTTTCACTCTTGTTTAAAGTTAAAATCTAGGAGATTGCTAACAATCTGGGAGAGAAATAATGTATTTTTGCTTTAATAATGGATAAGAAGGCTAATCATTGTAGCCTTTTTCTTCAAATAGGTGTAGTGTTTGATTCTGGGGATGGAGTGAGTCATAGTGTGCCAGTGTTTGAGGGATACTGTCTACCTCACGCAGTGCAGCTCTTCACCCTGGCTGGCCATGATGTTACAATGCACCTTAAAATGGTATTTGATAACAGTTTGTCTTTTTTTACAGGGACTCTGTCAAATATGCTCATTTGGTCAATAAAACAGTTAGTTATATTCACCTTTGTTTTCTGCTATCCTGTGTCCCAGCTTCTGCAGGAGCAGGGAGTGTGCATGCGCACTTCTGCCGAGATGGAGATTGTGAGAGAGATAAAGGAGAAATGCTGCCGGGTGGCCCAGGACTATGAATCGGAGTTAACCTGTGGGAGGTCGGCTAGCAGTGAGATGTATTACACCATGCCTGATGGACAGGTCGTCCACCTCAGCACAGAGCGGTTCAGGTAAGCCTCTAACCGACCCCCTGTATCCCCACTTTAAAGAACACACGCCCTTATGAGTGGTGATGGTTAAGTGATCTGCTGCTATGTATTGAGGAAATTGAGACTAAGAACTGCAAGTGTTTAACTCTGCAAACAGCTTTTGATTATGGTACTACCAAGTAAGCCATTGGATGGCCACCAGGGGTCAGCTATGATCTGTTAATCAGTGACAAATTCCATCCACAGTGCTCCTGAGGTACTGTTTAAGCCAGATCTGATTGGACGAGACCATTACGGAGTATTTTCAAGTCAATCCTCCGGCGGAGCTTTTTGGGGAACATTGTCCTATCAGGTACATAGTTTTGCTTTATCAGTTGCTGAATACTTGTCCACTCATCCACCCATGTCTACTACTGTGTCCCAAATGTCACCCTATTCCTATGTAGTGGTCAAAAGTAGCCATTTGACACAGCCTTAAAGTCTAATTTCCTCTGTGAAGGTGGATATGCATTGTTGGCTGGACTGCCTCAGCGGCTTCAGAGTGAAATTAGAACCATGGTGCCTACAGACTTGAGGGTGTGTGTGCGTGTGACCAGCCCTAAGGACAGAGATTTCTCTGCTTGGAGTGGAGGTGCAGTGCTAGCCAACTTGTCGTCCTTTGACTCAGCCTGGATCAGCCAAGAGGAATATGAGGAACATGGCCCACAGATCGTCTTCAGGAAGTGCTTCTGAGCTGGACTCATCATCTGGACTGGATGGTCCTGAAATGGATGGTGCAATATAGCTCTACTACATAATGACAGACTTTTTTTTTGGTCGAGAGGACATTTCAGCACTGAAGCTCCCAACGCTCTATTACTTTGAGTGTGATATCAAATGTTTCTACTGTTGTCAGGCAGATTAGACAATAGTTAGGAATGTTCTGATTCATGCTTAGTGACATAAATCCTGACTCGAGACAGTTGCATTCCTTAAATTGATGCCTTTGTCAAAGATGTCCTGAGGATGTCCAAAGATTTACTAATCCTCTTATCAGGGTCTGGCCACATGTAAAGAAAGATTACAGATTTGTACGTGCGATTCAGAACAGGTTTGAACAGATTTCTCCTCTGTGTGCCCCTTGAAATATTTGTTTGTTTCCCCACCCTTTTCTCCTCTTTTCAAATTGTTTGGGTGGGGTGGGGGGGGGGGGGGGGGGGTAGCAGCATATGAACCAGGTATTTTGGTGATGGTAGGGAAACTACTACATATGCCATGGTTTTGGCAAGGTCCATGACATAACTGTACACGATGGCCAAATTGCAATAGTTTTCTGTACATTTGATTAGCTTTCTTCATTTTATCTGGAAATAACTTCAACCTAAAATGTGCATGTTCATCTTTTCAGTGTTAACTTGGTGAAAGGTAAGTTACTGTACTTTCCCCTCCAAGACGTGTAGCTAAATCAATGCAGGTGAAGTGTTGAGTATGTGCAGTATGTTGATACTGCCACCACACCTAAATGGTAGGCTGACTGTTTTCATTTTACTTCTCCATTTGAGTTGTCCCTCTTGACTCTCCACTTAACCGCATTCAATGTTGCATGTCCCAAAATAAAGGCCTATAACACAAGTCCTGTAGCCTAGTGGTTAGAGCGTTGGACTAGTAACCGAAAGGTTGCAAGATCGAATCCCTGAGCTGACAAGGTGAAAATCTGTCGTTCTGCCCCTGAACAAGGTGGTTAACCCACTGTTCCTAGGCCGTCATTGAAAATAGGAATTTGTTCTTAACTGACTTGCCTAGTTAAATAAAAATGAATGTGCATTGATCTTTTATACCTACATTTTTTTTTTTTGTGAAGGGTCCCTTTGATTCAATTCACAACGTCACCTATTCTTGACTCGGGTACATGTTTGTTCACAATATAGACGAGTATTGATAAATCTTTCTACGTTTTGTAATGAATTGGGCATATCTGTTAAGTGCATGTTTTTCTACTATAAAAGTGTTTTGACAGCAAATACCTGAACTTGATGAGAACGTTGTATGTTGATTCATTGCGGCTATGACTTTCCCATTTGATGGTTACCTTGTACTCTTCCAAAAAATGGCCTGTTCATATGGATACTATTGACACGTAATTGGCCTTGTTAGTTTAGACTTTGCAGCATTTTGATAAACCTGCGTATCAACCCCATTTTACTGACAGTAGACCTACTACCTAGTGTATGATTCACGTGTTACTTAACCAGTCTTTGACGCACCATTTTTACATGTACTCTTCAGTGTTTTTTAAGAACTGCCATGTGTTTTTCTACTCTAAAGAAGTGGGGTTGCCATGTGGTCTTAAGTGGAAGTCCGTAATCAACCCCTGTGAAATGGAAAGGCCTTATCCAAGGGCTAAAATATGGAGACCGATAAATACTCAGCTCATTGACATTAGTTCTTGGTCAGAGGTTGAGTTGAAGTTCCAGCGTCTCCTTTTCGAACTGTACATTCCATGCTTGAGTCTTGCTACTTTCATCTAGACCAAGTTGTGTATGTAATGTCTGTTTTTATAATGTCTGTTTTTATCAAAATGTATCTTGTTTCCATTATGTCCTGCATGACAACGTTATGCAAAGTAAATGTTTTAAATGAGCATTTAATGACATGGAATGAATGAGAAGGCCAGTAAGATATGTGCATTATGCTAGCTACTACTGTTACAACATTGCAACTTTTACATCCTGTGGCTCATGCAGTGTTACATTGATTACCATGGCAACCATCATTGAACCATGAAGATGTGGTGCAGAAGTGGGGAATTTCCATGGTCTCTAGTGTAGCTTGCAGGCTAAAAACATGTCTCGTACTCGACCAGAAAGTGTAATTAAAAAACATAATTTGAGAAATTGCTCAAGAATGTGCAGGAAAGGGGGCATTGTGTCGGCAACGCTAGTGGCTTACATGGTGGGTCCCTGGCTTACGATACTGCACAAAAATATAAACACGTCAAATCAAAGTTTATTTGTCACGTGCGCCGAATACAACCTTACAGTGAAATGCTTACTTACAAGCCCTAACCAGCAGTGCAATTTTTAAGTAAAAATTAGGTATTAGGTAAACAATAGATGAGTAAAGAAAAGAAAAAAAAAGAAAAATAACAGCGAGGCTATATACAGGTGGTACTGGTACAGAGTCAATGCACCGGTTAGTCGGGCTAATTGAGGTAATATGTACATGAATGTAAAGTGTTGGTCCCATGTTTCATGAGATAAATTAAAGATCCCAGAAATGTTAAATTTGCACAAAAGCTTATTTCTCTCATTTTATGCACACATTTGTGTTAATGAGGAGTTCTTCTTTGCCATGATAATTCATCCACCTGACAGGTGTGGCATATCAAGAAGTTGATTAAACAGCATGATCATTACACAGGTGCACCTTGTGCTGGGGACAATATAAGGCCACTCTAAAATGTGCAGTTTTGTCACACAACACAATGCCACAGATGTCTCAAGTTTTGAGGGAGCGTGCAATTGGCATGCTGACTGCAGGACTGTCCACCAGAGCTGTTACTCTGCCTCCAACGTCGTTTTAGAGAATTTGGCAGTACATCCAACCAGCCTCACAACTACAGACCACGTGTAACTACGCCAGCCCAGGACGTCCACATCTGGATTCTTCACCTGCAGGATCGTCTTAGACCAGCCACCTGGAGAGCTGGTGAAACTGAGGAGTATTTCTGTCTGTAGTAAAGCCCTTTTGTGGGGAAAAACTCATTCTGATTGGCTGGGCCTGGCTCCCAAGCACCCATGGCTGTGCCCTTGTCCAGTCATGAAATACATATATTAGGGCATAATTTTTTTATTTCAATTGATTGATTTCCTTATATGAACTGTTACTCAGTAAAATTGTTTAAATTGTTGCATGTTGCATTTATATATATATTTTTCAGTATAATTACTAACATGGCTAGCTTGTGTGATAAAGGCAAGCAGTGTCAGTGACAGTGTTTAGCTACTTTGTTAAATCAATGTTTTTCCTATTCGGTAAAAATGTTGTGTTGGACCCACAAGATCTATTCAAAGTTGATCGGACTCTTCCCCAGCAAGATGTTAGAACTACTGGAAGTGTGTAGATTCACTCCATTTCATTATAACAACCAGGTTTGGCTGGTATCATGCCTGAGATCTCCGAGCAATGGGCACATCGTCATCAGTGTTGTTCTTTACAGTGCAACGTAATTGGGGGCTTTAAAATGCTCAAAGGATGTATAAACCAACATTTGATTCATATGGCCTACTAACTAAACCCTATCTATGTTGAGACATGAGGCCATTGTCAAGTACCTTCTAAAGACATGGCATACTGGTCTTGTACCTATTCATCAGTTTAGCAAATGTCGTGTTTTGTGTCCCAGGTGAGTTCCTTGAGGATCACCAGCGGGTACTTCAGTCAAAGCTAGGCCCAGTGAGTCGAGAAATCCCTGACAGCCGAGTGAAAACACGTGAGGATCTGGAGGGCCTTTACCATAAGATTGTCAGTAATGTTCTGCTGAGCTCAGGTCTGGTTTCCCCCACAGACATCACAACAATGCGAGAGGCTACAGGTACTCACTCACAAGGGCTATTTCATTCTCATTTAGTACAAGTTAAAGTAGTCCTCCTTAGTTGCTACATCAATTTTTTGGACTTATAAATGAATTATATTTACCCATTGATTTTTGAAGAAAAATAAATGCCTTATGAGCATAGTTCAACTTGTCATACCGCATCAGAAACCAAAATATAAGCTTGTTTTACTTCAGTGTTTGTAATAAAAGTACATTTAAACAAACACTGTAAAGCCTAAAAATATGATTAAAACTATAATGTTGATATCATGGATGGTCAATCCTTAAACCCATAGCGCTGTCTATGAATTTGAGTGCTTACATTTCTCCAGCCCCATCCCTCAGCTTTTTACCGGAACAGAGGTGGGGAGTATGCTTAGTTATTGCTTCAATTAAGGTATCCCTATTCACAAAGAAGGGAAAGTGCAAAATGGTAAGTTGTAATTACACTGGCCATGGAAGTGATAGTATTTACAATGTGGAAATCATCCCATTTTCCACCATTGATCAGTTTATTCCTGTTTTGCTCACGCACGCACGCACGCGTGTGTGTGTGTGTGTGTGTGTGTGTGTGTGTGTGTGTGTGTGTGTGTGTGTGTGTGTGTGTGTGTGTGTGTGTGTGTGTGTGTGTGTGTGTGTGTGTGTGTGTGTGTGTGTGTGTGTGTGTTTAGCAGCTGCCTTACAAATCATCTTTCCCCAGTTGGAGCTCGGGACCTTCATGTCCCTCATAAAGAAGGTCAAGGAGCAACAGCTCAACTGAGAACAAATGAGAACAATCTATAACATACAGCATAAAGTCTAGTAACCATCAACCCGCAACTAAAATGTTGCAAACAGAACAATGGAAAGCATGTGTATTACAGAAATATACATTTGATCACTCTTAATTATATATGAACTTTAGTCATCTTAAATATTCCCATTACAGGGCAGTTTCCCAGACACGGATTAAATCTAGTCCTACACTAAAAAGCAAGGGAATCTCCATTGAAAGTGCTCTTTAGTCCAGGGCTATGCTTAACCTATAGTATGTTTGGGAAACCGTCCCTTAATCTCTAGACCTCAACTCTCATACTATGTGTCCTCTTCCAGACCCATTTCACAGCTCTAGCAAAGTATTGATCAGGTTTTCAGGATGAGATGGTGCTGTTGAGCAGCCTCAGTAACATGATGGTGAACCTGCAGCCCTTCCTGGTTGCTTAGTCCCAGCTCTTCCCTGATGTTCAGTTGGAGGACATACTGGTGCCGGAGATCAAGAACGACGAGAAGAAAATGAAGGAGTCGTCAGGTAAGTACTGTGTTAACACCCTCACATTCACCAACAGGATAGCTCTGCGTTTCTTACATCTCTATCATTAGCTCAAAACCATATTGACCCCCTTTGAGATCGAAACACAAGAGTATCTCTTGCCTCAGATAACAGCCGACTTTGACAAATTACCACTGCAATACAAGGGAATTTGTGGTTATACACCAGTGGAGGCTGCTGAGGTGAGGACGGCTCATAATAATGTCTGGAACGGAGTCAATGGAATGGTATCAACCACATTTCATGTGATTGCTCATGTGGTTGATACCATTCCATGGACTCCGTTCCAACCATTATTGTGAGCCCTCCTCCCCTCAGCAGTCTCGACTGTTATACAGTACACTCGTGAAGGATGGGCTTTTACTGCCAGGTGTGTAGATTTTTGGAGGTGGCAATTGTATATATTGCTACATTGTTGTACAAATAATACATTTCCCCCCTTTATTATAAAAAATATTCAAAAGAAGTGACTATGTTTTTTCATGCAACCCAAGCATAGGAGTCCTGAAACATAGGGAGAAATACTATGTTTTCAGCTCCAAGGAAACAGCTTTAAGATTTGGATCCAAGCCAGATGAGTACATAGCCCGTGTGGCA